>NC_087350.1:112341801-113541801 GCF_030014295.1 Loxodonta africana
GTTTAATCATCTCCACCTCCTGTTTTCTGTTGGGGGCATCTTGTCCCACCTCCTCCCACAGGTCACAGAGGTCCCAGACCCCGAACCTCCTGGTGGTTCACAGGGTGCCTCTGACGGTATGTCCCTCCACTCTCTCACCCCAGTGTGTATGTGGGTTGGACCAGGACCTAGATGAGACCTGTGTGGTGAGGACCGTGAAGGCTGGCTCGCTAGAGAAGCTGGTGGAACACCTGGTGCCCGCCTTCACAGAGGGGGACTTCTCCTACATCGATATCTTTTTGGGAACCTATAGGACCTTTGCCACCACCCAGCTGGTCCTGGAACTGTTGTTTCAAAGGTGAGCAGCCCGGCCTGCACAGCCCAGTGGGAACTCAGCCCCTTAACCAGCTG
Organism: Loxodonta africana; assembly: GCF_030014295.1. NCBI lineage: Eukaryota > Metazoa > Chordata > Mammalia > Proboscidea > Elephantidae > Loxodonta > Loxodonta africana. The sequence continues at coordinate 112,342,192 of NC_087350.1, forward strand.
TGAGTCTGGGGAATGTCACTCACCTCTCTGTGCCTCAGTTTGCTCCTCTGAAGAGTCAGGGGGAAAACGATAAGCCTGGTTGAATTTCCTCTCAGTACCACATGGGACAAGCCATGTAAAGTGTGTACCTGGAACCCCACCAAAAACAAAACTGTTGCCCTTGAGTCAATTCCAAACCATAGTGAACTTAGAGGACAAAGTACAGCTGTCTCATAGGCTTTCCAAGGAGCAGCTGAATTTGTACTGTTGACCTTTTGGTTAGCAGCTAAGCTCTTTAACCAAAGTGCCACAAGAGAGCCAACACTTGGAGACCAGCTCTAGGGAAAAGGCTGCTGGAGGGCCTGGGATGTTCACATTTACTTTTTTCCTTTCCTCCATCAAGAAGCTGTCTGCCTCACCCCTTACTGACTCCATGGTCTCCAACAATCCTATTCCCCATTTGAACAGGGCAAGTTGAGATCCTATCAAGAGGGTCCTCGTCCTTTGTGTAGCCAGACCAAGAATTTCTGGTGGCTGACAGAGGGGCCCTAGGACAATCAGATACTGAGGAAGGTGCTGCTTGGGCTCATTCACTCAACAATTATTTATGAAGCCCCTACAGTTGCAGACACTCTTCTAGACATTCAGCATCATCTAGACACAAAGCAGAAAGGAAGCCCTGCACTCCTGGTCTCCATCGTAGTCAGGAGGCAGACAGGAACACTAGATATGGGATTCAGGTAGTGTCCACAGTGCATTACATGGACACCCTCATGCCTCCTCTAGGTATGGATACAACTGCCCCCATTCAGCCGGGGACGGAGGACCCCAGGACCAGCAGAAAGAGTGAGTGGACATTGGGTGGAGTAAGAGGGTTCTCTGTCTGCAAAGAAACTGGGGGTTGGAGGAGGCCTGTGTTAGGATTGGGGCTGGGCATACCCTGGGTCCCACATATGTAGATCCCCCTGCAGGAATGAGGTTAGTGGAGCCCCTTGTAGGAGAAAGGACTCACACAAACCTGGGGATGCAGCCTGAGCATAGTGGGAAGCAAAGTGTTGGCAGGGGAATCTGTGTGGCCCCTGAGGGTACACTCCCCCCACAATTCCCTCCCATCTCTGATTATCCCCTCCCCACTTGGGACAATATCAAGAGGTGAGGAAAAACCTGCAACACGGTCATACACCAATGTCATAGATACTCATCTCCATGTGGGGCCCTGTCCCTCAGCAGAGACTGGCCGTGGCAGATACACCTCATGTGTTCTCAGCCTTAAATATTCCTGGAGCACTACTATGTGCCAGGCTGTGAGGTGAACATGAAGATACACTGTTCCCTACCCCTTTGGGATTTACTGTCCAGTGGGGAAGGTGCCAGGGGACAAACAGAGACATAAGTCAGGGTTTGAGGAGGGAGAGTTGGTCAAACCATTGATAGAATTCTCTGTGGCCAAGGTTCTGTGTTAAGCCCCTGCTCAGTGACCAGTTTGTCACTGCCAGGACAGCCAGAGAGGCTGGTGCACGGTGGGCTAGACTTCAGAAGTTCAGGGCAGAGGGACCCGGTCCCTTGCATAGATGTCCTGGGACGTCAGTGTGGTGGGAAAGGCCAGGCCTCTGACCCTGCTTTTCATCACACATCCCCAGCGCCATCTCTTTCATCCTGAAAACCTGGATGGATGAATACCCGGAAGACTTTGACCAGCCGGCACACTTGCCCTGCCTGAAGCTCCTGGTGGAGTACCTGCAGGTGAACATGCCAGGCTCAGACCTGGAACACCGTGCCCTTCTTCTCTGTGCCCAGCTGGACCACCTGGAACCCAAAGAGGCAGAGCCAGAGGGTGAGGAGGACTGGGCATGCCTGCATGTGAGCTTGTGAGGGGACATGGGGCGGGATCCACAGGGAGGATCAACAGAGTTGGAGTTGGGCCAGACAGAGCTCAGAGTAGCCACAGAACCTCCTCTGGTGGACCACAGTCTGGGAAGACTTCCTTGGGTGGAAATCAGGGCCTTAGGCTTCTCTTAAATGCAGTGGGATATTTTCTGTCATTGAAAAGCACAAGGAAATGCAATCATGTTGCTGAATATTTCTCCTCTTGTGCATCCCCCATCAGGGCTGGCACCAGGTCTAAAAGCAGCTCAGGATCTCTGCCCACCCGCAGAAGGAACTCCAGGGCGACCTCATGAGGCAGATCACGCTCCAATACCAACACTGGAGTTCCGTAGAGCATCAGGTCCTCCATCCCCACATCTGTCACCACACACAGAGCCTGCTGGAATGCTGGCATCTTCTCCTGGATCACCTCCTGGGGCAAATCCAGAACCACGTGTTGAGGTAGATCCTACCCCTGAACCATCACAGGAGCTGGATGGAACACCAGATCCTCAACCACCACCTCCATTATCAGACGAAGAGCCTGCTGGAGGACTGGGTTCTCTTCCTGGGTCACCTCCAGAACCGGCTCCTGTACCCCCAGCAGGTGTCCATCCTGCTCCTATATCAACACCAGAGGTCCACACAGCATCAGCTATTCCATCACCAGCTTCCACACTGGCACCAGAAGGAAAGCCACCTGGAGGGGTGGATTCCCATCCTGGGCCACCACAGGAACCAGATTCTGGACCACCTGCTGGTGTCGATCCTGCTCCTGCAGCAACAGTGGGGATCAATGTAGCCGCAGTCCCTCCATCTGCTGCTCTGACCCAGGCGCCTGATGAAGGGCCAAACAGAAAGCCAGATTCTAATCCTGGGCCACCTCCGGAACTCAGTCACGGACCACCAGCTGCTGTGGATCCTGCTCCTGCAGCAACACCGGGGCTCAATGTTGCACCAGGTCCTCCATCTCCAGGTCTGGCCCAGGTTCCAGAGGAAGAGGCTGCTGGAAACCTTGACCATTATCCTGAGGCACCTCCAGAACAAGCTTCCAGACCACCAGCTGAGGTCCATTCTATTCCTATACCAACAGCAGAGCTAGGTATGGCCCCATATGTTCCATCTCCAGGTCTGGCCCAGGCTCTAGAGGAAGAGGCTGCTGGAAAGGTGGACTAGTATCCTGGGCCATCTACAGAATCGGCTCCAGGAGTAGCAGCTGATGTTGAACCTACTCCTGCACCAACACAGGGGCCCCAGGTAGCCCCATGTCCTCCATCTGCTGCTCTGGCCCAGGCACCAGAAGAACAGTCTGATGAAGAGTCGGATTCTTATCCTGAGCCACCTGCAGAAACAACTCCTAGGCCACCAGTTAATGTTGACCCTGCACCTGCATCAACACCAGGGCTCAAGTAGCCCCAGGTCCTCCATCGGCAGCTCTGGCCCAGGCCCCAGAGTCCCAGCAAGTCACCATGCCCACTCCACACCAGCTCCTCAGCCCCAGCCAGGGAGCATCGGCTTCAGAACGAGATCCTTCCTTCCCTTCACCTGAGTGGGTATTTCTCTGGTTTATATGTAGCATATTACAGCTTACTTTACCTTTATGGCTCTTACTGTCTTCACTGGTAGATTTCTCATTAAATAAAATTTGGTTTTAATGGGTGTGATATGGTGGTTTTATGCACTTTCACGATCCTATCAACTATCACCAGTATCTATTTCAGAACATTGTCATCAACACAAACAGAAACCCTGGACCATTAGGCAGTCCTCCCCCTGCCCCCTCCTCATGCCCATGGCAATCAGTGATTGTTTTTCTATGCCTATGGATTTACCCGCTCTAGATTTCTTATCTAAATGGAAACGTGGCCTTTTGTATCTTGCTTCTTAGCTTAATGTGTTCGAGGTCCATCCACACTGTAGCACGAGTCAGTTTCTCACTCTAAAGCTCAGTGGTATTCCCTTGTGTAGATGGATCATACTTTGCCTACCCAGTCATCTGTTGATGGACATATGGGTTGGTTCCACCTATTGACTGATGGGACTAGAGCTGCTGTGAGCATTCATGGACAGGTATCTGTGTGAGTGCCTGTCTACAGGATAAATCCCTGGGGTGGGTAAAGGAAGGTGGGAAGGGTGAGGACACAGTCCAGGTATGGGGAGTGAAGTGTCAATGCGGAAGCTGTGGAGAACTCAGGTGTAAGGTGGGAAGTGGTTCAGTAGAAGGCATACCTTTACCTGTAGGAAGTGAGGAAGTGGGAGGGATCAGTTGAAGTTCAGGTGTGGTTATTGAGGTGGGAGGGTTAGGAGGCAGCCCTGGGGACGGGGGTGGGGGGGGGAGTGAGAAGGTAGGAGTGGCCAGGACTCAGCCTGGTTGTGGCAACTGAGAAAGAGGGAGGGATTAGGAGATGGCTGAGGTGTGGGTAAGGAGGAACTGGGAAAGCTCAGAATCCAGTCAGGTTATGGAAAGTTAGGGGGAGCTAGGAGCCAAGACAACACCTATGTGAATGTATTAAGTCTTTGGAAGGGAGCTGACCATAGCCCAAGTGCAGTACCTCAGGAGGTGGTGGATCAACAGACAACAAAGGTCTGCAGAGGAAGGAGGTAGAAAGTGTCAGGAGAAAGCACAGGTGTGGTCAGTGAGTTGTCAGGAAGAGCCAGGGGCAGCCCAGGTATGGGGAGTGAGGAGGTGTGAGGGGCCAGGAGGCAGCCCAGGTGTGGGGAGTGAGGAGGTGTGAGGATCCAGGAGGCAGCCCAGGTATGGGGAGTGAGGAGGTGTGAGGATCCAGGAGGCAGCCCAGGTGTGGGAATTGAGGAGGTGTGAGGGTCCAGGAGGCAGCCCAGGTGTGGGGAGTGAGGAGGTGTGAGGGTCCAGGAGGCAGCCCAGGTGTGGGGAGTGAGGAGGTGTGAGGGTCCAGGAGGCAGCCCAGGTGTGGGGAGTGAGGAGGTGTGAGGGGCCAGGAGGCAGTCCATGTGTGGGGAGTGAGGAGGTCTGAGGGGCCAGGAGGCAGCCCAGGTGTGGGGAGTGAGGAGGTCTGAGGGGCCAGGAGGCAGCCCGGGTGTGGGGAGTGAGGAGGTCTGAGGGTCCAGGAGGCAGCCCAGGTGTGGGGAGTGAGGAGGTGTGAGGGGCCAGGAGGCAGTCCAGGTGTGGGGAGTGAGGAGGTGTGAGGGGCCAGGAGGCAGTCCACGTGTGGGGAGTGAGGAGGTCTGAGGGGCCAGGAGGCAGCCCAGGTGTGGGGAGTGAGGAGGTCTGAGGGGCCAGGAGGCAGCCCAGGTGTGGGGAGTGAGGAGGTCTGAGGGGCCAGGAGGCAGCCCAGGTATGGGGAGTGAGGAGGTGTGAGGGGCCAGGAGGCAGGCCAGGTGTGGGGAGTGAGGAGGTGTGAGGGGCCAGGAGACAGCCCAGGTGTGGGGAATGAGAAGGTATGAGGAATCTGGAGGCAGCCCAGTGTTAGCAAGTGTGTAGATGGAAGGGCAGGAGAACCCCCGTGCAGGTACTGAGGATCCTGGAGAACCAGGAGGTGGCAGAGGGTGGGTACTGAGGAAGTGGTAGAGGTTGGGGGGTACCCTACCTATGGAAAGTGATGAAGAGGAAGAGGCCCAGGTAAGAGTAGTGATTAGGTTGGAAGGACCAGGAGGCAGTCCAGGTGTGGCCTTTTAATCATGTAACATTGGCTGAGGCAAGGTAAGTTCAGATACAAATCAAGACAGCCCAGTTAATCATTTCCATCCAGTGGATTCTAACTCAAAGTGACCCTATAGATCAAGAGAGAGAGTGAAAATTTGAAAGCCTTGATTATACCCACAGGCTCTGAGGAGAACACAGCACATACATGGATAAAAAAAGGGCCCTAAATGGAGTTGCACCCAGGGCAGGGCCACAAAAGCCACATTTGGAGAAGACAGCTTATGTATGCAAGCAGGGCATGGTGGGCTAGGTTTCCTGGGGTATGGGTATTTTGATAATTCTGCAGGACCCAGAGCATAGGAGCTGCCCCTAGATGTTGGGTACCTGCTTGTCCCTAGGTGTTAGGTACCTGCCTAGAAGTGTGACAGCCAAGTAAGGGGGAGGGGTGGCTGGAGAATAGACTTAGCTGCTCAAGAAACGGATTGGACAGGCCTCCAGCTGGGGCCTCAAAACTGTGTTAAGACAGCTTTTAAGAAACAAACAATAACCCCACTTCTATTATAATTGACCCCTTGAATATGTATCTGACATCTTTTTGAACTTGACCATTTGTGTAGAATGGTCTGGTTGCTAGAAGAGATTCCCTAGGAGTAGGAATATATAGTATAGAAAGTGAGGAAAGTAAAAAATAAAAAGGTGGAAAACAAGTAGAAATATAAGAAGTCTTTGTAGGCTGGGTCCTGCTGGGAGGAGCATCCAGAGACTGGGGTTGGGCCAGAGCTCAGTGTAACCTCAAGTGCTCCTCTGGTGGACCACAGTCTGGGAAGTCTTCCGGGGGTGGAATCTTGGGTTTCCTTGGGAGGTTTCCTGTGTTTGGAAAGACAGAAGGAGAGGTAGACACGTTGGTGAAGGCTTTTCTTCTTGTAACTCCTGAGTTGCCGGCGCTTGGCTCTACCATTGCTTTTTCTTCTGCCATAAAAATGGCACACCCCAGACAGGAGCTGACTCTGGACAAAGGTGATGCTTGGAAGAGAGTTGCAGCTGGCCTGAAAATGTAAACAAGAACTAAATCTTGGTTGATGAATGATTTGGGGGTTGTTTGTTATTGCAACAAAACACAGCAGAAGCAGACTAATACTGCAGGACATTTTGGTAAACCTCCAGAAGGAGTTGAGCAGAATCTGCTATTGAGTCTTTTCTCGGGGCGCAGGGATCTTTATCTTTCCATTTTCATGTGCGATGAAATTCAGCTTATTTAAGAAATGAGGAGGGTCTGATATCTTTCATTATTAAAAGAAAGAAATGTAAAGACCAAAAACCATCAGGGCCATAATAAATGGACGATGATGGAATTAGAGAACGATGTGGCACAGAACCTCAAATTTCTAAAACAAACAAAACCCAAAAATCAAAAAACCAGACTTACTGGACTCCTCGAGACTGGAGGACTCCCTGAGGCTATTGCCTTGAGATGTTCTTCAAACCTTGAACTGAAACTTACCCCTGAGGTCACCTTGCAGCCGAATAGCAGATAAGCTCACAAAAAATATCAGCCATGACTACTGAGTTCCTTTAAAAAGTCCCCTATATGAGGCCATACACTGAACAGTTCCTTTAAAACAAAGACGAGACCGTAAGGGGGCAGGGAAACTAGACTAATGGAAGGAGAACCACCAGAACAGAAATAATAACAATGGTCACATATTTCTGTGTAATGTCCTACCTGGGAAAATAAAAAAAATTTATTATTTTTCATTCTGCGTAATGTCCTACCTGCGAAAATAGTCTGTGAAAACCAAAACCAAACCAAACCCAGTGCCGTGGAGTCAATTCCGACTCATAGCGACCCTATAGGACAGAGTAGAACTGCCCCATAGAGTTTCCAGGAAGCGCCTAGTGGATTCGAACAGCCAACCCTTTGGTTAGCAGCTGTTTCCAGTCTGTGAAAAGACACACTATTTGTAGGTGTGACACGGTGTCATCATTCTTTCTAAAACCCGAGCCAACCTGGTGGTATGGACGCTGTTCTTGCGCAAGCCGGGGCCCGTGCCCACTTGTAAACCAGCAGGGAAGGGGAAGAAACAAGAAGTTATTCACCAAGTAGACATCAAGCACTGAGGCGTTATAATCCTGCGTTTCCAGCATCTTTGTCTCAGAGGTTAGGTAGACGGTCCCCTTCTCCAAGGTAAATGTTGAACTGGAAGGTAACACTTTGCTGGAAAAATACACAAGGCTTGTGAGCAAGTTGCCACCAGAATGAACTCCACAGAAAACTCCACGATTGTGGGTACAGACACTAAGGCGGGGAGGATTTTGGGGATGAAAAAAAAATTTTTTTTTTGTTGGTGTTCAAAGGGGATATGGTCACACCTGGAGATACATCACTTGAGTTAAAGTATTTGATTGTGGGGGCCATGAGCCAGAATCTACCCCAGGACAACTGTGCGCGTGTCTTTAGTTAGTAGTGCGTTTTCTCTCCCTGCTTCTTTGTGTTTTCGAGATGCGATTTGTGAAGCTCATGCCTGTGAGTAGGGAGTTGCTGGGGACCAAGAAGCCCGCTGCTCATCTTTGACTCTGGATGGTTGCTTCTCGCTGATTAAGTTCTCCTCTCTTGGTGCTCACACTTTGCCAGTTCATAGAAGACAACCTTGTGCATAGTTAGCAATGGCGATGTCTGTTCTTTTTACTATTGTTTTTTTCTTTTTGGCATGAAAGGTTTAATTACATCAGTGGTTAAACACAATTTTCTGTCCCCCAGGGAGCCCCAGTGGCAACAAAAGTTAAGCAAGGCTGCTACCCAAGACGTTGGCAGTGCAATGGGAGAAAAGACCTGGTGATCTGCTCCTGTAGAGATTACAGCCTTGGAAACCCTATGGGGCAGTTCTACTCTGTCACATGGGGTCACTATGACTTGGAATCCACTGGACAGCATCCCACAATAATAACAACCCGCAGGGCTCCTGATTCGGAAGGTCTGGTGTACGGTGCATGAGTTTGTATCAGGTGGTACTGATGCTGCTGGTCTGGTCCAGGGACCACTATTTGTTCCACATGGAATTACATAATTAGAGTGTTGTGTTATATGCTTTCATCATACCTAAGCATATAAGGGAAACTCCGGTGGCGTAGTGATTAAGTGCTACGGCTGCTAACCAAGAGGTTGGCAGTTCCAATCCCCCAGGCTCTCTTTGGAAACTCTATTGGGCAATTCTACTCTGTCCTATAGGGTCACTATGAGTCAGAATTGCCTCAATGGCAGTTGGTGGTTGGTTGAGCATATAAGACAACGCTCTAATTGTCGACTCAACGGCAATGGGTTCGGGATTGTATGCTTTGTAAGGAGAGTCCAAAGTGTACCTCAGTAACAAGGACACAAAAGCCAATGGAATGCAGGTAGAGAGCTGTTTATGCAGGGAAACTGCCTTGTTTTGTCTTGATATGACAACCAGTGTTAACTGTTGGAGTAATTGCTCCATGTTGGTGGTGTCAGCTGCCCTGGAATAAACCCTAACTCATGGCGATCCCATGCACAATGGAACAAAACGCTGCCTGGTCCTGTGCCATCCTGGTGATCAGTTTTGAGTCAGGTCATTGTGACCCACAGGGTTTTCACTGGCTAACTTTCAGAACTAGATTGCCAGGCCGTTCTTCCCAGTCCATCTTAGTATGGAAGCTCCGCTGAAACCTGCTCAGCATCATAGCAACAGGCAAGCTTCCATGGAGAGATGGGTGCTGGCTGCGCACAAGGTGCACTGGCCTGAAGTCAAACCTGGGTCTCCCTCACGGAAGGAGACTGTTTCACCATCTCAACCAAATTGTATTTAAATCGGGTATTAATTTAGGGGCTCAGGAATGCACGATTTTTTTTCTTCATTGAAATACAAGGTATTTTCGTTTTTAACCTGTGGAATTTTGCCATGCGAAGGTTTCTGCAGGCACAAAATTGTCCGCAGGGTTTGGATGTTTGGTGTTAGAAGAACTGGGGAGGGGTGGCCATCTGTCATACGGAGGGATTTCAGCATGGTGCGTGGTCGCCCCCTGGTGGTCGAGCTGAGAGCAGCTGTGGAGAAGAAGGACTTCCCCTCTCACCTTCCATACCGTGTCCTCTTCCTGAGATCCCCTCCGGACTTAGCTCAGAGCTCACCTCTGCTGACAACACCCTGTCTAAGGTCATCTTCTTAAGGAGCACTGGTGGCACAACGATTAAGTGCTCAGCTGCTAACTGACTGGCTGAACCCACCAGCAGCTCCACAGAAGAAAGACCTGGTGACCTGCTTCAGTAAAGACGACAGCCTGGGAAACCCTATGGGGCAGCTCTACTCTGTCCCCTGTGGTCGCTGTGAGTGGGAATCGACTCAAGGGCACCCACCACCAACAACAAGGTCACTCTCTCAGGATGGGAGACTACTGAGGACATTATAACCTCTGTGCCTCTCATCTGGGAACTGCACGTAATTCTCTCTATAAACATCTGACTATGAATGGAAGACACTCGAACTGGTTAGGAATCCTGACCTTTTCAATATCAAACAAAGAAATGAAAAAGTTCCCCAAAAACTGCATAGTTCTTAATCAATAAGGTTTCTTTGTATTTTTCCTGGTCATAAAAGTAAGGCATATTGAGAAAACTTTGAAAATAAAGAAAAGTAGGAGGAAAGGAAGGTGCCTTGCTGACACAGTGGTTAAAGTGCTCGACTGCTCACTGAAAGGTCAGCGGTTTGAACTCACCAGCTGCTCTGCAGGAGAAAAGATGGGGCAGTCTGCTCCTGTCAAGGTTATAGCCGTGGAAACTATAGGGGGCAGTTCGATTCTGTCCTACAGGCTCACTAGGAGTCAGAATCAATTCAAAGGCAAAGGTTTTTGGTTTATGTAAAATATTTGATGGGAGGTGGCAAAAAATTCACTACAAAATAATAGTGGTTTTCCAGACTTTCTGAATCGTGGGCCATATTGCTTTTCTCTAATAATTTTTTAAAGTAACTTCGTCCTTCTGATTTTAATTTTTAGCTACTTCTATTTATTTTCTTCCTAATAGGGTATAAGCAAGAATATTGTGGTTGTGCTTGTTCTTTTCAAAATTTTATTTCTTTAATGGTCCTACATGCATATGGTACAAAATACAGCAGAAAGTAGCCCTCCTTGCCCATATCCTTGTGTGATTCAGAGTTCTCTGCCAAGAAGCAAGCTCGTTTTGGGAGTATTTTTTTTAATATAATATTTACCTTTTGGTTTTGGAACCTAAGATTATGTCACTGACATGGTTAAAAGGAAATAAAAATAAGAAAACAGAAACGTTAGTGTATTCTCCAGGACTCAAAAAGTACATTTATGGATGATAATTTTTAAAAAATACATTATTACCAGAAAAAAGAAATATCAGATTTCCTTGGTTCATAGTTTCAAAATTTGATAAAATCTAAGTCACCTCTTTTTTAGCCTTTATTATCCACACTGTTTTACACATGTATTAGTTTTCCATCTTAGTAAGTAGAATATTTTTGCATCATTAAATTTGGGCACCAAAACAAGGCTCATAGACACTTGTATCCAGATTATATAAAGAACTCTCAAAATCCAACAACAGAAGGGAAATAACCCAGTAGAAAAATGGGCACAACATACCAATTAAGATGGCTAAAATACATAATGCCAACATCAATAAATGTTGGTGAGCATGTGGAGCCACAGGAACTCCCGTTCATCAGTGGAGGGAATGTACAATGGCAGGTTGGAAAGCCCTCACAGTTTTCTTACAAAACCAAACGTCATCTTGGTTATCAAATGCTCTATAACAGAAATGCCACAAGTGGGTGCCTTTAATGAACACAAATTTATCTTCTCACAGTTGAAGAGTCTAGAAGTCCAAAGTCAGGGTGCTGGCAGGAGAGGAAGGTTTTCTTTCTCTGCAGGCTCTAGGGGAAGGTCCTTGTTCCCTGGTGATCTTCATGTGGTGGGGCATCTGTCTTCTCCTATCTCTGCTTGCTTCTCTATGGCTAATCTGCTCTTTTTATATGTCAAATGTGATTAGCTTAAAATACAGCCTACACTGATATGGCCTCTTAACAAAGAAATCCCATTCTTAAATGAGAATATAAGCACAGCAATGCTCATCACTGTCAAGTCGATTCCAACTTATACCAACCCTAGAGGACAGAGTAGAACTGACTCACAGGGTTTCAAGGTTGTAATCTTTATGGAAGCAGATTGCCCCATCTCTCTCCTGTGGAGCAGCTGGTGGGTTCAAACCACCAACATTTTGGTGAACAGCTGAGCACTTAATCACTGTGCCACCAGGTAAAGGGGTTAGGATTTAAAACACATGTTTTAGGGGGACACAATTCAACCCACAACACCATATGGTCCAACAATCGCACTCCTTGATTTACCAACATTGAAAGCCTACGTTCACACAAAAACCTGCACACAGTGTTTATGGGAGGGTTTCTTATCTGTAGTTCTCATCAGTGTGGTGGCTGAATGCATCTCTCTGTCTCCTTCCTGAGCCATCAGCAACCACAGTGCACCCCCTGCTTCCTTCTGTGGGGTGACCTTGTCTCCTGGAATGGACCCTGGGCACACAGAAGGCACTCATGCCCCTGCCATGTAAAACGCTGGATTCTTAGGCTGCCTCCAAACAGCCAGCTCTGTTCGCTCTACAATCAGAGCTCCAAGGACATTGGCATTGCCCAGGACACATACCAAGCCCTCCAGAGTGCCCACTGAGACCCCTTTCCCTGGGTGGGAGCAGTCACCCCCACCCACCAACAGTTCCCGCTAAGGATCAAGATCTAATTTCCAACTCTTGGGCTCTCTAACCAAGAAAATCAACCTTATTTAAAGGCTGAAGGTGGGTGATAAGCTAAGGGCTGCAAAACTGGTCCTGACCACTTCCTTCGCAAATCCTGCAGAAACCTTACTTTTGTTTTTGGGCCTCAACCAAAATGAATACTAAAAACATTTTGATTAGCATTCTGTGATTTTTAGCAAAGACAGCTTAGTGAAGGGTACACACAGTATTGAAGAGAAAAGTGGATCTCTCCTAATCAAGAAAAGCCTTACAGAGGACGGAAAATCTTACCTGTGCTCAGATACCTTTCTGCTATATGCATGACTGTGTATGAACGTGTTCATTGCTGCTTAAAGCACTGATGGAATGTGATTATTGAAACAGTGAGGAGCTACCGAAAGGGATCATGAAGACTAAAAAGATCCTGCGGGAATACACCATCCAATCCAAATAACTGCACCACAAAGATCAAACCAGTAGCTGTGGAGTCAATTCCGCCTCATGGCGCCCCCGTGTGTGTCAGAGTAGAACTGTGCTCCTCAGAGTTTTCACTGGCTGATTTTTCAGGAGCAGATTGCCAGATCTTTCTTCTGGGGTGCCCCTGGGTCAACTCAAATCTCCAAGCTTTCGGTTAGCAGCCGAGTGCCTTAACCGTTTAACCGACCCAGGGCCTGCAGAAAATTCCTGTTCCCATGAAGATGCCCCAAGTACTGAAGGTAAAATACGTTCTGAGAAGGATTTTCACTTCAATGTCTGTACCACTGATCAGTTTAATGTCTATTTCTCTTCAATTCTGGTACTGGGGAATATTCTGCCTATTGCCCCATTTCCTTACTGTGCTGTTGATTTCCTGGGCACAAAACCCACACAGAATTGATTCCTAAGTTCTTTGGCTGAGAGTTTCCCAGCTCCTGTTTCAGGGTTCATGACTAAGGGCAAGCATCTCTCTGGGGAGGAATGCCCTCCAAACCCAGCGGTCCGGTCAGAGCCTCACCATGCCTCAGCTCACAGCTCAGGAAGATCCACTTCCGGAAGCAAAGTTATGTGACTGAATGGAGGAGTCTGGCTCCCTGCCCAGGTTCTGCACCACCAAGTGTTGCCCTAATTCCTTTGATTCAGAGTGTCTGAGGGGAATTACTCCTAATTTGCCACAAGCCCCCCAGGAAACTGCTAACCTCCCAGGCTCTGATCCTCCCCTGTAAGCCCAGGAACTGCTGCCACTCGCCATCTGCTCTAAGGCACACACTTCCCGACTCCAACTCATGGCGACCTCTTATGTTACAGAGTAGAACTGCTCCATGGGGACTTCTTGGCTGCAATCTGTGACATCGGGCCTCTAGGATTAGAAATCGACTTGGTGGCAGCTAACAACAACAATCTTTATGGAAGCAGGTCACCAAGTCTATCTTGCACGGCAGTGCTGGGTTAGTTTGAACCACTGATCTTAAGATAACCAGCCAATTGCCAAGTGTTTTCTCCAGGAAGGGGCCTTACCTAGAAGAGGAATTTCACATCCTCCCCATGCTCCCCTGGGAGTGGACAGGGCTAGATGTGCAAAGCCACTCAGGACTCCCCTTCATTTACAGAAATGCTTACTTCTACCACCAGGAACATTCATCTGGCTTCGTCGCAGGGTGTGACCCTGGCTGGGCTGCTGACAACATCAGTGATAATTTTATAGCCTGAAACACTCTGATTTCTGTTTGCAGACCTAACCAGTGTTTTATACCTAATTCCCCCGAGGACATTTGTTCAGGGAACATATAGTATAATTCACAGTTTTCATCTTTTAAAAGTCACTCTCTCACTGCCTTTATTTATTTTTTTGTCCAAATAATAACGTTATAACATATCACCTATGATACAGATTGAAAAACTCGGCCTTTCTGACTCACAGTGACTGAATAGGACAGAATAGAACTGTCCCGTAGGGTGTCCAGGGCTGTGGTCTTTACAGAAGCAGACTGCCACATCTTTCTCCTACAGCGCGGCTGGGGGGCTCAACCTTATGGTTAGCAGCCAGGTGCTTAACCACTGCACCACCAGGGCTCCTTGTGACACAGATAGAGCAGGGAAAAGAAACAGCTTCTTGCCCCTTGTCTCCCCAACCCCAGTGACCCCGCCCCCCACCATGGGCAGCTCCTTTTAGGATTTCTTTTTCTAGTTCTTCTGGGGCTTCCCTGCATATCTTTGAATCAATCAGGGAATACTGAGATTCTCAGCCTAAGGCAACATTCATTGATTTGGGAAGAAGGAAATTACCCTCTCCAACTCCACCTTCCGTTCCATATTTGCTACTTAACATTTTATTTGTTTCATAACTGTGAATAATACATTTAATAGCCTTTTTTTTTTTATCAGTGGTAGAATTCTCACCTTCCACGCGGGAGACCCGGGTTTGATTCCCAGCCAAGGCACCTCATGTGCAGCCCCCACCTGTCATCCCCCAGTGCAGGCTTGACTGTTGCTGTCTGGGCTGCTGACCAGGCTTCAGCGGAGCTTCCAGACGAAGACAGACTAGGAAGAGAGGCCTGGTGATTTGCTTCTGAAAATGAGCAAATGAAAACCCTACGGATCACAACGGTCCAGCCGTACAGGATCATGGTTTAGTTTTGTTGTGCCCCCAGGAGCTGAGGGCTGACTCGACAGCAGCTAACAACACGAACGTACTCCATATGTCCTTTCACATCCCCGTTATCTCCATCTTTGTCCCCTCCTTTCACCTCTCATTTTGTATCAGACATTTTTTTTCCAAGCCTTATCTCTACCTCACCAAAAAAAAAAAAAAAAACCAGTAGCATCAGTTCCGACTCAGTAGATCTGTCCCATACAGTTTCTAAGGAGCAGCTGGTGGATTTGAACTGCCGACCCTTTGGATAGCAGCCAAACTCTTAACCACTGCACAACCAGGGCCCTAAGGCTACCCTGCTGAGTTTGTCAATATTTACATTCTGTCTTGCAGCTATCACCAAAATGTTCCTGCTTTGTCCTTGGATTGGCTCTGAAATTAGAAAATCAATATGTAGTTTATATTATTAGGACTATGTAAACAATGTTTAATGCCTGGCCAACAGCGAGTGGGGTTGAAATTTCCCTTTGGGTTCAAAGTCACGATTGCTGGGCCATGCAAAGAAAAATCTTTCCAAAATCAAAGTTAAAAGCAGTCTTTGTCTCTCTCTCTAGCACTTTAAATTTTACTTACATTCATGCCACATTTTAGCCTGTGTGATGGTTAACACTGTGTGTCAGCCTGGCTAGGCTGTGATTCTCAGTGGTTTGGCAGACAGGGGACTGGCTGTTCTTCCATAATGGAATAGAATGTAATCACTTTCCATGATGTGAACTGATGTGAGCAGCAATCAGTTAAAAGGGGAGTTTCCTTGGGGATGTGGCCTGCCTCCAGTATGTAAATGGTGAAGCTCTTCCTCCCCCTACCCTCCCCCTCTATCCCCTTTCTCTTTCTTCTCCACCCTGCACTCTCCCTGTTGCCTGACCTCAGGTTCCTGGACATAAGCCTGTAGACGTCTCTGGCCTGCCACCTGAACTGCAGATTTTAGGTCATCAGCAGCCACAAGTCCCTGAGCAGACCTGATCCTTAGCGTGCCAGCTGGCTTCCAAGCAGTGAAGAATGACAACAAGGTTCTCACGCACAGCTAGGCCAACACCAAATTAATTTCAAACTCTGACTTGAATGATTGGAAAATGTCGTGCAAACTACCGGTCTCTGCTGTCCAGGTCAACATCCTGTCTACAGCCATTAGGAATATAAGCCACATGTTGTTGTTGTTGTTTTTATGTGCCATGGAGTCGGTTCTGGCTCGTAGCGACCCTACTTACAACAGAATGAAACACTGCCCGGTCCTGTGCCAGCCTTACAATTGTCGTTTTGCTTGAGCCCATTGTTGCAGCCACTGTGTCAATCCACCTCTTTAAGGCTCTTCCTCTTTTCCATTAACCCTGTACTTTACCAAGTATGATTTCCTTCTCCAGGGACTGATCCCTCCTGAAAACATGTCCAAAGTATGTAAGACGCAGTCTCGCCATCCTTGCTTCTAACGGAGCATTCTGGTTGTACTTCTTTCAAAATAGATTTGTTCATTCTTTTGGCAGTCCATGGTATATTCAGTATTCTTTGCCACCACCACAATTTGAAGGCATCAATTCTTCTTCATTCTTCCTCATTCACTGTCCAGCTTTCACCTGCATATGATGCGATTAAAAATACCATGGCTTGGGTCAGGAGCACCTTAGTCTTCAAGGTGACATCTTTGCTTCTCAGTACTTTAAAGAAGTCTTTTGTAGCAGATCTGCTCAATGCAACGCATCTTTTGATTTCTTGACTGCTGCTTCCGTGGGCGTTGATTGTGGATCCAAGTAAAACGAAATGCTTGACAACTTCAATCTTTCCTCCATTTATCATGATGTTGCTCATTAGTTCAGTTGTGAGGATTTTTGTTTTCTTTATGTTGAGGTGTAATCCATACGGAAAGCGGTGGTCCTTTGATCTTCATTAGTAAGTGCTTCAAGTCCTCTTCACTTTCAACAAGCAAGGTTCTGTCACCTGCATAACAAAGGTTCTTAATGCATCTTCCTCCAATCCTGATGCCCCGTTCTTCTTCATATAATCCAGCTTCTTAGATTATTTGCTCAGCATACAGATTGAATAGTTATGGTGAAAGAATACAACCCTGACGAACAACTTTCCTAACTTTAACCCACTCAGTATCCCCCTGTTCTGTCTGAACAACTGCCTCTTGATCTATGTACAGGTTCCTCAGGAGCACAATTAAGTGTTCTGGAATTTCGATTCTTTGCAATGTCATCCATAATTTGTTATGATCCACACAGTCGAATGCCTTTGCATAGTCAATAAAACACAGGTAAACATCCTTCTGGTATTCTTTGTTTTCAGCTAGGATCCATCTGACATCAGCAATGATATCCCTGGTTCCACGTCCTCTTCTGAATCTGGCCTGAGTTTCTGGCAGTGCTCTGTTGATATACTCCTACAGCTGCTTTTGAAGGATCTTCAGCAAAATTTTGCTTGCGTGAGATATTAATGATATTGTTCTATGATTTTCGTATTCTGCTGTATCATCTTTCTTGGGAATAGGCAGAAATATTGATCTCTTCCACTTCGTCAGGAAGCTACTTCCATATTTCTTGGCATAGATGAGGAGCACTTCCAGTGCTAGAACCAGTTGTTCAAACATCTCAATTGATATTTCCTCAATTCCTGGAGCCTTGTTTTTCATCAATGTCTTCAGTGCAGCTTGGACTTCTTCCTTCAGGACCATCGGTTCCTGATCATATGCTACCTCTTGACATTGTTGACCATCAACTAATTCATTTGGGTGTAATGACTCTGTATATTCCTTCTATCTTCTTTTGATGCTTCCTGTGTCATTTAATATTTTCCCCAAAGAATCCTTCACTATTGCAACTTGAACCTTGAATTTTTTTTTCAGTTCTTTCAGCTTGAGAAACGTTCTTCCTTTTGGTTTTCTATGTCCAGCTCTTTGGACATGTCATTGTAATATTTTACTTTGTTTTCTCAAGACAGCCTTTGAAATCTTCTGTTTAGTTCTTTTACTTCATCATTTCTTCCTTTTGTTTTAGCTGCTCGATGTTCAAAAGCAAGTTTCAGAGTCTCTTCTGATGTCCATCTTGTTCTTTCCTTTCTTTCCTGTCTTTTCAGTGACCTCTTTCTTTCTTCAGGTAGGAGATCCTTGATGTCATCCCATGACTTGTCTGGTTTTCAGTTGTTACTGTTCAACGTGTCAAATCTATTCTTGAAATGGTCTCTATATTCAGGTGGGATATACTCAACGTTGTAGTTTGGCTCTCATGGACTTGCTCTGATTTTCTTCAGTTTCAGCTTGAAGTTGCATATGAGCAATTGATGGTCTGTTCCACAGTCAGCCCCTGGCCTTTTTCTGACTGATGATATTGAGCTTTTCCATCATGTCTTTTCACAGATGTAGTCGATTTGATTCCTTTGTGTTCTGCTTGGTGAGGTCCATGTGCATAGTTGCCGTTTATGTTGGTGAAAAAAGGTATTTGCAATGAAGAAGTCATTGGTCTTGCAAAATTCTAACATTCGATCTCCAGCATTGTTTCTATCACCAAGGCCATATTTTCCAGCTACCGATCCTTCTTCGTTTCCAACTTTCACATCCCAATCACCATAATTATCAATGCATCCTGATTGCATGTTAGATCAATCTTCAAACTGCAGAAGCTGATAAAAACTTCAATTTCTTCATCTTTGGCCTTAGTGGTTGGTGCATAAATTTGAATAAGATTTGCATTAACTGGTCTTCCTTGTAGGTGTATGGATATTGTCCCATCACTGACGGTGTTGTACCTCAGGATTGATCTTGAAACGTTCTTTTTGATGATGAATGCAACACCATTCCTCTTCTTGTTGTCATTCCCGGCATAGTAGATTATATGACCATCTGATTCAAAATGGCCAACACCAGTGCATTTCAACTCACTAATACCTAGGATATCGATGTTTATGCATTTCATTTCATTTTTGACAATTCCCAATTTTTGTAGATTCATACTTCATACTTTCCGGGTTCTGATTATTCATGGATCTTTGCAGCTATTTATTCTCATTTTGAGTCATGCCACATCAGCAAGCGAAGGTCCCAAAAGCTTTACGCCATCCATGTCATTAAGGTTGGCTCTACTTTAAGGAGGCAGCACTTCCCCAGTTGTCTTTTGAGTGCCTTCAAACCTGGGGGGCTCATCTTCCATCATTATATCAGACAATGTGCTGCTGCTATTCATAAGGTTTTCACTGTCCAATTCTTTTCAGAAGTAGACTGCCAGGTGCTTCGTCCTAGTCTGTCTTAGTCTGGAAGCTCAGCTGAAACCTGTCCTCCATGGGTGACCCTGCTGGTATCTGAATACCTATGGCATAGCTTCCAGCATCCCAGCAACACGGAAGCACCCACAGTACAAGAAACTGACAGACACGTGGGGGATAAGCAGCATAGGGACAGATAAATCAAACAGAGCCCCAGTGGACAAAAAAAGGAGGTAGCTGGCTAAGCACCTCACTGGCAGGGATGTTTTGGGAGGTATACAGTGTGGACTTCTCTGAAGAGAAGACCTAGGATTTATTCTGATTCCCAAATCACAATTCAGCTTTAATACCCTCAAATCAGATATTGTGGTCAAGTCGATTGCAACTCATGGCAACCCCACGTGTGTCAGAGGGGAACTGTGCTCCATAGAGTTTTCTTTTCTTTTTTTTTTTTTCTGATGTGTATTTGGGAAAGGTTTACACAGGATGTTAGACTCCCATTCAACAATTTCAACACAAATTGGTGACATTGGTTACATTTTTTACAATGTGTGAACATTCTCATTATTTTCATTCTAGTTGTTCTGTTTTCTTAGGGTATTCAATAGTTGAATGTTCAGAAGCGTATCACCAGGTGTATCTTCTGAGGTGCCTCTGGGTGGACTTAAACTTCCAACCTTTTGGTTAACAGCTGAGAGTGTTAACTGTTTGTACCCTCAGTGGCCCTTTTATATGCCAAAACCCTTCTTATAAGTTAAGGAACTACCTAGGTGCTTCGGAACAAAAGGTCAGAAAGTGCCATTGGTGAGACAATGCATCTCAAGCTTTCATTAGATCCACTGGCAGGCCCAGGAAGCTGAATCTTTGGCAACTTGTTTCTGAAGCAAGTCGTTCTAGAACCACCTTCAAGAAACTGTGAGAAGCACCAGCTTAGAAAAATGGCAAGGCGGTGAGATGTGCAGGTCAGAGACTGTGCTTCTTTGAATGACCAAGGGCCAGAACAATCCATCATGGGCGGCCTGGCAAAGAATTAAGAGGAACCTCCATGTGGTACAAGTTTGGTAAAGGCCCTGCCTGTGCTTTCCACGTTCAGAGCTGGCTCTGTCCATCTCTCTAGGCTGGCCTTTTCTGTTCTTTGTTATTATTACTGTTGTCAGCTAATACTGAGTTGGCCGCCGACTCATAGCAACTCCATGCACAACAGAACAAAATGCTGCCAATCCTGCACCATCCCCATGGCCGGCTGTGGATTAAACCATTGTGATGTATAGGGACTTCATTGGCTGACTGTCTATTCCTTAGGAGCTCAGATATGTAACCATTTATCACATCGTACGTACTCAATATATTCTACCCTCAAAAGAGCGTACGAGTTTACATATTAGTTTACATACATATAAACTAATAATCTTTAGATTTGTTATTGTTCGTTGAATAAATTTATAATGGAAACTGACTTGCTGGGCAGAGACATCCAAACTGAGGCCTGGGGAAGATTTGTGGTTTGTCTTGCTATTTTCACTATTTCTTGACCCAGAGTGGCTACCTAACCGCTACCTACCTGATCTTCTATCTAACTGAGAAAGAAGGAAACAGCAACAAAAAAGAAGAGTTACTACAACAGGTCCAACAGCTAGACTTTAACTCACCATCGGCCAAGCTAGAATCGATAGGTATGCATGTATTAAAAATGAATATTGATCATATTGAGTCCTCTTTTCTGAAAGTGAACCAAGCTACTAGCCTGGAGGAGGAAGATGACTGCTAGTAGAAACTCTGCAGGTTCACAAATTTGATTTGAATGAGAACTTGCTCAACATTGACTAGATAATTAATGACGGCGAACACATGTTAGCACCTGTCTATATACACACGCTAGTGACAAAATTGCATATATTAAAAAAGGAAAATAAAACAACTGATCCCACAATCTCTGATCTCTTTGTAAAGATCACACTTTCTAGCACCAGTTAGAGAAAATTTCATTTAGAAGGAAAGAATACCCAAAACCTAAGAGATTCCAGTAACTACCCCAATCCTTAAATTCACATTACATGTTTGAGAGTCACCGTATTAGTTTGCTATTGCTGCTGTAACAAATTACCACAAACTTAGTGGCTTAAAACAAGGCAAATTTTCAACGGTCATCACGTTGTAGCAGGTATCACGATTTCATTTCTCTTTATGGATAAGTAATATTCCATTGTATGGTTTAGACCATATTTTGTTTATCCATTCATTTGTTGGTAGATGCATGGGTTCTTTCTACCATTTGACTATTGTGAATAACACTGCAATGAACATTCGTGTACAAGTATCTGTTTAAGTCCCTGATTTCAAGTCTTCTGGGTCTATACCCAGGAGTGGAATTTCTGGGTCATATGGTGTCCAGCAAACCTGGTTGCTTTCTCAGAGATTCCTGAATTTCAAGACAAAAGTAGCCACCATTTGGCTCTGGGAAGCTTTGAGCATTTTTTGTTTTTAATGAAGGCTCTATATTTGTATCTTATATTTATAACTGCTTCATCTTGAGGGTTGTACTGGTTCAGTGGTAGAATTCTCGCCTTCCATGTAGAGACCTCGGTTTGATTTTCAACCAGTCCACCTCCTATGCCCTCACCACTCATCTGCCACTGGAGGCTTGCATGCTGCTATGATGCTGAACAGGTTTCAGCAGAGATTCCAGACTAAGCCAGGCTAGGAAGAAAGGCCTGGCAACCTACTTCTGAAAAAGTGCCAAAGAAAACCCCATGGATCACACAATCCAATCTGCAACTGTTCATGAGGATGGCACAGGATCAGGCAGCATTTCATCCTAGTGGGCATGGGATCACCATTAGTCAGGGGCTGACTCAACAGCAGCTAACAGCAAACAAGAACAACCCCACGTTGGAGGTTACTTCACAATGCACAGTCACTTGGGTATAGAATTAAAAACAAACAAAAAACCCAAACCTGTTGCCATGGACTCCATTCCGACTCATGGCAACTCCATGTGTTACAGAGTAGAACTGTGCTCCATAGGGTTGCTTGGTTATAATCTGTATGGAAGTAGATTGCCAGACCTTTCTTTTCAGATGCTGATCAGTGGGTTCAAACTGACAACCTTTAGGTTAGTAGCCAATGCAGACCATTTGTGCCACCCAAAGACTTGGGGACAGTGAAATGGTGAAGGAGTTCTCCTTGTCCAAAGGCATTGAGGGTCTAAAAGCTCACCATCTTCTTCAGAAGTGAAGCCAGGGCCTATGACACCCATACATCATTGCCCCTGAGTCAACTCTGACTCACAGTGACCGTACAGAACAGAGTAGAACTGTCCCATAGGGTTTCCAAGAAGCAGGCTGCCACATCTTTCTCCCACGGAGACGCTGGTGGATTTTAACCTCTGTCCTTCTGGTTGGCACCTGAGCACTTAACTAGTGCACCACCAGGGCTCCTTCTAGTCTCTATGCTCGTTTTACAGAAATCAGGAGAGGACAGTCTGAATGGAGTATAATCACAAAGATATGGGATTTTAAATCTGAAAGCAACTTTAGAGATTCTCTGGTCCAGATTTCCTACACTTGTAATTAAAAAAAAAAAAAAGCTTATCTCAGGATGAGAGGTGAAATTAGTCTTCCCCAAGGACCAGTGATGCAGGACTTTGACAGAGAAAGCCTGCTGCCAAAGGAGAGACTGGAGCTGGTCCTTGGAGACTGCCTACAACTAGGGTGAGGACAATTTTGTGCCTGAACGGACCCTTTAAAATGTTATCGAATTCAGAGGTGTTGGCAGCACATGAAGAAGCAGGTCCCCCTGTCTTGGCACCCAGACCCCCACCTCTATTCAGGTCCATGTGGGTACATGTGATCTGCCCCCTGGTGGGACCCCGTGGTATTAAAGCATGAGAGGTATAGAAGGCTGATCATGGGTCAGAGGACCTTCTCTGAGGGACACGGAGTCTGCCCCCCAAGGGAGAATGATCAACTTTCAGAAGAGAAGGGAGGTGTCCAGCTTTGGTGCTGTTTCAGGGAGGGATATGGGAAAGGGATCCCCTCCCTGGGAAGGAGTCTTCCTCTTAGAATCCTGGGGAGGGTTGAAGCACAGAGAGGGGGAGACCTCCCTCACTGGAGGTGGAGATGAGAGTAGAATCCAGGAGAACTTCCTGGAGGAGGGGCAGTTTGCTCCCAGCTTTGAGAGCAGGCTAGGCCTGGATGGGAGTGGGGAGAGGGCCTCCCACAGGAGCACAGACCTACTTCCTGGACCCTCCCTACCTGGCACCCAACCCAGGCTCTCAGCACCACGCCCTCCCTGTGGCCCAGGAATAGAGGTGATCCTGAGATTCAGGTGTTCCAGTCGACCTGCAACAACGACGGTGTCACTCCAGGAGCACTTTGGGGCCTAGTTCTAGTTCAGCGAGGGGCTCGGGGGACTGAGAAGTAAGGCTTGGGCAGGAGGTGGGGAAGAACAGGGGTGTGGCTCCTGATGCTGTTTCAGAGAGCAGACCCAGGCTGGAGGGATACTCAGTGTCTCCTGTGTCCCCAGGCTCTCCATGTCCATCTGGCCCAATGTCTTGTTGCCGCACTGGGCAGAGTGATCCTAGGACACCAGACCCCACGTGGGTGGGGACACTGAGATGGAAGAGGTGACAGTGGGACACCACGGGACCCAACACGAGGACAGTATTTTGTGCCTGCGAGAAGAGGAGGCGGGCCACTTATACGGGCAGTCCCAGGCCACACAGGCGCCATTCACACTGGGCCTTGCACAGCGGCCTGGCCACTCTTGGCAGTGTCCACTGGCATCCCTCATGCTAAGAAGGCTACGTGCCGTGCTCTCCGTGAGCTGACACCCACGTCCACCCCAGGGTGGGGTCCTGGCCCCAGCCCTCCCTGAGCTAGCACTGAAGCAGTTCCCATATCCAAACCCTCAATACACAACTGGGAAACTGAATCCAAGAGAAAGGCAGGGACGGCTCAGAACAAACAAGTGGGCAGAGTCCAGAAGATGAGGAAGATTCTGGCCTCCTAGTCCAGGGCTCAGCCCCTATCATGGGGTTTGCTTTGAGAACGAGAGCTGCCAAGATGTGGGGAAACCCAGGTACTCCCTACCGTTGTAAGGTCGATTTCCTCTCACAACCACCACACACACACACAGGTACACGCACACACACGCGCACACATTGACTTCACAGATGGGGTCATGAGGGTGGGGTCAGAAGAGAAAAGGACACCAAGGAGGCGACCCACTGGAAAGAAGAGAGAGGGTAGAGGCAGCTCCGTCTTGGGATAGTGGCCCTCAATCTCCTAGCTACAACCGCACGGCCCACAACACAGGACAGGGAGACGCTGGGTGAAGGGAGAGGGACCCTAAGGTTCCCAGGGGTCTACCAGGGCCAGCATCCCCACAGAAACACAGATTGGATAAGGCCTGGTCCTACAGTCAATGCTCTGGTTCCCTGGAGCTAGGATAATCGCACCACAGAGTGGAGGGAGCTGCAGGACGGAAAGCCTCAATTTCCTCCTCTGTACATTGTGGTGCTTAGAGTGGGTGAGCCCCAGGATTCCAAGGCTCACAGAAGTTTCTGCTGGCCTCAGTTCTCTGTGGATGACCCACTGCCCTCTGAGGTCCTAGGAAAGTGCTTCCTACTTTCCTGAGCTGATTATTCCCCCAACAAGAGCACTGGGGTGCAGGGACTAGGAACCTGGAGTCCAGCAGGGCAGGGCAGAGCCATGGACCATGAGACCAGGTCCAGTCCTTGGTGGAACCCGGGGGTCCTCCTAAGAAATCAGGGCCTTTGCCCTGAATG
Source organism: Loxodonta africana (assembly GCF_030014295.1). Lineage (NCBI taxonomy): Eukaryota > Metazoa > Chordata > Mammalia > Proboscidea > Elephantidae > Loxodonta > Loxodonta africana. The sequence goes on from NC_087350.1 coordinate 112,367,054, forward strand.
TGGGGAGGGTACCTCCTGAGTATTTTGGATACCTCTGGGCCTGTTGAGGCAAAGAGGGGACTAGGGACTCTCCGTTTTTCACCGTATCACCAGTTTAACTGCAGGTCCTGGTCCTTTGCTCCCTAGGATCCAGAAGATATGCTGCCTCCAGGACACCTGAACACAGGTATGGGATAGGAGCTTTCTTGCCTGGGGCTGCAGGGCTAGTGCACAATGGAGCAGAGAGGGACGAGAGCACGAAGACAGATACATGGGAGAGAAAAGAGCAAATTCATTAGAGAAAATAAAGCAGGGTACAGCCAGTGAGAGAGGGATGGGGCCACTGGATGGGGGTCCAGAGGCCTCACTGAGGTGACATTAATATGTGACCAGAATGACAGGAGGGGCCAGACCTGCATGGGTCAGGGAACAATGTGCCAGGGAGAAGGTACAGCTGGTGCAGAGACTGGGAGGCAGGGTGAGTTTACCCAGAGAGGGGGTTGGAATGATGCCAGTGTGGCTGGAGTGAGCTGTGGAGAAGAGGAGGGAGGGAGGAGGAGGGCAGGTCTAGGTCCTAGGTGAGTTGGAGGAGCTATCTCCTCCTCTGTGACATCACACCAAAACTTTGCAGCTTGCGAAAACAAACTGATGATCTCCCTGTCTCTGTGGACAGTAATGCTGCATGGATAAGCTGATGACTCTGCCCAAGTTCTCTCAGGAGGCAATGTGGTCTCAGCTGAGGCTTGACTGGGGAGGATCCACTCCCTATTCACTCTGTTGTGGGCAGGAGTCTTTCTTGTCAGTTGCTGGAGTGGGTCCTCAACTCCTCTCTGTTGATCAGGCCACGTTAGGTCATTGTCTCATGGGCATTATAGGGCAGGCCAAACATACCAGCTGCTTTCCAGGGGAAAGAGTGGGAAATGACAGTGAGAAAGAGAAAAAGAGAGAGAGAGAGATGACAGGGAGAACATAAGAGAGAGCCAGGAGGCATCACCCCTGATAGGGTCACTATGAGTTGAAATTCACTCTAAGGCACCTTATAACCACAATAAGATTCCTGGGAAGCAAGTCCCTGAGTCCAGCCCATACAAGGAAAGGGGGTCGCACAGGATGTTGAGACCCGAAGGAGAGATTTTGGGGGGCCGTTGTGCAGGCTACCCGCCTCCTAGTCCGAGATGAGGCACTTGGTCAGATTCTAAATAATGGAAGTTATTGGAGGCTTTTGTGCAGAGGGTAGGAATATCTGATGTTTAATTCTGAGCCCTGCTGGGGCAGAGAGAGAAACCAGGCCCAGAGGGGAAGTAACTTTCCTAAGCTCACAGCAAGAGAATCCACCCTGTTTGGGGGTGTACTCCATGCTACTTCCCACTCCTGCTTGTAATTCAGCCATCTCTGAGTTTGTGTATTAGCTACAGGTGACACCAGCCCACGGGTTTACTGGTGTTTTCTCACATACACCTGCTGACTTTCCTAGAAAGAAGATGCTAGAATGATCCCCACTGTGTGCTAAGGAGACTGAGGAGGCACTGAGAAGCACAAAGACTGTGTCCACACTCACAAACTTATTAAGAGGGATGATCTGTATCTGAATCCAGCTCTGTCTGCTCAAAGCTGGGGCCCTGGCTGCACCCAGGCCTACCCCAGGTCCTGTGGGGTGACCTGCTGGTGGCATATCTGTGCACAGTTCTAGAGATGGCATGGGGAGAGGTGAGAATTCAGTATCTCAGATGCAATTTTGGGGAGGACTTATCTTAGGTCAGGTACAGGTCAGGGGACCCAGGATATGACCTCACTTCCTTGGTGATGGAGTACATAGAACTTGGAATGCTGGTAACTAGGCACCCATATACTAGAGACAGCCTCTTACTTGCTCACTTGAGTGGAGACACTGGACCTAGAAAGATGTTTTCTTGTTGTTGCTCATCATCTTCCCCTGTGTCGAACCCTGAGAAACCCAGGAGTTCGACCCTTTCACGAAGGCTGAGACGTGATCTCATCCCCCATCCCCGAAGGCTCTGGCCATTTACCAGAAAGAAACCGAAGGTAACACAGGGTGGCCCAAATGCCAGTCCAGGCCAGGCCACCACTGTGATCCCACCTGGGCCACCCCACATCCCTCCTGACTGATTGGCAATAGGGTGGTGGGTGGGCCGAGTCTATCACGTTTGGGTGTCTTGCAGACTGGCGGCTGGGGTGGCACAGTTGGATACCTGCTTCACATCCTTGTCCAACCAGCTTCATCACATAGGACGTTGGGATCTGTATCTCTACCCAGGAATCATAGTTCTGACCAGGGCTTTAGGGAGGGATGGTCAGGGGGATCACGCCCTGAGTCAGCACACTTACCTGGGCCTTCTAGGAGCTCGAGTTCACCCTGTATGTGGCAGTCACCCCACAGTTCTAGCTGTAGGCTTTGACTGCCCATTGGTGACCTTGTGCCAGCCCAACTGTTCCTAGATCCTGGTGCAATACACAGAGGTCCATGTCTTCACCCTTGCTCCTGAGTCCCCTACTCCCCTTGCAATCTCTCCTCCTTCCTGGAATGTGGGAGGCGGAGAGGGGCTGCAGAGCACAGGGCGGCCCTGCCCAGTGGATGTGACTGGGGCTGCATGGTGTAGCCTCTGGCTGAACCTTCCCGTATGTGGTATAGTTAGGAAAGTAGGAGCTCCTCGAAGGTCTAGGGGACACAAGGGCCTGAAGGGGCAGAGATGAATGGTGGAGGCTTGGGGCAGCCCTTAATGCCCCCTGTACCACTGTTGAGCACTCTCTCTGCAGAAGCCCCCACAGGAGATCCGCGAGGAGAAGGAGGATGGCATTATCTACTCCATCTATCCCAAGAAAGGAGCCAAGAAGGGCTGGCGCAAGCTCTGGGTGAGTGTGTGTGGGCAGGGTCCCAAGCCAGGACCCTGAGATGACCAGATGGGACACATGTGCCAGACACCACCTGGAGATCCCTAGCTCCCTCCCAGGGATGTCTCTCTCAAGGGCCACAGTTCCCTCCCAAAGAAATCCGCCAAAACCATTCCCTTATCCCCCAACTGCCCTCCCCACCCTGGCCAGGTACAGAGTCACTCTATATTTGTAGGAATATCAGAAAAGAGTCTTTTGTACTGTTTTTGCTGCACATCAGCTCAGACATCTTTTTCCATGTTGTTCCTGTTTCAGTGTTGAACTCTACAGTCCCAGGGCAGTAGTCAGCTGGGCTCTCCTTCCACACCTTCTCCCAGCCTCTCACATCCTCATGCTTAGCAGGCTTCTTTTACCCAAAAGCACAGGGCTCAGGCTATGATGCACATATTTCTGCAACCTGCAATCTCAGGGAACCCATCACCATGACCACTCCAAGTCAGGAGCTCTGTCCTGACTCAGCTGCAGAAAATTCCAGAAGGGAGGCTGGTTCCCACAGTGACTGACCATCTCACTGCTGCTGGCCCTGGGCTGATTCCTTCTGATGCCCTTTCAGCAGGGCTGCAGGAACCTCACGTGTGTCCTCACACACTGACCCACAGCAGGGCTGCAAGAACCTCACATGTGTCCTCATACACTGACCCACAGCAGGGCTGCAGGAACCTCACATGTGTCCTGACACACTGACCCACAACAGGGCTGCAGGAACCTCACGTGTGTCCTGACACACTGACACACAGCAGGGCTGCAGGAACCTCACGTGTGTCCTCACACACTGACTACCCAGGACAAACTCCCAGGGGCAGCACGCTGGGGCAAAGGATGTGCACATTCCAAGTTAGGATCCCTAGAGCCAGACTCCTTCCCAAGACAGCTGTCGCAGTCACGTGGCCCAGCAGTCTGTGACACTGGCTCAGTCCCTGCATCCAGGCTGTTCTGGCTATTATGGTTCTTTTCCATTTTTCCCAATCTGCTGTCACATTGGCCACTAGAGCTGCAGGGTCATTTTGAGGTGGTTTTGGCCCTGAGAAGGACCTCTGAGTCCTTTACCGGTCATTCATATATGCCCTTCATGATTGGTCTGTTCAGATCCTTGATCCTATGGGGGTCTTTCTCCCACCCAGGGATCTTCTGGCATTCACCTTTTGCTGAATCTGCGACCACTACACCTTTAGCTTTTCAAAACCCCCTTTAAATGCACAGAAAAGAAATTCTGTGTCTTGCTTTGCATTCAGAAGGGGTCTCATGGGTGTGTCTGCTCTGTGCGCTGTCTCAAGCTGGGGAGGTAGCGAGCTTGCACCACACTTTCCAGTCTGAATCAGGAGCAGAGCAGGCCTCACGTGGCACACAGGGAATATCACGGGGCCGTGGCGTCTGACAGTTCTGGGCTCTGATCCCTTGACTATGACAGACACTGGACAACAATCAGCTGGGTGTTCTCACCTCCACAATAGAGTGTTCTGTGAGGAGTCACAAGGATACTGGCCTTAATACCAAACCAAGACAAATTTGTTGCTGTGGAGTCCATTCTGACTCGTAGTGACCCGATAGGACAGAGGAGAAATGCCCTATAGGGTTTCCAAGGATTGGCTTGTGGATTCGAGGTGCAGGCATTTTGGTTAGTAGCTAAGCTCCTCAGAGCAACAGCGCCAGCAGAGCTCCACTCAATACAGGGAAGTAATATAATTAACAAAATGGCTTGAGGCTCCTAATACGTTTAATCATCTCCACCTCCTGTTTTCTGTTGGGAGCGTCTTGTCCCACCTCCTGCCACAGGTCACAGAGGTCCCGGACCCCGACCCTCCCTATGGTTCATGCGGTGCCTCTGACGGTATGTCCCTTTACTCTCTCACCCCAGTGTGTACGTGGGTTGGACCAGGACCTAGATGAGACCTGCGTGGTGAGGACAGTCAAGGCTGGCTCACTGGAGAAGCTAGTGGAGCACCTGGTGCCCGCCTTCACAGAGGGGGACTTCTCCTACATCGATATCTTTTTGGGAACCTACAGGACCTTTGCCACCACCCAGCAGGTCCTGGAACTGTTGTTCCAAAGGTGAGTAGCCCGCCCTGCACAGCCCAGAGGGAACTGAGCCCCTTAACCAGCTGTGAGTTTGGGGAATGTCACTCACCTCTCTGTGCCTCAGTTTGCTCCTCTGAAAAGATGGGGGGTAGAGGATCAGCCTCCTTGAATTTACTCTCAGTACCACATGGGACAAGCCATGTAAAGTGTGTACCTGGAACCCCACCAAAAAGAAAACTGTTGCCATTGAGTCAATTCCAAACCATAGTGAACTTAGAGGACAAAGTAGAGCTGCCCCACAGGCTTTCCAAGGAACAGCTGAATTTGAACCGTTGACCTTTTGGTTAGCAGCCAAGCTCTTTAACCACTGTGCCGCTAGACCAGCTCTAGGGAAAAGGCTGCTGGAGGGGCTGGGATGTTCACATTTACTTTTTACCTTTCCTCCATGAAGAAGGTGTATGCCTCATCCCTCACTGACTCCATGGTCTTCAGCAATCCTACTCCCCATTTGAAAAGGGGCAGTTGAGATCCTATCAAGTGGGTCCTTGTCCTTTGTGTAGCCAGACCAAGAATCTCTGGTGGCTGACAGAGGGGCCCTAGGACAATCAGACACTGGGAAAGGTGCTGCTTAGCTTCATTCAATCAACAATTATCTATGAAGCCCCTACAGTTGCAGACACTCTTCTAGACACTCAGCATCATCTAGACACAAAGCAGAAAAGAATCCCTGCCCTCCAGATCTTCATCCTAGCCAGGAGGCAGACAGGAACACTAGACATGGGAAGCAGGTAGTGTCCACAGTATATAATAGACGCCCTCATGCCTCCTCTAGGTATGGATACAACTGCCCCCATTCAGCCGGGGACAGAGGACCCCAGGACCAGCAGAAAGAGTGAGTGGACATTGGGTGGAGAAAGAGGGTTCTCTGTCTACAAGGAAGACTTCGGGTTGGAGGAAGCCTGTGACAGGATTTGGACTGGGCATATCCTGGGTCCCACATATGTAGATGCCCCTGCAGAAATGAGGTTAGCAGAGCCCCCAGTAGGAGAAAGGAGTCACGCAGAGCTGGGGATGCAGTCTGGGCTTAGTGGGAAGTAAAGTGCTGGCAGGGGGATCAGTGTGGCCCGTGAAGGTACACTTTCCCCCATAATTCCCTCCCATCTCTGATTATTCCTTCCCCATTTGGGACCATATCAGGAGGTGAGGAAAAACCTGCAACACGGTCATGTACCCTTGTCTTGGGTGCTCATCTCCATGTGGGGCCCTGTCCATCAGCAGAGAGGGGCCGTGGGAGACAGACTTTGTGCTTTCTCAGCCTCAAATATACCTGGAGCACTACTATGTGCCAGGCTGTGAGATGAACATGCAGATACACTGCTTCCTACCCTTTCGGGTTTACTGTCCAGTGGGGAGGGTGTCAGGGGACAAACAGAGACATGAGTCAGGGTTTGAGGGGGGAGAGTTGGTCAAACCATTGATAGAATTCTCTCTGTGACCAAGGCTCTGTGTTAAGCCCCTGCTCAGTGACCAGTTTCCCACTGCCAGGTCAGCCAGAGAGGCTGGTACACAGTAGGGCTAGACTTCAGAAGGTCAGGGACAGAGGGACCCAGTCCCTTGTAGAGATGCCCTGGGAGGTCAGTGTGGTGGGAAAGGCCAGGCCTCTGACCCTGCTTTTCATCACGCATCCCCAGTGCCATCTCTTTCATCCTGAAAACCTGGATGGATGAATACCCAGAAGACTTTGACCAGCCTGCACACTTGCCCTGCCTGAAGCTCCTGGTGAAGTACCTGCAGGTGAACATGCCAGGCTCGAACCTGGAACACCGTGCCCTTCTTCTCTGTGCCCAGTTGGACCACCTGGAGCCCAGTGAGGCAGAACCAGAGGGTGAGGAGGATTGGGCATGCCTGCATGTCAGCTTGTGAGGGGGACATAGGGTGGGATCCACAAGGAGGACCCACAGAGTTGGGGTTGGTCCAGAGCTCAGAGTAACCTCAGATCCCCCTCTGGTGGACCATAGTCTGGGAAGACTTAATGGGGTGGAAGTCTAGGCCTTAGACTTCTCTTAAAGGCAGTGGGATATTTTCTGTCATTGGAAAAGCACGAGGAAATGCAGTCATGTTGGTGAATATTTCTCCTCTTGTGCATCCCCCATCAGGGCTGGCACCAGGTCTAAAAGCAGCTCAGGATCTCCGTCCACCCACAGAAGGAGCTCCAGGGCGACCTCATGAGGCAGATCACACTCCAATACCAACACTGGAGTTGCGTAGATCATCAGGTCCTCCATCCCCACACCTGTCACGACACAGAGACCCTGCTGGAATGCTGGCGTCTTCTCCTGGATCACCTCCCAGAGCAAATCCAGAACCACCTGTTGGGGTAGATCCTACCCCTGAACCATCACAGGAGCTGGATGGAACACCAGATCCTCAACCACCACCTCCATCAGCAGACGAAGAGCCTTCTCCTGGATCACCTCCCAGAGCAAATCCAGAACCACATGTTGGGGTAGATCCTACCCCTGAACCATCACAGGAGCTGGATGGAACACCAGATCCTCAACCACCACCTCCATCAGCAGACGAAGAGCCTGCTGGAGGACTGGGTTCTCTTCCTGGGTCACCTCCAGAACCAGCTCCTGTACCCCCAGCAGATGTCGATCCTGCTCCTGTATCAACACCAGAGCTCCACACAGCATCAGCTGTTCCATCACCAGCTTCCACACTGGCACCAGAAGGAAAGCCAGCTAGAGGGATGGATTCCCATCCTGGGCCACCACAGGAACCAGCTCCTGGACCACCTGCTGGTGTCGATCCTGCTCGTGCAGCAACACTGGGGCTCAGTGTAGCCCCAGTCCCTCCATCTGCTGCTCTGGCCCAGGCACCTGATGAAGGGCTGAACAGGAAGCCACGTTCTAATCCTGGGCCACCTCTGGAACTCAGTCACAGACCACCAGCTGCTGTGGATCCTGCTCCTGCAGCAACACCGGGGCTCAATGTTGCACCAGGTCCTCCATCTCCAGGTCTGGCCCAGGTTCCAGAGGAAGAGCCTGCTGGAAAGCTTGACCATTATCCTGAGGCACCTCCAGAACAAGCTTCCAGACCACCACCTGAGTTCCATTCTATTCCTACAGCAACAGCAGAGCTAGATGTGGCTCCATGTCTTCCATCTCCTGGTCCGGCCCAGGCTCCAGTCAACGAGTCTGCTGGAGAGCTGGACTTGTATCCTGGGTCACCTACAGAGCCGTCTCCAGCAGTACCAGCTGATGTCGAGCCTACTCCTGTGCCAACACAGGGGCCCCATGTAGCCCCATGTCCTCCATCTGCTGCTCTGGCCCAGGCACCAGAAGAACAGTCTGATGAAGAGTCGGATTCTTATCCTGAGCCGCCTGCAGAAACAACTCCCAGGCCACCAGTTAATGTTGACCCTGCTTCTGCATCAACACCAGGGCTCAGGTAGCCACAGATCCTCCATCTCCAGCTCCGGCCCAGGTCCCAGAGTCCTAGCAAGTCACCATGCCCACTCCACACCAGCTCCTCAGCCCCAGCCAGGGAGCATCGGCTTCAGAACGAGATCCTTCCTGACCTTCATCTGAGTGGGTATTTCTCTGGTTTATATGGAGCATATTGCAGCTTACTTTGTTTACATTTATAGCTCTTACTGTCTTCACCGGTAGATTTCTCATTAAATAAAGTTTTGTTTTAATGGGTGTGATACCGTGGTTTTATGCACTTTCACAATCCCATCAACTATCACCAGTATCTATTTCAGAACATTGTCATCAACACAAACAGAAACCCTGGACCCATTAAGCAGTCCTCCCCATGCCTGTCCCTCGTGCCCATGGCAGTCAGTGGTTGGCTTCCTATGCCTATGGATTTACCTGCTCTAGATTTCTTATCTAAATGGAAACATGTGGCCTTTTGTATCTTGCTTCTTAGCTTAATGTGTTCGAGGTCCGTCCACATTGTAGCACGAGTCATATTCTCACTCTAAAGCTCAGTGGTATTCCCTTGTGTATATGAATCACACTTTGTTGACCCAGTCATCTGTTGATGGACATATGGGTTGGTTCCACCTAATGACTGATGGGAGTAGAGCTGCTGTGAGCATTCATGGACAGGTATCTGTGTGAGTGCCTGTCTACAGGATAAATCCCTGGGTGGGTAAAGGAAGGTGGGAAGGGTGAGGACACAGTCCAGGCGTGGGGGGGTGAAGTGTCAATGAGGAAGCTGTGGAGATCTCAGGTGTAAGGTGGGAAGTGGTTCAGTAGAAGGCATACCTGCAGGGAGTGAGGAGGTAGGAGGTGTCAGTTGAAGTTCAGGTGTGGTTATTGAGGTGGGAGGGGTCAGGAGGCAGCCCTGGGGTGGGAAGTGAGAAGGTAGGAGTGACCAGGACTCAGCCTGGTTGTGGCATCTGAGGAAGAGGGAGGGGTTAGGAGATGGCTGAGGTGTGGGTAAGGAGGAACTGGGAAAGCTCAGGAACCAGGCAGGTTATGGAAAGTTAAGGGGAGGTAGGAGCCAAGAGAACACCTATGTGAATGTATTGAGTCTTAGGGAGGGAGCTCACCATAGCCCAGGTGCGGTAGCTCATGAGGTGGTGGGTCAACAGACAGCAAAGTTCTGCAGAGGAAGGAGGTGGAAAGTGTCAGGAGAAAGCACAGGTGTGGTCAGTGAATTGTCAGGAAGAGCCAGGAGGCAGCCCAGGTGTGGGGAATGAGTAGGTCTAAGGGGCCAGGAGGCAGGCCAGGTGTGGGGAGTGAGGAGGTCTGAGGGGCCAGGAGGCAGCCCAGGTGTAGGGAATGAGTAGGTCTGAGGGGCCAGGAGGCAGGCCAGGTGTGGGGAGTGAGGAGGTGTGAGGGGACAGGAGACAGCCCAGGTGTGAGGAATGAGGAGGTGTGAGGAATGAGGAGGTGTGAGGAATCTGGAGGTAGCCCAGTGTTACCAAGTGTGTAGATAGAAGGGCAGGAGAACCGCGGTGCAGGTACTGAGGAGCCTGTACAACCAGGAGGCGGCAGAGGGTGGGTACTGAGGAAGTGGTAGAGGTTGGGGGATACCCCACCTATGGAAAGTGATGAAGAGGAAGAGGCCCAGGTATGAGTAATGATTAGGTTGGAAGGACCAGGAGGCAGTCCAGGTGTGGGCCTTTTAATCATTTTACGTTGGCTGAGGCAAGGTAAGTTCAGATACAGATCAAGACAGCCCAGTTAGTCCATTTCCATCCAGTCAATTCCGACTCATGGTGACCCTATATTATAGATCAAGAGAAAGAGTGAAAATTTGAAACGCTTGATTATACCCACAGGCTCTGAGGAAAACACAGCATACTTGGATACAGGGCCGTTATTGGTTATTGGGGTTGCACCCAGTGCAGGATCACAAAAGCCACATTTGGAGAAGACAGCTTATGTATGCAAGCAGGGCAGGGTAGGCTAGATTTCCTGGGGTTTGGGATTCGAACTGCCGACCTTTTGGTTAGCAGCCGTAGCTCTTAACCACTATGCCACCAGGGTTTCCAGGCCACATAAAGCAGTCTGTTAATTAACCAAGAAGCCCTTGCTGAGGCACCAGGGCACTGTGGGGAGGCTGGAGAACCCACAGGGAGAGTCTAAAGAGTGCACCCAACCAAGGTAGGCTTCCCATCCCAGAAAGTCAAGCCCCCCTTTACAAAGCCCTGGACTGGACATCCAAATGCCAGAGTTTGCTTTTCAAACTCTCCAACCCTAAGCTAAGGTGACCTCCACTTTTTATTTTACTAAGCAGAATATTAAGTTCATATGCTTTGGTTCTTATCTTTATTCAGAGACATTAATGACATTCACTGTGCTGGGCGACCATCACCACTATCCATCCCCAGATGTTTTTCATCACCGAAAAGGGAACCCAGTGCCCCTTCAGCAACAACTCCTCATTTCTCCCTCCCCTCAGCCCCTGGTCACCACTGATACCTTCTTATCTCCATGGACTTGCCAAAAAAACCTGGTGGCGCAGTGGTTAAGTGCTCGGCTGTGAACTGAAAAGTTTTCAGATGAAACCCACCAGGTGCTCCACTGAAGAAACGACCTGGTGATCTGCTCCCATGAAGATTAGAGCCTAGAAAACCCTGTGGGGCAGCTTTACTCTGTCACGTGGGGTCAGAATGAGTTGGAATCAATTCAAAGGCTACTAACAACACCACCAATGCATTTGTCTAGTTGAGACATTTAAGTGGGATCATACGACACTTTTCCTTTTGAGTCTGACTTGGCTTCACTCAGCATGTTTTCAAGGTCCACCATGTATGGCATGCATCAGGGCTTCGTTTCCCTTTTTGGAGGAGTAATATTCCACTGCATGAATAGACCATATTTTGCTTATCCATTCCTTTGTTGGTGGACACTTGGGTTGTTTCCATCATTTGACTATTGTGAATAATACCGCAGTAAGCATTCATGTACACGTATCTGCGTGAGGCCCTGATTTCAAGTCATTTAGGGCTAATCTAGGAGTGGCATTGCTGGGTCATATAGTGACCAGAGAACCTAGTTGTTTTCTCAGAGATTCTTGAATTTCAAACAGAAAGTAGCCCCCATTTGACTCTAGGAAGTTTTGAGAATTTTTTTTTTTTTTTTAATTAAAGCTCTGTAAAACCCAAACCAAACTGGTTGCCTTCGAGTCGATTCCAATTCATAGCAACCATATAGGACAGAGTAGAACTGCCCCATAGGGCTTTCAAGGAGCGCTTGGTGGATTCCAACTGTCGACCTTTTGGTTAGCAGCCTTAGCTCTTAAGCACTTCCCCACCAGGGTCTCCTAAGGCGCTATACTTGCATTTTATGATATTTATAACTACCCTGTATCTGGGGTTGTGGTGGTGCAGTGGTAGATTCTCACCTTCTATGTAGGGGACCCGGGTTCCATTTCCAGGCAACGCACCTTATGCGCAGCCACCACCCATCTGCCACTGGAGGCTTGGCTGTTGCTCTGATGCTGAACAGGTCTCAGCAGAACTTCCAGACTAAGCCAGATGAGGAAGAAAGGCCTAGTGATCTACTTCTGAAAATCAGCCAAGGAAAATGCTGTGGGTCACAACAATCCACTCTGAAGCTGTTCATGGGTTTGGCACAGCACCAGTCAGCGTTTGGTTCCAGTGTGCATGGGATCGCCGTGAGACAGGCTGACTCAACAGCAGCTAACAGCCAACAGCAACAACCCCATATTGGGGGTTACATCACAGGGCACAGTCACGTGGGGATAGAATTAAAACAAACCGAAACCTGTGGCCGTGGAATCCTGTCTGACTCATGGAAACTCGAGGTGTTACAGAGTAGAACTGTGCTCCCTAGGGTTTGCTTGGTTGTAATCTTTAGGGAAGCAGACCTCCACGCCTTTCTTCTGAGGTACACCGGATGGGTTCAAACTGCCAATCTTTAAGTTAGTAGTCATCGCAAACTGTGCCACCCAGGGACCTGGGGACACTGTAGGGTGAGGGAGTTCTCTTGTCCAAAAGCACCAAGAGTCTACAAGCTCACCATTTTCTTTGAAAGTGAAGCCAATACCTATCCTACCCATTTCTCATTGCCACTGAGTCATTTCTGATTCATAGTGACTCTGTAGGACAGAGTAGAACTGCCCCACAGGGTTTGTAAGAAGCAGACTGCCACATCTTTTTCCTGCAGAGCCACTGGTGAGTTTGAACCACTGGCCTTTTGGTTAGTAGCCGGATGCTTTACCCTCTGCACCACCAGGGCTCCTTATACTCTCTATGTTAGTCCTACGGAAATCAGGATAGGACAGTCTGAGAAGTGTCTAATCACACAGATACAGGATTTTGTAGCTGGAAGCAATCACAGAGATTCTCGCGTCCAAATTTCCTACCCTTGCAATTAAAAAATCAATAAAACTTGGACTCAGGATGAGAGGCGAAGTTACACTTCCCCAAAGACCAGTGATGCAAGACTTTAACAGAGAAAGGCTGCTGCGGAAGGACAGACTGGAGCTGGTCCTAGGAGGCTGCGTACAATTCAGATGAGGACGACCATTTTGTGGCTCCTTGAAGGTCCACGCCAATCAGTAACGAGATGACTGATAGGATGAGAAGAGATCCAGGAAGAAAGCTGCCATGCCCCTGGGACTTGTATCAGGATGGACTTCAGATGGCGGCCGTTTGTGCAGCGGTAATATCTTAACCCCCTTCGCTGCCTGACTGATTTTTTTCCAAAAGAGCCGAGGGGACCCCGAGGGCAGCCAGGATTTAAAGGGGCTGACGTCCTACAGTGGGCTTTCCAGCACCCAAGTTCTTCCTGCTGATCGTAAATCCAAGCGGTTACCTTGTTCTCCAGTGGATCACACAGCTCCGGGGCCCTAACAGGATCCACCTAAACTCTGCTTCTGCCTCAGCTGGAGAACGTGCAGGTAGAAATACGGTTGGGCTTTCAGTGGGAAAGGAGCAGTGCCGGGCGTTCCTTCTCATGTACGTAGAAGGACAGCATCAGAGGCCAGAGGCCCAGCCACCGCCTGCGGGGACCAGGAGCTGCACCTCCATCCCGGCCCTCCCCGTCAGCACTTTTATTTGCTAGCATTTTTCTTTACAGAAATACACACGGGACATCACTGGATTTAAGATTTCTGTTTTTTTGTTTTAATAAGACCCTATATTTGCATTTATTGTATTTATCCCTACCCCTTAATGGGGGTTCCTTTAAAGGCCACAGTCATCTTGGGGTTTAATGGCGGTAAGGGATTTCTTGCCAAAGATTGAAAACAAAGACAAGGCTTTTTCACACCATATTTGTGGATGTTTCCTTCAAGTTGCTGCCTAAGCAATGAAGCACCCCCCATCTGTCAGTTTGTTGTACTTGGTGGCTTGCATGCTGCTGTGATGCTGGAAGCTATGCTATGCCAGCTACACCAGCAGGGTCACCCGTGGTGGACAGGCTTCGGTGAAGTGTCCATACTAAGACAGACTAGGGACTGATCCCAAAAAGGAGTCCTTGGGTGGTGCCAATGTTTCACGCACTCAGCTGCTCACCAAAAGGTTCCAGGTTCAAATTCTCCCTGAGGTGCCTTGGAAGGAAGGCCTGGCAATCTACCTCCGAAAAATGAGCCATTGAAAACCCTATGCTGCACAATTCTACTCTGACACACGTGGGGTTGCCATAACTCAGGGTGGACCAAACCAAGACCAAACAAACCCAGTGCTGTCGAGTCGATTCTGTCTCATAGCGACCCTACATTAAGCCCCAAATGAAGAAGATCCAAATGCAAGGGGTGACTATTTTGTATTGTCAAAAGAAGACAATAGTCTGTTGGGAATGACGCCAATGAGCCCTACTTTGCCTTGACTTTAGGGGACGTATGTGTCCCCTTGTTACATATGGTGATGCACTAGCCTTGTCTAGCTGTTCTTCTGTGCAATGTCCTGCCTGGGAAAATAGTCTGTGAAAACCAAAACCAAACCAAACACGGTGCGTTGAGTCGATTCTGACTCATAGAGACCCTATAGGACAGAGTAGAACTGCCCCATAGAGTTTCCAAGGAGCGCTTGGTGGATTCAAACTGCCGACCCTTTGGTTAGCAGCCGTTTCCAGTCTGTGAAAAAACAGACAAACGATTTGTAGGTGTGACATGCTGTCATCATTCTTCCTAAAACCCAGGCCAATCGGGTGGTACGGACATTGTTCTTGCGCAAGCCAGGGCCCGTGCCCACTTGTAAACCAGCAGGGAAGGGGAAGAAAGGACAAGTTACTCACCAAGTAGACATCAAGCACTGAGGCGTTATCATCCTATGTTTCCAGCGTGTCTGTCTCAGAGGTTAGGTAGATGGTCCCCTTCTCCAAGGTGAATGTTGAACTGGAAGGTAACCCTTTGCTGGAAAAATATGCAAGGGTCGTGAGCAGGTTGCCACCAGAACGAAATCCATAGAAACCTCCACGATTGTGGGCACAGATACTGAGGTGGGGAGGATTTGGCAGATGAAAAAAAAATTTTTTTATGGTGTTCAGAGGGGATATTGGCACAACTGGAGATACAGCACTTGGGTTAAAGTATTTGATTGTGGGTGCCATGAGCCAGAATCTACCCCATGACAACTGTGCGTGTGTCTTTAGTTAGTAGTGTGTTTTCTCTCCCTGCTTCTTTGTGTTTTCAAGACGCGATTTATGAAGCTTATACCTGGGAATAGGGAGTTCTTGGGGTCCAAGAAGTCTGCTGCTCATCTTTGACTCTGGATGGTTGCTTCTCGCTGGTTAAATTCTCCTCTCTTGGTGCTCACAGTTTGCCACTTTATGGAAGACAACCTTGTGCATAGGTAGCAATGATGGTGTCTGTTCTTTTTACTATTGCTTTTTTCTTTTTGGCATGAAAGGTTTAATTACATCAGTGGTTAAACACAATTTTCTGCCCCCCGGGGAGCCCCAGTGGCACCGAAGGTTAAGCAAGGTTGTAGAGATTACAGCCTTGGGAACCCTATGGGGCAATTTCACTCTGTCATTTAGGGTCGGTATGACTTGGAATGGACTGGACAGTATCCCACAATAATAACAACCCACAGGGTTCATGATTTGAGAGGTCTGGTGTACGGTACATGAGTTTGTATCAGGTGGTACTGATGCTGCTGGTCTGGTCCAGGGACCACTATTTGAGCCACACGGAATTATATAATTAGGGTGTTGTGTTATATGCTTTCATCATACCGAAGCATATAAGGGAAACTCTGGTGGCGTAGTGATTAAGTGCTAGGGCTGCTAACCAAGAGGTCGGCAGTTCGAATCCCCCAGGCGCTCCTTAGAAACTCTGTTGGACAGTTCTACTCTGTCCTACAGGTTCGCTATGAGTCAGAATCGACTCGACGGCAGTTGGTGGTTGGTTAAGCATATAAGACAACGCTCTAATTGTTGACTCAACAGCAGTGGGTTTGGGATTGTATGCTTTGTAAGGAGAGTCCAAAGTGTACCTCAGTAACAAGGACAGAAAAGCCAATCGAATGCAGATAGAGAGCTGTTTATGCAGGGAAACTGCCTTGTTTTGTCGTGAGATGACAACCAGTGTTAACTGTTGAGGTAATTGGTCCATCTTGTTCTTATCAGCTGCCCTGGAGTCAACCCTAACTCATGGTGACCCCATGCACAATGGAACAAAACGCTGCCTAGTCCTGTGCCATCCCGGTGATCAGTTTTCAGTCAGATCATTGTGACCCACAGGGTTTTCACTGGCTGATTTTCAGAACTGGATTGCCAGGCTGTTCTTCCCAGTCCATCTTAGTATGGAAGCTCCGCTGAAACCTGCTCAGCATCATAGCAACACGCAAGCCTCCACGGAGAGATGGGTGCTGGCTGCGCACGAGGTGCGCTGGCCAGAAGTCAAACCGGGTCTCCCTCATGGAAGGTGACTATTCCACCATCTTGACCAAACAGTATTTAAATCGGGTATTAGAGGCGCAAGAATGCACGATTTTTTTCTTCATTGAAATACAAGGTAGTTTCATTTTTAACCTGTGGAAATTTGCCACGTGAAAGTTTCTGCAGGCCCAAATGGTCCGCAGGGTTTGGATGTTTGGTGTTAGGAGAACTGGGGAGGGGTGGCCATCTGTCATATGGAGGGAACCTCAGCATGGCGCGTGGTCGCCCCCTGGTGGTCGAGCTGAGAGCAGCTGTGGAGAAGAAGGACTTCCCCTTTCACCGTCCATACCATGTCCTCTTCCTGAGATCCCCTCCTGGCTTAGCTCAGAGCTCACCTCTGCTGACAACACACTGCTAAGGTCATCCTCTTACGGAGCCCTGGTGGCACAATGGTTAAGTGCTGAGCTGCTAACTGAAAGGCTGAACCCACCAGCAGCTCCGCAGAAGAAAGACCTGGTGATCTGCTTCAGTAAAGACGACAGGCTGGGAAACCCTATGGGGCAGCTCTACTCTGTCCCATGTGGTCGCTATGAGTGGGAATCGACTCAACAGCACCCACCAACAACAACAAGGTCATCCTCTCAGGATGGGAGACTACTGAGGACATTATAACCTCTGTGCCTTTCATCTGGGAACTGCACGTAATTCTCTCTGTAAACATCTGACTAGGAATGGAAGACACTCGAACTGGTTAGGAATCCTGACCTTTTCGATGTCAAACAAAGAAATGAAAAAGTTGACAAAAAACTGCGTGGTTTTCCTGGTCATAAAAGTAAGGCATATTGAGAAAACTTTGAAAATAAAGAATAGTAGGAGGAAAGGAAGGTGTCTTGGTGGCACAGTGGTTAAAGTGCTCGACTGCTCACTGAAAGGTCAGCGGTTTGAACCCACCAGCTGCTCTGCAGGAGAAAAGACGAGGCAGTCTGCTCCTGTCAAGGTTATAGCCGTGGAAACTATATGGGGCAGTTCAATACTGTCCTACGGGGTCGCTAGGAGTCAGAATCAACTTGAAGGCAAAGGACTTTGGTTTACGTACAATATACAATAGGGGGGTGGCAAAAAATACGCTACAAAATAATAGTGGTTTCCCAGACTTTCTGAATTGTGGGTCATATTGCTTTTCTAATAATTTTTTTAAGTAACTTCCTCCTTCTGATTTTAATTTTTAGTTACTTCTATTCATCTTCTTCCTAATAAAGGTATAAGCAAGAATATTCTGGAAGTGTTTGTTCTTTTCAAAATTTTATTTATTTAGTGGTCCTACATGCATATGGTATAAAATACAGCAGAAAGTAGTCCTCATTGCCCATATCCTCGTGTGATTCAGAGTTCTCCTGCCTAGAAGCAAACTCGTTTTGGCAGTATTTTTCTTAACATAATATTTACCTTTTGGTTTTGGAACCTAAGACTATGTCACTGACATGGTTAAAAGATAATAAAAATAACAAAACAGAAACATTAGTGTATTCTCCAGGACTCAAGAAGTACATTTTTCAATGATATATTTTTAAAAATATATTATTACCAGAAAAAAGAAATACCAGATTTCCTTGGTTCATATAATCAAAATTTGATAAAATCAAAATCATCTCTTTTTTAACCTTTATTATCCACTCTGTTTTACACATGTATTAGTTTTCCATCTTGGTAAGTAGACTATTTTTGCATCATTAAATTTGGGCACAAAAACAAGGCTCATAGACACTCATTTCCAGATTATAGAAAGAACTCTTACAACCCAATAATAGAAAGGCAAATAACCCAGTAGAAAAATGAGCAAAACATACCAATTACGATGGCTAAAGTATATAATGCCGACATCAATAAATGTTGGTGAGAATTAGGAGCCACGGGAACTCCCATTCATCCCTAGTGGGAATGCACAATATGGCTCCATGGAAGACCCTGGCAGTTTTCTTAAAAAGCCAAACATCATCTCAGTTATCTAGCGCTCTATAACAGAAACGCCACAAGTGGGTGTCTTTAATGAACGCAAATTTATTTTCTCACAGTTGAGGAGTCTAGAAGTCCAAAGGGAGGGTGCTGGCTGGAGAGGAAGGTTTTCTCTCTCTGTAGGCTCTAGGGGAAGGTCCTTGTTCCCTGGTGATCTTCATATGGTGTGGCATCTATCTTTTCCCATCTCTGCTTTCTTCTCTATGCCTAATCTGCTCTTTTTCTATGTCAAAGGTGATTGGCTTAAAATACACCCTACACTGATACGGCCTCTTAACAAAGAAATCCCATTCTTAAATGAGAATATAACCACAGGTATACTCATCACTGTCAAGTTGATTCTGACTTATAGAGACCCTACAGGACAGAGTAGAACTGATTCACAGGGTTTCAAGGCTGTAATCTTTGTGGAAGCAGATTGCCCCATCTTTCTCCTGTGGAGCGGCTGGTGGGTTCAAACCACCAACATTTTGGTGAACAGCTGAGCACTTAATCACTGTGCCACCAGGTAAAGGGGGTAGGATTTAAAAAATATGTTTCAGGGGGACACGATTCAACCCACAACACCATATGATCCGACAGTCATGCTCCTTGATTTACCAACCTTGAAAGCCTACGTTCACACAAAAACCTGCACACGGTGTTTATGGGAGGGTTGGTTATCTGTAGTTCTCATCAGTGTGGTGGCTGAATGCATCTCTCTGTCTCCTTCCTGAGCCATCAGCAACCACAGTGCACCCCCTGCTTCCTTCTGTGGGGTAACTTTGTCTCCCGGGATGGACCCTGGGCACACAGAAAGCACTCATGCTCCTGCCCCTTAAATGCTGGACTCCTAGGCTGCCTTCAAACAGTCAGCTCTGCTCGCTCTGCAATCAGAGCTCCAAGGACATTGGCATTGCCCAGGACACATACCAAGCCCTCCGGAGTGCCCACTGAGACCCCTTTCCCTGAGTGGGGACAGGCACCCCCACCCACCGACAGCTCCACTAAGGATCAAGAGCTAACTACCAACTCTTTTCTTGGTCTCTCTAACCAAGAAAATCAACCTTATTTAAAGGCTGAAGATGGGCAATTAGCTAAGGGCTACAAAACTGGTCCTAACCACTTCCTTCGCAAATCCTGCAGAAGCCTTATGTTTTTGGGCCTCAACCAAAATGAATACTAAAAACATTGTCTAGCATTCTGTGATTTTTAGCAGACAGATTAGTGAAGGGTAAACACATTATTGAAGAGAAATGTGGATCTCTCCTAAAAGAAATGCCTTACAGAGGAGGTAAAATCTTACCTGTGCTCAGATACCTTTCTGCTATACGCATGACTGTGTATGAACGTGTCCATTGCTGCTTAAAGCACTGATGGAATGTGATTATTGAAACAGTGAGGAGCTACCGTAAGGGATCATGAAGACTAAAAAGATCCTGCGGGAATACACCATCCAATCCAAATAACTGCACCACAAAGATCAAACCAGTAGCTGTGGAGTCAGTTCTGCCCCATGGCGCCCCCGTGTGTGTCAGAGTAGAATTGTGCTCCACAGAGTTTTCACTGACTGATTTTTCAGGAGCAGATTGCCAGATCTTTCTTCTGGGGTGCCCCTGGGTCAACTCAAATCTCCAGGCTTTCGGTTAGCAGCCGAGTGCCTTAAGCATTTACCTACCCAGGGCCTGCAGAAAATTCCTGTTCCCGTGAAGATGCCCCAAGTACTGAAGGTAAAATATGTTCTGAGAAGGATTTCCACTTCGGTGTCTGCACCATTGATCAGTTTAATGTCTATTTCTCTTCAGTTCTGGTACTGGGGAATATTCTGCCTATTGCCCCGTTTTCTTGTTCTGCTGTTGATTTCCTGGGCAAAAAGGCTACACAGAATTGATTCCTAAGTTCTCCGGCTGAGAGTTTCCCAGCTCCTGTTTCAGGGTTCATGTCTAAGGGCAAGCATCTCTCTGGGGAGGAATGCCCTCCAAACCCAGTGGTCAGGTCAGAGGCTCACCGTGCCTCAGCTCGCAGCCTGGGGAGATCCATTTCCGGAAGGAAAGTTATGTGACTGGATGGAGGAGTCTGGCTCCCTGCCCAGGTTCTGCACCACCAAGTATTGCCCTAATTTCTTTGATTCAGACTGTCTGAGGCGAATTACTTGTAATTTGCAACAAGCCCCCCAGGAAACTGCTAACCTCCCAGGCTCTGATCCTCCCGTGTGAGCCCAGGAACTGCTGGCACTCGCCATCTGCTCTAAGGCACACACTTCCCGACTCCGACTCATGGCCACCTCTTATGTTACAGAGTAGAACTGCTCCATGGGGGCTTCTTGGCTGCAATCTGTCACATCTGGCCTCTAGGAGCAGAAATGGACTTGATGGCAGCTAACAACAAGAATCTTTGTGGAAGCAGGTCGCCAAGCCTATCGTCCATGGCACTGCTGGGTTAGTTTGAACCACCGACCGTAAGATAAGCAGCTGAATGCCAAGTGTTTGCGCCAGGAAGGGACCTTACATAGAAGAGGAATTTCATGTCCTCCCAGTGCTCCCCCGGGAGTGGACTGGGCTGGCTCTGCAAAGCCACTCAGGCCTCCCTGTCATTTACACAAATGCTTACTTCTGCCACCAGGAAAATTCACCTGGCTTCGTCTAATGTAATAAACTTCCATAAAATAATGTAATGCAATATAATGCAATCATCTTCCATAACTTAGTCTATATAACAACAACCTTGTTTTATGTGTGTTTGTGTTTAAGAACGCCTTATTTAATACATTCTGTTGATTCTTTAACATTGAACTCATGGCTGACAGCACAGTAACTCACGCCTGAAGGAAGCTTACCTAACACCCATTTCTCCATGAGGCACATCACAGCCTTCCTGTGCTTAGGGACAGGAGACAGTACTTCCACACAAGGCTTGGGGCCATTTAAACAGCAAAATCACCACCAAAGAACACAGAAGTGTGGCCCTAAACAGAAGGAGAAAAGGACTTGTTTTCAGCCTGAGAGCTGAGGCCAGAAGGCAGAGCATCACCTTGTCCAGCCTCAGCTGGGGCAGCTCACATTTCTCAGCACTCTGCGCGCGTCCATGAGTGATCCTGAAGGCACTCCGAGTAATAATTGTGGGGTTACAGGTACATCTGAGCGAGTGGGTGAATGAGCAAGCATGGAAGCCGGGGACAATGAGCATCAGCTGTATTATATCCTAGGCACTGTGCAGGATAAACCTGCTGCCATCCAGGAGGTTCCAGCTCATAAACGGTGCTATAGGACAAGGGGAAAGTGCCTCATAGGATTTCCTAATCTTTACGGGAGCAGACTGCCACCTCTTTTGCACTGAGAGTCACTGGTGGGTTCGAAGCACCAACTTTTTAGTTCGCAGCTGAGTGCTTTAACCACTGTACCACCAGGGCTCCTTCTGTACAGGACAGTCAGATGCATTTTCCCATTTTATGCTCACAATAATCTTGTGAGGTAGACATTTCTATTCCTGCATTACAGGTGAGGAGACTGAGGCACGGGAAGGGAAAGTAAGGTAGCTGGTGACCAGCAGAGTGGCATTTCTACCTCAAAAGCCCCTCTGCTGGGTTCCCTGCCTGAGCTAGGTAGGTGCTGCACCCTCTCACACTTTCCTCAGAGGGAACGCACTGTGCCAAGTCTGGGCGGCATAAGGCTCGGGTTTGTGGGAGGCCACCTGCTTGCAGGTTTGGTGTCGCTCCTCTCACTGGGACAGGAAGAAAGGGGTTACAGGTGTAGAGCACACACCCCTCCTCCCACGAGGCTCTGTGTCTGTCCTGGCTCAGGCAGCAGGGATCTGCACAGATAAGCAGACCTCTGAGGTATTCTAGTTCCAAATGCCCTGTGGTGCTACCTTCCCCTCCATGCAGTCTTCCTCCAGGAGGGCCTCTCAGCTCCAGGAGAGGCAGCTTAGCCTATCCAGAGGTGGCCTACTTCCTCTTTGACACACTGTTAACCCTCTTTCTACAGAACAATCTCCTCTTTGTAGCTTCCAGGCATCACCTTCAGCTCTGTCCCTGGGAAGACTTCTCTGCGCACTCCCCCTTGCCTGGCTCATCAGCTTCCTGGCCTGTGGGAAGGGCCCAGTAAGCCCTGAATCCAAAACCACCAGTTCCCGTGGGGTTGACTCCCACTCATGTTGACCCCATGGGTGTCAGAGCAGAACTGGGCTCCATAGGGTGTTCTGTGACTGATTTTTCGGAAGTAGATTGCTAGGCCTTTCTTCCAAGGTACCTCTTGGGTGGACTAGAACCTCCAACTCGATGGAACTGCCTTCTTTCTCTGTGTCTCACACCTGTTCTGCCTTTGACAGAGTGCAGTCTTACCACTTTTTTTTGCTTGTTTTAGTGGAAAATATGTGAGTTTTCCTACTCTGACAGGTATCCTCCTTACACAAGTTCCGGCTTTCTCAGGTTTTACCATATATAACTTTCATAGTTAGAAAATGAATTCATAGAGCAGAAAAAAAAAAAAAAAAAAGAACTATTTCCTTGTTAGAGTGTAAAAATTGGTTCAGAATTATTCATTTCTATTTTTCGAATCCAAGGTGTCCTGGTGGGGAATTGGTTAAGCACCAGGCTAGTAACCAAAAGGTTGGCTGTTCAAACCCTTCCAGCGACTCTGCAGGAGAAAGGCCTGGCAACGTTCTTCTGCAAGGATTACAGCCAAGAAAGACCTATGGGGATGTTCTACTCTGAGACATGAGGTCACTGTGAGTCGGAATTGATTCAAGAGCACCCAACACCAACAGCATTATTCAAATCCAAGATGATAAGCTCTCAAGGGAAGATCATGAATTGCTGATGTTTCCTTTCTTTCTCATTCTGTTTTTTCCCAAGCCAATACTGGGGATACTATGAAGCAACATTTTCAAAGCGTTCGCATTGATCAAGGGTAATGATTATGCTTAGTTTCTTCACTCAGTTCCACGAACTTCCGATATAGTCCTTGCAACACAATAGAGATAATATTTTGCTCCGTCAGAAATTCTGAGGAAATGAGACATTATATCTCTAAATATCCAAAACTAATACTCTTTGAACAAAAAAAAAGTGATCCTTTTAAAATCTGTGGCCTGAGACACTGCATTACAATGGCTGTTTCCTTTTAATGTTTAAGGACTGAAACAAAACCAGGTCTGTGTTCCGATTCACAAGACATCTCACACCACATTTCAAAAAAAATTAAAAATATCAGTGTTTTTTCATTACAAATGTAATACATGATAAAAAAATTAGTAAAATGTTGAACAGGAGGAAAAAAAAGCCAAAAACACACCTAGTTCGTTCTACATCTGAATGAAAATGCGTGTGCTGACAAAGCTTAGATTTCTCTAAGATTTGCACAAACCTTTCCCTTGTCTGCAGGATGCTCTGTGTCACACCTGCTCCCACTAGGTAGGCTTTTAGTTTGAAGGGCAATGATCTTGTGGGTGGGAGTTTAGCTCAAATACTCTAAACAATCACTTGAGAAGCAGGAAATCTGTTCATACAGCACAAACCATCCCGGCCTTTTCCTCGCAGGCTGCACTTGGCCCTACCAACGGTGCCTACACAGCAGCCAGAGCTCCTGCCTCTGCGAACGGAACCCCAAAGTTTGAGTTTAGGCAGCAGGTGGAGGGCAGCACTCTCAGGGCAGGTTGGCCCCTCCCTAGCCCACTTGGCAGCTGAGATAGTCATGTGATCACTTCTGGTCATTAGATATTAAGAGGATTTTGCTGGTGGGGGAGGGAACAACTGGGGAAGCTCTCCCCTCTGCTCTCCAAAACAAAAAATGGAACCTTGTCAAAGAGAATGTCTCTTTGTTTTGGTCTTCTCTTTCCTTCCTGCATGAGTCCCTGGAGTAAGGACCTGCTGTCAGACGTTGTGGCAGCCATAATGTGACCACGAGGGAAAAAACCACAGAATCAAAAACCAAAAAGGGGAAGATGGTAGAACAGAAAAATGGGAAGAGCCTGGATTTTGAGGATGTTGGGCAGCTGTGCTCACTCTGGAATAGAGCTCTCCAGACTTTATGTCAAGTAAATGATCAGACTAGTAAAACAAAAGAAACCAGCTGCTGTCAAGTCGAGTCTGACTCTCAGCGATCCCATGTATATCAGAGTAGGATTGTGCCCCATAGGGCTTTTAGTGGACAATTTTATGGATATAGATATCAAGCCTTTCTTCTGAGGTGGACTCAAACCTCACACCTTTTGGTTAGCGGTTGAGCGTTGTAACCATTTTCACCACCTAGGGACTCCACCAGCCCATCAGACAGGTCTAAATCCTACAAATGGACAATGCTAATTTATCAATCAACTGTTGGGGTTACAATGAAGACTTGATTAGACATTCAAGTATCAAATATTTTGCTACAATGAGTTCTTCTTTTAGGAAGATACTTGAGGATGCGCGCCATCAAAATGAAGGAGTAAACCATGAAAGAATAAAATATGGGATACGACAAACAGGGAAACCAACACAGGCAAGAGGTGACTAGACTCCCCAGAATTATGGAGGGGTGACCCCAAGCTGACATAAATGCATCAAGCTCTAGAGGGCAACCAGGCCAGACAGAAGCGGGTCAGAAAACCTGGGGGAAAACTTCCATAAAACAATGAAGTTAATACAATCTGATGCATCTAATCTATTTGAGAAGCAATTATGACAAGTGGTGGAGAGTTTGGGATTCCATTAGGGAAGTAATGAAATAAAAACTAAGCACATAGGCCCCCAGACACCTTCATAGCTCAGTAATGAAGTTATTCCTGAGGTTCACCCTTCAGTCAAAGATTACACAGGCCCTTAAAACAGAACAACACTAAACATTCACTTCAGCCCAGGGGCAAGGATTACAGGAGAGCTGGTAATGGGGAACCCAAGGTCGAGACAGGGAAAGTGTTGGCATGTCGTGGGGTTGGCAAACAGTGTCACAAAACAATATGTGTATTGTTTAATGAGAAACTAATTTCCTCTGTAAACCTTCATCTAAAGTACAATTAAAAAAAAAAAAAAACTAAGCACATAGAAAATTTAGTAAACAGGGAAGACAAAACATCATACAGGAAAGGGAAAGCAATCATAGTGCCCACACCACCTTAACCAAATACTCAATATTGATCTAACTACAATCATAATGTGACTATACTGGGAGACAGGCAGGGTGGGCAGCTGGAGGGGGGCAAGGCTGCATGTATCCATGGTGGGTGTGGGGTGGGGAAAAGACAGCTAAATCTTCATCTCCTACAGTGGAAAGTCATTAGCTAAGACCTAGATCCCAAAGAACAAGACACGTCTATCTATAAAGGAGCCTGGGTTACGCAATGGTTAAGCGGTTGGCTGATAACTGAAGGGTTGAAGGTGTGAACCCACCCAGCAGCTCCATGGGAAAAAGACCTGGCAATCTGCTTCTGTAAAGATTGCAGCCAAGAAAACCCTGTGGAGCAGTTTTACTCTGTCACGTGGGGTCACTATGAGCTGGAATCAACTCGACAGCACCTAATAACATCTATCTATAAGCCTGTTATTTGGAGACATGGAATTAATAATCCAAAGAATCAGCTAAAAGAGTTGAAGGTGTTGCACCTGGGGAAGTAAGTTGGAAGGGGAGGTGGACAGGGACCTGCTCTTTTTCCCAACAAACTGTATACAATGATTTGACTATCAAACTGTGTGCATATGATTTTGATGCAAAAAAAAAAAAAAAAAAAAGACAAAAGAAAAGGGCTGGATGACACAGTCTCAAAAGTTCCCTCCCACCTCCAAAGAGCTGTGACTCTTTTAGTCTTTTAGG
Organism: Loxodonta africana; assembly: GCF_030014295.1. Taxonomy (NCBI): domain Eukaryota; kingdom Metazoa; phylum Chordata; class Mammalia; order Proboscidea; family Elephantidae; genus Loxodonta; species Loxodonta africana. The sequence continues at coordinate 112,393,053 of NC_087350.1, forward strand.
GCAAGTTTTGCTCCTGGAATGGAAAAGGTCTGGAGAGTGGGCACAGAAAGGGCAAAGAAGCATGAACTTAATCCATTTCCCAAATGAGCTTGGACTTGGCCTTGCTTGCACTTGGAATGCCTGCCTTCTTTCTCATCTTGAACTCCCTGAGGAACTTAGTCATTACAGAGAAACTGGCCAGTGATGGCAGCAGCTAGGAATTACCAGGGTGTCCACCCAGACACACTCACTTATAAATGATAGATAAAACACCTTTTCCCAGACTAAATGTTTAAGTACTTAGACACACTTTTCCAGAGAGATGAGAGGCAATGAAAGGAAAGACAGGGAGATTCTAACATGTATTTTTTTCCACGTAGAAACAAGGCTGACGTTTTCATTTTAAGCAAATCCTTCAGTGAGAAAATCCTTCTAGTTCATTTTCAAGTTCTTTTGTGATCTTCCAAACACTAGTTTTTAACACCAATAACCAGACAAATAATGAGCTCTTTTATATCATTATATGTTTCTTCTTTATTAGTTTATCATTGAAAGCAGGTTATTAAATAACTATTGCATTGGTATTATTATAAGATGAGATTTTGTCATTGCCTCCTAATGCCCTCACTGTTGTTGTTGTTGTTGTTAGGTGCCATGGAGTCATTTCTGTCTCACAGCAACCCCATGTAAAACAGAACGAAAAACTGCCCGGTCCTGTGCTATCCTCAAAATCATTGCTATGTTTGAGCCCATTGTTGCAGCCACTGTGTCAGACCATCTCATTTAGGGCCTTCCTCTTTTTCGCTGACCCTCTACTTTACCAAACATGATGTCCTTTTGCAGAGACTGGTCTCTCCTGATAGCGTGTCCAAAGTACTTGAGATGAAGGAGCTTCGAAGGAGCATTCTGGCTTTACTTCTTCCAAGACAAATTTGATTGTTCTTCTGGCAGTCCATATTATATTCAATACTCTTAAACAACACCATAATTCAAAGGACTTAATTCTTTTCCAGTTTTCTTTATTCATTGTACAGCTCTCACATGCATATGAGGTGATGAAAAACACCGTGGCTTACATCAGGTGCAACTTAGTCCTCAAAATGACAACTTTGCTTTTTAAGATTTTTTTTTAATAATTTTTATTGTACTTTAAGTAAAAGTTTACAAATCAAGTCAGTCTCTCACATATAAACTTATATATACCTTACTACATACTCCCATTTACTCTCCCCCTAATGAGTCAGTGCTTCCAGTCTCTCCTTTCGTGACCATTTTGCCAGTTTCTACCCCTCTCTACCCTCCCATCTCCCTGCCAGACAGGAGATGCCAGCACAGTCTCAAGTGTCCACCTGATTCAAGTACCTCACTCCTCATCGGCATCTCTCTCCAACCCATTGTCCAGTCCATTCCCTGTCTGATGAGTTGTCTTCGGGAATGGTTCCTGTCCTGGGCCAGCAGGTTTGGGGACCATGACTGCTGGGATTCTTCTAGTCTCAGTCAGACCATTAAGTCTGGTCTTTTTATGAGAATTTGGGATCTGCATCCCACTGTTCTCCTGCTGCCTCAGGGGTTCTCTGTTGTGCTCCCTGTCAGGGCAGTTATCGGTTGTGGCCGGGCACCATCTAGTTCTTCTAGTCTCAGGATGATGTAAGTCTCTAATTCATGTGGCTCTTTCTGTCTCTTAGGCTCATAATTATCTTCTGACCTTGGTATTCTTCATTCTCCTTTGATTCAGGTGGGTCAAGACCAATTGATACATCTTAGATGGCCGCTTGTTAGCATTTAAGACCCCAGACGCCACACTTCCAAGTGGGATGTAGAATGTTTTCTCAATAGAATTTATTTTGCCAATTGACTTAGATGTCCCCTGAAGCCATAGTACCCAAACCCCCACCCTTGCTCTGCTGACCTTCAAAGCATTCAGTTTATTCAGGAAACTTCTTTGCTTTTGGTCCAGTCCAGTTGAGCCGACCTTCCCTATATTGAGTATTGTCCTTCCCTTCGCCTAAAGCAGTTCTTATCTACTATCTAATCAGTAAATAACCCTCTCCCACCCTTCCTCCCTCCCCTCCTCATAATCGCAAAAGAATGTATTCTTCTCAGTTTATACTATTTCTCGAGATCTTATAATAGTGGTCTTATACAATATTTGTCCTTTTGCATCTAACTAATTTCACTCAGCATAATGCCTTCCAGATTCCTCCATGTTATGAAATGTTTCACAGATTCGTCACTGTTCTTTATCGATGTGTAGTATTCCATTGTGTGAATATACCATCATTTATTTATCCATTCATCCATTGATGGACACTTTGGTTGCTTCCAGCTTTTTGCTATTGTAAACAGCGCTGCAATAAACACGGGAGTGCATATATCTGTTTGTGTAAAGGCTCTTATTTCTCTAGGATATATTCCGAGGAGTGGGATTTCTGGGTTGTATGCTAGTTCTGTTTCTAACTTTTTAAGGAAACACCAGATAGACTTCCAAAGTGGTTGTACCATTTTACATTCCCACCAGCAGTGTATAAGAGTTCCAATCTCTCCACAGCCTCTCCAACATTTATTATTTTGTGTTTTTTGAATTAATGGCAGCCTTGTTGGAGTGAGATGGAATCTCATCGCAGTTTTAATTTGCATTTCTCTAATGGCTAATGATAGAGAGCATTTTCTCATTTATCTTTTAGCCACCTGAATATCTTCATTAATGAAGTGCGTGTTCATATCCTTTGCCCACTTTTTGATTGGGTTGTTTGTCTTTTTGTGGTTGAGTTTTAACAGAATCATATACATTTTAGAGATCAGGTGCTGGTCGGAGATGTCATAGCTGAAAACTTTTTCCCAATCTATGGGTAGTCTTTTTACTCTTTTGGTGAAGTCTTTAGATGAGCATAGGTGTTTGATTTTTAGGAGCTCCCAGTTATCTGGTTTCTCTTTGTCATTTTTAGTAATGTTTTGTATTCTGTTTATGCCTTGTATTAGGGCTCCTAAAGTTGTCCCCATTTTTTCTTCCATGATCTTTATTGTTCTAGCCTTTATGTTTAGGTCTTTGATCCACTTGGAGTTAGTTTTTGTGCATGGTGTGAGGTGTGGGTCCTGTTTCATTTTTTTGCAAATGGATATCCAGTTATGCCAGCACCATTTGTTAAAAAGACTATCTTTTCCCCAATTAACTCACACTGGGCCTTTGTCAAATATCAGCTGCTCATATGTAGATAGATTTATATCTGGGTTCTCAATTCTGTTCCATTGGTCTATGTGCCTGTTGTTGTGCCAGTACCAGGTTGTTTTGACCACCATGGCTGTATAATATGTTCTAAACTCAGGTGGAGTGAGGCCTCTCACTTTCTTCTTCTTTTTCAGTAATGCTTTACTTATCCGAGGCTTCTTTCCCTTCCATATGAAGGTGGTGCTTTGTTTCTCCATCACATTAAAAAATGTTGTTGGAATTTGGATCGGAAGTGCATTGTATATATAGGTGGCTTTTGGTAGAATAGACATTTTTACAACATTAAGTGTTCCTATCCATGAGCAAGGTATGTTTTTCCACTTATGTAGGTCCCTTTTAGTTTCTTGCACTAGTACTTTGTAGTTTTCTTTGTATAGGTCCTTTACATCTTTGGTAAGACTTATTCCTAAGTATTTTATCTTTTGGGGGGCTACTGTGAATGCTACTGATTTGGTGATTTCCTCTTCGATGTTCTTTTTGTTGATGTAGAGGAATCCAAGTGATTTTTTTATGTTTCTTTTGTAACCTGAGACTCTGCCGAACTCTTCTATTAGTTTCAGTAGTTTTCTGGAGGATTCCTTAGGGTTTTCTCTGTATAAGATCATGTCATCTGCAAATAGAGATACTTTTTCTTCTTCCTTGCCAATCCGTATGCTGTTTATTTCTTTGTCTAGCCTAATTGCTCTGGCTAGGACCTCTAGCACAATGTTGAATAAGAGTGGTGATAAAGGGGATCCTGGTTTTTAAGATTTTAAAGAGGCCTTTTGCAGCAGATTTGCCCAATGCAGTACGTCTTTGATTTCTTCACTGCTGATTCCATGGCTGTTGATTGTGGATCCAAGTAAACTGAAATCCTTGACAACTTTAGACTTTTCTCCATTTATTGTGATGTTGCTTATTGGCCCAGTCGTGAGGATTTTTGTTCTCTCTGTGCTGAGGTGTAATCCATACTGAACGCTGTGGTCTTTGATCTTCAGCTGTAAACACTTTAAGTCCTCTTCACTTTTAGCAAGCAAGGTTGTGTTATCAACATATCACAGGTTGAATGAGTCTTCCTCCATTGAGGGGAAGTTTGTTTTCATGATGTTGAGGTGTAATCCACTCCCTCACTACACTTAGCTGACTCTGCTGACACCCATGACCACCATGAGAGTTCAAGGCAAGAGGCCATTGTGGTAGATGGGCTCCGTCTGTCTGTGGGGAGGCTGGGTGGCTTCCACTCTCTAAGTTACTGAGTCCTCAGGAGCCAGTTCGATTTGAGGGCTCCATGGGGAAATAAATTCCTTCCTCGAAGACCAACATGTCATCAAAGTACAGGGACATAAAGCCAGCTACTGCGGAGATAGTTCCAGACACCAGAAGGATTAAATGGAAGTTGTTGGAGATCAACTTCCTCTTTGCCTTGGAGGATGTTTGCCTCTTCTCTTGTGTATTTCGGGTATCTCAGAGAAGTAAAAGTAAACCCAGCATTCTGCTAGAGGTGTACACCAGAAAGTCCTGCTGGGAGAGGGGATGGCTGGAGCTGCGAATGTGAGCCTCAGAGAGGCTCATCCAGCCCCAATCTCAGGCTCTGTAAGTCACCACTACCCTTAAAAACCCATTGTTGTGGCCAGTGTGTATTTTGAGTGCTTTCCAACCCAGGGCCTCAACTTCCAGTGCTACATTCGGCAATATTCTGTTCTGATCCACAGGGTCTTCACTGCCTATTTTTGAGATGCAACTCAGAAGGCAAATGGGAATGATATGACTGAGCCCAAAGGGACTGCCTTCAAGAGAAGCCAATGGAGTTGAGGCCTGGAATTAGGAGACTATCCATGTAAGGCCACGCGGGCAAGAATTATCTAGGGTAAGAAGCACCCATTTGTTAGTCTGCTGTACTATGGTGGCTTGCATGTTGCTGTGTTGCTGGAATCTATGTCACTGGTATTTCAAATACTAGCAGGCCCCCCCAATGATGGACTGGTTTCAGTGGAGCTTCCAGGCTAAGAGAGACCAGGAAGAAAGGTCTGATAATCTACATCTGAAAATTAGCCAGTGAGATCCCTATGTATCCCATCAGAATATTGTCCAATATACTGCTGGACAGCCCCCTAGAATGGAAGGCTGTCAAAATTCACAGTGGCCACAACAATGGACTCGAGAATACCAACGATCATGAAGATCGTGCAGGACCAGGCACCATTTCTTTGTGTCATGTTTGGGATTGCCAAGAGTTGGAGGTAACTTGATGGCAGCTAACAAAAACTAAAGTGTGGAACCTGCTACTGAGTGTGATGTTGACAAACAAAGAGGACAGAGGTTAAGTGGTCAGGATTGAGAGGGGTCTACCAGGGGCTCACAAGGACCAGGATGTTAGTATTCTTAGGTGCCATCAGGTTGGTTCTGACTAGAGTGACACCTATGCACAACAGAATGAAACACTGCCTGGTCCTGTGACATCCTCACAATCATTGCTATGTTTAAGCCCATTACTGCAGCAACTGTAGGGTCTTCCTTTTTTTTGCTGACCCTCTACCAAGCATGATGTCCTCCTCCAGGGACTGGTCCCTCTGGATAATATGTCCAAAGTACACAAGACAAAGTCTTGCCATTCTCACTTCTAAGGAGCATTCTGGCTGTATTTCTTCCAAGACACATTGGTTCGTTATTCTGGCAGTCCAGGCCATATTCAATATTCTTCGCCAACACTATAATTCAGATACTTCAATTCCTCTTCAGTCTTACTTATTTACTGCCCAGCTTTCACCTGCATATAAGACTGCGACCTTTCAGCTCTTTTTTCTCTCTGTCTTTTTTATTGTACTGAAAACACACACTCCAAAACATCCACCGACAAAACATTCACATTAACAACCCAATGACATAAATGACATCTACACTCATGCAGAGCCAGCTATCTTTTGAGCTGCTATTTGAGAGCAGAAGAACTTTACAAAGACCTATGTCTTTAGCTGCACCATACAGACAAAAAAAGCCTCTTGCTGGCTAATTTCTTTACATAACAAATTTGAATATTCAAGATACACGATAAGTCACTTCAAATTTCTCTAATCCAAGGAAGTTAACCAAGTCAAAAATCCATTGCCTTCAAGTCGATTCTGACTCATACTGACCCTATAGGTTTTCCAAGGCTGTAAATCTTTATGGAAGCAGACTACCACATCCTTCTCCCTCAGAGATGCTGGTGGTTTTCAACTGCTGACCTTTTGGTAATCAATCAATCGCTTTAACCACTGTGCCACCAAAGGCTCCTTAAACAAGTAAGTGGCTTTTATGTTCACATCAGTTGAATGAATTTATAATGGATACTGACTTGTTGGGCAGAGCCATCCAAACTGAAGCCTGGGGAAGATTTGTGGTTTGTCTTGTTATTTTTACCATTTCTTGACCCAGAGTGGCTACCTAACTGCTACCTGCCTAATCTTGTATCTAGCTGAGAAAGAAGGGAAGAGCAACAAAAAAGAAGAGTTACTACAACAGGTCCAACAGCTAGACTTTAACTCACCATCGGCCAAGCTAGAAACGATAGGTATGCATGTATTAAAAATGAATATTGATCATATTGAGTCCTCTTTCTGAAAGTGAACCAAGCTACTAGCCTGGAGGAGGAAGATGACTCCCAGTAGAAACTCTGCACCTGCACGAATTTTATTTCAAAGAGAACTTGCTCAACATTGACTGGATAGTTATTGACAGCATACACATGTTAGCGCCTGTCCATATATACACGCTAGTGACAAAACTGCACATGTTAAAATAGAAATTGAAACAACTGATCCCATAGACAATGTTCTGATCTCTTTGTAAAGATCACACTTTCTAGCACCAGTGAGAGAAAATTTCATTTAAAAGGAAAAAATACCTAAAACCTAAGACATTCCAGTAACTACCCCAATCCTTAAGTTCACATCATGTGTTTGAGAGTCACTGCATTAGTTTGCTATTGCTGCTGTAACAAATTACCACAAACTTAGTGGCTTAAAACAAGGCAAATTTTCAAGGTTCATCACATTGTGGCAGGTATCAGGACTTCATTTGTCTCTATGGATAAATAATATTCCATTGTACGGTTTAGACCATATTTTGTTTATCCATTCATTTGTCAGTAGACACGTGGGTTTTTTCCACCATTTGACTATTGTGAATAACACTGCAATGAACATTCGTGTACGAGTATCTGTCTGAGTCCCTGATTCAAGTCTTCTGGGTCATACCCAGGAGTGGAATTTCTGGATCATACGGTGTCCAGCGAACCTGGATGCTTTCTCAGAGATTCCTGAATTTCAAGCCAAAAGTAGCCACCATTTGGCTCTGGGAATCTTTGAGCATTTTTGTTTCTTTGTTTGTAATGAAGGCTCTATATTTGTATTTTATTGTATTTATAACTACTCCATCTTGGGGGTTGTGCTGGTTCAGTGGTAGAATTCTGGCCTTCCGTGTAGGAGACCTGGTTTCGATTTTCAGCCAATCCACCTCCTATGCCCCCACCACTCATCTACCACTGGAGGCTTGCATGCTGCTATGATGCTGAACAGGTTTCAGCAGAGATTTCAGACTAAGCCAGGCTAGGAAGAAAGGCCTGGCAACCTACTTCAGAAAATGTGCCAAAGAAAACCCCATGGATCACACAATCCAATCTGCAACTGTTCATGAGGATGGCACAGGATCAGGCAGCATTTCGTCCCGGTGGGCATGGGGTCACCATGAGTCAGGGGCTGACTCAACAGCAGCTAACAGCAAACAAGAACAACCCCATACTGGAGGTTCCTTCAAAAGGCACAGGCACTTGGGTATAGAATTAAAAAAAACAAAAATCCCAAACCTATTGCCATGGACCCCATTCTAACTTATGGCAACTCCATGTGTTACAGAGTAGAACTGTGCTCCACAGGGTTTGCTTGGTTGTGATCTTTAGGGAAGTAGATTGCCAGACCTCTCTTTTCAGATGCTGATCAATGGGTTCAAGCTGACAACTTTAGGTTAGTGGTCAATGCAGCTCATTTGTGCCACCCAAAGACCTGGGGACAGTGTGGGGTGAAGGAGTTCTCCTTGTCCAAAGGCGCTGAGATTATAAAAGTTCACCATCTTCTTTGGAAATGAAGGCAGTACCTATGACACCCATACTCCATGGCCAGTCAGTCAACTCTGACTCACAGTGACCCTATAAAACAGAGTAGAACTGTCCCTTAGGGATTCCAAGAAGCAGACTGCCACATCTTTCTCCCACAGAGAGGCTGGTGGATTTTAACCTCTGTCCTTCTGGTTGGCATCTGAGCACTTAACCACTGCACCACCAGGGCTTCTTCTAGTCTCTATGCTCATTTTACAGAAATCAGGATAGGACAGCCTGAATGGGGTATAATCACAAAGATATGGCATTTTAAATCTGGAAGCAACTTTAGAGATTCTCGGGTCCAGATTTCCTACACTTGTAATTTAAAAAAAAACTTGTCTCAGGATGAGAGGTGAAATTAGTCTTCCCCAAGGACAAGTGATGCAAGACTTTGACAGAGAAAGCCTGCTGCCGAAGGAGAGACTGGAGCTGGTCCTTGGAGACTGCCTACAGTTAGGATGAGGACAATTTTGTGCCCGAACCGAACCTTTAGAATGTTATCGAATTCAGAGGTGTTGGGAGCACATGAAGAAGTACGTCCCCCTGTCCTGGCACCCAGACCCCCACCTCTATTCAGGTCCATGCGGATACGTGTGCTCTGCCCCCTGGTGGCACCCCGTGGTAGTGAAGCATGAGAGTGGTGGAGGGCTGGTCATGGCCCAGGGGACCTTCTCTGAGGGAAAGAGGGTCTGCCCTCCAAGGGAGAATGATCAACTTTCAGAAGAGAAGGGAGGTGCCCAGCTTTGGTGCTGTTTCCCGGAGAGATGTGGGAAAGGGCCCCCCTCCCTGGGAAGGAGTCTTCCTCTTAGAATCATGGGGAGGGCTGAATCACAGAGAGGGGGAGTCCTGCCTCATTGGAGGTGGGGATGAGAGTGGAATCCAGGAGAACTTCCTGGAGAAGGGTCAGTTTGCTCCCAGCTCTGAGAGCAGGCTAGGCCTGGATGGGAGTGGGCAGAGAGCCTCCCAAAGGAGCACAGACGCAGCTACTGGACCCTCTCCAACTGGCACCCAACTCAGGCTCTCAGCACCCTGCCCTCCCTGTGGCCCAGGAATACAGGTGATCCTGAGATTCAGGTGTTCCAGTCGGCCTGCAACAATGACAGTTTCGCTCCAGGAGCACTTTGGGGCCTAGATCTGGTTCAGGGAGGGGCCCAGAGAGACTGAGAAGTGAGGCTTGGGCAGGAGGTAGGGAAGAAGAGGGGTGCGGCTCCTGATGCTACTTGAGAGAGCAGACCTGGGCCGTGGGGACACTCAGTGTCTCCTGAGTCCCCAGGGTCACCATGTCCACCTGACCCAATGTTTTGTTGCCACCCTGGGCAGAATGATCCCAGGACAAAAACCCCATGTGGGTGGTAACACAGAGCTAGAAGAGGTGACGTTGGGACACCATGGGACCCACCATGAAGACAGCATTTTGTCCCTGCGAGAAGGGGAGGCGGGCCACTTATACAGGCTGTCCCATGCCACACAGGTCCCATTAGCACTGGGACTTGCACAGCAGCCTGGCCACTCTGGGCAGTGTCCACCAGCATCCCCCATGCTAAGGAAACTATGTGACGTACTCCCTGTGAGCTGCGACCCACGTCCACCCCAGTGTGGGGTCCTGGCCCAAGCCTTCCCTGAGCTAGCACTGAAGCAGTTCCCATATCCAAACCCTCAATACACAACTGGGTAACTGAATCCAAGAGAAAGGCAGGGAAGGCCCAGAACATACAAGTGGGCAGACTCCAGAAGACGAGGAAGGTTCCGGCCCCCTAGGCCAGGGTTCAGCCCCTATCATGGGGTTTGCTTGGAGAACGAGAGCTGCCAAGATGTGGGGAAACCCAGGTACTCTCTTCTGTTGTAATGCCGATTTCCTCTCACCAGAGCCACACACACACGCAGGCACACACATACACAAGCACCCAGGTACACACATACACACGCAGGCACACACACACGCACACATTGACTTCACAGGTGGGGCCATGAGGGTGGGGTCAGAAGAGGAAGCGATCCCCTGAAAAGAAGAGAGAGGGTAGAGGCAGCTCTGTCTTGGGAAAGTGGCCCTTGGTCTCCTAGCTATAGCCCCACGGCCCACAACACGGGACACAGAGACACTGGATGAAGGGAGAGGGAGTGCAAGCTTCCCAGGGGTCTGCCAGGGCCAGCATCCCCACAGCAACACAGGGTGAACAAGGCCTGGTCCTTTAGTCACTGCTCTGATTCCCTAGAGCTAGGACGAGCCCATGTCAGATTGGAGGGGGCTGCAGGACAGAAAGCCTCAGTTTCCTCCTCTGTAGATTGAGGTGCTTGGAGTGGGTGAGCCCCAGGATTCTAAGGCTCACAGGAGTGTCTGCTGGCCTCGATTCTCTGTGGATGACCCACTATGCTCTGAGGTCCTAGGAAAGTGCTTTCTACTTTCTGGAACTGAATACTCCCCCAGCAAGAGCACTGGGGTGCAGAGACTGGGAACTCAGAGTCCAGCAGGGCAGGGCAGAGCCATGGACCATGAGGCCAGGTCCAGTCCTTGGTGGAAACTTGGGTGCTCCTGAGAAATTACGGCCTTTGTCCTGAATGTGGGGAGGGTGCCTCCTGAGTAAGCTGGATTCCCCAGGGCCTGTTGAGGCAAAGAGGGGGCTAGGGTGTCTCCTTTGCTCAGCACATCACCAGTTTAACTGCAGATCCCGGTTCTTTATCCCCTAGGACCCAGGAGAGCTGCTGCCTCCGGGACACCTGAACACAGGTGTGGGATATGAGCTTTCTTGCCTGGGGCTGCAGGGCTAGTGCACAATGGAGTGGAGAGGACAAGAGCATGGAGACAGATACATGGGAGGGAAAAGAGCAAATTTATTAGAGAAAATAAAGCAGGGTACAGCCAGTGAGAGAGGGCTGGGGCCACTGGGTGGGGGTCCAGGGGCTTCACTGAGGTGATATTTATATGTGACCAGAATGACAGGAGGGGCCAGACCTGCATGGGTCAGGGAACAGTGTGCCAGGGAGAAGGCATAGCTGGTGCGGAGACTGGGAGGCAGGGTGAGTTTGCCCAGAGAGGGGATTGGAAAGATGCCAGTGTGTCTGGAGTGAGCTGCGGAGAAAGGAGGAGGGAGGAGGAGGGCAAGTCTAGGTCCTAGGTGAGTTGGAGGAGCTATCTCCTCCTCTGTAACATCACCCCAAAAGTTAGCCACTCACGAAAACAAACTGATGATCTCACTGTCTCTGTGGACAGGAAGGCTGCATGGCTCAGCTGATGACTCTGCCCCAAGTTCTCTCAGGAGGCTGGGGATGTGGTCTGAATGGAGGCTCGACTGGGGAGGATGCACTCCCTGCTCACTCTGTTGTGGGCAGGAGTCTTTCTTGTGAGTTGCTGGACTGGGGTCCTCAGTTCCTCTCTGTTGATCAGGCCACATTAGGTCATTGTCACATGGGCTTGCTAGGGCAGGCCAAACATACCAGCTGCTTTCCAGGGGGAAAGAGTGGGAAATGACAGTGAGAAAGAGAGAGAGAGAGATGACAGAGAGAGCATAAGAGAGAGCCAGGAGGCATTGCCCCTAATAGGGTCACTATAAGTTGAAATTCACTCTAAGGCACCTTATGACCACAACAAGATTCCTGGGAAGAAACTGCCTGAGTCCAGCCCACACTAGGGAAGGAGGTCCAACAGGATATTGAGACGCAGACAGAAATTTTTGGGGTCCATTGTGCATGCTGCCCACCCCCTAGCCCGAGATGAGGCACTGGGTCTGATTCTAAATAATGGAAGTTATTGGAGGCTTTTGTGCAGAGGGTAGGAATATCTGATGTTTCTTTAATTCTGAGCCCTGCTAGGGCAGAGTGGGAAACTAGGCCCAGAGGGAAGTAACTTTCCTAAGCTCACAGCAGGAGAATCCCCACTGTTTTGAGGTGTACTCCATGCTGCTTCCCACCCCTAATTGTAATACGGCCATCTCTGAGTTTGTGTATTAGCTACAGGTGACACCAGCCCACGGGTTACAGGTGTTTTGTCACATACACCTGCTGACTTCCCTAGGAAGAAGTTGCTAGAATGATCCTCACTGTGTGCTAGGGAGACTGAGGAGGCACTGAGAAACAGAAAGACTTTGTCCACAGTCAACAAACTTATTAAGAGGGATGATCTGTATCTGAACCCAGCTCTGTCTGCTCAAATCTGGGGCCCTGGCTACACTCAGGCCAACCCCAAGTTCTGTGGGGAGCGGGGGGGTACTGCTGTTGGTGTCACTGGGCACAGTTCTAGAGATGGGATGGGGAGAGGTGAGCATTCAGCATTTCAGTTGCAATTTTGTAGAGGAATTATCTTAGGTCAGGTACAGGTCAGGGATTCCAGGATATGACCTCACTTCCCTGGTGATGGAGTACATAGAACTTGGAACGCTGGTAACCAGGCACCCATATACTAGAGACAGCCCCCTTACTTGCTCACTTGAGTGGAGACACTCGACCTAGAAAGATGTTTTCTTGTTGTTGTTCATCATCTTCCCCTGTGTCAAACCTAGAGAAACCCAGGAATTCGACCCTTTCACGAAGACTGAGATATGGTTTCATCCCCCATCCCCGAAGGCTCTGGCCATTTACCAGAAAGAAACCGAAGGTAACACAGGGTGGCCCAGATGCCAATCCAGGCCAGGCCACCACTGTGATCCCACCTGGGCAGCCCCACTCCCCTCCTGACTGATTGGCAATAGGGTGGTGGGTGGGCCGAGTCTATCAGGTTTGGGTGTCTTTCAGACTGGGGCTGGGGTGGCAAAGTTGGATACCTGCTTCACATCCTTGGTCCAACCAGCCTATCACATAGGACATTGAGATCTGTGTCTCTACCCAGGAGTCACAGATCTGACCAGGGCTTTAGGGAGAGATGGTCGGGGGGTCATAGCCTGAGTCGGCACACTCACCTGGGCCTTCTTGGAGCTCCAGCTCAACCTGTATGTGGCAGTCACCCCAGAGTCCTAGCTGTAGGCATTGACTGCTCATTGGTGAACTTGTGCCAGCCCAGCTGTTCCTAGATCCTGGTGCAATACTCAGAGGTCCATGTCTTCACCATTCCTCCTGAGTCCCCTCCTCCTCCTGCAATCTCTCCTCCTTCCTGGAATGTGGGAGGTGGAGAGGGGCTGCAGAGCATGGGGTGGCCCTGGTCACTGGATGTGGCCGAGGCTCCATGGTGTAGCCTCTGGCTGAACCTTCCCATATGAGGTGTAGACAGGGAAGTAGTAGCTCCTCGAAGGTCTAGGGGACACAAGGGCCTGAAGGGGCAGAGGTGGACGGAGGAGGCTTGGGGCAGCCCTTAATGCTCCCTGGAACACTGCTGGGCAATGTCTCTGCAGAAGCCCCCACAGGAGATCCGCGAGGAGAAGGAGGATGGCATTATCTACTCCGTCTACCCCAAGAAAGTGGCCAAGAATGGCTGGCGCAGGCTCTGGGTGAGTGTGCGTGGGCAGGGTCACAAGCTTCGGCCCTGAGATGACTAGATGGGACACTTGTGCCAGACACCACCTGGAGATCCCTAGCTCCCTCCCAGGGATGTCCCTCTCAAGGGCCACAGTCCCCTCCCAAAGAAATCTGCCAAAACCCTTACCTTATTCCCCCAACTTGCCCTCCCCACACTGGCCAGGTACAGAGTCACTCTTTCTATATTTGTAGGACTATTAGAAAACAGTCTTTTATACTGTTTTCACTGGACATCAGCCTAGGTATCTTTTTGCATGTAGTTCCTGTTTTAGTGGTAAACTCTTAGGCCCAGGGCCGGGCAGGAGTCACCTGGGCTCTCCTTCCCCACCTTCTCCCAGCCTCTCACATCCTCATGCTTAGCAGGCTTCTTTTACTCAAGTGCACAGGGCTCAGGCTATGACACATTTTCTGCAACCTACAATCTCAGGGAACACATCACCATGACCCCTCCAAGTCAGGAGCTGTGTCCTGACTCAGCTGCAGAATGTTCCAGAAGGGTGGCCAGTTCCCACGGACACTGGCCATCTCACTGCTGCTGACCCTGTGCTGATTCCTTCTGCTGCCCTTTCAGCAGGGCTACAGGAACCTCACCTGTGTCCTAACACACTGACCCATAGCAGGGCTGCAGGAGCCTCACCTGTGACCTCACATACTGACCCACAGCAGGGCTGCAGGAACCTCACGTGTGTCCTCACATGCTGAGCCACAACAAGGCTGCAGGAGCCTCACATGTGTGCTCACACACTGACCCACAGCAGGGCTACAGGAACCTCACGTGTGTTCTCACACGCTGACCAACAACACGGCTGCAGGAACTTCACGTGAGTCCTCATCCACTGACCCACAGCAGGTTTGCAGAAACCTCACATGTGTCCCCACACTGACCACCCAGGACAGACTCCCAGGGGCAGCATGCTGGGGCAAAGGATGTGCACATTCCAAGTTAGGATCCCCAGAGCCAGACTCCTTCCCAAAAGATCTGTCACAGTCACGTGGCCCAGCAGGCTGTGATGCTAGCTGGATCCCTGCATCCGGCCTGTTCCGGCTATTATGGTTCTTTTCCATTTTTGCCAATCTGCTGTCACATTTGCTACTGGAGCTGCAGGGACGCTTTGAGGTGCTTTTGGCCCTGAGAAGCTGAGCCACCTCTCAGTCCTTTACCAGTCATTCATATATGCCCTCACTGATTGGTCTGTTGAGATCCTTGACCTGTGGGGGTCTTTCTCCTAATCAGGGATCTTCTGGCACTCACCTTTTGCTGAATCTATGACCACTATACCATTAGCTTCTCAAAGCCCCCTTTAATGTAAAGAAAGGAAAATCTGTGTCTTGCTTTGCATTCAGAGGGGGTCTTATGGGTGTGTCTGCTCTGTGCACTGTCTCCAGCTGGGGAGGGAGCCAGCTTGCACCAGACCTTCCCCTCTGAATCAGGATCAGAGCAGGCCTCACGTGGCACACAGGGAACATCAAGGAGACCTAGCGTCTGACAATTCTGGGCTCTGATCCCTTGACTATGAACAGACTCGACAACAATAAGCTGGGTGTTCTCACCTCTACAATAGAGTGTTCTGTGAGGAGTCACAAGGATACTGGCCTTAATACCAAACCAAGGCAAATTTGTTGCCGTGGAGTCCATTCTGACTCATAGTGACCCTATAAGACAGAACAGAACTGCCCCATAGGGTTTCCAAGGAGTGGCTTGTAGATTCGAACTGCAGAACATTTGGTTAGTAGCCAAGTTCTGCAGAGCCACAGCGCCACCAGAGCTCCATTCAATATAGGCAAGTAATATAATTAACGAAATGGCATGAGCTTCCTAATATGTTGAATCATCTCCACCTCCTGTTTTCTACTGGGGGCGTCTTGTCCCACCTCCTGCCACAGGTCATAGAGGTCCGGAACCCTGACCCTCCTGGTGTTTCAGGGGGTGCCTCTGATGGTATGTCCCTCCACTCTCTCACCCCAGTGTGTATGTGGGTTGGACCAGGACCTAGATGAGACCTGCGTGGTGAGGACCATCAAGGCTGGCTCGCTAGAGAAGCTGGTGGAGCACCTGGTGCCTGCCTTCGTAGAGGGAGAGTTCTCCTACATCGATATCTTTTTGGGAACCTACAGGACCTTTGCCACCACCCAGCGGGTCCTAGAACTGTTGTTCCAAAGGTGAGCAGCCCACCCTGCACAGCCAAGGGGGAACTCAGCCCCTTAACCAGCTGTGAAACTGGGGAATGTCACTTTACCTCTCTGTGCCTCAGTTTGCTCCTCTGACAAGTCGGGGGGTAAAGGATCAGCCTGCTTGAATTTATTCTCTGTACCACATGGGACAAGCCATGTAAAGTGTGTACCTGGAACCCCACCAAAAACAAAACTGTCGCCATTGAGTCAATTCCAAACCATAGTGAACATAGAGGACAGAGTAGAACTGCCCCATAGGCTTTCCAAGGAGCAGCTGAATTGGAACTGTTGACCTTTTGGATAGAGCCAAGCTCTTTAACCACTGTGCCACTAGAGCCCCAACACTTGGAGACCAGCTCTAAGGAAAAGGTTGCTGGATTGGCTGGGATGTTCACATTTACTTTTTTCCTTTCCTCCATGAAGAAGCTGTCTGCCTCAGCCCTCACTGACTCCATGGTCTTCAACAATCCTATTCCCCATTTGAAAAGGAGGAGTTGAAATCCTATCAAGTGGGTCCTTCTCCTTTGGGTAGCCAGACCAAGAATCTCTGGTGGCTAACAGAAGGGCCCTAGGACAATCAGATACTGGGGAAGGTGCTGCTTGGCTTCATTTACTCAACAATTATCTATGAAGCCCCTACAGTTGCAGACACTCTTCTAGACACTGAGCATCATCTAGACACAAAGCAGAAAGAAAGCCCTGCCCTCCAGGTCTCCATCATAGTCAGGAGGCAGACAGGAACACTAGATATGGGATGCAGGTAGTGTCCACAGTGCATTACATAGACGCCCTCATGCCTCCTCTAGGTACGGATACAACTGCCCCCATTCTGCCGGAGATGGAGGACCCCAAGACCAGCAGAAAGAGTGAGTGGACATTGGGTGGAGAAAGAGGGTCCTCTGTCTGCAAGGAAACTGGGGGTTGGAGGAGGCCTTTGTCAGGATTGCAGCTTGGCGTACCCTGGGTCCCACATATGTAGATGCCCCTGCAGGAATGAGGTTAGCGGAGCCCCCAGTAGGAGAAAGGGCTCACACAGAGCTGGGGATGCAGCCTGGGCATAGTGGGAAGCAAAGTGTTGGCAGAGAGCTCAGTGTGTCCCCTGCGGGTACACTTCCCCCCATAATTCCCTCCTATCTCTGATTATTCCCTCCCCATTTGGGACCATATCAGGAGGTGAGGAAAAACCTGCAACACGGTCATGCACCCTGTCGTGGGTACTCATCTCCATGTGGGGCCCTGTCCCTCAGCAGAGAGTTGCCGTGGGAGACAGACCTTGTGTGTTCTCAGCCTTAAATATTCCTGGAGCACTACTATGCGCCAGGCTCTGAGGTGAACGTGAAGATACACTGCTCCCTACCCCTTTGGGGTTTACTGTCCAATGGGGAGGGTGGCAGGGGATAAACAGAGACGTAAGTCAGGGTTTGAGGAGGGAGAGTTGGTCAAACCATTGATAGAATTCTCTCTGTGACCAAGGCTCTGTGTTAAACCCCTGCTCAGTGACCAGTTTGCCACTGCCAAGACAGCCAGAGAGGCTGGTGCACAGTAGGGGTAGGCTTCAGAAGGTCAGGGACAGAGGGACCTGGTCCCTTGCAGCGATGTCCTGGGACTTCAGTGTGGTTGGAAAGGTCAGGTCTCTGACCCTGCTATTCATCACGCATCCCCAGTGCAATCTCTTTCATCCTGAAAACCTGGATGGATGAATACCCGGAAGACTTTGACCAGCCGGCACACTTGCCCTGCCTGAAGCTCCTGGTGGAGTACCTGCAGGTGAACATGCCAGGCTCAGACCTGGAACACCGTGCCCTTCTTCCCTGTGCCCAGCTGGACCACCTGGAGCCCAAAGAGGCAGAGCCAGAGGGTGAGGAGGACTGGGCATGCCTGCATGTGAGCTTGTGAGGGGGACATGGGATGGGATCCACAGGGAGGACCCACAGAATTGGGGTTGGGCCAGAGCTCAGAGTAATCTCAGACCCTTCTCTGGTGGACCACAGTCTGGGTAGACTTCCTGGGTGGAAATCTGGATCTTAGACCTCTCTTCAAGGCAGTGGGATATTTTCTGTCATTGAAAAAGCAGAAGGAAATGCAGTCATGTTGGTGAATATTTCTCCTCTTGTGCCTCCCCCATCAGGGCTGGCACCAGGTCTAAAAGCAGCTCAGGATCTCTGTCCACCCGCAGAAGGAACTCCACGGCGACCTCATGAGGCAGATCACGCTCCAATACCTACACTGGAGTTCCATAGAGCATCAGGTCCTCCATCCCCACATCTGTCACCACACACAGAGCCTGCTGGAATGTTGGCATCTTCTCCTGGATCACCTCCAGGGGCAAATCCAGAACCACCTGTTGGGGTCGATCCTACCCCTGAACCATCACAGGAGCTGGATGGAACACCAGATCCTCAACCACCACCTCCATCATCAGATGAAGAGCCTGCTGGAGGACTGGGTTCTCTTCCTGGGTCACCTCCAGAACCGGCTCCTGTACCCCCAGCAGATGTCGGTCCTGCTCCTGTATCAACACCAGAGGTCCACACAGCATCAGCT
Source organism: Loxodonta africana (assembly GCF_030014295.1). NCBI lineage: Eukaryota > Metazoa > Chordata > Mammalia > Proboscidea > Elephantidae > Loxodonta > Loxodonta africana. The sequence continues at coordinate 112,411,529 of NC_087350.1, forward strand.
ATTCCATCACCAGCTCCCGCACTGGCACCAGAAGGAAAGCCAGCTGGAGGGATGGATTCCCATCCTGGGCCACCACAGGAACCAGCTCCTGGACCACCTGCTGGTGTTGATCCTGCTCCTGCAGCAACACTGGGGCTCAGTGTAGCACCAATCCCTCCATCTGCTGCTCTGGCCCAGGCGCCTCATGAAGGGCCAAACGGAAAGCCAGGTTCTAATCCTGGGCCACCTCTGGAACTCAGTCACGGACCACCAGCTGATGTGGATCCTGCTCCTGCAGCCATACCGGGGCTCAATGTTGCACCAGGTCCTCCATCTCCAGGTCTGGCCCAGGCTCCAGAGGGAGAGGTTGCTGGAAAGCTTGACCATTATCCTGAGGCACCTGCAGAACAAGCTTCCAGACCACCAGCTGAGGTCCATTCTATTCCTAGAGCAACAGCAGAGCTAGATGTGGCGCCATGTCTTCCATCTCCTGGTCCGGCCCAGGCTCCAGAGGAACAGGCTGCTGGAAAGGTGGACTCATATCCTGTGCCACCTACCAAATTGGCTCCAGCAGTACCAGCTGATGTCGAGCCTACTCCTGCACCAACACAGGGGCCACATGTAGCCCCAAGTCCTCCTTCTGCTGCTTTGGCCCAGGCACCGGAAGAACAGTCTGATGAAAAGTCAGATGCTTATCCTGAGCCGCCTGCAAAAACAACTCCCAGGCCACCAGTTAATGTTGACCCTGCTCCTGTATCAACACCGGGGCTCAAGTAGCCCCAGATCCTCCATCGCCAGCTCTGGCCCAGGCCCCAGAGTCCCAGCAAGTCACCATGCCCACTCCACGCCAGCTCCTCAGCCCCAGCCTGGGAGCATCGGCTTCAGAACGAGATCCTTCCTTCCCTTCACCTGAGTGGGTATTTCTCTGGTTTATATGTAGCACATTTACAGCTTGCTTTACATTTATAGCTCTTACTATCTTCACTGGTAGATTTCTCATTAAATAAAGTTTGGTTTTAATGGTTTTAACGGGTGTGTTACCGTGGTTTTATGCACTTTCACGATCCTATCAACTATCACCAGTATCTATTTCAGAACATTGTCATCAACACAAACAGAAACCCTGGACCCATTAAGCAGTCCTCCCCATGCCCCTTCCCCTGTGCCCATGGCAATCAGTGATTGGCTTTCTATGCCTATGGATTTACCTGCTCTAGATTTCTTATCTAAATGGAAACATGTGGCCTTTTGTATCTTGCTTCTTAGCTTAATGTGTTCGAGGTCCGTCCACACTGTAGCAGGAGTCAGTTTCTCATGCATTCTAAAGCTCAGAGGAATGCCATTGTGTGGACGGATCGCACTTTGCCTACCCAGTCATCTGCTGATGGACATATGGGTTTGTTGTAACTACTGACGGATGGGAGGAGTAGAGGTGCTGTGAGCATCCGTGGACAGATATTTGTGTGAGTGCCTGTCTACAGGATAAATCCCTGGGGTGGGTTAAGCGGTGGTGGGAAGGGTGAGGACACAGTTCAGATGTGGGGAGTGAGAAGGTCAATGAGGAAGCTGTGGGGATCTCAGGAGTAAGGTGGGAAGTGGGTCAGTAGAAGGCACACACGTTGGGAGTGAGGAGGTTGGAGGGTCAGTTGAAGTCCAGGTGTGGTTGTTGAGGTGGGAGGGGTCAGGAGGCAGCCCAGGGGTGGGTAGTGTGAAGGTAGGAGAGGCCAGAACTCCGCCTGGGTGTGGAAACTGAGGAAGAGGGAACAGTTAGGAGAAGGCTCAGCAGTGGGTGCTGAGAAATTGGGAAAGTTTAGGTACCAGGCAGGTTATGGAAAGTTAGAGGGAGGTAGGAGCCAAGAGAACACCTATGTGAAAGTATTGAGTCTTTGGGAGGGAGCTAAGGGTAGCCCAGATGTGGTAGCTCAGGAGGTGGCAGATCAACAGATAGCAAAGGTCTCCAGAGGAAGGAGGTGGGAAGTGTCAGGAGAAGGCACAGGTGTGGTCAGTGAGCTGGTGGGAAGTGCCAGGAGGCAGCCCAGGTGTGGGGATGAGGACCAGTGAGGGGCCAGGAGGCAGCCCAGGTGAGGAGATGAGGAGGTATGAGGAATCTGGAGGCAGCCCAGTGTTAGCAAGTGTGTAGATAGAAGGGCAGGAGAACCCCTGTGTGGGTACTGAGGAGCCTGGAGAACCAGGAGTCTGCAGAGGATGGGTACTGAGAGGTGGTAGAGGTTGGGGGGCACCCCACCTATGGAAAGCCATGAAGAGGGAGAGACCCAGCTATGGGTAATGATTAGGTTGGAAGGACCAGGAGGCAGTCCAGGTGTGGCCTTTTAATCATTTTACGTTGGCTGAGGCAAGGTAAGTTCAGATACAGATCAAGACAGCCCAGTTAACCCATTTCCATCCAGTCCATTCCGACTCATAGTGACCCTACAGATCAAGAGAGTGAAAATTTGAAAGGTTTGATGATACTTGCAGGCTCTGGGAGACACAGCATACATGGATACAGGGCCCTAAATGGGGTTGCACCCAGGGCAGGGCCAGAAAAGCCACATCTGGAGAAGACAGCTTATGTATGCAAGCAGGGCATGGTGGGCTAGGTTTCCTGGGGTATGGGTATTTTGATAATTCTGCAGGACCCAGAGCATAGGAGCTGCCCCTAGATGTTGGGTACCTGCTTGTCCCTAGGTGTTAGGTACCTGCCTTGAAGTGTGAGTGCTCAGTAAGGTGGAGGGGTGGCTGGAGAATAGACTTAGCTGCTCAAGAAGGAATGGACTGGCCTTCAGCTGGGGCCTTAAAATTGTGTTAAAACAGCTTTTAAGAAACAAACAATAACCCCACTTATATTACAATTGACCCCTTGAATATGTATGTGACATCACTTTTGAACTTGACCATTTGTGTTAAATGGCCTGATTGCTAGAAGAGACTCCCAAGGAATAGGAGTATATAGTATAGAAAGTGAGGAATGTAAAAAATAAAAAGGAGGAAAACAAGTAGAAGTCTAAGAAGTCTTTGTAGGCTGGGTCCTCCTGGGAGGAGCCTCCATACACTGGGATTGGGCCAGAGCTCAGTGTAACCTCAGAAGCTCCTCTGGTGGACCACAGTCTGGGAAGGCTTCCGGGGGTGGAATCTTGGGTGTCCGTGGGAGGTTTCCTGTGTTTGGAAAGACATGAGGAGAGGCAGACATGTTGGTGAAGGCTTTTCTTCCTGTAACTCCAGAGTTGCCAGTGCTTGGCTCCACCTTGCTTCTTCTTCTGCCATAAAAGTGGCATGCCACAGATAGGAGCTGACTCTGGACCCTAACATGAAGATGACACTTGGAACAGAGTTACAGCTGGCCTGAAAATGTGAATGAGAAATAAAACTTAGATGATGAATGATTTTGGGGTTTTTGTTACTGCAACGAAACGCAGTGGAAGCAGACTAATACTGCAGGACACGTGGGAAACCTCCAGAACGGGTTGAGCAGAATCTGGTATTGAGCCTTTTCTCAGGGCGCAGGGATCTTTTTCTTTCCATTTTCCTGTGCCCTGAGATTCAGCTTATTTAAGATCCCCGAATACTTAAAAATGAGGAGTGCCTTTTTTATTATTGAAAGAAAAAAATGTGAAGACCAGAAACCATCAGGGCCATAATAAATGGACGCTGATAGAATTGGAGAACAATGTGGCACAGAACCTGAAATTTCTAAAATAAACAAACAAAAACAAAAAACCAGACTTACTGGATTCCTACAGACTGGAGGACTCCCCAAAAACTATTGCCTTGAGATACTTTTCAAACCTGGAACTGAAACTAACCCCTGAGGTCCCCCTCAGCTGAATAGCAGATAAGCTCACAAAATAAAGAATAGCAGCCACGACTACTGTGTTCCTTTAAAAAATCACCTATAGGAGAACAAACAGTAAACAGTTCCTTGAAAAGAAAGAGGAGAATGTAAGTGGGAAGGAAAACTAGATTAAAGGAAGCAGAACAAGCAGAAGAGAAGTAATGAGATGCGGTCCCATATTGTGTAGAATATAACCAATGTCACCGAAGAACTTGTGTAGAAATTGTTGAAAGTAAACCTAAACTGCTGTGTAAACCGTCCCCGAAAAACACAAAAATATTAAAAAAAAAAAAAACCCAAAAACCATTGGAATCAACGTACTACCACAATTGAGAACAAAATATTTTATTTCTCTCCATAAAACTATAGTTTACAGTGATATTTACTGAATAAATTATATAATTTCTCTCTTACAGGCAACAAACTAAATCACAAATATTTCAAAGAGAATATATGTACATGACTTAAGGCCTTTGATAAATAAGTTTGATCCTTTCACTAGTAAACAGTGAAAACATCTTTACAGAAGCTAGCTTTCTGTAATGTATATGCAGACCTATGACACTGGTCTTTGCAGGAAACCAATTCAAGCTTTCAAGGACATGGGCTATGTTCATAATTTGGCAATAAAACAGCAGAATCTGTACTTATTCACCATTTTCCATGGATGGATTTTTTTTTTTTTAAATAAGCAGATTACCTATGGTGCTTATGTAGAATCACTGGCTACATGCAAAATGAAATAACGCAAGAGTCAAAGTCCAAAAAAAGGTAATTGGCAATGGTATAGAAAGCAGCTTAGATAGATATAGTTCATGCAGTTCCTCACAGTCCAGCAAACAACAGCAAGTTGTGTGGTCTCTACACATCCCATCTGCTGACCATCCCGGGGGCACGGCTCCCCTGCCATCTCACAACTTGTCACTCCAGCTGAGTAGGACCCTGTGGGAGGTGGGCTGGGCCCAGTTCCTGTGGGGATTCTGGAGTGGAGACACTTCTCTCCCACACTGTGTCCACCTGTCACCATCTGTTTAGGTGGTCACCACGTTCGCTTGCTAGGGAAGAAGACAAAGAAAGAACACAATGGTGAGACTAGATTTTGGCATCGACTTAGAACCCTGTCCCGTAAGTGGAACACGAGCTCAGGATTTCTCTCCATAACTGGTGTCTTGGGAAGGTACAGGTAGAAGCAGGGTTGATTAGGCTGAGGATTCTTCTGCAATGATTTTCAGGTGGATCCAGTTACCAGTTGCCATCAGGCCAATTTCCACTCATGGGGACCCCATGTGCAGAGTAGAGCTGCGATGCCGAGGGTTTTCAAGGCTGTGGCCTTTCATAAGCAGATTGCCAGGCCTGTCTTCCCAAGTGCCTCTGGATGGGTTTGAACCACCAACCTTTTGGTTAGTAGCCTTGGTTTAACGATTTGCATCACCAGGGACTCCTATGACATGGACTCACTGCATGTGAATTACTCTGACACCTATCAAGTCCCTCCTCCATCTCTGCACTGTGTTAGGACTTGAGGGCAGCAACTCTGGCTAAGACACACTCACGCTCTCCAGGTGCACAGGGGGTGGGGTGCTCTCTGGGACACCAGGCCGGAAGCCACTCAGGTCATCTTGAGCACAGTCATTTCCAAATAACATACCCCCATGGCTGGGCTATAAAAATACATCCGGAAATACTTAACCTAAAATGGTGAACATTTAAAGTCGGAGCCAGCTTACTCAACCTGAGACAGTTCCATCAATATGTGTGAGGAAGCAGTACACAGCCCACACATGGTCAAAATCTTAAAATGACTTATAACACACAAAGGAAAATAGCCAACCTAAAACCAAAAAAACCAAACCTGGTGCCATTGAGTTGATTCCGACTCCTAGCCAACATAAAGCGGTCTGTTAATTAAACAAGAAGCCTTTTCTGAGGCCCCAGGGCATTGTGGGGAGGCTGGATAACCCACAGGGTGAGTCTGAACAGGGGCCCAACCAAGGTGGGCTTCCCACCCCAGAGAGTCGAGGCCCCCTCATCAAAGCCCTGGGCCAGACATCCAAATGCTAGAGGTTGCTTTTCTAACTTCTCCAAAGCTACGCTCAGGTCACCTCCAATTTTTATTTTGCTAAGCAGAATATGGCGTAGTGGTTAAGTGCTATGGCTGCTAACCAAAGGGTCAGCAGTTCGAATCCACCAGGCACTCCTTGGAAACTCTATGGGGCAGTTCTACTCTGTCCTATAGGGTCGCTATGAGTTGGAATTGACTCCGACGGCACTAGGTTTGGTTTTTGGTTAAGCAGAATATTAAGTTCATATGCTTTGGTTCTTATTTTTATTCAGAGACATTAATGATGTTCACTGTGCTGTGCGACCACCACCACTATCCATCCCCAGATGTTTTTGATCACCACAAAGGGAATCCAGTGCCCCTTCAGCAACAACTCCTCATTTCTCCCTCCCCTCAGACCCTGGTCATCACTGATACATTCGGATCTCCATGCACTTGCCTAAGGAATCCTAATTGCACAGTGCTTAAGTGCTCCGTTGCAAACAGAAAGATTGTCACTTCAAACCCACCAGCTGCTCCACTGGAAAAATGACCCAGTGATCTGCTCCCATGAAGATTAGAGCCTAGAAAACCCTGTGGGGTAGTTTTACTCTGTCATGTGGGGTCAGAATGAGTTGGAATCGACTCGAAGGGTTCTAAGAACAACAAGAATGCATTTGTCTAGTTGAGACATTTCATTTAAGTGGGATCATACAATATTTGTCCTTTGGAGTCTGACTTGCTTCACTCAGCATGTTTTCAAGGTCCACCATGTGTGGTATGTATCAGGGCTTTGTTTCCCTTTATGGAGGAGTAATATTCCACTGTATGGATAGATGATATTGTGCTTATCCATTTGTTGGTGGACACTTGGGTTGTTTCCGTCATTTGGCTATTGTGAATAATACCGCAGTGAACATTCATGTACACGTATCTTTCAAGTCTTTTGGGTCTATACCCAGGAGTGGCATTGCTGCGTCATATGGGGACCAGAAAGCCTGGTTGTTTTCTCAGAGTTCCTGAATTTCAAACAAAAAGTAGCCATTTGGCTCTGGGAATTTTTGAGCATTGTTTTTTTTTTTTTTTTTAATAACTTTTATTAAGCTTCAAGTGAACGTTTACAAATCCAATCAGTCTGTCACATATAAGTTTACATACATCTCACTCCCTACTCCCACTTACTCTCCCCCTCTTGAGTCAGCCCTTTCAGTCTCTCCTTTCTTGACAATTTTGCCGGCTTCCCTCTCTCTCTATCCTCCCATCCCCCCTCCAGACAAGAGTTGCCAACACAATCTCAAGTGTCCACCTGATATAATTAGCTCACTCTTCATCAGCGTCTCTCTCCCACTCGCTGACCAGTCCCTTTCATTTCTGATGAGTTGTCTTCGGGGATGGTTCCTGTCCTGTGTCAACTGAAGGTCTGGGGAGCATGGCCGCCGGGATTCCTCCAGTCTCAGTCAGACCATTAAGTTTGGTCTTTTTATGAGAATTTGGGGTCTGTATCCCACTGATCTCCTGCTCCCTCAGGGGTCCTCTGCTGTGCTCCCTGTCAGGGCAGTCATCGATTGTGGCCGGGCACCAACTAGTTCTTCTGGTCTCAGGATGATGTAGGTCTCTGGTTCATGTGGCCCTTTCTGTCTCTTGGGCTCTTAGTTGTCGTGTGGCCTTGGCGTTCTTCATTTTCCTTTGCTCCAGGTGGGTTGAGACCAATTGATGCATCTTAGATGGCCGCTTGTTAGCATTTAAGACCCCAGACGCCACATTTCAAAGTGGAATGCAGAATGATTTCATAATAGAATTATTTTGCCAGTTGACTTAGAAGTCCCCGCAAACCATGTTCCCCAGACCCCCGCGCTTGCTCCGCTGACCTTTGAAGCATTCATTTTATCCCGGAAACTTCTTTGCTTTTGGTCCAGTCCAATTGAGCTGACCTTCCATGTATTGAGTGTTGTCTTTCCCTTCACCTAAAGCAGTTCTTATCTACTGACTAATCAATAAAAAACCCTCTCCCACCCTCCCTCCCTCCCCCCCTCGTAACCACAAAAGTATGTGTTCTTCTCAGGTTTACTATTTCTCAAGATCTTATAATAGTGGTCTTATACAATATTTGTCCTTTTGCCTCTGACTAATTTTGCTCAGCATAATGCCTTCCAGGTTCCTCCATGTTATGAAATGTTTCAGAGATTCGTCACTGTTCTTTATCGATGCGTAGTATTCCATTGTGTGAATATACCGCAATTTATTTACCCATTCATCCGTTGATGGACACCTTGGTTGCTTCCAACTTTTTGCTATTGTAAACAGAGCTGCAATAAACATGGGTGTGCATATATCTGTTTGTATGAAGGCTCTTGTATCTCTAGGGTATATTCCTAGGAGTGGGATTTCTGGGTTGTATGGTAGTTCTATTTCTAACTGTTTAAGATAACGCCAGATGGATTTCCAAAGTGGTTGTACCATTTTACATTCCCACCAGCAGTGTATGAGAGTTCCAATCTCTCCGCAGCCTCTCCAACATTTATTATTTTGTGTTTTTTGGATTAATGCCAGCCTTGCTGGTGTGAGATGGAATCTCATCGTAGTTTTAATTTGCATTTCTCTAATGGCTAATGATCGAGAGCATTTTCTCATGTATCTGTTGGCTGCCTGAATATCTTCTTTAGTGAAATGTGTGTTCATATCCTTTGCCCACTTCTTGATTGGGTTGTTTGTCTTTTTGTGGTTGAGTTTTGACAGAATCATGTAGATTTTAGAGATCAGGTGCTGGTCTGAGATGTCATAGCTGAAAATTCTTTCCCAATCTGTAGGTGGTCTTTTTACTCTTTTGGAGAAGTCTTTAGATGAGCATAGGTGTTTGATTTTTAGGAGCTCCCAGTTATCGGGTTTCTCTTCATCATTTTTGGTAATGTTTTGTATTCTGTTTATACCTTGTATTAGGGCTCCTAGGGTTGTCCCAATTTTTTCTTCCATGATCTTTATCGTTTTAGTCTTTATGTTTAGGTCTTTGATCCACTTGGAGTTAGTTTTTGTGCATGGTGTGAGGTATGGGTCCTGTTTCATTTTTTTGCAAATGGATATCCAGTTATGCCAGCACCATTTGTTAAAAAGGCTATCTTTTCCCCAGTTAATTGACACTGGTCCTTTGTCAAATATCAGCTGCTCATATGTGGATGGATCTATGTCTGGGTTCTCAATTCTGTTCCATTGGTCTATGTGTCTGTTGTTGTACCAATACCAGGCTGTTTTGACTACTGTGGCTGTATAATAGGTTCTGAAGTCAGGTAAGGTGAGGCTCCCACTTTTTTCTTCTTTTTCAGTAGTGCTTTGCTTATCCGGGGCTTCTTTCCCTTCCATATGAAATTGGTGATTTGTTTCTCTATCCCCTTAAAATATGACATTGGAATTTGGATCGGAAGTGCGTTAAATGTATAGATGGCTTTTGGTAGAATAGACATTTTTACTATGTTAAGTCTTCCTATCCATGAGCAGGGTATGTTTTTCCACTTAAGTATGTCCTTTTGAATTTCTTGTAGTAGAGCTTTGTAGTTTTCTTTGTATAGGTCTTTTACATCCTTGGTAAGATTTATTCCTAAGTATCTTATCTTCTTGGGGGCTACTGTGAATGGTATTGATTTGGTGATTTCCTCTTCGGTGTTCTTTTTGTTGATGTAGAGGAATCCAAGTGATTTTTGTATGTTTATTTTATAACCTGAGACTCTGCCAAACTCTTCTATTAGTTTCAGTAGTTTTCTGGAGGATTCCTTAGGGTTTTCTGTGTATATAATCATGCCATCTGCAAATAGTGATAACTTTACTTCTTCCTTGCCAATCCGGATACCCTTTATTTCTTTGTCTAGCCTAATTGCCCTGGCTAGGACTTCCAACACGATGTTGAATAAGAGTGGTGATAAAGGACATCCTTGTCTGGTTCCCGTTCTCAAGGGAAATGCTTTCAGGGTCTCTCCATTTAGAGTGATATTGGCTGTTGGCTTTGCATAGATGCCCTTTATTATGTTGAGGAATTTTCCTTCAATTCCTATTTTGGTAAGAGTTTTTATCATGAATGCGTGTTGGACTTTGTCAAATGCCTTTTCTGCATCAATTGATAAGATCATGTGGTTTTTGTCTTTTGTTTTATTTATGTGATGGATTACATTAATGGTTTTTCTGATATTAAACCAGCCTTGCATACCTGGTATAAATCCCACTTGATCAGGGTGAATTATTTTTTTGATGTGTTGTTGGATTCTATTGGCTAGAATTTTGTTGAGGATTTTTGCATCAATGTTCATGAGGGATATAGGTCTATAATTTTCTTTTTTTGTAATGTCTTTACCTGGTTTTGGTATCAGGGAGATGGTGGCTTCATAGAATGAGTTGGGTAGTATTCCGTCATTTTCTATGCTTTGGAATACCTTCAGAAGTAGTGGTGTTAACTCTTCTCTCAAAGTTTGGTAGAACTCTGCAGTGAAGCCGTCCGGGCCAGGGCTTTTTTTTGTTGGGAGTTTTAGTTTGTTTGTGTCTCTAAGTCTAAGGTGTGTCTCTTGTAGGCAGCATATAGATGGATCGTGTTTCTTTATCCAGTCTGTGACTCTCTGTCTCTTTATTGGTGCATTTAGTCCATTTACATTCAGGGTAATTATAGATAAATAAGTTTTTAGTGCTGTCATTTTGATGCCTTTTTATGTGTGTTGTTGACAATTTCATTTTTCCACATACTTTTTTGTGCTGAGGCGTTTTTCTTAGTAAATTGTGAGATCCTCATTTTCATAGTGCTTGACTTTATGTTAGTTGAGTCGTTACGTTTTTCTTGGTTTTTATCTTGAGTTATAGAGTTGTTATACCTTTTTGTGGTTACCTTATTATTTACCCCTATTTTTCTAAGTAAAAACCTAACTTGTATTGTTCTATATCGCCTTGTATCACTCTCCATATGGCAGTTCAATGCCTCCTGTATTTAGTCCCTCTTTTTGATTATTGTGATCTTTTACCTATTGACTTCCATGATTCCCTGTTATGTGTATTTTTTTTTTTAATTAATCTTAATTTGTTTTTGTGATTTCCCCATTTGAGTTGATATCAGGACGTTCTGTTTTGTGACCTTGTGTTGTGCTGATACCTGATATTATTGGTTCTGTGACCAAACAATATCCTTTAGTATTTCTTGTAGCTTTGGTTTGGTTTTTGCAAATTCTCTAAACTTGTGTTTGTCTGTAAATATCTTAATTTCGCCTTCATATTTCAGAGAGAGTTTTGTTGGATATATGATCCTTGGCTGGCAGTTTTTCTCCTTCAGTGCTCTGTATATGTCGTCCCATTCCCTTCTTGCCTGCATGGTTTCTGCTGAGTAGTCAGAACATATTCTTATTGATTCTCCCTTGAAGGAAACCTTTCTTTTCTCCCTGGCTGCTTTTAAAATTTTCTGTTTATCTTTGGTTTTGGTGAGTTTGATGATAATATGTCTTGGTGTTTTTCTTTTTGTATCAATCTTAAATGGGGTTCGATGAGCATCTTGGATAGATATCCTTTCGTCTTTCATGATGTCAGGGAAGTTTTGTGTCAGGAGTTCTTCAACTATTTTCTCTGTGTTTTCTGTCCCCCCTCCCTGTTCTGGGACTCCAATCACCCGCAGGTTATCCTTCTTGATAGAGTCCCACATAATTCTTAGGGTTTCTTCATTTTTTTAAATTCTTTTATCTGATTTTTTTTCAGCTATGTTGGTGTTGATTCCCTGGTCCTCCAGATGTCCCAGTCTGCATTCTAATTGCTCGAGTGTGCTCCTCTGACTTCCTAGTGCGTTGTCTAATTCTGTTATTTTATTGTTAATCTTTTGGATTTCTACATGTTGTCTCTCTATGGATTCTTGCAACTTATTAATTTTTCCAGTATGTTCTTGAATAATCTTTTTGAGTTCCTCAACAGTTTTATCAGTGTGTTCCTTGGCTTTTTCTGCAGTTATCTTAATTTCATTTGTGATATCATTAAGCATTCTGTAAATTAGTTTTTTATATTCTGTATCTGATAATTCCAAGATTGTATCTTCATTTGGGAAAGATTTTGATTCTTTTGTTTGGAGGGTTGGAGAAGCTGTCACGGTCTGCTTCTTTAAGTGGTTTGATATGGATTGTTGTCTCCGAGCCATCACTGGGAAACTAGTTTTTCCAGAAAATCCGCTAAAAAAAAATGCAGTCAGATCCCTATCAGAGTTCTCCCTCTGGCTCAGGCTATTCAGATGTTAATGAAGCCGCCTGGGGAGGGTGGGGGAGGGAACAGAGAGATAGGAGAGTAGCACCTCAGAATATAGCCAGAGTTGCTTGTCTTGCTTGGAATGACTATTATATCTGAGATTCCCGCGGGCGCGTCGCCTATGTGTGCTGGCTGTGTGGAGATTGCCCGCGGGGGGTCTGGCCCACTGGAGTCACGGTCAGATCCTCTGCTTCCAGCCCCACGCCCAGCGTCAAGGCTCCCCTACTGGGCCGGTGCACTCTCGACTCCAAAATCAGTCGCTGCCTCCCAGGGACTTCTCGTCCCTCCAGCCGCGTGGCCGTGCCGCCTCCGAGAACCAGTTGGGCCTCCTCCCGGTGTTAGTTCAGATGGGTGGAGCAGCTCCCCGTGCTTGTGCCGTGACCGAGTGTCCCGGCTGGGACGCAGTTCTCCCCACTCCAATACCAGTCGCTGCCTCCCGGGGACTTCTCCTACCGGCTGCATCCCACGCTGCCCGCAGAACCGGCTGGTCCCCCTCCCGGGGTTAGTTCAGGGGGGTGGAGCAGCTCTCTGTGCTTGTGCCGTACCTGACTGGTACGCTGGCTCCAGGCTCTGGAAACAATCGCTGCGTCCCCGTATTAGTTTGTTCTCCGTCTCTAAATCTGTGTTTGTTGTTCAGGGTTCGTAGATTGTTATGTATGTGATCGATTCACTTGTTTTTCCATGTCTTTGTTGTAAGAGGGATCCGAGGTAGCGTCTGCCTAGTCCGCCATCTTGGCTCCGCCCTTGTTTTGTTTTTTAATTAAAGCTCTATAAACCAAACCAAACCTGCTGCCTTCGAGTCGATTTTAAATCATAGCAATCCTATTGGACAGGGTAGAAGTGCCCCATAGGGTTTCCAAGGAGTGCTTAGTGGATTCCAACTGCCGTCCTTTTTGTTAGCAGCCTTAGCTCTTAAGCACTTCACCACCAGGGTCTCCTAAGGCGCTATACTTGCATTTTATGATATTTATAACTACCCTGTAACTGGGGTTGTGGTGGTGCAGTGGTGGATTCTCTCCTTCTATGTAGGGGACCCGGGTTCCATTTCCAGGCAATGCACCTTATGTGCAGCCACCACCCATCTGCCACTGGAGGCTTGGCTGTTGCTATGATGCTGAACAGGTCTCAGCAGAGCTTCCAGACTAAGCCAGACGAGGAAGAAAGGCCTGGTGATCTACTTCTGAAAATCAGCCAAGGAAAACCCTGTGGGTCACAACAATCCATTCTGTAGCTGTTCATGGGGTTGGCAAAGCACCAGGCAGTGTCTGGTTCCAGTGTGCATGGGATCGCCATGAGACAGGGGCTGACTCAACAGCAGCTAACAGCCAACAACAACAACCCCATATTGGGGGTTACGTCACAAGGCACAGTCACGTGGGGATAGAATTAAAACAAACCGAAACTGTGGCCATGGAATCCTGTCTGACTCATGGCAACTCGAGGTGTTACAGAGTAGAACTGTGCTCCCTAGGGTCTGCTTGGTTGTAATCTTTAGGGAAGCAGACCTCCACGCCTTTCTTCTGAGGTGCACCAGATGTGTTCAAACTGCCGACCTTTAGGTTAGTAGTCAGAGCAAACTGTGCCACCAGGGACCTGGGGACACCGTAGGGTGAGGGAGTTCTCTTGTCCAAAAGCACCAAGAGTCTACAAGCTCACCATTTTCTTTGGAAGTGAAGCCAATACCTATCCTACCCATATCTCATTGCCACTGAGTCATTTCTGATTCATAGTGACTCTGTAGGACAGAGTAGAACTGCCCCACAGGGTTTGTAAGAAGCAGACTGCCACATCTTTTTCCTGCAGAGCGCCAGGTGAGTTTGAACCACTGGCCTTTTGGTTAGCAGCCAAACGCTTTACCCTCTGCACCACCAGGGCTCCTTATACTGTCTACGTTACAACATGTTAGTCCTACGGAAATCAGGACAGGACAGTCTGAAAGGTGTCTAATCAGAAGGATAAGGGATTTTGCAGCTGGAAGCAATCACAGAGATTCTTGGGTCCAAATTTCCTACCTTTGCAATTAAAAAATCAAAAAAACTTGGACTCAGGATGAGAGGCAAAGTTACACTTCCCCAAAGGCCGGTGATGGAAGACTTTAACAGAGAAAGTCTGCAGCAGAGGGAGAGAATGGAGCTGGTCCTTGGAGGCTGCATACAATTTGGATGAGGACGACCATTTTGTGCCTCCTTGAAGGTCCACGCCAATCAGTAACAAGACGACTGATAGGATGAGAAGAGATCCAGGAAGAAAGCTGCCATGCCCCTGGGACTTGTATCAGGATGGACTTCAGATGGCAGCCTCTCATTTCAAAGTCGTTTGTGCAGTGGTAATAACTTAACACCCTTAGCTGCCTGCCTGATTTTTTTCCCAAAGAGCCGACGGAACCCTGAGGGCAGCCAGGATTTAAACGGGCTGACGTCCTACAGTGGGCTTTCCAGCACCCAAGTTCTTCCTGCTGATCGTAAATCCAAGTGGTTACCTTGTTATGCAGTGGATCACACAGCTCCGGGGCCCTAACAGGATCCACCTAAACTCTGCTCCTGCCTCAGTTAGAGAACGTGAGGGTAGAAATAGGGTTGGTGTTTCAGTGGGAAAGGAGCAGTGCTGGGGGTTCCTTCTCATGTACGTAGAAGGACGGCATCAGGCGACAGGGGCCCAGCCACCCTCTGCGGGGATCAGGAGCTGCACCTCCATCCCGGCCCTCCCCTGTCAGCAGTTCATTTGGTAGCATTTTTCTTTAGAAAAATACACACGGGACATCACTGGATTTAAGATTTTTTGTTTTGTTTTGTTTTGTTTTAGTAAGACCTTATATTTTCATTTATTGTATTTATCCCTACCCCTTAATGGGGGTTCCTTTAAAGGCCACAGTCATCTTGGGGTTAAGTGGCTCTAAGGGATTTCTTGCCAAAGATTGAAAAAAAAGACAAGGCTTTTTCACACCATGTTTCTGGACACTTCCTTCAAGCTGCTGCCTAAGCAATGAACCACCCCCCATCTGCCAGCTTGTTGTACTTGGTGGCTTGCATGTTGCTGTGATGCTGGAAGCTATGCTATGCCAGCTACACCAGCAGGGTCACCCGTGGTAGACAGGTTTCAGTGGAGCGTCCATACTAAGACAGACTAGGGACTGACCCCAAAAGGTAGTCCTTGGGTGGTGCCAATGCTTCACGCTCTCAGCTGCTCACCAAAAGGTTCCAAGTTCAAATTCACCCTGAGGTGCCTTGGAAGGAAGGCCTGGCAATCTACTTCTGAAAAATGAGCCATTGAAAACCCTATGCTGCACAATTCTACTCTGACACACATGGGGTCGCCATAACTCAGGGTGGACCAAACCAAAGCCAAACAAACCCAGTGCCATCGAATCGATTCCGTCTCCTAGCAACCCCACATTAAGCCCCAAATGAAGAAGATCCAAATGCAAGGGGTGACTATTTTGTATTGTCAAAAGAAGACAATACTCTGTTGGGAATGACACCAAGCAGCCTTACTTTGCCTTGACATTAGGGGAAGTGTGTGTCCCCTTGTTACATATGGTGATGCGGTAGCCTCGTCTAGCTGTTCTTCTGTGCAACATCCTGCCTGGGAAAATAGTCTGTGAAAACCCAAAACAAACCAAACCTGGTGCCGCTGAGTCAATTCCGACTCATAGCGACCCTATAGGACAGAGGAGAACTGCCCCATAGAGTTTCCAAGGAGCGCCTGGTGGATTCGATCTGCCGACCCTTTGGTTAGCAGCTGTTTCCAGTCTGTGAAAAGACACACTATTTGTAGGTATGACACGGTGTCATGTTTCTTCCTAAAACCCGGGCCGACCTGGTGGTACGGACGTTCCTCTTGCGCAAGCCGGGGCCCGTGCCCACTTGTAATCCAGCAGGGAAGGAGAAGAAACGACAAGTTACTCACCAGGTAAACATCAAACACTGAGGCGTTATCATCCTGCTTTTCCAGAGTGTCTGTCTGTCTCCGAGGTTAGGTAGACGGTCCCTCCTCCAAGGTAAATGTTGAACTGCAAGGTGACCCTTTGCTGGAAAAATATTCAAGGGCCGTGAGCAGGTTGCCACCAGAATGAAATCTATAGAAACCTCCACGATTGTGGCTACAGATACTGAGGTGGGGAGGATTTGGGGGATGACAAAAAATTCTTTTCATGGTGTTCAAAGGGGTTTGGTCGCACCTGGAGATACAGTATTTGAGTTAATGTATTTGATTGTGGGTGCCATGAGCCAGAATCTGCTGCATGACAACTGTGCGCGTGCCTTTAGTTAGTAGTGCGTTTCCTCTCCCTGCTTCTTTGTGTTTTTGAGACACGATTTGTGAAGCTCATACCTGTGAGTAGGGAGTTCCTGGGGTCCAAGAAGGCCGCTGCTCATCTTTGACTCTGGATAGTTGCTTCTCACTGGTTAAGTTCTCCTCTCTTGGTGCTCACAGTTTGCCACTTTATAGAAGACAACCTTGTGCATAGTTAGCAATGGTGACGTCTGTTCTTTTTACCATTGCTTTTTTCTTTTTGGCATGAAAGGTTTAATTACATCAGTGGTTAAACACAATTTTCTGCCCCCCAGGGAGCCCCAGTGGCAACGAAAGTTAATCAAGGCTGCTACCCGAGAGGTTGGCAGTGCAATGGGAGAAAAGACCTGGTGATCTGCTCCTGTAGAGATTATAGCCTTGGAAACCCTATGGGGCAGTTCTACTCTGTCATACAGGGTCACTATGACTTGGAATCGACTGGACAGCATCCCACAATAATAAGAACCCGCAGGGTTCCTGATTCGGGAGGTCTGGTGTATGGTGCGTGAGTTTGTATCAGGTGGTACTGATGCTGCTGGTCTGGTCCAGGGACCACTATCTGTGCCACACGGAATTACATAATTAGAGTGTTGTGTTATATGCTTTCATCATACCAAAGCATATAAGGGAAACCCTGGTGGCGTAGTGATTAAGTGCTACGGCTGCTAACCAAGAGGTCGGCAGTTCGAATCCCCCAGATGCTCCTTGGAAACTCTATTGGGCAGTTCTACTCTGTCCTACAGGGTCGCTATGAGTCGGAATCAACTCAACGGCAGTTGGTGGTTGGTTAAGCATATAAGACAATGCTCTAATTGTAGACTCAACAGCAATGGCTTTGGGATTGTATGCTTTGTAAGGAGAGTCCAAAGTGTACCTCAGTAAAAAGGACACAAAAGCCAATGGAATGCAGGTAGAGAGCTGTTTATGCAGGGAAACCGCCTTGTTTTGTCGTGATATGACAACCAGTATTAACTGTTGAAATAATTGGTCCATCTTGATGGTGTCAGCTGCCCTGGAGTCAACTCTAACTCATGGTGACCCCATGCACAATGGAACAGAACGCTGCCTGGTCCTGTGCCATCCCGGTGATCAGTTTTCAGTCAGATCATTGTGACCCACAGGGTTTTCACTGGCTGCTTTTCAGAAGTAGATTGCCAGGCCATTCTTCCTAGTCCATCTTAGTATGGAAGCTCCGCTGAAACCTGCTCAGCATCATAGCAACACGCAAGCCTCCACGGAGAGATGGGTGCTGGCTGCGCACGAGGTGCACTGGCCAGAAGTCAAACCGGGTCTCCCTCGTGGAAGGTGACTATTCCACCATCTCAACCAAATAGTATTTAAATCGGGTATTAATTTAGAGGCTCAGGAATGCATGATTGTTTTCTTCATTGAAATACAGGGTAGTTTTGTTTTTAACCTGTGGACATTTGCCATGTGAAGGTTTCTGCAGGCACAAATTGTCCGCAGGGTTTGGATGTTTGGTGTTAGGAGAACTGGGGAAGGGTGGCCATCTGTCATATGGAGGGAACCTCAGCATGGAGCGTGGTCTCCCCCTGGTGTTCGAGCTGAGAGCAGCTGTGGAGAAGAAGGACTTCCCCTCTCACCTTCCATACCATGTCCTCTTCCTGAGATCCCCTCCTGGCTTAGCTCAGAGATCACCTCTGCTGACAACACCCTGTCTAAGGTCATCCTCTTAAGGAGCCCTGGTGGCACAATGGTTAAGTGCTCAGCTGCTAAGTGAAAGGTTGACAGTTTGAACCCACCAGCAGCTCCGCAGAAGAAAGACCTGGTGATCTGCTTCAGTAAAGATGACAGCCTAGGAAACCCTATGGGGCAGCTCTACTCTGTCACATGTGGTCGCTGTGAGTGGGAATCGACTCAACGGCACCCACCACCAACAACAAGGTCACCCTCTCAGGATGGGAGACTACTGAGGACATTATAACCTCTGTGCCTCTCATCTGGGAACTGCACGTAATTCTCTCTGTAAACATCTGACTCTGAATGGAAGACACACGAACTAGTTAGGAATCCTGCCCTTTTCAATATCAAAAAAAGAAATGAAAAAGTTGCCAAAAAACTGCGTAGTTTTCCTGGTCATAAAAGTAAGGCATATTGAGAAAACTTTGAAAATAAAGAATAGTATGAGGAAAGTAAGGTGCTTTGCTGGCACAGTGGTTAAAGTGCTCGACCGCTCACTGAAAGGTCAGCAGTTTGAACCCACCAACTGCTCTGCAGGAGAAAAGATGGGGCAGTCTGCTCCTGTCGAGATTATAGCCTTGGAAACTATATGCGGCAGTTCGATTCTGTCCTACAGGGTCACTAGGATTCAGAATCAACTTGAAGGCAAAGGGTTTTGGTTTATGTAAAATATACAATGGGGGGTGGCAAAAAATACAGTACAAAATAATAGTGGTTTCCCAGACTTTCTGAATTGTGGGTCATATTGGTTTTATAATAATTTTTTTAAGTAACTTCCTCCTTCTGATTTTAATTTTTAGTTACTTCTATTCATCTTCTTCCTAATAAAGGTATAAGCAAGACTCTTCTGGAAGTGCTTGTTCTTTTCAAAATTTTATTTCTTTAGTGGTCCTACATGCATATGGTATAAAATACAGCAGAAAGTAGCCCTCTTTGCCCATATCCTGTGTGATTCAGAGTTCTCCTGCCTAGAAGCAAACTCGTTTTGGCAGTATTTTTTTAATATAATATTTACCTTTTGGTTTTGGAACCTAAGACTATGTCACTGACATGGTTAAAAGATAATAAAAATAACAAAACAGAAACATTAGTGTATTCTCCAGGATTCGAGAAGTACATTTTTCAATGATAATTTAAAAAAATATATTATTACCAGAAAAAAGAAATACCAGATTTCCTTGGTTCATATAATCAAAATTTGATAAGATCAAAATCATCTCTTTTTTAACCTTTATTATCCACTTGTTTTACACACGTATTAGTTTTTCATCTTGGTAAGTAGAATATTTTTGCATCATTAAATTTGGGCACAAAAACGAGGCTCATAGACACTCATTTCCAGATTATAGAAAGAACTCTTACAACCCAATAATAGAAAGGCAAATAACCCAGTAGAAAAATGAACGAATCAGACCAATTACGACGGCTAAAATACATAATGCCGACATCAATAAATGTTGGTGAGGATGTGGAGCCACAGGAACTCCCTTTCATCCCTGGTGGGAATGCACAACATGGCCGAATGGAAGACCCTGGCAGTTTTCTTACAAAGCCAAACATCATCTTGGTTATCTAGTGCTCTATAACAGAAATGCCACAAGTGGGTGTCTTTAATGAACACAAATTTATTTTCTCAGTTTAGGAGTCCAGAAGTCCAAAGTGAGGGTGCTGGCTGGAGAGGAAGGTTTTCTCTCTCTGTAGGCTCTGGGGGAAGGTCCTTGTTCCCTGGCGATCTTCTTCTGGTGTGGCATCTATCTTTTCCCATCTCTGCTTGCTTCTCTATGCCTAATCTGCTCTTTTTCTCTGTCAAAGGTGATTGGCTTAAAATACACCCTACACTGATATGGCCTCTTAACAAAGAAATCCCATTCTTAAATGAGAATATAACCACAGGTATATTCATCACTGTCAAGTCGATTCTGACTTATAGAGACCCTACAGGACAGAGTAGAACTGACTCAAGGGTTTCAAGGCTGCAATCTTTATGGAAGCAGATTGCCCCATCTTTCTCCTGTGGAGCGGCTGGTGGGTTCAAACCACCAATATTTTGGTGAACAGCTGAGAACTTAATCACTGTGCCACCAGGTAAAGGGGTTAGGATTTAAAACATATGTTTTAGGGGCACATAATTCAACCCACAACACCATATGATCCAACAATCGTGCTCCTTGATTTACCAACATTGAAAGCCTACGTTCACACAAAAACCTGCACACAGTGTTTATGTGAGGGTTTCTTATCTGTAGTTCTCATCAGTGTGGTGGCTGAATGCATCTCTCTGTCTCTCTCCTGAGCCATCAGCAACCACAGTGCACTCCCTGCTTCGTTCTGTGGGGTAACATTGTCTCCCAGGATGGACCCTGGGCACACAGAAGGCACTCATGCTCCTGCCCTTTAAATGCTGGAGTCCTAGGCTGCCTCCAAACAGCCAGCTCTGCTCGCTCTGCAATCAGAGCTCCAAGGACATTGGCATTGCCCAGGACACATACCAAGCCCTCCGGAGTGCCCACTGAGACCCCTTTCCCTGGGTGGGGACAGGCACCGCCACCCACCGACAGCTCCACTGAGGATCAAGATCTAACTACCAACTCTTTTCTTGGTCTCTCTAACCAAGAAAATCAACCTTATTTAAAGGCAGAAGGTGGGTGGTTACTTACCTAAGGGCTGCAAAACTGGTCCTGACCACTTCCTTCGCAAATCCTGCAGAAGCCTTTTGTTTTGGGCCTCAACCAAAATGAATACTAAAAACATTTTGTTTAGCATTCTGTGATTTTTAGCAAAGACAGATTAGTGAAGGTTATATACATTATTGAAGAGAAATGTGGATCTCTCATAAAACAAATGCCTTACGAAAAAAATACAGAGGACGTAAAATCTTACCTGTGCTCAGATACCTTTCTGCTATATGCATGACTGTGTATGAACGTGTCCATTGCTCCTTAAAGCACTAATGGAATGTGATTATTGAAACAGTGAGGAGCTAACATAAGGGATAATGAAGACTGAAAAGATACTGCAGGAATACACCATCCAATCCAAATAACTGCACCACAAAGATCAAACGAGTAGCTGTGGAGTCAATTCTGCCCCATGGCGCCCCCATGTGTTTCAGGGTAGAACTGTGCTTCACAGAGTTTTCACTGGCTGATATTTCAGGAGCAGATTGCCAGATCTTTCTTCTGGGGTGCCCCTGGGTCAACTCAAATCTCCAAGCTTTCGGTTAGCAGCCGAGTGCCTTAACCGTTTACCCTACCCAGGGCCTGCAGAAAATTCCTGTTCCCGTGAAGATGCCCCAAGTACTGAAGGTAAAATATGTTCTGAGAAGGATTTCCACTTTGGTGTCTGCACCACTGATCAGTTTAATGTCTATTTCTCTTCAGTTCTGGTACTGGGGAATATTCTGCCTATTGCCCCATTTCCTCGTTGTGCTGTGGATTTCCTGGGCACAAAGCCCACACAGAATTGATTCCTAAGTTCTCTGGCTGAGAGTTTCCCATCTCCTGTTTCAGGGTTCATGTCTAAGGGCAAGCATCTCTCTGGGGAGGAATGCCCTCCAAACCCAGCGATCGGGTCAGAGCCTCACCATGCCTCAGCTCCCAGCTCAGGAAGATCCATTTCTGGAAGGAAAGTTTTGTGACTGGATGGAGGAATCTGACTCCCTGCCCAGGTTCTCCACCACCAAGTATTGCCCTAATTCCTTTGATTCAGACTGTCTGAGGGGAATTACTCCTCGTTTGCAACAAGGCCCCCAGGAAACTGCTAACCTCCCAGGCTCTGATCCTCCCCTGTGAGCCCAGGAACTGCTGGCACTCGCCATCTGCTCTAAGGCACACACTTCCCGACTCCGACTCATGGCAACCTCTTATGTTACAGAGTAGAACTGCTCCACGGGGACTTCTTGGCTACAATCTGTCACATCGGGCCTCTAGGAACAGAAATCGACTTGATGGCAGCTAACAACAACAATCTTTATGGAAGCAGGTCGCCAAGCCTATCTTCCACGGCAGTGCCCGGTTAGTTCGAACCACCGACCTTAAGATAAGCAGCCGAATGCCAAGTGTTTGCACCAGGAAGGGACCTTACATAGAAGAGGAATTTCACGTCCTCCCAGTGCTCCCCCGGGAGTGGACTGGGCTGGCTCTGCAAAGCCACTCAGGCCTCCCCGTCATTTACACAAATGCTTACTTCTGCCACCAGGAAAATTCACCTGGCTTAGTCTAATGTAATAACCATCCATAATGTAATGTAATGTGATATAATGCAATCATCTTCCACAACTTAGTCTATATAAGAATAACCTTGTTCCATGTGTGCTTGTGTTTAAGGACGCCTTATTAAATACATACTGTTGATTCATTAACGTTGAACTCATGGCTTACAGCACAGTAACTCACGCCTGAAGGAAGCTTACCTAACACACCCATCTCTCCATGAGGCACATCACAGCCTTCCTGTGCTTAGGGACAGGAGACAGCACTTCCGCACAATGCCTGGGGCCATTTAAACAGCAAAATCAGCAGCAAAGAACACAAAAATGTGGCCTGAAACAGACCAAGAAAAGGACTTGTTTACAGTCTGAGAGCTGAGGCCAGAAGGCAGATCATCACCTTGTCCAGCCTCAGCTGGGGCAGCTCACATTTCTCAGCACTCTGTGCGCGTCCACGAGTGATCCTGAAGGCACCACCAGTAATAATTGTGGGGTTACAAATACATCTGGGCGAGTGGGTGAATGAGCAAGCATGGAAGCTAGGGACAATGAGCATCAGCTGTATTATAACCTAGGTACTGTGCAGGATAAACCTGTTGCCATCCAGACGGTTCCAGCTCATAAACGGTGCTATAGGACAAGGGGAAACTGCCTCATAAGATTTCCTAATGTTTACGGGAGCAGACACCAACCTCTTTCTCACTGGGAGCCGCTAGTGGGTTCAAACCACGGAATTATTAGTTCACAGCTGAGTGCTTTCACCACTGTGCCACCAGAGCTCCTTCTGTACAGGACAGTCAGATGCATTTTCCCATTTTATGCTCACAACAATCTTGTGAGGTAGATATTTCTATCCCTTCATTACAGGTGAGGAGACTGAGGCACGGGAAGGGAAAGTAAGGTAGCTGGTGACCAGCAGAGTGGCATTTCTACCTCAGAAGCCCCTCTGCTGGGTTCCCTGCCCGAGCTAGGTAGGTGCTGCACCCTCTTACACTTTTCTCAGAGGGAACGCACTGTGCCAAGTCTGGGCGGCATAAGGCTCGGGTTTGTGGAAGGCCACCTGCTTGCAGGTTTGGTGTCGCTCCTCTCACTGGGACAGGAAGAAAGGGGTTACAGGTGTAGAGCACACACCCCTCCTCCCACGAGGCTCTGTGTCTGTCCTGGCGCAGGCAGCAGGGATCTGCACAGATAAGCAGACCTCTGAGGTATTCCAGTTCCAAATGCCCTGTGGTGCTACCTTCCCCTCCATGCAGTCTTCCTCCAAGAGGAAAATATGTGAGTTTTCCTTCTCTGACAGGTATCCTCCTTAGACAAGTTCCGGCTTTCTCAGGTCTTACTATATATAACTTTCAGAGTTAGAAAATGAATTCGTAGAGCAGGAAAAAAAAAAAAAGTTCCTTATTAGAGTGTAAAAATTAGTTTGGAATTATTCATTTCTATTATTCGAATCCAAGGTGTCCTGATGGGGAAGTGGTTAAGCACCAGGCTGCTAACCAAAAGGTTGGCTGTTCAAACCCTCCCAGCGACTCTGCAGGAGAAAGGCCTGGCAACCTTCTTCTGCAAAGATTACAGCCAAGAAAGACCTATGGGGACCTTCTACTCTGACACATGACGTCACTGTGAGTCAGAATTGATTCAACAGCACCCAACACCAACAGCATTATTCAAATCCAAGATGTTAAGCTCGCAAGGGAAGATCATGAATTGTTGATGTTTTCTTTCTTTCTCATTCTGTTTTTTCCCAAGACAATACTGGGGATACTATGAAGCAACTTTTTCAAAGCGATCGCATTGATCAAGGGTACTGATTATGTTTAGTTTCTTCACTCAGTTCCACGAACTTCCGATATAGTCCTTGCAACACAATAGAGATAATATTTTGCTCCGTCAGAAATTCTGAGGAAATGAGACATTATATCTCTAAATATCCAAAGCTAATACTCTTTGAACAAAAAAAAAGTGATCCCTTTAAAATCTGTGGCCTGAGACGCTGCATTACAATGGCTGTTTCGTTTTAATTTTTAAGTAGTAAAACAAAACCAGCTCTGTGGTCCGATTCTGAAGACATCTCATACCACATTCCAAAGAGGACATCAAATTAAGAAAAAATTAACAACATCAGTGTTTTTTGCATTACGAATGTCATACATGATAAAAAAAATTAGTAAAATGTTGAACAGGAGGAAAAAAAGACAAAAAAGCACACCTAGTTCGTTCTATATCTGAATGAAAATGCGTGTGCTGACAAAGCTTAGATTTCTCTAAGATTTGCACAAACCTTTCCCTTGTCTGTAGGATGCTCTGTGTCACACCTGCTCCCACTAGGTAGGCTTTTAGTTTGAAGGGCAATGATCTTGTGGGTGGGAGTTTAGCTCAAACAGTCTAAACAATCACTTGAGAAGCAGGAAATCTGTTCATACAGCAAACACCATCACGGCCTTTTCCTTGCAGGCCGTGCTTGGCCCTACCAACGGTCCCTACAGAGCAGCCAGAGCTCCTGCCTCTGCGAACGGAACCCCAAAGCTTGAGTTTAGGCAGCAGGTGGAGGTCAGCACTCTCAGGGCAGGTTGGCCCCTCCCTAGCCTCCTTGGCAGCTGAGGTAGTCATGTGGTCACTTCTGGTCATTAGATATTAAGAGGATTTTGCTGGTGGGGGAGGGGACAACTGGGGAAGCTCTCCCCTCTGCTCTCCAAAACCAAAGAATGGAACCTTGCCAAAGAGAACTTTTCTTTGTTTTGGTCTTCTCTTTCCTTCCTGCATGAGTCCCTGGAGCAAGGACATGCTGTCTGACATTGTGGCAGCCATAATGTGACCACGAGGCAAAAAACCAGAGAATCAAAAACCACAAAGGGGAAGATGGTGGGACAGAAAAATGGGAAGAGCTTGGATCTTGAGAATGTTGGGCAGCTGTGCTCACTCTGGACTGTAGCTCTCCAGACTTTATGTCAAGTAAATGATCAGCCTAGGAAAACAAAAGAAACCATTACTGTCAAGTCGAGTCTGACTCTCAATGATCCCATGTACATCAGAGTAGGATTGTGCCCCATAGGGCTTTTAGTGGGGGATTTTTTGGAAATAGATATCAAGCCTTTCTTCTGAGGTGGATTCAAACCTCCCACCTTTGGTTAGCAGTTGAGTGTGGTAACCATGTTCACCACCTAGGGACTCCACCAGCCCAACAGACAGGTCCAAATCCTACAAATGGACAATGCTAATTTATCAATCAACTGTTAGGGTTAGAATAAAGACTTGTTTAGACATTCAAGTATCAAATATTTTTGCTACAATGAGTCCTTCTCTTAGGAAGATACTGGAGGATGTGCTCCCTCAAAATGAGGGAGTAAACCATGAAAGAATAAAATACAGGGTATGACAAACAAGCAAACCCACACAGGCAACAGGTGACTAGACTTCCTAGAATGATGGAGGGGTAACCCCAAGCTGACATACATGCATCAAGCCCTAGAGGGTAACCAGGCCAGACAAAAGCAGGTCAGAAATCCTTGGGGGAAACTTCTGTGAGACAATGAAATTAATACAATCTGATGCATCTAATCTATTTGAGAAGCAATTATGACAACTGGTAGAGAGTTTGGGATTCCATTAGCTAAGTAATGAAACAAAAGCTAAGCACATAGGCCCCCAGACACCTTTATAGCTCAGTAGTGAAGTTATTCCTGAGGTTCACCCTTCAGCCAAAGATTAGACAGGCCCTTAAAACTGAACAACACTAAACATTCACGTCAGCCCAGGGGCAAGGACCAGAAGGCAGGAGGGACAGGAAAGCTGGTAATGGGGAACCCAAGGTCAAGACAGGGAAAGTGTTGGCATGTCGTGGGGCTGGCAACCAGTGTCACGAAACAATATGTGTATTGTTTAATGAGGAACTAATTTCCTCTGTAAACCTTCATCTAAAGGACAATTAAAAAAAGAAAACTAAGCACATAGAAGATTTAGGAAACAGGGAAAACAAAACGTCATCCAGGAAAGGAAAAGCAATCATAGTCTATCACAGTGCCCACACTGCCTTAACCAAATACTCCGTATTGACCTAACCACCATCATGATGTGACTATACTGGGAGACAGGCAGGGTGGGCAGCTGGAGGGGGGCAAGGCTGCATGTATCCATGGTGGGTGTGGGGTGGGGAAAAGACAGCTAAATCTTCATCTCCTACAGTGGAAAGTCATTAGCTAAGACCTAGATCCCAAAGAACAAGACACATCTATCTATAAAGGAGCCCGGGTTACGCAATGGTTAAGCGGTTGGCTGATAACTGAAGGGTTGAAGGTGTGAACCCACCCAGCAGTTCCACGGGAAAAAGACCTGGCAATCTGCTTCTGTAAAGATTACAGCCAAGAAAACCCTGTGGGGCAGTTTTACTCTGTCACATGGGGCCACTATGAGCCGGAATCAACTCGACAGCACCTAATAACAGCATCTATCTATCTATAGGCTTGTTATATGGAGACACGGAATTAATAATCAAAAGAATCAGCTAAAAGAGTTGAAGGTGTTGCACCTGGGGAAGTAAGTTGTAAGGGGAGGTGGACAGGGACCTGCTCTTTTTCCCAACAAACTGTATACAACAATTTGACTACCAAACTCTGTGCATATGTTTTTGATGCAAAAAAAAAAAAAAAAAAGACAAAAGAAAAGGACTGGATGACACAGTCTCAAAAGTTCCCTTCCACCTCCAAAGAGCTGTGACTCTTTTAGGGCAAGTTTTGCTCCTGGAATGGTAAGGGTCTGGAGAGTGGGCACAGAAAAGGCAAAGAAGCACGAACTTCATCCATTTCCCAGAGGAGCTTGGACTTGGCCTTGCTTGCACTTGGAATGCCTGCCTTCTTTCTCATCTTGAACCCCGTGAGGAAATTAGTCATGACAAAGAAACTGGCCAGTGATGGCAGCAGCTAGGAATTACCAGGGTGTCCACCCAGACACACTCACATATAAATAATAGATAAAACACCTTTTCCCAGACTAAATGTTTAAGTACTTAGACACACTTTTCCAGTGAAATGAGAAGCAGTGAAAGACAGAGAGATTCTAACATGTATTTTTTTCCAGGTAGAAACGAGGCTGACATTTTCATTTTAAGCAAATCCTTCAGTGAGAAAATCCTTCAGTGAGAAAATCCTTCTAGTTCATTTTCAAGTTCTTTTGTGATCTTCCAAACACTAGTTTTTAACACTGATAGCCAGACAAATAATGAGCTCTTTTATACCATTATACCTTTCTTCTTTATTACTTTATCATCGAAAGCAGGTTATTAAATAATTAACGATTGGATTGGTATTATTATAAGTTGAGATTTTGTCATTGCCTCCTAATTCCCTCACTGTTGTTGTTAGGTGGCATCGAGTCAGTTGTGTCTCACAGCAACCCCATGTAAGACTGAACAAAAAACTGCCCAGTCCTGTGCTATACTCAAAATCATTCTATGTTTCAGGCCATTGGTGCGGCCACTGTGTCAGTCCATCTCATTTAGGGTCTTCCTCTTTTTTGCTGACCTGCTACTTTACCAAGCATGATGTCCTTTTGCAGAGACTCGTCTCTCCTGATACTGTTTCTAAAGTACTTGAGATGAAATAGCTTCAAAGGATCATTCTGGCTTTACTTCTTCCAGGACAAGTTTGTTTGTTCTCTGGCACTCCATATTATATTCCATATTCTTAAACAACACCATAATTCAAAGGACTTAATTCTTTTCCAGTTTTCTTTACTCATTGTACAGCTCTCACATGCATATGAGGTGATCAAAAACACTGTGGCTTACAACAGGTGCACCTTAGTCCTCAAAGTGCCAACTTTGCTTTTTAAGATTTTTTTTTAATAATTTTTATTGTACTTTAAGTGAAAGTTTACAAATCAAGTCAGTCTGTCATATATAAACTTATATACACCTTACTACATACTCCCATTTACTTTCCCCCTAATGAGTCAGCCCGTTCCCTCCTTCCAGTCTCTCCTTTTGTGACCATTTTGCCCATTTCTAACCCTCTCTACCCTCCCATATCCCCTCCAGACAGGAGATGCCAACACAGTCTCAAGTGTCCACCCGATACAAGTAGCTCACTCTTCATCAGCATCTCTCTCCAATCCATTGTCCAGTCCATTCCATGTCTGATGAGTTGTCTTCGGGAATGGTTCCTGTCCTGGGCCAGTAGAAGGTTTGGGGACCGTGACCGCTGGGATTCTTCTAGTCTCAGTCAGACCATTAATTCTAGTCTTTTTATGAGAATTTGGGGTCTGCATCCCACTGTTCTCCTGCTCCCTCAGGGGTTCTCTGTTGTGCTCCCTGTCAGGGAAGTCATCGGTTATGGCCGGGCACCATCTAGTTCTTCTAGTCTCAGGATGATGTAATTATCTAATTCATGTGGCTCTTTCTGTCTCTTGGGCTCATAATTATCTTCTGACCTTGGTGTTCTTCATTCTCCTTTGATCCAGGTGGGTCAAGACCACTTGATGCATCCTAGATGGCCGCTTGTTAGCATTTAAGACCCCAGATGCCACACTTCAAAGTGGGAAGCAGAACGTTTTCTTAATAGAATTAATTTTGCCAATTGACTTAGAAGTCCCCTTCAGCCATAGTCCCCAAACCCCCGCCCTTGCTCCGCTGACCTTAGAAGCATTCAGTTTATTCAGGAAACTTCTTTGCTTTTGGTCCAGTCCAGTCGAGCTGACCTTCGCTGTACTGAGTATTATCCTTCCCTTCACCTAAAGTAGTTCTTATCTACTATCTAATCGGTAAATAACCCTCTCCCACCCTCCCTCTCTCTCCCCTCTCATAACCACAAAAGAATGTATTCTTCTCAGTTTATACTATTTCTCAAGATCTTATGATAGTGGTCTTAAAGAATATTTGTCCTTTTGCATCTGACTAATTTCACTCAGCATAATGCCTTCCAGGTTCCTACATGTTATGAAATGTTTCACAGATTCATCACTGTTCTTTATCGATGTGTAGTATTCCATTGTGTGAATATACCATCATTTATTATCCATTCATCCATTGATGGACACCTTGGTTGCTTCCATCTTTTTGCTATTGTAAACAGTGCTGCAATAAACATGGGTATGCATATATCTGTTCGTGTAAAGGCTCTTATTTCTCTAGGATATATTCCGAGGAGTGGGATTTCTGGGTTGTATGGTAGTTCTTTTTCTAACTTTTTAAGGAAACACCAGATAGATTTCCAAAGTGGTTGTACCATTTTACATTCCCACCAGCAGTGTATAAGAGTTCCAATCTCTCCACAGCCTTTCCAACATTTATTATTTTGTGTTTTTTATATTAATGCCAGCCTTGTTGGAGTGAGATGGAATCTCGTCGGAGTTTTAATTTGCATTTCTCTAGTGGCTAATGATCGAGAGCATTTTCTCATGTATCTTTTAGCTGCCTGAATGTCTTCTTTAGTGAAGTGCGTGTTCATATCCTTTGCCCACTTTTTGATTGGGTTGTTTGTCTTTTTGTGGTTGAGTTTTAACAGAATCATATGGATTTTAGAGATCAGGCGCTGGTCGGAGATGTCAAGCTGAAAATATTTTCCCAATCTGTAGGTGGTCTTTGTACTCTTTTGGTGAAGTCTTTAGATGAGCATAGGTGTTTGATTTTTAGGAGCTCCCAGTTATCTGGTTTCTCTTTGCCCTTTTTAGTAATGTTTTGTATTCTGTTTATGCCTTGTATTAGGGCTCCTAAAGTTGTCGCTATTTTTTCTTCCATGATCTTTATTGTTCTAGTCTTTATGTTTAGGTCTTTGATCCACTTGGAGTTAGTTTTTGTGCATGGTGTGAGGTATGGGTCCTGTTTCATTTTTTTGCAAATGAATATCCAGTTATGCCAGCACCATTTCTTAAAAAGACTATCTTTTCCCCAATTAACTGACACTGGTCCTTTGTCAAATATCAGCTGCTCATATGTGGATGGATTTATATCTGGGTTCTCAATTCTGTTCCATTGGTCTATGTGCCTGTTGTTGTACCAGAACCAGGCTGTTTTGACTACCGTGGCTGTATAATATGTTCTAAAATCAGGTAGAATGAGGCCTCTCACTTCCTTCTTCTTTTTCAGTAATGCTTTACTTATCTGGGGCTTCTTTCCCTTCCATATGAAGTTGGTGTTTTGTTTCTCCATCACATTAAAAAATGTCATTGGAATTTGGATCGGAAATGCATTGTATATATAGATAGCTTTTGGTAGAATAGACATTTTTACAATGTTAGGTCTTCCTATCCATGAGCAAGGTATGTTTTTCCACTTATGTAGGTCCCTTTTAGTTTCTTGCACTAGTACTTTGTAGTTTTCTTTGTATAGGTCTTTTACATCTTTGGTAAGAATTATTCCTAAGTATTTTATCTTTTGGGGGGCCACTGTGAATGCTATTGATTTGGTGATTTCCTCTTCGATGTTCTTTTTGTTGATGTAGAGGAACCCAAGTGATTTTTCTATGTTTCTCTTGCAACCTGAGACTCTGCCGAACTCTTGTATTAGTTTCAGTAGTTTTCTGGAGGATTCCTTAGGGTTTTCTCTGTATAAGATCAAGTCATCTGCAAACTGAGGGAATTTTACTTCTAACTTGCCCATCTGTATGTCCTTTATTTCTTTGTCTAGCCAAATTGCTCTGGCTAGGACCTCTAGTACAATGTTGAATAAGAGAGGTGATAATGGGCATCCTGCTTTTTAAGATTGTAAAGAGGCCTTTTGCAGCAGATTTCCCCAATGAAATACGTCTTTGATTTCTTCACTGCTGATTCCATGGATGGTAAGTGTGGATCCAAGTAAACTGAATTCCTTGACAACTTCAGATTTTTCTCCATTTATCGTGTTATAGCTTATTGGCCCAGTTGTGAGGATTTTTGTTCTCTCTGTGCTGAGGTGTAATCCATACTGAAGGCCGTGGTCCTTGATCTTCAGCTATATACACTTTAAGTCCTCTTCACTTTTAGCAAGCAAGGTTGTGTCATCAACATATCACAGGTTGAATGAGTCTTCCTCCATTGCGAGGAAGTTTGTTTTCATTATATTGAGGTATAATCCATTCCCTCACTACACTTAGCACACTCTCCTGACACCCATGACCACCATGAGTTCAAGGCAAAAGGCCATTGTGGTAGATGGGCTCCGTGTGTCTCTGGGGAGGCTCGGTGGCTTCCACTCTCTAAGTTACTGAGTCCTCAGGAGCCAGTTCAATTTGAGGGCTCCATGGGGAAATAAATTCCTTCCTCGAAGATCAACATGTCATCAAATTTCAGGGACATAAAGCCAGCTACCGTGGAGATGGTTCCAGATACCAGAAGGATTAAATGGAGGTTGTTGGAGATCAACTTCCTCTTTGCCTTGGAAGATGTTTTCCTCTTCTCATGTGTATCTGGGGTATCTCAGAGAAGCAAAGTAAACCCAGCATTCTGCTAGAGGTGTACACCAGAGAGTCCTCCTGGGAGGAGGGATGGCTGGAGCTGCGATAGTGAGCCTGGAGAGGCTCACCCAGCCCTGATCTCAGGCTCTGAAAGGCACCACGACTCTTAAGAACCAGTGTGTATTTTGAGTGCTTTCCAACCTAGGGTCTCAACTTCCAGTGCTACATTGGGCAATATTCTGTTCTGATCCACAGGGTCTTCACTGACTAATTTTGAGATGCAACTCAGAAGGCAAATGGGAATGATATGACTGGGCCCAAAGGAACACTTCCTTCAAGAGTCTCCAGTGGAGTTGAGGCCTGGAATTAGAAGACTATCCATGTATGGCCACTCAGGCAGGAATTATCTAGGGTAAGAATCACCCATTTGTTAGTCTGTTGTACTATGGTGGCTTCCTTGTTGCTGTGATGCTGGAAGCTAGGCCACTGGTATTTCAAATACTAGCAGGGCCACCCATGATGGACTGGTTGCAGTGGAGCTTCCAGGCTAAGAGAGACCAGGAAGAAAGGTCTGATGATCTACATCTGAAAATTAGCCAGTGAGAACCCTATGGATCCCAAAAGAATATTGTCCAATATAGTGCTGGACCCCCTAGGATGGAAGGCTGTCAAAATTCACAGCGGCCACAACAACGAACTCGAGAATACCAATGATCATGAAGATCGTGCAGGACCAGGCACCATTTCATTCTGTCGTGTGTGGGAATGCCAAGAGTTGGAGCTGACTTGATGGCAACTAACAAAAACCAAAGTGTAGAACCTGCTACTGAGTGTGATGTTGACAAAGAGGACAGAGGTTAAGTGGTCAGGATTGAGAGGCGTCTACCAGGGGCTCACAAGGACCAGGATGTTAGTGTTCTTATGTGCCATCCAGTTGGTTCTGACTAGAGTGACACCTATGGACAACAGAATGAAACACTGCCTGGTACTGTGCCATCCTCAGAATCATTGCTATGTTTAAGCCCATTACTGCAGCAACTGTAGGGTCTTCCTTTTTTTGGTGACCCTCTGCCAAGCATGATGTCCTCCTCCAGGGACTGGTCCCTCTGGATAATATGTCCAAAGTACACTAGAAAAAGTCTTGCCATCCTCACTTCTAAGGAGCATTCTGGCTGTACTTCTTCCAAGACAGATTTGTTCATTACTCTGGCAGTCCATGCCATATTCGATATTCTTCGCCGACACCGTAATTCAGATGCTTCAATTCCTCTTCAGTCTTACTTATTTATTGCCCAGCTTTCACCTGCATATAAGACTGTGACCTTTCAGCTCTTTCTTTTCTCTCTCTCTCTTTTTTATTGTAGTGAAAACACACACTCCAAAACATCCACCGACAAAACTATTCACATTAACAACCCAATGACATAAATGACATCAACACTCATGCAGAGCCAGCTATCTTTTGAGCTGCTATTTGAGAAAAGAAGAACTTTACAGAGACCTATGTATTCAGCTGCAGCATACGGACAAAAAAACCTGCTGCTGCCTAATTTCTTTACATAACAAATTTGAATATTGAAGATACAGGATAAGTTGCTTCACATTTGTCTAATCCAAGGAAGTTAACCAAGTCAAAAATCCACTGCCTTCAAGTTGATTCTGACTCAGAGCAACCCCATAGGTTTTTCAAGGCTGTAAATCTTTATGGAAGCAGACTACCACATCCTTCTCCCTCAGAGATGCTGGTGGTTTTCAATTGCTGACCTTTTGGTAATCAATCAATCGCTTTAACCACAGTGCCACCAGGGCTCCTTAAACAAGTTTAGTGGCTTTTATGTTCACATCAGTTGAATGAATTTATAATGGATACTGACTTGTTGGGCAGAGCCATCCAATCTGAGGCCTGGGGAAGATTTGTGGTTTGTCTTCCTATTTTTACTATTTCTTGACCCAGAGTGGCTACCTAACTGCTACCTACCTAGGCTTGTGTCTAGCTGAGAAAGAAGGGAAGAACAACAAAAAAGAAGAGTTACTATAACAGGTCCAACAGCTAGATTTTAACTCACCATTGGCCAAGCTAGAATTGATACGTATGCATGTATTAAAAATGAATATTGATCACATCAAGTCCTCTTTCTGAAAGTGAACCAAGCTACTAGCCTGCAGGAGGAAGATGACTCCCAGTAGAAACTCTGTACCTGCACAAATTTGATTTCAACAAGAACTTGTTCAACATTGACTGGATTCTTATTGACAGCAAACATATGTTAGTGCCTGTCCATTTATACACACTAGTGACAAAACTGCATATGTTAAAATAGAAAATAAAACAACTGATCCCATAGACAATCTTGTGATCTCTTTGTAAA
This sequence comes from Loxodonta africana, assembly GCF_030014295.1. NCBI lineage: Eukaryota > Metazoa > Chordata > Mammalia > Proboscidea > Elephantidae > Loxodonta > Loxodonta africana. Next base: position 112,445,553 of record NC_087350.1, read on the forward strand.
GATCACACTTTCTAACACCAGTTAGAGAACCTTTCATCTAAAAGGAAAAAATACCTAAAACCTAAGACATTCCAGTAACTACTCCAATCTTTAAATTCACATTATGTGTTTGAGAGTCACTGCATTAGTTTGCAATTGCTGCTGTAACAAATTACCACAATCTTAGTGGCTTAAAACAAGGCAAATTTTCAAGGTTCATCACGTTGTGGCAGGTATCAGGACTTCATTTGTCTCTATGGATAAATAATATCCCACTGTATGCTTTAGACCATATTTTGTTTATCCATTCATTTGTTGGTAGACACATGGGTTGTTTCTACCATTTGAGTATTGCGAACAACACTGCAATGAACATTCGTGTACAAGTATCTGTTTGAGTCCCTGATTTCAAGTCTTCTAGGTCTCTACCCAGGAGTGGAATTTCTGGATCATATGGTGTCCAGCAAACCTGGCTGCTTTCTCAGAGATTCCTGAACCAATCCAAAAGTAGCCACCATTTGGCTCTAGAAAGCTTTGGGCATTTTTTTTGTTTGTTTTTAATGAAGGCTCTATATTTGTATTTTATTTTATTTATAACTACTCCGTCTTGGGGGTTGTGCTTGTTCAGTGGTAGAATTCTCCCCTTCCATGTGGGAGACCTGGGTTTGATTTTTAGCCAATCCACCTCCTATGCCCCCACCACTCATCTGCCACTGGAGATGCTGAATAGGTTTCAGCAGAGATGGCAGACTAAGCCAGGCTAGGAAGAAAGGCCTGGCAACCTACTTCTGAAAATGTGCCAAAGAAAACCCCATGGATCACACAATCCAATCTGCGACTGTTCATGGGGATGGTGCGGGATCAGGCAATATTTCATCCCAGTGGGCAAGGGGTCACCATGAGTCAGGGGCTGACTCAACAGCAGCTAAGAGCGAACAAGAACAACCCCATATTGGAGGTTACTTCATAACGCACAGTCACTTGGGTATAGAATTGAAAACAAACAAAAAACCCAAATCTGTTGCCATGGACTCCTTTCTGACTCATGGCAACTCCATGTGTTACACAGTATAGCTGTGCTCCATAGGGTTTGCTTGGTTGTAATCTTTTCGGAAGTAGATTGCCAGGCCTTTCTTTTGAGATGCTGATCAGTGGGTTCAAACTGACGAGCTTTAGGTTAGTAGTCAATGCAGACCATTTGTGTCACCCAAAGACCTGGGGACAGTGTGGGGTGAAGGAGTTCTCCTTGTCCAAAGGCATTGAGAGTCTAAAAGCTCACCATCTTCTTCAGAAGTGAAGCCAGTAGCTCTGACACCGGTACCCCATTGCCCCTGAGTCAACTCTGACTCACAGTGACCCTACAGAACAGAGTAGAACTGTCCCATAGGGTTTCCCAGAAGCAGACTGCCACATCTTTCTCCCACGGAGAGGCTGGTGGATTTTCACCTCTGTCCTTCTGGTTGGCAGCTGAGCACTTAACCACTGCACCACCAGGGCTCCTTATACTCTCTATGATCATTTTACAGAAATCAAGAGAGGACAGTCTGAATGGAGTATAAATCCCAAAGATATGGGATTTTAAATCTGGAAGCAACTTTAGAGATTCTCAGGTCCAGATTTCCTACACTTGTAATTAAAAAAAAAAACTTGTGTCAGGATGAGAGGTGAAATTAGTCTTCCCCAAGGACAGGTGATGCAGGACTTTGACAGAGAAAGCCTGCTGCCGAAGGAGAGACTGGAGCTGATCCTTGGAGACTGCCTACAATGAGGATGAGGACAATTTTGTGCCCGAACCGACCCTTTAGAATGTTATCGAATTCAGAGGTGTTGGCAGAACATGAAGAAGCAGGTCCCCCTGTCCTGGCACCCAGACCCCCACCTCTATTCAGGTCCATGGGGGTACATGTGCTCTGCGCCCCGGTGGGACCCCGTGGTAGTGAAGCATGAGAGGGGTGGAGGGCTGGTCATGGCCCAGGGCACCTTCTCTGAGGGAAAGAGTGTCTGCCCTCCAAGTGAGAATGATCAACTTTCAGAAGAGAAGGGAGGTGCCCTTCTTTGGTGCTGTTTGAGGGAGGGATGTGGGAAAAGGACCCCCTCCCTGGGAAGGAGTCTTCCTCTTAGAATCATGGGGAGGGCTGAATCACAGAGAGGGGGCGACCTGCCTCACTGGAGGTGGGGATGAGAGTGGAATCCAGGAGAACTTCCTGGAGGAGGGGCAGTTTGCTTCCAGCTCTGAGAGCAGGCTAGGCCTGGATGGGAGTGGGCAGAGGGCCTCCCACAGGAGCACAGATGCAGCTCCTGGACCCTCCCCACCAGGCACCCAACTCAGGCTCTCAGCATCCTGCCCTCCCTGTGGCCCCGGAATACAGGTGATCCTGAGATTCAGGAGTTCCAGTCGGCCTGCAACAATGAGAATGTTGCTCCAGGAGCACTTTGAGGCCTAGATCTGGTTCAGGGAGGGGCCCAGGGGGACTGAGAATTGAGGCTTGGGCAGGAGGTGGGGAAGAACAGGAGTGTGGCTCTTGATGCTGCTTCAGAGAGCAGACCCAGGCCGGAGGGATACTCAGTGTCTCCTGACTCCTCAGGCTCTCCATGTGCACCTGGCCCAATGTCTAGCTGCCACCCTGGGCAGAGTGATCCTAAGACACCAGACCCGATGTGGGTGGAGACACTGAGCTGGAAGAGGTGATGGTGGGACACCATGGAACCCACCAAAAAGGCAGCATTTTGTGCTTGCGAGAAGGGGAGGTGGGCCACTTATACAGGCTGCCCCAGGCCACTCAGGCCCCATTCACACTGGAACTTGCACAGTGGCCTGGACACTCTGGGCAGTGCCCACCAGCATCCCTCATGCTAAGAAGGCTACGTGCTGTGCTCCCCGTGAGCTGCCACCCACGTCCACCCCAGGGTGGGGTCCTGGCCCCAGCCCTCCCTGAGCTAGCACTGAAGCAGTTCCCATATCCAAACCCTCAATACACTACTGGGAATCTGAATCCAAGAGAAAGGCAGGGACGACCCAGAACATACAAGTGGGCAGACTCCAGAAGACGAGGAAGGTTCCGGCCTCCTAGTCCAGGGCTCAGCCCCTATCATGGGGTTTACTTTGAGAACGAGAGCTGCCAAGATGTGGGGAAACCCAGGTACTCCCTCCCATTGTGAGGCCGATAACCTCTCACAATCACCACACCCACACAGGCACACACACACACACACACAGAGATACACGCATACACACACACAAGAACGCACGGACACACACGTGCACACATTGACTTCACAGATGGGGCCATGAGGGTGGGGACAGAAGAGAAGAGGACACCAAGGAGGCGATGCCCTGGAAAGAAGAGAGAGGGTAGAGGCAGCTCTGTCTTGGGACAGTGGCCCTCAGTCTCCTAGCTACATCCCCACGGCCCACAACACAGGACAGGGAGACGCTGGATGAAGGGAGAGGGGCCCCAAGTTCCCATGGGTCTACCAGAGCCAGCATCCCCACAGAAACATAGAGTGGACAAGGCCTGGTCCTACAGTCACTGCTCTGGTTCCCTGGAGCTAGGACAAGGCCACCTCAGAGTGGAGGGGGCTGCAGGACGGAAAGCCTCAGTTTCTTCCTCTGTACATTGTGGTGCTTAGAGTGGGTGAGCCCCAGGATTCCAAGGCTCACAGAAGTGTCTGCTGGCCTCTGTTCTCTGTGGATGACCCATTGCACTCTGAGGTCCTAGGAGAGGGCTGGGGCCAAGGGGCTGGGATCGGGGGCTCACTGAGGTGACATTTATACGTGACCAGAAAGACAGGAGGGGTCAGACCTGCATGGGTCAGGGAACAGTGTGCCAGGGAGAAGGTACAGCTGGTGCAGAGACTGGGAGGCAGGGTGAAGTTGCCCAGAGAGGGGGTTGGAAAGATGCCAGTGTGGCTGGAGTGAGCTGTGGAGAAGAGGAGGGAGGGAGGAGGAGGGCAGGCCTAGGTCCTATGTGAGTTAGGGGAGCTATCTCCTCCTCTGTGACAACATCACCCCAAGTCTTAGCAGCTCATGAAAACAAACTGATGATCTCACTGTCTCTGTGGACAGGAATGCTGCATGGCTCAGCTGATGACTTTGCTCCAAGTTCTCTCAGGAGGCTGGGGATGTGGTCTCAACTGAGGCTCGACTGGGGAGGATGCACTCCCGGCTCACTCTGTCGTGGGCAGGAGTCTTTCTTCTGAGCTGCTGGACTGTGGTCCTCAGTTTCTCTCTGTTGATCAGGCCACATTAGGTCATCCTCATATGGGCATTATAGACAGACCAAACATACCAGCTGCTTTCCAGGGGGAAAGAGTGGGAAATGACAGTAACAAAGAGAAAAAGAGAGAGAGAGAGATGACAGGGAGAGCATAAGAGAGAGCCAGGAGGCATTGACCCTAATAGGGTCACTATGATTTGAAGTTCACTCTAAGGCACCTTACAACCACAACAAGATTCCTGGGAAGCAAGTCCCTGAGTCCAGCCCACAATAGGGAAGGGGGTTGCACAGAATGTCGAAACCCGGAGGAGGAATTTTGGGGGCAATTGTGCAGGCTGCCCACTCCCTAGTCCGAGATGAGGCACTGGCTCAGATTCTAAATAACTGAAGTCATTGGAGGCTTTTGTGCAGAGGGTGGGAATATCTGATTTTTTTTAATTCTGACCCGTGCTGGGGCAGAGAAGGAAAGCAGGCCCAGAGGGGAGGTAACTTTCCTATGCTCACAGCAGGAGAATCCCACCTGTTTTGAGGTGTACTCCATGCTGCTTCCCACCCCTGCCTATAATTTGGCCATCTCTGAGTTTGTGTATTAGCTACAGGTGACACCAGCCCACGGGTTTACAGGTGTTTTCTCACATACACCTGCTGACTTCCCTAGGGAGAAGATGCTAGAATGATTCCCATTGTGTGCTAGGGAGACTCAAGAGTCACTGAGAAGCACAAAGACTTTGTCCTCACTCACAAACTTATTAAAAGGGATGACCTGTGTCTAAACCCAGCTCTGTCTGCACAAAGCTGGGGCCCTGGTTGCACCCAGGCCTACCCCAGGTTCTGTGGGGGAGATGCTGCTGGTGATATCACTGTGCACAGTTCTAGAGATGGCATGGGGAGAGGTGAGCATTCAGCATCTCAGGGTGTAATTTTGGGGAGGAATTATCTTAGGTCAGGCACAGGTCAGGGAACCCAGGATATGACCTCACTTCCGTTGCGATGGAGTACATAGAACTTGGAATGCTGGTAACCAGGCACCTGTATACTAGAGACAGCTCCCTTACTTGCTCACTTGAGTGGAGATACTCGACCTAGAAAGATGTTTTCTTGTTGTTGCTCATCATCTTCCCCTGTGTCAAACCTTGAGAAACCCAGGAGTTCGACATTTTCACGAAGGCTGAGATGTGGTCTCATCCCCCACCCCCGAAGGCTCTGGCCATTTACCAGAAAGAAACCGAAGGTAACACAGGGTGGCCCAAATGCCAGTTCAGGCCAGGCCACCACTGTGATCCCACCTGGGCAGCCCCACGCCCCTCCTGACTGATTGGCAATAGGGTGGTGGGTGGGCCGAGTCTATCACGTTTGGGAGTCTTGCAGACTGGGGACTGGGGTGGCACAGGTGGACACCTGCTTCACATCCTTGTTCCAACCAGCCTCATCACATAGGACATTGGGATCTATGTCTCTACCCAGGAGTCATAGTTCTGACCAGGGCTTTAGGGAGTGATGGTTGGGGGAATCACAGCCTGAGTCGGCACAGTCACCTGGACCTTCTTGGAGCTCCAGCTCAACCTGTATGTGGCAGTCACCCCACAGTCCTAGCTGCAGGCATTGACTGCCCATTTGTGACCTTGTGCCAGACCAGGTGTTCTTAGATCCTGGTGTAATACTCAGAGGTCCATATCTTCACCCTTGCTCCTGAGTCCCCTAGTCCCCTGCAATCTCTCCTTCTTCCTGGAATGTGGGAGGTGGAGCGGGGCCGCAGAGCATGGGGTGGCCCTGGTCAGTGGATGTGGCAGGGGCTGCATGGTGTAGCCTCAGGCTGAACCTTCCCATATGTGGTGTAAACGGGGAAGTAGGAGCTCCTCAAAGGTCTAGAGGACACAAGGACCTGAAGGGGCAGAGATGGACAGTGGAGGCTTAGGGCAGCCCTTAATGCCCCCTGGAACACTGCTGGGCACTGTCTCTTCAGAAGCCACCACAGGAGATCCGAGACGAGAAGGAGGATGGCATTATCTACTCCGTCTACCCCAAGAAAGGGGCCAAGAAAGGCTGGCGCAGGCTCTGGGTGAGTGAGTGCCGTCAGGGTCACAAGCCTGGGCCCTGAGATGATCAGATGGGACACTTGTGCCAGATGCCATCTGGAGATCCCTACCTCCCTCACAGGATGTCACTCTCAAGGGCCACAGTTCCCTCCCAAAGGAATCCGCCAAAACCATTCCCTTATCCCTCCAACACCCCTCCCCACACTGGCCAGGTACACATTCACTCTTTCTATATTTGTAGGAATATCAGAAAACTGTATTTTGTACTCTTTACTGCACATCAGCCAGTGCATCTTTTTGCATGTTGTTCCTGTTTCAGCATTCAACTCTCAGCCCCAGGGTTGGGCAATAGTCAGCTGGACTGTCCTTCCTCATCTTCTTCCAGTCTCTCACGTCCTCATGCTTAGCAGGCTCCTTTTACCCAAAAGCATAGGGCTCAGGCTATGATACACATTTTTCTGCAGCCTGCAATCTCAGGAAACACATCACCATGACCCCTCCAAATCAGGAGCTGTGTCCTGACTCAGAATGTTCCAGAAGGGAGGCCAGTTCCCACAGTGACTATTGATCTCACTACTGCTACCCCTGGGCTCATTCCCTCTGCTGCCCTTTCAGCAGGGTTGCAGTATCCTCACGTGTGTCCTCACACACTGACCCTTAGCACGGCTACAGGAGCCTCACGTGTGTCCTCACTCACTGAGCCATAGCAGGGCTGCAGTAACCTCACGTGTGTCCTCACACCCTGACCCACAGCAGGGCTGCAGGAGCCTCACGTGTGTCCTCACACACTGTCCCACAGCAGGGCTGCAGGAACCTCACCTGAGTCATCACACACTGACCCACAGCAGAGCTGCAGGAACCTCACGTGTGTCCTCACAAACTGACCCACAGCAGGGCTGTAGGAACCTCACGTGTGTCTTTACACACTGACCCACAGCAGGACTGCAGGAACCTCACATGTGTCCCCACACTCTGACCACCCAGGACAGACTCCCAGGGGCAGCGTGCTGGGACGAAGGATGTGCACATTCCAAGTTCGGATCCCTAGAGCCAGACTCCTTCCCAAAAGAGGTGTCGCAGTCACGTGGTCCAACAGTCTGTGATGCTGGCTGTGTTCCCGCATGCAGCCTGCTCTGGCTGTTATGGTTCTTTTCCGTTTTTGCCAATCTGCTGTCACATTTGCCACTGGAGCTGCAGGGTCGCTTTGAGGTGCTTCTGGCCCTGAAAAGCTGAGCAATCTCTTAGTCCTATACCGGTCATTCATATATGCCCTCCATGATTAGTCTGTTGAGATCCTTGATCCTGTGGGGGTCTTTCTCCCACCCAGGGATCACCGGGCATTCACCTGTTGCTGAATCTGCGACCACTATACCTTTAGCTTCTCAAAACCCACTTTAATGTACAGAAAGGGAAATCTGTGTCTTGCTTTGCATTCAGAGGGCGTCTCATGGGTGTGTCTGCTCTGTGCACTGTCTCCAGCTGGGGAGGGAGCCAGCTTGCACCAGACCTTCCCCTCCGAGTCAGGAGCAGAGCAGGCCTCACATGGCACACAGGGAATATCACAGAGCCCTAGTGTCCGAAATTTCTGGTCTCTGATCCCTTGACTATGAACAGACACTGGACAAGAATAAGGTGGGTATTCTCACCTCTACAATAGAGTGTTCTGTGAGAAGTCACAAGGATACTGGCCTTAATACGAAACCAAGCCAAATTTGTTACCGTGGAGTGCATTCTGACTCATAGTGACCCTACAGGACAGAACAGAACTGCCCCATAGGGTTTCCAAGGAGTGGCTTGTGGATTCGAACTATAGACCTTTTGGTTAGTATCCAAGCTCTTCAGAGCCACAGCGCCACCAAAGCTACACTCAATACAGGGAAGTAATATAATTGACAAAAAGACTTGAGGTTCCTAATATGTTTAATCATCTCCACCTCTTGTTTTCTGTTGGGGGCGTCTTGTCCCACCTCCTCCCACAGGTCACAGAGGTCCTAGACCCCGAACCTCCTGGTGGTTAAGGGGGTGCCTCTGACTGTATGTCCCTCCACTCTCTCACCCCAGTGTGTATGTGGGTTGGACCAGGACCTAGATGAGACCTGCGTGGTGAGGACCGTGAAGGCTGGCTCGCTAGAGAAGCTGGTGGAGCACCTGGTGCCCGCCTTCACAGAGGGGGACTTGTCCTACATCGATATCTTTTTGGGAACCTACAGGACCTTTGCCACCACCCAGCAGGTCCTGGAACTGTTGTTCCAAAGTTGAGCAGCCCGCCCTGCACAGCCCAGTGGGAACTCAGCCCCTTAACCAGCTGTGAATCTGGGGAATGTCACTCACCTCTCTGTGCCTCAGTTTGCTCCTCTGAAGAGTCAGGGGGAAAACGATAAGCCTGCTTGAATTTACTCTCAGTAGCACATGGGACAGGCCATGTAAAGTGTGTGCCTGGAACCCCATCAAAAACAAAACTGTTGCCATTGAGTCAATTCCAAACCATAGTGAACTTAGAGGACAAAGTACAGCTGCCCCATAGGCTTTCCAAGGAGCAGCTGAATTTGAACTGTTGACCTTTTGGTTAGCAGCTAAGCTCTTTAACCAATGTGCCATTAGAGAGCCAACACTTGGAGACCAGCTCTAGGGAAAAGGCTGCTGGAGGGCCTGGGATGTTCACGTTTACTTTTTTCCTTTCCTCCATCAAGAAGCTGTCTGCCTCACCCCTCACTGACTCCATGGTCTCCAACAATCCTATTCCCCATTTGAACAGGGCAAGTTGAGATCCTATCAAGAGGGTCCTCGTCCTTTGTGTAGCCAGACTAAGAATTTCTGGTGGCTGACAGAGGGGCCCTAGGACAATCAGATACTGAGGAAGGTGCTGCTTGGGCTCATTCACTCAACAATTATTTATGAAGCCCCTACAGTTGCAGACACTCTTCTAGACATTCAGCATCATCTAGACACAAAGCAGAAAGGAAGCCCTGCACTCCTGGTCTCCATTGTAGTCAGGAGGCAGACAGGAACACTAGATATGGGATTCAGGTAGTGTCTACAGTGCATTACATGGACGCCCTCATGCCTCCTCTAGGTGTGGTTACAACTGCCCCCATTCAGCCGGGGACGGAGGACCCAAGGACCAGCAGAAAGAGTGAGTGGACATTGGGTGGAGAAAGAGGGTTCTCTGTCTACAAGGAAACTGGGGGTTGGAGGAGGCCTGTTTCAGGATTGGGGCTGGGCATACCCTGGGTCCCACATATGTAGATCCCCCTGCAGGAATGAGGTTAGCAGAGCCCCCTGTAGGAGAAAGGACTCACACAAACCTGGGGATGCCGCCTGAGCATAGTGGGAAGCAAAGTGTTGGCATGGGAATCTGTGTGGCCCCTGAGGGTACACTCTCCCCACAATTCCCTCCCACCTCTGATTATCCCCTCCCCACTTGGGACAATATCAAGAGGTGAGGAAAAACCTGCAACACGGTCATACACCAATGTCATGGATACTCATCTCCATGTGGGGCCCTGTCCCTCAGCAGAGACTGGCTGTGGCAGATAGACCTTGTGTGTTCTCAGTCTTAAATATTCCTGGAGCACTACTATGTGCCAGGCTGTGAGGTGAACATGAAGATACACTGTTCCCTACCCCTTTGGGATTTACTGTCCAGTGGGGAAGGTGCCAGGGGAGAAACAGAGACATAAGTCAGGGTTTCAGGAGGGAGAGTTGGTCAAACCATTGATAGAATTCTCTGTGGCCAAGGTTCTGTGTTAAGCCCCTGCTAAGTGACCAGTTTGTCACTGCCAGGACAGCCAGAGAGGCTGGTGCACGGTGGGCTAGACTTCAGAAGGTCAGGGCAGAGGGACCCGGTCCCTTGCAGAGATGTCCTGGGACGTCAGTGTGGTGGGAAAGGCCAGGCCTCTGACCCTGCTTTTCATCACACATCCCCAGCGCCATCTCTTTCATCCTGAAAACCTGGATGGATGAATACCCGGAAGACTTTGACCAGCCGGCACACTTGCCCTGCCTGAAGCTCCTGGTGGAGTACCTGCAGGTGAACATGCCAGGCTCAGACCTGGAACACCGTGCCCTTCTTCTCTGTGCCCAGCTGGACCACCTGGAGCCCAAAGAGGCAGAGCCAGAGGGTGAGGAGGACTGGGCATGCCTGCATGTGAGCTTGTGAGGGGACATGGGGCGGGATCCACAGGAAGGATCAGCAGAGTTCGGGTTCGGCCAGACAGAGCTCAGAGTAGCCACAGGTCCTCCTCTGGTGGACCACAGTCTGGGAAGACTTCCTTGGGTGGAAATCAGGGCCTTAGGCTTCTCTTAAATGCAGTGGGATATTTTCTGTCATTGAAAAGCACAAGGAAATGCAATCATGTTGCTGAATATTTCTCCTCTTGTGCATCCCCCATCAGGGCCGGCACCAGGTCTAAAAGCAGCTCAGGATCTCCGTCCACCCGCAGAAGGAACTCCAGGGCGACCTCATGAGGCAGATCACGCTCCAATACCAACACTGGAGTTCCATAGAGCATCAGGTCCTCCATCCCCACATCTGCCACCACACACAGAACCTGCTGGAATGCTGGCATCTTCTCCTGGATCACCTCCTGGGGCAAATCCAGAACCACGTGTTGAGGTAGATCCTACCCTTGAACCATCACAGGAGCTGGATGGAACACCAGATCCTCAACCACCACCTCCATCAGCAGACGAAGAGCCTGCTGGAGGACTGGGTTCTCTTCCTGGGTCACCTCCAGAACTGGCTCCTGTACCCCCAGCAGGTGTCCATCCTGCTCCTGTATCAACACCAGAGGTCCACACAGCATCAGCTATTCCATCACCAGCTTCCACACTGGCACCAGAAGGAAAGCCGCCTGGAGGGGTGGATTCCCATCCTGGGCCACCAGAGGAACCAGCTCCTGGACCACCTGCTGGTGTCGATCCTGCTCGTGCAGCAACACTGGGGCTCAGTGTAGCCCCAGTCCCTCCATCTGCTGCTCTGGCCCAGGCGCCTGATGAAGGGCCTAACGGGAAGCTAGGTTCTAATCCTGGGCCACCTCCAGAACTGAGTCACGGACCACCAGCTGCTATGGATCCTGCTCCTGCAGCAACACCGGGGCTCAATGTTGCACCAGGTCCTCCATCTCCAGGTCTGGCCCAGGTTCCAGAGGAAGAGCCTGCTGGAAACCTTGGCCATTATCCTGAGGCACCTCCAGAACAAGCTTCCAGACCACCAGCTGAGGTCCATTCTATTCCTATACCAACAGCAGAGCTAGGTGTGGCCCCATATGTTCCATCTCCAGGTCTGGCCCAGGCTCCAGAGGAAGAGGCTGCTGGAACGGTGGACCCGTATCCTGGGCCACCTACAGAATCGGCTCCAGGAGTAGCAGCTGATGTTGAACCTACTCCTGCACCAACACAGGGGCCCCAGGTAGCCCCATGTCCTCCATCTGCTGCTCTGGCCCAGGCACCAGAAGAACAGTCTGATGAAAAGTCGCATTCTTATCCTGAGCCACCTGCAGAAACAACTCCTAGGCCACCAGTTAATGTTGACCCTGCTCCTGCATCAACACCAGGGCTCAAGTAGCCCCAGGTCCTCCATCGGCAGCTCTGGCCCAGGCCCCAGAGTCCCAGCAAGTCACCATGCCCACCCCACACCAGCTCCTCAGCCCCAGCCAGGGAGCATCGGATTCAGAACAAGATCCTTCCTTCCCTTCACCTGAGTGGGTATTTCTCTGGTTTATATGTAGTGTATTACAGCTTACTTTACCTTTATAGCTCTGACTGTCTACACTGATAGATTTCTCATTAAATAAAATTTGGTTTTAATGGTTTTAATGGGTGTGATATGGTGGTTTTATGTACTTTCACAATCCTATCAACTATCACCAGTGTCTATTTCAGAACATTGTCATCAACACAAACAGAAACCCTGGACCCATTAAGCAGTCCTCCCAATGCCTGTCCCCTGTGCCCATGGCAATCAGTCATTGGCTTTCTATGCCTATGGATTTACCTGCTCTAGATTTCTTCTCTAAATGGAAACATGTGGCCTTTTGTATCTTGCTTCTTAGCTTAATGTGTTCTAGGTCCATCCACACTGTAGCACGAGTCAGTTTCTCACTCTAAAGCTCAGTGGTATTCCCTTGTGTAGATGGATCATACTTTGTTGACTCAGTCATCTGTTGATGGACATATGGGTTGGTTCCACCTATTGACTGATGGGAGTAGAGGTGCTGTGAGCATTCATGGACAGGTATCTGTTTGAGTGCCTGTCTACAGGATAAATCCCTGGGGTGGGTAAAGGAAGGTGGGAAGGGTGAGGACACAGTCCAGGTGTGGGGAGTGAAGTGTCAATGAGGAAGCTGTGGAGATCTCAGGTGTAAGGTGGGAAGTGGTTCAGTAGAAGGCATACCTTTACCTGTAGAAAGTGAGGAAGTGGGAGGCATCAGTTGAAGTTCAGGTGTGGATATTGAGGTGGGAGGGTCAGGAGGCAGCCCTGGGGACTGGGGGGGGGGGAGGTGAGAAGGTAGGAGTGGCCAGGACTCAGCCTGGTTGTGGCAACTGAGAAAGAGGGAGGGATTAGGAGATGGCTGAGGTGTGGGTAAGGAGGAACTGGGAAAGCTCAGGATCCAGTCAGGTTATGGAAAGTTAGGGGGAGGTAGGAGCCAAGACAACACCTATGTGAATGTATTGAGTCTTTGGAAGGGAGCTGACCATAGCCCAAGTGCAGTACCTCAGGAGGTGGTGGGTCAACAGACAGCAAAGTTCTGCAGAGGAAGGAGGTAGAAAGTGTCAGGAGAAAGCACAGGTGTGGTCAGTGAGTTGTCAGGAAGAGCCAGCGGCAGCCCAGGTATGGGGAGTGAGGAGGTCTTAGGGGCCAGGAGGCAGCCCAGGTGTGGGGAGTGAGGAGGTCTTAGGGGCCAGGAGGCAGCCCAGGTGTGGGGAGTGAGGAGGTGTAAGGGTCCAGGAGGCAGCCCAGGTGTGGGGAGTGAGGAGGTGTGAGGGGACAGGAGGCAGCCCAGGTGTGGGGAATGAGGAGGTCTGAGGAATCTGGAGGCAGCCCAGTGTTAGCAAGTGTGTAGATGGAAGGGCAGGAGAACCCCCGTGCAGGTACTGAGGATCCTGGAGAACCAGGAGGTGGCAGAGGGTGGGTACTGAGGAAGTGGTAGAGGTTTGGGGGCACCCCACCTATGGAAAGTGATGAAGAGGAAGAGGCCCAGGTAAGAGTAATGATTAGGTTGGAAGGACCAGGAGGCAGTCCAGGTGTGGCCTTTTAATCATTTTACGTTGGCTGAGGCAAGGTAAGTTCAGATACAAATGAAGACAGCCCAGTTAACCCATTTCCATCCAGTGGATTCTAACTCAAAGTGACCCTATAGATCAAGAGAGAGAGTGAAAATTTGAAAGCCTTGATTATACCCACAGGCTCTGAGGAGAATACAGCATATACATGGATAAAAAAAGGGCCCTAATTGGAGTTGCACCCAGGGCAGGGCCACAAAAGCCACATTTGGAGAAGACAGCTTATGTATGCAAGCAGGGCATGGTGGGCTAGGTTTCCTGGTGTATGGGTATTTTGATAATTCTGCAGGACCCAGAGCATAGGAGCTGCCCCTAGATGTTGGGTACCTGCTTGTCCCTAGGTGTTAGGTACCTGCCTAGAAGTGTGACAGCCAAGTAAGGGAGAGGGGTGGCTGGAGAATAGACTTAGCTGCTCAAGAAAGGGAATGGACAGGCCTCCAGCTGGGGCCTCAAAACTGTGTTAAGACAGCTTTTAAGAAACAAACAATAACCCCACTTCTATTATAATTGACCCCTTGAATATGTATCTGACATCTTTTTGAACTTGACCATTTGTGTAGAATGGCCTGCTTGCTAGAAGAGATTCCCTAGGAATAGGAATATATAGTATAGAAAGTGAGGAAAGTAAAAAATAAAAAGGTGGAAAACAAGTAGAAATATAAGAAGTCTTTGTAGGCTGGGTCCTGCTGGGAGGAGCTTCCAGAGACTGGGGTTGGGCCAGAGCTCAGTGTAACCTCAAGTGCTCCTCTGGTGGACCACAGTCTGGGAAGTCTTCCGGGGGTGGAATCTTGGGTTTCCTTGGGAGGTTTCCTGTGTTTGGAAAGACAGAAGGAGAGGTAGACACGTTGGTGAAGGCTTTTCTTCTTGTAACTCCTGAGTTGCCGGCGCTTGGCTCTACCATTGCTTTTTCTTCTGCCATAAAAATGGCACACCCCAGACAGGAGCTGACTCTGGACAAAGGTGACGCTTGGAACAGAGTTGCAGCTGGCTTGAAAATGTAAACAAGAACTAAAACTTGGTTGATGAATGATTTGGGGGTTGTTTGTTATTGCAACAAAACACAGCAGAAGCAGACTAATACTGCAGGACATTTTGGTAAACCTCCAGAAGGAGTTGAGCAGAATCTGCTATTGAGTCTTTTCTCGGGGCGCAGGGATCTTTATCTTTCCATTTTCATGTGCCATGAGATTCAGCTTATTTAAGAAATGAGGAGGGTCTGGTATCTTTCATTATTAAAAGAAAGAAATGTAAAGATCAAAAACCATCAGGGCCATAATAAATGGACGATGATGGAATTGGAGAACAATGTGGCACAGAACCTCAAATTTCCAAAACAAACAAAACCCAAAAATAGAAAAACCAGATTTACTGGACTCCTCGAGACTGGAGAACTCCCTGAGGCTATTGCCTTGAGATGCTCTTCAAACCTTGAACTGAAACTAACCCCTGAGGTCACCTTGCAGCTGAATAGCAGATAAGCTCACAAAAAATATCAGCCATGACTACTGAGTTCCTTTAAAAAGTCCCCTATATGAGGCCATACACTGAACAGTTCCTTTAAAACAAAGACGAGACCGTAAGGGGGCAGGGAAACTAGACTAATGGAAGGAGAACCACCAGAACAGAAATAATAACAATGGTCACATATTTCTGTGTAATGTCCTACCTGGGAAAATAAAAAAAAAAATTATTATTTTTCATTCTGCATAATGTCCTACCTGCGAAAATAGTCTGTGAAAACCAAAACCAAACCAAACCCAGTGCCGTGGAGTCAATTCTGACTCATAGCGACCCTATAGGACAGAGTAGAACTGCCCCACAGAGTTTCCAGAAAGCGCCTAGTGGATTCGAATTGCCCACCCTTTGGTTAGCAGCTGTTTCCAGTCTGTGAAAAGACACACTATTTGTAGGTGTGACACGGTGTCATCATTGTTTCTAAAACCCGAGCCAACGTGGTGGTATGGACGTTGTTCTTGCACAAGCCAGGGCCCGTGCCCACTTGTAAACCAGCAGGGAAGGGGAAGAAACGAGAAGTTACTCACCAAGTAGACATCAAGCACTGAGGCGTTATAATCCTGCGTTTCCAGCATCTTTGTCTCAGAGGTTAGGTAGACGGTCCCCTTCTCCAAGTAAATGTTGAACTGGAAGGTAACACTTTGCTGGAAAAATACACAAGGCTCGTGAGCAAGTTGCCACCAGAATGAACTCCATAGAAAACTCCACGATTGTGGGTACAGACACTAAGGTGGGGAGGATTTGGGGGATGAAAAAAAATTTTTTTTTTTTTTGGTGTTCAAAGGGGATATGGTCACACCTGGAGATACATCACTTGAGTTAAAGTATTTGATTGTGGGGGCCATGAGCCAGAATCTACCCCAGGACAACTGTGCGCGTGTCTTTAGTTAGTAGAGCGTTTTCTCTCACTGCTTCTTTGTGTTTTCGAGATGCGATTTGTGAAGCGCATGCCTGTGAGTAGGGAGTTGCTGGGGACCAAGAAGCCCGCTGCTCATCTTTGACTCTGGATGGTTGCTTCTCGCTGATTAAGTTCTCCTCTCTTGGTGCTCACACTTTGCCAGTTCATAGAAGACAACCTTGTGCATAGTTAGCAATGGCGATGTCTGTTCTTTTTACTATTGTTTTTTTCTTTTTGGCATGAAAGGTTTAATTACATCAGTGGTTAAACACAATTTTCTGCCCCCCAGGGAGCCCCAGTGGCAACAAAAGTTAAGCAAGGCTGCTACCCAAGAGGTTGGCAGTGCAATGGGAGAAAAGACCTGGTGATCTGCTTCTGTAGAGATTACAGCCTTGGAAACCCTATGGGGCAGTTCTACTCTGTCATATGGGGTCACTATGACTTGGAATCCACTGGACAGCATCCCACAATAATAACAACCCACAGAGCTCCTGATTCGGGAGGTCTGGGGTACGGTGCATGAGTTTGTATCAGGTGGTACTGATGCTGCTGGTCTGGTCCAGGGACCACTATTTGTGCCACATGGAATTACATAATTAGAGTGTTGTGTTATATGCTTTCATCATACCTAAGCATATAAGGGAAACTCCGGTGTCGTAGTGATTAAGTGCTACGGCTGTTAACCAAGAGGTTGGCAGTTCGAATCCCCCAGGCTCTCTTTGGAAACTCTATTGGGCAATTCTACTCTGTCCTATAGGGTCACTATGAGTCAGAATTGCCTCAGTGGCAGTTGGTGGTTGGTTGAGCATATAAGACAACGCTCTAATTGTCGACTCAACGGCAATGGGTTCGGGATTGTATGCTGTGTAAGGAGAGTCCAAAGTGTACCTCAGTAACAAGGACACAAAAGCCAATGGAATGCAGGTAGAGAGCTGTTTATGCAGGGAAACTGCCTTGTTTTGTCTTGATATGACAACCAGTGTTAACTGTTGGAGTAATTGCTCCATGTTGGTGGTGTCAGCTGCCCTGGAATAAACCCTAACTCATGGCGACCCCATGCACAATGGAGCAAAACGCTGCCTGGTCCTGTGCCATCCCGGTGATCAGTTTTCAGTCAGGTCATTGTGACCCACAGGGTTTTCACTGGCTGACTTTCAGAACTAGATTGCCAGGCCGTTCTTCCTAGTCCATCTTAGTATGGAAGCTCCGCTGAAACCTGCTCAGCATCATAGCAACACGCAAGCTTCCATGGAGAGATGGGTGCTGGCTGCGCACGAGGTGCACTGGCCAGAAGTCAAACCTGGGTCTCCCTCATGGAAGGTGACTATTCCACCATCTCAACCAAATTGTATTTAAATCGGGTATTAATTTAGGGGCTCAGGAATGCACGATTTTTTTTCTTCATTGAAATACAAGGTATTTTCGTTATTAACCTGTGGAAATTTGCCATGCGAAGGTTTCTGCAGGCACAAATTGTCCTCAGGGTTTGGATGTTTGGTGTTAGGAGAAGTGGGGAGGGGTGACCATCTGTCAAATGGAGGGAACCTCAGCATGGCGCGTGGTCGCCCCCTGGTGGTCGAGCTGAGAGCAGCTGTGGAGAAGAAGGACTTCCCCTCTCACCTTCCATACCATGTCCTCTTCCTGAGATCCCTTCAGAACTTAGCTCAGAGCTCACCTCTGCTGACAACACCCTGTCTAAGGTGATCTTCTTAAGGAGCACTGGTGGCATAATGATTAAGTGCTCAGCTGCTAACTGAGTGGCTGAACCCACCAGCAGCTCCACAGAAGAAAGACCTGGTGACCTGCTTCAGTAAAGACGACAGCCTGGGAAACCCTATGGGGCAGCTCTACTCTGTCCCATGTGGTCGCTGTGAGTGGGAATCGACTCAAGGGCACCCACCACCAACAACAAGGTCACTCTCTCAGGATGGGAGACTACTGAGGACATTATAACCTCTGTGCCTCTCATCTGGGAACTGCACGTAATTCTCTCTGTAAACATCTGACTATGAATGGAAGACACGAGAACTGGTTAGGGATCCTGACCTTTTCAATATCAAACAAAGAAATGAAAAAGTTCCCCAAAAACTGCATAGTTCTTCATAAATAAGGTTTATTTGTGTTTTTCCTGGTCATAAAAGTAAGGCATATTGAGAAAACTTTGAAAATAAAGAAAAGTAGGAGGAAAGGAAGGTGCTTTGCTAACACGGTGGTTGAAGTGCTCGACTGCTCACTGAAAGGTCAGCGGTTTGAACCCACCAGCTGCTCTGCAGGAGAAAAGATGGGGCAGTCTGCTCCTGTCAAGGTTATAGCCGTGGAAACTGTAGGGGGCAGTTCGATTCTGTCCTACAGGCTCACTAGGAGTCAGAATCAATTCAAAGGCAAAGGTTTTTGGTTTATGTAAAATATATGATAGGGGGGTGGCAAAAAATACACTACAAAATAATAGTGGTTTTCCAGACTTTCTGAATCGTGGGCCATATTGCTTTTCTCTAATAATTTTTTAAAGTAACTTCCTCCTTCTGATTTTAATTTTTAGCTACTTCTATTTATTTTCTTCCTAATAGGGTATAAGCAAGAATATTGTGGTTGTGCTTGTTCTTTTCAAAATTTTATTTCTTTAATGGTCCTACATGCATATGGTACAAAATACAGCAGAAAGTAGCCCTCCTTGCCCATATCCTTGTGTGATTCAGAGTTCTCCTGCCAAGAAGCAAGCTCGTTTTGGGAGTATTTTTTTTAATATAATATTTACCTTTTGGTTTTGGAACCTAAGATTATGTCACTGACATGGTTAAAAGGAAATAAAAATAAGAAAACAGAAACATTAGTGTCTTCTCCAGGACTCAAAAAGTACATTTATGGATGATAATTTTTAAAAAATACATTACCATAAAAAAGAAATATCAGATTTCCTTGGTTCATAGTTTCAAAATTTGATAAAATCTAAGTCATCTCTT
This sequence comes from Loxodonta africana, assembly GCF_030014295.1. NCBI lineage: Eukaryota > Metazoa > Chordata > Mammalia > Proboscidea > Elephantidae > Loxodonta > Loxodonta africana. The sequence continues at coordinate 112,464,442 of NC_087350.1, forward strand.
TTTTAGCCTTTGTTATCCACACTGTTTTACACATGTATTAGTTTTCCATCTTAGTAAGTAGAATATTTTTGCATCATTAAATTTGGGCACAAAAACAAGGCTCATAGACACTTGTATCCAGATTATATAAAGAACTCTCAAAATCCAATAACAGAAGGGAAATAACCCAGTAGAAAAATGGGCACAACATACCAATTAAGATGGCTAAAATACATAATGCCAACATCAATAAATGTTGGTGAGCATGTGGAGCCACAGGAACTCCCGTTCATCAGTGGAGGGAATGCACAATGGCAGGTTGGAAAGCCCTCACAGTTTTCTTACAAAACCAAACGTCATCTTGGTTATCAAATGCTCTATAACAGAAATGCCACAAGTGGGTGCCTTTAACGAACACAAATTTATCTTCTCACAGTTGAGGAGTCTAGAAGTCCAAAGTCAGGGTGCTGGCAGGAGAGGAAGGTTTTCTTTCTCTGCAGGCTCTAGGGGAAGGTCCTTGTTCCCTGGTGATCTTCCTGTGGTGGGGCATCTGTCTTCTCCCATCTCTGCTTGCTTCTCTATGGCTAATCTGCTCTTTTTATATGTCAAATGTGATTAGCTTAAAATACACCCTACACTGATATGGCCTCTTAACAAAGAAATCCCATTCTTAAATGAGAATATAAGCACAGCAATGCTCATCACTGTCAAGTCGATTCCAACTTATACCAACCCTAGAGGACAGAGTAGAACTGACTCATAGGGTTTCAAGGTTGTAATCTTTATGGAAGCAGATTGCCCCATCTCTCTCCTGTGGAGCAGCTGGTGGGTTCAAACCACCAACATTTTGGTGAACAGCTGAGCACTTAATCACTGTGCCACCAGGTAAAGGGGTTAGGATTTAAAACACATGTTTTAGGGGGACACAATTCAACCCACAACATCATATGATCCAACAATCGTGCTCCTTGATTTACCAACATTGAAAGCCTACGTTCACACAAAAACCTGCACACAGTGTTTATGGGAGGGTTTCTTATCTGTAGTTTTCATCAGTGTGGTGGCTGAATGCATCTCTCTGTCTCCTTCCTGAGCCATCAGCAACCACAGTGCACCCCCTGCTTCCTTCTGTGGGGTGACCTTGTCTCCTGGAATGGACCCTGGGCACACAGAAGGCACTCATGCCCCTGCCATGTAAAACGCTGGATTCTTAGGCTGCCTCCAAACAGCCAGCTCTGTTCGCTCTACAATCAGAGCTCCAAGGACATTGGCATTGCCCAGGACACATACCAAGCCCTCCGGAGTGCCCACTGAGACCCCTTTCCCTGGGTGGGGGCAATCACCCCCACCCACCAACAGCTCCCGCTAAGGATCAAGATCTAATTTCCAACTCTTGGGCTCTCTAACCAAGAAAATCAACCTTATTTAAAGGCTGAAGGTGGGTGATAAGCTAAGGGCTGCAAAACTGGTCCTGACCACTTCCTTCGCAAATCCTGCAGAAACCTTACTTTTGTTTTTGGGCCTCAACCAAAATGAATACTAAAAACATTTTGTTTAGCATTCTGTAATTTTTAGCAAAGACAGATTAGTGAAGGGTACACACAGTATTGAAGAGAAATGTGGATCTCTCCTAATCAAGAAAAGCCTTACAGAGGATGGAAAATCTTACCTGTGCTCAGATACCTTTCTGCTATATGCATGACTGTGTATGAAAGTGTCCATTGCTGCTTAAAGCACTGATGGAATGTGATTATTGAAACAGTGAGGAGCTACCGTAAGGGATCATGAAGACTAAAAAGATCCTGCGGGAATACACCATCCAATCCAAATAACTGCACCACAAAGATCAAACCAGTAGCTGTGGAGTCAATTCTGCCCCATGGCGCCCCCGTGTGTGTCAGAGTAGAACTGTGCACCTCAGAGTTTTCCCTGGCTGATTTTTCAGGAGCAGATTGCCAGATCTTTCTTCTGGGGTGCCCCTGGGTCAACTCAAATCTCCAAGCTTTCGGTTAGCAGCCGAGTGCCTTAACCATTTAACCGACCAAGGGCCTGCAGAAAATTCCTGTTCCCGTGAAGATGCCCCAAGTACTGAAGGTAAAATATGTTCTGAGAAGGATTTTCACTTCAATGTCTGCACCACTGATCAGTTTAATGTCTATTTCTCTTCAATTCTGGTACTGGGGAATATTCTGCCTATTGCCGCATTTCCTTACTGTGCTGTTGATTTCCTGGGCACAAAGCCCACACAGAATTGATTCCTAAGTTCTCTGGCTGAGAGTTTCCCATCTCCTGTTTCAGGGTTCATGTCTAAGGGCAAGCATCTCTCTGGGGAGGAATGCCCTCCAAACCCAGCGGTCAGGTCGGAGCCTCACCATGCCTCAGCTCACAGCTCAGGAAGATCCATTTCCGGAAGCAAAGTTATGTGACTGGATGGAGGAGTCTGGCTCCCTGCCCAGGTTCTGCACCACCAAGTGTTGCCCTAATTCCTTTGATTCAGAGTGTCTGAGGGGAATTACTCCTCATTTGCAACAAGCCCCCCAGGAAACTGCTAACCTCCCAGGCTCTGATCCTCCCCTGTGAGCCCAGGAACTGCTGGCACTCGCCATCTGCTCTAAGGCACACACTTCCCGACTCCAACTCATGGCGACCTCTTATGTTACAGAGTAGAACTGCTCCATGGGGACTTCTTGGCTGCAATCTGTGACATCGGGCCTCTAGGATTAGAAATCGACTTGGTGGCAGCTAACAACAACAATCTTTATGGAAGCAGGTCACCAAGTCTATCTTGCACGGCAGTGCTGGGTTAGTTCGAACCACTGATCTTAAGATAACCAGCCAATTGCCAAGTGTTTACGCCAGGAAGGGGCCTTACCTAGAAGAGGAATTTCACATCCTCCCCATGCTCCCCTGGGAGTGGACAGGGCTAGATGTGCAAAGCCACTCAGGACTCCCCCTCTTTTACAAAAATGCTTACCTCTACCACCAGGAACATTCATCTGGCTTCGTCGCAGGGTGTGACCCTGGCTGGGCTGCTGACAACATCAGTGATAATTTTATAGCCTGGAACACTCTGATTTCTGTTTGCAGACCTAACCAGTGTTTTATACCTAATTCCCCCGAGGACATTTGTTCAGGGAACATATGGTATAATTCACAGTTTTCATCTTTTAAAAGTCACTCTCTCACTGCCTTTATTTATTTTTTTGTCCAAGTAATAACGTTATAACATATCACCTATGATACAGATTGAAAAACTCGGCCTTTCTGACTCACAGTGACTGAATAGGACAGAATAGAACTGTCCCGTAGGGTGTCCAGAGCTGTGGTCTTTACAGAAGCAGACTGCCACATCTTTCTCCTACAGCGTGGCTGGGGGGCTCAACCTTATGGTTAGCAGCCAGGCGCTTAACCACTGCACCACCAGGGCTCCTTGTGACACAGATAGAGCAGGGAAAAGAAACAGCTTCTTGCCCCTTGTCTCCCCAACCCCAGTGACCCCCCCCCAACCCCACCATGGGCAGCTCCTTTTAGGATTTCTTTTTCTAGTTCTCCTGGGGCTTCCCTTTATATCTTTGAATCAACCAGGTAATACCGAGATTCTCAGCCTAAGGCAACATTCATTGATTTGGGAAGAAGGAAATTACCCTCTCCAACTCCACCTTCCGTTCCATATTTGCTACTTAACATTTTATTTGTTTCATAACTGTGAATAATACATTTAATAGCCTTTTTTTTTTTTTTTTTTATCAGTGGTAGAATTCTCACCTTCCACGCGGGAGACCCGGGTTTGATTCCCAGCCAAGGCACCTCATGTGCAGCCCCCACCTGTCATCCCCCAGTGCAGGCTTTACTGTTGCTGTCTGGGCTGCTGAACAGGCTTCAGCGGAGCTTCCAGGCGAAGACAGACTAGGAAGAGAGGCCTGGTGATTTGCTTCTGAAAATGAGCAAATGAAAACCCTACGGATCACAACGGTCCAGCCGTACAGGATCATGGTTTAGTTTTGTTGTGCCCCCAGGAGCTGAGGGCTGACTCGACAGCAGCTAACAACACGAACGTACTCCACATGTCCTTTCACGTCCCCGTTATCTCATCTTTGTCCCCTCCTTTCACCTCTCATTTTGTATCAGACATTTTTTTCCCAAGCTTTACCTCTACCTCACCAAAAAAAAAAAAAAAAAAAAAAAACCAGTAGCATCAGTTCCGACTCAGTAGATCTGTCCCATACAGTTTCTAAGGAGCAGCTGGTGAATTTGAACTGCCGACCCTTTGGATAGCAGCCAAACTCTTAACCACTGCACAACCAGGGCCCCAAGGCTACCATGCTGAGTTTGTCAATATTTACATTCTGTCTTGCAGCTATCACCAAAATGTTCCTGCTTTGTCCTTGAATTGGCTCTGAAATTAGAAAATCAATATGTAGTTCATATTATTAGGACTATGTAAACAATGTTTAATGCCTGGCCAACGGCGAGTGGGGTTGAAATTTCCCTTTGGGTTCAAAGTCATGATTGCTGGGCCATGCAAAGAAAAATCTTTCCAAAATCAAAGTTAAAAGCAGTCTTTGTCTCTCTCTCTAGCTCTTTAAATTTTACTTACATTCATGCCACATTTTAGCCTGTGTGATGGTTAACACTGTGTGTCAGCCTGGCTAGGCTGTGATTCTCAGTGGTTTGGCAGACACTGGACTGGCTGCTCTTCCATAATGGAATAGAATGTAATCACTTTCCATGATGTGAACTGATGTGAGTAGCAATCAGTTAAAAGGGGAGTTTCCTTGGTGATCTGGCCTGCCTCCAGTATGTAAATGGTGAAGCTCTTTCTCCCCCTACCCTCCCCCTCTATCCCCTTTCTCTTTCTTCTCCACCCTGCACTCTCCTCCTTGCCTGACCTCAGGTTCCTGGACATAAGCCTGTAGACCTCTCTGGCCTGCCACCTGACCTGCAAATTTTAGGTCATCAGCAGCCACAAGTCCCTGAGCAGACCTGATCCTTAGTGTGCCCGCTGGCTTCCAAGCAGTGAAGAATCACAACAAGGTTCTCACGCACAGCTAGGCCAACACCAAATTAATTTCAAACTCTGACTTGAATGATTGGAAAATGTCGTGCAAACTACCGGTCTCTGCTGTCCAGGTCAACATCCTGTCTGCAGCCATTAGGAATATAAGCCACATGTTGTTGTTGTTGTTTTTATGTGCCATCGAGTCAGTTCCGGCTCGTAGCGACCCTACTTACAACAGAATGAAACACTGCCCGGTCCTGTGCCAGCCTTACAATTGTCGTTTTGCTTGAGCCCATTGTTGCAGCCACTGTGTCAATCCACCTCTTTAAGGCTCTTCCTCTTTTCCATTAACCCTGTACTTTACCAAGTATGATTTCCTTCTCCAGGGACTGATCCCTCCTGAAAACATGTCCAAAGTATGTAAGACGCAGTCTTGCTGTCCTTGCTTCTAACGGAGCATTCTGGTTATACTTCTTTCAAAACAGATTTGTTCATTCTTTCGGCAGTCCATGGTATATTCAATATTCTTTGCCAGCACCACAATTTGAAGGCATCAATTCTTCTTCATTCTTCCTCATTCACTGTCCAGCTTTCACGTGCATATGATGCGATTGAAAATACCATGGCTTGGGTCAGGAGCACCTTAGTCTTCAAGGTGACATCTTTGCTTCTCAGCACTTTAAAGAAGTCTTTTGTAGCAGATCTGCTCAATGCAACGCATCTTTTGATTTCTTGACTGCTGCTTCCGTGGGCGTTGATTGTGGATCCAAGTAAAACGAAATGCTTGACAACTTCAATCTTTCCTCCATTTATCATGATGTTGCTTATTAGTTCAGTTGTGAGGATTTTTGTTTTCTTTATGTTGAGGTGTAATCCATACGGAAGGCCGTGGTCCTTTGATCTTTGTTCGTAAGTGCTTCAAGTCCTCTTCACTTTCAACAAGCAAGGTTCTGTCACCTGCATAACAAAGGTTCTTAATGCATCTTCCTCCAATCCTGATGCCCCATTCTTCTTCATATAATCCAGCTTCTTATATTATTTGCTCAGCATACAGATTGAATAGTTATGGTGAAAGAATACAACCCTGACGAACAACTTTCCTAACTTTAACCCACTCAGTATCCCCCTGTTCTGTCTGAACAACTGCCTCTTGATCTATGTACAGGTTCCTCAGGAGCACATTTAAGTGTTCTGGAATTTCGATTCTTTGCAATGTCATCCATAATTTGTTATGATCCACACAGTCGAATGCCTTTGCATAGTCAATAAAACACAGGTAAACATCCTTCTAGTATTCTTTGTTTTCAGCTAGGATCCATCTGACATCAGCAATGATATCCCTGGTTCCACGTCCTCTTCTGAATCTGGCCTGAGTTTCTGGCAGTGCTCTGTTGATATACTCCTACAGCTGCTTTTGAAGGATCTTCAGCAAAATTTTGCTTGCGTGAGATATTAATGATATAGTTCTATGATTTTCGTATTCTGCTGTATCACCTTTCTTGGGAATAGGCAGAAATATTGATCTCTTCCACTTGGTCAGGAAGCTACTTCCATATTTCTTGGCATAGATGAGGAGCACTTCCAGTGCTAGAGCCATTTGTTCAAACATCTCAATTGATATTTCCTCAATTCCTGGAGCCTTGCTTTTCATCAATGTCTTCAGTGCAGCTTGGGCTTCTTCCTTCAGGACCATCGGTTCCTGATCATATGCTACCTCTTGACATTGTTGACCGTCAACTAATTCATTTGGGTGTAATGACTCTGTATATTCCCTATATCTTCTTTTGATGCTTCCTGTGTCATTTAATATTTTCCCCAAAGAATCCTTCACTATTGCAACTTGAACCTTGAATTTTTTTTTCAGTTCTTTCAGCTTGAGAAACGTTCTTCCTTTTGGTTTTCTATGTCCAGCTCTTTGCACATGTCATTGTAATACTTTACTTTGTTTTCTCAAGCCAGCCTTTGAAATCTTCTGTTTAGTTCTTTTACTTCATCATTTCTTCCTTTTGTTTTAGCTGCTCGATGTTCAAAAGCAAGTTTCAGAGTCTCTTCTGATGTCCATCTTGTTCTTTCCTTTCTTTCCTGTCTTTTCAGTGACCTCTTTCTTTCTTCAGGTAGGAGATCCTTGATGTCATCCCACGACTTGTCTGGTTTTCAGTTATTAGTGTTCAATGTGTCAAATCTAATCTTGAAATGGTCTCTATATTCAGGTGGGATATACTCTATGTCGTATTTGGCTCTCGTGGACTTGCTCTGATTTTCTTCAGGTTCAGCTTGAAGTTGCATATGAGCAACTGATGGTCTGTTCCACAGTCAGCCCCTGGCCTTTTTCTGACTGATGATATTGAGCTTTTCCATCATCTCTTTTCACAGATGTAGTCGATTTGATTCCTTTGTGTTCTGCTTGGTGAGGTCCATGTGCATAGTTGCCGTTTATGTTGGTGAAAAAAGGTATTTGCAATGAAGAAGTCATTGGTCTTGCAAAATTCTAACATTCGATCTCCAGCATTGTTTCTATCACTAAGGCCATATTTTCCAGCTACCAATCCTTCTTCGTTTCCAACTTTCACATCCCAATCACCATAATTATCAATGCATCCTGATTGCATGTTAGATCAATCTTCAAACTGCAGAAGCTGATAAAAACTTCAATTTCTTCATCTTTGGCCTTAGTGGTTGGTGCATAAATTTGAATAAGATTTGCATTAACTGGTCTTCCTTGTAGGTGTATGGATATTGTCCCATCACTGACGGTGTTGTACCTCAGGATTGATCTTGAAACTTTCTTTTTGATGATGAGTGCAACACCATTCCTCTTCTTGTTGTCATTCCCGGCATAATAGATTATATGACCATCTGATTCAAAATGGCCAACACCAGTGCATTTCAACTCACTAATACCTAGGATATCGATGTTTATGCATTTCATTTCATTTTTGACAATTCCCAACTTTCGTAGATTCATACTTCATACTTTCCGGGTTCTGATTATTCATGGATCTTTGCAGCTATTTATTCTCATTTTGAGTCATGCCACATCAGCAAGCGAAGGTCCCAAAAGCTTTACTCCATCCATGTCATTAAGGTTGGCTCTACTTTAAGGAGGCAGCACTTCCCCAGTTGTCTTTTGGGTGCCTTCAAACCTGGGGGGCTCATCTTCCATCATTATATCAGACAATGTGCTGCTGCTATTCATAAGGTTTTCACTGTCCAATTCTTTTCAGAAGTAGACTGCCAGGTGCTTCGTCCTAGTCTGTCTTAGTCTGGAAGCTCAGCTGAAACCTGTCCTCCATGGGTGACCCTGCTGGTATCTGAATACCTATGGCATAGCTTCCAGCATCCCAGCAACACGGAAGCGCACACAGTACAAGAAACTGACAGACACGTGGGGGATAAGCAGCATAGGGACAGATAAATCAAACAGAGCCCCAGTGGACAAAAAAAAAGGAGGTAGCTGGCTAAGCACCTCACTGGCAGGGATGTTTTGGGAGGTATACAGCATGGACTTCTCTAAAGAGAAGACGTAGGATTTATTCTGATTCCCAAATCACAATTCAGCTTTAATACCCTCAAACCAGATATTGTGGTCAAGTCGATTGCAACTCATGGCAACCCCACGTGTGTCAGAGGGGAATTGTGCTCCATAGAGTGTTCTTTTCTTTTTTTTTTTTTTTCTGATGTGTATTTGGGAAAGGTTTACACAGGATGTTAGATTTCCATTCGACTATTTCAACACAAATTGGTGACATTGGTTACATTCTTTACAATGTGTGAACATTCTCATTATTTTCATTCTGGTTGTTCTGTTTTCTTAGGGTATTCAATAGTTGAATTTTCAGAAGTGTATCACCAGGTGTATCTTCTGAGGTGCCTCTGGGTGGACTTAAACTTCCAACCTTTTGGTTAACAGCTGAGAGTGTTAACTGTTTGTACCCTCAGGGGCCCTTTTATATGCCAAAACCCTTCTTATAAGTTAAGGAACTACCTAGGTGCTTCGGAACAAAAGGTCAGAAAGTGCCATTGGTGAGACAATGCATCTCAAGCTTTCATTAGATCCACTGGCAGGCCCAGGAAGCTGAATCTTTGGCAACTTGTTTCTGAAGCAAGTCGTTCTAGAACCACCTTCAAGAAACTGTGAGAAGCACCAGCTTAGAAACATGGCAAGGCGGTGAGATGTGCAGGTCAGAGACCGTGCTTCTTTGAATGACCAAGGGCCAGAACAATCCATCATGGGCAGCCTGGCAAAGAATTAACAGGAACCTCCATGTGGTACAAGTTTGGTAAAGGCCCTGCCTGTGCTTTCCACGTTCAGAGCTGGCTCTGTCCATGTCCCTAGGCTGGCCTTTGCTGTTCTTTGTTGTTATTACTGTTGTCAGCTGATACTGAGTTGGCCGCCGACTCATAGCAACTCCATGCACAACAGAACAAAATGCTGCCAATCCTGCACCATCCCCATGGCCGGCTGTGGATTAAACCATTGTGCTGCATAGGGACTTCATTGGCTGACTGTCTATTCCTTAGGAGCTCAGATATGTAACCACTTATCACATCGTACTCAATATATTCTACCCTCAAAAGAGCGTACGAGTTTACATATTAGTTTACATACAAATAAACTAATAATCTTTAGATTTGTTATTGTTCGTTGAATAAATTTATAATGGAAACTGACTTGCTGGGCAGAGACATCCAAACTGAGGCCTGGGGAAGATTTGTGGTTTATCTTGCTATTTTCACTATTTCTTGACCCAGAGTGGCTACCTAACCGCTACCTACCTAATCTTCTATCTAACTGAGAAAGAAGGAAACAGCAACAAAAAAGAAGAGTTACTACAACAGGTCCAACAGCTAGACTTTAACTCACCATCGGCCAAGCTAGAATCGATAGGTATGCATGTATTAAAAATGAATATTGATCATATTGAGTCCCCTTTTCTGAAAGTGAACCAAGCTACTAGCCTGGAGGAGGAAGATGACTGCCAGTAGAAACTCTGCAGGTTCACAAATTTGATTTGAATGAGAACTTGCTCAACATTGACTAGATAATTAATGATGACGAACACATGTTAGCACCTGTCTATATACACACGCTAGTGACAAAATTGCATATATTAAAAAAGGAAAATAAAACAACTGATCCCACAATCTCTGATCTCTTTGTAAAGATCACACTTTCTAGCACCAGTTAGAGAAAATTTCATTCAAAAGGAAAGAATACCCAAAACCTAAGAGATTCCAGTAACTACCCCAATCCTTAAATTCACATTACATGTTTGAGAGTCACCGTATTAGTTTGCTATTGCTGCTGTAACAAATTACCACAAACTTAGTGGCTTAAAACAAGGCAAATTTTCAAGGGTCATCACGTTGTAGCAGGTATCACGATTTCAATTCTCTTTATGGATAAGTAATATTCCATTGTATGGTTTAGACCATATTTTGTTTATCCATTCATTTGTGGGTAGACACGTGGGTTCTTTCTACCATTTGACTATTGTGAATAACACTGCAATGAACATTCGTGTACAAGTATCTGTTTAAGTCCCTGATTTCAAGTCTTCTGGGTCTATACCCAGGAGTGGAATTTCTGGGTCATATGGTGTCCAGCAAACCTGGTTGCTTTCTCAGAGATTCCTGAATTTCAAGCCAAAAATAGCCACCATTTGGCTCTGGGAAGCTTTGAGCATTTTTTGTTTTTAATGAAGGCTCTATATTTGTATCTTATTCTATTTATAACTGCTTCATCTTGAGGGTTGTACTGGTTCAGTGGTAGAATTCTCGCCTTCCATGTAGAGACCTCGGTTTGATTTTCAACCAGTCCACCTCCTATGCCCTCACCACTCATCTGCCACTGGAGGCTTGCATGCTGCTATGATGCTGAACAGGTTTTAGCAGAGATTCCAGACTAAGCCAGGCTAGGAAGAAAGGCCTGGCAACCTATTTCTGAAAATGCGCCAAAGAAAACCCCATGGATCACACAATCCAGTCTGCAACTGTTCATGAGGATGGCACAGGATCAGGCAGCATTTCGTCCTGGTGGGCATGGGGTCACCATGAGTCAGGGGCTGACTCAACAGCAGCTAACAGCAAACAAGAACAACCCCACGTTGGAGGTTACTTCACAATGCACAGTCACTTGGGTATAGAATTAAAAACAAACAAAAAACCCAAACCTGTTGCCATGGACTCCATTCCGACTCATGGCAACTCCATGTGTTACAGAGTAGAACTGTGCTCCATAGGGTTGCTTGGTTATAATCTGTATGGAAGTAGATTGGCAGACCTTTCTTTTCAGATGCTGATCAGTGGGTTCAAACTGACAACCTTTAGGTTAGTAGCCGATGCAGACCATTTGTGCCACCCAAAGACTTGGGGACAGTGAAATGGTTAAGGAGTTCTCATTGTCCAAAGGCACTGAGAGGCACTAAAAGCTCACCATCTTCTTCAGAAGTGAAGCCAGGGCCTATGACACCCTTACCCCATTGCCCCTGAGTCAACTCTGACTCACAGTGACCCTACAGAACAGAGTAGAACTGTCCCATAGGGTTTCCAAGAAGCAGGCTGCCACATCTTTCTCCCACGGAGACGCTGGTGGATTTTCACCTCTGTCCTTCTGGTTGGCACCTGAGCACTTAACTAGTGCACCACCAGGGCTCCTTATAGTCTCTATGCTCGTTTTACAGAAATCAGGAGAGGACAGTCTGAATGGAGTATAACCACAAAGATATGGGATTTTAAATCTGGAAGCAACTTTAGAGATTCTCATGTCCAGATTTCCTACACTTGTAATTAAAAAAAAAAAAAAAAAGCTTATCTCAGGATGAGAGGTGAAATTAGTCTTCCCCAAGGACCAGTGATGCAGGACTTTGACAGAGAAAGCCTGCTGCCAGAGGAGAGACTGGAGCTGGTCCTTGGAGACTGCCTACAACTAGGGTGAGGACAATTTTGTGCCTGAACCGACCCTTTAAAATGTTATCGAATTCAGAGGTGTTGGCAGCACATGAAGAAGCAGGTCCCCCTGTCTTGGCACCCAGACCCCCACCTCTTTTCAGGTCCATGTGGGTACATGTGCTCTGCCCCCTGGTGGGATCCCGTGGTATTAAAGCATGAGAGGTATAGAGGGCTAATCATGGGTCAGAGGACCTTCTCTGAGGGACACGGGGTCCGCCCCCCAAGGGAGAATGATCAACTTTCAGAAGAGAAGGGAGGTGTCCAGCTTTGGTGCTGTTTCAGGGAGGGATATGGGAAAGGGATCCCCTCCCTGGGAAGGAGTCTTCCTCTTAGGATCATGGGGAGGGTTGAAGCACAGAGAGGGGGAGACCTGCCTCACTGGAGGTGGAGATGAGAGTAGAATCCAGGAGAACTTCCTGGAGGAGGGGCAGTTTGCTCCCAGCTTTGAGAGCAGGCTAGGCCTGGATGGGAGTGGGGAGAGGGCCTCCCACAGGAGCACAGACCTACTTCCTGGACCCTCCCTACCTGGCACCCAACCCAGGCTCTCAGCACCACGCCCTCCCTGTGGCCCAGGAATAGAGGTGATCCTGAGATTCAGGTGTTCCAGTCGACCTGCAACAATGACGGTGTCACTCCAGGAGCACTTTGGGGCCTAGTTCTAGTTCAGCGAGGGGCTCGGGGGACTGAGAAGTAAGGCTTGGGCAGGAGGTGGGGAAGAAGAGGGGTGTGGCTCCTGATGCTGCTTCAGAGAGCAGACCCAGGCCGGAGGGATACTCAGTGTCTCCTGTGTCCCCAGGCTCTCCATGTCCATCTGGCCCAATGTCTTGTTGCCGCACAGGGCAGAGTGATCCTAGGACACCAGACCCCACGTGGGTGGGGACACTGAAATGGAAGAGGTGACGGTGGGACACCATGGGATCCAACACGAGGACAGTATTTTGTGCCTGCGAGAAGGGGAGGCGGGCCACTTATACAGGCAGTCCCAGGCCACACAGGCGCCATTCACACTGGGCCTTGCACAGCGGCCTGGCCACTCTTGGCAGTGTCCACTGGCATCGCTCATGTTAAGAAGGCTACGTGCCGTGCTCTCCGTGAGCTGACACCCACGTCCACCCCAGGGTGGGGTCCTGGCCCCAGCCCTCCCTGAGCTAGCACTGAAGCAGTTCCCATATCCAAACCCTCAATACACAACTGGGAAACTGAATCCAAGAGAAAGGCAGGGACGGCTCAGAACAAACAAGTGGGCAGAGTCCAGAAGATGAGGAAGATTCTGGCCTCCTAGGCCAGGGCTCAGCCCCTATCACGGGGTTTGCTTTGAGAACGAGAGCTGCCAAGACGTGGGGAAACCCAGGTACTCCCTACCGTTGTAAGGCCGATTTCCTCTCACAACCACCACACACACACAGGCACGCACGCACGCACACACACACACAGGTACACGCATACACACGCGCACACATTGACTTCACAGATGGGGTCATGAGGGTGGGGTCAGAAGAGAAGAGGACACCAAGGAGGCGATCCCCTGGAAAGAAGAGAGAGGGTAGAGGCAGCTCCGTCTTGGGACAGTGGCCCTCAATCTCCTAGCTACAACCGCACGGCCCACAACACAGGACAGGGAGACGCTGGATGAAGGGAGCGGGACCCTAAGGTTCCCAGGGGTCTACCAGGGCCAGCATCCCCACAGAAACACAGATTGGACAAGGCCTGGTCCTACAGTCACTGCTCTGGTTCCCTGGAGCTAGGACAAGGCCACCTCAGAGTGGAGGGGGCTGCAGGATGGAAAGCCTCAGTTTCCTCCTCTGTACATTGTGGTGCTTAGAGTGGGTGAGCCCCAGGATTCCAAGGCTCACAGAAGTGTCTGCTGGCCTCGGTTCTCTGTGGATGACCCACTGCCCTCTGAGGTCCTAGGAAAGTGCTTCCTACTTTCCTGAGTTGATTATTCCCCCAGCAAGAGCACTGGGGTGCAGGGACTAGGAACTTGGAGTCCAGCAGGGCAGGGCAGAGCCATGGACCATGAGATCAGGTCCAGTCCTTGGTGGAACCCGGGGGTCCTCCTAGGAAATTAGGGCCTTTGCCCTGAATGTGGGGAGGGTACCTCCTGAGTATTTTGGATACCCCCGGGCCTGTTGAGGCAAAGAGGGGACTAGGGAGTCTCCGTTTTTCACCATATCACCAGTTTAACTGCAGGTCCTGGTCCTTTGCTCCCTAGGATCCAGAAGATCTGCTGCCTCCAGGACACCTGAACACAGGTATGGGATAGGAGCTTTCTTGACTGGGGCTTCAGGGCTAGTGCACAATGGAGCAGAGAGGGACAAGAGCATGGATACAGATACATGGGAGAGAAAAGAGCAAATTCATTAGAGAAAATAAAGCAGGGTACAGCCAGTGAGAGAGGGATGGGGCCACTGGATGGGGGTCCAGAGGCCTCACTGAGGTGACATTAATATGTGACCAGAATGACAGGAGGGGCCAGACCTGCATGGGTCAGGGAACAATGTGCCAGGGAGAAGGTACCGCTGGTGCAGAGACTGGGAGGCAGGGTGAGTTTACCCAGAGATGTGGTTGGAATGATGCCAGTGTGGCTACAGTGAGCTGTGGAGAAGAGGAGGGAGGGAGGAGGAGGGCAGGTCTAGGTCCTAGGTGAGTTGGAGGAGCTATCTCCTCCTCTGTGACATCACACCAAAACTTTGCAGCTTGCAAAAACAAACTGATGATCTCCCTGTCTCTGTGGACAGTAATGCTGCATGGATAAGCTGATGACTCTGCCCAAGTTCTCTCAGGAGGCAATGTGGTCTCAGCTGAGGCTTGACTGGGGAGGATCCACTCCCTACTCACTCTGTTGTGGGCAGGAGTCTTTCTTGTCAGTTGCTGGAGTGGGTCCTCAACTCCTCTCTGTTGATCAGGCCACGTTAGGTCATTGTCGCATGGGCATTATAGGGCAGGCCAAACATACCAGCTGCTTTCCAGGGGGAAAGAGTGGGAAATGACAGTGAGAAAGAGAAAAAGAGAGAGAGAGAGATGACAGGGAGAACATAAGAGAGAGCCAGGAGGCATCGCCCCTAATAGGGTCACTATGAGTTGAAATTCACTCTAAGGCACCTTATAACCACAATAAGATTCCTGGGAAGCAAGTCCCTGAGTCCAGCCCATACAAGGAAAGGGGGTCTCACAGGATGTTGAGACCCGAAGGAGAGATTTTGGGGGGCCGTTGTGCAGGCTACCCACCTCCTAGTCCGAGATGAGGCACTTGGTCTGATTCTAAATAATGGAAGTTATTGGAGGCTTTTGTGCAGAGGGTAGGAATATCTGATGTTTAATTCTGAGCCCTGCTGGGGCAGAGAGAGAAACCAGGCCCAGGGGGGAAGTAACTTTCCTAAGCTCACAGCAAGAGAATCCACCCTGTTTGGGGGTGTGCTCCATGCTACTTCCCACTCCTGCTTGTAATTCGGCCATCTCTGAGTTTGTGTATTAGCTACAGGTGACACCAGCCCAAGGGTTTACTGGTGTTTTCTCACATACACCTGCTGACTTCCCTAGGAAGAAGATGCTAGAATGATCCCCACTGTGTGCTAAGGAGACTGAGGAGGCACTGAGAAGCACAAAGACTGTGTCCACACTCACAAACTTATTATGAGGGATGATCTGTATCTGAATCCAGCTCTGCTCAAAGCTGGGGCCCTGGCTGCACCCAGGCCTACCCCAGGTTCTGTGGGAGGAGCTGCTGGTGGCGTATCTGTGCACAGTTCTAGAGATGGCATGGGGAGAGGTGAGAATTCAGTATCTCAAATGCAATTTTGGGGAGGACTTATCTTAGATCAGGTACAGGTCAGGGGACCCAGGATATGACCTCACTTCCTTGGTGATGGAGTACATAGAACTTGGAATGCTGGTAACCAGGCACCCATATACTAGAGAGAGCCTCTTACTTGCTCACTTGAGTGGAGACACTGGACCTAGAAAGATGTTTTCTTGTTGTTGCTCATCATCTTCCCCTGTGTCCAACCTTGAGAAACCCAGGAGTTCGACCCTTTCACGAAGGCTGAGACGTGGTCTCATCCCCCATCCCCGAAGGCTCTGGCCATTTACCAGAAAGAAACCGAAGGTAACACAGGGTGGCCCAAATGCCAGTCCAGGCCAGGCCACCACTGTGATCCCACCTGGGCCACCCCACATCCCTCCTGACTGATTGGCAATAGGGTGGTGGGTGGGCCGAGTCTATCACGTTTGGGTGTCTTGCAGACTGGCGGCTGGGGTGGCACAGTTGGATACCTGCTTCACATCCTTGTCCAACCAGCTTCATCACATAGGACGTTGGGTTCTGTATCTCTACCCAGGAATCATAGTTCTGACCAGGGCTTTAGGGAGGGATGGTCAGGGGGATCACGCCCTGAGTCAGCACACTTACCTGGGCCTTCTAGGAGCTCGAGTTCACCCTGTATGTGGTAGTCACCCCACAGTCCTAGCTGCAGGCTTTGACTGCCCATTGGTGACCTTGTGCCAGCCCAACTGTTCCTAGATCCTGGTGCAATACTCAGAGGTCCATGTCTTCACCCTTGCTCCTGAGTCCCCTATTCCCCTTGCAGTCTCTCCTCCTTCCTGGAATGTGGGAGGCGGAGAGGGGCTGCAGAGCACAGGGCGGCCCTGTCCAGTGGTTGTGGCTGGGGCTGCATGGTGTAGCCTCTGGCTGAACCTTCCCGTATGTGGTATAGGCAGGAAAGTAGGAGCTCCTCGAAGGTCTAGGGGACACAAGGGCCTGAAGGGGCAGAGATGAATGGTGGAGGCTTGGGGCAGCCCTTAACGCCCCCTATACCACTGTTGGGCACTCTCTCTGCAGAAGCCCCCACAGGAGATCCGCGAGGAGAAGGAGGATGGCATTATCTACTCCATCTATCCCAAGAAAGGGGCCAAGAAGGGCTGGTGCAAGCTCTGGGTGAGTGTGTGTGGGCAGGGTCCCAAGCCAGGACCCTGAGATGACCAGATGGGACACATGTACCAGACACCACCTGGAGATCCCTAGCTCCCTCCCAGGGATGTCGCTCTCAAGGGCCACAGTTCCCTCCCAAAGAAATCCGCCAAAACCATTCCCTTACCCCCCAACTGCCCTCCCCACCCTGGCCAGGTACAGAGTCACTCTATATTTGTAGGAATATCAGAAAAGAGTCTTTTGTACTGTTTTTGCTGCACATCAGCTCAGACATCTTTTTCCATGTTATTCCTGTTTCAGTGTTGAACTCTACAGTCCCAGGGCAGTAGTCAGCTGGGCTCTCCTTCCACACCTGCTCCCAGCCTCTCACATCCTCATGCTTAGCAGGCTTCTTTTACCCAAAAGCACAGGGCTCAGGCTATGATGCACATATTTCTGCAACCTGCAATCTCAGGGAACACATCACCATGACCACTCCAAGTCAGGAGCTCTGTCCTGACTCAGCTGCAGAAAATTCCAGAAGGGAGGCTGGTTCCCACAGTGACTGACCATCTCACTGCTGCTGGCCCTGGGCTGATTCCTTCTGATGCCCTTTCAGCAGGGCTGCAGGAACCTCACGTGTGTCCTGACACACTGACCCACAGCAGGGCTGCAAGAACCTCACATGTGTCCTCATACACTGACCCACAGCAGGGCTGCAGGAACCTCACGTGTGTCCTCACACACTGACCACCCAGGACAAACTCCCAGGGGCAGAATGCTGGGGCAAAGGATGTGCACATTCCAAGTTAGGATCCCTAGAGCCAGACTCCTTCCCAAGACAGCTGTCGCAGTCACGTGGCCCAGCAGTCTGTGACACTAGCTCAGTCCCTGCATCCAGGCTGTTCTGGCTATTATGGTTCTTTTCTGTTTTTCCCAGTCTGCTGTCACATTGGCCACTAGAGCTGCAGGGTCATTTTGAGGTGGTTTTGGCCCTGAGAAGGACCTCTGAGTCCTTTACCGGTCATTCATATATGTCCTTCATGATTGGTCTGTTGAGATCCTTGATCCTATGGGGGTCTTTCTCCCACCCAGGGATCTTCCGGCATTCACCTTTTGCTGAATCTGCAACCACTACACCTTTAGCTTTTCAAAACCCCCTTTAAATGCACAGAAAAGAAATTCTGTGTCTTGCTTTGCATTCAGACGGGGTCTCATGGGTGTGTCTGCTCTGTGAGCTGTCTCAAGCTGGGGAGGTAGCGAGCTTGCACCACACTTTCCAGTCTGAGTCAGGAGCAGAGCAGGCCTCACGTGGCACACAGGGAATATCACGGGGCCCTAGCGTCTGACAGTTCTGGGCTCTCATCCCTTGACTATGACAGACACTGGACAACAATCAGCGGGGTGTTCTCACCTCCACAATAGAGTGTTCTGTGAGGAGTCACAAGGATAATGGCCTTAACACCAAACCAAGCCAAATTTGTTGCTGTGGAGTCCATTCTGACTCGTAGTGACCCAATAGGACAGAGGAGAAATGCCCTGTAGGGTTTCCAAGGATTGGCTTGTGGATTCGAACTGCAGACATTTTGGTTCCTAGCTAAGCTCCTCAGAGCCACAGCGCCACCAAAGCTACACTCAATACAGGGAAGTAATATAATTAACAAAATGGCTTGAGGCCCCTAATATGTTTAATCATCTCCACCTCCTGTTTTCTGTTGGGAGCGTCTTGTCCCACCTCCTGCCACAGGTCACAGAGGTCCCGGACCCCGACCCTCCCTATGGTTGACGCGGTGCTTCTGACGGTATGTCCCTTTACTCTCTCACCCCAGTGTGTGCGTGGGTTGGACCAGGACCTAGACGAGACCTGCGTAGTGAGGACAGTCAAGGCTGGCTCACTGAAGAAGCTAGTGGAGCACCTGGTGCCCGCCTTCACAGAGGGGGACTTGTCCTACATCGATATCTTTTTGGGAACCTACAGGACCTTTGCCACCACCCAGCAGGTCCTGGAACTGTTGTTCCAAAGGTGAGTAGCCCGCCGTTCACAGCCCAGAGGGAACTCAGCCCCTTAACCAGCTGTGAGTCTGGGGAATGTCACTCACCTCTCTGTGCCTCAGTTTGCTCCTCTGAAAAGATGGGGGGTAGAGGATCAGCCTCCTTGAATTTACTCTCAGTACCACATGGGACAAGCCATGTAAAGTGTGTACCTGGAACCCCACCAAAAACAAAACTGTTGCCATTGAGTCAATTCCAAACCATAGTGAACTTAGAGGACAAAGTACAGCTGCCCCACAGGCTTTCCAAGGAGCAGCTAAATTTGAACTGTTGACCTTTTGGTTAGCAGCCAAGCTCCTTAACCACTGTGCCGCTAGACCAGCTGTAGGGAAAAGGCTGCTGGAGGGGCTGGGATGTTCACATTTACTTTTTTCCTTTCCTCCATGAAGAAGGTGTATGCCTCATCCCTCACTGACTCCATGGTCTTCAGCAATCCTACTCCCCATTTGAAAAGGGGCAGTTGAGATCCTATCAAGTGGGTCCTTGTCCTTTGTGTA
The DNA here is from genome assembly GCF_030014295.1 of Loxodonta africana. Classification (NCBI taxonomy): domain Eukaryota; kingdom Metazoa; phylum Chordata; class Mammalia; order Proboscidea; family Elephantidae; genus Loxodonta; species Loxodonta africana. The sequence goes on from NC_087350.1 coordinate 112,483,826, forward strand.
GCCAGACCAAGAATCTCTGGTGGCTGACAGAGGGGCCCTAGGACAATCAGACACTGGGAAAGGTGCTGCTTAGCTTCATTCAATCAACAATTATCTATGAAGCCCCTACAGTTGCAGACACTCTTCTAGACACTCAGCATCATCTAGACACAAAGCAGAAAAGAAACCCTGCCCTCCAGATCTTCATCCTAGCCAGGAGGCAGACAGGAACACTAAACATGGGAAGCAGGTAGTGTCCACAGTATATAACACAGACGCCCTCATGCCTCCTCTAGGTATGGATACAACTGCCCCCATTCAGCCGGGGACAGAGGACCCCAGGACCAGCAGAAAGAGTGAGTGGACTTTGGGTGGAGAAAGAGGGTCCTCTGTCTACAAGGAAGACTTCGGGTTGGAGGAGGCCTGTGACAGGATTTGGGCTGGGCATATCCTGGGTCCCACATATGTAGATGCCCCTGCAGGAATGAGGTTAGCAGAGCCCCCAGTAGGAGAAAGGAGTCACGCAGAGCTGGGGATGCAGTCTGGGCTTAGTGGGAAGTAAAGTGTTGGCAGGGGGCTCAGTGTGGCCCCTGAAGGTACACTTTGCCCCATAATTCCCTCCCATCTCTGATTATTCCTTCCCCATTTGGGACCATATCAGGAGGTGAGGAAAAACCTGCAACACGGTCATGCGACCCTGTCGTGGGTGCTCATCTCCATGTGGGGCCCTGTCCATCAGCAGAGAGTGGCCGTGGGAGATAGACCTCGTGTTTTCTCAGCCTCAAATACACCTGGAGCACTACTATGTGCCAGGCTGTGAGATGAACATGCAGGTACACTGCTTCCTACCCTTTCGGGTTTACTGTCCAGTGGGGAGGGTGTCAGGGGACAAACAGAGACATGAGTCAGTGTTTGAGGGGGGAGAGTTGGTCAAACCATTGATAGAATTCTCTCTATGACCAAGGCTCTGTGTTAAGCCCCTGCTCAGTGACCAGTTTCCCACTGCCAGGTCAGCCAGAGAGGCTGGTACACAGTAGGGCTAGACTTCAGAAGGTCAGGGACAGAGGGACCCAGTCGCTTGTAGAGATGCCCTGGGAGGTCAGTGTGGTGGGAAAGGCCAGGCCTCTGACCCTACTTTTCATCACACATCCCCAGTGCCATCTCTTTCATCCTGAAAACCTGGATGGATGAATACCCAGAAGACTTTGACCAGCCGGCACACTTGCCCTGCCTGAAGCTCCTGGTGAAGTACCTGCAGGTGAACATGCCGGGCTCAAACCTGGAACACCGTGCCCTTCTTCTCTGTGCCCAGTTGGACCACCTCGAACCCAGTGAGGCAGAACCAGAGGGTGAGGAGGATTGGGCATGCCTGCATGTGAGCTCGTGAGGGGGACATAGGGTGGGATCCACAGGGAGGACCCACAGAGTTGGGGTTGGGCCAGAGCTCAGAGTAACCTCAGACCCCCCTCTGGTGGACCATAGTCTGTGAAGACTTCCTGGGGTAGAAATCTAGGCCTTAGACTTCTCTTCAAGGCAGTGGGATATTTTCTGTCATTGGAAAAGCACAAGGAAATGTAGCCATGCTGGTGACTAATTCTCCTCTTGTGCATCCCCCATCAGGGCCGGCACCAGGTCTAAAAGCAGCTCAGCATCTCTGTCCACCCACAGAAGGAGCTCCAGGGCGACCTCATGAGGCAGATCACACTCCAATACCAACACTGGAGTTCCGTAGATCATCAGATCCTCGATCCCCACACCTGTCACCACACAGAGAGCCTGCTGGAATGCTGGCGTCTTCTCCTGGATCACCTCCCAGAGCAAATCCAGAACCACCTGTTAGGGTAGATCCTACCCCTGAACCATCACAGGAGCTGGATGGAACACCAGATCCTCAACCACCACCTCCATCAGCAGACGAAGAGCCTGCTGGAGTACTGGGTTCTCTTCCTGGGTCACCTCCAGAATCAGCTCCTGTACCCCCAGCAGATGTCGATCCTGCTCCTGTATCAACACCAGAGCTCCACACAGCATCAGCTATTCCATCACCAGCTTCCACACTGGCACCAGAAGGAAAGCCAGCTGGAGGGATGGATTCCCATCCTGGGCCACCAGAGGAACCAGCTCCTGGACCACCTGCTGGTGTCGATCCTGCTCGTGCAGCAACACTGGGGCTCAGTGTAGCCCCAGTCCCTCCATCTGCTGCTCTGGCCCAGGCACCTGATGAAGGGCTGAACGGGAAGCCACGTTCTAATCCTGGGCCACCTCCGGAACTCAGTCACAGACCACCAGCTGCTGTGGATCCTGCTCCTGCAGCAACACCGGGGCTCAATGTTGCACCAGGTCCTCCATCTCCAGGTCTGGCCCAGGCTCCAGAGGAAGAGGCTGCTGGAAAGCTTGACCATTATCCTGAGGCACCTCCAGAACAAGCTTCCAGACCACCACCTGAGGTCCATTCTATGCCTACAGCAACAGCAGAGCTACATGTGACTCCATGTCTTCCACCTCCTGGTCCGGCCCAGGCTCCAGACAACGAGCCTGCTGGGGAGCTGGACTTGTATCCTGGGTCACCTACAGAGCCGTCTCCAGCAGTACCAGCTGATGTCGAGCCTACTCCTGCACCAACACAGGTGCCCCATGTAGCCCCATGTCCTCCATCTGCTGCTCTGGCCCAGGCACCAGAAGAACAGTCTGATGAAGAGTCGGATTCTTATCCTGAGCTGCCTGCAGAAACAACTCCCAGGCCACCAGTTAATGTTGTCCCTGCTTCTGCATCAACACCAGGGCTCAGGTAGCCACAGATCCTCCATCTCCAGCTCTGGCCCAGGCCCCAGAGTCCCAGCAAGTCACCATGCCCACTCCACACCAGCTCCTCAGCCCCAGCCAGGGAGCATCGGCTTCAGAACGAGATCCTTCCTGACCTTCATCTGAGTGGGTATTTCTCTGGTTTATATGTAGCATATTGCAGCTTACTTTATTTACATTTATAGCTCTTACTGTCTTCACAGGTAGATTTCTCATTAAATAAAGTTTTGTTTTAATGGTTTTAATGGGTGTGATACCGTGGTTTTATGCACTTTCACAATCCTATTAACTATCACCAGTATCTATTTCAGAACATTGTCATCAACACAAACAGAAACCCTGGACCCATTAAGCAGTCCTCCCCATGCCTGTCCCCTGTGCCCATGGCAATCAGTGATTGGCTTTCTATGCCTATGGATTTACCTGCTCTAGATTTCTTATCTAAATGGAAACATGTGGCCTTTTGTATCTTGCTTCTTAGCTTAATGTGTTCGAGGTCCATCCACACTGTAGCACGAGTCATATTCTCACTCTAAAGCTCAATGGTATTCCCTTGTGTATATGAATCACACTTTGTTGATCCAGTCATCTGTTGATGGACATATGGGTTGGTTCCACCTAATGACTGATGGGAGTAGAGCTGCTGTGAGCATTCATGGACAGGTATCTGTGTGAGTGCCTGTCTACAGGATAAATCCCTGGGGTGGGTAAAGGAAGGTGGGAAGGGTGAGGACACAGCCCAGGTATGGGGAGTGAAGTGTCAATGAGGAAGCTGTGGAGATCTCAGGTGTAAGGTGGGAAGTGGTTCAGTAGAAGGCATACCTGTAGGGAGTGAGGAGGTAGGAGGTGTCAGTTGAAGTTCAGGTGTGGTTATTGAGGTGGGAGGGGTCAGGAGGCAGCCCTGGGGTGGGAAGTGAGAAGGTAGGAGTGACCAGGACTCAGCCTGGTTGTGGCAACTGAGGAAGAGGGAGGGGTTAGGAGATGGCTGAGGTGTGGGTAAGGAGGAACTGGGAAAGCTCAGGAACCGGGCAGGTTATGGAAAGTTAGGGGGAGGTAGGAGACAAGAGAACACCTATGTGAATGTTTTGAGTCTTAGGGAGGGAGCTCACCATAGCCCAGGTACGGTAGCTCATGAGGTGGTGGGTCAACAGACAGCAAAGGTCTACAGAGGAAGGAGGTGGAAAGTGTCAGGAGAAAGCACAGGTGTGGTCAGTGAATTGTCAGGAAGAGCCAGGAGGCAGCCCGGGTGTGGGGATGAGGAGGTGTGAGGGGCCAGGAGGCAGCCCAGGTGTGGGGAGTGAGGAGGTCTGAGGGGCCAGGAGGCAGGCCAGGTGTGGGGAATGAGGAGGTGTGAGGGGCCAGGAGGCAGCCCGGGTGTGGGGATGAGGAGGTGTGAGGGGCCAGGAGGCAGCCCGGGTGTGGGGATGAGTAGGTCTGAGGGGCCAGGAGGCAGGCCATTTGTGGGGAATGAGGAGGTGTGAGGGGACAGGAGACAGCCCAGGTGTGGGGAGTGAGGAGGTCTGAGGGGCCAGGAGGCAGCCCAGGTGTGGGGAGTGAGGAGGTGTGAGGGGACAGGAGACAGCCCAGGTGTGGGGAATGAGGAGCTATGAGGAATCTGGAGGTAGCCCAGTGTTAGCAAGTGTGTAGATAGAAGGGCAGGAGAACCCCGGTGCAGGTACTGAGGAGCCTGTACAACCAGGAGGCGGCAGAGGGTGGGTACTGAGGAAGTGGTAGAGGTTGGGGGATACCCCACCTATGGAAAGTGATGAAGAGGGAGAGGCCCAGGTATGAGTAATGATTAGGTTGGAAGGACCAGGAGGCAGTCCAGGTGTGGCCTTTTAATCATTTCACGTTGGCTGAGGCAAGGTAAGTTCAGATACAAATCAAGACAGCCCAGTTAGCCCATTTCCATCCAGTCAATTCCGACTCATGGTGACCCTATACTATAGATCAAGAGAAAGAGTGAAAATTTGAAACGCTTGATTATACCCACAGGCTCTGAGGAAAACACAGCATACCTGGATACAGGGCCATTATTGGGGTTGCACCCAGCGCAGGATCACAAAAGCCACTTTTGGAGAAGACAGCTTATGTATACAAGCAGGGCAGGGTAGGCTAGATTTCCTGGGGTTTGGGATTCGAACTGCCGACCTTTTGGTTAGCAGCCGTAGCTCTTAACCACTATGCCACCAGGGTTTCCAGCCCACATAAAGCAGTCTGTTAATTAACCAAGAAGCCCTTGCTGAGGCACCAGGGCACTGTGGGGAGGCTGGAGAACCCCCAGGGAGAGTCTAAAGAGTGCACCCAACCAAGGTAGGCTTCCCATCCCAGAAAGTCAAGCCCCCCTTTACAAAGCCCTGGACTGGACTTCCAAATGCCAGAGTTTGCTTTTCTAACTTCTCCAACCCTAAGCTAAGGTCACCTCCACTTTTTATTTTACTAAGCAGAATATTAAGTTCATATGCTTTGGTTCTTATCTTTATTCAGAGACATTAATGACATTCACTGTGCTGGGCGACCATCAACACTATCCATCCCCAGATGTTTTTCATCACCGAAAAGGGAACCCAGTGCGCCTTCAGCAACAGCTCCTCATTTCTCCCTCCCCTCAGCCCCTGGTCACCACTGATACCTTCTTATCTCCATGGACTTGCCAAAAAACCCTGGTGGCGCAGTGGTTAAGTGCTCGGCTGTGAACTGAAAAGTTTTCAGATGAAACCCACCAGGTGCTCCACTGAAGAAACGACCTGGTGATCTGCTCCCATGAAGATTAGAGCCTAAAAAACCCTGTGGGGCAGTTCTACTCTGTCACGTGGGGTCAGAATGAGTTGGAATCAATTCAAAGGCTACTAACAACACCACCAATGCATTTGTCTAGTTTAGACATTTAAGTGGGATCATAGGATACTTGTCCTTTTGAGTCTGACTTGCTTCACTCAGCATGTTTTCAAGGTCCACCATGTATGGCATGCATCAGGGCTTCGTTTCCCTTTTTGGAGGAGTAATATTCCACTGCATGAATAGACCATATTTTGCTTATCCATTCCTTTGTTGGTGGACACTTGGGTTGTTTCCATCATTTGACTATTGTGAATAATACCGCAGTGAACATTCATGTACACGTATCTGCGTGAAGCCCTGATTTCAAGTCCTTTAGGGCTAATCTAGGAGTGGCATTGCTGGGTCATATAGTGACCAGAGAACCTAGTTTTTTTCTCAGAGATTCTTGAATTTCAAACAGAAAGTAGCCCCCATTTGACTCTAGGAAGTTTTGAGAATTTTTTTTTTTTTTTTTTTAATTAAAGCTCTATAAAACCCAAACCAAACCAGTTGCCTTCGAGTCGATTCCAATTCATAGCAACCGTATAGGACAGAGTAGAACTGCCCCATAGGGCTTTCAAGGAGCGCTTGGTGGATTCCAACTGTCGACCTTTTGGTTAGCAGCCTTAGCTCTTAAGCACTTCCCCACCAGGGTCTCCTAAGGCGCTATACTTGCATTTTATTATATTTATAACTACCCTGTATCTGGGGTTGTGGTGGTGCAGTGGTGGATTCTCACCTTCTATGTAGGGGACCCGGGTTCCATTTCCAGGCAACGCACCTTATGCGCAGCCACCACCCATCTGCCACTGGAGGCTTGGCTGTTGCTCTGATGCTGAACAGGTCTCAGCAGAGCTTCCAGACTAAGCCAGATGAGGAAGAAAGGCCTGGTGATCTACTTCTGAAAATCAGCCAAGGAAAACGCTGTGGGTCACAACAATCCACTCTGCAGCTGTTCATGGGTTTGGCACAGCACCAGGCAGCATTTGGTTCCAGTGTGCACGGGATCGCCGTGAGACAGGCTGACTCAACAGCAGCTAACAGCCAACAGCAACAACCCCATATTGGGGGTTACGTCACAAGGCACAGTCACGTGGGCATAGAATTAAAACAAACCGAAACCTGTGGCCGTGGAATCCAGTCTGACTCATGGCAACTCGAGGTGTTACAGAGTAGAACTGTGCTCCCTAGGGTTTGCTTGGTTGTAATCTTTAGGGAAGCAGGCCTCCAGGCCTTTCTTCTGAGGTATGCCGGATGGGTTCAAACTGCCAATCTTTAAGTTAGTAGTCATCGCAAACTGTGCCACCCAGGGACCTGGGGACACTGTAGGGTGAGGGAGTTCTCTTGTCCAAAAGCACCAAGAGGCTACAAGCTCACCATTTTCTTTGAAAGTGAAGCCAATACCTATCCTACCCATTTCTCATTGCCACTGAGTCATTTCTGATTCATAGTGACTCTGTAGGACAGAGTAGAACTGCCCCACAGGGTTTGTAAGAAGCAGACTGCCACATCTTTTTCCTGCAGAGCCGCTGGTGAGTTTGAACCACTGGCCTTTTGGTTAGTAGCCGGTTGCTTTACCCTCTGCACCACCAGGGCTCCTTATACTCTCTATGTTAGTCCTACAGAAATCAGGATAGGACAGTCTGAGAAGTGTCTAATCACACAGATACAGGATTTTGTAGCTGGAAGCAATCACAGAGATTCTCGTGTCCAAATTTCCTACCCTTGCAATTAAAAAATCAATAAAACTTGGACTCAGGATGAGAGGCGAAGTTACACTTCCCCAAAGACCAGTGATGCAAGACTTTAACAGAGAAAGTCTGCTTCAGAAGGAGAGACTGGAGCTGGTCCTTGTAGGCTGTGTACAATTTGGATGAAGACAACCTTTTTGTGCCTCCTTGAAGGTCCACGTCAATCAGTAACAAGATGACTGATAGGATGAGAAGAGATCCAGGAAGAAAGCTGCCATGCCCCTGGGACATGTATCAGGATGGACTTCAGATGGCGGCCTCTCATTTCAAAGTCGCTTGTGCAGCGGTAATATCTTAACCCCCTTCGCTGCCTGACTGATTTTTTTCCCCAAAGAGCCGAGGGGACCCCGAGGGCAGCCAGGATTTATACTGACTGATGTCCTACAGTGGGCTTTCCAGCACCCAAGTTCTTCCTGCTGATTGTAAATCCAAGCGGTTACCTTGTTATCCAGTGGACCACACAGCTCCGGGGCCTTAACGGGATCCACCTAAACTCTGCTTCTGCCTCAGCTGGAGAACGTGAGGGTAGAAATACGGTTGGGGTTTCAGTGGGAAAGGAGCAGTGTCGGGGGTTGCTTCCCATGTACGCAGAAGGATGCCATCTGACGCCAGAAGCCCAGCCACCGCCTGCGGGGACCAGTAGCTGCACCTCCATCCAGGGCCTCCCCCGTCAGCACTTCATTTCGTAGCATTTTTCTTTACAAAAATACACACGGGACATCAATGGAGTTAAGATTTTTTGTTTTGTTTTAATAAGACCCTATATTGCATTTATTGTATTTATCCCTACCCCTTAATGGGGATTCCTTTAAAGGCCACAGTCATCTTGGGGTTAAGTGGCTCTAAGAGATTTCTTGCCAAAGATTGAAAACAAAGACAAGGCTTTTTCACACCATATTTGTGGATGCTTCCTTCAAGTTGCTGCCTAAGCAATGAACCACCCCCCATCTGTCAGCTTGTTGTACTTGGTGGCTTGCATGTTGCTGTGATGCTGGAAGCTATGCTATGCCAGCTACACCAGCAGGGTCACCCATGGTGGACAGGTTTCAGTGGAGTGTCCATGCTAAGACAGACTAGGGACTGACCCCAAAAGGTAGTCCTTGGGGGGTGCAATGCTTCACGCGCTCAGCTGCTCACCAAAAGGTTCCAGGTTCAGATTTACCCTGTGGTGCCTTGGAAGGAAGGCCTGGCAATCTACTTCCAAAAAACGAGCCATTGAAAACCCTATGCTGCACAATTCTACTCTGACACACGTGGGGTTGCCATGAATCAGGGTGGACCAAACCAAAACCAAACAAACCCAGTGCCGTCGAGTCGATTCCGTCTCATAGCGACCCTACATTAAGCCCCAAATGAAGATCAAAATGCAAGGGGTGACTATTTTGTATTGTCAAAAGAAGACAATACTCTGTTGGGAATGACACCAAGGAGCCCTACCTTGCCTTGACTTTAGGGGAGATATGTGTCCCCTTGTTACATATGGTGATGCAGTAGCCTTGTCTAGCTGTTCTTCTGTGGAAAGTCCTGCCTGGGAAAATAGTCTGTGAAAACCAAAACCAAACCAAACTCAGTACAGTTGAGTCAATTCCGACTCATATTATAGGACAGAGTAGAACTGTCCCATAAAGTTTCCAAGGAGCGCCTGGTGGATTCGAACGGCTGACCCTTTGGTTAGAAGCTGTTTCCAGTCTGTGAAAAGACACTATTTGTAGGTGTGACATGGTGTCATCTTTCTTCCTAAAACCCGGGCCGACCTGGTGGTACAGACATTGTTCTTGCGCAAGCCGGGGCCCGTGCCCACTTGTAAAGCAGCAGGGAAAGGGAAGATACGACAAGTTTCTCACCAGGTAGACATCAAGCACTGAGGCGTTATCATTCTGCGCTTCCAGAGTGTCTGTCTCAGAGGTTAGGTAGAAGGTCCCCTCCTCCAAGGTAAATGTTGAACTGCAAGGTAACCCTTTGCTGGAAAAATATACAAGGGTCATGAGCAGGTTGCCACCAGAACGAAATCCATAGAAACCTCCATGATTGTGGCTACAGATAACTGAGGTGGGGATGGTTTGGGGGTTGAAAAACTTTTTTTTTATACTGTTCAAAGGGGATATGGTCAGACCTGGAGATACAGTACTTGAGTTGATCTATTAGATTGTGGGTGCCATGACCCAGAATATACTTTATGACAACTGTGCACGTGTCTTTAGTTAGTAGTGCGTTTCCTCTCCCTGCTTCTTTGTGTTTTCCAGACGCGATTTGTGAAGCTCATACCTGTGAGTAGGGAGTTGCCGGGGACCAAGAAGCCCGCTGCTCATCTTTGACTCTGGATAGTTGCTTCTCGCTGGTTGAGTTCTCCTCTCTTGGTGCTCACACTTTGCCACTTTATAGAAGACAACCTTGTGCATAGTTAGCAATGGTGATGTCTGTTCTTTTTACTATTGTATTTTTCTTTTTGGCATGAAAGGTTTAATTACATCAGTGGTTAAACACAATTTTCTGCCCCCCCCCTCCCCGGGAGCCCCAGTGGCAACAAAAGTTAAGCAAGGCTGCTACCCAAGAGGTTGGCAGTGCAATGGGAGAAAAGACCTGGTGATCTGCTTCTGTAGACATTAGAGCCTTGGAAACCCTATGGGGCAGTTCTACTCTGTCATATGGGGTCACTATGACTTGGAATCGACTGGACAGCATCCCACAATAATAACAACCTCCAGGGCTCCTGATTCGGGAGGTCTGGTGTACGGTGCATGAGTTTGTATCGGGTGGTAGTGATGCTGCTGGTCTGGTCCAGGGACCACTATTTGTGCCACATGGAATTACATAATTAGAGTGTTGTGTTATATGCTTTCATCATACCGAAGCATATAAGGGAAACCCTGGTGACGTAGTGATTAAGTGCTACGGCTGCTAACCAAGAGGTCAGCAGTTCGAAACCCCCAGTTGCTCCTTGGAAACTCTATTGGGAAATTCTACTCTGTCCTATGGGTTCGCTATGAGTCGGAGTCAACTTGTCGGCAGTTGGTGGTTGGTTAAGCATATAAGACAATGCTCTAATTGTCGACTCAACGGCAATGGCTTTAGGATTGTATGCTGTGTAAGGAGAGTCCAAAGTGTACCTCAGTAACAAGGACACAAAAGCCAATGGAATGCAGGTAGAGAGCTGTTTATGCAGGGAAACTGCCTTGTTTTGTCGTGAGATGACAACCAGTGTTCACTGTTGAAGTAATTGGTCCATCTTGGTGGTGTCAGCTGCCCTGGAGTCAACCCTAACTCACGGTGACCCCATGAACAGTGGAACAGAACGCTGCCTGGTCCTGTGCCAACCCTGTGATCAGTTTTCAGTCAGATCATTGTGACCCACAGGGTTTTCACTGGCTGATTTTCCGAACTAGATTGCCAGGCCGTTCTTCCTAGTCCATCTTAGTATGGAAAGCTCTGCTGAAACCTGCTCAGCATCATAGCAACACGGAAGGCTCCACGGAGAGATGGGTGCTGGCTGTGCACGAGGTGCACTGGCCGGAAGTCAAACCCGGGTCTCCCTCATAAAAAACTATAAACGGTGAGAATTCTACCATCTCGAACCAAATAGTATTTAAATTGGGTATTAATTCTTTTTTTTTTTTTTAGGGGCTCAGGAATGCACAATTTTTTTCTTCTTTGAAGTACAGGGTAGTTTTGTTTTTAACCTGTGAAAATTTGCCATGTGAAGGTTTCTGCAGGCACAAATTGTCCCCAGGGTTTCGATGTTTGGTGTTAGGAGAACTGGGCAGGGGTGGCTATCTGCCATATGGAGGGAACCTCAGCATGGCGCGTGGTCGCCCCCTGGTGGTCGAGCAGAGAGCAGCTGTGGAGAAGAAGGACTTCCCCTCTCACCTTCCATATACCATGTCGTCTTCCTGAGATCCCTCCTGGCTTAGCTCAGAGCTCACCTCTGCTGACAACACCCTGTCTAAGGTCATCCTCTTAAGGAGCACTGGTGGCACAATGGTTAAGTGCTCAGCTGCTAACTGACTGGCTGAACCCACCAGCAGCTCCGCAGAAAAAAGACCTGGTGATCTGCTTCAGTAAAGATGACAGCCTGGGAAACCCTATGGGGCAGCTCTACTCTGTCCCATGTGCTCGCCATGAGTGGGAATTGACTCAATGGAACCCAGCAACAACAACAAGGTCACCCTCTCAGGATGGGAGACTACTGAGGACATTATAACCTCTGTGCCTCTCATCTGGGAACTGCACGTAATTCTCTCTGTGAACATCTGACTCTGAATTCAAGACACAGGAACTAGTTAGGAATCCTGACCTTTTCAATATCAAACAAAGAAATGACAAAGTTGCCAAAAAACTGCGTAGTTTTCCTGGTCATAAAAGTAAGGCATATTGAGAAAACTTTGAAAATAAAGAATAGTAGGAGGAAAGGAATGTGTCTTGGTGGCACAGTGGTTAAAGTGCTCGACTGCTCACTGAAAGGTCAGCGGTTTGAACCCACCAGCTGCTCTGCAGGAGAAAAGATGGGGCAGTCAGCTCCTGTCAAGATTACAGCCGTGGATGGAAACTATATGGGGCAGTTCGATTCTGTCCTACAGGGTCACTAGGAGTCAGAATCAAGTTGAAGGCAAAGGATTTTGGTTTATGTAAAATATACAATAGGGGGGTGGCAAAAAATACGCTACAAAAAAAATAGTGGTTTTCCAGACTTTCTGAATTGTGGGCCATACTGCTTTTATGATAATTTTTTTAAGTAACTTCCTCCATCTGATTTTAATTTTTAGTTACTTCTACTCATCTTCTTCCTAATAAAGGTATAAGCAAGAATATTCTGGAAGTGCTTGTTCTTTTCAAAATTTTATTTTTTTAGTGGTCCTACATGCATATGGTATAAAATACAGCAGAAAGTAGCCCTCTTTGCCCATATCCTCGTGTGATTCAGAGGTCTCCTGCCTAGAAGCAAACTCTTTTTGGGAGTATTTTTTTTAATATAATAGTTACCTTTTGGTTTTGGAACCTAAGAGTATGTCACTGACATGGTTAAAAGATAATAATAATAAAAAAAAAAAAAACAGAAACATTAGTGTATTCTCCAGGATTCAAGAAGTACATTTTTCAATGATATTTTTTAAAAAATATATTATTACCAGAAAAAGGAAATACCAGATTTCCTTGGTTAATAGAATCAAAATTTGATACAATCAAAATCATCCCTTTTTTAACCTTCATTATCTACTCTGTTTTACACATGTATTAGTTTTCCATCTTGGTAAGTAGATTATTTTTGCATCATTAAATTTGGGCACAAAAACGAGGCTCATACACACTCGTTTCCAGATTATAGAAAGAACTCTTACCACCCAATAATAGAAAGGCAAATAACCCAGTAGAAAAATGAGCAAAACATACCAATTACGATGGCTAAAGTACATAATGCCGACATCAATAAATGTTGGTGAGAATTAGGAGCCACAGGAACTCCCATTCATCCCTAGTGGGAATGCACAATATGGCCGCATGGAAGACCCTGGCAGTTTTCTTACAAAGCCAAACATCATCTTGGTTATCTAGTGCTCTATAACAGAAACGCTACAAGAGGGTGTCTTTAATGAACGCAGATATATTTTCTCAAAGTTGAGGAGTCTAGAAGTCCAAAGTGAGGGTGCTGGCTGGAGAGGAAGGTTTTCTCTCTCTGTAGGCTCTGGGGAAAGGTCCTTGTTCCCTGGTGATCTTCATGTGCTCTGGCATCTATCTTCTCCCATCTCTGCTTGCTTCTCTATGCCTAATCTGCTCTTGTTCTCTGTCAAAGGTGATTGGCTTAAAATACACCCTACACTGATATGGCCTCTAAACAAAGAAATCCCATTCTTAAATGAGAATATAACCACAGGTATATTCATCACTGTCAAGTCGATTCTGACTTATAGAGACCCTACAGGACAGAGTAGAACTGACTCAAGGGGTTTCAAGGCTGTAATCTTTATGGAAGCAGATTGCCCCATCTTTCTCCTGTGGAGCAGCTGGTGGGTTCAAACCACCAACATTTTGGTGAACAGCTAAGCACTTAATCACTGTGCCACCAGGTAAAGGGGGTAGGATTTAAAACATATGTTTTAGGGGGACACGATTCAACCGACAACACCATATGATCCAACAATTGTGCTCCTTGATTTACCAACCTTGAAAGCCTACGTCCACACAAAAACCTGCACATAGTGTTTATGGGAGGGTTTCTTATATGTAGTTCTCATCAGTGTGGTGGCTGAATGCATCTCTCTGTCTCCTTCCTGAGCCATCAGCAACCACAGTGCACTCCCTGCTTCCTTCTGTGGGGTAACTTTGTCTTCCAGGATGGACCCTGGGCACACAGAAAACACTCATGCTCCTGCCCTTTAAATGCTGTACTCCTAGGCTGCCTTCAAACAGCCAGCTCTGCTCACTCTGCAATCAGAGCTCCAAGGACATTGGCATTGCCCAGGACATATACCAAGCCCTCCAGAGTGCCCACTGAGACCCCTTTCCCTGGGTGGGGACAGGCACCCCCACCCACCGACAGGTGCACTAACAAGCAAGATCTAAGTACCAACTCTTTTCTTGGTCTCTCTAACCAAGAAAATCAACCTTATTGAAAGGCTGAAGGTGGGTGGTTACTTACCTAAGGGCTGCAAAGCTGGTCCTAACCACTTCCTTCGCAAATCCTGCAGAAGCCTTACGTTTTTGGGCCTCAACCAAAATGAATACTAAAAACATTTTGTTTAGCATTCTGTGATTTTTAGCAAAGACAGATTAGTGAAGGGTACACACAGTATTGAAGAGAAATGTGGATCTCTCCTAATCAAGAAATGCCTTACAGAGGACAGAAAATCTTACCTGTGCTCAGGTACCTTTCTGCTATACGCATGACTGTGTATGAACGTGTCCTTGCTGCTTAAAGCACTAATGGAATGTGATTATTGCAACAGTGAGGAGCTACCGTAAGGGATCATGAAGACTAAAAAGATCGTGCAGGAATACACCATCCAATCCAAATAACTGCACCACAAAGATCAAACCAGTAGCTATGGAATCAATTCTGCCTCATGGCGCCCCCGTGTGTGTCAGAGTAGAACTGTGCTCCTCAGAGTTTTCACTGGCTGATTTTTTCAGGAGCAGATTGCCAGATCTTTCTTCTGGGGTGCCCCTGGGTCAACTCAAATCTCCAAGCTTTCGGTTAGCAGCCCAGTGCCTTAACCATTTACCCTACCCAGGGTCTGCAGAAAATTCCTGTTCCCGTGAAGATGCCCCAAGTACTGAAGGTAAAATATGTTCTGAGAAGGGTTTCCACTTCAATGTCTGCACCACTGATCTGTTTAATGTCTATTTCTCTTCAATTCTGGTACTGGGGAATATTCTGCCTATTGCCCCATTTCCTTGTTGTGCTGTTGATTTCCTGGGCAAAAAGGTTACACAGAATTGATTCCTAAGTTCTCTGGCTGAGAGTTTCCCAGCTCCTGTTTCAGGGTTCACGTCTAAGGGCAAGCATCCCTCTGGGGAGGAATGCCCTCCAAACCCAGTGGTCAGGTCAGAGCCTCACCATGCCTCAGCTCGCAGCTTGGGGAGATCCATTTCCGGAAGCAAAGTTATGTGACTGGATGGAGGAGTCTGGCTCCCTGCCCAGGTTCTGCACCACCAAGTATTGCCCTAATTCCTTTGATTCAGAGTGTCTGAGGGGATTTACTCCTCATTTGCAACAAGCCCCCCAGGAAACTGCTAACCTCCCAGGCTCTGATTCTCCCCTGTGAGCCCAGGAACTGCTGGCACTCGCCATCTGCTCTAAGGCACACACTTCCCGACTCCGACTCATGGCCACCTCTTATGTTACAGAGTAGAACTGCTCCATGGGGACTTCTTGGCTACAATCTGTCACATCGGGCCTCTAGGAACAGAAATCGACTTGATGGCAGCTAACAACAACAATCTTTATGGAAGCAGGTCGCCAAGCCTATCTTCCACGGCAGTGCCCAGTTAGTTCGAACCACAGACCTTAAGATAAGCAGCCGAATGCCAAGTGTTTGCGCCAGGAAGGGACCTTACGTAGAAGAGGAATTTCACGTCCTCCCAGTGCTCCCCCGGGAGTGGACTGGGCTGGCTCTGCAAAGCCACTCAGGCCTCCCCGTCATTTACACAAATGCTTACTTCTGCCACCAGGAAAATTCACCTGGCTTAGTCTAATGTAATTACCATCCATAATGTAATGTAATGTGATATAATGCAATCATCTTCCACAACTTAGTCTATATAACAATAACCTTGTTTGATGTGTGCTTGTGTTTAAGGACGCCTTATTAAATACATACTGTTGATTCATTAACGTTGAACTCATGGCTGACAGCACAGTAACTCATGCTTGAAGGAAGCTTACCTAACACACCCATTTTTCCATGAGGCACATCACAGCCTTCCTGTGCTTAGGGACAGGAGACAGCACTTCCGCACAATGCCTGGGGCCATTTAAACAGCAAAATCAGCAGCAAAGAACACAAAAATGTGGCCTGAAACAGACCAAGAAAAGGACTTGTTTACAGTCTGAGAGCTGAGGCCAGAAGGCAGAGCATCACCTTGTCCAGCCTCAGCTGGGGCAGCTCACATTTCTCAGCACTCTGTGTGCGTCCACGAGTGATCGTGAAGGCACCACGAGTCATAATTGTGGGGTTACAAATACACTTGACCGAGTGGGTGAATGAGGAAGCATGGAAGCCGGGGACAATGAGCATCAGCTGTATTATATCCTAGGCACTGTGAAGGATAAACCTGCTGCCATCCAGGTGGTTCTATCTCATAAACGGTGCTATAGGACAAGGGGAAACTGCCTCAAAAGATTTCCTAATCTTTATGGGAGCAGACACCAACCTCTTTCTCACTGGGAGCCGCTAGTGGGTTTGAACCATGGAATTTTTAGTTCACAGTTGAGTGCTTTAACCACTGTGCCACGAGGGCTCCTTCTGTACAGGACAGTCAGATGCATTTTCCCATTTTATGCTCACAACAATCTTGTGAGGTAGATATTTCTATTCCTTCGTTACAGGTGAGGAGACTGAGGCACGGGAAGGGAAAGTAAGGTAGCTGGTGACCAGCAGAGTGGCATTTCTAACTCAGAAGCCCCTCTGCTGGGTTCCCTGCCCGAGCTAGGTAGGTGCTGCACCCTCTCACACTTTCCTCAGAGGGAACGCACTGTGCCAAGTCTGGGCGGCATAAGGCTCGGGTTTGTGGAAGGCCACCTGCTTGCAGGTTTGGTGTCGCTCCTCTCACTGGGACAGGAAGAAAGGGGTTACAGGTGTAGAGCACACACCCCTCCTCCCACGAGGCTCTGTGTCTGTCCTGGCGCAGGCAGCAGGGATCTGAACAGATAAGCAGACCTCTGAGGTATTCCAGTTCCAAATGCCCTGTGGTGCTACCTTCCCCTCCATGCAGTCTTCCTCCAGGAGGGCCTCTCAGCTCCAGGAGAGGCAGCTTAGCCTTTCCAGAGGTGGCCTACTTCCTCTTTGACACACTATTAACCCTCTTTCTACAGAACAATCTCCTCTTTGTAGCTTCCAGGCATCACCTTCAGCTCTGTCCCTGGGAAGAATTGTCTGTGCACCTCCCTTTGCCTGGCTCATCAGCTTCCTGGTCTGCACAAAGAGCCCAGTAAGCCCTGGGTCCAAAACCGCCAGTTCCCGTGAGGTTGACTCCCACTCATGTTGACCCCATGGGTGTCAGAGCAGAACTGGGCTCCCTAGGGTTTGCTGTGACTGATTTTTCGGAAGTAGATTGCTAGGCCTTTCTTCCAACGTACCTCTGGGTGGACTAGAACCTCCAACACGATGGAACTGCCTTGTTTCTCTGTGTCTCACACCTGTTCTGCCTTTGACAGGGTGCAGTCTTACCACTTTTTTATCGCTTGTTTTAGTGGAAAATATGTGAGTTTTCCTTCTCTGACAGGTATCCTCCTTACACAAGTTCCGGCTTTCTCAGGTCTTACTATATATAACTTTCATAGTTAGAAAATGAATTCATAGAGCAGAAAAAAAAAAAAATTCCTCATTAGAGTGTAAAAATTGGTTTGGAATTATTCATTTCTATTATTCGAATCCAAGGTGTCCTGATGGGGAAGTGGTTAAGCACCAGGCTGCTAACCAAAAGGTTGGCTGTTCAAACCCTCCCAGCGACTCTGCAGAAGAAAGGCCTGGCAACCTTCTTCTGCAAAGATTACAGCCAAGAAAGACCTATGGGGACGTTCTACTCTGACACATGACGTCACTGTGAGTCAGAATTGATTCAACAGCACCCAACACCAACAGCATTATTCAAATCCAAGATGTTAAGCTCTCAAGGGAAGATCATGAATTGCTGATGTTTTCTTTCTTTCTCATTCTGTTTTTTCCCAAGCCAATACTGGGGATACTATGAAGCAACTTTTTCAAAGCGATCGCATTGATCAAGGGTACTGATTATGTTTAGTTTCTGCACTCAGTTCCACGAACTTCCGATATAGTCCTTGCAACACAATAGAGATAATAATTTGCTCTGTCAGAAATTCTGAGGAAATGAGATATTATATCTCTAAATATCCAAAGCTAATACTCTTTGAACAAAAAAAAGTGATCCTTTTAAAATCTGTGGCCTGAGACGCTGCATTACAATGGCTGTTCCGTTTTAATTTGTAAGTAGTAAAACAAAACCCGCTCTGTGGTCAGATTCTGAAGACATCTCATACCACATTCCAAAGAGGACATCAAATTAAGAAAAAATTAACAACATCAGTGTTTTTTTCATTACAAATGTCATACATGATAAAAAAATTAGTAAAATGTTGAACAGGAGGAAAAAAACGACAAAAAGCACACCTAGTTCGTTCTACATCCGAACGAAAATGCGTGTGCTGACAAAGCTTAGATTTCTCTAAGATTTGCACAAACCTTTCTCTTGTCTGTAGGATGCTCTGTGTCACACCTGCTCCCACTAGGTAGGCTTTTAGTTTGAAGGGCAATGATCTTGTGGGTGGTAGCTTAGCTCAAACAGTCTAAACAATCACTTAAGAAGCCGGAAATCAGTTCATACAGCAAAAACCATCCCGGCCTTTTCCATGCAGGCTGCGCTTGGCCCTACCAACGGTACCTACAGAGCAGCCAGAGCTCCTGCCTCTGCGAACGGAACCCCAAAGCTTGAGTTTAGGCAGCAGTGGAGGTCAGCACTCTCAGGGCAAGTTGGCCCCTCCCTAGCCTCCTTGGCAGCCTGAGGTAGTCATGTGGTCACTTCTGGTCATTAGATATTAAGAGGATTTTGCTGGTGGGGGAGGGAACAACTGGGGAAGCTCTCCCCTCTGCTCTCCAAAACCAAAGAATGGAACCTTGCCAAAGAGAACTTTTCTTTGTTTTGGTCTTCTCTTTCCTTCCTGCATGAGTCCCTGGAGTAAGGGCATGCTGTCTGACATTGTGGCAGCTATAATGTGACCACGAGGCAAAAAACCAGAGAATCCAAAACCAAAAAGGGGAAGATGGTGGAACAGAAAAATGGGAAGAGCCTGGATCTTGAGAATGTTGGGCAGCTGTGCTCAGTCTGGACTGCAGCTCTGCAGACTTTATGTCAAGTAAATGATCAGCCTAGTAAAACAACAGAAACCAGCTGCTGTCAAGTCGAGTCTGACGCTCAGGAATCCCATGTGTATCAGAGTAGGATTGTGCTCCACAGGGCTTTTACTGGACGATTTTATGGAAATAGAAAGCCAAGCCTTTCTTCTGAGGTGGACTCAAACCTCACACCTTTCGGTTAACGGTTGAGCGTGGTAACCATTTTCACCACCTAGGGACTCCACCAGCCCATCAGACAGGTCTAAATCCTACAAGTGGACAATGCTAATTTATCAATCAACTGTTGGGGGTAGAATAAAGACTTGTTTAGACATTCAAGTATCAAATATTTTTGCTACAATGAGTCCTTCTCTTAGGAAGATACTGGAGGATGTGCTCCATCAAAATGAAGGAGTAAACCCTGAAAGAATAAAATATGGGATATGACAAACAGGGAAACTAACACAGGCAAGAGGTGACTATACTCCTCATAATGATGGAAGGGTGACCCCAAGCTGACATAAATGCATCAAGCCCTAGAGAGCAACCAGGCCAGGCAGAAGCAGGTCAGAAAGCCTTGGGAAAACTTCTGTGAGACAATGAAATTAGTACATCTAATCTATTTGACAAGGAATTATGATAAGTGGTGGAGAGTTTGAGATTCAATTAGAGAACTATTGAAACAAAAACGAAGCACATAGGCCCCTAGACACCTTTAAAGCTCCGTAATGAAGTTATTCCTGAGGTTCACCCTTCAGCCAAAGATTAGATAGGCCCATAAAACAGAGTGACACTAAACATTCATGGCAGCCCAAGGGCAAGGACTAGAAGGCAGGAGGGGACAGGAAACCTGGTAATGGGGAACCCAAGGTCGAGACAGGGAAAGTATTGGCATGTCGTGGGGTTGGCAACCAACGCCACAAAACATATGTGTATTGTTTAATGAGAAACTAGTTTCCTCTGTAAACCTTCATCTAAAGTACAAATTAAAAAAAAAAAACAGTAAGCACATAGAAGATTTAGTAAACAGGGAAGACAAAACATCATACAGGAAAGGGAAAGCAATCATAGTGCCCACACCGCCTTAACCAAATACTCAATATTGATCTAACTACAATCATAACGTGACTATACTGGGAGACAGGCAGGGTGGGCAGCTGGAGGGTGGCAAGGCTGCATGTATCCATGGTGGGTGTGGGGTGGGGAAAAGACAGCTAAATCTTCATCTCCTACAGTGGAAAGTCATTAGCTAAGACCTAGATCCCAAAGAACAAGACACATCTATCTATAAAGGAGCCCGGGTTATGCAATGGTTAAGCGGTTGGCTGATAACTGAAGGGTTGAAGGTGTGAACCCACCCAGCAGCTCCATGGGAAACAGACTTGGCAATCTGCTTCTGTAAAGATTACAGCCAAGAAAACCCTGTGGGGCAGTTTTACTCTGTCACATGGGGCCACTATGAGCCGGAATCAACTCGACAGCACCTAATAGCAGCATCTATCTATAAGCCTGTTATTTGGAGACATGGAATTAATAATCCAAAGAAGCAGCTAAAAGAGTCGAAGGTGTTGCACCTGGGGAAGTAAGTTGTAAGGGGAGGTGGACAGGGACCTGCTCTTTTTCCCAACAAACTGTATACAACGATTTGACTACCAAACTCTGTGCATATGATTTTGATACAAAAAAAACAAAGACAAAAGAAAAAGACTGGATGACACAGTCTCAAAAGTTCCCTTCCACCTCCAAAGAGCTGTGACTCTTTTAGGGCAAGTTTTGCTCCTGGAATGGTAAGGGTCTGGAGAGTGGGCACAGAAAAGGCAAAGAAGCACGAACTTCATCCATTTCCCAGATGAGCTTGGACTTGGCCTTGCTTGCACTTGGAATGCCTGCCTTCTTTCTCATCTTGAACTCCATTAGAAACTTAGTCATGACAAAGAAACTGGCCAGTGATGGCAGCAGCTAGGAATTACCAGGGTGTCCAGCCAGGCACACTCACATATAAATAACAGATAAAACACCTTTTCCCAGACTAAATGTTTAAGTACTTAGACACACTTTTCCAGTGAAATGAGAAAAAGTGAAAGACAGAGAGATTCTAACATGTATTTTTTTCCAGGTAGAAACGAGGCTGACATTTTCATTTGAAGCAAATCCTTCAGTGAGAAAATCCTTCTAGTTCATTTTCAAGTTCTTTTGTGATCTTCCAAACACTAGTTTTTAACACTGATAGCCAGATAAATAATGAGCTCTTTTATACCATTATACCTTTCTTCTTTATTACTTTATCATCGAAAGCAGGTTATTAAATAATTAACTATTGGATTGGTATTACTATAAGTTGAGATTTTCTCATTACCTCCTAATTCCCTCACTGTTGTTGTTAGGTGCCATCGAGTCAGTTGTATCTCACAGCAACCCCTTGTAAGACTGAACAAAAAACTGCCCAGTCCTGTTCTATACTCAAAATCATTCTATGTTTCAGGCCATTGGTGCGGCCACTGTGTCAGTCCATCTCATTTAGGGTCTTCCTCTTTTTTGCTGACCTGCTACTTTACCAAGCATGATGTCCTTTTGCAGAGACTGGTCTCTCCTGATACTGTTTCCAAAGTACTTGAGATGAAATAGCTTCAAAGGATCATTCTGGCTTTACTTCTTCCAGGACAAGTTTGTTTGTTCTCTGGCACTCTATATTATATTCAATATTCTTAAACAACACCGTAATTCAAAGGACTTAATTCTTTTCCAGTTTTCTTTACTCATTGTACAGCTCTCACATACATATGAGGTGATCAAAAACACTGTGGCTTACATCAGGTGCACCTTAGTCCTCAAAGTGCCAACTTTGCTTTTTAAGATTTTTTTTTTAATAATTTTTATTGTGCTTTAAGTGAAAGTTTACAAATCAATTCAGTCTGTCATATATAAACTTATATACACCTTACTACATACTCCCATTTACTTTCCCCCTAATGAGTCAGCCCGTTCCCTCCTTCCAGTCTCTCCTTTTGTGACCATTTTGCCCATTTTTAACCCTCTCTACCCTCCCATATCCCCTCCAGACAGGAGATGCCAACAGAGTCTCAAGTGTCCACCCGATACAAGTAGCTCACTCTTCATCAGCATCTCTCTCCAATCCATTGTCCAGTCCATTCCATGTCTGATGAGTTGTCTTTGGGAATGGTTCCTGTCCTGGGCCAGTAGAAGGTTTGGGGACCATGACCGCCGGGATTCTTCTAGTCTCAGTCAGACCATTAATTCTGGTCTTTTTATGAGAATTTGGGGTCTGCATCCCACTGTTCTCCTGCTCCCCCAGGGGTTCTCTGTTGTGCTCCCTGTCAGGGAAGTCATCGGTTATGGCCGGGCACCATCTAGTTCTTCTAGTCTCAGGATGATGTAAGTATCTAATTCATGTGGCTCTTTCTGTCTCTTGGGCTCATAATTATCTTCTGACCTTGGTGTTCTTCATTCTCCTTTGATTCAGGTGGGTCGAGACCACTTGATGCATCTTAGATGGCCGCTTGTTAGCATTTAAGACCCCAGACGCCACACTTCAAAGTGGGAAGCAGAATGTTTTCTTAATAGAATTAATTTTGCCAATTGACTTAGAAGTCCCCTTCAGCCATAGTCCCCAAACCCCCGCCCTTGATCCGCTGACCTTCGAAGCATTCAGTTTATTCAGGAAACTTCTTTGCTTTTGGTCCAGTCCAGTCGAGCTGACCTTCCCTGTATTGAGTATTATCCTTCCCTTCACCTAAAGTAGTTCTTATCTACTATCTAATCAGTAAATAACCCTCTCCCACCCTCCCTTCCTCCCCCCTCTCATAACCACAAAAGAATGTATTCTTCTCAGTTTATACTATTTCTCAAGATCTTATGATAGTGGTCTTGAAGAATATTTGTCCTTTTGCCTCTGACTAATTTCACTCAGCATAATGCCTTCCAGGTTCCTCCATGTTATGAAATGTTTCACAGATTCATCACTGTTCTTTATCGAAGTGTAGTATTCCATTGTGTGAATATACCATCATTTATTATCCATTCATCTGTTGATGGACACCTTGGTTGCTTCCATCTTTTTGCTATTGTAAACAGTGCTGCAATAAACATGGGTATGCATATATCTGTTTGTGTAAAGGCTCTTATTTCTCTAGGATATATTCCGAGGAGTGGGATTTCTGGGTTGTATGGTAGTTCTTTTTCTAACTTTTTAAGGAAACACCAGATAGATTTCCAAAGTGGTTGTACCATTTTACATTCCCACCAGCAGTGTATAAGAGTTCCAATCTCTCCACAGCCTCTCCAACATTTATTACTTCGTGTTTTTTGTATTAATGCCAGCCTTGTTGGAGTGAGATGGAATCTCGTCGTAGTTTTAATTTGCATTTCTCTAACGGCTAATGATAGAGAGCATTTTCTCATGTATCTTTTAGCTGCCGGAATATCTTCTTTAGTGAAGTGCGTGTTCATATCCTTTGCCCACTTTTTGATTGGGTTGTTTGTCTTTTTGCGGTTGAGTTTTAACAGAATCATATGGATTTTAGAGATCAGGCGCTGGTCGGAGATGTCATAGCTGAAAATATTTTCCCAATCTGTAGGTGGTCTTTGTACTCTTTTGGTGAAGTCTTTAGATGAACATTGGTGTTTGATTTTTAGGAGCTCCCAGTTATCTGGTTTCTCTTTGCCGTTTTTAGTAATGTTTTATATTCTGTTTATGCCTTGTATTAGGGTTCCTAAAGTTGTCGCTATTTTTTCTTCCATGATCTTTATTGTTCTAGTCTTTATGTTTAGGTCTTTGATCCACTTGGAGTTAGTTTTTGTGCATGGTGTGAGGTATGGGTCCTGTTTCATTTTTTTGCAAATGAATATCCAGTTATGCCAGCACCATTTCTTAAAAAGACTACCTTTTCCCCAATTAACTGACACTGTGCCTTTGTCAAATATCAGCTGCTCATACGTGGATGGATTTATATCTGGGTTCTCAATTCTGTTCCATTGGTCTATGTGCCTGTTGTTGTACCAGAACCAGGCTATTTTGACTACCGTGGCTGTATAATATGTTCGAAAATCAGGTATAATGAGGCCTCTCACTTTCTTCTTCTTTTTCAGTAATGCTTTACTTATCTGGGGCTTCTTTCCCTTCCACATGAAGTTGGTGCTTTGTTTCTCCATCACATTAAAAAATGTCATTGGAATTTGGATCGGAAATGCATTGTATATATAGATAGCTTTTGGTAGAATAGACATTTTTACAATGTTAAGTCTTCCTATCCACGAGCAAGGTATGTTTTTCCACTTATGTAGGTCCCTTTTAGTTTCTTGCACTAGTACTTTGTAGTTTTCTTTGTATAGGTCTTTTACATCTTTGGTAAGATTTATTCCTAAGTATGTTATCTTTTGGTGGGCTACTGTGAATGCTACTGATTTGGTGATTTCCCCTTCGATGTTCTTTTTGTTGATGTAGAGGAATCCAAGTGATTTTTGTATGTTTCTCTTGCAACCTGAGACTCTGCCGAACTCTACTATTAGTTTCAGTAGTTTTCTGGAGGATTCCTTAGGGTTTTCTCTGTATAAGATCAAGTCATCTGCAAACTGAGGGAATTTTACTTCTAACTTGCCAATCTGTATGCCCTTTATTTCTTTGTCTAGCCGAATTGCTTTGGCTAGGACCTCTAGTACAATGCTGAATAAGAGAGGTGATAAAGGGCATCCTGCTTTTTAAGGTTGTATAGAGGCCTTTTGTAGCAGATTTCTCCAATGCAATACGTCTTTGATTTCTTCACTGCTGATTCCATGGATGGTAATTGTGGATCCAAGTAAACTGAAATCCTTGACAACTTCAGATTTTTCTCCATTTATCGTGTTATAGCTTATTGGCCCATTTGTGAGGATTTTTGTTCTCTCTGTGCTGAGGTGTAATCCATACTGAAGGCTGTGGTCCTTGATCTTCAGCTATAAACACTTTAAGTCCTCTTCACTTTTAGCAAGCAAGGTCGTGTTATCAACATATCACAGGTTGAATGAGTCTTCCTCCATTGCGAGGAAGTTTGTTTTCATTATGTTGAGGTGTAATCCATTCCCTCACTACACTTAGCACACTCTCCTGACACCCATGACCACCATGAGTTCAAGGCAAAACGCCATTGTGGTAGATGGGCTCCGTCTGTCTGTGGCGAGGCTGGGTGGCTTCCACTCTCTAAGTTACTGAGTCCTCAGGAGCCAGTTCGATTTGAGGGCTCCATGGGGAAATAAATTCCTTCCTCGAAGATCAACATGTCATCAAATTTCAGGGACATAAAGCCAGCTACCGTGGAGATGGTTCCAGATACCAGAAGGATTAAATGGAGGTTGTTGCAGATCAACTTCGTCTTTGCCTTGGAAGATGTTTGCCTCTTCTCATGTGTATCTGGGGTATCTCACAGAAGCAAAAGTAAACCCAGCATTCTCCTAGAGGTGTACACCAAAGAGTCCTCCTGGGAGGGGGGATGGCTGGAGCTGCGAATGTGAGCCTGGAGAGGCTCACCCAGCCCTGATCTCAGGCTCTGAAAGGCACCACGACTCTTAAGAACCAGTGTGTATTTTGAATGCTTTCCAACCTAGGGGCTCAACTTCCAGCACTACATAGGGCAATATTCTGTTCTGATCCACAGGGTCTTCACTGACTAATTTTGAGATGCAACTCAGAAGGCAAATGGGAATGATATGACTGGGCCCAAAGGAACACTTCCTTCAAGAGACTCCATTGGAGTTGAGGCCTGGAATTAGGAGAGTATCCATGTATGGTCACTCAGGCAGGAATTATCTAAGGTAAGAAGCACCCATTTGTTAGTCTGTTGTACTATGGTGGCTTGCATGTTGCTGTGATGCTGGAAGCTAGGCCACTGGTATTTCAAATACTAGCAGGGCCACCCATGATGGACTGGTTGCAGTGGAGCTTCCAGGCTAAGAGAGACCAGGAAGAAAGGTCTGATGATCTACATCTGAAAATTAGCCAGTGAGAACCCTATGGATCCCAAAAGAATATTGTCCAATATAGTGCTGGACCCCCTAGGATGGAAGGCTGTCAAAATTCACAGCGGCCACAACAACGAACTCGAGAATACCAATGATCATGAAGATCGTGCAGGACCAGGCACCATTTCATTCTGTCGTGTGTGGGAATGCCTAGAGTTGGAGCTGACTTGATGGCAACTAACAAAAACCAAAGTGTAGAACCTGCTACTGAGTGTGATGTTGACAATCAAAGAGGACAGAGGTTAAGTGGTCAGGATTGAGAGGGGTCTACCAGGGGCTCACAAGGACCAGGATGTTAGTGTTCTTATGTGCCATCCAGTTGGTTCTGACTAGAGTGACATCTATGGACAACAGAATGAAACACTGCCTGGTCCTGTGCCATCCTCACAATCATTGCTATGTTTAAGCCCATTACTGCAGTAACTGTAGGGTCTTCCTTTTTTTTGCTGACCCTCTGCCAAGCATGATGTCCTCCTCCAGGGACAGGTCCCTCTGGATAATATGTCCAAAGTACACTAGAAAAAGTCTTGCCATCCTCACTTCTAAGGAGCATTCTGGCTGTATTTCTTCCAAGACAGATTTGTTCATTACTCTGGCAGTCCAGGCCATATTCAATACTCTTCACCAACACCGTAATTCAGATGCTTCAATTCCTCTTCAGTCTTACTTATTTATTGCCCAGCTTTCACCTGCATATAAGACTGTGACCTTTCAGCTCTTTCTTTTCTCTCTCTCTCTTTTTTATTGTAGTGAAAACACACACCCCAAAACATCCACCAACAAAACATTCACATTAACAACCCAATGACGTAAATGACATCAACACTCATGCAGAGCCAGCTATCTTTTGAGGTGCTATTTGAGAGCAGAAGAACTTTACAGAGACCTATGTATTCAGCTGCACCATACAGCCAAAAAAAGCCTGCTGCTGCCTAATTTCTTTGCATAACAAATTTGAATATTGAAGATACAGGATAAGTCACTTCACATTTGTCTAATCCAAGGAAGTTAACCAAGTCAAAAATCCACTGCCTTCAAGTTGATTCTGAATCAGAGCAACCCTATAGGTTTTCCAAGGCTGTAAATCTTCATGGAAGCAGACTACCACATCCTTCTCCCTCAGAGATGCTGGTGGTTTTCAACTGCTGACCTTTTGGTAATCAATCAATCGCTTTAACCACAGTGCCACCAGGGTTCCTTAAACAAGTTTAGTGGCTTTTATGTTCACATCAGTTGAATGAATTTATAATGGATACTGACTTGTTGGGCAGAGCCATCCAAACTGAAGCCTGGGAAAGATTTGTGGTTTGTCTTGTTGTTTTTACCATTTCTTGACCCATAGTGGCTACCTAACTGCTACCTGCCTAATCTTGTATCTAGCTGAGAAAGAAGGGAAGAACAACAAAAAGGAAGAGTTACTACAACAGGTCCAACAGCTAGACTTTAGCTCACCTTTGGCCAAGCTACAACCGATAGGTATGCATGTATTAAAAATGAATATTGATCACATCGAGTCCTCTTTCTGAAAGTGAACCAAGCTACCAGCCTGCAGGAGGAAGATGACTCCCAGTAGAAACTCTGTACCTGCACAAATTTGATTTCAACAAAAACTTGCTCAACATTGACTGGATTCTTATTGACAGCAAACATATATTAGCGCCTGTCCATTTATACACACTGGTGACAAAACTGCATATGTTAAAATACAAAATAAAACAACTGATCCCATAGACAATCTTGTGATCTCTTTGTAAAGATCACACTTTCTAGCACCAGTTAGAGAACATTTCATCTAAAAGGAAAAAATACCTAAAACCTAAGACATTCCAGTAACTACTCCAATCTTTAAATTCACATTATGTGTTTGAGAGTCACTGCATTAGTTTGCAATTGCTGCTGTAACAAATTACCACAAACTTAGTGGCTTAAAACAAGGCAAATTTTCAAGAGTCATCACGTTGTGGCAGGTATCAGGACTTCATTTGTCTCTATGGATAAATAATATCCCATTGTATGGTTTAGACCATATTTTGTTTATCCATTCATTTGTTGGTAGACACATGGGTTGTTTCTACCATTTGAGTATTGCGAATAACACTGCAATGAACATTCGTGTACAAGTATCTGTTTAAGTGCCTGATTTCAAGTCTTCTGGGTCTCTACCCAGGAGTGGAATTTCTGGATCATATGGTGTCCAGCAAACCTGGCTGCTTTCTCAGAGATTCCTGAACCAATCCAAAAGTAGCCACCATTTGGCTCTAGAAAGCTTTGGGCATTTTTTTGTTTGTTTGTTTTTAATGAAGGCTCTATATTTGTATTTTATTATATTTATAACTACTCCATCTTGGGGGTTGTGCTTGTTCAGTGGTAGAATTCTCCTCTTCCATGTAGGAGACCTGGGTTTGATTTTTAGCCAATCCACCTCCTATGCCCCCACCGCTCATCTGCCACTGGAGATGCTGAATAGGTTTCAGCAGAGATTGCAGACTAAGCCAGGCTAGGAAGAAAGGCCTGGCAACCTACTTCTGAAAATGTGCCAAAGAAAACCCCATGGATCACACAATCCAATCTGCAACTGTTCATGGGGATGGTGTGGGATCAGGCAAATTTTCATCCCAGTGGGCAAGGGGTCACCATGAGTCAGGGGCTGACTCAACAGCAGCTAAGAGCGAACAAGAACAACCCCATATTGGAGGTTACTTCACAACGCACAGTCACTTGGGTATAGAATTAAAAACAAACAAAAAACCCAAATCTGTTGCCATGGACTCCTTTCTGACTCATGGCAACTCCATGTGTTACAGAGTATAGGTGTGCTCCATAGGGTTTGCTTGGTTGTAATCTTTTCGGAAGTAGATTGCCAGGCCTTTCTTTTGAGATGCTGATCAGTGGGTTCAAACTGACAACCTTTAGGTTAGTAGTCAATGCAGACCATTTGTGCCACCCAAAGACCTGGGGACGGTGTGGGGTGAATTAGTTCTCCTTGTCCAAAGGCATTGAGAGTCTAAAAGCTCACCATCTTCTTTGGAAGTGAAGCCAGTAGCTCTGACGCCGGTACCCCATTGCCCCTGAGTCAACTCTGACTCACAGTGACCCTACAGAACAGAGTAGAACTGTCCCATAGGGTTTCCCAGAAGCAGACTGCCACATCTTTCTCCCACGGAGAGGCTGGTGGATTTTCACCTCTGTCCTTCTGGTTGGCAGCTGAGCACTTAACCACTGCACCACCAGGGCTCCTTATACTCTCTATGATCATTTTACAGAAATCAAGAGAGGACAGCCTGAATGGGGTATAATCACAAAGATATGGCATTTTAAATCTGGAAGCAACTTTAGAGATTCTCGGGTCCAGATTTCCTACACTTGTAATTAAAAAAAAAAACTTGTGTCAGGATGAGAGGTGAAATTAGTCTTCCCCAAGGACCAGTGATGCAGGACTTTGACAGAGAAAGCCTGCTGCCGAAGGAGAGACTGGAGCTGATCCTTGGAGACTGCCTACAATGAGGATGAGGACAATTTTGTGCCCGAACCGACCCTTTAGAATGTTATCGAATTCAGAGGTGTTGGCAGAACATGAAGAAGCAGGTCCCCCTGTCCTGGCACCCAGACCCCCACCTCTATTCAGGTCCATGTGGGTACATGTGCTCTGCGCCCCGGTGGGACCCCGTGGTAGTGAAGCATGAGAGGGGTGGAGGGCTGGTCATGGCCCAGGGCACCATCTCTGAGGGAAAGAGTGTCTGCCCTCCAAGTGAGAATGATCAACTTTCAGAAGAGAAGGGAGGTGCCCAGCTTTGGTGCTGTTTGAGGGAGGGATGTGGGAAAGGGCCCCCCTCCCTGGGAAGGAGTCTTCCTCTTAGAATCATGGGGAGGGCTGAATCACAGAGAGGGGGCGACCTGCCTCACTGGAGGTGGGGATGATAGTGGAATCGAGGAGAACTTCCTGGAGGAGGGGCAGTTTGCTTCTAGCTCTGAGAGCAGGCTAGGCCTGGATGGGAGTGGGCAGAGGGCCTCCCACAGGAGCACAGATGCAGCTCCTGGACCCTCCCCACTGGGCACCCAACTCAGGCTCTCAGCACCCTGCCCTCCCCGTGGCCCCGGAATACAGGTGATCCTGAGATTCAGGAGTTCCAGTCGGCCTGCAACAATGACAGTGTTGCTCCAGGAGCACTTTGGGGCCTAGATCTGGTTCAGGGAGGGGCCCAGGGGGACTGAGAATTGAGGCTTGGGCAGGAGGTGGGGAAGAACAGGAGTGTGGCTCTTGATGCTGCTTCAGAGAGCAGACCCAGGCCGGAGGGATACTCAGGGTCTCCTGACTCCCCAGGCTCTCCATGTGCACCTGGCCCAATGTCTAGCTGCCACGCTGGGTAGAGTGATACTAAGACACCAGACCCGACGTGGGTGGAGACACTGAGCTGGAAGAGGTGACGGTGGGACACCATGGGACCCACCACAAAGACAGCATTTTGTGCTTGCGAGAAGGGGAGGTGGGCCACTTATACAGGCTGCCCCAAGCCACTTAGGCCCCCTTCACACTGGAACTTGCACAGTGGCCTGGCCACTCTGGGCAGTGTCCACCAGCATTCCTCATGCTAAGAAGGCTACGTGCTGTGCTCCCCGTGAGCTGCCACCCACGTCCACCCCAGGGTGGGGTCCTGGCCCCAGCCCTTCCTGAGCTAGCACTGAAGCAGTTCCCATATCCAAACCCTCAATACACTACTGGGAATCTGAATCCAAGAGAAAGGCAGGGAAGGCCCAGAACATACAAGTGGGCAGACTCCAGAAGACGAGGAAGGTTCTGGCCTCCTAGTCCAGGGCTCAGCCCCTATCATGGGGTTTGCTTTGAGAACTAGAGCTGCCAAGATGTGGGGAAACCCAGGTACTCCCTCCCATTGTGAGGCCGATAACCTCTCACAACCACCACACCCACACAGGCACACACACACACACACAGATACACGCATACACACACACAAGAACGCACGGACTCACACGTGCACACATTGACTTCAGAGATGGGGCCATGAGGGTGGGGTCAGAAGAGAAGAGGACACCAAGGAGGTGATGCCCTAGAAAGAAGAGAGAGGGTAGAGGCAGCTCTGTCTTGGGACAGTGGCCCTCAGTCTCCTAGCTACGTCCCCACGGCCCACAACACAGGACAGGGAGACGCTGGATGAAGGGAGAGGGACCCCAAGTTCCCAGGGGTCTACCAGGGCCAGCATCCCCACAGAAACATAGAGTGGACAAGGCCTGGTCCTACAGTCACTGCTCTGGTTCCCTGGAGCTAGGACAAGGCCACCTCAGAGTGGAGGGGGCTGCAAGACGGAAAGCCTCAGTTTCCTCCTCTGTACATTGTGGTGCTTAGAGTGGGTGAGCCCCAGGATTCCAAGGCTCACAGAAGTATCTGCTGGCCTCTGTTCTCTGTGGATGACCCACTGCGCTCCGAGGTCCTAGGAGAGGGCTGGGGCCACGGGGCTGGGATCGGGGGCTCACTGAGGTGACGTTTATATGTGACCAGAAAGACAGGAGGGCCAGACCTGCATGGGTCAGGGAACAGTGTGCCAGGGAGAAGGTACAGCTGGTGCAGAGACTGGGAGGCAGGGTGAAGTTGCCCAGAGAGGGGGTTGGAAAGATGCCAGTGTGGCTGGAGTGAGCTGTGGAGAAGAGGAGGGAGGGAGGAGGAGGGCAGGTCTAGGTCCTAGGTGAGTTGGAGGAGCTATCTCCTCCTCTGTGACAACATCACCCCAAGTCTTAGCAGCTCATGAAAACAAACTGATGATCTCACTGTCTCTGTGGACAGGAATGCTCCATGGCTCAGCTGATGACTTTGCTCCAAGTTCTCTCAGGAGGCTGGGGATGTGGTCTCAACGGAGGCTCGACTGGGGAGGATCCACTCCCTGCTCACTCTGTTGTGGGCAGGAGTCTTTCTTGTGAGTTGCTGGACTGGGGTCCTCAGTTCCTCTCTGTTGATCAGGCCACATTAGTTCATCCTCATGTGGGCATTATAGGCAGACCAAACATACCAGCTGCTTTCCAGGGGGAAAGAGTGGGAAATGACAGAAACAAAGAGAAAAAGAGAGAGAGAGAGAGATGACAGAGAGAGCATAAGAGAGAGCCAGGAGGCTTTGCCCCTATTAGGGTCACTATGATTTGAAATTCACTCTAAGGCACCTTACAACACAACAAGATTCCTGGGAACCAAGTCCCTGAGTCCAGCCCACAATAGGGAAGGGGGTTGCACAGAATGTCGAGACCCGGAGGAGGAATTTTGGGGGCAATTGTGCAGGCTGCCCACTCCCTAGTCCGAGATGAGGCACTGGCTCAGATTCTAAATAATTGAAGTTATTGGAGGCTTTTGTGCAGAGGGTGGGAATATCTGATGTTTTTTTGATTCTGACACGTGCTGGGGCAGAGAAGGAAAGCAGGCCCAGAGGGGAGGTAACTTTCCTATGCTCACAGCAGGAGAATCCCACCTGTTTTGAGGTGTACTCCATGCTGCTTCCCACCCCTGCCTATAATTCAGCCATCTCTGAGTTTGTGTATTAGCTACAGGTGACACCAGCCCACGGGTTAACAGGTGTTTTCTCACATACACCTGCTGACTCCCCTAGGAAGAAGTTGCTAGAATGATCCCCATTGTGTGCTAGGGAGACTGAAAGGTCACTGAGAAGCACAAAGACTTTGTCCTCACTCACAAACTTATTAAAAGGGATGACCTGTGTCTAAACCCAGCTCTGTCTGCACAAAGCTGGGGCCCTGGTTGCACCCAGGTCTACCCCAGGTTCTGTGGGGGAGATGCTGCTGGTGATATCACTGTGCACAGTTCTAGAGATGGCATGGGGAGAGGTGAGCATTCAGCATCTCAGGGTGTAATTTTGGGGAGGAATTATCTTAGGTCAGGCACAGGTCAGGGAACCCAGGATATGACCTCACTTCCGTGGCGATGTAGTACATAGAACTTGGAATGCTGGTAACCAGGCACCCGTATACTAGAGACAGCTCCCTTACTTGCTCACTTGAGTGGAGACACTCGACCTGGAAAGATGTTTTCTTGTTGTTGCTCATCATCTTCCCCTGTGTCAAACCTTGAGAAACCCAGGAGTTTGACCCTTTCACGAAGGCTGAGATGTGGTCTCATCCCCCACCCCCGAAGGCTCTGGCCATTTACCAGAAAGAAACCGAAGGTAACACAGGGTGGCCCAAATGCCAGTTCAGGCCAGGTCACCACTGTGATCCCACCTGGGCAGCCCCACGCCCCTCCTGACTGATTGGCAATAGGGTGGTGGGTGGGCCGAGTCTATCATGTTTGGGAATCTTGCAGACTGGGGACTGGGGTGGCACAGGTAGACACCTGCTTCACATCCTTGTTCCAACCAGCCTCATCACATAGGACATTGGGATCTATGTCTCCACCCAGGAGTCATAGTTCTGACCAGGGCATTAGGGAGTGATGGTTGGGGGAATCACAGCCTGAGTCGGCACACTCACCTGGACCTTCTTGGAGCTCCAGCTCAACTTGTATGTGGCAGTCACCCCACAGTCCTAGCTGCAGGCATTGACTGCCCATTGGTGACCTTGTGCCAGACCAGGTGTTCCTAGATCCTGGTGTAATACTCAGAGGTCCATATCTTCACCCTTGCTCCTGAGTCTCCTCCTCCCCCTGCAATCTCTCCTCCTTCCTGGAATGTGGGAGGTGGAGCGGGGCCGCAGAGCATGGGGTGGCCCTGGTCAGTGGATGTGGCCGAGGTTGCATGGTGTAGCCTCAGGCTGAACCTTCCCATATGTGGTGTAGACGGGGAAGTAGGAGCTTCTCAAAGGTCTAGAGGACACAAGGACCTGAAGGGGCAGAGATGGATGGTGGAAGCTTAGGGCAGCCCTTAATGCCCCCTGGAACACTGCTGGGCACTGTCTCTGCAGAAGCCCCCACAGGAGATCCGAGACGAGAAGGAGGATGGCATTATCTACTCCGTCTACCCCAAGAAAGGGGCCAAGAAGGGCTGGCGCAGGCTCTGGGTGAGTGAGTGCGGTCAGGGTCACAAGCCTGGGCCCTGAGATGATCAGATGGGACAATTGTGCCAGATGCCATCTGGAGATCCCTACCTCCCTCACAGGATGTCACTCTCAAGGGCCACAGTTCCCTCCCAAAGGAATCCGCCAAAACCCTTCCCTTATACCTCCAACACCCCTCCCCACGCTGGCCAGGTACACATTCACTCTTTCTATATTTGTAGGAATATCAGAAAACTGTATTTTGTACTCTTTACTGCACATCAGCCAGTGCATCTTTTTGCATGTTGTTCCTGTTTCAGCGTTCAACTTTCAGCCCCAGGGTCGGGCAGTAGTCAGCTGGACTGTCCTTCCCCACCTTCTCCCAGTCTCTCACATCCTCATGCTTAGCAGGCTCCTTTTACCCAAAAGCACAGGGCTCAGGCTATGATACACATTTTTCTGCAGCCTGCAATCTCAGGAAACACATCACCATGACCCCTCCAAATCAGGAGCTGTGTCCTGACTCAGAATGTTTCAGAAGGGAGGCCAGTTCCCACAGTGACTATTGATCTCACTACTGCTACCCCTGGGCTCATTCCCTCTGCTGCCCTTTCAGCAGGGTTGCAGTATCCTCACGTGTGTCCTCACACACTGACCCTTAGCACGGCTGCAGGAGCCTCACGTGTGTCCTCACTCACTGAACCATAGCATGGCTGCAGTAACCTCACGTGTGTCCTCACACACTGACCCACAGCAGGGCTTCAGGAGCCTCACGTGTGTCCTCACACCCTGACCCACAGCAGGGCTGCAGGAGCCTCACGTGTGTCCTCACACACTGTCCCACAGCAGGGCTGCAGGAACCTCACGTGTGTCCTCACAAACTGACCCACAGCAGGGCTGCAGGAACCTCACGTATGTCCTCACACTGACCCACAGCAGGACTGCAGGAACCTCACATGTGTCCTCACACTCTGACCACCCAGGACAGACTCCCAGGGGCAGCATGCTGGGGCGAAGGATCTGCACATTCCAAGTTCGGATCCCTAGAGCCAGACTCCTTCCCAAAAGAGGTGTCGCAGTCACGTGGTCCAACAGTCTGTGATGTTGGCTGTGTTCCCGCATGCAGCCTGCTCTGGCTGTTATGGTTCTTTTCCGTTTTTGCCAATCTGCTGTCACACTGGCCACTGGAGCTGCAGGGTCGCTTTGAGGTGCTTCTGGCTCTGAAAAGCTGAGCAACCTCTTAGTCCTATACCGGCCATTCATATATGCCCTCCATGATTAGTCTATTGAGATCCTTGATCCTGTGGGGGTCTTTCTCCCACCCAGAGATCATCAGGCATTCACCTGTTGCTGAATCTGTGCCCACTATACCTTTAGCTTCTCAAAACCCCCTTTAATGTACAGAAAGGGAAATCTGTGTCTTGCTTCGCATTCAGAGGGGGTCTCATGGGTGTGTCTGCTCTGTGCACTCTCTCCAGCTGGGGAGGGAGCCAGCTTGCACCAGACCTTCCCCTCCGAGTCAGGAGCAGAGCAGGCCTCACATGGCACAGAGGGAATATCACAGAGCCCTAGTGTCCGAAATTTCTGGGCTCTGATCCCTTGACTATGAACAGACACTGGACAAGAATAAGCTGGGTATTCTCACCTCTACAATGGAGTGTTCTGTGAGAAGTCACAAGGATACTGGCCTTAATACCAAACCAAGGCAAATTTGTTGCCGCGGAGTCCATTCTGACTCATAGTGACCCTATAGGACAGAACAGAACTGCCCCATAGGGTTTCCAAGGAGTGGCTTGTGGATTCGAACTGTAGACCTTTTGGTTAGTAGCCAAGCTCTTCAGAGCCACAGCGCCACCAAAGCTACACTCAATACAGGGAAGTAATATAATTAACAAAATGACTTGAGGTTCCTAATATGTTTAATCATCTCCACCTCTTGCATTCTGTTGGGGGCATCTTGTCCCACCTCGTCCCGCAGGTCACACAGGTCCCAGACCCTGAACCTCCTGGTGGTTCACGGGGTGCCTCTGACTGTATGTCCCTCCACTCTCTCACCCCAGTGTGTATGTGGGTTGGACCAGGACCTAGATGAGACCTGTGTGGTGAGGACCGTCAAGGCTGGATCGCTGGAGAAGCTGGTGGAGCACCTGGTGCCCGCCTTCACAGAGGGGGACTTGTACTACATCGATATCTTTTTGGGAATCTACAGGACCTTTGCCACCACCCAGCAGGTCCTGGAACTGTTGTTCCAAAGGTGAGCAGCCCGCCCTGCACAGCCCAGAGGGAACTCAGCCCCTTAACCAGCTGTGAGTCTGGGGAATGTCACTCACCTCTCTGTGCCTCAGTTTGCTCCTCTGAAGAGTCAGGGGGAAAACGAACAGCCTGCTTGAATTTCCTCTCAGTAGCACATGGGACAAGCCATGTAAAGTGTGTACCTGGAACCCCACCAAAAACAAAACTGTTGCCCTTGAGTCAATTCCAAACCATAGTGAACTTAGAGGACAAAGTACAGCTGCCCCATAGGCTTTCCAAGGAGCAGCTGAATTTGAACTGTTGACCTTTTGGTTAGCAGCTAAGCTCTTTAACCAATGTGCCACTAGAGAGCCAACACTTGGAGACCAGCTCTAGGGAAAAGGCTGCTGGAGGGCCTGGGATGTTCACATTTACTTTTTTCCTTTCCTCCATCAAGAAGCTGTCTGCCTCACCCCTCACTGACTCCATGGTCTCCAACAATCCTATTCCCCATTTGAACAGGGCAAGTTGAGATGTTATCAAGAGGGTCCTCGTCCTTTGTGTAGCCAGACCAAGAATTTCTGGTGGCTGACAGAGGGGCCCTAGGACAATCAAATACTGAGGAAGGTGCTCCTTGGGCTCATTCACTCAACAATTATTTATGAAGCCCCTACAGTTGCAGACACTCTTCTAGACATTCAGCATCATCTAGACACAAAGCAGAAAGGAAGCCCTGCACTCCTGGCTTCCATCGTAGTCAGGAGGCAGACAGGAACACTAGATATGGGATTCAGGTAGTGTCCGCAGTGCATTACATGGACACCCTCATGCCTCCTCTAGGTATGGATACAACTGCCCCCATTCAGCCGGGGACGGAGGACCCCAGGACCAGCAGAAAAAGTGAGTGGACATTGGGTGGAGAAAGAGGGTTCTCTGTCTGCAAGGAAACTGGGGGTTAGAGGAGGCCTGTGTCAGGATTGGGGCTGGGCATACCCTGGGTCCCACATATGTAGATCCCCCTGCCGGAATGAGGTTAGCAGAGCCCCCTGTAGGAGAAAGGACTCACACAAACCTGGGGATGCCGCCTGAGCATAGTGGGAAGCAAAGTGTTGGCAGGGGAATCTGTGTGGCCCCTGAGGGTACACTCCCCCCACAATTCCCGCCCATCTCTGATTATCCCATCCCCACTTGGGACAATATCAAGAGGTGAGGAAAAACCTGCAAGACGGTCATACACCAATGTCATGGATACTCATCTCCATGTGGGGCCCTGTCCCTCAGCAGAGACTGGCTGTGGCAGATAGACCTTGTGTGTTCTCAGCCTTAAATATTCCTGGAGCACTACTATGTGCCAGGCTGTGAGGTGAACATGAAGATACACTGTTCCCTACCCCTTTGGGATTTACTGTCCAGTGGGGAAGGTGCCAGGGGACAAACAGAGACATAAGTCAGGGTTTGAGGAGGGAGAGTTGGTCAAACCATTGATAGAATTCTCTGGGGCCAAGGTTCTGTGTTAAGCCCCTGCTCAGTGACCAGTTTGTCACTGCCAGGACAGCCAGAGAGGCTGGTGCACGGTGGGGCTAGAATTCAGAAGGTCAGGGCAGAGGGACCCGGTCCCTTGCAGCGATGTCCTGGGACGTCAGTGTGGTGGGAAAGGCCAGGCCTCTGACCCTGCTTTTCATCACACATCCCCAGCGCCATCTCTTTCATCCTGAAAACCTGGATGGATGAATACCCGGAAGACTTTGACCAGCCGGCACACTTGCCCTGCCTGAAGCTCCTGGTGAAGTACCTGCAGGTGAACATGCCAGGCTCAGACCTGGAACACCGTGCCCTTCTTCTCTGTGCCCAGCTGGACCACCTGGAGCCCAAAGAGGCAGAGCCAGAGGGTGAGGAGGACTGGGCATGCCTGCATGTAAGCTTGTGAGGGGACATGGGGCGGGATCCACAGGGAGGATCAACAGAGCTGGGGTTGGGCCAGACAGAGCTCAGAGTAGCCACAGGTCCTCCTCTGGTGGACCACAGTCTGGGAAGACTTCCTTGGGTGGAAATCAGGGCCTTAGGCTTCTCTTAAATGCAGTGGGATATTTTCTGTCATTGAAAAGCACAAGGAAATGCAATCATGTTGCTGAATATTTCTCCTCTTGTGCCTCCCCTATCAGGGCTGTCACCAGGTCCAAAACCAGCTCAGGATCTCCGTCCAGCCGCAGAAGGAACTCCACGGCGACCTCATGAGGCAGATCACGCTACAATACCAACACTGGAGTTCCATAGAGCATCAGGTCCTCCATCCCCACATCTGTCACCACACACAGAACCTGCTGGAATGCTGGCATCTTCTCCTGGATCACCTCCTGGGGCAAATACAGAACCACGTGTTGAGGTAGATCCTACCCCTGAACCATCACAGGAGCTGGATGGAACACCAGATCCTCAACCACCACCTCCATTATCAGACGAAGAGCCTGCTGGAGGACTGGGTTCTCTTCCTGGGTCACCTCCAGTACCAGCTCCTGTACTCCCAGCAGGTGTCCATCCTGCTCCTGTATCAACACCAGAGCTCCACACAGCATCAGCTATTCCATCACCAGCTTCCACACTGGCACCAGAAGGAAAGCCGGCTGGAGGGGTGGATTCCCATCCTGGGCCACCACAGGAACTAGATTCTGGACCACCTGCTGGTGTCGATCCTGCACCTGCAGCAACAGTGGGGATCAATGTAGCCGCAGTCCCTCCATCTGCTGCTCTGACCCAGGTGCCTGATGAAGGGCCAAACGGAAAGCCAGATTCTAGTCCTGGGCCACCTTCAGAACTGAGTCACGGACCACCAGCTGCTGTGGATCCTGCTCCTGCAGCAACACCGGGGCTCAATGTTGCACCAGGTCCTCCATCTCCAGGTCTGGCCCAGGCTCCAGAGGAAGAGGCTGCTGGAAACCTTGACCATTATCCTGAGGCACCTTAAGAACAAGCTTCCAGACCACCAGCTGAGGTCCATTCTATTCCTATACCAACAGCAGAGCTAGGTGTGGCCCCATATGTTCCATCTCCAGGTCTGGCCCAGGCTCCAGAGGAAGAGGCTGCTGGAAAGGTGGACTCGTATCCTGGGCCACCTACAGAATCGGCTCCAGGAGTAGCAGCTGATGTTGAACCTACTCCTGCACCAACACAGGGGCCCCAGGTAGCCCCATGTCCTCCATCGGCTGCTCTGGCCCAGGCACCAGAAGAACAGTCTGATGAAAAGTCGCATTCTTATCCTGAGCCACCTGCAGAAACAACTCCTAGACCACCAGTTAATGTTGACCCTGCTCCTGCATCAACACCAGGGCTCAAGTAGCCCCAGGTCCTCCATCGGCAGCTCTGGCCCAGGCCCCAGAGTCCCAGCAAGTCACCTTGCCCATTCCACACAGCTCCTCAGCCCCAGCCAGGGAGCATCGGCTTCAGAACGAGATCCTTCCTTCCCTTCACCTGAGTAGGTATTTCTCTGCTTTATATGTAGCGTATTACAGCTTACTTTACCTTTATAGTTCTTACTGTCTTCACTGGTAGATTTCTCATTAAATAAAATTTGGTTTTAATGGTTTTAATGGGTGTGATATGGTGGTTTTATGTACTTTCACAATCCTATCAACTATCACCAATGTCTATTTCAGAACATTGTCATCAACACAAACAGAAACCCTGGACCCATTAAGCAGTCCTCCCAATGCCTGTCCCCTGTGCCCATGGCAATCAGTCATTGGCTTTCTATGCCTATGGATTTACCTGCTCTAGATTTCTTCTCTAAATGGAAACATGTGGCCTTTTGTATCTTGCTTCTTAGCTTAATGTGTTCTAGGTCCATCCACACTGTAGCACGAGTCAGTTTCTCACTCTAAAGCTCAGTGGTATTCCCTTGTGTAGATGGATCATACTTTGTTGACTCAGTCATCTGTTGATGGACATATGGGTTGGTTCCACCTATTGACTGATGGGAGTAGAGGTGCTGTGAGCATTCATGGACAGGTATCTGTTTGAGTGCCTGTCTACAGGATAAATCCCTGGGGTGGGTAAAGGAAGGTGGGAAGGGTGAGGACACAGTCCAGGTGTGGGGAGTGAAGTGTCAATGAGGAAGCTGTGGAGATCTCAGGTGTAAGGTGGGAAGTGGTTCAGTAGAAGGCATACCTTTACCTGTAGAAAGTGAGGAAGTGGGAGGCATCAGTTGAAGTTCAGGTGTGGATATTGAGGTGGGAGGGTCAGGAGGCAGCCCTGGGGACTGGGGGGGGGGGAGGTGAGAAGGTAGGAGTGGCCAGGACTCAGCCTGGTTGTGGCAACTGAGAAAGAGGGAGGGATTAGGAGATGGCTGAGGTGTGGGTAAGGAGGAACTGGGAAAGCTCAGGATCCAGTCAGGTTATGGAAAGTTAGGGGGAGGTAGGAGCCAAGACAACACCTATGTGAATGTATTGAGTCTTTGGAAGGGAGCTGACCATAGCCCAAGTGCAGTACCTCAGGAGGTGGTGGGTCAACAGACAGCAAAGTTCTGCAGAGGAAGGAGGTAGAAAGTGTCAGGAGAAAGCACAGGTGTGGTCAGTGAGTTGTCAGGAAGAGCCAGCGGCAGCCCAGGTATGGGGAGTGAGGAGGTCTTAGGGGCCAGGAGGCAGCCCAGGTGTGGGGAGTGAGGAGGTCTTAGGGGCCAGGAGGCAGCCCAGGTGTGGGGAGTGAGGAGGTGTAAGGGTCCAGGAGGCAGCCCAGGTGTGGGGAGTGAGGAGGTGTGAGGGGACAGGAGGCAGCCCAGGTGTGGGGAATGAGGAGGTCTGAGGAATCTGGAGGCAGCCCAGTGTTAGCAAGTGTGTAGATGGAAGGGCAGGAGAACCCCCGTGCAGGTACTGAGGATCCTGGAGAACCAGGAGGTGGCAGAGGGTGGGTACTGAGGAAGTGGTAGAGGTTTGGGGGCACCCCACCTATGGAAAGTGATGAAGAGGAAGAGGCCCAGGTAAGAGTAATGATTAGGTTGGAAGGACCAGGAGGCAGTCCAGGTGTGGCCTTTTAATCATTTTACGTTGGCTGAGGCAAGGTAAGTTCAGATACAAATGAAGACAGCCCAGTTAACCCATTTCCATCCAGTGGATTCTAACTCAAAGTGACCCTATAGATCAAGAGAGAGAGTGAAAATTTGAAAGCCTTGATTATACCCACAGGCTCTGAGGAGAATACAGCATATACATGGATAAAAAAAGGGCCCTAATTGGAGTTGCACCCAGGGCAGGGCCACAAAAGCCACATTTGGAGAAGACAGCTTATGTATGCAAGCAGGGCATGGTGGGCTAGGTTTCCTGGGGTATGGGTATTTTGATAATTCTGCAGGACCCAGAGCATAGGAGCTGCCCCTAGATGTTGGGTACCTGCTTGTCCCTAGGTGTTAGGTACCTGCCTAGAAGTGTGACAGCCAAGTAAGGGAGAGGGGTGGCTGGAGAATAGACTTAGCTGCTCAAGAAAGGGAATGGACAGGCCTCCAGCTGGGGCCTCAAAACTGTGTTAAGACAGCTTTTAAGAAACAAACAATAACCCCACTTCTATTATAATTGACCCCTTGAATATGTATCTGACATCTTTTTGAACTTGACCATTTGTGTAGAATGGCCTGCTTGCTAGAAGAGATTCCCTAGGAATAGGAATATATAGTATAGAAAGTGAGGAAAGTAAAAAATAAAAAGGTGGAAAACAAGTAGAAATATAAGAAGTCTTTGTAGGCTGGGTCCTGCTGGGAGGAGCTTCCAGAGACTGGGGTTGGGCCAGAGCTCAGTGTAACCTCAAGTGCTCCTCTGGTGGACCACAGTCTGGGAAGTCTTCCGGGGGTGGAATCTTGGGTTTCCTTGGGAGGTTTCCTGTGTTTAGAAAGACAGAAGGAGAGGTAGACACGTTGGTGAAGGCTTTTCTTCTTGTAACTCCTGAGTTGCCGGCGCTTGGCTTGGCTCTACCATTGCTTTTTCTTCTGCCATAAAAATGGCACACCCCAGACAGGAGCTGACTCTGGACAAAGGTGACGCTTGGAACAGAGTTGCAGCTGGCCTGAAAATGTAAACAAGAACTAAAACTTGGTTGATGAATGATTTGGGGGTTGTTTGTTATTGCAACAAAACACAGCAGAAGCAGACTAATACTGCAGGACATTTGGGTAAACCTCCAGAAGGAGTTGAGCAGAATCTGCTATTGAGTCTTTCCTCGGGGGGCAGGGATCTTTATCTTTCCATTTTCATGTGCCGTGAGATTCAGCTTATTTAAGAAATGAGGAGGGTCTGATATCTTTCATTATTAAAAGAAAGAAATGTAAAGACCAAAAACCATCAGGGCCATAATAAATGGACCATGATGGAATTGGAGAACAATGTGGCACAGAACCTCAAATTTCTAAAACAAACAAAACCCAAAAATCAAAAAAACAGACTTACTGGACTCCTGGAGACTGGAGGACTCCCTGAGGCTATTGCCTTGAGATGCTCTTCAAACCTTGAACTGAAACTTACCCCTGAGGTCACCTTGCAGCTGAATAGCAGATAAGCTCACAAAAAATATCAGCCATGACTACTGAGTTCCTTTAAAAAGTCCCCTATATGAGGCCATACACTGAACAGTTCCTTTAAAACAAAGACAAGACCGTAAGGGAGCAGGGAAACTAGACTAATGGAAGGAGAACCACCAGAACAGAAATAATAACAATGGTCACATATTTCTGTGTAATGTCCTACCTGGGAAAATAAAAAAAAATTATTATTTTTCATTCTGCGTAATGTCCTACCTGCGAAAATAGTCTGTGAAAACCAAAACCTAAACCAAACCCAGTGCCGTGGAGTCAATTCCGACTCATAGCGACCCTATAGGACAGAGTAGAACTGCCCCATAGAGTTTCCAGGAAGCGCCTAGTGGATTCGAACTGCCGACCCTTTGGTTAGCAGCTGTTTCCAGTCTGTGAAAAGACACACTATTTGTAGGTGTGACACGGTGTCATCATTCTTTCTAAAACCCGAGCCAACCTGGTGGTATGGACGTTGTTCTTGCGCAAGCCAGGGCCCGTGCCCACTTGTAAACCAGCAGGGAAGGGGAAGAAACAAGAAGTTACTCACCAAGTAGACATCAAGCACTGAGGCGTTATAATCCTGCGTTTCCAGCATCTTTGTCTCAGAGGTTAGGTAGACGGTCCCCTTCTCCAAGGTAAATGTTGAACTGGAAGGTAACACTTTGCTGGAAAAATACACAAGGCTTGTGAGCAAGTTGCCACCAGAATGAACTCCATAGAAAACTCCACGATTGTGGGTACAGACACTAAGGTGGGGAGGATTTTGGGGATGAAAAAAAATTTTTTTTTTGTTGGTGTTCAAAGGGGATATGGTCACACCTGGAGATACATCACTTGAGTTAAAGT
This sequence comes from Loxodonta africana, assembly GCF_030014295.1. Classification (NCBI taxonomy): domain Eukaryota; kingdom Metazoa; phylum Chordata; class Mammalia; order Proboscidea; family Elephantidae; genus Loxodonta; species Loxodonta africana. The sequence goes on from NC_087350.1 coordinate 112,527,367, forward strand.
ATTTGATTGTGGGGGCCATGAGCCAGAATCTACCCCAGGACAACTGTGCGCGTGTCTTTAGTTAGTAGTGCGTTTTCTCTCCCTGCTTCTTTGTGTTTTCGAGATGCGATTTGTGAAGCTCATGCCTCTGAGTAGGGAGTTGCTGGGGACCAAGAAGCCCGCTGCTCATCTTTGACTCTGGATGGTTGCTTCTCGCTGATTAAGTTCTCCTCTCTTGGTGCTCACACTTTGCTACTTCATAGAAGATAACCTTGTGCATAGTTAGCAATGATGATGTCTGTTCTTTTTACCATTATTTTTTTCTTTTTGGCATGAAAGGTTTAATTACATGAGTGTTTAAACACAATTTTCTGCCCCCCAGGTAGCCCCAGTGGCAACAAAAGTTAAGCAAGGCTGCTACCCACGAGGTTGGCAGTGCGATGGGAGAAAAGACCTGGTGATCTGCTTCTGTAGAGATTACACCCTTGGAAACCCTATGGGGCAGTTCTACTCTGTCATATGGGGTCACTATGACTTGGAATCGACTGGATAGCATCCCACAATAATAACAACCCGCAGGGTTCCTGATTCGGGAGGTCTGGTGTACGGTGCATGAGTTTGTATCAGGTTGTACTCATGCTGCTGGTCTGGTCCAGGGACCACTATTTGTGCCACATGGAATTACATAATTAGAGTGTTGTGTTATATGCTTTCATCATACCTAAGCATATAAGGGAAACTCCGGTGGCGTAGTGATTAAGTGCTACGGCTGTTAACCAAGAGGTTGGCAGTTCGAATCCCCTAGGCTCTCTTTGGAAACTCTATTGGGCAATACTACTCTGTCCTATAGGGTTGCTATGAGTCAGAATTGCCTCAATGGCAGTTGGTGGTTGGTTGAGCATATAAGACAACGCTCTAATTGTCGACTCAACGGCAATGGGTTCGGGATTATATGCTTTGTAAGGAGAGTCCAAAGTGTACCTCAGTCACAAGGACACAAAAGCCAATGGAATGCAGGTAGAGAGCTGTTTATGCAGGGAAACTGCCTTGTTTTGTCTTGATATGACAACCAGTGTTAACTGTTGGAGTAATTGCTCCATGTTGGTGGTGTCAGCTGCCCTGGAATAAACCCTAACTCATGGCGACCCCATGCACAATGGAACAAAACGCTGCCTGGTCCTGTGCCATCCCGGTGATCAGTTTTCAGTCAGGTCATTGTGACCCACAGGGTTTTCACTGGCTGACTTTCAGAACTAGATTGCCAGGCTGTTCTTCCTAGTCCATCTTAGTATGGAAGCTCTGCTGAAACCTGCTCAGCATCATAGCAACACGCAAGCTTCCATGGAGAGATGGGTGCTGGCTGCGCACGAGGTGCACTGGCCAGAGGTCAAACGCGGGTCTCCCTCATGGAAGGTGACTATTCCACCATCTCAACCAAATTGTATTTAAATCGGGTATTAATTTCTTTTATTAATTTAGGGGCTCAGGAATGCACGATTTTTTTTCTTCATTGAAATACAAGGTATTTTCGTTTTTAACCTGTGGAAATTTGCCATGCGAAGGTTTCTGCAGGCACAAATTGTCCTCAGGGTTTGGATGTTTGGTGTTAGGAGAAGTGGGGAGGGGTGGCCATCTGTCATATGGAGGGAACCTCAGAATGGCGCGCGGTCGCCCCCTGGTGGTCGAGCTGACAGCAACTGTGGAGAAGAAGGACTTCCCCTCTAACCTTCCATACCGTGTCCTCTTCCTGAGATCCCTTCCTGACTTAGCTCAGAGCTCACCTCTGCTGACAACACCCTGTCTAAGGTGATCTTCTTAAGGAGCACTGGTGGCACAACGATTTAATGCTCAGCTGCTAACTGACTGGCTGAACCCACCAGCAGCTCCACAGAAGAAAGACCTGGTGACCTGCTTCAGTAAAGACCACAGCCTAGGAAACCCTAAGGGGCAGCTCTACTCTGTCCCGTGTGGTCGCTGTGAGTGGGAATAGACTCAAGGGCACCCACCACCAACAACAAGGTCACTCTCTCAGGATGGGAGACTACTGAGGACATTATAACCTCTGTGCCTCTCATCTGGGAACTGCACGTAATTCTCTCTGTAAACATCTGACTATGAATGGAAGACACTCGAACTGGTTAGGAATCCTGACCTTTTCAATATCAAACAAAGAAATGAAAAAGTTCCCCAAAAACTGCATAGTTCTTAATCAATAAGGTTTCTTTGTATTTTTCCTGGTCATAAAAGTAAGGCATATTGAGAAAACTTTGAAAATAAAGAAAAGTAGGAGGAAAGGAAGGTGCCTTGCTGACACGGTGGTTAAAGTGCTCGACTGCTCACTGAAAGGTCAGCGGTTTGAACCCACCAGCTGCTCTGCAGGAGAAAAGATGGGGCAGTCTGCTCCTGTCAAGGTTATAGCCGTGGAAACTATAGGGGGCAGTTCGATTCTGTCCTACAGGCTCACTAGGAGTCAGAATCAATTCAAAGGCAAAGGTTTTTGGTTGATGTAAAATATATGATGCGGGGTGGCAAAAAATACACTGGAAAATAATAGTGGTTTTCCAGACTTTCTGAATTGTGGGCCATGTTGCTTTTCTCTAATAATTTTTTTAAGTAACTTCCTCCTTCTGATTTTAATTTTTAGCTACTTCTATTTATTTTCTTCCTAATAGGGTATAAGCAAGAATATTGTGGTTGTGCTTGTTCTTTTCAAAATTTTATTTCTTTAATGGTCCTACATGCATATGGACAAAATACAGCAGAAAGTAGCCCTCTGTGCCCATATCCTTGTGTGACTCAGAGTTCTCCTGCCAAGAAGCAAGCTCGTTTTGGGAGTATTTTTTTTAATATAATATTTACCTTTTGGTTTTGGAACCTAAGATTATGTCACTGACATGGTTAAAAGGAAATAAAAATAAGAAAACAGAAACATTAGTGTCTTCTCCAGGACTCAAAAAGTACATTTATGGATGATAATTTTTAAAAAATATATTACCAGAAAAAAGAAATATCAGATTTCCTTGGTTCATAGTTTCAAAATTTGATAAAATCTAAGTCATCTCTTTTTTAGCCTTTGTTATCCACACTGTTTTACACATGTATTAGTTTTCCATCTTAGTAAGTAGAATATTTTTGCATCATTAAATTTGGGCACAAAAACAAGGCTCATAGACACTTGTATCCAGATTATATAAAGAACTCTCAAAATCCAATAAGAGAAGGGAAATAACCCAGTAGAAAAATGGGCACAACATACCAATTAAGATGGCTAAAATACATAATGCCAACATCAATAAATGTTGGTGAGCATGTGGAGCCACAGGAACTCCTGTTCATCAGTGGAGGGAATGCACAATGGCAGGTTGGAAAGCCCTCACAGTTTTCTTACAAAACCAAACGTCATCTTGGTTATCAAATGCTCTATAACAGAAATGCCACAAGTGGGTGCCTTTAATGAACACAAATTTATCTTCTCACAGTTGAGGAGTCTAGAAGTCCAAAGTCAGGGTGCTGGCAGGAGAGGAAGGTTTTCTTTCTCTGCAGGCTCTAGGGGAAGGTCCTTGTTCCCTGGTGATCTTCATGTGGTGGGGCATCCGTCTTCTCCCATCTCTGCTTGCTTCTCTATGCCTAATCTGCTCTTTTTATATGTCAAATGTGATTAGCTTAAAATACACCCTACACTGATATGGCCTCTTAACAAAGAAATCCCATTCTTAAATGAGAATATAAGCACAGCAATACTCATCACTGTCAAGTCAATTCCAACTTATACCAACCCTAGAGGACAGAGTAGAACTGACTCACAGGGTTTCAAGGTTGTAATCTTTATGGAAGCAGATTGCCCCATCTCTCTCCTGTGGAGCAGCTGGTGGGTTCAAACCACCAACATTTTGGTGAACAGCTGAGCACTTAATCACTGTGCCACCAGGTAAAGGGGTTAGGATTTAAAACACATGTTTTAGGGGGACACAATTCAACCCACAACACCATATGATCCAACAATCGTGCTCCTTGATTTACCAACATTGAAAGCCTACGTTCACACAAAAACCTGCACACAGTGTTTATGGGAGGGTTTCTTATCTGTAGTTCTCATCAGTGTGGTGGCTGAATGCATCTCTCTGTCTCCTTCCTGAGCCATCAGCAACCACAGTGCACCCCCTGCTTCCTTCTGTGGGGTGACCTTGTCTCCTGGAATGGACCCTGGGCACACAGAAGGCACTCATACCCCTGCCACTTAAAACGCTGGATTCTTAGGCTGCCTTCAAACAGCCAGCTCTGTTCGCTCTACAATCAGAGCTCCAAGGACATTGGCATTGCCCAGGACACATACCAAGCCCTCCGGAGTGCCCACTGAGACCCCTTTCCCTGGGTGGGGGCAGTCACCCCCACCCACCAACAGCTCCCGCTAAGGATCAAGATCTAATTTCCAACTCTTGGGCTCTCTAACCAAGAAAATCAACCTTATTTAAAGGCTGAAGGTGTGTGATAAGCTAAGGGCTGCAAAACTGGTCCTGACCACTTCCTTCGCAAATCCTGCAGAAACCTTACTTTTGTTTTTGGGCCTCAACCAAAATGAATACTAAAAACATTTTGTTTAGCATTCTGTGATTTTTAGCAAAGACAGATTAGTGAAGGGTACACACAGTATTGAAGAGAAATGTGGATCTCTCCTAATCAAGAAAAGCCTTACAGAGGACGTAAAATCTTACCTGTGCTCAGATACCTTTCTGCTATATGCATGACTGTGTATGAACGTGTCCATTGCTGCTTAAAGCACTAATGGAATGTGATTATTGAAACAGTGAGGAGCTACCGTAAGGGATCATGAAGACTAAAAAGATCCTGCGGGAATACACCATCCAATCCAAATAACTGCACCACAAAGATCAAACCAGTAGCTGTGGAGTCAATTCTGCCCCATGGCGCCCCCGTGTGTGTCAGAGTAGAACTGTGCTCCTCAGAGTTTTCACTGGCTGATTTTTCGGGAGCAGATTGCCAGATCTTTCTTCTGGGGTGCCCCTGGGTCAACTCAAATCTCCAAGCTTTCGGTTAGCAGCCGAGTGCCTTAACCGTTTAACCAACCCAGGGCCTGCAGAAAATTCCTGTTCCCGTGAAGATGCCCCAAGTACTGAAGGTAAAATATGTTCTGAGAAGGATTTTCACTTCAATGTCTGCACCACTGATCAGTTTAATGTCTATTTCTCTTCAATTCTGGTACTGGGGAATATTCTGCCTATTGCCCCATTTCCTTGCTGTGCTGTTGATTTCCTGCGCACAAAGCCCACACAGAATTGATTCCTAAGTTCTTCGGCTGAGAGTTTCCCAGCTCCTGTTTCAGGGTTCATGACTAAGGGCAAGCATCTCTCTGGGGACGAATGCCCTCCAAACCCAGCGGTCAGGTCAGAGCCTCACCATGCCTCAGCTCGCAGCTCAGGAAGATCCATGTCCGGAAGCAAAGTTATGTGACTGGATGGAGGAGTCTGGCTCCCTGCCCAGGTTCTGCACCACCAAGTGTTGCTCTAATTCCTTTGATTCAGAGTGTCTGAGGGGAATTACTCCTCATTTGCAACAAGCCCCCCAGGAAACTGCTAACCTCCCAGGCTCTGATCCTCCCCTGTAAGCCCAGGAACTGCTGGCACTCGCCATCTGCTCTAAGGCACACACTTCCCGACTCCAACTCATGGCGACCTCTTATGTTACAGAGTAGAACTGCTCCATGGGGACTTCTTGGCTGCAATCTGTGACATCGGGCCTCTAGGATTAGAAATCGACTTGGTGGCAGCTAACAACAACAATCTTTATGGAAGCAGGTCACCAAGTCTATCTTGCACGGCAGTGCTGGGTTAGTTTGAACCACTGATCTTAAGATAACCAGCCAATTGCCAAGTGTTTACGCCAGGAAGGGGCCTTACCTAGAAGAGGAATTTCACATCCTCCCAATGCTCCCCTGGGAGTGGACAGGGCTAGATGTGCAAAGCCACTCAGGACTCCCCTTCATTTACAAAAATGCTTACTTCTACCACCAGGAACGTTCATCTGGCTTCGTCGCAGGGTGTGACCCTGGCTGGGCTGCTGACAACATCAGTGATAATTTTATAGCCTGGAACACTCTGATTTCTGTTTGCAGACCTAACCAGTGTTTTATACCTAATTCCCCCGAGGACATTTGTTCAGGGAACGTATGTATAATTCACAGTTTTCATCTTTTAAAAGTCACTCTCTCACTGCCTTTATTTATTTTTTTGTCCAAGTAATAACGTTATAACATATCACCTATGATACAGATTGAAAAACTCGGCCTTTCTGACTCACAGTGACTGAATAGGACAGAATAGAACTGTCCCGTAGGGTGTCCAGGGCTGTGGTCTTTACAGAAGCAGACTGCCACATCTTTCTCCTACAGCGCGGCTGGGGGACTCAACCTTATGGTTAGCAGCCAGGTGCTTAACCACTGCACCACCAGGGCTCCTTGTGACACAGATAGAGCAGGGAAAAGAAACAGCTTCTTGCCCCTTGTCTCCCCAGCCCCAGTGACCCCCCCCACCCCCACCGTGGGCAGCTCCTTTTAGGATTTCTTTTTCTAGTTCTCCTGGGGCTTCCCTTTATATCTTTGAATCAACCAGGTAATACCGAGATTCTCAGCCTAAGGCAACACTCATTGATTTGGGAAGAAGGAAATTACCCTCTCCAACTCCACCTTCCGTTCCATATTTGCTACTTAACATTTTATTTGTTTCATAACTGTGAATAACACATTTAATAGCCTTTTTTTTAATCAGTGGTAGAATTCTCACCTTCCACGCGGGAGACCTGGGTTTGATTCCCAGCCAAGGAACCTCATGTGCGGCCCCCACCTGTCATCCCCCAGTGCAGGCTTTACTGTTGCTGTCTGGGCTGCTGAACAGGCTTCAGCGGAGCTTCCAGGCGAAGACAGACTAGGAAGAGAGGCCTGGTGATTTGCTTCTGAAAATGCGCAAATGAAAACCCTACGGATCACAACGGTCCAGCCGTACAGGATCATGGTTTAGTTTTGTTGTGCCCCCAGGAGCTGAGGGCTGACTCGACAGCAGCTAACAACACCAACGTACTCCACATGTCCTTTCACGTCCCCATTATCTCATCTTTGTCCCCTCCTTTCACCTCTCATTTTGTATCAGACATTTTTTTCCCAAGCCTTATCTCTACCTCACCAAAAAAAAAAAAAAAATACCAGTAGCATCAGTTCCGACTCAGTAGATCTGTCCCATACAGTTTCTAAGGAGCAGCTGGTGGATTTGAACTGCCAACCTTTTGGATAACAGCCAAACTCTTAACCACTGCACAACCAGGGCCCCAAGGCTGCCCTGCCGCGTTTGTCGATATTTACATTCTGTCTTGCAGCTATCACCAAAATGTTCCTGCTTTGTCCATGGGTTGGCTCTGAAATTAGAAAATCAATATGTAGTTTATATTATTAGGACTATGTAAACAATGTTTAATGCCTGGCCAACGGCAAGTGGGGTTGAAATATCCCTTTAGGTTCAAAGTCACGATTGATGGGCCATGCAAAGAAAAATCTTTCCCAAATCAAAGTTAAAAGCAGTCTTTGTCTCTCTCTCTAGCACTTTAAATTTTACTTACATTCATGCCACATTTTAGCCTGTGTGATGGTTAACACTGTGTGTCAGCCTGGCTAGGCTGTGATTCTCAGTGGTTTGGCAGACAGGGGACTGGCTGCTCTTCCATAATGGAATATAATGTAATCACTTTCCATGATGTGAACTGATGTGAGCAGCAATCAGTTAAAAGGGGAGTTTCCTTGGGGATGTGGCCTGCCTCTAGTATGTAAATGGTGAAGCTCTTTCTCCCTCTACCCACCTGTGTATCCCCTTTCTCTTTCTTCTCCACCCTGCACTCTCCTCCTTGCCTGACCTCAGGTTCCTGGACATAAGCCTGTAGACTTCTCTGGCCTGCCACCTGACCTGCAGATGTTGATTCATCAGTAGTCACAAGCCCGTGAGCAGAGCCGATCCTTAGCGTGCCCGCTGGCTTCCAAGCAGTGAAGAATCACAACAAGGTTCTCACGCACAGCTAGGCCAACACCAAATTAATTTCAAACTCTGACTTGAATGATTGGAAAATGTCTTGCAAACTACCGGTCTCTGCTGTCCTGGTCAACATCCTGTCTGCAGCCATTAGGAATACAAGCCACATGTTGTTGTTGTTGTTTTTACGTGCCATTGAGTCAGTTCTGGCTCGTAGCGACCCTACTTACAACAGAATGAAACACTGCCCGGTCCTGCGCTGTCCTTACAATTGTTATTTTGCTTGAGCCCATTGTTGCAGCCACTGTGTCAATCCACCTCTTTAAGGCTCTTCCTCTTTTCCATTAACCCTGTACTTTACCAAGTATGATTTCCTTCTCCAGGGACTGATCCCTCCTGAAAACATGTCCAAAGTATGTAAGACGCAGTCTTGCCGTCCTTGCTTCTAACGGAGCATTCTGGTTGTACTTCTTTCAAAACAGATTTGTTCATTCTTTCGGCAGTCCATGGTATATTCAATATTCTTTGCCAGCACCACAATTTGAAGGCGTCAATTCTTCTTCATTCTTCCTCATTCACTGTCCAGCTTTCACGTGCATATGATGCGATTGAAAATACCATGGCTTGGGTCAGGAGCACCTTAGTCTTCAGGGTGACATCTTTGCTTCTCAGCACTTTAAAGAAGTCTTTTGTAGCAGATCTGCTCAATGCAACGCATCTTTTGATTTCTTGACTGCTGCTTCCGTGGGCGTTGATTGTGGATCCAAGTAAAACGAAATGCTTGACAACTTCAATCTTTCCTCCATTTATCATGATGTTGCTCATTAGTTCAGTTGTGAGGATTTTTGTTTTCTTTATGTTGATGTGTAATCCATACGGAAGGCCGTGGTCCTTTGATCTTTGTTAGTAAGTGCTTCAAGTCCTCTTCACTTTCAACAAGCAAGGTTCTGTCACCTGCATAACAAAGGTTCTTAATGCATCTTCCTCTAATCCTGATGCCCCATTCTTCTTCATATAATCCAGCTTCTTAGATTATTTGCTCAGCATACAGATTGAATAGTTATGGTGAAAGAATACAACCCTGACGAACAACTTTCCTAATTTTAACCCACTCAGTATCCCCCTGTTCTGTCTGAACAACTGCCTCTTGATCTATGTACAGGTTCCTCAGGAGCACAATTAAGTGTTCTGGAATTTCGATTCTTTGCAATGTCATCCATAATTTGTTATGATCCACACAGTCGAATGCCTTTGCATAGTCAATAAAACACAGGTAAACATCCTTCTGGTATTCTTTGTTTTCAGCCAGGATCCATCTGACATCAGCAATGATATCCCTGGTTCCACATCCTCTTCTGAATCTGGCCTGAGTTTCTGGCAGTGCTCTGTTGATATACTCCTACAGCTGCTTTTGAAGGATCTTCAGCAAAATTTTGCTTGCGTGAGATATTAATGATATTGTTCTATGATTTTCGTATTCTGCTGTATCACCTTTCTTGGGAATAGGCATAAATACTGATCTCTTCCACTTGGTCAGGAAGCTACTTCCATATTTCTTGGCATAGATGAGGAGCACTTCCAGTGGTAGAACCAGTTGTTCAAACATCTCAATTGATATTTCCTCAATTCCTGGAGCCTTGTTTTTCACCAATGCCTTCAGCGCAGCTTGGGCTTCTTCCTTCAGGACCATCGGTTCCTGATCATATGCTACCTCTTGACATTGTTGACCGTCAACTAATTCATTTGGGTGTAATGACTCTGTATATTCCTTCTATCTTCTTTTGATGCTTCCTGTGTCATTTAATATTTTCCCCAAAGAATCCTTCACTATTGCAACTTGAAGCTTGAATTTTTTTTTCAGTTCTTTCAGCTTGAGAAACGTTCTTCCCTTTTGGTTTTCTATGTCCAGCTCTTTGCACATGTCATTGTAATACTTTACTTTGTTTTCTCAAGCCAGCCTTTGAAATCTTCTGTTTAGTTCTTTTACTTCATCATTTCTTCCTTTTGTTTTAGCTGCTCGATGTTCAAAAGCAAGTTTCAGAGTCTCTTCTGATGTCCATCTTGGTCTTTCCTTTCTTTCCTGTCTTTTCAGTGACCTCTTTCTTTCCTCAGGTATGAGATCCTTGATGTCATCCCACGACTTGTCTGGTTTTCAGTTGTTACTGTTCAACGTGTCAAATCTATTCTTGAAATGGTCTCTATATTCAGGTGGGATATACTCTACGTCGTATTTGGCTCTCGTGGACTTGCTCTGATTTTCTTCAGTTTCAGCTTGAAGTTGCATATGAGCAATTGATGGTCTGTTCCACAGTCAGCCCCTGGCCTTTTTCTGACTGATGATATTGAGCTTTTCCATCATCTCTTTTCACAGATGTAGTCGATTTGATTCTTTGTGTTCTGCTTGGTGAGGTCCATGTGCATAGTTGCCGTTTATGTTGGTGAAAAAAGGTATTTGCAATGAAGAAGTCATTGGTCTTGCAAAATTCTAACATTCAATCTCCAGCATTGTTTCTATCACCAAGGCCATATTTTCCAGCTACCAATCCTTCTTCGTTTCCAACTTTCACATCCCAATCACCATAATTATCAATGCATCCTGATTGCATGTTGGATCAATCTTCAAACTGCAGAAGCTGATAAAAACTTCAATTTCTTCATCTTTGGCCTTAGTGGTTGGTACATAAATTTGAATAAGATTTGCATTAACTGGTCTTCCTTGTAGGTGTATGGATATTGTCCCATCACTGACGGTGTTGTACCTCAGGATTGATCTTGAAACTTTCTTTTTGATGATGAATGCAACACCATTCCTCTTTTGTTGTCATTCCCGGCATAGTAGATTATATGACCATCTGATTCAAAATGGCCAACACCAGTGCATTTCAACTCACTAATACCTAGGATATCGATGTTTATGCATTTCATTTCATTTTTGACAATTCCCAATTTTCGTAGATTCATACTTCATACTTTCCGGGTTCTGATTATTCATGGATCTTTGCAGCTATTTATTCTCATTTTGAGTCATGCCACATCAGCAAGCGAAGGTCCCAAAAGCTTTACTCCATCCATGTCATTAAGGTTGGCTCTACTTTAAGGAGGCAGCACTTCCCCAGTTGTCCTTTGGGTGCCTTCAAACCTGGGGGGCTCATCTTCCATCATTATCAGACAATGTGCTGCTGCTATTCATAAGGTTTTCACTGTCCAATTCTTTTCAGAAGTAGACTGCCAGGTGCTTCTTCCTAGTCTGTCTTAGTCTGGAAGCTCAGCTGAAACCTGTCCTCCATGGGTGACCCTGCTGGTATCTGAATACCTATGGCATAGCTTCCAGCATCCCAGCAACACGGAAGCACCCACAGTACAAGAAACTGACAGACACGTGAGGGATAAGCAGCATAGGGACAGATAAATCAAACAGAGCCCCACTGGACAAAAAAAGGAGGTAGCTGGCTAAGCACCTCACTGGCAGGGATGTTTTGGGAGGTATACAGCATGGACTTCTCTGAAGAGAAGACCTAGGATTTATTCTGATTCCCAAATCACAATTCAGCTTTAATACCCTCAAACCAGATATTGTGGTCAAATCGATTGCAACTCATGGCAACCCCACGTGTGTCAGAGGGGAACTGTGCTCCATAGAGTGTTCTTTTCTTTTTTTTTTTTTTTCTGATGTGTATTTGGGAAAGGTTTACACAGGATGTTAGATTCCCATTCGACAATTTCAACACAAATTGGTGACATTGGTTACATTCTTTACAATGTGTGAACATTCTCATTATTTTCATTCTAGTTGTTCTGTTTTCTTAGGGTATTCAATAGTTGAATTTTCAGAAGCGTATCACCAGGTGTATATTCTGAGGTGCCTCTGAGTGGACTTAAACTTCCAACCTTTTGGTTAACAGCTGAGAGTGTTAACTGTTTGTACCCTCAGGGGCCCTTTTATATGCCAAAACCCTTCTTATAAGTTAAGGAACTACCTAGGTGCTTCGGAACAAAAGGTCAGAAAGTGCCATTGGTGAGACAATGCATCTCAAGCTTTCATTAGCATCACTGGCAGGCTCAGGAAGCTGAATCTTTGGCAACTTGTTTCTGATCCAAGTCGTTCTAGAACCACCTTCAAGAAACTGTGAGAAGCACCAGCTTAGAAAAATGGCAAGGCGGTGAGATGTGCAGGTCAGAGACTGTGCTTCTTTGAATGACCAAGGGCCAGAACGATCCATCATGGGTGGCCTGGCAAAGAATTAACAGGAACCTCCATGTGGTACAAGTTTGGTAAAGGCCCTGCCTGCGCTTTCCACGTTCAGAGCTGGCTCTGTCCATGTCCCTAGGCTGGCCTTTTCTGTTCTTTGTTGTTATTACTGTTGTCAGCTGATACTGAGTTGGCCGCCGACTCATAGCAACTCCATGCACAACAGAACAAAATGCTGCCAAGTCCTGCACCATCCCCATGGCCGGCTGTGGATTAAACCATTGTGATGCATAGGGACTTCATTGGCTAACTGTCTATTCCTTAGGAGCTCGGATACGTAACCATTTATCACATCGTACTCAATATATTCTACCCTCAAAAGAGCGTACGAGTTTACATATTAGTTTACATACAAATAAACTAATAATCTTTAGATTTGTTATTGTTCGTTGAATAAATTTATAATGGAAACTGACTTGCTGGGCAGAGACATCCAAACTGAGGCCTGGGGAAGATTTGTGGTTTGTCTTGCTATTTTCACTATTTCTTGACCCAGAGTGGCTACCTAACCGCTACCTACCTAATCTTCTATCTAACTGAGAAAGAAGGAAATAGCAACAAAAAAGAAGAGTTACTACAACAGGTCCAACAGCTAGACTTTAACTCACCATCGGCCAAACTAGAAACGATAGGTATGCATGTATTAAAAATGAATATTGATCATATTGAGTCCTCTTTTCTGAAAGTGAACCAGCTACTAGCCTGGAGGAGGAAGATGACTCCCAGTGGAAACTCTGCACCTGCACAAATTTGATTTGAATGAGAACTTGCTCAACATTGACTAGATAATTAATGATGACGAACACATGTTAGCACCTGTCTATATACACACGCTAGTGACAAAATTGCATATATTAAAAAAGGAAAATAAAACAACTGATCCCATAGACAATCTTGTGATCTCTTTGTAAAGATCACACTTTCTAGCACCAGTTAGAGAAAATTTCATTCAAAAGGAAAGAATACCCAAAACCTAAAAGATTCCAGTAACTACCCCAATCCTTAAATTCACATTACATGTTTGAGAGTCACCGTATTAGTTTGCTATTGCTGCTGTAACAAATTACCACAAACCTAGTGGCTTAAAAAAAGGCAAATTTTCAAGGGTCATCACGTTGTAGCAGGTATCACGATTTCATTTCTCTTTATGGATAAGTAATATTCCATTGTATGGTTTAGACCATATTTTGTTTATCCATTCATTTGTTGGTAGACACGTGGGTTTTTTCTACATTTGACTATTTTGAATAACACTGCAATGAACATTCATGTACAAGTATCTGTTTAAGTCCCTGATTTCAAGTCTTCTGGGTCTATACCCAGGAGTGGAATTTCTGGGTCATATGGTGTCCAGCAAACCTGGTTGCTTTCTCAGAGATTCCTGAATTTCAAGCCAAAAGTAGCCACCATTTGGCTCTGGGAAGCTTTGAGCATTTTTTGTTTTTGTTTTTAATGAAGGCTCTATATTTGTATCTTATTATATTTATAACTGCTTCATCTTGAGGGTTGTACTTGTTCAGTGGTAGAATTCTCGCCTTCCATGTAGAGATCTCGGTTTGATTTTCAACCAGTCCACCTCCTATGCCCTCACCACTCATCTGCCACTGGAGGCTTGCATGCTGCTATGATCCTGAACAGGTTTTAGCAGAGATTCCAGACTAAGCCAGGCTAGGAAGAAAGGCCTGGCAAACTACTTCTGAAAATGCGCCAAAGAAAACCCCATGGATCACACAATCCAATCTGCAACTGTTCATGGGGATGGCACAGGATCCGGCAGCATTTCGTCCTAGTGGGCATGGGGTCACCATGAGTCAGGGGCTGACTCAACAGCAGCTAACAGCAAACAAGAACAACCCCACGTTGGAGGTTACTTCACAATGCACAGTCACTTGGGTATAGAATTAAAAACAAACAAAAAACCCAAACCTGTTGCCATGGACTCCATTCCGACTCATGGCAACTCCATGTGTTACAGAGTAGAACTGTGCTCCATACGGTTGCTTGGTTATAATCTTTATGGAAGTAGATTGCCAGACCTTTCTTTTGAGATGCTGATCAGTGGATTCAAACTGACAACCTTTAGGTTAGTAGCCAATGCAGACCATTTGTGCCACCCAAAGACTTGGGGACAGTGGTTAAGGAGTTCTCCTTGTCCAAAGGCACTGAGAGTCTAAAAGCTCACCATCTTCTTCAGAAGTGAAGCCAGGGCCTATGACACCCATACCCCATTGCCCCTGAGTCAACTCTGACTCACAGTGACCCTACAGAACAGAGTAGAACTGTCCCATAGGGTTTCCAAGAAGCAGACTGCCACATCTTTCTCCCACGGAGACACTGGTGGATTTTCACCTCTGTCCTTCTGGTTGGCACCTGAGCACTTAACTAGTGCACCACCAGGGCTCCTTATAGTCTCTATGCTTGTTTTACAGAAATCAGGAGAGGACAGTCTGAATGGAGTATAATCAAAAAGATATGGGATTTTAAATCTGGAAGCAACTTTAGAGATTCTTATGTCCAGATTTCCTACACTTGTAATTAAAAAAAAAAAAAAAAAAGCTTATCTCAGGATGAAAGGTGAAATTAGTCTTCCCCAAGGACCAGTGATGCAGGACTTTGACAGAGAAAGCCTGCTGCCAAAGGAGAGACTGGAGCTGGTCCTTGGAGACTGCCTACAACTAGGGTGAGGACAATTTTGTGCCTGAACCGACCCTTTAAAATGTTATCGAATTCAGAGGTGTTGGCAGCACATGAAGAAGCAGGTCCCCCTGTCTTGGCACCCAGACCCCCACCTCTTTTCAGGTCCATGTGGGTACATGTGCTCTGCCCCCTGGTGGGACCCCGTGGTATTAAAGCATGAGAGGTATAGAGGGCTGATCCTGGGTCAGAGGACCTTCTCTGAGGGACACGGGGTCCGCCCCTCAAGGGAGAATGATCAACTTTCAGAAGACAAGGGAGGTGTCCAGCTTTGGTGCTGTTTCAGGGAGGGATATGGGAAAGGGATCCCCTCCCTGGGAAGGAGTCTTCCTCTTAGGATCATGGGGAGGGTTGAAGCACAGAGAGGGGGAGACCTGCCTCACTGGTGGTGGAGAAGAGAGTAGAATCCAGGAGAACTTCCTGGAGGAGGGGCAGTTTGCTCCCAGCTTTGAGAGCAGGCTAGGCCTGGATGGGAGTGGGGAGAGGGCCTCCCACAGGAGCACAGACCTACTTCCTGGACCCTCCCTACCTGGCACCCAACCCAGGCTCTCAGCACCACGCCCTCCCTGTGGCCCAGGAATAGAGGTGATCCTGAGATTCAGGTGTTCCAGTCGACCTGCAACAATGACGGTGTCACTCCAGGAGCACTTTGGGGCCTAGTTCTAGTTCAGCGAAGGGCTCGGGGGACTGAGAAGTGAGGCTTGGGCAGGAGGTGGGGAAGAAGAGGGGTGTGGCTCCTGATGCTGTTTCAGAGAGCAGACCCAGGCCGGAGGGATACTCAGTGTCTCCTGTGTCCCCAGGCTCTCCATGTCCATCTGGCCCAATGTCTTGTTGCCGCACAGGGCAGAGTGATCCTAGGACACCAGACCCCACGTGGGTGGGGACACTGAAATGGAAGAGGTGACGGTGGGACACCATGGGACCCAACACGAGGACAGTATTTTGTGCCTGCGAGAAGGGGAGGCGGGTTACTTATACGGGCAGTCCCAGGCCACACAGGCGCCATTCACACTGGGCCTTGCACAGCGGCCTGGCCACTCTTGGCAGTGTCCACTGGCATCCCTCATGCTAAGAAGGCTACGTGCCGTGCTCTCCATGAGCTGACACCCACGTCCACTCCAGGGTGGGGTCCTGGCCCCAGCCCTCCCTGAGCTAGCACTGAAGCAGTTCCCATATCCAAACCCTCAATACACAACTGGGAAACTGAATCCAAGAGAAAGGCAGGGACGGCTCAGAACAAACAAGTGGGCAGAGTCCAGAAGATGAGGAAGATTCTGGCCTCCTACGCCAGGGCTCAGCCCCTATCATGGGGTTTGCTTTGAGAACGAGAGCTGTCAAGATGTGGGGAAACCCAGGTACTCCCTACCGTTGTAAGGCCGATTTCGTCTCACAACCACCACACACACACACAGGTACACGCACACACACGCGCACACATTGACTTCACAGATGGGGTCATGAGGGTGGGGTCAGAAGAGAAGAGGACACCAAGGAGGCGATCCCCTGGAAAGAAGAGAGAGGGTAGAGGCAGCTCTGTCTTGGGACAGTGGCCCTCAATCTCCTAGCTACAACCGCACGGCCCACAACACAGGACAGGGAGACGCTGGGTGAAGGGAGAGGGACCCTAAAGTTCCCAGGGGTCTACCAGGGCCAGCATCCCCACAGAAACACAGATTGGATAAGGCCTGGTCCTACAGTCACTGCTCTGGTTCCCTGGAGCTACGATAATCCCACCTCAGAGTGGAGGGAGCTGCAGGACAGAAAGCCTCAATTTCCTCCTCTGTACATTGTGGTGCTTAGAGTGGGTGAGCCCCAGGATTCCAAGGCTCACAGAAGTGTCTGCTGGCCTCAGTTCTCTGTGGATGACCCACTGCCCTCCGAGGTCCTAGGAAAGTGCTTCCTACTTTCCTGAGCTGATTATTCCCCCAACAAGAGCACTGGGGTGCAGGGACTAGGAACTTGGAGTCCAGCAGGGCAGGGCAGAGCCATGGACCATGAGACCAGGTCCAGTCCTTGGTGGAACCTCGGGGTCCTCCTAAGAAATTAGGGCCTTTGCCCTGAATGTGGGGAGGGTACCTCCTGAGTATTTTGGATACCCCCGGGCCTGTTGAGGCAAAGAGGGGACTAGGGAGTCTCCGTTTTTCACCATATCACCAGTTTAACTGCAGGTCCTGGTCCTTTGCTCCCTAGGATCCAGGAGATCTGCTGCCTCCAGGACACCTGAACACAGGTATGGGATAGGAGCTTTCTTGCCTGGGACTTCAGGGCTAGTGCACAGTGGAGCAGAGAGGGACAAGAGCATGGAGACAGATACATGGGAGAGAAACGAGCAAATTCATTAGAGAAAATAAAGCAGGGTACAGCCAGTGAGAGAGGGATGGGGCCACTGGATGGGGGTCCAGAGGCCTCACTGAGGTGACATTAATATGTGACCAGAATGACAGGAGGGGCCAGACCTGCATGGGTCAGGGAACAATGTGCCAGGGAGAAGGTACAGCTGGTGCAGAGACTGGGAGGCAGGGTGAGTTTACCCAGAGAGGGGGTTGGAATGATGCCAGTGTGGCTACAGTGAGCTGTGGAGAAGAAGAGGGAGGGAGGAGGAGGGCAGGTCTAGGTCCTAGGTGAGTTGGAGGAGCTATCTCCTCCTCTGTGACATCACACCAAAACTTTGCAGCTTGCGAAAACAAACTGATGATCTCCCTGTCTCTGTGGACAGTAATGCTGCATGGATAAGCTGATGACTCTGCCCAAGTTCTCTCAGGAGGCAATGTGGTCTCAGCTGAGGCTTGACTGGGGAGGATCCACTCCCTACTCACTCTGTTGTGGGCAGGAGTCTTTCTTGTCAGTTGCTGGACTGGGTCCTCAACTCCTCTCTGTTGATCAGGCCACGTTAGGTCATTGTCGCATGGGCATTATAGGGCAGGCCAAACATACCAGCTGCTTTCCAGGGGGAAAGAGTGGGAAATGACAGTGAGAAAGAGAAAAAGAGAGAGAGAGAGATGACAGAGAGAACATAAGAGAGAGCCAGGAGGCATTGCCCCTAATAGGGTCACTATGAGTTGAAATTCACTCTAAGGCACCTTATAACCACAATAAGATTCCTGGGAAGCAAGTCCCTGAGTCCAGCCCACACTAGGGAAGGGGGTCGCACAGGATGTTGAGACCCGAAGGAGAGATTTTGGGGGGCCGTTGTGCAGGCTACCCACCTCCTAGTCCGAGATGAGGCACTTGGTCTGATTCTAAATAATGGAAGTTATTGGAGGCTTTTGTGCAGAGGGTAGGAATATCTGATGTTTAATTCTGAGCCCTGCTGGGGCAGAGAGAGAAACCAGGCCCAGAGGGGAAGTAACTTTCCAAAGCTCACAGGAAGAGAATCCACCCTGTTTGGGGGTGTGCTCCATGCTACTTCCCACTCCTGCTTGTAATTCGGCCATCTCTGAATTTGTGTATTAGCTACAGGTGACACCAGCCCAAGGGTTGACTGGTGTTTTCTCACATACACCTGCTGACTTCCCTAGGAAGAAGATGCTAGAATGATCCCCACTGTGTGCTAAGGAGACTGAGGAGGCACTGAGAAGCACAAAGACTGTGTCCACACTCACAAACTTATTAAGAGGGATGATCTGTATCTGAATCCAGCTCTCTCTGCTCAAAGCTGGGGCCCTGGCTATACCCAGGCCTACCCCAGGTTCTGTGGGAGGAGCTGCTGGTGGCGTATCTGTGCACAGTTCTAGAGATGGCATGGGGAGAGGTGAGAATTCAGTATCTCAGATGCAATTTTGGGGAGGACTTATGTTAGGTCAGGTACAGGTCAGGGGATCCAGGATATGACCTCACTTCCTTGGTGATGGAGTACATAGAACTTGGAATGCTGGTAACCAGGCACCCATATACTAGAGACAGCCTCTTACTTGCTCACTTGAGTGGAGACACTCGACCTAGAAAGATGTTTTCTTGTTGTTGCTCATCATCTTCCCCTGTGTCCAACCTTGAGAAACCCAGGAGTTCGACCCTTTCACGAAGGCTGAGACGTGATCTCATCCCCCATCCCCGAAGGCTCTGGCCATTTACCAGAAAGAAACCGAAGGTAACACAGGGTGGCCCAAATGCCAGTCCAGGCCAGGCCACCACTGTGATCCCACCTGGGCCACCCCACATCCCTCCTGACTGATTGGCAATAGGGTGGTGGGTGGGCCGAGTCTATCTCGTTTGGGTGTCTTGCAGACTGGCGGCTGGGGTGGCACAGTTGGATACCTGCTTCACATCCTTGTCCAACCAGCTTCATTACATAGGACGTTGGGATCTGTATCTCTACCCAGGAATCATAGTTCTGACCAGGGCTTTAGGGAGGGATGGTCAGGGGGATCATGCCCTGAGTCAGCACACTTACCTGGGCCTTCTAGGAGCTCGAGTTCACCCTGTATGTGGCAGTCACCCCACAGTCCTAGCTGCAGGCTTTGACTGCCCTTTGGTGACCTTGTGCTAGACCAACTGTTCCTAGATCCTGGTGCAATACACAGAGGTCCATATCTTCACCTTGCTCCTAAGTCCCCTACTCCCCTTGCAATCTCTCCTCCTTCCTGGAATGTGGGAGGCGGAGAGGGGCTGCAGAGCACAAGGTGGTCCAGTGGATGTGGCCGGGGCTGCATGGTGTAGCCTCTGGCTGAACCTTCCTATATGTGATATAGGCAGGAAAGTAGGAGCTCTTCGAAGGTCTAGGGGACACAAGGGCCTGAAGGGGCAGAGATGAATGGTGGAGGCTTGGGGAAGCCCTTAATGCCCCCTGTACCACTGTTGGGCACTCTCTCTGCAGAAGTCCACACAGGAGATCCACGAGGAGAAGGAGGATGGCATTATCTACTCCGTCTACCCCAAGAAAGGGGCCAAGAAGGGCTGGCGCAAGCTCTGGGTGAGTGTGTGTGGGCAGGGTCCCAAGCCAGGACCCTGAGATGACCAGATGGGACACATGTGCCAGACACCACCTGGAGATCCCTAGCTCCCTCCCAGGGATGTCTCTCTCAAGGGCCACAGTTCCCTCCCAAAGAAATCCGCCAAAACCATTCCCTTACCCCCCAACTGCCCTCCCCACCCCGACCAGGTACAGTGTCACTGTATATTTGTAGGAATATCAGAAAAGAGTCTTTTGTACTGTTTTTGCTGCACATCAGCTCAGACATCTTTTTCCATGTTGTTCCTGTTTCAGTGTTGAACTCTACAGTCCCAGGGCAGTAGTCAGCTGGGCTCTCCTTCCACACCTTCTCCCAGCCTCTCACATCCTCATGCTTAGCAGGCTTCTTTTACCCAAAAGCACAGGGCTCAGGCTATGATGCACATATTTCTGCAACCTGCAATCTCAGGGAACCCATCACCATGACCACTCCAAGTCAGGAGCTCTGTCCTGACTCAGCTGCAGAAAATTCCAGAAGGGAGGCTGGTTCCCACAGTGACTGACCATCTCACTGCTGCTGGCCCTGGGCTGATTCCTTCTGATGCCCTTTCAGCAGGGCTGCAGGAACCTCACGTGTGTCCTCATACACTGACCCACAGCAGGGCTGCAGGAACCTCACGTGTGTCCTCACACACTGACCACCCAGGACAAACTCCCAGGGGCAGCACGCTGGGGCAAAGGATGTGCACATTCCAAGTTAGGATCCCTAGAGCCAGACTCCTTCCCAAGACAGCTGTCGCAGTCACGTGGCCCAGCAGTCTGTGACACTGGCTCAGTCCCTGCATCCAGGCTGTTCTGGCTATTACGGTTCTTTTCCATTTTTCCCAGTCTGCTGTCACATTGGCCACTAGAGATCCAGGGTCATTTTGAGGTGGTTTTGGCCCTGAGAAGGACCTCTGAGTCCTTTACCGGTCATTCATACATGTCCTTCATGATTGGTCTGTTGAGATCCTTGATCCTATGGGGGTCTTTCTCCCACCCAGGGATCTTCTGGCATTCACCTTTTGCTGAATCTGCGACCACTACACCTTTAGCTTTTCAAAACCCCCTTTAAATGCACAGAAAAGAAATTCTGTGTCTTGCTTTGCATTCAGAGGGGGTCTCGTGGGTGTGTCTGCTCTGTGAGCTGTCTCAAGCTGGGGAGGTAGCGAGCTTGCACCACACTTTCCAGTCTGAGTCAGGAGCAGAGCAGGCCTCACGTGGCACACAAGGAATATCACGGGGCCCTAGCGTCTGACAGTTCTGGGCTCTGATGCCCTTGACTATGACAGACACTGGACAACAATCAGCTGGGTGTTCTCACCTCCACAATAGAGTGTTCTGTGAGGAGTCACAAGGATAATGGCCTTAATACCAAACCAAGCCAAATTTGTTGCTGTGGAGTCCATTCTGACTCGTAGTGACCCGATAGGACAGAGGAGAAATGCCCTATAGGGTTTCCAAGGATTGGCTTGTGGATTCGAACTGCAGACATTTTGCTTAGTAGCTAAGCTCCTCAGAGCCACAGCGCCAGCGGAGCTCCATTCAATACAGGGAAGTAATATAGTTAACAAAATGGCTTGAGGCTCCTAATATGTTTAATCATCTCCACCTCCTGTTTTCGGTTGGGAACGTCTTGTCCCACCTCCTGCCACAGGTCACAGAGGTCCCGGACCCCGACCCTCCCTATGGTTCACGCGGTGCCTCTGACGGTATGTCCCTTTACTCTCTCACCCCAGTGTGTACGTGGGTTGGACCAGGACTTAGATGAGACCTGCGTGGTGAGGACAGTCAAGGCTGGCTCACTGGAGAAGCTAGTGGAGCACCTGGTGCCCGCCTTCACAGAGGGGGACTTCTCCTACATCGATATCTTTTTGGGAACCTATAGGACCTTTGCCACCACCCAGCAGGTCCTGGAACTGTTGTTCCAAAGGTGAGTAGCCCGCCGTTCACAGCCCAGAGGGAACTCAGCCCCTTAACCAGCTGTGAATCTTAGGAATGTCACTCACCTCTCTGTGACTCAGTTTGGTCCTCTGAAAAGATGGGGGGTAGAGGATCAGCCTCCTTGAATTTACTCTCAGTACCACATGGGACAAGCCATGTAAAGTGTGTACCTGGAACCCCACCAAAAACAAAACTGTTGCCATTGAGTCAATTCCAAACCATAGTGAACTTAGAGGACAAAGTACAGCTGCCCCATAGGCTTTCCAAGGAGCAGCTGAATTTGAACTGTTGACCTTTTGGTTAGCAGCCAAGCTCTTTAACCACTGTGCCGCTAGACCAGCTGTAGGGAAAAGGCTGCTGGAGGGGCTGGAATGTTCACATTTACTTTTTTCCTTTCTTCCATGAAGAAGGTGTATGCCTCATCCCTCACTGACTCCATGGTCTTCAGCAATCCTACTCCCCATTTGAAAAGGGGGAGTTGAGATCCTATCAAGTGGGTCCTTGTCCTTTGTGTAGCCAGACCAAGAATCTCTGGTGGCTGACAGAGGGGCCCTAGGACAATCAGACACTGGGAAAGGTGCTGCTTAGCTTCATTCAATCAACAATTATCTATGAAGCCCCTACAGTTGCAGACACTCTTCTAGACACTCAGCATCATCTAGACACAAAGCAGAAAAGAAACCCTGCCCTCCAGATCTTCATCCTAGCCAGGAGGCAGACAGGAACACTAGACATGGGAAACAGGTAGTGTCCACAGTATATAACATAGACGCCCTCATGCCTCCTCTAGGTATGGATACCACTGCCCCCATTCAGCCGGGGACAGAGGACCCCAGGACCAGCAGAAAGAGTGAGTGGACATTGGGTGGAGAAAGAGGGTCCTCTGTCTACAAGGAAGACTTCGGGTTGGAGGAGGCCTGTGAAAGGATTTGGGCTGGGCATATCCTGGGTCCCACATATGTAGATGCCCCTGCAGGAATGAGGTTAGCAGAGCCCCCAGTAGGAGAAAGGAGTCACGCAGAGCTGGGGATGCAGTCTGGGCTTAGTGGAAAGTAAATTGTTCAAAGGGGGCTCAGTGTGGCCCGTGAAGGTACACTTCCCCCCATAATTTCCTCCCATCTCTGATTATTCCTTCCCCATTTGGGACCATATCAGGAGGTGAGGAAAAACCTGCAACACGGTCATGCACCCCTGTCGTGGGTGCTCATCTCCATGTGGGGCCCTGTCCATCAGCAGAGAGTGGCCGTGGGAGACAGACCTTGTGTTTTCTCAGCCTCAAATACACCTGGAGCACTACTATGTGCCAGGCTGTGAGATGAACATGCAGATACACTGCTTCCTACCCTTTCGGGTTTACTGTCCAGTGGGGAGGGTGTCAGGGGACAAACAGAGACATGAGTCAGTGTTTGAGGGGGGAGAGTTGGTCAAACCATTGATAGAATTCTCTCTATGACCAAGGCTCTGTGTTAAGCCCCTGCTCAGTGACTAGTTTCCCACTGCCAGGTCAGCCAGAGAGGCTGGTACACAGTAGGGCTAGACTTCAGAAGGTCAGGGACAGAGGGACCCAGTCCCTTGTAGAGATGCCCTGGGAGGTCAGTGTGGTGGGAAAGGCCAGGCCTCTGACCCTGCTTTTCATCACGCATCCCCAGTGCCATCTCTTTCATCCTGAAAACCTGGATGGATGAATACCCAGAAGACTTTGACCAGCCAGCACACTTGCCCTGCCTGAAGCTCCTGGTGAAGTACCTGCAGGTGAACATGCCGGGCTCGAACCTGGAACACCGTGCCCTTCTTCTCTGTGCCCAGTTGGACCACCTCGAACCCAGTGAGGCAGAACCAGAGGGTGAGGAGGATTGGGCATGCCTGCATGTGAGCTTGTGAGGGGGACATAGGGTGGGATACACAAAGAGGACCCACAGAGTTGGGGTTGGGCCAGAGCTCAGAGTAACCTCAGACCCCCCTCTGGTGGACCATAGTCTGGGAAGACTTCCTGGGGTAGAAATCTAGGCCTTAGACTTCTCTTCAAGGCAGTGGGATATTTTCTGTCATTGGAAAAGCACAAGGAAATGTAGCCATGTTGGTGACTATTTCTCCTCTTGTGCCTCCCCCATCAGGGCCGGCACCAGGTCTAAAAGCAGCTCAGGATCTCTGTCCACCCACAGAAGGAGCTCCAGGGCGACCTCATGAGGCAGATCACACTCCAATACCAACACTGGAGTTCCGTAGATCATCAGGTCCTCCATCCCCACACCTGTCACGACACAGAGACCCTGCTGGAATGCTGGCGTCTTCTCCTGGATCACCTCCCAGAGCAAATCCAGAACCACCTGTTGGGGTAGATCCTACCCCTGAACCATCACAGGAGCTGGATGGAACACCAGATCCTCAACCACCACCTCCATTATCAGACGAAGAGTCTGCTGGAGGACTGGGTTCTCTTCCTGGGTCACCTCCAGAACCAGCTCTTCTACCCCCAGCAGATGTCGATCCTGCTCCTGTATCAACACCAGAGCTCCACACAGCATCAGCTATTCCATCACCAGCTTCCACACTGGCACCAGAAGGAAAGCCAGCTGGAGGGATGGATTCCCATCCTGGGCCACCACAGGAACCACCTCCTGGACCACCTGCTGGTGTCGATCCTGCTCGTGCAGCAACACTGGGGCTCAGTGTAGCCCCAGTCCCTCCATCTGCTGCTCTGGCCCAGGCACCTGATGAAGGGCTGAAAGAGAAGCCACGTTCTAATCCTGGGCCACCTCCGGAACTCAGTCACAGACCACCAGCTGCTGTGGATCCTGCTCCTGCAGCAACACCGGGGCTCAATGTTGCACCAGGTCCTCCATCTCCAGGTCTGGCCCAGGTTCCAGAGGAAGAGGCTGCTGGAAAGCTTGACCATTATCCTCAGGCACCTCCAGAACAAGCTTCCAGACCACCACCTGAGGTCCATTCTATGCCTACAGCAACAGCAGAGCTAGATGTGGCTCCATGTCTTCCATCTCCTGGTCCGGCCCAGGCTCCAGACAACGAGTCTGCTGGGGAGCTGGACTTGTATCCTGGGTCACCTACAGAGCCGTCTCCAGCAGTACCAGCTGATGTCGAGCCTACTCCTGTGCCAACACAGGGGCCCCATGTAGCCCCATGTCCTCCATCGGCTGCTCTGGCCCAGGCACCAGAAGAACAGTCTGATGAAGAGTCGGATTCTTATCCTGAGCTGCCTGCAGACAACTCCCAGGCCACCAGTTAATGTTGACCCTGCTTCTGCATCAACACCGGGGCTCAGGTAGCCACAGATCCTCCATCTCCAGCTCCGGCCCAGGCCCCAGAGTCCCAGCAAGTCACCATGCCCACTCCACTCCAGCTCCTCAGCCCCAGCCAGGGAGCATCGGCTTCAGAACGAGATCCTTCCTTCCCTTCACCTGAGTGGGTATTTCTCTGGTTTATATGTAGCATATTACACCTCACTTTACATTTATAGCTCTGACTGTCTTCACCGGTAGATTTCTCATTAAATAAAGTTTGGTTTTAATGGTTTTAACGGGTGTGATACCGTGGTTTTATGCACTTTCACGATCCCATCAACTATCACCAGTATCTATTTCAGAACATTGTCATCAACACACACAGAAACCCTGGACCCATTAAGCAGTCCTCCCCATGCCTGTCCCTCGTGCCCATGGCAATCAGTGATTGGCTTTCTATGCCTATGGATTTACCTGCTCTAGATTTCTTCTCTAAATGGAAACATGTGGCCTTTTGTATCTTGCTTCTTAGCTTAATGTGTTCGAGGTCCGTCCACATTGTAGCACGAGTCATATTCTCACTCTAAAGCTCAATGCTATTCCCTTGTGTAGATGAATCACACTTTGTTGATCCAGTCATCTGTTGATGGACATATGGGTTGGTTCCACCTAATGACTGATGGGAGTAGAGCTGCTGTGAGCATTCATGGACAGGTATCTGTGTGAGTGCCTGTCTACAGGATAAATCCCTGGGGTGGGTAAAGGAAGGTGGGAAAGGTGAGGACACAGTCCAGGTGTGGGGGGGTGAAGTGTCATTGAGGAAGCTGTGGAGATCTCAGGTGTAAGGTGGGAAGTGGTTCAGTAGAA
Organism: Loxodonta africana; assembly: GCF_030014295.1. Classification (NCBI taxonomy): domain Eukaryota; kingdom Metazoa; phylum Chordata; class Mammalia; order Proboscidea; family Elephantidae; genus Loxodonta; species Loxodonta africana. Next base: position 112,553,293 of record NC_087350.1, read on the forward strand.
GGCATACCTGTAGGGAGTGAGGAGGTAGGAGGCATCAGTTGAAGTTCAGGTGTGGTTATTGAGGTGGGAGGGGTCAGGAGGCAGCCCTGGGGTGGGAAGTGAGAAGGTAGGAGTGACCAGGACTCTGCCTGGTTGTGGCAACTGAGGAAGAGGGAGGGGTTAGGAGATGGCTGAGGTGTGGGTAAGGAGGAACTGGGAAAGCTCAGGAACCAGGCAGGTTATGGAAAGTTAGGGGGAGGTAGGAGCCAAGAGAACACCTATGTGAATGTTTTGAGTCTTAGGGAGGGAGCTCACCATAGCTCAGGTGCGGTAGCTCATGAGGTGGTGGGTCAACAGACAGCAAAGTTCTGCAGAGGAAGGAGGTGGAAAGTGTCAGGAGAAAGCACAGGTGTGGTCAGTGAGTTGTCAGGAAGAGCCAGGAGGCAGCCCGGGTGTGGGGATGAGGAGGTCTGAGGGGCCAGGAGGCAGCCCAGGTGTGGGGAGTGAGGAGGTGTGAGGGGACAGGAGACAGCCCAGGTGTGCGGAATGAGGAGCTATGAGGAATCTGGACGTAGCCCAGTGTTACCAAGTGTGTAGATAGAAGGGCAGGAGAACCCCGGTGCAGGTACTGAGGAGCCTGGAGAACCAGGAGGTGGCAGAGGGTGGGTACTGAGGAAGTGGTAGAGGTTGGGGGATACCCCACCTATGGAAAGTGATGAAGAGGGAGAGGCCCAGGTACGAGTAATGATTAGGTTGGAAGGACCAGGAGGCAGTCCAGGTGTGGCCTTTTAATCATTTTACGTTGGCTGAGGCAAGGTAAGTTCAGATACAGATCAAGACAGCCCAGTTAGCCCATTTCCATCCAGTCAATTCCGACTCATGGTGACCCTATACTATAGATCAAGAGAAAGAGTGAAAATTTGAAACGCTTGATTATACCCACAGGCTCTGAGGAAAACACAGCATTCTTGGACACAGGGCCGTTATTGGGGTTGCACCCAGCGCAGGATCACAAAAGCCACATTTGGAGAAGACAGCTTATGTATGCAAGCAGGGCAGGGTAGGCTAGATTTCCTGGGGTTTGGGATTCGAACTGCCGACCTTTTGGTTAGCAGCCGTAGCTCTTAACCACTATGCCACCAAGGTTTCCAGGCCACATAAAGCAGTCTGTTAATTAACCAAGAAGCCCTTGCTGAGGCACCAGGGCACTGTGGGGAGGCTGGAGAACCCCCAGGGAGAGTCTAAAGAGTGCACCCAACCAAGGTAGGCTTCCCATCCCAGAAAGTCAAGCCCCCCTTTACAAAGCCCTGGACTGGACTTCCAAATGCCAGAGTTTGCTTTTCTAACTTCTCCAACCCTAAGCTAAGGTCACCTCCACTTTTTATTTTACTAAGCAGAATATTAAGTTCATATGCTTTGGTTCTTATCTTTATTCAGAGACATTAATGACATTCACTGTGCTGGGCGACCATCAACACTATCCATCCCCAGATGTTTTTCATCACCGAAAAGGGAACCCAGTGCCCCTTCAGCAACAGCTCCTCATTTCTCCCTCCCCTCAGCCCCTGGTCACCACTGATAGCTTCTTATCTCCATGGACTTGCCAAAAAACCCTGGTGGCGCAGTGGTTAAGTGCTCGGCTGTGAACTGAAAAGTTTTCAGATGAAACCCACCAGGTGCTCCACTGAAGAAACGACCTGGTGATCTGCTCCCATGAAGATTAGAGCCTAAAAAACCCTGTGGGGCAGTTCTACTCTGTCACGTGGGGTCAGAATGAGTTGGAATCAATTCAAAGGCTACTAACAACACCACCAATGCATTTGTCTAGTTTAGACATTTAAGTGGGATCATACGACACTTGTCCTTTTGAGTCTGACTTGCTTCACTCAGCATGTTCTCAAGGTCCACCATGTATGGCATGCATCAGGGCTTCGTTTCCCTTTTTGGAGGAGTAATATTCCACTGCATGAATAGACCATATTTTGCTTATCCATTCCTTTGTTGGTGGACACTTGGGTTGTTTCCATCATTTGACTATTGTGAATAATACCGCAGTGAGCATTCATGTACACGTATCTGCGTGAGGCCCTGATTTCAAGTCCTTTAGGGCTAATCTAGGAGTGGCATTGCTGGGTCATATAGTGACCAGAGAACCTAGTTTTTTTCTCAGAGATTCTTGAATTTCAAACAGAAAGTAGCCCCCATTTGACTCTAGGAAGTTTTGAGAATTTTTTTTTTTTTTTAATTAAAGCTCTATAAAACCCAAACCAAACCAAACCAGTTGCCTTCGAGTCGATTCCAATTCATAGCAACCGTATAGGACAGAGTAGAACTGCCCCATAGGGCTTTCAAGGAGTGCTTGGTGGATTCCAACTGTCGACCTTTTGGTTAGCAGCCTTAGCTCTTAAGCACTTCCCCACCAGAGTCTCCTAAGGCGCTATACTTGCATTTTATTATATTTATAACTACCCTGTATCTGGGGTTGTGGTGGTGCAGTGGTGGATTCTCACCTTCTATGTAGGGGACCCGGGTTCCATTTCCAGGCAACGCACCTTATGCGCAGCCACCACCCATCTGCCACTGGAGGCTTGGCTGTTGCTCTGATGCTGAACAGGTCTCAGCAGAGCTTCCAGACTAAGCCAGATGAGGAAGAAAGGCCTGGTGATCTACTTCTGAAAATCAGCCAAGGAAAACGCTGTGGGTCACAACAATCCACTCTGCAGCTGTTCATGGGTTTGGCACAGCACCAGGCAGCGTTTGGTTCCAATGTTCATGGGATCGCCGTGAGACAGGCTGACTCAACAGCAGCTAACAGCCAACAGCAACAACCCCATATTGGGGGCTACGTCACAAGGCACAGTCACGTGGGCATAGAATTAAAACAAACCGAAACTGTGGCCGTGGAATCCTGTCTGATTCATGGCAACTCGAGGTGTTACAGAGTAGAACTGTGCTCCCTAGGGTTTGCTTGGTTGTAATCTTTCGGGAAGCAGGCCTCCAGGCCTTTCTTCTGAGGTATGCCGGATGGGTTCAAACTGCCAATCTTTAAGTTAGTAGTCATCGCAAACTGTGCCACCCAGGGACCTGGGGAAACTGTAGGGTGAGGGAGTTCTCTTGTCCAAAAGCACCAAGAGTCTACAAGCTCACCATTTTCTTTGAAAGTGAAGCCAATACCTATCCTACCCATTTCTCATTGCCACTGAGTCATTTCTGATTCATAGTGACTCTGTAGGACAGAGTAGAACTGCCCCACAGGGTTTGTAAGAAGCAGACTGCCACATCTTTTTCCTGCAGAGCCGCTGGTGAGTTTGAACCATTGGCCTTTTGGTTAGCAGCCGAACGCTTTACCCTCTGCACCACCAGGGCTCCTTATACTCCCTATGTTAGTCCTACAGAAATCAGGATAGGACAGTCTGAGAAGTGTCTAATCACACAGATACGGGATTTTGTAGCTGGAAGCAATCACAGAGATTCTCGGGTCCAAATTTCCCACCCTTGCAATTAAAAAATCAATAAAACTTGGACTCAGGATGAGAGGCAAAGTTACACTTCCCCAAAGACCAGTGATGCACGACTTTAACAGAGAAAGTCTGCTTCAGAAGGAGAGACTGGAGCTGGTCCTAGGAGGCTGTGTACAATTTGGATGAAGACAACCTTTTTGTGCCTCCTTGAAGGTCCATGCCAATCAGTAACAAGATGACTGATAGGATGAGAAGAGATCCAGGAAGAAAGCTGCCATGCCCCTGGGACATGTATCAGGATGGACTTCAGATGGCGGCCTCTCATTTCAAAGTCGCTTGTGCAGCGGTAATATCTTAACCCCCTTCACTGCCTGACTGATTTTTTTCCCAAAGAGCCGAGGGGACCCCGGGGGCAGCCAGGATTTATACTGACTGATGGCCTACAGTGGGCTTTCCAGCACCCAAGTTCTTCCTGCTGATTGTAAATCCAAGCGGTTACCTTGTTATCCAGTGGACCACACAGCTCCGGGGCCTTAACGGGATCCACCTAAACTCTGCTTCTGCCTCAGCTGGAGAACGTGAGGGTAGAAATACGGTTGGGGTTTCAGTGGGAAAGGAGCAGTGTCGGGGGTTGCTTCTCATGTACGCAGAAGGACGGCATCAGATGCCAGAGGCCCAGCCACCGCCTGCGGGGACCAGTAGCTGCACCTCCATCCAGGGCCTCCCCCGTCAGCACTTCATTTGGTAGCATTTTTCTTTACAAAAATACACACGGGACATCACTGGATTTAAGATTTTTTGTTTTGTTTTAATACGACCCTATATTGCATTTATTGTATTTATCCCTACCCCTTAATGCGGGTTCCTTTAAAGGCCACAGTCATCTTGGGGTTAAGTGGCTCTAAGAGATTTCTTGCCGAAGTTTGAAAACAAAGACAAGGCTTTTTCACACCATATTTGTGGATGCTTCCTTCAAGTTGCTGCCTAAGCAATGAACCACCCCCCATCTGTCAGCTTGGTGTACTTGGTGGGTTGCATGTTGCTGTGATGCTGGAAGCTATGCTATGCCAGCTACACCAGCAGGGTCACCCGTGGTGGACAGGTTTCAGTGGATTGTCCATGCTAAGACAGACTAGGGACTGACCCCAAAAGGGAGTCCTTGGGTGGTGCAATGCTTCACGCGCTCAGCTGCTCACCAAAAGGTTCCAGGTTCAAATTTACCCTGTGGTGCCTTGGAAGGAAGGCCTGGCAATCTACTTCCAAAAAACCAGCCATTGAAAACCCTATGCTGCACAATTCTACTCTGACACACGTGGGGTTGCCATGAATCAGGGTGGACCAAACCAAAACCAAACAAACCCAGTGCCGTCGAGTCGATTCCGTCTCATAGCGACCCTACATTAAGCCCCAAATGAAGATCAAAATGCAAGGGGTGACTATTTTGTATTGTCAAAAGAAGACAATACTCTGTTGGGAATGACACCAGGGAGCCCTACTTTGCCTTGACTTTAGGGGACATATGTGTCCCCTTGTTACATATGGTGATGCAGTAGCTTTGTCTAGCTGTTCTTCTGTGCAAAGTCCTCCCTGGGAAAATAGTCTGTGAAAACCAAAACCAAACCAAACCGAGTACAGTTGAGTCAATTCCGACTCATATTATAGGACAGAGTAGAACTGTCCCATAAAGTTTCCAAGGAGCGCCTGGTGGATTCGAACGGCTGACCCTTTGGTTAGCAGCTGTTTCCAGTCTGTGAAAAGACACACTATTTGTAGGTGTGACACGGTGTCATCTTTCTTCCTAAAACCCGGGCCGACCTGGTGGTACAGACATTGTTCTTGCGCAAGCCGGGGCCCGTGCCCACTTGTAAAGCAGCAGGGAAAGGGAAGATACGACAAGTTTCTCACCAGGTAGACATCAAGCACTGAGGCGTTATCATTCTGCGCTTCCAGAGTGTCTGTCTCAGAGGTTAGGTAGAAGGTCCCCTCCTCCAAGGTAAATGTTGAACTGCAAGGTAACCCTTTGCTGGAAAAATATACAAGGGTCATGAGCAGGTTGCCACCAGAACGAAATCCATAGAAACCTCCATGATTGTGGCTACAGATAACTGAGGTGGGGATGGTTTGGAGGTTGAAAAACTTTTTTTTTATGCTGTTCAAAGGGGATATGATCAGACCTGGGGACACAGTACTTGAGTTAATCTATTAGATTCTGGGTGCCATGACCCAGAATATACTTTATGACAACTGTGCACGTGTCTTTAGTTAGTAGTGCGTTTCCTCTCCCTGCTTCTTTGTGTTTTCCAGACGCGATTTGTGAAGCTCATACCTGAGAGTAGGGAGTTGCCGGGGACCAAGAAGCCCGCTGCTCATCTTTGACTCTGGATAGTTGCTTCTCGCTGGTTAAGTTCTCCTCTCTTGGTGCTCACACTTTGCCACTTTATAGAAGACAACCTTGTGCATAGTTAGCAATGGTGATGTCTGTTCTTTTTACTATTGTATTTTTCTTTTTGGCATGAAAGGTTTAATTACATCAGTGGTTAAACACAATTTTCTGCCCCCCCGCCAGGGAGCCCCAGTGGCAACAAAAGTTAAGCAAGGCTGCTACCCAAGAGGTTGGCAGTGCAATGGGAGAAAAGACCTGGTGATCTGCTTCTGTAGACATTAGAGCCTTGGAAACCCTATGGGGCAGTTCTACTCTGTCATATGGGGTCACTATGACTTGGAATCGACTGGACAGCATCCCACAATAATAACAACCTCCAGGGCTCCTGATTCGGGAGGTCTGGTGTACGGTGCATGAGTTTGTATCGGGTGGTAGTGATGCTGCTGGTCTGGTCCAGGGACCACTATTTGTGCCACACGGAATTACATAATTAGAGTGTTGTGTTATATGCTTTCATCATACCGAAGCATATAAGGGAAACCCTGGTGGCGTAGTGATTAAGTGCTACGGCTGCTAACCGAGAGGTCGGCAGTTCGAATCCCCCAGTTGCTCCTTGGAAACTCTATTGGGAAATTCTACTCTGTCCTATGGGTTCGCTATGAGTCGGAGTCGACTTGTCGGCAGTTGGTGGTTGGTTAAGCATATAAGACAACGCTCTAATTGTCGACTCAACGGCAATGGCTTTAGGATTGTATGCTGTGTAAGGAGAGTCCAAAGTGTACCTCAGTAATAAGGACACAAAAGCCAATGGAATGCAGGTAGAGAGCTGTTTATGCAGGGAAACTGCCTTGTTTTGTCGTGAGATGACAACCAGTGTTCACTGTTGAAGTAATTGGTCCATCTTGGTGGTGTCAGCTGCCCTGGAGTCAACCCTAACTCATGGTGACCCCATGAACAGTGGAACAGAACGCTGCCTGGTCCTGTGCCAACCCTGTGATCAGTTTTCAGTCAGATCATTGTGACCCACAGGGTTTTCACTGGCTGCTTTTCCGAACTAGATTGCCAGGCCGTTCTTCCTAGTCCATCTTAGTATGGAAAGCTCCGCTGAAACCTGCTCAGCATCATAGCAACACGGAAGGCTCCACGGAGAGATGGGTCCTGGCTGTGCACGAGGTGCACTGGCCGGAAGTCAAACCCGGGTCCCTCATAGACGGTGAGAATTCTACCATCTCGAACCAAATAGTATTTAAATTGGGTATTAATTTAGGGGCTCAGGAATGCACAATTTTTTTCTTCATTGAAATACAGGGCAGTTTTGTTTTTAACCTGTGGAAATTTGCCATGTGAAGGTTTCTGCAGGCACAAATTGTCCCCAGGGTTTGGATGTTTGGTGTTAGGAGAACTGGGCAGGGGTGGCTATCTGCCATATGGAGGGAACCTCAGCATGGCGCGTGGTCGCCCCCTGGTGGTCGAGCAGAGAGCAGCTGTGGAGAAGAAGGACTTCGCCTCTCATCTTCCATACCATGTCCTCTTCCTGAGATCCCCTCCTGGCTTAGCTCAGAGCTCACCTCTGCTGACAACACCCTGTCTAAAGTCATCCTCTTAAGGAGCCCTGGTGGCACAATGGTTAAGTGCTCAGCTGCTAACTGACTGGCTGAACCCACCAGCAGCTCAGCAGAAAAAAGACCTGGTGATCTGCTTCAGTAAAGATGACAGCCTGGGAAACCCTATAGGGCAGCTCTACTCTGTCCCATGTGCTCGCTATGAGTGGGAATTGACTCAGTGGAACCCAGCAACAACAACAAGGTCACCCTCCCAGGATGGGAGACTACTGAGGACATTATAACCTCTGTGCCTCTCATCTGGGAACTGCACGTAATTCTCTCTGTGAACATCTGACTCTGAATGGAAGACTCACGAACTAGTTAGGAATCCTGACCTTTTCAATATCAAACAAAGAAATGACAAAGTTGCCAAAAATCTGCGTAGTTTTCCTGGTCATAAAAGTAAGGCATATTGAGAAAACTTTGAAAATAAAGAATAGTAGGAGGAAAGGAATGTGTCTTGGTGGCACAGTGGTTAAAGTGCTCGACTGCTCACTGAAAGGTCAGCAGTTTGAACCCACCAGCTGCTCTGCAGGAGAAAAGATGGGGCAGTCTGCTCCTGTCAAGATTACAGCCTTGGAAAGTATATGGGGCAGTTCGATTCTGTCCTACAGGGTCACTAGGAGTCAGAATCAAGTTGAAGGCAAAGGATTTTGGTTTATGTAAAATATACAATAGGGGGGTGGCAAAAAATACGCTACAAAAAAAATAGTGGTTTTCCAGACTTTCTGAATTGTGGGCCATATTGCTTTTATGATAATTTTTTTAAGTAACTTCCTCCATCTGATTTTAATTTTTAGTTACTTCTACTCATCTTCTTCCTAATAAAGGTATAAGCAAGAATATTCTGGAAGTGCTTGTTCTTTTCAAAATTTTATTTTTTTAGTGGTCCTACATGCATATGGTATAAAATACAGCAGAAAGTAGCCCTCTTTGCCCATATTCTCGTGTGATTCAGAGGTCTCCTGCCTAGAAGCAAACTCTTTTTGGAAGTATTTTTTTTAATATAATATTTACCTTTTGGTTTTGGAACCTAAGAGTATGTCACTGACACGGTTAAAAGATAATAATAAAAAAAAAAAAAAACAGAAACATTAGTGTATTCTCCAGGATTCAAGAAGTACATTTTTCAATGATATTTTTTAAAAAATATATTATTACCAGAAAAAGGAAATACCAGATTTCCTTGGTTCATAGGATCAAAATTCGATACAATCAAAATCATCCCTTTTTTAACCTTTATTATCTACTCTGTTTTACACATGTATTAGTTTTCCATCTTGGTAAGTAGACTATTTTTGCATCATTAAATTTGGGCACAAAAACAAGGCTCATAGACACTGGTTTCCAGATTATAGAAAGAACTCTTACAACCCAATAATAGAAAGGCAAATAACCCAGTAGAAAAATGAGCAAAACATACCAATTACGATGGCTAAAGTACATAATGCCGACATCAATAAATGTTGGTGAGAATTAGGAGCCACAGGAACTCCCATTCATCCCTAGTGGGAATGCACAATATGGCCACATGGAAGACCCTGGCAGTTTTCTTACAAAGCCAAACATCATCTTGGTTATCTAGCGCTCTACAACAGAAACGCCACAAGTGGGTGTGTTTAATGAACGCAGATATATTTTCTCAAAGTTGAGGAGTCTAGAAGTCCAAAGTGAGGGTGCTGGCTGGAGAGGAAGGTTTTCTCTCTCTGTAGGCTCTGGGGGAAGGTCCTTGTTCCCTGGCGATCTTCATGTGCTGTGGCATCTATCTTCTCCCATCTCTGCTTGCTTCTCTATGCCTAATCTGCTCTTTTTCTCTGTCAAAGGTGATTGGCTTAAAATACGCCCTACACTGATATGGCCTCTTAACAAAGAAATCCCATTCTTAAATGAGAATATAACCACAGGTATACTCATCACTGTCAAGTCGATTCTGACTTATAGAGACCCTACAGGACAGAGTAGAACTGACTCAGGGTTTCAAGGCTGTAATCTTTATGGAAGCAGATTGCCCCATCTTTCTCCTGTGGAGCAGCTGGTGGGTTCAAACCACCAACATTTTGGTGAACAGCTGAGCACTTAATCACTGTGCCACCAGGTAAAGGGGTTAGGATTTAAAACATATGTTTTAGGGGGACACGATTCAACCCACAACACCATATGATCCAACAATTGTGCTCCTTGATTTACCAACATTGAAAGCCTACGTTCACACAAAAACCTGCACACAGTGTTTATGGGAGGGTTTCTTATATGTAGTTCTCATCAGTGTGGTGGCTGAATGCATCTCTCTGTCTCCTTCCTGAGCCATCAGCAACCACAGTGCACCCCCTGCTTCCTTCTGTGGGGTAACTTTGTCTTCCGGGATGGACCCTGGGCACACAGAAAGCACTCATGCTCCTGCCCCCTTAAATGCTGTACTCCTAGGCTGCCTTCAAACAGGCAGCTCTGCTCACTCTGCAATCAGAGCTCCAAGGACATTGGCATTCTCCAGGACATATACCAAGCCCTCCAGAGTGTCCACTGAGGCCCCTTTCCCTGGGTGGCGACAGGCGCCCCTTTCCCTGGGTGGCGGCAGGCACCCCCACCCACCGACAGGTGCACTAACAAGCAAGATCTAACTACTAACTCTTTTCTTGGTCTCTCTAACCAAGAAAATCAACCTTATTTAAAGGCTGAAGGTGGGTGGTTACCTAAGGGCTGCAAAACTCGTCCTGACCACTTCCTTTGCAAATCCTGCAGAAGCCTTACGTTTTTGGGCCTCAACCAAAATGAGTACTAAAAACATTTTGTTTAGCATTCTGTGATTTTTAGCAAAGACAGATTAGTGAAGGGTACACACAGTATTGAAGAGAAATGTGGATCTCTCCTAATCAAGAAATGCCTTACAGAGGACGGAAAATCTTACCTGTGCTCAGGTACCTTTCTGCTATATGCATGACTGTGTATGAACGTGTCCATTGCTGCTTAAAGCACGAATGGAATGTGATTATTGAAACAGTGAGGAGCTACCGTAAGGGATCATGAAGACTAAAAAGATACTGCAGGAATACACCATCCAATCCAAATAACTGCACCACAAAGATCAAACCAGTAGCTATGGAATCAATTCTGCCTCATGGCGCCTCCGTGTGTGTCAGAGTAGAACTGTGCTCCTCAGAGTTTTCACTGGCTGATTTTTTCAGGAGCAGATTGCCAGATCTTTTTTCTGGGGTGCCCCTGGGTCAACTCAAACCTCCAAGCTTTTGGTTAGCAGCCGAGTGCCTTAAGCATTTACCCTACCCAGGATCTGCAGAAAATTCCTGTTCCCATGAAGATGCCCCAAGTACTGAAGGTAAAATATGTTCTGAGAAGGGTTTCCACTTCAATGTCTGCACCACTGATCAGTTTAATGTCTATTTCTCTTCAGTTCTGGTACTGGGGAATATTCTGTCTATTGCCCCATTTCCTTGTTGTGCTGTTGATTTCCTGGGCAAAAAAGATTACACAGAATTGATTCCTGAGTTCTCTGGCTGAGAGTTTCCCAGCTCCTGTTTCAGGGTTCACGTCTAAGGGCAAGCATCTCTCTGGGGAGGAATGCCCTCCAAACCCAGTGGTCAGGTCAGAGCCTCACCATGCCTCAGCTCGCAGCTTGGGGAGATCCATTTCCAGAAGCAAAGTTATGTGACTGGATGGAGGAGTCTGGCTCCCTGCCCAGGCTCTGCACCACCAAGTATTGCCCTAATTCCTTTGATTCAGAGTGTCTGAGGGGATTTACTCCTCATTTGCAACAAGCCCCCCAGGAAACTGCTAACCTCCCAGGCTCTGATCCTCCCGTGTGAGCCCAGGAACTGCTGGCACTCGCCATCTGCTCTAAGGCACACACTTCCCGACTCCGACTCATGGCCACCTCTTATGTTACAGAGTAGAACTGCTCCATGGGGACTTCTTGGCTACAATCTGTCACATCGGGCCTCTAGGAACAGAAATCGACTTGATGGCAGCTAACAACAACAATCTTTATGGAAGCAGGTCGCCAAACCTATCTTCCACGGCAGTGCCCGGTTAGTTCGAACCACAGACCTTAAGATAAGCAGCCAAATGCCAAGTGTTTGCGCCAGGAAGGGACCTTACATAGAAGAGGAATTTCACGTCCTCCCAGTGCTCCCCCGGGATTGGACTGGGCTGGCTGTGCAAAGCCACTCAGGCCTCCCCGTCATTTACACAAATGCTTACTTCTGCAACCAGGAAAATTCAGCTGGCTTAGTCTAATGTAATAACCATCCATAATGTAATGTAATGTGATACAATGCAATCATCTTCCATAACTTAGTCTATATAACAATAACCTTGTTTGATGTGTGCTTGTGTTTAAGGACGCCTTATTAAATACATACTGTTGATTCATTAACGTTGAACTCATGGCTGACAGCACAGTAACTCACGCCTGAAGGAAGCTTACCTAACACACCCATTTCTCCATGAGGCACATCACAGCCTTCCTGTGCTTAGGGACAGGAGACAGCACTTCCGCACAATGCCTGGGGCCATTTAAACAGCAAAATCAGCAGCAAAGAACACAAAAATGTGGCCTGAAACAGGCAGAGAAAAGGACTTGTTTACAGTCTGAGAGCTGAGGCCAGAAGGCAGAGCATCACCTTATCCAGCTTCAGCTGGGGCAGCTCACATTTCTCAGCACTCTGTGTGCGTCCACGAGTGATCGGGAAGGCACCACGAGTCATAATTGTGGGGTTACAAATACATTTGAGCGACTGGGTGAATGAGCAAGCATGGAAGCCGGGGACAATGAACATCAGCTTTATTATAACCTAGGCACTGTGCAGGATAAACCTGCTGCCATCCAGGCGGTTCTAGCTCATAAACGGTGCTATAGGACAAGGGGAAACTGCCTCATAAGATTTCCTAATCTTTACGGGAGCAGACACCAACCTCTTTCTCACTGGGAGCCGCTAGTGGGTTTGAACCACGGAATTTTTAGTTCACAGCTGAGTGCTTTAAGCACTGTGCCACGAGGGCTCCTTCTGTACAGGACAGTCAGATGCATTTTCCCATTTTATGCTCACAACAATCTTGTGAGGTAGATATTTCTATTCCTTCGTTACAGGTGAGGAGACTGAGGCACGGGAAGGGAAAGTAAGGTAGCTGGTGACCAGCAGAGTGGCATTTCTACCTCAGAAGCCCCTCTGCTGGGTTCCCTGCCTGAGCTAGGTAGGTGCTGCACCCTCTCACACTTTCCTCAGAGGGAACGCACTGTGCCAAGTCTGGGCGGCATAAGGCTCGGGTTTGTGGAAGGCCACCTGCTTGCAGGTTTGATGTCGCTCCTCTCACTGGGACAGGAAGAAAGGGGTTACAGGTGTAGAGCACACACCCCTCCTCCCTTGAGGCTCTGTGTCTGTCCTGGCTCAGGCAGCAAGGATCTGCATGCATAAGAGGACCCCTGAGGCATTCTAGTTACAAACACCCTATGGTGCTCACCTCCCTGCCTTGCAGTTTTCCTCCAGGAGAGCCTCTCAGCTCCAGGAGAGGCAGCTTAGCCTTTCCAGAGGTGGCCTACTTCCTCTTTGACACACTATTTACCCTCTTCCTACAGAACAATCTCCTCTTTGTAGCTTCCAGGCATCACCTTCAGCTCTGTCCCTGGGAAGAATTGTCTGTGCACTTCCCTTTGCCTGGCTCATCAGCTTCCTGGTCTGCACAAAGAGCCCAGTAAGCCCTGGGTCCAAAACCACCAGTTCCCGTGGGGTTGACTCCCACTCATGGCGACCCCATGGGTGTCAGAGCCGAACTGGGCTTCATAGGGTTTTCTGTGACTGATTTTTCAGAAGTAGATTGCTAGGCCTTTCTTCCAAGGTACCTCTGGGTGGACTAGAACCTCCAACTCGATGGAACTGCCTTGTTTCTCTGTGTCTCACACCTGTTCTGCCTTTCACAGGGTGCAGTCTTACCACTTTTTTATTGCTTGTTTTAGTGGAAAATATGTGAGCTTTCCTTCTCTGACAGGTATCCTCCTTTCACAAGTTCCGGCTTTCTTAGGTTTTACTATATATAACTTTCATAGTTAGAAAATGAATTCATAGAGCAGAAAAAAAAAAAAAAAAACTTATTCCTTATTAAAAAAAAATTGTTCGGAATTATTCATTTCTATTATTTGAATCCAAGGTGTCCTGATGGGGAATTGGTTAAGCACCAGGCTGCTAACCAAAAGGTTGGCTGTTCAAACCCTTCCAGCGACTCTGCAGGAGAAAGGCCTGGCAATGTTCTTCTGCAAAGATTACAGAGAAAAAAGACCTATGGGGACGTTCTACTCTGACACATGAGGTCACTGTGAGTCAGAATTGATTCAAGAGCACACAACACCAACAGCATTATTCAAATCCAAGATGTTAAGCTCTCAAGGGAAGATCATGAATTGCTGATGTTTTCTTTCTTTCTTATTCTGTTTTTTCCCACGCCAATACTGGGGATACTATGAAGCAACTTTTTCAAAGCGATCTCATTGATCAAAGGTAATGATTATGTTTAGTTTCTTCACTCAGTTCCATGATCTTCCGATATAGTCCTTGCAACACAATAGAGATAATAATTTGCTCCGTAAGAAATTCTGAGGAAATGAGACATTGTATCTCTAAATATCCAAATCTAATACTCTTTGAACAAAAAAAAGTGATCCTTTTAAAATCTGTGGCCTGAGACACTGCATTACAATGACTGTTTCCTTTCAATGTTTAAGGAGTGAAACAAAACCAGCTCTGTGTTCCGATTCACAAGACATCTCAAACCACATTCCAAAAAAAAATTTAAAATATAAGTGTTTTTTTCATTACAAATGTCATACATGATAAAAAAATTAGTAAAATTTTGAACAGGAGGAAAAAAAAATCACACCTAGTTCGTTCTATATCTGAATGAAAATGCGTGTGCTGACAAAGCTTAGATTTCTCTAAGATTTGCACAAACCTTTCCCTTGTCTGCAGGATGCTCTGTGTCACACCTGCTCCCACTAGGTAGGCTTTTAGTTTGAAGGGCAATGATCTTGTGGGTGGGAGTTTAGCTCAGTCTAAACAATTACTTGAGAAGCAGGAAATCTGTTCATACAGCAAAAACCATCCCGGCCTTTTCCTCGCAGGCTGTGCTTGGCCCTACCAACGGTGCTTACACAGCAGCCAGAGCTCCTGTCTCTGCGAACGGAACCCCAAAGTTTGAGTTTAGGCAGCAGGTGGAGGTCAGCACTCTCAGGGCAGGTTGACCCCTCCCTAGCCTCCTTGGCAGCCTGAAGTAGTCATGTGGTCACTTCTGGTCATTAGATATTAAGAGGATTTTGCTGGTGGGGGAGGGAACAACTGGGGAAGCTCTCCCCTCTGCTCTCCAAAACAAAAGAATGGAACCTTGCCAAAGAGAACTTCTCTTTGTTTTGGTCTTCTCTTTCCTTCCTGCATGAGTGCCTGGAGTAATGACATGCTGTTTGACATTGTGGCAGCTATAGTGTGACCATGAGGCAAAAAACCAGAGAATCAAAAACCACAAAGGGGAAGATGGTGGAACAGAAAAATGGGAAGAGCCAGGATCTTGAGAATGTTGGGCAGCTGTGCTCACTCTGGACTGTAGCTCTCCAGACTTTATGTCAAGTAAATGATCAGCCTAGTAAAACAAAAGAAACCATTACTGTCAAGTCGAGTCTGACTCTCAATGATCCCATGTATATCAGAGTAGGATTGTGCCCCTTAGGGCTTTTAGTGGAGGATTTTATGGAAATAGATATCAAGCCTTTCTTCTGAGGTGGACTCAAACCTTACACCTTATAGTTAGCAGCTGAGCTTGATAACCATTTTCACCACCTAGGGACTCTACCAGCCCATCAGACAGGTCTAAATCCTACAAATGGACAATGCTAATTTATCAATCAACTGTTGGGGTAGAATAAAGACTTCTTTACACATTGAAGTATCAAATATTTTTGCTACAATGAGTCTTTCAACTATCAAATATTTTTGCTACAATGAGTCCTTCTCTTAGGAAGATACTGGAGGATATGCTCCACCAAGATGAGGGAGTAAACCATGAAAGAATAAAATATGGGATACGACAAACAGGAAAACCAACACAGGCAAGAGGTGACTAGACTTCCTAGAATGATGGAGGGGTAACCCCAATCTGACATACACGCATCAAGCCCTAGAGGGCAACCAGGCCAGACAAAAGCAGGTCAGAAAGCCTTGGGGGAAACTTCTGTAAAACAATGAAATTAATACAATCTGATGCATCTAATCTATTTGAGAAGCAATTAAGACAACTGGTGGACAGTTTGGGATTCCGTTAGGGAAGTAATGAAACAAAAACTAAGCACATAGGCCCCCAGACACCTTCATAGCTCAGTAGTGATGTTATTCCTGAGGTTCACCTTTCAGCCAAAGATTAGACAGGCCCATAAAACAGAACAACACTGAACATTCACGTCAGCCCAGGGGCAAGGACCAGAAGGCAGGAGGGGACAGGAAAGCTGGTAATGGGGAACCCAAGGTCAAGACAGGGAAAGTGTTGGCATGTCGTGGGGTTGGCAACCAGTGTCACAAAACAATGTGTATTGTTTAATGAGGAACTGATTTCCCCTGTAAACCTTCATCTAAAGGACAATTAAAAAAAGAAAACTAAGCACATAGAAGACTTAGGAAACAGGGAAAACAAAACGTCATACAGGAAAGGAAAAGCAATCATAGTCTATCAAAGTGCCCACACTGCCTTAACCAAATACTCAATATTGATCTAACCACAATCATAACGTGACTATACTGGGAGACAGGCAGGGTGGGCAGCTGGAGGGGGGCAAGGCTGCATGTGTCCATGGTGGGTGTGGGGTGGGGAAAAGACAGCTAAATCTTCATCTCCTATAGTGGAAAGTCATTAGCTAAGAACTAGATCCCAAAGAACAAGACATATCTGTCTATAAAGGAGCCCGGGTTATGCAATGGTTAAGCGGTTGGCTGATAACTGAAGGGTTGAAGGTGTGAACCCACCCAGTAGCTCCATGGGAAAAAGACCTGGCAATCTGCTTCTGTAAAGATTTCAGCCAAGAAAACCCTGTGGGGCAGTTTTACTCTGTCACATGGGGCCACTATGAGCCGGAATCAACTCGACAGCACCTAATAACAGCATCTATTTATAAGCCTGTTATTTGGAGACATGGAATTAATAATCCAAAGAATCAGCTAAAAGAGTTGAAGGTGTTGCACCTGGGGAGGTAAGTTGTAAGGGGAGGTGAACAGGGACCTGCTCTTTTTCCCAACAAACTGTATACAACGATTTGACTACCAAACTCTGCGCATATGATTTTGATGCAAAAAAACAAAGACAAAAGAAAAGGACTGATGACACAGTCTCAAAAGTTCCCTTCCACCTCCAAAGAGCTGTGACTCTTTTAGGGCAAGTTTTGCTCCTGGAATGGAAAGGGTCTGGAGAGTGGGCACAGAAAGGGCAAAGAAGCACGAACTTAATCCATTTCCCAGATGAGCTTGGACTTGGCCTTGCTTGCACTTGGAATGCTTGCCTTCATTGTCATCTTGAACTCCGTGAGGAACTTAGTCATGACAAAGAAACTGGCCAGTGATGGCAGCTAGGAATTACCAGGGTGTTCACCCAGACACACTCACTTATAAATGATAGATAAAAACCTTTTCCCAGACTAAATGTTTAAATACTTAGACACACTTTTCCAGTGAAATGAGAAGCAGTGAAAGACAGAGAGATTCTAACACTTATTTTTTTCCACGTAGAAACGAGGCTGACATTTTCATTTTAAGCAAATCCTTCAGGGAGAAAATCCTTCTAGTTCATTTTCAAGTTTTTTTATGATCTTCCAAACACTGGTTTTTAACACCGATAGCCAGACAAATAATGAGCTCTTTTATATCATTATACATTTCTTCTTTATTACTTTATCATTGAAAGCAGGTTATTAAATAATTAACTATTGGATTGGTATTATTATAAGTTGAGATTTTGTCATTGCCTCCTAATTCCCTCACTGTTGTTGTTAGGTGCCATCGGGTCAGTTGTGTCTCACAGCAACCCCATGTCAAACTGAACAAAAAACTGCCCGGTCCTGTGCTATCCTCAAAATCATCCTATGTTTCAGCCCATTGTTGCAGTCACTGTGTCAGTCCGTCTCATTTAGGGTCTTCCTCTTTTTCGCTGACCCTCTACTTTACCAAGCATGATGTCCTTTTGCAGAGACTGGTCTCTCCTGATACTGTGTCCAAAGTACTTGAGATGAGGAGCTTCAAAAGAGCATTCTGGCTTTACTTCTTCCAGGACAAATTTGTTTGTTCTCTGGCACTCCATATTATATTCAATATTGTTAAACAACACCATAATTCAAAGGACTTAATTCTTTTCCAGTTTTCTTTATTCATTGTACAGCTCTCACATGCATATGAGGTGATCAAAGACACTGTGGCTTACATCAGGTGCACCTTAGTCCTCAAAGTGCCAACTTTGCTTTTTAAGATTTTTTTTTTTAATACTTTTTATTGTGCTTTAAGTGAAAGTTTACAAATCAAGTCAGTCTGTCACATATAAACTTATATACACCTTACTACATACTCCCATTTACTTTCCCCCTAATGAGTCAGCTCGTTCCCTCCTTCCAGTCTCTCCTTTTGTGACCATTTTGCCCATTTTTAACCCTCTCTACCCTCCCATATCCCCTTCAGACAGGAGATGCCAACAGCGTCTCATGTGTCCACCCGATACAAGTAGCTTACTCTTCATCAGCATCTCTCTCCAATCCATTGTCCAGTCCATTCCATGTCTGATGAGTTGTCTTCGGGAATGGTTCCTATCCTGGGCCAACAGAAGGTTTGGGGACCATGACCGGTGGGATTCTTCTAGTCTCAGTCAGACCATTAAGTCTGGTCTTTTTATGAGAACTTGGGGTCTGCATCCCACTGTTCTCCTGCTCCCTCAGGGGTTCTCTGTTGTGCTCCCTGTCAGGGAAGTCATCGGTTATGGCCGGGCACCATCTAGTTCTTCTAGTCTCAGGATGATGTAAGTCTCTAATTCATGTGGCCCTTTCTGTCTCTTGGGCTCATAATTATCTTCTGACCTTGGTGTTCTTCATTCTCCTTTGATCCAGGTAGGTCGAGACCACTTGATGCATCTTAGATGGCCGCTTGTTAGCATTTAAGACCCAAGATGCCACACTTCAAAGTGGAATGCAGAATGTTTTCTTAATAGAATTTATTTTTCCAATTGACTTAGATGTCCCCTGAAGCCATAGTCCCCAAACCCCTGCCCTTGCTCCGCTGACCTTCAAAGCATTCAGTTTATCGCGGAAACTTCTTTGCTTTTGGTCCAGTCCAGTTGAGCTGACCTTCCATGTATTGAGTATTGTCCTTCCCTTCACCTAAAAGTAGTTCTTATCTACTATCTAATCAGTAAATAACCCTCTCCCACCCTCCCTCCCTCCCCTCCACATAACCATAAAAGAATGTGTTCTTCTCAGTTTATACTATATCTCAAGATCTTATGATAATAGTCTTATACAATATTTGTCCTTTTGCCTCTGACTAATTTCACTCAGCATAATGCCTTCCAGGTTCCTCCATGTTATGAAATGTTACACAGATCCATCACTGTTCTTTATCGATGCGTAGTATTCCATTGTGTGAATATACCATCATTTATTTATCCATTCATCCGTTGATGGACACCTTGGTTGCTTCCATCTTTTTGCTATTGTAAACAGTGCTGCAATAAACATGGGTATGCATATATCTGTTCGTGTAAAGGCTCTTATTTCTCTAGGATATATTCCGAGGAGTGGGATTTCTGGGTTGTATGGTAGTTCTATTTCTAACTTTTTAAGGAAACGCCAGATAGATTTCCAAAGTGGTTGTACCATTTTACATTCCCACCAGCAGTGTATAAGAGTTCCAATCTCTCCACAGCCTCTCCAACATTTATTATTTTGTGTTTTTTGGATTAATGTCAGCCTTGCTGGAGTGAGATGGAATCTCATCGTAGTTTTAATTTGCATTTCTCTAGTGGCTAATGATCAAGAGCATTTTCTCATGTATCTTTTACCTGCCTGAATATCTTCTTTAGTGAAGTGCGTGTTCATATCCTTTGCCCACTTTTTGATTGGGTTGTTTGTCTTTTTGTGGTTGAGTTTTAACAGAATCATATGGATTTTAGAGATCAGGCCCTGGTTGGAGATGTCATAGCTGAAAATTTTTTCCCAACCTGTAGGTGGTCTTTTTACTCTTTTGGTGAAGTCTTTACATGAGCATAGGTGTTTGATTTTTAGGAGCTCCCAGTTATCTCGTTTCTCTTTGTCATTTTTAGTAATGTTTTGTATTCTCTTTATGCCTTGTATTAGGGCTCCTAAAGTTGTCCCTATTTTTTCTTCCATGATCTTTATTGTACTAGTCTTTATGTTTAGGTCTTTGATCCACTTGGTGTTAGTTGTTGTACATGGTGTGAGGTATGGGTCCTGTTTCATTTTTTTGTAAATGAATATCCAGTTATGCCAGCACCATTTGTTAAAAAGACTATCTTTTCCCCAATTAACTGACACTGGGCCTTTGTCAAATATCAGCTGCTCATATGTGGATGGATTTATATCTGGGTTCTCAATTCTGTTCCATTGGTCTATGTGCCTGTTGTTGTTCCACTACCAGGCTGTTTTGACCACCATGGCTGTATAATATGTTCTAAAATCAGGTAGAGTGAGGCCTCTCACTTTCTTCTTCTTTTTCAGTAATGCTTTACTTATCCGGGGCTTCTTTCCCTTCCATATGAAGTTGGTGCTTTGTTTCTCCATCACATTAAAAAATGTCATTGGAATTTGGATCGGAAGTGCATTGTATATATAGATAGCTTTTGGTAGAATAGACATTTTTACAATGTTAGGTCTTCCTATCTATGACCAAGGTATGTTTTTCCACTTATGTAGGTCCCCTTTAGTTTCTTGCACTAGTACTTTGTAGTTTTCTTTGTATAGGTCTTTTACATCTTTGGTAAGATTTATTCCTAAGATTTTTTCTTTTGGTGGGCTACTGTGAATGCTATTGATTTGGTGATTTCCTCTTCGATGTTCTTTTTGTTGATGTAGAGGAATCCAAGTAATTTTTTGTATGTTTATCTTGTAACCTGAGAGTCTGCCGAACTCTTGTATTAGTTTCAGTAGTTTTCTGGAGGATTCCTTAGGTTTTTCTGTGTATAAGATCATGTCATCTGCAAAGAGAGGGAATTTTACTTCTAACTTGCCAATCTGTATGCCCTTTATTTCTTTGCTTAGCCTAATTGCTCTGGCTAGGACCTCTAGCACAATGTTGAATAAGAGAGGTGATAAAGGGTATCCTGCTTTTTAAGATTTTAAAGAGGCCTTTGGCAGCAGATTTGCCCAATGCAATACGTCTTTGATTTCTTCACTGCTGATTCCATGGATGGTAATTGTGGATCCAAGTAAACTGAAATCCTTGACAACTTCAGACTTTTCTCCATTTATCGTGTTATTGCTTATTGGCCCAGTTGTGAGGATTTTTGTTCTCTCTGTGCTGAGGTGTAATCCATACTGAAGGCTGTGGTCCTTCATCTTCAGCTGTAAACACTTTAAGTCCTCTTCACTTTTAGCAAGCAAGGTTGTGTCATCAACATATCACAGGCTGAATGAGTCTTCCTCCATTGAGAGGAATTTCGTTTTCATTATGTTAAGGTGTAATCCATTCCCTCACTACACTTAGCTCACTCTCCTGACACCCATGACCACCATGAGTTCAAGGCAAGAGGCCATTGTGGTAGATGGACTCCATCTGTCTGTGGGGAGGCTGGGTGGCTTCCACTCTCTAAGTTACTGAGTCCTCAGGAGCCAGTTCAATTTGAGGGCTCCATGGGGAAATAAATTCCTTCCTCGAAGACCGACATGTCATCAAATTACAGGGACATATAGCCAGCTATCCTGGAGATAGTTCCAGATACCAGAAAGATTAAATGGAGGTTGTTGGAGATCAACTTCCTCTTTGCCTTGGAAGATGTTTGCCTCTTCTCATGTGTATCTGGGGTATCTCACAGAAGCAAAAGTAAACCCAGCATTCTGCTAGAGGTGTACACCAGAGAGTCCTGCTGGGAGGGGGGATGGCTGGAGCTGCGAACGTCAGCCTGGAGAGGCTCACCCAGCCCTGATCTCAGGCTCTGAAAGGCACCACGACCCTTAAGAACCCATTGCTGTGGCCAGTGTGTATTTTGAGTGCTTTCCAACCTAGGGGGCTCAACTTCCAGCGTTACATTGGGCAATATTCTGTTCTGATCCACAGGGTCTTCACTGACTAATTTTGAGATGCAAATCAGAAGGCAAATGGGCATGATATGGCTAGGCCCAAAGGAACACCGCCTTCAAGAGATTCCAGTGGAGTTGAGGCCTGGAATTAGGAGACTATTCATGTAAGGCCACTCAAGCAGGAATTATCTAGGGTAAAAAACACTCATTTGTTAGTCTGTTGTACTATGGTGGCTTGCATGTTGCTGTGATGCTGGAAGCTAGGCCACTGGTATTTCAAATACTAGCAGGGCCACCCATGATGGACTGGTTGCAGTGGAGCTTCCAGGCTAAGAGAGACCAGGAAGAAAGGTCTGATGATCTACATCTGAAAATTAGCCAGTGAGAACCCTATGGATCCCAAAAGAATATTGTCCAATATAGTGCTGGACCCCCTAGGATGGAAGGCTGTCAAAATTCACAGCGGCCACAACAACGAACTCGAGAATACCAATGATCATGAAGATCGTGCAGGACCAGGCACCATTTCATTCTGTCGTGTGTGGGAATGCCAAGAGTTGGAGCTGACTTGATGGCAACTAACAAAAACCAAAGTGTAGAACCTGCTACTGAGTGTGATGTTGACAATCAAAGAGGACAGAGGTTAAGTGGTCAGGATTGAGAGGGGTCTACCAGGGGCTCACAAGGACCAGGATGTTAGTGTTCTTATGTGCCATCCAGTTGGTTCTGACTAGAGTGACACCTATGGACAACAGAATGAAACACTGCCTGGTCCTGTGCCATCCTCACAATCATTGCTATGTTTAAGCCCATTACTGCAGCAACTGTAGGGTCTTCCTTTTTTTTACTGACCCTCTACCAAGCGTGATGTCCTCCTCCAGGAACTGGTCCCTCTGGATAATATGTCCAAAGTACACTAGAAAAAGTCTTGCCATCCTCACTTCTAAGGAGCATTCTGGCTGTACTTCTTCCAAGACAGATTTGTTCATTATTCTGGCAGTCCATGCCATATGCAATATTCTTCGCCACACGGTAATTCAGATGCTTCAATTCCTCTTCAGTCTTACTTATTTATTGCCCAGCTTTCACCTGCATATAAGACTGTGACCTTTTAGCTCTTTCTCTCTCTCTCTTGTTTATTGTAGTGAAAACACATACCCCAAAACATCCACCAACAAACATTCACATTAACAACCCAATGACATACATGACATCAACACTCATGCACAGCCAGCTATCTTTTGAGCTGCTATTTGAGAAAAGAAGAACTTTACAGAGACCTATGTCTTTAGCTGCACCATACAGACAAAAAAAGCTTCTTGCTGGCTAATTTCTTTACATAACAAATTTGAATATTCAAGATACAGGATAAGTCACTTCACATTTGTCTAATCCAAGGAAGTTAACCAAGTCAAAAATCCACTGCCTTCAAGTTGATTCTGACTCAGAGCAACCCCATAGGTTTTTCAAGGCTGTAAATCTTCATGGAAGCAGACTACCACATCCTTCTTCCTCAGAGATGCTGATGGTTTTCAACTGCTGACCTTTTGGTAATCAATCAATCGCTTTAACCACTGTGCCACCAGGGCTCCTTAAACAAGTTAAGTGGCTTTTATGTTCACATCAGTTGAATGAATTTATGATGGATACTGACTTGTTGGGCAGAACCATCCAAACTGAGGCCTGGGGAAGATTTGTGGTTTGTCTTGCTATTTTTACCATTTCTTGACCCATAGTGGCTACCTAACTGCTACCTGCCTAATCTTGTATCTAGCTGAGAAAGAAGGGAACAGCAATAAAAAAGAAGAGTTACTACAACAGGTCCAACAGCTAGACTTTAACTCACCATTGGCCAAGCTAGAATCGATAGGTATGCATGTATTAAAAATGAATATTGATCACATCGAGTCCTCTTTCTGAAAGTGAACCAAGCTACTAGCATGGAGGAGGAAGATGACTCCCAGTAGAAACTCTGCACCTGCACAAATTTGATTTCAACAAGAACTTGCTCAACATTGACTGGATACTTATTGACAGCATACATATGTTCGTGCCTGTCCATTTATACACACTAGTGACAAAACTGCATATGTTAAAATAGAAAATAAAACAACTGATCCCATAGACAATCTTGTGATCTCTTTGTAAAGATCACACTTTCTAGCACCAGTTAGAGAACATTTCATTTAAAAGGAAAAAATACCTAAAACCTAAGACATTTCAGTAACTACCCCAATCTTTAAATTCACATTTTGTGTTTGAGAGTCACTGCATTAGTTTGCTATTGCTGCTGTAACAAATTACCACAAACTTAGTGGCTTAGAACAAGGCATATTTTCAAGGTTCATCACGTTGTGGCACGTATCAGGACTTCATTTGTCTCTATGGATGAATAACATTCCATTGTATGGTTTAGACCATATTTTGTTTATCCATTCATTTGTTGGTAGACACGTGGGTTGTTTCTACCATTTGACTATTGCGAATAACACTGCAATGAACATTCGTGTACAAGTATCTGTTTGAGTCCCTGATTTCAAGCCTTCTGGGTCTATACCCAGGAGGGGAATTTCTGGATCATACGGTGTCCAGCAAACCTGGTTGCTTTCTCAGAGATTCCTGAATCAATCCAAAAGTAGCCACCATTTGGCTCTAGAAAGCTTTGGGCATTTTTGTTTGTTTGTTTTTAATGAAAGCTCTATATTTGTATTTTATTATATTTATAACTACTCCGTCTTGGGGGTTGTGCTGGTTCAGTGGTAGAATTCTCACCTTCCATGTAGGAGACCTGGGTTTGATTTTTAGCCAATCCACCTCCTATGCCCCCACCACTCATCTACCACTGGAGGCTTGCATGCTGCTATGATGCTGAACAGGTTTCAGTAGATATTGCAGGCTAAGCCAGGCTAGGAAGAAAGGCCTGGCAACCTACTTCTAAAAATGTGCCAAAGAAAACCCCATGGATCATACAATCCAATCTGCAACTGTTCATGGGGATGGCACAGAATCAGGCAGCATTTCGTCCCAGTGGGCATGGGGTCACCATGAGTCAGGGGCTGACTCAACAGCAGCTAACAGCAAACAAGAACAACCCCATATTGGAGGTTACTTCACAACGCACAGTCACTTTGGTATACAATTAAAAACAAACAAAAAACCCAAATCTGTTGCCATGGACTCCGTTCTGACTCATGGCAACTCCATGTGTTACAGAGAACTGTGCTCCATAGGGTTGCTTGGTTGTAATCTTTTCGGAAGTAGATGGCCTGGCCTTTCTTTTGAGATGCTGATCAGTGGGTTCAAACTGACAACCTTTAGGTTAGTAGTCAATGCAGACCATTTGTGCCACCCAAAGACCTGGGGACGTTGTGGGGTGAATTAGTTATCCTTGTCCAAAGGCACTGAGAGTCTAAAAGCTCACCATCATCTTTGGAAGTGAAGCTAGGAGCTATGACACCGGTACCCCATTGCCACTGAGTCAACCCTGACTCACAGTGACCCTACAGAACAGAGTAGAACTGTCCCATAGGGTTTCCAAGAAGCAGATTGCCACATCTTTCTCCCACGGAGAGGCTGGTGGATTTTAACCTCTGTCCTTCTGGTTGGCAGCTGAGCACTTAACCACTGCACCACCAGGGCTCCTTATAGTCTCTATGCTCATTTTACAGAAATCAGGATAGGACAGTCTGAATGGACTATAATCACAAAGATATGGGATTTTAAATCTGGAAGCAACTTTAGAGATTCTCATGTCCAGGTTTCCTACACTTGTAATTAAAAAAAAAAAAAAAAATTGTCTCAGGATGAGAGGTACAATTAGTCTTCCCCAAGGACCAGTGATGCAGGACTTTGACAGAGAAAGCCTGCTGCCGAAGGAGAGACTGGAGCTGATCCTTGGAGATGGCCTACAATGAGGATGAGAACAATTTTGTGCTCGAACCGACCCTTTAAAATGTTATCGAATTCAGAGGTGTTGGCAGCACATGAAGAAGCAGGTCCCCCTGTCCTGGCACCCAGACCCCCACCTCTATTCAGGTCCATGTGGGTACATGTGCCCTGCACCCCGGTGGGACCCCGTGGTAGTGAAGCATGAGAGAAGTGGAAGGCTGGTCATGGCCCAGGGCACCTTCTCTGAGGGAAAGAGGGTCTGCCCTCCAGGTGAGAATGATCAACTTTCAGAAGAGAAGGGAGGTGCCCAGCTTTGGTGCTGTTTGACGGAGGGATGTGGGAATGGGCCCCCCTCCCTGGGAAGGAGTCTTCCTCTTAGAATCATGGGGAGGGCTGAATCACAGAGAGGGGGAGAACTGCCTCACTGGACGTCGGGATGAGAGTGGAATCCAGGAGAACATCCTGGAGGAGGGGCAGTTTGCTTTCAGCTCTGAGAGCAGGCTAGGCCTGGATGGGAGTAGACAGAGGGCCTCCCACAGGAGCACAGACACAGCTCCTGGACCCTCCCCACTGGGCACCCAACTCAGGCTCTCAGCACCCTGCCCTCCCTGTGGCCCCGGAATACAGGTGATCCTGAGATTCAGGTGTTCCAGTCAGCCTGCAACAATGACAGTGTTGCTCCAGGAGCACTTTGGGGCCTAGATCTGGTTCAGAGAGGGGCCCAGGGGGACTGAGAATTGAGGCTTGGGCAGGAGGTGGAGAAGAACAGGGGTGTGGCTCTTGATGCTGCTTCAGAGAGCAGACCCAGGCCGGAGGGATACTCAGGGTCTCCTGAGTCCCCAGGCTCTCCATGTGCACCTGGCCCAATGTCTTGCTGCCACCCTGGGCAGAGTGATCCTAGGACACCAGACCCCACATGGGTGGAGAGACACTGAGGTGGAAGTGGTGACGGTGGGACACCATGGGACCCACCACAAAGACAGCATTTTGTGCTTGAGAGCAGGGGAGGCCAGCCACTTATACAGGCTACTCCAGGCCAATCAGGCCCCATTCACACTGGGCCTTGCACAGTGGCCTGGCCACTCTGGGCAGCTTCCACCAGCATCCCTCATGCTAAGAAGGCTATGTGCTGTGCTGCCCGTGAGCTGCCACCCACGTCCACCCCAGGGTGGGGTCCTGGCCCCAGGCCTCCCTGAGCTAGCACTGAAGCAGTTCCCATATCCAAACCCTCAATACACTACTGGGAATCTGAATCCAAGAGAAAGGCAGGGATGGCCCAGAACATACAAGTGGGCAGAGTCCAGAAGATGAGGAAGGTTCTGGCCTCCTAGGCCAGGGCTCAGCCCCTGTCATGGGGTTTGCTTTGAGAACGAGAGCTGCCAAGATGTGGGGAAAACCAGGTACTCCCTCCCATTGTGAGGCCGATAACCTCTCACAACCACCGCACACACACAGGCACACACATGCAGACACACACAGATACACGCATACACACACATAAGAACGCATGGACACACGCGCACAGATTGACTTCACAGATGGGGCCATGAGGGTGGGGTCAGAAGAGAAGAAGGCACCAAGGAGGCGATGCCCTGGAAAGAAGAGAGAGGGTAGAGGCAGCTCTGTCTTGGGACAGTAGTCCTCAGTCTCCTAGCTACATCCCCACGGCCCACAACACAGGACAGGGAGACGCTGGGTGAAGGGAGAGGGACCCTAAGGTTCCCAGGGGTCTACCAGGGCCAGCATCCCCACAGAAACATAGAGTAGACAAGGCCTGGTCCTACAGTCACTGCTCTGGTTCCCTGGAGCTAGGACAAGCCCACCTCAGAGTAGAGGGGCTGCAGGACGGAAAGCCTCAGCTTCCTCCTCTGTACATTGTGGTGCTTAGAGTGGGTGAGCCCCAGGATTCCAAGAGTCACAGAAATGTCTGCGGGCCTCAGTTCTCTGTGGATGACCCACTGCGCTCTGAGGTCCTAGGAAAGTGCTTCCTACTTCCTGGAGCTGAATATTCCCCCAGCAGGAACACTGGGGTGCAGGGACTGGGAACTTGGAGTCTGGCAGGGTAGGGCAGAGCCATGGACCATGAGATCAGGTCCAGTCCTTGGTGGAAACTGGGGGTGCTCCTGATAAATTAGGGCCTTTTTCCTGAATGTGGGGAGGGTACCTCCTGAGCATTTGGGATACCCCAGGGCCTGTTGAGACAAAGAGGGGACTAGGGAGTCTCCGTTGCTCACCGTATCAGCAGTTTAACTGCAGGTCCTTGTCCTTTGTCCCCTAGGCCCCGGGAGGGCTGCTGCCTCCAGGACACCTGAACACAGGTGTGTGTTTTGTGATGAGTTGACCAGCCTGGGGATACAGTTCTAGTGTGGGCCACAAGGACTTGTTAGACTCTCCTGCCAGTGGTGCCCCCTGGGGCCCAGGAGAGCTGCTGCCTCCAGGACACCTGAACACAGGTGTGGGATAGGAGCTTTCTTGCCTGGGGCTTCAGGGCAAGTGCACAATGAAGCAGAGAGGGACAAGAGCATAGAGACAGATACACGGGAGAGAAAAGAGCATATTCCATAGAGAAAATAAAGCAGGGTACAGCCAGTGAGAGAGGGCTGGGCACTGGGTTGGGGCCAGGGGGCTCACTGAGGTGACATTTATATGTGACCAGAATGACAAGAGGGGCCAGACATGCATGGGTCAGGGAACATTGTGCCAGGGAGAAGGTACAGCTGGTGCAGAGACTGGGAGGCAGGGTGAGTTTGCCCAGAGAGGGGGTTGGAAAGATGCCAGTGTGGCTGGAGTGAGCTGTGGAGAAGAGGAGGGAGGGAGGAGGAGGGCAGGTCTAGGTCCTATGTGAGTTAGAGGAGCTATCTCCTCCTCCGTGACAACATCACCCCAAGTCTTAACAGCTCATGAAAACAAACTGTTGATCTCACTGTCTCTGTGGACAGGAATGCTGCATAGCTTAGCTGATGACTCTGCCCCAAGTTCTCCCAGGAGGCTCGGGATGTGGTCTCAACTGAGGCTTGACTGGGGAGGATCCACTCCCTGCTCACTCTGTTGTGGGCAGGAGTCTTTCTTGTGAGTTGCTGGACTGGGGTCCTCAGTTCCTCTCTGTTGATCAGGTCACATTAGGTCATTGTCACATGGGCATTATAGGGCAGACCAAACATACCAGCTGCTTTCCAGGGGGAAAGAGTGGGAAATGACAGTAACAAAGAGAAAAAG
The DNA here is from genome assembly GCF_030014295.1 of Loxodonta africana. Classification (NCBI taxonomy): domain Eukaryota; kingdom Metazoa; phylum Chordata; class Mammalia; order Proboscidea; family Elephantidae; genus Loxodonta; species Loxodonta africana. The sequence goes on from NC_087350.1 coordinate 112,582,093, forward strand.
AGAGAGATGACAGAGAGAGCATAAGAGAGAGCCAGGAGGCATTGCCCCTATTAGGGTCACTATGATTTGAAATTCACTCTAAGGCACCTTACAACCACAACAAGATTCCTGGGAAGCAAGTCCCTGAGTCCAGCCCACACTAGGGAAGGGGGTTGCACAGGATGTCGAGACCCAGAGGAGGGATTTTGGGGGCAATTGTGCAGGCGGCCCACTCCCTAGTCCGAGATGAGGCACTGGCTCAGATTCTAAATAATGGAAGTTATTGGAGGCTTTTGTGCAGAGGGTAGGAATATCTGATTTTTTTCATTCTGACCCCTGCTGGGGCAGAGAAGAAAAGCAGGCCCAGAGGGGAGGTAACTTTCCTAAGCTCACAGCAGGAGAATCCCCCCTGTTTTGAGGTGTACTCCATGCTGCTTCCCACCCCTGCCTATAATTCAGCCATCTCTGAGTTTGTGTATTAGCTACAGGTGACACCAGCCCACGCGTTTACAGGTCTTTTCTCACATACACCTGCTGACTTTCCTAGGAAGAAGATGCTAGAATGATCCCCATTGTGTGCTAGGGAGACTGAAAAGTCACTGAGAAGCACAAAGACTTTGTCCTCACTCACAAACTTATTAAGAGGGATGACCTGTGCCTAAACCCAGCTCCGTCTGCACAAAGCTGGGGCCCTGGTTGCACCCAGGCCTACCCCAGGTTCTGTGGGGGAGATGCTGCTGGTGATATCACTGTGCACAGTTCTAGAGATGGCATGGGGAGAGGTGAGCATTCAGCATCTCAGGGTGTAATTTTGGGGAGGAATTATCTTAGGTCAGGTACAGGTCAGGGAACCCAGGATATGACCTCACTTCCCTGGTGATGGAGTACATAGAACCTGGAATGCTGGTAACCAGGCACCCATATACTAGAGACAGCCCCCTTACTTGCTCACTTGAGTGGAGACACTCGACCTGGAAAGATGTTTTCTTGTTGTTGTTCATCATCTTCCCCTGTGTCAAACCTTGAGAAACCCAGGAGTTCGACCCTTTCACGAAGGCTGAGACGTGGTCTCATCCCCCATCCCCGAAGGCTCTGGCCATTTACCAGAAAGAAACTGAAGGTAACACAGGGTGGCCCAGATTCCAATTCAGGCCAGGCCACCACTGTGATCCCACCTGGGCAGCCCCACACCCTCCTGACTGATTGGCAATAGGGTGGTGGGTGGGCCGAGTCTATCACATTTGGGAGTCTTGCAGACTGGGGACTGGGGTGGAACAGGTGGACACTTGCTTCACATTCTTGTTCCAACCAGCCTCATCACATAGGACATTGAGATCTGTGTCTCTACCCAGGAGTCATAGATCTGACCAGGGCTTTAGGGAGTGATGGTTGGGGGCATCACAGCCTGAGTCGGCACACTCACCTGGACCTTCTTGGAGCTCCAGCTCAACCTGTATGTGGCAGTCACCCCACAATCCTAGCCGCAGGCATTGACTGCCCATTGGTGACCTTGTGCCAGCCCAGGTGTTCCTAGATCCTGGTGTAATACTCAGAGGTCCATATCTTCACCCTTGTTCCTGAGTCCTCTCATCCCCCTGCAATCTCTCCTCCTTCCTGGAATGTGGGAGGTGGAGAGGGGCTGCAGAGCATGGGGCGGCCCTGGTCAGTGGATGTGGCTTGGGCTCCATGGTGTAGCCTCTGGGTGAACCTTCCCGTATGTGATGTAGACGGGGAAGTAGAAGTTCCTCAAAGGTCTAGGGGACACAAGGACCTGAAGGGGCAGAGATGGACGGTGGAGGCTTGGGGCAGCCCTTAATGCCTCCTGGAACACTGCTGGGCACTGTCTCTGCACAAGCCCCCACAGGAGATCCGCGAGGAGAAGGAGGATGGCATTATCTACTCCGTCTACCCCAAGAAAGTGGCCAAGAAAGGCTGGCGCAGGCTCTGGGTGAGTGTCTGTGGTCAGGGTCACAAGATTGGGCCCTGAGATGACCAGATGGGACACTTGTGCCAGATGCCATCTGGAGATCCCTACCTCCCTCACAGGATGTCTCTCTCAAGGGCCACAGTTCCCTCTCCAAGGAATCCGCCAAAACTCTTCCCTTATCCCTGCAACACCCCTCCCTACCCTGGCCAGGTACACAGTCACTCTTTCTATATTTGTAGGAATATCAGAAAACCGTCTTTTGTACTGTCTTACTGCACATCAGCCAATGCATCTTTTTGCATGTTTTTCCTGTTTCAGCATTCAACTCTCAGTTCCAGGGTCGGGCGGTAGTCAGCTGGACTGTCCTTCCCCACCTTCCCCCAGCCTCTCACATCCTCATGCTTAGCAGGCTCCTTTTACCCAAAAGCACGGAGCTCAGGCTATGATATACATTTTCTGCAACTTGCAGTCTCAGGAAACATATCACCATGACCCCTCCAAGTTAGGAGCTGTGTCCTGACTCAGAATGTTCCAGAAGGGAGGCCAGTTCCCACAGTGACTAGCGATCTCACTACTGCTAGCCCTGGGCTCATTCCCTCTGCTGCCCTTTCAGCAGGGTTGCAGTATCCTCACATGTGTCCTCACACACTGACCCACAGCAGGGCTGCAGGAACCTCACCTGTGTCCTCACACACTGACCCACAGCAGGGCTGCAGGAACCTCACGTGTGTCCTCACAAACTGACCCACAGCAGCGCTGCAGGAACCTAACGTGTGTCCTCACACACTGACCCGCAGCAGGGCTGCAGGAGCCTCACGTGTGTCTCCACACACTGACCACCTAGGACAGACTCCCAGGGGCAGCGTGCTGGGGCGAAGGATGTGCACATTCCAAGATAGGATCCCTAGAGCCAGACTCCTTCCCAAAAGAGGTGTCGCAGTCACGTGGTCCAACAGTCTTTGATGCTGGCTGTGTCCCCGCATCCAGCCTGCTCTGGCTGTTATGGTTCTTTTCCGTTTTTGCCAATCTGCTGTCACATTGGCCACTGGAGCTGCAGGGTCGCTTTGAGGTGCTTTTGGCCCTGAGAAGCTGAGCAACCTCTTAGTCCTATACCAGCCATTCATATATGCCCTCCATGATTAGACTGTTGAGATCCTTGATCCTGTGGGGGTCTTTCTCCCACCCAGGGATCTTCTGGTATTCACCTTTTGCTGAATCTTCGACCACTATACCTTTAGCTTCTCAAAACCACCTTTAATGTACAGAAAGGAAAATCTGTGTCTTGCTTTGCATTCAGAGGGGGTCTTATGGGTGTGTCTGCTCTGTGCACTGTCTCCAGCTGTGGAGGGAGCGAGCTTGCACCAGACCTTCCTCTCCGAGTCAGGAGCAGAGTAGGCCTCACATGGCACACAGAGAATATCGTGGAGCCCTAGCGTCCGAAAGTTCTGGGCTCTGATCCCTTGACTATGAACAGACACTGGACAAGAATAAGCTGGGTATTCTCACCTCTACAATAGAGTGTTCTGTGAGGAGTCACAAGGATACTGGCCTTAATACCAAACCAAGCCAAATTTGTTGCCGTGGAGTCCATTCTGACGCATAGTGACCCGATAGGACAGAACAGAACTGCCCCATAAGCTTTCCAAGGAGCGGTTTGTGGATTCGAACTGTAGACCTTTTGGTTAGTAGCCAAGCTCTTCAGAGCCACAGTGCCGCCAGAGCTCCACTCAATACAGGGAACTAATATAATTAACAAAATGACTTGAGGTTCCTAATATGTTTAATCATCTCCACCTCCTGTTTTCGGTTGGGGGTATCCTGTCCCACCTCCTGCCACAGGTCACAGAGGTCCCGGACCCCGAACCTCCTCGTGGTTCACGGGGTGCCTCTGACGGTATGTCCCTCCACTCTCTCACCCCAGTGTGTATGTGGGTTGGACCAGGACCTAGATGAGACCTGCGTGGTGAGGACCGTCAAGGCTGGCTCGCTAGAGAAGCTAGTGGAGCACCTGGTGCCCGCCTTCACAGAGGGGGACTTGTCCTACATTGATATCTTTTTGGGAACCTACAGGACCTTTGCCACCACCCAGCAGGTTCTGGAATTGTTGTTCCAAAGGTGAGCAGCCTGTCCTGCACAGTCCAGTGGGAATTCAGCCCCTTAACCAGCTGTGAATCTGGGGAATGTCACTCACCTCTCTGTGCCTCAGTTTGCTCCTCTGAAGAGTCAGGGGGAAAACAATAAGCCTGCTTGAATTTACTCTCAGTACCACATGGGACAAGCCATGTAAAGTGTGTACCTGGAACCCCACCAAAAACAAAACTGTTGCCCTTGAGTCAATTCCAAACCATAGTGAACTTAGAGGACAAAGTAAAGCTGCCCCATAGGCTTTCCAAGGAGCAGCTGAATTTGAACTGTTGAACTTTTGGTTAGCAGCCAAGCTCTTTAATCAATCTGCCACTAGAGCGCCAACATCTGGAGACCAGCTCTAGAGAAAAGGCTGCTGGAAGGGTTGGGATGTTCACATTTACTTTTTTCCTTTCCTCCATGAAGAAGCTGTCTGCCTCACCCCTCACTGACTCCATGGTCTTCAGCAATCCTATTCCCCATTTGAAAAGGGGGAGTTGAGATCCTATCAAGAGGGTCCTCGTCCTTTGTGTAGCCAGACCAAGAATTTCTGGTGGCTGACAGAGGGGCCCTAGGACAATCACATACTGAGGAAGGTGCTGCTTGGGCTCATTCACTCAGCAATTATCTATGAAGCCCCTACAGTTGCAGACACGCTTCTAGACATTCAGCATCATCTAGACACAAAGCAGAAAGGAAGCCCTGCACTCCTGGTCTCCATCCTAATCAGGAGGCAGACAGGAACACTAGATATGGGATGCAGGTAGTGTCCACAGTGCATTACATGGACGCCCTCATGCCTCCTCTAGGTATGGATACAGCTGCCCCCATTCAGCCGGGGACGGAGGACCCCAGGACCAGCAGAAAGAGTGAGTGGACATTGGATGGAGAAAGAGTGTTCTCTGTCTGCAAGGAAACTGGGGGTTGGAGGAGGCCTGTGTCAGGATTGGGGCTGGGCATAACCTGGGTCCCACATATGTAGATTCCCCTGCAGGAATGAGGTTAGCGGAGCCCCCTGTAGGAGAAAGGACTCACACAAACCTGGGGATGCCGCCTGAGCATAGTGGGAAGCAAAGTGTTGGCAGGGGAATCTGTGTGGCCCCTGAGGGTACACTTCCCCCCACAATTCCCGCCCATCTCTGATTATTCCCTCCCCACTTGGAACAATATCAGGAGGTGAGGAAAAACCTGCAACACGGTCATACACCAATGTCACGGGTACTCATCTCCATGTGGGGCCCTGTCCCTCAGTAGAGAGTGGCCGTGGGAGATAGACCTTGTGTGTTCTCAGCCTTAAATATTCCTGGAGCACTACTATGTGCCAGGCTGTGAGGTGAACATGAAGATACACTGTTCCCTTCCCCTTTGGGATTTACTGTCCAGTGGGGAAGGTGCCAGGGGACAAACAGAGACATAAGTCAGGGTTTGAGGAGGGAGAGTTGGTCAAACCATTGATAGAATTCTCTGGGGCCAAGGTTCTGTGTTAAGCCCCTGCTCAGTGACCAGTTTGTCACTGCCAGGACAGCCAGGGAGACTGGTGCACAGTGAGGCTAGACTTCAGATGGTCAGAACAGAGGGACCCGGTCCCTTGCAGAGATGTCCTGGGAGGTCAGTGTGGTGGGAAAGGCCAGGCCTCTGACCCTGCTTTTCATCACACATCCCCAGCGCCATCTCTTTCATCCTGAAAACCTGGATGGATGAGTACCTGGAAGACTTTGACCAGCCGGCACATTTGCCCTGCCTGAAGCTCCTGGTGGAGTACCTACAGGTGAACATGCCTGGGTCAGACCTGGAACACCGTGCCCTTCTTCTCTGTGCCCAGCTGGACCACCTGGAGCCCAAAGAGGCAGAGGCAGAGGGTGAGGAGGACTGGGCATGCCTGCATGTGAGCTTGTGAGGGGACATGGGGCAAGATCCACAGGGAGGATCGACAGAGTTGGGGTTGGGCCAGACAGAGCTCAGAATAGCCGCAGACCATCCTCTGGTGGATCACAGTCTGGGAAGACTTCCTTGGGAGGAAATCGGGGCCTTAGGCTTCTCTTCAAGGCAGTGGGATATTTTCTGTCATTGAAAAGCACAAGGAAATGCAGTCATGTTGGTGAATATTTCTCCTCTTGTGCCTCCCACGTCAGGGCCGGCACCAGGTCTAAAAGCAGCTCAGGATCTCTGTCCACCCGCAGAAGGAACTCCAGGGCAACCTCATGAGCCAGATCACGCTCCAATACCAACACTGCAGTTCTGTAGAGCATCAGGTCCTCCATTCCCACATCTGTCACCACACACACAGCCTGCTGGAATGCTGGCATCTTCTCCTAGATCACCTCCAGGGGCAAATGCAGTACCACCTGTTGAGGTAGATCCTACCCCTGAACCATCACAGGAGCTGGATGGAACACCAGATCCTCAACCACCACCTCTATCATCACACGAAGAGCCTGCTGGAGGACTGGGTTCTCTTCCTGGGTCACCTCCAGAACCGGCTCCTGTACCCCCAGCAGGTGTCGATCCTGCTCCTGTATCAACACCAGAGCTCCACACAGCATCAGTTATTCCATCACCAGCTCCCGCACCGGCACCAGAAGGAAAGCCAGCTGGAGGGGTGGATTCCCATCCTGGGCCACCACAGGAACCAGCTCCTGGACCGCCTTCTGGTATCGATCCTGCTCCCACAGAAACACTGGAGCTCAATGTAGCCACAGTCCCTCCATCTGCTGCTCTGGCCCAGGTACCTCATGAAGGGCCAAACGGAAAGCCAGATTCCAATCCTGGGCCACCTCCGGAACCTAGTCACGGACCACCAGCTGCTGTGGATCCTGCTCCTGCAGCAACACCGAGGCTCAATGTTGCACCAGGTCCTCCATCTCCAGGTCTGGCCCAGGTTCCAGAGGAGGAGGCTGCTGGAAACCTTGACCATTATCCTGAGGCACCTCTAGAACAAGCTTCCAGACCACCAGCTGAGGTCCATTCTATTCCTACAGCAACAGCAGAGCTAGGTGTGGCCCCATATGTTCCATCTCCAGGTCTGGCCCAGGCTCTAGAGGAAGAGGCTGCTGGAAAGGTGGACTCGTATCCTGGGCCACCTACAGAATCGGCTCCAGGAGTCCCAGCTGGTGTTGAAACTACTCCTGCACCAACACAGGGGCCCCATGTAGCCCCATGTCCTCCATCGGCTGCTCTGGCCCAGGCACCAGAAGAACAGTCTGATGAAAAGTCGCATTCTTATCCTGAGCTGCCTGCAGAAACAACTCCTAGGCCACCAGTTAATGTTGACCCTGCTCCTGCATCAACACCAGGGCTCAAGTAGCCCCAGCTCCTCCATCGCCAGCTCCGGCCCAGGCCCCAGAGTCCCAGCAAGTCACCATGCCCACTCCACACCAGCTCCTCAGCCCCAGCCAGGGAGCATCGGCTTCAGAACGAGATCCTTCCTGACCTTCACCTGAGTGGGTATTTCTCTGGTTTATATGTAGCATATTACAGCTTACTTTACATTTATAGCTCTTACTGTCTTCACCGGTAGATTTCTCATTAAATACAGTTTTGTTTTAATGGTTTTAACGGGTGTGATACCGTGGTTTTATGCACTTTCACGATCCTATCAACTATCACCAGTATCTATTTCAGAACATTGTCATCAACACAAACAGAAACCCTGGACCCATTAAGCAGTCCTCCCCATGCCTGTCCCCCGTGCCCATGGCAATCAGTGATTGGCTTTCTATGCCTATGGATTTATCTGCTCTAGATTTCTTATCTAAATGGAAACATTTTGCCTTTTGTATCTTGCTTCTTAGCTTAATGTGTTCGAGGTCTGTCCACATTGTAGCACGCGTCAGTTTCTCACTCTAAAGCTCAATGGTATTCCCTTGTGTCAATGAATCACACTTTGTTGACCCAGTCATCTGTTGATGGACATATGGGTTGGTTCCACCTATTCCCTGATGGGAGTAGAGCTGCTGTGAGCATTCATGGACAGGTATCTGTGTGACTGCCTGTCTACAGGCTAAATCCCTGGGGTGGGTAAAGGAAGGTGGGAAGGGTGAGGGCACAGTCCAGGTGTGGGGAGTGAAGTGTCAATGAGGAAGCTGTGGAGATCTCAGCTGTATGGTGGGAAGCAGTTCAGTAGAAGGCATACCTTAACCTGTAGGAAGTGAGGAGGTGGGAGGCATCAGTTGAAGTTCAGGTGTGGTTATTGAGGTGGGAGGGGTCAGGAGGCAGCCCTGAGTGGGGGGGAAGTGAGACAGTAGGAGTGGCCTGGACTCAGCCTGGTTGTGGCAACTGAGGAAGAGGGAGAGGTTAGGAGATGGCTGAGGTGTGGGTAAGGAGGAACTGGGAAAGCTCAGGATCCAGTCAGGTTATGGAAAGTTAGGGGGAGGTAGGAGCCAAGAGAACACCTATGTGAATGCATTGAGTCTTTGGGAGGGAGCTGACCATAGCCCAAGTGCAGTAGCTCAGGAGGTGGTGGATCAACAGACAGCAAAGGTCTGCAAAGGAAGGAGATAGAAAGTGTCAGGAGAAAGCACAGGTATGGTCATCGAGTTGTCAGGAAGAGCCAGGGGCAGCTCAGGTGTGGGGAGTGAGGAGGTGTGAGGGGCCAGGAGGCAGCCCAGGTGTGGGGAGTGAGGAGGTCTGAGGGTCCAGGAGGCAGCCCAGGTGTGGGGAGTGAGGAGGTCTGAGGGGCCAGGTGGCAGCCCAGGTGTGGGGAGTGAGGAGGTATGAGGAATCTGGAAGCAGCCCAGCATTAGCAACTTTGTAGATGGAAGGGCAGGAGAACCCCTGTGCAGGTACTGAGGATCCTGTACAACCAGGAGGTGGCAGAGGGTGGGTACTGAGGAAGTTGTAGAGGTTGGGGGGCATCCCACCTATGGAAAGTGATGAAGAGGGAGAGGCCCAGCTAAGAGTAATGATTAGGTTGGAAGGACCAGGAGGCAGTCCAGGTGTGGTTTTAATCATTTAACGTTGGCTGAGGCAAGGTAAGTTCAGATACAGTTCAAGACAGCCCAGTTAACCCATTTCCATCCAGTCGATTCTAACTCAAAGTGACCCTATAGATCGAGAGAGAGAATGAAAATTTCAAAGGCTTGATTATACCCACAGACTCTGAGGACAACACAGCATACATGGATAAAACAGGGCCCTAATTGGAGTTGCATCCAGGGCAGGGACACAAAAGCCACATTTGGAGAAGACAGCTTATGTATGCAAGCAGGGCAGGGTAGGCTAGGTTTCCTGGGGCTTGGGTATTTTGATAATTCTGCAGGAATCAGAGCATAGGAGTTGCCCCTAGGTGTTGGGTACCTGCTTGTCCCTAGGTGTTAGGTACCTGCCTAGAAGTGTGACAGCCAAGTAAGGGGGAGGGGTGGCTGGAGAACAGACTTAGCTGCTCAAGAAAGGGAATGGACTGGCGTCCAGCTGGGGCCTCTAAACTGTGTTAAGACAGCTTTTAAGAAACAAACAGTAACCCCACTTATATTATAAATGACCCCTTGAATATGTATCTGACATCATTTTGAACTTGACCATTTGTGTTGAATGGCCTGGTTGCTAGAAGAGACTCCTAAGGAATAGCAGTATATAGTATAGAAAGTGAGGAAAGTAAAAAATAAAAAGAAGGAAAACAAGTAGAAGTCTAAGAAGTCTTTGTAGGCTGGGTCCTGCTGGGAGGAGCTTCCAGAGACTGGGGTTGGGCCAGAGCTCAGCATAACCTCAGAAGCTCCTCTGCTGGACCACAGTCTGGGAAGGCTTCTGGGGGTGGAATCTTGGGTGTCCTTGGGAGGTTTCCTGTGTTTGGAAAGACATGAGGAGAGACGGACACCTTGGTAAAGGCTTTTCTTCTTTTAACTCCAGAGTTGCCAGCGCTTGGCTCCATCATTGCTTTTCCTTCTACCATAAAAATGGCACACCCCAGACAGGAGCTGACTCTGGACAAAGGTGACGCTTGGAACACAGTTGCAGCTGGCCCGGAAATGTGAATGAGAAATAAAACTTGGTTGACGAATGATTTGGGGGTTGTTTGTTACTGCAACAAAACACAGCAGAAGGAGACTAATACTGCAGGACATTTGGGAAACCTCCAGAATGAGTTGAGCAGAATCTGTTATTGAGTCTTTTCTCGGGGCACAGGGATCTTTATCGTTCCATTTTCATGTGCCATGAAATTCAGCTTATTTAAGATCCCTGAATACCTAGAAATGAGGAGGGTCTGATATTTTTCATTATTAAAAGAAAGAAATGTAAAGACCAAAAACCATCAGGGCCATAATAAATGGACGCTGATGGAATTGGAGAACAATGTGGCACAGAACCTCAAATTTCTAAAACAAACAAAACCCAAAAATCAAAAAACCAGACTTACTAGACTCCTTGAGACTGGAGGGCTCCCTGAGGCTATTGCCTTGAGATGCTCTTCAAACCTTGAACTGAAACTTACCCCTGAGGTCACCTTGGAGCTGAATAGCAGATAAGCTCACAAAAAATATCACCCATGACTACTAAGTTCCTTTAAAAAGTCCACTATATGAGGCCATAGAGTGAACAGTTCCTTTAAAACAAAGATGAGACCATAGGGGGCAGGGAATCTAGATTAATGGAAGGAGAACAACCAGAACAGAAATAATAACAATGGTCACATATTTCTGTGTAATGTCCTACCTGGGAAAATAAAAAAAAATTATTATTTTTCATTCTGCGTAATGTCCTACCTGGGAAAATAGTCTGTGAAAACCAAAACCAAATCAAACCCAGTGCCGTGGAGTCAATTCCGACTCATAGCGACCCTATAGGACAGGGTAGAACTGCACCGTAGAGTTTCCAAGGAGCGCCTAGTGGATTCGAACAGCCAACCCTTTGGTTAGCAGCTGTTTCCAGTCTGTGAAAAGACACACTATTTGTAGGTGTGACACAGTGTCATCTTTCTTCCTAAAATCCGGACTCACCTGGTGGTACGGAAGTTGTTTTGCGCAAGCCGGGGCCCGTGTCCACTTGTAAACCAGCAGGGAAGGGGAAGAAAGGACCAGTTACTCACCAGGTAGACATCAAGCACTGAGCCGTTATCATCCTGCGTTTCCAGCGTGTCTGTCTCAGAGGTTCGGTAGACGGTCCCCTCCTCCAAGGTAAATGTTGAACTGGAAGGTAACCCTTTGCTAGAAAAATATACAAGGGTCGTGAGCAGGTTGCCACCAGTAAGAAATCCATAGAAACCTCCAGGATTGTGGGTACAGACACTAAGGTGGGGAGGATTTGGGGGATGAAATAAATTTTTTTTTTTTGGGTGTTCAAAGGGGATATGGTCACACCTGGAGATACAGTACTTGAGTTAAAGTATTTGATTGTGGGGCCCATGAGCCATGATCTACCCCAGGACAACTGTGCGCGTGTCTTTAGTTAGCAGTGCTGTTTTCTCCCCCTGCTTCTTTGTGTTTTTGAGATGCTATTTGTGAAGCTCATGCCTGTGAGTAGGGAGTTGCTGGGGACCAAGAAGCCCGCTGCTCATCTTTGACTCTGGATCGTTGCTTCTTGCTGGTTAAATTCTCCCCTCTTGGTGCTCACACTTTGCCACGTTATAGAAGACAACCTTGTGCATAGTTAGCAATGATGATGACTGTTCTATTTACTGTTGTTTTTTTCTTTTTGGCATGAAAGGTTTAACTACATCAGTGGTTAAACACAATTTTCTGCCCCCCCCCCCAGGGAGCCCCAGTGGCAACAAAAGTTAAGCAAGGCTGCTACCTGAGAAGTTGGCAGTGCCATGGGAGAAAAGACCGGGTAATCTGCTCCTGTAGAGAATACAGCCTTGGAAACACTATGGGGCAGTTCTACTCTGTCATATGGGGTCACTATGACTTGGAATCGACTGGACAGCATCCCATAATAATAACAACCCGCAGGGTTCCTGACTCGGGAGGTCTGGTGTATGGTGCATGAGTTTGTATCAGGTGGTACTGATGCTGCTGGTCTGGTCCAGGGACCACTAGTTGTGCCACATGGAATTACATAATTAGAGAGTTGTGTTATATGCTTTCATCATGCCTAAGCATATAAGGGAAACCCTGGTGGTGTAGTGATTAAGTGCTACGGCTGCTAACCAAGAGGTCGGCAGTTCGAATCCCCCAGGCGCTCCTTGGAAATTCCATTGGGCAATTCTACTCTGTCGTATAGGGTCACTATGAGTCAGAATCGCCTCAACGGCAGTTGGTGGTTGGTTAAGCATATAATACAAGGCTCTAATTGTCAACTCAACGGCAATGGGTTCGGGATTGTATGCTTTGTAAGGAGAGTCCAAAGTGTACCTCAGTAACAAGGACACAAAAGCCAATGGAATGCAGGTAGAGAGCTGTTTATGCAGGGAAACTGCCTTGTTTTGTCGTGATATGACAACCAGTGTTAACTGTTGGAGTAATTGGTCCATCTTGGTGGTGTCAGCTGCCCTGGAGTCAACCCTAACTCATGGTGACCCCATGCACAATGGAACAAAACGCTGCCTGGTCCTGTGCCATCCCGGTGATCAGTTTTCAGTCAGATCATTGTGACCCACAGGGTTTTCACTGGCTGATTTTCAGAACTAGATTGCCAAGCCGTTCTTCCTAGTGCATCTTAGTATGGAAGCTCCGCTGAAACCTGCTCAGCATCATAGCAGCACGCAAGCGTCCGTGGAGAGATGGATGCTGGCTGCGCACGAGGTGCACTGGCCAGAAGTCAAACCTGGGTCTCCCTCATGGAAGGTGACTATTCCACCATCTCAACCAAATTGTATTTAAATCGGGTATTAATTTAGGGGCTCAGGAATGCACGATTTTTTTTCTTCATTGAAATACAAGGTATTTTCGTTTTTAACCTGTGGAATTTTGCCATGCGAAGGTTTCTGCAGGCACAAATTGTCCCCAGGGTTTGGATGTTTGTTAGAAGAACTGGGGAGGGGTGGCCATCTGCCATATGGAGGAAACCTCGGCATGGCGCGTGGTCGCCCCCTGGTGGTCGAGCTGAGAGCAGCTGCGGAGAAGAAGGACTACCCCTCTCACCTTCCATACCATGTCCTCTTCCTGAGATCCCCTCCTGGCTTAGCTCAGAGCTCACCTCTGCTGACAACACCCTGTCTAAGTCATCTTCTCAAGGAGCACTGGTGGCACAACGATTATGTTCTCAGCTGCTAACTGACTGGCTGAACCCACCAGCTGCTCCACAGAAGAAAGACCTGGTGATCTGCTTCGGTAAAGACGACAGCCTGGGAAACCCCATGGGGCAGCTCGACTCTGTCACGTGTTGTCGCTATGAGTGGGAATCGACTCAACGGCACCCACCACCACCAACAAGGTCACCCTCTCAGGATGGGAGACTACTGAGGACATTATAACCTCTGTGCCTCTCATCTGGGAACTGCCCATAATTCTCTCTGTAAACATCTGACTCTGAATGGAAGACACACGAACTAGTTAGGAATCCTGACCTTTTCAGTATCAAACAAACAAAAGAAAAAGTTGCCCAAAAACTGTGTAGTTCTTAATAAATAAGGTTTATTTGTATTTTTCCTGGTCATAAAAGTAAGGCATATTGAGAAAACTTTGAAAATAAAGAATAGTAGGAGGAAAGGAAAGTGCCTTGCTGGCACAGTGGTTAAAGTGCTCGACTGCTCACTGAAAGCTCAGCTGATTGAACCCACCAGCTGCTCTGCAGAGAAAAGATGGGGCAGTCTGCTCCTGTCAAGATTATCGCCTTGGAAATTATATGGGGCAGTTCGATTCTGTCCTACAGGGTCACTAGGAGTCAGAATCAACTCGAAGGCAAAGGGTTTTGGTTTATGGAAAATATATGATGGGAGGTGGCAAAAAACACACTACAAAATAATAGTGGTTTTCCAGACTTTCTGAATCGTGGGCCGTATTGCTTTTCTCTAATAATTTTTTAAAGTAACTTCCTCCTTCTGATTTTAATTTTTAGCTACTTCTATTTATTTTCTTCCTAATACGGGTATAAGCAAGAATATTGTGGTTGTGCTTGTTCTTTTCAAAAATTTTATTTCTTTAATGGTCCTACATGCATATGGTACCAAATACAGCAGAAAGTAGCCCTCCTTGCCCATATTCTCGTGTGATTCAGAGTTCTCCTGCCTAGAAGCAAGCTTGTTTTGGGAGTATTTTTTTTAATATAATATTTACCTTTTGGTTTTGGAACCTAAGCGTATGTCACAGATATGGTTAAAAGAAAATAAAAAAAACAAAACAGAGATATTAGTGTATTCTCCAGGACTCAATAAGTACATGTATCAATGATAATTAAAAAAAAAAATACATTATTACCAGAAAAAAGAAATACCAGATTTCCTTGGTTCATAGAATCAAAATTTGATAAAATCGAAATCATCTCCTTTTTAGCCTTTATTATTGACACTGTTTAACACATGTATTAGTTTTCCATCTTAGTAAGTAGAATATTTTTGCATCATTAAATTTGGGCACAAAAACAAGGCTCATAGCCACCTACATCCAGATTATATAAAGAACTCTCACAACCCAATGACAGAAAGGCAAATAACCCAGTAGAAAAATGGGCACAACATACCAATTACGATGGCTAAAATACATAATGCCGACATCAATAAATGTTGGTGAGGATGTGGAGCCCCAGGAACTCCCATTCGTCACTGGAGGGAATGCACGATGGCGGGTTGGAAAGCCCTCACAGTTTTCTTACAAAGTCAAACGTCATCTTGGTTATCAAGTGCTCTATAACAGAAATGCCACAAGTGGGTGTCTTTAATGCACACAAACTTATTTTCTCACAGTTGAGGAGTCTAGAAGTCCAAAGTCAGGGTACTGGCTGGAGAGGAAGGTTTTCTCTCTCTGTAGGCTCTGGGGGAAGGTCCTTGTTCCCTGGTGATCTACATGTGGTGTGGCATCTATCTTCTCCCATCTCTGCTTGTTTCTCTATGCCTAATCTGCTCTTTTTATATGTCAAAGGTGATTGGCTTAAAATACACCCTACGCTGATATGGCCTCTTAACAAAGAAATCCAACTCTTAAATGAGAATATAACCACAGGTATACTCATCACAGTCAAGTCAATTCCGATTTATAGCAACCCTACAAGACAGAGTAGGACTGACTCAAGGGTTTCAGGGCTGTAATCTCTGTGGAAGCAGACTGCCCCATCTTTCTCCTGTGGAGAAGCTGGTGGGTTTGAACCACCAACATTTTGGTGAACAGCTGAGCACTTAATCACTGTGCCACCAGGTAAAGGGGTTAGGATTTAAAACACTTGTTTTAGGGGGACACAATTCAACCCACAATACCATATGATCCAAGAATCACACTCCTTGATATACCAACATTGAAAGCCTACGTTCACAAAAAAATCTGCACACAGTGTTTATGGGAGGGTTTCTTATCTGTAGCTGTCATCAGTGTGGTGAGTGAATGCATCTCTCTGTCTCCTTCCTGAGCCATCAGCAACCATGGTGCACCCCCTGCTTCCTTCTGTGGGGTGACCTTGTCTCCCGGGATGGACTCTGGGCACACAGAAGGCACTCCTGTTCCTGGTCTGTAAAACGCTGGACTCCTAGGCTGCCTCCAAACGCCCAGCCTTGCTCACTCTGCAGTCAGAGCTCCAAGGACATTGGCATTGCCCAGGACACATGCCAAGCCTTCCAGAGTGCCCACTGAGGCCCCTTTCCCTGGGTGGGGGCAGGCAACCCCACCCACTGACAGCTGCCACTAACGATCAAGATCTAACTACCAACTCTTTTCTTGGTCTCTCTAACCAAGAAAATCAACCTTATTTAAAGGCTGAAGGTGGGTGATTACCTAAGGGCTACAAAGCTGGTTCTGACCACTTCCTTTGCAAATCCTGCAGAAACCTTTTGTTTTTGCGGCTCAACCAAAATGAATGCTAAAAACATTTTGTTTAGCGTTCTGTGATTTTTAGCAGACAGATTAGTGAAGGGTATACACATTATTGAAGAGAAGTGTGGATCTCTCCTAATCAAGAAATGCCTTACAGAGGACGGAAAATCTTACCTGTACTCAGATACCTTTCTGCTATATGCATGACTGTGTATGAACCTGTCCTTGCTGCACTAATGGAATGTGATTATTGAAACAGTGAGGAGCTACCGAAAGGGATCATGAAGACTAAGAAGATCCTCCGGGAATACAGCATCCAATCCAAATAACTGCACCACAAAGATCAAACCAGTAGCTGTGGAGTCAATTCTGCCTCATGGCGCCCCCGTGTGTGTCAGAGTAGAACTGTGCTCCACAGAGTTTTCCCTGGCTGATTTTTCAGGAGCAGATTGCCAGATCTTTCTTCTGGGGTGCCCCTGGGTCAACTCAAATCTCCAAGCTTTCGGTTAGCAGCCGAGTGCCTTAACCATTTAACCGACCAAGGGCCTGCAGAAAATTCCTGTTCCCGTGAAGATGCCCCAAGTACTGAAGGTAAAATATGTTCTGAGAAGGATTTCCACTTCCGTGTCTGCACCACTGATCAGTTTAATGTCTACTTCTCTTCAATTCTGGTACTGGGAAATATTCTGCCTATTGCCCCGTTTTCTTACTGCGCTGTTGATTTCCTGGGCACAAAGCCAGCACAGAATTGATTCCTAAGTTCTCCGGCTGAGAGTTTCCCAGCTCCTGTTTCAGGGTTCATGTCTAAGGGCGAGCATCTCTCTGGGGAGGAATGCCCTCCAAACCCAGCGGTCAGGTCAGAGGCTCACCATGCCTCAGCTCCCAGCTCAGAAAGATCCATTTTCGGAAGCAAAGTTCTGTGACTGGATGGAGGAGTCAGGCTCCCTGCCCAGGTTCTGCACCACCAAGTATTGCCCTAATTCCTTTGATTCAGAGTGTCTGAGGGGAATTACTCCTAATTTGCCACAAGCCCCCCAGGAAACTGCTAACCTCGCAGCCTCTGATCCTCCCGTGTAAGCCCAGGAACTGCTGGCACTCGCCATCTGCTCTAAGGCACACACTTCCCGACTCCAGCTCATGGCAACCTCTTATGTTACAGAGTAGAACTGCTCCATGGGGACTTCTTGGCTGCAATCTGTCACATTGGGCCTCTAGGAGTAGAAATCGACTTGGTGGCAGCTAACAACAATCTTTATGGAAGCAGGTCGCCAAGCCTATCTTCCACAGCACTGCTGGGTTACTTCGAACCACCAATCTTAAAATAAGCAGCAGAATGCCAAGTGTTTGTGCCAGGAAGGGACCTTACATAGAAGACGAATTTCACATCCTCCTAGTGCTCCCCTGGGAGTGGACAGGGCTGGCTCTGCAAAGCCACTCAGGCCTCCCTGTCATTTACAAAAATGCTTACTTCTGCCACCAGGAAAATTCAACTGGCTTCGTCGGAGGGCGTGAACCTGGCTGGACCACTGACAACATCAGTGATAATTTTATAACCTGGAGCGCTCTGATTTCTGTTTGCAGACCTAATGAGTGTTTTATACCTAATTCCCCTGAGGACAGTTGTTCACGGAACCTGCGGTATAATCCACAGTTTTCATCTTGTAAAAGTCATTCTCTCACTGCCTTTTTTTATTTTTTTACCCAAGTAATAATGTTATAACATATCACCTATGATACAGATTCAAAAACTCGGCCTTTCTGACTCATAGTGACTGAATAGGACGGAATAGAACTGTCCCGTAGGGTTTCCAGGGCTGTGGTCTTTACAGAAGCAGACTGCCCCATGTTTCTCCTGCAGCGTGGCTGGGGGGCTCAACCTTATGATTAGCAGCCAGGTGCTTAACCACTGCACCACCAGGGCTCCTTGTGACACAGATAACATGGGGAAAAGAAACAGCTTCTTGCCCCTTGTCTCCCCAACCCCAATGACCTCCCCGACCGTGGGCAGCTCCTTTTAGGATTTGTTTTTCTAGTTCTTCTGGGGCTTCCCTTCATATCTTTGAATCAATCAGGGAATACTGAGACTCTCAGCCTAAGGCAGCATTCATTGATTTGGTAAGAAGGAAATTACCCTCTCCAACTCCACCTTCCATCCGTATTTTCTACTTAACATTTTATTTATTTCATAACTATGAATAACATACTCAATAGCCTTTTTTTTTTTTATCAGTGGTGGGATTCTCACCTTCCACGTGGGAGACCCGGGTTTGATTCCCAGCCAAGGCACCTCATGTGCAGCCCCCACCTGTCATCCCCCAGTGCAGGCTTGACTGTTGCTGTCTGGGCTGCTGAACAGGCTTCAGTGGAGCTTCCAGATGAAGACAGACTAGGAAGAGAGGCCTGGTGATTTGCTTCTGAAAATTAGCAAATAAAAACCCTAGGGACCGCAATGGTCCAGCCCTACAGGATCATGGTTTAGTTTTGTTGTGCCACCAGGAGCTGAGGGCTGACCCGACAGCAGCTAACAACACCAACGTACTCCACATGTCCTTTCACGTCCCCGTTATCTCATCTTTGTCCCCTGCTTTCACCTCTCATTTTGTGTCGGACATTTTTTTCCTAAGCCTTATCTCTACCTCACCAAAAACAAAACAGTAGTGTCAGCTCCGACTCAGTAGGTCTGTCCCTTAGAGTTTCTAAGGAGCAGCTGGTGGATTTGAACTGCCGACCTTTTGGATAGCAGCCAAACTCTTAACCACTGCACTACCAGGGCCCCAAGGCTACCCTGCAAAGGCTGTCGATATTTACATTCTGTCTTGCAGCTATCACCAAAATGTTCCTGCTTTGTCCATGGGTTGGCTCTGAAATTAGAAAATCAATATGTAGTTTATATTACTAGGACTATGTAAACAATGTTTAATATCTGGCCAACGGCGAGTGGGGTTGAAATTTTCCTTTGAGTTCAAAGTCACGATTGCTGGGCCATGCAAAGAAAAATCTTCCCAAAATCAATGTTAAAAGCAGTCTCTCTCTCTCTCTCTCTCTCGCACTTTAAATTTTACTTACATTCATGCCACATTTTATTCTGTGTGATGGTTAACGTTGTGTGTCAACCTGGCTAGGCTGTGATTCTCAGTGGTTTGGCAAACACTGGACTGGCTGCTCTTCCATAATGGAATAGAATGTAATCACTTTCCATGATGTGAACTGATGTGAGCAGCAATCAGTTAAAAGGGGAGTTTCCTTGGGGATGTGGCCTGCCTCCAGTATGTAAATGGTGAAGCTCTTTCTCCCTCTACCCACCCCTGTATCCCCTTTCTCTTTCTTCTCCACCCTGCACTCTCCTCCTTGCCTGACCTCAGGTTCCTGGACATAAGCCTGTAGATATCTCTGGCCTGCCACCTGACCTGCAGATTTTAGGTCATCAGCAGTCACGAGCCCATGAGCAGAGCTGATCCTTAGCGTGCCCGCTGGCTTCCAAGCAGTGAAGAATGACAACAAGGTTCTCACACACAGCTAGGCCAACACCTAATTAATTTCAAACTCTGACTTGAATGATTGGAAAATACCATAGAAACTACCGGTCTCTGCTGTCCAGGTCAACATCCTGTCTGCAGCCATTAGGAATACAAGCCACATGTTGTTGTTGTTGTTTTTATGTGCCATCGAGTCGGTTATGGCTCGTAGCGACCCTACTTAAAACAGAATGAAACACTGCCCGGTCCTGCTACGTCCTTACAATTGTTGTTTTGCTTGAGCCCATTGTTGCAGCCACTGTGTCAATCCACCTCTTTAAGGCTCTTCCTCTTTTCCATTAACCCTGTGCTTTATCAAGTATGATTTCCTTCTCCAGGGACTGATCCCTCCTGAAAACATGTCCAAAGTATGTAAGACGCAGTCTCGCCATCCTTGCTTCTAACGGAGCATTCTGGTTGTACTTCGTTCAAAACAGATTTGTTCATTCTTTCGGCAGTCCTTGGTATACTCAATATTCTTTGCCACCACCACAATTTGAAGGCATCAATTCTTCTTCGGTCTTCCTCATTCACTGTCCAGCTTTCACGTGCATATGGTGCGATTGAAAATACCATGGCTTGGGTCAGGCGCACCTTAGTCTTCAAGGTGACATTGTTGCTTCTCAGCACTTTAAAGAAGTCTTTTGTACCAGATTTGCTCAATGCAACGCATCTTTTGATTTCTTGACTGCTGCTTCCGTGGGCGTTGATTGTGGATCCAAGTAAAATGAAATGCTTGACAACTTCAATCTTTTCTCCATTTATCATGATGTTGCTCATTGGTCCAGTTGTGAGGATTTTTGTTTTCTTTATGTTGAGGTGTAATCCATACGGAAGGCCGTGGTCCTTTGATCTTTGTTAGTAAGTGCTTCAAGTCCTCTTCACTTTCAACAAGCAAGGTTCTGTCACCTGCATAACAAAGGTTCTTAATGCATCTTCCTCCAATCCTGATGCCCCGTTCTTCTTCATATAATCCAGCTTCTTAGATTATTTGCTCAGCATACAGATTGAATAGTTATGGTGAAAGAATACAACCCTGATGAACAACTTTCCTAACTTTAACCCACTCACTATCCCCCTGTTCTGTCTGAACAACTGCCTCTTGATCTATGTACAGGTTCCTCATGAGCACAATTAAGTGTGCTGGAATTTCGATTCTTCGCAATGTCATCCATAATTTGTTATGATCCACACAGTCGAATACCTTTGCATAGTCAATAAAACTCAGGTAAACATCCTTCAGGTATTCTTTGTTTTCAGCCAGGATCCATCTGACATCAGCAATGATATCCCTGGTTCCACGTCCTCTTCTGAATCTGGCCTGAGTTTCTGGCAGTGCTCTGTTAATATACTGCTACAAGTGCTTTTGAAGGATCTTCAGCAAAATTTTGCTTCCGTGAGATATTAATGATATTGTTCTATGATTTTTGTATTCTGCTGGATCACTTTTCTTGGGAATAGGCAGAAATATTGATGTCTTCCACTTGGTTGGTCAGGAGGCTACTTCCATATTTCTTGGCATAGATGAGGAGCACTTCCAGTGCTAGAACCATTTGTTCAAACATCTCAATTGATATTTCCTCAATTCCTGGAGCCTTGTTTTTCACCAATGCCTTCAGTGCAGCTTGGGCTTCTTCCTTCAGGACCATCGGTTCCTGATCATATGCTACCTCTTCACATTGTTGACCATCAACGAATTCTTTTGGGTGTAATGACTCTGTATATCCCTTCTATCTTCTTTTGATGCTTCCTGTGTCATTTAATATTTTCCCCAAAGAATCCTTCACTATTGCAACTTGAAGCTTGAATTTTTTTTTCAGTTCTTTCAGCTTGAGAAACGTTCTTCCCTTTTGGTTTTCTATGTCCAGCTCTTTGTACATGTCATTATAATACTTTACTTTGTTTTCTTAAGCCAGCCTTTGAAATCTTCTCTTTAGTTCTTTTACTTCATCATTTCTTCCTTTTGTTTTAGCTGCTCGATATTCAAAAGCAAGTTTCAGAGTCTCTTCTGATGTCCATCTTGGTCTTTCCTTTCTTTTCAGTGACCTCTTTCTTTCCTCAGGTATGAGATCCTTGATGTCATCCCACGACTTGTCTGGTTTTCAGTTGTTAGTGTTCAACGTGTCAAATCTATTCTTGAAATGGTCTCTATATTCAGGTGGGATATACTCTATGTCGTATTTTGGCTTTCGTGGACTTGCTCTGATTTTCTTCAGGTTCAGCTTGAAGTTGCATATGAGCAATTGATGGTCTGTTCCACAGTCAGCCCCTGGCCTTTTTCTGACTGATGATATTGAGCTTTTCCATCATGTCTTTTCACAGATGTAGTCGATTTGATTCCTTTGTGTACCGCTTGGTGAGGTCCATGTGCATAGTTGCTGTTTATGTTGGTGAAAAAAGGTATTTGCAATGAAGAAGTCATTGGTCTTGCAAAATTCTAACATTCGATCTCCAGCATTGTTTCTGTCACCAAGGCTATATTTTCCAGCTACCGATCCTTCTTCGTTTCCAACTTTCACATCCCAATCACCATAATTATCAATACATCCTGATTGCATGTTAGATCAATCTTCAAACTGCAGAAGCTGGTAAAAACTTCAATTTCTTCATCTTTGGCCTTAGTGGTTGGTGCATAAATTTGAATAAGATTTGCATTAACTGGTCTTCCTTGTAGGTGTATGGATATTATCCCATCACTGATGGTGTTGTACCTCAGGATAGATCTTGAAACTTTCTTTCTGATGATGAATGCAACACCATTCCTCTTCTTGTTGTCATTCCCGGCATAGTAGACTATATGACCATCTGATTCAAAATGGCCAACACCAGTGCATTTCAGCTCACTAATACCTAGCATATTGATGTTTATGCATTTCATTTCATTTTTGACAATTCCCAATTTTCCTAGATTCATACTTCGTACTTTTCGGGTTCCGATTATTCATGGATCTTTGCAGGTATTTATTCTCATTTTGAGTCATGCCACATCAGCAAGCGAAGGTCCCAAAAGCTTTACTCCATCCATGTCATTAAGGTTGGTTCTACTTTAAGGAGGCAGCTCTTCCCCAGTCGTCTTTTGAGTGCCTTCAAACCTGGGGGGCTCATCTTCCATCACTATATCAGACAATGTGCTGCTGCTATTCATAAGGTTTTCACTGTCTAATTCTTTTTAGAAGTAGACTGCCAGGTGCTTCTTCCTAGTCTGTCTTAGTCTGGAAGCTCAGCTGAAACCTGTCCTCCATGGGTGACCCTGCTGGTATCTGAATACCTATGGCATAGCTTCCAGCATCCCAGCAACACGGAAGCCCCCACAGTAAAACAAACTGACAGACACGTGGGGGATAAGCAGTGTAGGGACAGATAAATCAAACAGAGCCCCAGTGGACAAAGAAAGGAGGTAGCTGGCTAAGCACCCCCCTGGCAGGGATTTTTTGGGATGTATACAGCATGGACTTCTCTGAAGAGAAGACCTAGGATTTATTCTGATTCCCAAATCACAATTCAGCTTTAATAACCTCAAACCAGATATTGTGGTCAAGTCGATTGCAACTCACGGCAACCCCACGTATGTCAGAGGGGAACTGTGCTCCATAGAGTTTTCTTTTCTTTTTTTCTGATGTGTATTTGGGAAAGGTTTACACAGGATGTTAGATTCCCATTCGACAATTTCAACACAAATTGGTGACATTGGTTACATTCTTTACAGTGTGTGAACATTCTCATTATTTTCATTCTGGTCTGTTTTCTTAGGGTATTCAATAGTTGAATTTTCAGAAGCGTATCACCAGGTGTATCTTCTGAGGTGCCTCTGGGTGGATTTAAATTTCCAACCTTTTGGTTAGCAACTGAGAGTGTTAACTGTTTGTACCCTCAGTGGCCCTTTTATATGACAAAACCCTTCTTAAAACTTAAGGACCTAACTAGGTGCTTCGGAACAAAAGGTCAGAAAGTGCCAATGGTGAGACAATGCATCTCAAGCTTTCATTAGAATCACTGGCAGGCTCAGGAAGCTGAATCTTTGGCAACTTGTTTCTGAAGCAAGTCGTTCTAGAACCACCTTCAAGGAACTATGAGAAGCACCGGCTGAGAAGAATGGCAAGGCGGTGAGATGTGCAGGTCAGAGACCATGCTTCTTTGAATGACCAAGGGCCAGACCGATCCATCATGGGTGGCCTGGCAAAGAATTAACAGGAACCTCAATGTGGTACAAGTTTGGTAAAGGCCCTGCCTGTGCTTTCCATAATCAGAGCTGGCTCTGTCCATCTCCCTAGGCTGGCCTTTTCTGTTCTTTGTTGTTATTACTGTTGTCAGCTAATACTGAGTTGGCCGCCAACTCATGGCAACTCCATGCACAACAGAACAAAATGCTGCCAAGTCCTGCACCATCCCCATGGTCGGCTGTGGATTAAACCATTGTGATCCATAGGGACTTCACTGGCTGACTGTCTATTCTTTAGGAGCTCAGATATGTAAACATTTATCACATAGTACTCAATATATTCTACCTTCAAAAAAGCACATAATAGTAAACTAATAATCTTTAGATTTGTTAGTGTTCATTGAATAAATTTATAATGGAAACTGACTTGCTGGGCAGAGCCATCCAAACTGAGGCCTGGGGAAGATTTGTGGTTTGTCTTGTCATTTTTACCATTTCTGGACCGAGAGTGGCTACCTAACCGCTACCTACCTAATCTTCTATCTAACTGAGAAAGAAGGGAACAGCAACAAAAAAGAAGAGTTACTACAACAGGTCCAACAGCTAGACTTTAACTCACCATCGGCTAAGCTAGAATCGATAGGTATGCATGTATTAAAAATGAATATTGATCATATTGAGTCCTCTTTCTGAAAGTGAACCAAGCTACTAGCCTGCAGGAGGAAGATGACTCCCAGTAGAAACTCTGCAGGTTCACAAATTTGATTTGAATGAGAACTTGCTCAACATTGACTAGATAATTACTGACAGTGTACACATGTTAGCACCTGTCTATATATACACGCTAGGGACAAAACTGCATATATTAAAAAAAGAAAATAAAACAACTGATCCCATTGACAATCTTGTGATCTCTTTGTAAAGATCACACTTTCTAGCGCCAGTGAGAGAAAATTTCATTTAAAAGGAAAGAATACCCAAAACCTAAGAGATTCTAGTAACTACCCCAATCCTTAAATTCACATTACATGTTTCAGAGTCACTGTATTAGTTTGCTATTGCTGCTGTAACAAATTACCACAAACTTAGTGGCTTAAAATAAGGCAAATTTTCAAGGTTCATCACTTTGTGGCAGGTATCAGGACTTCATTTCTCTTTATGGATAAGTAATATTCCATTGTATGGTTTAGACCATATTTTGTTTATCCATTCGTTTGTTGGTAGACACGTGGGTTGTTTCTACCATTTGACTATTGTGAATAACACTGCAATGAACATTCGTGTACAAGTATGTGTTTAAGTCCCTGATTTCAAGTGTTCTGGGTCTATACCCAGGAGTGGAATTTCTGTGTCATATGGTGTCCAGCAAACCTGGTTGCTTTCTCAGAGATTCCTGAATTTCAAGCCAAAAGTAGCCACCATTTGGCTCTGGGCAGCTTTGCGCATTTTAGTTTGTTTGTTTTTAATGAAGGCTCTATATTTGTATCTTATTATATTTATAACTACTCCATCTTGGGGGTTGTGCTGCTTCAGTGGTAGAATTCTCACCTTCCACACAGAGACCTGGGTTTGATTTTCAGCCAATCCACCTCCTATGCCCTCACCACTCATCTACCACTGGAGGCTTGCATGCTGCTATGATGCTGAACAGGTTTTAGCAGAGATTCCAGACTAAGCCAGGCTAGGAAGAAAGGCCTGGCAACCTACTTCTGAAAATGTGCCAAAGAAAACCCCACAGATCACACAATCCAATATGCAACTGTTCATGGGGATGGCACAGGATCAGGCAGCATTTCGTCCCAGTGGGCATGAGGTCACCATGAGTCAACAGCAGCTAACAGCAAAGAAGAACAACCCCACATTGGAGGTTACTTCACAATGCACAGTCACTTGGGTATAGAATTAAAAACAAACAAAAAACCCAAACCTGTTGCGATGGACTGCATTCCGACTCATGGCAACTCCATGTGTTACAGAGTAGAACTGTGCTCCATAAGGTCACTTGGTTATAATCTTTAGGGAAGTAGATTGCCAAACCTTTCTTTTGAGATGCTGATCAGTGGGTTCGAACTGACAACCTTTAGGTTAGTAGCCAGTGCAGACCATTTGTGCGACCCAAAGACGGGGACAGTGAAGTGGTAAAGGAGTTCTCCTTGTCCAAAGGCACTGAGAGTCTAAAAGCTCACCATCTTCTTCAGAAGTGAAGCCAGGGCCTATGAGACATATACCCCATTGCCCCGAGTCAACTCTGACTCATAGTGACCCTACAGAACAGAGTAGAACTGTCCCATAGGGTTTCCAAGAAGCAGACTGCCACATCTTTCTCCCACAGAGCGGCTGGTGGATTTTTACCTCTGTCCTTCTGGTTGGCAGCTGAGCACTTAACTACTGCACTACCAGGGCTCCTTCTAGTCTCTATGCTCATTTTACAGAAATCAGGATAGGACAGCGTGAATGGGGTACGATCACAAAAACATGGGATTTTAAATCTGGAAGCAACTTTAGAGATTCTCGTGTCCAGATTTCCTACACTTGTAATTAAAAAAAAAAAAAAAAAAAGCTTATCTCAGGATGAAAGGTGAAATTAGTCTTCCCCAAGGAGCAGTGACGCAGGACTTTGACAGAGAAAGCCTACTGTCGAAGGAGAGACTGGAGCTGGTCCTTGGAGACTGCCTACAACTAGGATGAGGACAATTTTGTGCCTGAACCGACCCTTTAGAATGTTATCGAATTCAGAGGTGTTGGCAGCACATGAAGAAGCAGGTCCCCCTGTCTTGGCACCCAGACCCCCACCTCTGTTTAGGTCCATGAGGGTACATGTGCTCTGCCCCCTGGTGGGACCCCGTGGTATTAAAGCATGAGAGGTATAGAGGGCTGATCATGGCCCAGAGGACCTTCTCTGAGGGACACGGAGTCTGCCCCCCAACGGAGAATGGTCAACTTTCAGAAGACAAGGGAGGTGTCCAGCTTTGGTGCTGTTTGAGGGAGGGATAAGGGAAAGGGACCCCCTCCCTGGGAAGGAGTCTTCCTCTTAGAATCATGGGGAGGGTTGAAGCACAGAGAGGGGGAGACCTGCCTCACTGGAGGTGGAGATGAGAGTAGAATCCAGGAGAACTTCCTGGAGGAGGGGCAGTTTGCTCCCAGCTTTGAGAGCAGGCTAGGCCTGGACGGCAGTGGGGGGAGGGCCTCCCACAGGAGCACAGACCCAGTTCCTGGACCCTCCCTACCTGGCACCCAACCCAGGCTCTAAGCACCCTGCCCTCCCTGTGGCCCAGGAATAGAGGCGATCCTGAGATTCAGGTGTTCCAGTCGACCTGCAACAATGACGGTGTCACTCCAGAAGCATTTTGGGGCCTAGTTCTAGTTCAGGGAGGGGCTCAGGGGGACTGAGAAGTGAGGCTTGGGCAGGAGGTGGGGAAGAACAGGGGTGTGGCTCCTGATGCTGCTTCAGAGAGCAGACCCAGGCCGGAGGGATACTCAGCGTCTCCTGTGTCCCCAGGCTCTCCATGTCCATCTGGCCCAAAGTCTTGTTGCCACACTGGGCAGATTGATCCTAGGACACCAGACCCCACGTGAGTGGGGACACTGAGCTGGAAGAGGTGACGGTGGGACAGCATGGGACCTACCACAAAGACAGCATTTTGTGCCTGCGAGAAGGGGAGGCGGGCCACTTATACGGGCAGCCCCAGGCCACACAGGCGCCATTCACACTGGGCCTGGCCACTCTTGGCAGCGTCCACCAGCATCCCTCATGCTAAGAAGGCTACGTGCTGTGCTCTCCGTAAGCTGACACCCACGTCCACCCCAGGGTGAGGTCCTGGCCCCAGCCTTCCCTGAGCTAGCACTGAAAAAAAAAAAAAAAAAAAAAGCAGTTCCCATATCCAAACCCTCAATACACTGCTGGGAAACTGAATCCAAGAGAAAGGCAGGGACGGCCCAGAACAATCAAGTGGGCAGAGTCCAGAAGATGAGGAAGGTTCTGGCCTCCTAGTCCAGGGCTCAGCCCCTGTCATGGGGTTTGCTTTGAGAACGAGAGCTGTGAAGATGTGGGGAAACCCAGGTACTCCCTACCGTTGTAAGGCCGATTTCGTCTCACAACCACCACACACACACACAGGTACACGCACACACACGTGCACACATTGACTTCACAGATGGGGTCATGAGGGTGGGGTCAGAAGAAAAGAGGACACCAAGGAAGCGATCCCCTGGAAAGAAGAGAGAGGGTAGAGGCAGCTCTGTCTTGGGACAGTGGCCCTCAGTCTCCTAGCTACATCCCCACGGCCCACAACACAGGACAGGGAAACGCTGGATGAAGGGAGAGGGACCCCAAGGTTCCCAGGGGTCTACCAGGGCCAGCATCCCCACAGAAACACAGATTGGACAAGGCCTGGTCCTGCAGTCACTGCTCTGGTTCCCTGGAGCTAGGACAAGCCCACCTCAGAGTGGAGGGAGCTGCAGGACGGAAAGCCTCAGTTTCCTCCTCTGTACATTGTGGTGCTTAGAGTGGGTGAGCCCCAGGATTCTAAGGTTCACACAAGTGTCTGCTCGCCTCGGTTCTCTGTGGATGACCCACTGCCCTCTGAGGTCCTAAGAAAGTGCTTCCTACTTTCTGGAGCTGAATATTCCCCCAGCAAGAGCACTGGGGTGCAAGGACTAGGAACTTGGAGTCCAGCAGGGCAGGGCAGAGCCATGGACCATGAGACTAGGTCCAGTCCTTGGAGGAAGCTCAGGGTCCTCCTAAGAAATTAGGGCCTTTGCCCTGAATGTGGGGAGGGTACCTCCTGAGTATTTTGGATACCCCAGGGCCTGTTGAGGCAAAGCAGGGACTAGGGAGTCGCCGTTTTCCACCATATCACCAGTTTAACTGCAGGTCCTGGTCCTTTGCCCCCTAGGATCCAGGAGATCTGCTGCCTCCAGGACACCTGAACACAGGTATGGGATAGGAGCTTTCTTGACCGGGGCTGCAGGGCTAGTGCACAATGGAGCAGAGAGGGACAAGAGCATGGAGACAGATACATGGGAGAGAAAAGAGCAAATTCATTAGAGAAAATAAAGCAGGGTACAGCCAGTGAGAGAGGGATGGGGCCACTGGATGGGGGTCCAGAGGCCTCACTGAGGTGATATTTATATGTGACCAGAATGACAGGAGGGGCCAGACCTGCATGGGTCATGGAACAGTGTGCCAGGGAGAAGGTACAGCTGGTGCAGAGACTGGGAGGCAGCGTGAGTTTGCCCAGAGAGGGGGTTGGAATGATGCCAGTGTGGCTGGAGTGAGCTGTGGAGAAGAGGAGGGAGGGAGGAGGAGGGCAGGTCTAGGTCCTAGGTGAGTTGGAGGAGCTATCTCCTCCTCTGTGACAAAATCACCCCAAGACTTAGCAGCTCACGAAAACAAACTGATGATCTCACTGTCTTTGTGGACAGTAATGGCGCATGGATAAGCTGATGACTTTGCCCAAGTTCTTTCAGGAGGCGATGTGGTCCCAATTGAGGCTTGACTGGGGAGGATCCACTCCCTACTCACTCTGTTGTGGGCAGGAGTCTTTCTTGTCAGTTGCTGTACTGGGGTCCTCAATTCCTCTCTGTTGATCAGGCCACGTTAGGTCATCGTCAAATGGGCATTATAGGGCAGGCCAAACATACCAGCTGCTTTCCAGGGGGAAAGAGTGGGAAATGACAGTGAGAAAGAGAAAAAGAGAGAGAGAGAGATGACAGGGAGAACATAAGAGAGAGCCAGGAGGCATTGCCCCTAATAGGGTCACTATGAGTTGAAATTCACTCTAAGGTACCTTATAACCACAATAAGATTCCTGGGAAGCAAGTCCCTGAGTCCAGCCCACACTAGGGAAGGGGGTCGCACAGGATGTTGAGACCCGAAGGAGAGATTTTGGGGGGCCGCTGTGCAGGCTACCCACCTCCTAGTCCGAGATGAGGCACTTGGTCTGATTCTAAATAATGGAAGTTATTGGAGGCTTTTGTGCAGAGGGTAGGAATATCTGATGTTTGTTTAGTTCTGAGCCCTGCTGGGGCAGAGAGGGAAACCAGGCCCAGAGGGGAAGTAACTTTCCTAAGCTCACAGGAAGAGAATCCACCCTGTTTGGGGGTGTGCTCCATGCTACTTCCCACCCCTGCTTGTAATTCAGCCATCTCTGAGTTTGTGTATCAGCTACAGGTGACACCAGCCCAAGGGTTGACTGGTATTTTCTCACATACACCTGCTGACTTCCCTAGGAAGAAGATGCTAGAATGATCCCCACTGTGTGCTAGGGAGACTGAGGAGGCACTGAGAAGCACACAGACTGTGTCCACACTCACAAACTTATTAAGAGGGATGATCTGTATCTGAATCCAGCTCTGTCTGCTCAAAGCTGGGGCCCTGGCTGCACCCAGGCCAACCCCAGGTTCTATGGGGGGAGCTGCTGGTGGCGTATCTGTGCACAGTTCTAGAGATGGCATGGGGAGAGGTGAGAATTCAGTATCTCAGATGCAATTTTGGGGGGGACTTATCTTAGGTCAGGTACAGGTCAGGGGACCCAGGATATGACCTCACTTCCTTGGTGATGGAGTATATACAACTTGGAATGCTGGTAACCAGGCACCCATGTACTAGAGACAGCCTCTTACTTGCTCACTTGAGTGGAGACACTCGACCTAGAAAGATGTTTTCTTGTTGTTGCTCATCATCTTCCCCTGTGTTGAGCCTTGAGAAACCCAGGAGTTCGACCCTTTCACGAAGGCTGAGACGTGGTCTCATCCCCCATCCCCGAAGGCTCTGGCCATTTACCAGAAAGAAACCGAAGGTAACACAGGGTGGCCCTGATGCCGATCCAGGCCAGGCCACCACTGTGATCCCACCTGGGCCACCCCACATCCCTCCTGACTGATTGGCAATAGGGTGGTGGGTGGGCCGAGTCTATCACGTTCGGGTGACTTGCAGACTGGCGGCTGGGGTGGCACAGTTGGATACCTGCTTCGCATCCTTGTCCAACCAGCTTCATCACATAGGATGTTGGGATCTGTATCTCTACCCAGGAATCATAGTTCTGACCAGGGCTTTAGGGAGGGATGGTCAGGGGGATCACGCCCTGAGTCAGCACACTTACCTGGGCCTTCTAGGAGCTCGAGTTCACCCTGTATGTGGCAGTCACCCCACAGTCCTAGCTGCAGGCATTGACTGCCCATTGGTGACCTTGTGCTAGACCAACTGTTCCTAGATCCTGGTGCAATACTCAGAGGTCCATATCTTCACCCTTGCTCCTGAGTCCCCTACTCCCCTTGCAATCTCTCCTCCTTCCTGGAATGTGGGAGGCGGAGAGGGGCTGCAGAGCACAGGGCGGCCCTGTCCAGTGGATGTGGCTGGGGCTGCGTGGTGTAGCCTCTGGCTGAACCTTCCCGTATGTGGTATAGGTAGGAAAGTAGGAGCTCCTCGAAGGACTAGGGGACACAAGGGCCTGAAGGGGCAGAGATGGATGGTGGAGGCTTGGGGCAGCCCTTAATGCCCCCTGTACCACTGTTGGGCACTCTCTCTGCAGAAGCCCCCACAGGAGATCCGTGAGGAGAAGGAGGATGGCATTATCTACTCCATCTATCCCAAGAAAGGGGCCAAGAAGGGCTGGCGCAGGCTCTGGGTGAATGAGTGTGGGCAGGGTCCCAAGCCAGGACCCTGAGATGACCAGATAGGACACGTGTGCCAGACTTCACCTGGAGATCCCTATCTCCCTCCCAGGGATGTCTCTCTCAAGGGCCACAGTTCCCTCCCAAAGAAATCCGCCAAAATCATTCCCTTATCTCCCAACTGCCCTCCCCACCCCGGCCAGGTACAGAGTCACTCTATATTTGTAGGAATATCAAAAAATAGTCTTTTGTACTATTTTTGCTGCACATCAACTCAGGCATCTTTTTCCATGTTGTTCCTGTTTCAGTGTTGAACTCTACAGTCTCAGGGCAGTAGTCACCTGGGCTCTCCTTCCCCACCTTCTCCCAGCCTCTCACATCCTCATGCTTAGCAGGCTTCTTTTACCCAAAAGCTCAGGGCGCAGGCTATGATGCACATATTTCTGCAACCTGCAATCTCAGGGAACACATCACCATGAACCCTCCAAGTCAGGAGCTATGTCCTGACTCAGCTGCAGAAAATTCCAGAAGGGAGGCTGGTTCCCACAGTGACTGACCATCTCACTGCTGCTGGCCCTGGGCTGATTCCTTCTGCTGCCCTTTCAGCAGGGTTGCAGGAACCTCACGTGTGTGCTCACACACTGACCCACAGCAGGGCTGCAAGAACCTCACATGTGTCCTCACACACTGACCCACAGCAGGGCTGCAAGAACCTCACGTGTGTCCTCATACACTGACACACAGCAGGGGTGCAGGAACCTCACGTGTCCTCATACACTGACCCACAGCAGGGCTACAGGAGCCTCACGTGTGTCCTCACACACTGACTACCCAGGAGAAACTCCCAGGGGCAGCATGCTGGGGCAAAGGATGCGCACATTCCAAGTTAGGATCCCTAGAGCCAGACTCCTTCCCAAGACAGCTGTCGCAGTCACGTGGCCCAGCAGTTTGGCTCAGTTCCTGCATCCAGGCTGTTCTGGCTATTATGGTTCTTTTCCATTTTTCCCAATCTGCTGTCACATTGGCCACTAGAGCTACAGGGTCATTTTGAGGTGCTTTTGGCCCTGAGAAGGACCTCTGAGTCCTTTACTGGTCATTCACATATGCCCTCCATGATTGGTCTGTTGAGATCCTTGATCCCATGGGGGTCTTTCTCCCACCCAGGGATCTTCCGGCATTCACCTTTTGCTGAATCTGCGACCACTACACCTTTACCTTTTCAAAACCCCCTTTAAATGCACAGAAAAGAAATTCTGTGTCTTGCTTTGCATTCAGAGGGGGTCTCATGGGTGTGTCTGCTCTGTGCACTGTCTCAAGCTGGGGAGGTAGCGAACTTGCAACATACTTTCCAGTCTGAGTCAGGAGCAGAGCAGTCCTCACGAGGCACACAGGTAATATCACAGGGCCCTACCGTCTGACAGTTCCAGGCTCTGATTCCTCAACTATGACAGACACTGCACAACAATAAGCTGGGTGTTCTCACCTCCACAATAGAGTGTTCTGTGAGGAGTCACAAGGATACTGGCCTTAATACCAAACCAAGACAAATTTGTTGCCGTGGAGTCCATTCAGACTCATAGTGACCCATTAGGACAGAGGAGAACTGCCCCATAGGGTTTCCAAGGAGTGGCTTGTGGATTCGAACTGCAGACCTTTTGGTTAGTAGCCAAGCTCCTCAGAGCCACAGCGCCAACAGAGCTCCACTCAATACAGGGAAGTAATATAATTAACAAAATGGCTTGAGGCTCCTAATATGTTTAATCATCTCCACCTCCTGTTTTCTGTTGGGAGCGTCTTGTCCCACCTCCTGCCACAGGTCACAGAGGCCCAGGACCCTGACCCTCCTTGTGATTCACGCTGTGCCTCTGACGGTATGTCCCTCCACTCTCTCACCCCAGTGTGTATGTGGGTTGGGCCAGGACCTAGATGAGACCTGCGTAGTGAGGACTGTCAAGGCTGGCTCGCTAGAGAAGCTGGTGGAGCACCTGGTGCCTGCCTTCACAGAGGCGGAGTTGTCCTACATCGATATCTTTTTGGGAACCTACAGGACCTTTGCCACCACCCAGCAGGTCCTGGAACTGTTGTTACAAAGGTGAGCAGCCCGCCCTGCACAGCCCAGTGGGAACTCAGCCCCTAACCAGCTGTGAGTCTGGGGAATGTCACTCACCTCTCTGTGCCTCAGTTTGCTCCTCTGAAAACTTGGGGGGTAGAGGATCAGCCTGCTTGAATTTACTCTCAGTACCACATGGAACAAGCCATGTAAAGTGTGTACCTGGAACCCTACCAAAAACAAAACTGTTGCCCTTGAGTCAATTCCAAACCATAGTGAACTTAGAGGACAAAGTAAAGCTGCCCCATAGGCTTTCCAAGGAGCAGCTGAATTTGAACTGTTGACCTTTTGGTTAGCAGCCAAGCTCTTTAACCAATGTGCCACTAGAGCACCAACATCTGGAGACAAGCTCTAGGGAAAAGGCTGCTGGAGGGGCTGGGTTGTTCACATTTACTTTTTTCCTTTCCTCCATGAAGAAGGTGTATGCCTCATCCCTCACTGACTCCATGGTCTTCAGCAATCCTACTCCCCATTTGAAAAGGGGGAGTTGAGATCCTATCAAGTGGGTCCTTGTCCTTTGTGTAGCCAGACCAAGAATCTCTGGTGGCTGACAGAGGGGACCTAGGACAATCAGACACTGGGAAAGGTGCTGCGTGGCTTCATTCACTCAACAATTATCTATGAAGCCCCTACAGTTGCAGACACTCTTCTAGACACTCAGCATCATCTAGACACAAAGCAGAAAGGAAGCCCTGCCCTCCAGGTCTCCATCCTACTCAGGAGGCAGACAGGAAAACTAGACATGGGAAGCAGGTAGTGTCCACAGTATACTGCATCGACGCCCTAATGTCTCCTCTAGGTATGGATACAACTGCCCCCATTCTGCTGGGGACGGAGGACCCCAGGACCAGCAGAAAGAGTGAGTGGACATTGGGTGGAGAAAGAGGGTCCTCTGTCTACAAGGAAGACTTCGGGTTGGAGGAGGCCTGTGACAGGATTTGGGCTGGGCATACCTTGGGTCCCACATATGTAGATCCCCCTGCAGGAATGAGGTTAGCAGAGGCCCCAGTAGGAGAAAGGAGTCACGCAGAGCTGGGGATGCAGTCTGGGCTTAGTGGGAAGTAAAGTGTTGCCAGGGGGCTCAGTGTGGCCCCTGAAGGTACACTTCCCCTATAATTCCCTCCCATCTCTGATTATTCCTTCCCCATTTGGGACCATATCAGGAGGTGAGGAAAAACCTGCAACACAGTCATGCACCCCTGTCGTGGGTGCTCATCTCCATGTGGGGCCCTGTCCATCAGCAGAGAGTGGCCGTGGGAGACAGACCTCGTGTTTTCTCTGCCTCAACTATACCTGGAGCACTACTATGTGACAGGCTGTGAGATGAACATGCAGATACACTGCTTCCTACCCTTTCGGGTTTACTGTCCAGTGGGGAGGGTGTCAGGGGACAAACAGAGACATGAGTCAGGGTTTGATGGGGGAGAGTTGGTCAAACCATTGATAGAATTCTCTCTGTGACCAAGGCTCTGTGTTAAGCCCCTGCTCAGTTTTTTCAGTGACCAGTTTGTCACTGCCAGGTCAGCCAGAGAGGCTGGTGCACAGTAGGGCCTAGACTTCAGAAGGTCAGGGACAGAGGGACCCAGTCCCTTGTAGAGATGCCCTGGGATGTCAGTGTGGTGGGAAAGGCCAGGCCTCTGACCCTGCTTTTCATCACACATCCCCAGTGCCATCTCTTCCATCCTGAAAACCTGAACGAATGAATACCCAGAAGACTTTGACCAGCCTGCACACTTTCCCTGCCTGAAGCTCCTGGTGAAGTACCTGCAGGTGAACATGCCGGACTCGGACCTGGAACACCGTGCCCTTCTTCTCTGTACCCAGCTGGACCACCTGGAGCCCAGTGAGGCAGAACCAGAGGGTGAGGAGGATTGGGCATGCCTGCATGTGAGCTTGAGAGGGGGACATAGGGCAGGATCCACAAGGAGGACCCACAGAGTTGGGGTCGGGCCAGAGCTCAGAGTAACCTCAGACCCTCCTCTGGTATTCCACAGTCTGGGAAGACTTAATGGGGTGGAAATCTAGGCCTTAGACTTCTCTTCAAGGCAGTGGGATATTTTCTGTCTTTGGAAAAGCACAAGGAAATGCAGTCATGTTGGTGAATATTTCTCCTCTTTTGCTTCCCCCATCAGGGCAGGCACCAGGTCTAAAATCAGCTCAGGATCTCTGTCCACCTGCAGAAGGAACTCCAGGGCAACCTCATGAGGCAGATCACACTCCAATACCAACACTGGAGTTCCATAGAGCATCAGGTCCTCCATCCCCACATCTGTCACCACACACAGAGCCTGCTGGAAAGCTGGCATCTTCTCCTGGATCACCTCCCAGAGCAAATCCAGAACCACCTGTTGGGGTAGATCCTACCCCTGAACAATCACAGGAGCTGGATGGAACACCAGATCCTCAACCACCACCTCCATCATCAGACGAAGAGTCTGCTGGAGGACTGGGTTCTCTTCCTGGGTCACCTCCAGAACCGGCTCCTGTGTCCCCGGCAGATGTCGATCCTGCTCCTGTATCAACACCAGAGCTCCACACAGCATCAGCTATTCCATCACCACCTCCTGCAC
Organism: Loxodonta africana; assembly: GCF_030014295.1. Taxonomy (NCBI): domain Eukaryota; kingdom Metazoa; phylum Chordata; class Mammalia; order Proboscidea; family Elephantidae; genus Loxodonta; species Loxodonta africana. Next base: position 112,617,922 of record NC_087350.1, read on the forward strand.
TGGCACCAGAAGGAAAGCCGGCTGGAGGGGAGGATTCCTGTCCTGGGCCACCACAGGAACCAGCTCTTGGACCACTTGCTGGTGTTGGTCCTGCTCCCTCAGCAACAGTGGGGATCAGTGTAGCCCCAGTGCCTTCATCTGCTGCTCTGTCCCAGGCACCTGATGAAGGGCCAAACGGGAAACCAGGTTCTAATCCTGGGCCACCTCCAGAACTCAGTCACGGACCACCAGCTGCTGTGGATCCTGCTCCTGCAGCAACACCGGGGCTCAATGAAGCACCAGGTCCTCCATCTCCAAGTATGGCCCAGGTTCCAGAGGAAGAGGCTGCTGCAAAGCTTGACCATTATCCTGAGGCACCTCCAAAACAAGCTTCCAGACCACCGGCTGAGGTCCATTCTATTCCTATAGCAACAGCAGAGCTAGATGTGGCTCCGTGTCTTCCATCTCCTGGTCCGGCCCAGGCTCCAGACAATGAGCCTACTGGGGAGCTGGACTTGTATCCTGGGTCACCCACAGAACCGGCTCCAGCAGTAGCAGCTGATGTCGAGCCTACTCCTGCACCAACACAGGGGCCCCATGTAGCCCCATGTCCTCCATCGGCTGCTCTGGCCCAGGCACCAGAAGAACAGTCTGATGAAAAGTCCGATTCTTATCCTGAGCCGCCTGCAGAAACAAGTCCCAGGACACCAGTTAATGTTGACCCTGTTCCTGCATCAACACCAGGGCTCAAGTAGTCCCAGATCCTCCATCGCCAGCTCCGGCCCAGGCCCCAGAGTCCCAGCAAGTCACCATGCCCACTCCACACCAGCTCCTCAGCCCCAGCCTGGGAGCATCGGCTTCAGAACGAGATCCTTCCTGACCTTCACCTGAGTGGGTATTTCTCTGCTTTATATGTAGCATATTACAGCTTACTTTACATTTATAGCTCTTACTGTCTTCACTGGTAGATTTCTCATTAAATAAAATTTTGTTTTAATGGTTTTAACGGGTGTGATACCGTGGTTTTATGCACTTTCACGATCCTATCAACTATCACCAGTATCTATTTCAGAACATTGTCATCAACACAAACAGAAACCCTGGACCCATTAAGCAGTCCTCTCCCTGCCCCCTCCCCGTGCCCATGGCAATCAGTGATTGGCTTTCTATGCCTGTGGATTTACCTGCTGTAGATTTCTTATCTAAATGCAAACCTGTGGCCTTTTGTATCTTGCTTCTTACCTTAATGTGTTCTAGGTTCATCCACACTGTAGTATACGTCAGTTTCTCACTCTAAAGCTCAGTGGTATTCCCTTGTGTAGATGAATCACACTTTGTTGACCCAGTCATCTGTTGATGGACATATGGGTTGGTTCCACCTATTGACTGATGGGAGTAGAGCTGCTGTGAGCATTCATGGACAGGTATTTGTGTGAGTGCCTGTCTACAGGATAAATCCCTGGGGTGGGTAAAGGAAGGTGGGAAGGGTGAGGACACAGTCCAAGTGTGGGTAGTGAAGTGTCAATGAGGAAGCTGTGGAGATCTCAGGTGTAAGGTGGGAAGTGGTTCAGTAGAAGGCATAAATGTAGGGAGTGAGGAGGTGGGAGGGGTCAGTTGAAGTTCAGGTGTGGTTATTGAGGTGGGAGGGGTCAGGAGGCAGCCCTGGGGTGGGAAGTGAGAAGGTAGGAGTGACCAGGACTCAGCCTGGTTGTGGCAACTGAGGAAGAGGGAGGGGTTAGGAGATGGCTGAGGTGTGGGTAAGGAGGAACTGGGAAAGCTCAGGAACCAGGCAGGTTATGGAAAGTTAGGGGGAGGTAGGAGCCAAGAGAACACCTATGTGAATATTTTGAGTCTTAGGGAGGGAGCTCACCATAGCCCAGGTGCGGTAGCTCAGGAGGTGGTGGGTCAACAGACAGCAAAGGTCTGCAGAGGAAGGAGGTGGAAAGTGTCAGGAGAAAGCACAGGTGTGGTCAGTGAGTTGTCAGGAAGAGCCAGGGGCAGCCCAGGTATGGGGAGTGAGGAGGTGTGAGGGGCCAGGAGGCAGCCCAGGTGTGGGGAGTGAGGAGGTGTGAGGGGCCAGGAGGCAGCCCAGGTGTGGGGATGAGGAGGTCTGAGGGGCCAGGAGGCAGCCCAGGTGTGGGGAGTGAGGAGGTGTGAGGGGACAGGAGGCAGCCCAGGTGTGGGGAATGAGGAGCTTTGAGGAATCTGGAGGCAACCCAGTATTAGCAAGTGTGTAGATGGAAGGGCAGGAGAACCCCCGTGCAGGTACTGAGGAGCCTGTACAACCAGGAGGCGGCAGAGGGTGGGTACTGAGGAAGTGGTAGAGATTGGGGAGTACCCCACCTATGGAAAGTGATGAAAAGGGAGAGGCCCAGGTATGAGTAATGATTAGGTTGGAAAGACCAGGAGGCAGTCCAGGTGTGGCCTTTTAATGATTTTACGTTGGCCGAGGCAAGGTAAGTTCAGATACAAATCAAGACAGCCCAGTTAGCTCATTTCTATCCAGTCAATTCCGACTCATAGTGACCCTACAGATCAAGAGAGAGAGTGAAAATTTGAAACTCTTGACTATACCCACAGGCTCTGAGGAAAACACAGCATACGTGGATACAGGGCCGTTATTGGGGTTGCACCCAGCGCAGGGTCACAAAAGCCACATTTGGAGAAGACAGCTTATGTATGCAAGCAGGGCAGGGTAGGCTACATTTCCTGGGGTTTGGGATTCGAATTTCCGACCTTTTGATTAGCACCCATACCTCTTAACCACTATGCCACCAGGGTTTCCAGGCCACATAAAGCAGTCTTTTAATTAACCAAGAAGCCCTTGCTGAGGCACCAGGGCACTGTGGGGAGGCTGGAGAACCCCCAGGGTGAGTCTAAAGAGTGCACCCAACCAAGGTGGGCTTCCCATCCCAGAGAGTCAAGCCCCCCTTTACAAAGCCCTGGGCCGGACATCCAAATGCCAGAGTTTGATTTTCTAACTTCTCCAACCCTAAGCTAAGGTCACCTCCACTTTTTATTTTACTAAGCAGAATATTAAGTTCATATGCTTTGGTTCTTATTTTTATTCAGAGACATTAATGACACTCACTGTTCTGGGCGACCATCACCATTATGCATCCCCAGATCTTTTTCATCACTGCAAAGGGAACCCAGTGCCCCTTCAGCAACAGCTCCTCATTTCTCCCTCCCCTCAGCCCCTGGTCACCACTGATACCTTCTTATCTCCATGGACTTGCCAAAGAACCCTGGTGGCACAGTGGTTAAGTGCTCGGCTGTTAACTGAAAAGTTTTCAGATGAAACCCACCAGCTGCTCCACTGAAGAAACGACCTGGTGATCTGCTCCCATGAAGATTAGAGCCTAGAAAACCCTGTGGGGCAGCTCTACTCTGTCACGTGGGGTCAGAATGAGTTGGAATCGATTCAAAGGCTACTAACAACACCACCAACGCATTTGTCTAGTTTAGACATTTAAGCGGGATCGTACGACACTTGTCCTTTTGAGTCTGACTGGCTTCACTTAGCATGTTTTCAAGGTCCACCATGTATGGCATGCATCAGGGCTTCGTTTCCCTTTATGGAGGAGTGATATTACACTGTATGGATAGACCATTTCTTTCTTATCCATTCCTTTGTTGGTGGACACTTGGGTTGTTTCCATCATTTGACTATCGTGAATAATACCGCAGTGAATATTCATGTACACGTATCTGCGTGAGGCCCTGATTTCAAGTCTTTTGGGGCTACATCTAGGAGTGGCATTGCTGGGTCATATGGTGACCAGAGAACCAAGTTATTTTCTCAGAGATTCCTGAATTTCAAACAGAAAGTAGCCCCCATTTGGCTCTAGGAAGTTTTGAGAATTTGTTTTTTTTCATTAAAGCTCTGTAAAAACCAAACCAAACCAAACTGGTTGCCTTCGAGTCCATTCCAATTCATAGCAACCCTCTAGGACAGAGTAGAACTGCCCATAGGGTTTCCAAGGAGCCCTTGGTGGATTCCAACTGTCGACCTTTTGGTTAGCAGCCTTAGCTCTTAAGCACTTCACCACTAGGGTCTCCTAAGGCGCTGTACTTGGATTTTATGATATTTATAACTACTCTGTATCTGGGATTGTGGTGGTGCAGTGGTGGATTCTCACCTTCTATGTAGGGGACCCGGGTTCCATTTCCAGGCAACGCACCTTATGCGCAGCCACCGCCCATCTGCCACTGGAGGCTTGGCTGTTCCTATGATGCTGAACAGGTCTCAGCAGAGCTTCAAGACTAAGCCAGATGAGGAAGAAAGGCCTGGTGATCTACTTCTGAAAATCAGCCAAGGAAAACCCTGTGGGTCACAACAATCCATTCTGTAGCTGTTCATGGGGTTGGCACAGCACCAGGCAGCGTTTGGTTCCAGTGTGCATGGGATCGCCGTGAGACAGGGGCTGACTCAACAGCAGCTAACAGCCAACGACAACAACCCCATATTGGGGGTTACATCACAAGGCACAGTCATGTGAGCATCGAATTAAAATAAAACAAACCGAAACTGTGGCTGTGGAATCCTGTCTGACTCATGGCAGCTTGAGGTGTTACAGAGTAGAGCTGTGCTCCCTAGGGTTGGCTTGGTTGTAATCTTCAGGGAATCAGACCTCCAGGCCTTTCTTCTGAGGTACGCTGGATGGGTTCAAACTGTCAGCCTTTAGGTTAGTAGTCAGAGCAAACTGTTTGTGCCACCAGGGACCTGGGGACACCGTAGGGTAAGGGAGTTCTCTCGTCCAAAAGCACCAAGAGTCTACAAGCTCACCATTTTCTTTGGAAGTGAAGCCAATACCTATGCTACCCATATCTCATTGCCACTGAGTCATTTCTGATTCATAGTGACTCTGTAGGACAGAGTAGAACTGTCCCACAGGGTTTGTAAGAAGCAGATTGCCACATCTTTTTCCTGCAGAGCCGCTGGTGAGTTTGAACCACTAGCTTTCTGGTTAGCAGTCGAACGCTTTACTCTCTGCACCACCAGGGCTCCTTATACTCTCTATGTTAGTCCTACGGAAATCAGGGTAAGACAGCCTGAAAGGTGTCTAATCACACAGATACGGGATTTTGTAGCTGGAAGCAATCACAGAGATTCTTGGGTCAAAATTTCCTACCCTTGCAATTAAAAAACCAAAAAATCTTGGACTCTGGATGAGAGGCGAAGTCACACTTCACCAAAGGCCAGTGATGCAAGACTTTAACAGAGAAAGTCTGCAGCAGAAGGAGAGACTGGAGCTGGTCCTTGGAGGCTGCGTACAATTTGGATAAGGATGACCATTTCGTGCCTCCTTGAAGGTCCACGCCAATCAGTAACACGATGACTGATAGGATGAGAAGAGATCCAGGAAGAAAGCTGCCATGCCCCTGGGACGTGTATCAGAATGGACTTCAGATGGCAGCCTCTCATTTCAAAGTCGTTTGTGCAGCGGTAATACCTTAACACCCTTCGCTGCCTGCCTGATTTTTTCCCAAGGAGCCGAGGGGACCCCGAGGGCAGCCAGAATTTAAACGGGCTGACGTCCTACAGTGGGCTTTCCGGCACCCAAGTTCTTCGTGGTAATTGTGAATCCAAGCGGTTACCTTGTTCTCCAGTGGATCACACAGCTCCAGGGCCCTAACAGGATCCACCTAAACTCTGCTTCTGCCTCAGATGGAGAACGTGAGGGTAGAAATACGACTGGGGTTTCAGTGGGAAAGGAGCAGTGCCGGGGGTTGCTTCTCATGTACGTAGAAGGCCAGCATCAGGCGCCAGGAGCCCAGCCACCCTCTGTGGGGACCAGGAGCTGCACCTCCATCCCGGCCCTCCCCTGTTAGCACTTCATTTGGTAGCATTTTTCTTTACGAAAATACACACGGGACCTCACTGGATTTAAGATGTTTTTTGCTTTAATAAGACCCTATATTTCCTTTTTTTGTATTTATCCCTACCCCTTAATGGGGGTTTCTTTAAAGGCCACAGTCATCTTGGGGTTAAGTGGCTGTAAGGGATTTCTTGGCAAAGATTGAAAACAAAAACAAGGCTTTTTCGCACCATATTTGTGGAAACTTCCTTCAAGTTGCTGCCTAAGCAATGAACCACCCCCCGTCTGTCAGCTTGTTGTACTTGGTGGCTTGCATGTTGCTGTGACGCTGGAAGCTATGCTATCTATGCCAGCTATACCAGCAGGGTCACCGTGGTGGACAGATTTCAGTGGAGTGTCCATACTAAGACAGACTAGGGACTGACCCCAAAAGGGAGTCCTTGGGTGGTGCCAATGCTTCATGCGCTCAGCTGCTCACCAAAAGGTTCCAGGTTGAAATTCACCCTGAGGTGCCTTGGAAGGAAGCCCTGGAAATCTACTTCTGAAAAACAAGCCATTGGAAACCCTATTCTGCACAATTCTACTCTGACACATGTGGGGTTGCCATGACTGGGGGTGGACCAAACCAAAACCAAACAAACCGAGTGCCGTCGAGTCAATTCCGTCTCATAGCAACCCTACATTAAGCCCCAAATGAAGAAGATCCAAATGCAAGGGGTGACTATTTTGTATTGTCAAAGGAAGAGAATACTCTGTTGGGAATGACACCAAGGAGCCCTACTTTGCCTTGACATTAGGAGACGTGTGTGTCCCCTTGTTACATATGGTGATGCAGTGGCCTCATCTAGCTGTTCTTCTGTGTAACGTCCTGCCTGGGAAAATAGTCTGTGAAAACCAAAACCAAACCAAACCCAGTGCCGTGGAGTCAATTCTGACTCATAGTGACCCTATAGGACAGAGGAGAACTGCCCCATAGAGTTTCCATGGAGCGCCTGGTGGCTGCCGACCCTTTGATTAGCAGCTGTTTCCACTCTGTGAAAAGACACACTGTTTGTAGGTGTGACACAGTGTCATCTTTCTTCCTAAAACGCGGGCTGACCTGGTGGTACAGACATTGTTCTTGCGCAAGCCGGGGCCCGTGCCCACTTGTAAACCAGCAGGGAAGTGGAAGAAAGGACAAGTTACTCACCAAGTAGACATCAAGCACTGAGGCATTATCATCCTGCGTTTCCAGCGTGTCTGTCTCAGAGGTTAGGTAGACGGTCCCCTCCTCCAAGGTAAATGTTGAACTGGAAGGTAACCCTTTGCTGGAAAAATATACAAGGGCCGTGAGCAGGTTGCCAACAAAACGAAATCCATAGAAACCTGCAGGATTGTGGGTACAGACACTAAGGTGGGGAGGATTTTGGGGATGAAAAAAAAATTAATTTTATGGTGTTTAAAGGGGATATGGTCACACCTAGAGATACAGTACTTGAGTTAAACTATTTGTGGGTGCCATGAGCCAGAATCTACCCCAGGACAACTGTGTGCATGTCTTTAGTTAGTAGTGCGTTTTCTCTCACTGCTTCTTTGTGTTTTCGAGATGTAATTTGTGAAGCTCATACCTGTGAGTAGGGAGTTGCTGGGGACCAAGAAGCCCGCTGCTCATCTTTGACTCTGGATAGTTGCTTCTTGCTGGTTAAAGTCTCCTCTCTTGGAGCTCACAGTTTGCCACGTTATAGAAGACAACCTCGTGCATAGTTAGCAGAGATGTCTCTTCTTTTTACTATTGTTTTTTTCTTTTTGGCATGAAAGGTTTAATTACATCAGTGGTTAAACACAATTTTCTGCCCCCCCAGGGAGCCCCAGTGGCAACAAAAGTTAAGCAAGGCTGCTACCCGAGAGGTTGGCAGTGCAATGGGAGAAAAGACCTGGTGATCTGCTCCTGTAGAGATTACAGCCTTGGAAACCCTATGGGGCAGTTCTACTCTGTCATATAGGGTCGCTATGACTTGGAATCGACTGGACAGCATCCCACGATAATAACAACCCTCCGGGTTCCTGATTTGGGAAGTCTGCTGTTCGGTGCATGAGTTTGTGTCAGGTGGTACTGATGCTGCTGGTCTGGTCCAGGGACCACTAGTTGTGCTACACGGAATTACGTAATTAGAGAGTTATGCTATATGCTTTCATCATACCTAAGCATATAAGGGAAACCCTGGTGGTGTAGTGATTAAGTGCTATGGCTGCTAACCAAGAGGTCAGCAGTTCGAATCCCCTAGGTGCTCCTTGGAAACTCTATTGGGCAAATCTACTCTGTCCTATAGGGTCGCTATGAGTCAGAATCGACTCGACGGCAGTTGGTGGTTGGTTAAGCATATAAGACAACGCTCTAATTGTCGACTCAACGGCAATGGGTTCGGGATTGTATGCTGTGTAAGGAGAGTCCAAAGTGTACCTCAGTAACAAGGACACAAAAGCCAATGAAACGCAGGTAGAGAGCTGTTTATGGAGGGAAACTGCCCTGTTTTGTCGTGATATGACAACCAGTGTTAACTGTTGGAGTAATTGGTCCATCTTGGTGGTGTCAGCTGCCCTGGAGTCAACCCTAACTCATGGTGACCCCATGCACAATGGAACAAAACGCTGACTGGTCCTGTGCCATCCCGGTGATCAGTTTTCAGTCAGATCATTGTGACCCACAGGGTTTTCACTGACTGCTTTTCAGAACTAGATTGCCAGGCGGTTCTTCCCAGTCCATCTTAGTAGGGAAGCTCCGCTGAAACCTGCACAGCATCATAGCAACACGCAAGCCTCCATGGAGAGATGGGTGCTGGCTGCGCATGAGGTGCACTGGCCGGAAATCAAACCCGGTCTCCCTCATGGAAGGTGACTATTCCACCATCTCAACCAAATTGTATTTAAATCGGGTATTAATTTAGGGGCTCAGGAATGCACGATTTTTTTTCTTCATTGAAATATAAGGTATTTTCGTTTTTAACCTGTGGAAATTTGCCATGTGAAGGTTTCTGCAGGCACAAATTATCCGCAGGGTTTGGATGTTTGGTGTTAGGAGAAGTGGAGAGGGGTGGCCATCTGTCATATGGTGGGAACCTCAGCATGGCGCGTGGTCGCCCCCTGGTGGTCGAGCTGAGAGCAGCTGTGGAAAAGAAGGACTTCCCCTCTAACCTTCCATACCATGTCCTCTTCCTGAGAACCCCTCCTGGCTTAGCTCAGAGCTCACCTCTGCTGACAACACCCTATCTAAGGTGATCTTCTTAAGGAGCACTGGTGGCACAACGATTAAGTGCTCAGCTGTTAACTGACTGGCTGAACCCACCAGCAGCTCCGCAGAAGAAAGACCTGGTGACCTGCTTCAGTAAAGACGACAGCCTGGGAAGCCCTATGGGGCAGCTCTACTCTGTCCCATGTGGTCACTCTGAGTGGGAATCGACTCAACGGCACCCACCACCACCAACAAGGTCATCCTCTCAGGATGGGAGACTACTGAGGACATTATAACCTCTGTGCCTCTCATCTGGGAAGTGCACGTAATTCTCTCTGTAAACATCTGACTCTGAATGGAAGACACTAGAACTGGTTAGGAATCCTGACCTTTTCAATGTCAAACAAAGAAATGAAAAAGTTCGCAAAAAACTGCATAGTTCTTCATAAATAAGGTTTCTTTGTGTTTTTCCTGGTCATAAAAGTAAGGCATATTGAGAAAACTTTGAAAATAAAGAAAAGTAGGAGGAAAGGAAAGTGCCTTGCTGTCACAGTGGTTAAAGTGCTCAACTGCTCACTGAAAGGTCAGCGGTTTGACCTCACAAGCTGCTCTGCAGGAGAAAAGATGGGGCAGTCTGCTCCTGTCAAGATTATAGCCTTGGAAACTATATGGGGCAGTTCGATTCTGTCCTACAGTGTCACTAGGAGTCAGAATCAACTCAAAGGCAAAAGGTTTTAGTTTATGTAAAATATATGATGGGGGGTGGCAAAAAATACACTACAAAATAATAGTGGTTTTCCAGACTTGCTGAATTGTGGACCATATTGCTTTTCTCTAATAATTTTTTTAAGTAACTTCCTCCTTCTGATTTTAATTTTTAGCTACTTCTACTTATTTTCTTCCTATTAAGGATATAAGCAAGAATATTGTGGTTATGCTTGTTCTTTTCAAAATTTTATTTCTTTAGTGGTCCTACATGCATATGGTACAAAATACAGCAGAAAGTAGCCCTCTTTGCCCATATCCTTGTGTGATTCAGAGTTCTCCTGCCTAGAAGCAAACTCGTTTTGGGAGTATTTTTTTTTTTAATATAATATTTACCTTTTGGTTTTGTAACTTAAGAGTATGTCACTGATATGGTTAAAAGAAAATAAAAATAACAAAACAGAAACATTAGTGTGTTCTCCAGGACTCAATAAGTACATTTATCAATGCTAATTTTAAAAAATACATTATTACCAGAAAAAAGAAATACCAGATTTCCTTGGTTCATAGAATCAAAATTTGATAAAATCGAAGTCATCTCCTTTTTAGCCTTTATTATCCACACTGCTTTACACATGTGTTAGTTTTCCATCTTAGTAAGTAGAATATTTTTGTATCATTAAGTTTGGGCACAAAAACAAGGGTCATAGACACCTACATCCAGATTATATAAAGAACTCTCACAACCCAGTGACAGAAAGGCAAATAACCCAATAGAAAAATGGGCACAACACACCAATTACGATAGCTAAAATACATAATGCCGACATCAATAAATGTTGGTGAGGATGTGGAGCCCCAGGAACTCCCATTCATCACTGGAGGGAATGCACAATGGCGGGTTGGAAAGCCCTCAGTTTTCTTACAGAGCCAAACGTCATCTTGGTTATCAAGTGCTCTATAACAGAAATGCCACAAGTGGGTGTCTTTAATGAACACAAATTTATTTCCTCACAGTTGAGGAGTCTAGAAGTCCAAAGTCAGGGTACTGGCTGGAGAGGAAGGTTTTCTCTCTCTGTAGGCTCTGGGGGAAGGTCCTTGTTCCCTGGTGATCTACATGTGGTGTGGCATCTATCTTCTCCCATCTCTGCTTGTTTCTCTATGCCTAATCTGCTCTTTTTATATGTCAAAGGTGATTGGCTTAAAATACACCCTACGCTGATATGGCCTCTTAACAAAGAAATCCAACTCTTAAATGAGAATATAACCACAGGTATACTCATCAGTGTCAAGTCAATTCTGACTTATAGCAACCCTACAAGACAGAGTAGGACTGACTCAAGGGTTTCAAGGCTGTAATCTCTATGGAAGCAGACTGCTCCATCTTTCTCCTGTGGAGCAGCTGGTGGGTTTGAACCACCAACATTTTGGTGAGCAGCTGAGTCTTTAATCACTGTGCCACCAGGTAAAGGGGTTAGGATTTAAAACACATGTTTTAGGGGGACACAATTCAACCCACAATACCATATGATCCAACAATCACACTCCTTGATTTACCAACATTGAAAGCCTACATTCACACAAAAATCTGCACACAGTGTTTATGGGAGGGTTTCTTATCTGTAGCTGTCATCAGTGTGGTGTGTGAATGCATCTCTCTGTCTCCTTCCTGAGCCATCAGCAACCATAGTGCACTCCCTGCCTCCTTCTGTGGGGTGACCTTGTCTCCCGGGATGGACCCTGGGCACACAGAAGGCACTCATGCTCCTGTTCTGTAAAATGCTGGACTCCTAGGCTGCCTCCAAACGCCCAGCCTTGCTCACTCTGCAATCAGAGCTCCAAGGACATTGGCATTGCCCAGGACACACACCAAGCCCTCCAGAGTGCCCACTGAGGCCCCTTTCCCTGGGTGGGGACAGGCACCGCCACCCACCAACAGCTCCACTGAGGATCAAGATCTAACTACCAACTCTTTTCTTGGTCTCTCTAACCAAGAAAATCAACCTTATTTAAAGGCTGAAGGTGGTGATTACCTAAGGGCTACAAAGCTGTTTCTGACCACTTCCTTTGCAAATCCTGGAGAAACCTTTGTTTTTTGGGCCTCAACCAAAATGAAAGCTAAAAATATTTTGTTTAGCGTTCTGTGATTTTTAGCAGACAGATTAGTGAAGGGTATGCACATTATTGAAGAGAAGTGCGGATCTCTCCTAACAAAGAAATGCCTTACAGAGGACTTAAAATCTTACCTGTGCATGAACGTGTCCATTGCTGCTTAAAGCACTAATGGAATGTGATTATTGAAACAGTGAGGAGCTACCGTAAGGGATAATGAAGACTAAGAAGATCCTGTGGGAATACACCATCCAATCCAAATAACTGCACCACAAAGATCAAACCAGTAGCTGTGGAGTCAATTCTGCCCCATGGCACCCCCGTGTGTCAGAGTAGAACTGTGCTCCACAGAGTTTTCCCTGGCTGATTTTTCAGGAGCAGATTGCCAGATCTTTCTTCTTGGGTGTCTCTGGGTCAACTCAAATCTCCAAGCTTTCGTTTAGCAGCCGAGTGCCTTAACCGTTTAACCGACCCAGGGCCTGCAGAAAATTCCTGTTCCCGTGAAGATGCCCCAAGTACTGAAGGTAAAATGTGTTCTGAGGAGGATTTCCACTTCGGTGTCTGCACCAGTGATCAGTTTAATGTCTACTTCTCTTCAGTTCTGGTACTGGGGAATATTCTGCCTATTGCCCCGTTTTCTTACTGTGCTGTTGATATCCTGGGCACAAAGCCCACACAGAATTGATTCCTAAGTTCTCTGGCTGAGAGTTTCCCAGCTCCTGTTTCAGAGTTCATGTCTAAGGGCAAGCATCTCTCTGGGGAGGAATGTCCTCCAAACCCAGCGGTCTGGTCAGAGGCTCACCATGCCTCAGCTCACAGCTTGAGGAGATCCATTTCTGGAAGCAAAGCTATGTGACTGGATGGAGGAGTCTGGCTCCCTGCTCAGGTTCTGTACCACCAAGTATTGCCCTAATTCCTTTGATTCAGAGTGTCTGAGGGGAATTACTCCTCATTTGCAATAAGCCCCCCAGGAAACCGCTAACCTCCCAGGCTCTGATCCTCCCGTGTAAGACCAGGAACTGCTGGCACTCGCCATCTGCTCTAAGGCACACACTTCCCAACTCCAACTCATGGCGACCTCTTATGTTACAGAGTAGAACTGCTCCATGGGGACTTCTTGGCTGCAATCTGTCACATCGGGCCTCTAGGAGTAGAAATCGACTTGATGGCAGCTAACAACAACAATCTTTATGGAAGCAGGTCGCCAAGCCTATCTTCCACGGCACTGCTGGGTTACTTCGAACCACCAATCTTAAGATAAGCAGCAGAATGCCAAGTGTTTGCGCCAGGAAGAGACCTTACAAAGAAGAGGAATTTCACGTCCTCCCGGTGCTCCTCTGGGAGTGGATAGGGCTGGCTCTGCAAAGCCACTCAGGCCTCCCCTTCCTTTACAAAAATGCTTACTTCTGCCACCAGGAAAATTCAACTGGCTTCGTCAGAGGGCTTGAACTTGGCTGGACCGCTGACAACATCAGTGATAATTTTATAGCCTGGAACACTCTGATTTCTGTTTGCAGACCTAATGAGTGTTTTATACCTAATTCCCCTGAGGACAGTTGTTCAGGGAACATGCGGTATAATCCACAGTTTTCATCTTGTAAAAGTCATTCTCTCACTGCCTTTTTTTATTTCTTTATCCAAGTAATAATGTTATAACATATCACCTATGATACAGATTCAAAAACTCGGCCTTTCTGGCTCACAGTGACTGAATAGGAGAGAATAGAATCGTCCCGCAGGGTTTCAAAGGCTGTGACCTTTACGGAAGCCGACTGCCCCATGTTTCTTCTACAGCGTGGCTGGGGGGCTCAACCTTATGATTAGAAGCCAGGTGCTTAACCACTAAACCACCAGGGCTCCTTGTAACACAGATAACACGGGGAAAAGAAACAGCTTCTTGCCCCTTGTCTCCCCAACCCCAGTGACCCCCCACACCGTGGGCAGCTCCTTTTAGGATTTCTTTTTCTAGTTCTTCTGAGGCTTCACTTCACTGAATCAATCAGGGAATACGGAGATTCTCAGCCTAAGGCAACATTCATTGATTTGGTAAGAAGGAAATTACCCTTTCCAAGTCCACCTTCCACCCCATATTTGCTACTTAACATTAACTGTGAATAATACACTTAATAGCCTTTTTTTTTCATCAGTGGTAGAATTCTCACCTTCCACGCGGGAGACCTGGGTTTGATTCCCAGCCAAGGCACCTCATGTGCAGCCCCCACCTGTCATCCCCCAGTGCAGGCTTGACTGTTGCTGTCTGGGCTGCTGAACAGGCTTCAGTGGAGCTTCCAGGTGAAGACAGACTAGGAGGAGAGGCCTGGAGATTTGCTTCTGAAAATTAGCAAATGAAAACCCTACAGATCACAATGGTCCAGCCCTACAGGATCATGGTTTAGTTTTGTTGTGCCACCAGGAGCTGAGGGCTGACCCGACAGCAGCTAACAACACCAACGTACTCCACATGTCCTTTCACGTCCCCGTTATCTCATCTTTGTCCCCTGCTTTCACCTCTCATTTTGTGTCGGACATTTTTTTCCTAAGCCTTATCTCTACCTCACCAAAAACAAAACAGTAGTGTCAGCTCCGACTCAGTAGGTCTGTCCCTTAGAGTTTCTAAGGAGCAGCTGGTGGATTTGAACTGCCGACCTTTTGGATAGCAGCCAAACTCTTAACCACTGCACTACCAGGGCCCCAAGGCTACCCTGCCAAGGCTGTCAATTTTTTCATTCTGTCTTGCAGTATCACCAAAATGTTCCTGCTTTGTCCTGGATTGGCTCTGAAAATGTAGTTTATATTATTAGGACTATGTAAACAATGTTTAATGCCTGGCCAACGGCGAGTGGGGTTGAAATTTCCCTTTGGGTTCAAAGTCACGATTGCTGGGCCATGCAAAGAAAAATCTTCCCAAAATCAAAGTTAAAAGCAGTTTTTCTCTCTCTCTCTTTAACTTTTACTTACATTCATGCGACATTAGGCTGTGTGGTGGTTAACGCTGTGTGTCAACCTGGCTAGGCTGTGATTCTCAGTGGTTTGGCAGACACTGGACTGGCTGCTCTTCCATAATGGAATATAATGTAATCACTTCCCATGATGTGAACTGATGTGAGCAGCAATCAGTTAAAAGGGGAGTTTCCTTGGGGATGTGGCATGCCTCCAGTATGTAAATGGCTGTTTTGATGACGTTCTTTCTCCCCCTACCCTCCCCCTGTATCTCCTTTCTCTTTCTTCTCCACCCTGCACTCTCCTCCTTGCCTGACCTCAGGTTCCTGGACATAAGGCTGTAGAGGTCTCTGGCCTGCCACCTGACCCGCAGATTTTAGGTCATCAGCAGCCACAAGCCCGTGAGCAGACCTGATCCTTAGCGTGCCTGCTGGCTTCCAAGCAGTGAAGAATGACAACAAGGTTCTCACACACAGCTAGGCCAACACCAAATTAATTTCAAACTCTGACTTGAATGATTGGAAAATGTCATAGAATCTACCGGTCTCCGCTGTCCAGGTCAACATCCTGTCTGGAGCCATTAGGAATATAAGCCACATGTTATTGTTGTTTTTACATGCCAAAGAGTCGGTTCCGGCTCGTAGGGACCCTACGTACAACAGAATGAAACACTGCCTGGTCCTGCTACGTCCTTACAATTGTTGATTTGCTTGAGCCCATTGTTGAAGCCACTGTGTCAATCCACCTCTTTAAGGCTCTTCCTCTTTTCCATTAACCCTGTACTTTACCAAGTATGATTTCCTTCTCCAGGGACTAATCCCTCTTCAAAACATGTCCAAAGTATGTAAGACGCAGTCTTGCCATCCTTGCTTCTAACGGAGCATTCTGGTTGTACTTCTTTCAAAATAGATTTGCTCAGTCTTTCGGCAGTCCATGGTATATTCAATATTCTTTGCCACCACCACAATTTGAAGGTGTCAATTCTTCTTTGGCCTTCCTTATTCATTGTCCAGCTTTTACATGCTTATGATGTGATTGAAAATACCATGGCTTCGGTCAGGCACACCTTAGTCTTCAGGGTGACATCTTTGCTTTTCCGCACTTTAAAGAAGTCTTTTGTAGCAGATCTGCCCAATGCAATGGGTCCTTTAATTTCTTGACTGCTGCTTCCATGGCTGTTGATTATGGGTCTAAGTAAAATGAAATCCTTGACAACTTCAATCTTTTCTCCTTTTATCATGATGTTGCTCATTGGTCCAGTTGTGAGGATTTTTGTTTTCTTCATGCTGAGGGGCAATCCATACTGAAGGCTGTGGTCTTTGATCTTCATTAGTAAGTGTTTCAAGTCCTCTTCACTTTCAACAACCAAGGTTCTGTCATCTGCATAACACAGGTTGTTAATGAGTCTTCCTCCAATCCTGATGCTCCATTCTTCTTTATTTAGTCCAGCTTCTTGGATTTATTTGCTCAGCATACAGATTGAATAGTTATGGTAAAAGGATACAACCCTGACGCACACCTTTCCTGACGTTAAACCACTCAGTATCCCCCTGTTCTTTCTGAACAACTGCCTCTTGATCTATGTACAGGTTTCTCATGAGCACAGTTAAGTGTTCTGGAATTCCTATTCTTCACAATGTCATCCATAATTTGTTATGAGCCACACAGTCGAATGCCTTTGCGTAGTCAATAAAACTCAGGTAAACATCCTTCTGGTATTCTCTGCTTTCAGCCAGGATCCATCTGACATCAGCAATGATATCCCTGGTTCCACATCCTCTTCTGAATCTGACCTGAGCTTCTGGCAGTGCTCTGTTGATATATTGCTACAGCCGCTTTTGAATGATCTTCAGCAAAATTTTGCTTGCATGAGATATTAATGATATCGTTCTGTGATTTTTGTATTCTGCTGGATCACCTTTCTTGGGAATAGGCAGAAATATTGATCTCTCCCAGTCTGTTGGTCAGGAAGCTGTCTTCCATATTTCTTGGCATAGACGAGGGAGCACCTCCAGTGCTACAACCATTTGTTCAAACATCTCACTTGATATTTCCTCAATTCCTGGAGCCTTGTTTTTCACCAACGCTTTCAGTGGAGCTTGGACTTCTTCCTTCAGTACGATTGGTTCCTGATCATATGCTACCTCTTCACATTGTTGACCATCAACTAATTCTTTTGGGTGTAATGACTCTGTGTATTCCTTCGATCTTCTCTTGATTCTTGCTGCATCATGTAATGTTTTCCCCAATGACTCCTTCACTATTGCAACTTGAAGCTTGAATTTTTTCCATTCTTTCAGCTTGAGAAACGTTCTTCCTTTTGGTTTTCTATGTCCAGCTCTTTGCACATGTCATTATAATACTTTACTTTGTTTTCTCAAGCCAGCCTTTAAAATTTTCTGTTTAGTTCTTTTACTTCATCATTTCTTCCTTTTGCTTTAGCTGCTCGACGTTCAAAAGCAAGTTTCAGAGTCTCTTCTGACGTCCATCTTGGCCTTTTCTTCCTTTCCTGTCTTTTCAGTGACCTCTTGCTTTCTTCAGGTATGAGGTCCTTGGTGACATCCCACAACTTGTCTGGTTTTCAGTTATTAGTGTTCAAGGTGTCAAACCTATTCTTGAGATGGTCTCTAAATTCAGGTGGGATATACTCAATGTCGTATTTGGCTCTCATGGACTTGCTCAGATTTTCTTCAGTTTCAGCTTGAACTTGCATATGAGCAATTGATGATTTGTTCCACAGTCAGCCCCTGGCCTTTTTCTGACTGATGATATTGAGCTTTTCCATCGTGTCTTTCCACAGATGTAGTCGATTTGATTCCTTTGTGTTCCACCTGGTGAGGTCCATTTGTATAGTTGCCGTTTATGTTGGTGTAAAAAGTAGTAGCAATGAAGAAGTCATTTGTCTTGCAAAATTCTCATTCGATCTCCAGCATTGTTTCTATCACCAAGGCCATATTTTCCAGCTACAGATCCTTCTTCTCTGTTTCCAACTTTCACATTCCAATCACCAGAATTATCAATGCATCCTGATTGCATGTTAGATCAATTTTCAAACTGCAGAAGCTGATAAAAACTTCAATTTCTTCATCTTTGGCCTTAGTGGTTGGTACATAAATTTGAATAAGATTTGCATTAACTGGTCTTTATTGTATGTGTATGGATATTATCCCATCAATGACGGTGTTGTACCTCCGGATAGATCTTGAAATGTTCTTTTCGAGGATGAAGGCAACGCCATTCCTCTTCTTGTTGTCATTCCCTGCATAGTAGACTATATGATTGTCAAATTCAAAGTGGGCAACACCAGTGCATTTCACCTCACTGATACCTAGGATATCGATGTTTATGAGTTCTTTTTCATTTCTGACAATTTCCAATTTTCCTAGATTCATATTTGTACTTCCCGGGTTCCAATTATTAATGGATGTTCGCAGCTGTTTTTTCTCTTTTGAGTCATGCCACATCAGCAAGCAAAGGTCCCGAAAGTGTCATTCCATCCATGTCATTAAGGTTGGCTCTACTTTAAGGAGGCAGCCCTTCCCCAGTCGTCTTTGGAGTGCCTTCCAACCTGGGGGCTCATCTTCCATTGCTGTATCAGACAATTTTCAGCTGCTATTCATAAGGTTTTCACTGTCTAATTCTTTGCAGAAGTAGACTGCCAGGTGCTTCTTCCCAGTATGTCTTAGTCTGGAAGCTCAGCTGAAACCTGTCCTCCATGGGTGACGCTGCTGGTATCTGAAAACCTATGCCATAGCTTCCAGCATCCCAGCAACACGGAAGCCCCCACAGTACAAGAAACTGACAGACACGTGGGGGATAAGCAGCAGAGTAGGGACAGATAAATCAAACAGAGCCCCAGTGGACAAAGAAAGGAGGTAGCTGGCTAAGCACCCCCCTGGCAGGGATGTTTTAGGAAGTACACAGTGTGGACTTCTCTGAAGAGAAGACCTAGGATTTATTCTGATTCCCAAATCACAATTCAGCTTTAATAACCTCAAACCAGATACCGTGGTCAAGTCGATTGCAACTCATGGCAACCCCACATGTGTCAGAGGAGAACTGTGCTCCACAGAGTTTTCTTTGTCTCTCTTTTTATTTTTTTTTTTAATGATGTGTATTTGGGGAAGGTTTACACAGGAGGTTAGATTCCCATTCAACAATTTCAACACAAATTGGTGACACTGGTTACATTCTTTACAATGTGTGAACATTCTCATTATTTTCATCCTGGTTGTTCTGTTTCCTTAGGGTGTTCAAGAGTTGAATTTTCAGAAGCATGTCACCAAGTCTGTCTTCTGAGGTACCTCTGGGTGGACTTGAACTTTCAACCTTTTGGTTAGCAGCTGAGTGTGTTAACCATTTGTAACTTCAGTGGCCCTTTTATATACCAAAACCCTTCTTATAACTTAAGGAACTAACTAGGTGCTTCAGAACAAAAGGTCAGAACGTGCCATTGGTGAGACAATGCATCTCAAACTTCTATTAGAATAACTGGCAGGCCCAGGAAGCTGAATTTTTGGCAACTTGTTTCTGAAGCAAGTCATTCTAGAACCACCTTCAGGAAACTGTGAGAAATACCAGCTTAGAAGAATGGCAAGGCGGTGAGACGTGCAGGTCAGAGACCCTGCTTCTTTGAATGACCAAGGGCCAGAACGATCCATCAGGGGCAGCCTGGCAAAGAATTAAGAGGAACCTCCATGTGGTACAAGTTTGGTAAAGGCCCTGCCTGTGTTTCCAGGTTCAGAGCTGGCTCTGTCCATGTCCCTAGGCTGGCCTTTTCTGTTCTTTGTTGTTATTACTGTTGTTAGCTGATACTGAGTCGGCCGCCGACCGATGGCAGCTCCATGCACAACAGAACAAAATGCTGCCACGTCCTGCACCATCCCCGTGGCCGGCTGTGGATTAAACCATTGTGATCCATAGGGACTTCATTGGCTCACTGTCCATTCTTTAGGAGCTCGGATCTGTAACCATTTATCACATCCTACTCAATATATTCTACCTTCAAAAAAGCACATACGAGTAAACTAATAATCTTTAGGTTTGTTATTGTTCGTTGCTGTCGAATTGGCTCCGACTCCTGGTGACCCATGTACAGCGGAATGAAACTTCACCTTGTCCTGAGCCATCTTCGTGACCGTTGCCAGGACTGAGTCCACTGTCGCAGTTACTGTGTATTCTGAGCGCCTTCCAGCCCAGGGGCTCATCGTCCAGCACCATATTGGACAATGTTCCGTAGTGACCCACAGGGTTTTCATTGTCTGACTCTCAGAAGCAGGTCACCAGGGCTTTCTTCGTAGTCTATTTTAGACTGGAAGCTCCACTGAAACGTGTCCACTGTGGGTGACCCTGCTGGTATTTGAAATACTGGTGGCATAGCTTCCAGCATCACAGAACACACCAGGCCCTACAGTACGACAAACTGACAGACGGGTGTTGAGGTAAATGATTAGTTATTTTGTGAAATTCCAGAAAACACACCATTCATTATTTTAAACTGTTCACATGCCTGACTTATGGTTATGTGTTAATGTGCTCAGCAATCTGTAAATACAAACATTAACGTTTAAAAGCTGTCATTGAAATTGTATCCCTACCCATATAGTCCACGTACTTCCCAAAAGACTAAATTATCCTTTTTCAGAGTCTGATTTAAACTCCATTTATTTTGGATGCCTGTCTTTTACATGTACGTCTAAATTTTATTTACATGAAATTTCCCAATGGCCGTTAATGAAAATGTTCTCAACGCATTTACCATTGAGCTTCCTCTGTGGCATTTCCTTAGATGAAGCCATTGTATCACATCTGAGTTGAGCTGGGAGTAGAAACTCGAAGGCTTTAGTTCTTCCTCCAGGCTCTGCCCGGAATCAGTGCTCCTTAGTGGGAACATGGGCAGTTACTTCACCTCTCTGAGCTTGTTCTTTAACCAAATACAAAGACCAAAACCAAACTCATTGCCATTGAGTTGCCTTCAACTCATAGCGACCCTATGGAGAGAGTACAACTGTCCCAGAGGGTTTCCAAGGAGCGGCTGTGCATTCAAATTGCAGACCTTTTGGTTAGTAGCCAAGCTCTTAACCACTGCACCATCAGGGCTCCTTACCCACATATAGTCGTGGTAAAAATCACCTTCCTTATTGACCACAGTGTTGGCATGAACAATACATGTGCAAGCATCAAGTGTGGCTCCTGGCAAACCTATACTTAACCCCAGCTATAAAAAAAAAAAAAAAAAAAAAATTTTTTTTTTTTTTTATAATTGTAGATGAAGCCACGGTTGCCCAGTGGTTAAGAGCTTGGTTGCTAACCAAAACGCTGGCAGTTCAAATCCACCAGCCACTCCTTGGAAACCCTATGGGGCAGTTCTATTCTGTCCTAGAGGGTGGCTATGAGTCAGAATCAACTTGATGGCTTTGGCTTTGTTTTTTGGTTTTATAATTGTCAATGGTGAAGAGTTTCAGTGAAAAACTCGATTTAAAAGAAAACAAATGTTCCCTGAAACAATTTCAAACGTCATCAATGATGTTGGAAGTCAGCATGGTCTCTTATATAAAGGAATGATCAATGGAAACCTCTCTGGGTTAGTTCAGCCACTACCTACCTTTGTGATGCTGAGTAAGTTCTGTCAACTCAGCTTTCTCACTTTCAAAGGGAGGGTTTGGGGCTAAATAATAGCTGGTTTTTCTTTTTCTTTTTTTTAATGAAGAAATTAGCTCCTAGATTTCAAAAGAATTTCATGTTCCCTAAAGAGTCAAAAGAAGGCTGTGCTCTTTGATCTTCATTAGTAAGTGCTTCAAGTCCTCTTCACTTTCAGTAAGCAAGGTTGTGTCCTCTGCATAACGCAGGTTGTCAATGAGCCTTCCCCCAATCCTGATACCCCTTTCTTCTTCATATAGTCCAGCTTCCTGTATTATTTGATTAACATACAGATTGAATAGCTACGGTGAATGGATACAATCCTGACGCACACCTTTCCTGACTTTAAACCAATCAGTATCCCCTTGTTCTGTCCGAACAACTGCCTCTTGATCTATGTAAAGGTTCTTCTTGAGCACAATTAAGCGTTCTGGAATTCCCATTCTTCGCAGTGTGATTCATAGTTTGTTATGATCCACACAGTCGAATGCCTTTGCTTAGTCAATAAAACACAAGTAAACATCCTTTTGGTATTCTCTGCTTTCATCCAGGATCCATCTGACATCAGCAATGATATCCGTGTTCCATGTCCTGTTCTGAAACCAGCCTGAATTTCTGGCAGTTCCCTGTCAATACACTGCTGCAGCCGTTTTTGAATGATCTTCAGCAAAATTTTGCTTACGTGTGATATTAACGATATTGTTCTATAATTTCCACATTCGGTTGGACCACCTTTCTTGGGAATAGGCATAAATATGGACCTCTTCCAGTCAGTTGTCCAGGAAGCTGTCTTCCATATTTCTTGGCATAGATGAGTGAGCACCTCCAGTGCTGCATCTGTTTGTTGAAACATCTCAATTGATAGTCCGTGAATTCCTGGAGCCTTGTTTTTCACCAATGCCTTCAAAGTAGCTTGGACTTCTTCCTTTAGTACCATCGGTTCCTGATCATATGCCACCTCTTGAAATGGTTGAATATCGACTAATTCTCTTGGGTATAATGACTCTGTGTATTCCTTCCATCTTCTTTTTTTTTTTTTTAAATTTTTATTAAGCTTCAAGTGAACATTTACCATTCCAATCAGTCTGTCACATGTAGGTTTACATACATCTTACTCCCTTCTCCCACTTGCTCTCCCCCTATTGAGTCAGCCCTTACAGTCTCTCGTTTCGTGCCAATTTTACCTTCTTCCCTCTCTCTCTATCTTCCCATCCCCCCTCCAGTCAAGAGTTGCCAACACACTCTCCTGTGTCCACCTGATTTAATTAGCTCACTCTTCATCAGTATCTCTCTCCCCCCCACTGACCAGTCCTTTTCATGCCTGATGATTTGTCTTCGGGGATGGTTCCTGTCCTGTGCCATCAGAAGTTCTGGGGAGCATTGTCTCTGGGATTCCTCTAGTCGCAATCATACCATTAGGTGTGGTCTTTTAATGAGAATTTGGGGTCTGCATCCCATTGGTCTCCTGCTCCCTCAGGAGTTGTCTGTTGTGTTCCCTGACAGGGCAGACATCGATTGTGGCCGGGCACCAACTAGTTCTTCTGGTCTCAGGATATTGTAGGTCTCTGGTTCAAGTGGCCCTTTCTGTCTCTTGGGTTCTTAGTTGTCGTGTGACCTTGGTGTTCTTCCTTTGCCTTTGCTCCCGGTGGGTTGAGACCAATTAATGTATTTTAGATGACTGCTTGTTGGCATTTAGGACCCCAGGTGCCACAATTCAAAGTGGGATGCAGAGTGTTTTCATAATAGAATTGTTTTGCCCATTGATTTAGAAGTCCTCTCAAACCAAGTTCCCCAGACCCCAGCCCCTACTTCGCTATCCTTTGAAGCTTTCATTTTATCTCGGAAACCTCTTTACTTTTAATCCTGTCCAATTAGGCTGACCTTCCATGTTTTGAGTGTTGTCTTTCCCTTTACCCAAAGCCTTTCCCATCTACAGATTGATCAACAAAAAGCCCTCTCCCTCCCTCCCTCCCTCCCTCCCCCCTTTGTAACCACAAAAGTATGTGTTCTTTTCCGTTTTTTCTATTTCTCAAGATCTTATAATAGTGGTCTTATACAATATTTGTCCTTTTGCAACTGACTCATTTCGCTCAGCATAATGCCTTCCAGATTCCTCCATGTTATGAAGTGTTTCAGAGATTCATCACTGTTCTTTATCGATGCGTAGTATTCCATTGTGTGAATATACGACAATTTATTTACCCATTTGTCCGTTGATGGACATCTTGGTTGCTTCCAGCTTTTTGCTATTGTAAACAGAGCTGCAATAAACATGGGTGTGCATATATCTGTTTGTGTGAAGGGTCTTGTATTTTTAGGGTATATTCCGAGGAGTGGGATTTCTGGGTTGTATGGTAGTTCTATTTCTAACTGTTTAAGATAACGCCAGATGGATTTCCAAAGTGGTTGTACCATTTTACATTCCCACCAGCAGTGTATGAGAGTTCCAGTCTCTCCGCAGCCTCTCCAACATTTATTATTTTGTGTTTTTTGAATTAATGCCAGTCTAGTTGGTGTCAGATGGAATCTCATCGTAGTTTTAATTTGCATTTCTCTAATGGCTAATGATCGTGAGCATTTTCTCATGTATCTGTTGGCTGCCTGAATATCTTCCTTAGTGAAATGTGTGTTCATATCCTTTGCCCACTTCTTGATTGGGTTGTTTGTCTTTTTGTGGTTGAGTTTTGACAGAATCATGTAGATTTTAGAGATCAGGCGCTGGTCTGAGATGTCATAGCTGAATATTCTTTCCCAGTCTGTAGGTGGTCTTTCCTTCCATCTTCTTTTGATGCTTCCTGCGACATTTAATATTTTCCCCATGGAATCCTTCACTATTGCATCTCGAGGCTTGCATTTTTTCTTCAGTTCTTTCAGCTTGAGAAATGTAGAGCGTGTTCTTCCCTTTTGGTTTTCCAACTCCAGCTCTTTGCACATGTCATTATAACGCTTTCTTATTATAATACTTTACTTTGCACATGTCATTATAATACTTTAACAAAAATTGTCTCAACTGGACCAATGAGCAACATCATGATAAACGGAGAAAAGATTGAAGTTGTCAAGGATTTCATTTTACTTGGATCCACAATCAACAGCCATGGAAGCAGCAGTCAAGAAGTCAAAAGATGCATTGCATTGAGCAAATTTGCTGCAAAGGACCTCTTCAGAGTGTTGAAGAGCAAAGATGTCTCCTTGAAGAGTAAGGTGTGGCTGACCCAAGCCATGGTATTTTCAATCACATCATATGCATGTGAAAGCTGGACAGCGAATAAGGCAGACCGAAGAAGAGTTGATACCTTTGAATTGTGGTGTTGGTGAAGAATACTGAATATACCACAGACTGCCAAAAGAACAAACAAATCTGTCTTGGAGGAAGTGCGGATAGAATGCTCCTTAGAAGCAAGGATGGCAAGACTGCGTCTTACATACTTTGGACATGTTGTCAGGAGGGATCAGTCCCTGGAGAAGGACATCATGCTTGGCAGACTTGAGGGTCAGCGGAAAAGAGGAAGACCCTCAACAAGGTGGATTGACACAGTGGCTACAACAATGAGCTCAAGCATAACAACGATTGTAAGGATGGCGCCGGACCGGGCAGTGTTTCGTTCTATTGTGCACAGGGTCACTGTGAGTTGGAACCGACTTGACAGGACCTAAAAACAACAACAACAAAGAGTCAAAAACTCCACAAACAAACCCTCAGTGGTTTACTCCCTGAACAAGTGTGAAGACCTCCTTACAGACTGTCATTGCCATGCTCCCTTTTCTGAATACACGCTGATTCCTCTTGCTTCCAAGTGTATATTTGACCCTCTTCCAGATGTGTATTACCAGATTTCCGTGTTGGAGTTTGTTTACTTGTGAGAACAAGGCTCTACTTTCCCATGTGTCATAAAGCAATTCCCCAAAGGGGCTGGGGCTGGGGGTGTAGGATATGCTCAGGTACAAATCATATCTTACAATGTAGATGTGTTAAAGAAATAGGGGTGGTGGTCCAAGCCCCTGCCTCGGAGAACTCTCCTTCTCCCCTCCCACAATGCGGCTCTTAAGAGAGGCAAAGTCTTCTTGTTTTAAACTTCTGAGGCTGTGGTGCAGTGGTTAAGAGCTTGACTGCTAACGAAAAGTTTGGCTGTTCGAATTCAACAGACACTCT
The DNA here is from genome assembly GCF_030014295.1 of Loxodonta africana. Lineage (NCBI taxonomy): Eukaryota > Metazoa > Chordata > Mammalia > Proboscidea > Elephantidae > Loxodonta > Loxodonta africana. The sequence continues at coordinate 112,643,480 of NC_087350.1, forward strand.
TTGGAAACCCTACAGTTCTACTCTGTCCTATAGGATCGCTGAGTCGGAATCTACTTGATGGCAATATTTTTCTTTTTTTTTGGTGGTCTTTTTTCCAATACCTTTCCGTTAAAAAAACTAAGCAAGCTAAGATCACACAACAATAACCAGCACCTTTAATGAGAGTAATGGAGCAACGGTGGCTCAGTGGTAGAATTCCCGCCTTCCTTGCAGGAGACTTGGGGTCAATTCCCAGGCAATGCACCTCATGCATGGCCACCCCTGTCTGCCAGTGGAGGCGTGTATGCTGCTAGGATCCTGAACAGGTTTGGGTGGGGCTCCCAGACTAAGACAGTGTAGGAAGAAAGGCCTGGCGATCGACTTCCAAAAAGCAGCCAAAGAAAACCTGTGGATCCCAACGGCCTAGTCCACAGCTGACCGTGAGGAAGGTGGAGAACCAGGCAGCAGTTTGCTCTGTGGTGTATGGAGTTGCCATGGGTTGGGGCAGACTCGATGGCAGCCAAGAACAACAACAACAGTAATAGTAACAGCCGCCACTTCTTGTGTCCTGTGCACTTGGCACTGAGACTGAGACCTTAAATAGATAACCTCACTTACCTTTTTAGCAATCCACGTAGGTATTATCCTCACAGTTTCACGCATGAAATGAATGAGGCCGCCAGAAGCTAAGTACCGTACTTTTTACGCAAATAACAGCATAGTGCAAGTTTTTTTTTTTTTTTTGCCAAGTTCACTCCCCTACCCCCAAACATTTTTGTAAACTCACTATGGTAATTTCTTTTAAATGTCACTGTAAAAAAATTAGCATACTGTGCTTACAGAAATACCTGGGGGAGCATGGTAGGAAAATGCATAACACGCATTATTTGAAGAAAGTCTTACTGTGCCCAGACACAGGTTTCTGACCTGGATCAGGCAGGTTAATAAGTGTAGAACCTCCCTTACACTGCCTCCCACTCTAAAGAAAACTCCCCACCTGACTCAGGTGGAAAAGTGTGCTTCCTGGGTAAAATGGAGAAAGAATAGTGGAACAGCTTGGAGAGATTCAGTACCTGGTGGTTTCACTCTTTTTATTATTATTATTTTTTTATTTTATTGTGCTTTTGGTGAAAGTTTATAACTCATTTTATTTTCTCATTCAAAAACTGTTTTGTGACTTTGGTTTTACCCTTCACATCTCTCAGGAGAGCAAGATGGAAGCTGGGATAAGATGCTATTATGGATTCAATTGTGTCCCCACAGAATCTATGTCAACGTGGCTAGGCCATGATTCCCAATATTGTGTGGTTGTCTTCCATTTTGTGATCTGATGTAATTATCCTATGTGTTGTAAATCCTAACCTCTATGATGTTAATGAGGCAGGATTAGAGGCAGTAATGTTAATGAGGTACAACTCAATCTACAGGATTATATTGTATCTTGAGTCAATCTCTTTTGATATATAAAAAAGGAAAGCAAGTAGAGAAGAGAGGGACCTCATATCACCGAGAAAGAAGAACCAAGAGTAGAATGCATCTTTTGGACCTGGGAACCCTATGATGAGAAGCTCCTAGACCAGGGGAAGATTGATGACAAGGACCCTTCTCCAGAGCCCAGAGAGAGAAAGTCTTCCCTGGGAGATGGAGCCCTGAATTTGGACTTCTAGCCACCTAGGCTGTGACAGAATAAATTTCTGCTTGTTTAAGGCACCCAGTTGTGGTATTTCTGTGATAGCAGCACTGCATAACTAAGGCACAGGCCCATTTTGACGTGGCAGCAGTTTGAATCCACCAGATGCTCCTTGGAAACCCTGTGGGGCAGTTCTACTCTGTCTTACAGGATTGCCATGAGTCAGAATCAGCTCAATGACAATGAGGTTTTTTTTTTGTTTTTTGATGTGACAGTCATCAAGCAAAAACACAAAAAAGAATCCTAGCACATTGTTCATTCCAGAAAGGATTTCCATGTTCATATAAAACATACACCTGCAGAATACAGTGCAAAACCACTTGTTAAAAAAGGGTGGGAAACTTCTGTCGATGTGACGTATGTTTCACAACTCTGGGGAAATACAGCTGACTTTTATTAAGCAACGATGGTAACAAGCTCTTGATGCTTCACACGATCCTAACTTCAATATCAAAAAATTCCATGACATGGGTATTCTTAGTCCCACGTTATAGGGACGAGGAAAGGGGCTTTTCGGAGATATTATGGAAACACAGCAGTTACGGATTTAATTGTGTACATGTTGTAAATCCGAACCTCTGTGTCTATGGGTGTAATCCCACTTGGGAGTGGGCTTTCTTCGTTATGTCAAAGAGGCAGAATTACTGTAGTGTGTGTCTTAGTCTCTTTTGAGATATAAAAACAGCAGATTGAAAAAGCATTCCAGTAAGCAAGGAAAGATGGGGGCAGATAGATGACACATCACATGAAGATCGCCAAAGAGATAAGGAACAGAAGATGGAGAAAGACAAGGGTCTTCCCCTGAGTAGACAGAGAGCGAGCCTTCCCCTAGAGCCAGCGCCTTGAATTCAGACTTACAGCCTCCTAAACTGAGCAAATAAATTTCTGTTTGTTAACATCACCCACCTGTGGTATTTCTGGTACAGCAGCGCTAGGCAACTGAAACATAGTCCAAGCTTATGCTTATTTGTATTTAAGTGGCTTTAGCCAGAATTCTAAGCAGATCTGAGTCTTCCCTTTCCCTTCTTCACACTATTAATATTAAATATATTGGACTTCTGTTTTTGCCCACCCAGTATTATTTTCCCTTCTTTTTTGTAAGAGCGGCCCACTGGGCCCTTGAGGAACTCTGTCCCCTCTTTCCACACAGCCCTAATGGGGCTGCACATCACAGCACCTCACCCCCAAAAGTGAGCTTCTGACCCAACCCAGGCTCATCAGACTCTTGGAGAAATCTGATCTTGGGCAGTAGAGGTGTAGTAGTAACACTGGCAGTAGTCAAAAGAGAGGTATGATGGTTAATTTTATGTGCCAACTTGGCTGGACTGTAGCTCCCAGTTATTTGGCTGGGAGTAGTTGCTGTTCCAGAATGAAATCTAATGTAATAATCTTCCATAATATAGTCTAATGTAATAAGCTTCCATAATGTAATGTAATGCAATATAATGCAATCATCTTCCATACCCAGAATAATGTAGTCTATATAACAATAACCTTGTTTTATGTGTGTTTGTGTTTAAGGACACCTTACTTAATACTTAATCGGCCAGGCGCTCCTTGGAAACTCTATGGGGCAGTTATACTCTGTCCTATAGGGTTGCTATGAGTTGGAATCAACTCGATGGCACTGGGACTGGGTTACTTAATACATACTGTTGACTCATTAACATTGAACTCATGGGTGACAGCACAGTAACTCACACCTGAAGGAAGCTTACCTAACACACCCATTTTCTCCATGAGGCACATCACAGCCTTCCTGTGCTTAGGGACAGGAGACAGCACTTCCACACAAGGCTTGGGGCCATTTAAACAGCAAAATCAGCAGCAAAGAACACAAAAATGTGGCCCTAACTAGAGCGAGAAAAGGACTTGTTTATAGTCTGAGAGCTGAGGCCAGAAGACAGAGCATCACCTTGTTCAGCCTCAGCTGGAGCAGCTCACATTTCTCAGCACTCTGTGCGTGTCCACAAGTGATCGTGAAGGCACCACGAGTAATAATTGTGGGGTTACAGATACATCTGAGCGAGTGGGTGAATGAGCAAGCATGGAAGCCGGGGACAATGAGCATCAGCTGTATTATATCCTAGGCACTGTGCAGGATAAACCTGTTGCCATCCAGGTGGTTCCAGCTCATAAACGTTGCTATAGGACAAGGGGAAACTGCCTCATAGGATTTCCTAATCTCTACGGGACCACACTGCCACCTTTTTCTCACTGGGAGCCACTGTTGGGTTCAAACCACTGACTTTTTACTTCACAGCTGAGTGTTTTAACCACTGTGCCACGAGGGCTCCTTCTGTACAGGACAGTCAGATGTATTTTCCCATTTTATGCTCACAATAATCTTGTGAGATAGACATTTCTATTCCTTCATTACAGGTGAGGAGACTGAGGCACGGGAAGGGAAATTAAGGTAGCTGTTGACCAGCAGAGTGGCATTTCTAACTCAAAAGCCCTTCTGCTGGGTTACCTGCCTGAGCTGGGTAGGTGCTGCATCGTCTTACACTTTCCTCAAAGGAAACACACTATGCCAAGTCTGGGCAGCATAAGGCTCAGGTTTGTAGAAGGCCACCTGCTTGTAGGTTTGGTGTCTCTCCTCTCACTGGGACAGGAAGAAAGGAGTTACACGTGTAGAGCACACACCCCTCCTCCCATGAGGCTCTGTGTTTGCTGCTCAGGCAGCAGGGATCAGCAGGGATAAGAGGACCCCTGAGGCATTCTAGTTCCAAATGCCCTGTGGTGCTCCCCTCCCTGCCATGCAGTCTTCCTCCAGGAGGGCCTCTCAGCTCCAGGAGAGGCAGCTTAGCCTTTCCAGAGGTGGCCTACTTCCTCTTTGACACACTATTAACCCTCTTTCTACAGAACAATCTCCTCTTGTAGCTTCCAGGCATCACCTTCAGCTCTGTCCCTGGGGAGAATTCTCTGCGCACCTCCCTTTGCCTGGCTCATCAGCTTCCTGGCCTGCACAAGGAGCCCGGTAAGCCCTGGGTCCAACACCACCAGTTCCCGTGGGGTTCACTCCCACTCACGGTGACCCCATGGGTGTCAGAGCAGAACTGGGCTCCATAGGGTTTTCTGTGACTGATTTTTTCGAAGTAGATTGCTAGGCCTTTCTTTGAAGATATCTCTGGGTGGACTAGAACCTCCAACTGGATGGAACTGTCTTGTTTCTCTGTGTCTCACACGTGTTCCACTTTGAAAGGTGCAGTCGTACCACTTTTAATGCTTGTTTTAGTGGAAAATATGTGAGTTTTCCTTCTCTGACAGGTATCCTCCTTACTCAATTTGCGGCTTTCTCATGTTTTACTATATACAACTTTCATAGTTAGAAAATGAATTCATAGAGCAGAAAAAAAAAAAAAACTTATTCCTTATTATAGTGTAAAAATTAGTTCAGAATTATTCGTTTCTATTATTCGAATCCAAGGTGTCCTGATGGGGAAGTGGTTAAGCACCAGGCTGCTAACCAAAAGGTTGGCTGTTCAAACCCTCCCAGTGACTCTGCAGGAGAAAGACCTGGAAACCTTCTTCTGTAAAGATTACAGCCAAGAAAGACCTATGGGGACGTTCTACTCTGACACGTGAGGTCTCTGTGAGACAGAATTGATTCAAGAGCACCCAACAACAGCAGCGTTATTCAAATCCAAGATCTTAAGCTCTCCAGGGAAGATCACGAATTGCTGTTTTCTTTCTTTCTCATTCTGTTTTCTCCGAAGCCAATACTCGGGATACTATGGAGCATCTTTGTAAAATCGATCACATTGGTCAAAGGTAATGAGTATGTTTAGTTTCTTCACTCAGTTCCATGAACTTCCAATATACTTCCTGCAACACAATAGAGATAATAATTTGCTCAACCACAAATTCTGAGGAAATAAGACATTATATCTCTAAACATACAAAGCTAATACTCTTTGGACAAAAAAAAAAAGTGATCCTTTTAAAATCTATGTCCTGAGACACTGCGTTATAATGACTGTTTCATTTTAATGTTTAAGGAGTGAAACAAAACCAGCTCTGTGGTCCGATTCTCGAGACATCTCACACCACATTCCAAAGAGGCCACCAAATTAAAAAAGAAATTGACAACATCAGTGATTTTTCATTACAAATATCGTACATGACGAAAAATTAGTAAAACATTGAACAGGAGAAAAAACAACGACAAAAAAGCACACCTAGTTCCTTCTACATCTGAATGAAAATGCGTGTGCTGACAAAGCTTAGATTTCTCTAAGATTTGCACAAACCTTTCTCTTGTCTGCAGGATGCTCTGTGTCACACCTGCTCCCACTAGGTAGGCTTTTAGTTTGAAGGGCAATGATCTTGTGGGTGGTAGTTTAGCTCAAACAGTCTAAACAACTTGAGAAGCAGGAAATCTGTTCACACAGCAAAAACCATTCCAGCCTTTTCCTTGCAGGCTGCGCTTGGCCCCACCAACGGTGCTTACAGAGCAGCCAGAGCTCCTGCCTCTGCGAACGGAGCCCCAAAGTTTGAGTTTAGGCGGCAGGTGGAGGTCAGCACTCTCAGGGCAGGTTGGCCCCTCCCTAGCCTCCTTGGCAGCCTGAGGTAGTCATGTGGTCACTTCTGGTCATTAGATATTAAGAGGATTTTGCTGGTGGGGGAGGGAACAACTGGGGAAGCTCTCCCCTCTGCTCTCCAAAACAAAAGAACGGAATCTTGCCAAAGAGAACTTTTCTTTGTTTTGGTCTTCTCTTTCCTTCCTGCATGAGTCCCTGGAGCAAGGACCTGCTGTCTGATGTTGTGGCAGCTATAATGTGACCACGAGGCAAAAAACCAGAGAATCCAAAACCAGAAAGGGGAGGATTGTGGAACAGAAAAATGGGAAGAGCCTGGATCTTGAGAATGTTGGGCAAAGACTGGACTGCAGCTCTCCAGACTTTATGTCAAGTAAATGATCAGCCTAGTAAAACAAAAGAAACCATTGCTGTCAAGTCGAGTCTGACGCTCAGGAATCCCATGTATATCAGAGTAGGATTGTGCTCCACAGGGCTCTTACTGGACGATTTTATGGAAATAGAAAGCCAAGCCTTTCTTCTGAGGTGGACTCAAACCTCTCACCTTTCGGTTAGCGGTTGAGCGTTGTAACCATTTTCACCACCTAGGGACTCCACCAGCCCATCAGACAGGTCTAAATCCTACAAATGGACAATGCTAATTTATCAATCAACTGTTGGGGGTAGAATAAAGACTTGTTTAGACATTCAAGTGTCAAATATTTTTGCTACAATGAGTCCTTCTCTTAGGAAGATACTGGAGGATGTGCTCCATCAAAATGAGGGAGTAAACCATGAAAGAATAAGATATGGGATATGACAAACAGGGAAACTAACACAGGTAAGAGGTGACTAGACTCCTCATAATGATGGAGGGGTGACCCCAAGCTGACATAAATGCATCAAGCCCTAGAGGGCAACCAGGCCAGGCAGAAGCAGGTCAGAAAGCCTTGGGAAAACTTCTGTGAGACAAGAAATTAATACAGTATGATGCATCTAATCTATTTGACAAGGAATTATGACAAGTGGTGGAGAGTTTGAGATTCAATTAGGGAACTAATGAAACAAAAACAAAGCACATAGGCCCCTAGACACCTTTATAGCTCCGTAATGAAGTTATTCCTGAGGTTCACCCTTCAGCCAAAGATTAGATAGGCCCATAAAACAGAGTGACACTAAACATTCATGGCAGCCCAAGGGCAAGGACTAGAAGGCAGGAGGGGACAGGAAAGCTGGGAATGGGGAACCCAAGGTCGAGACAGGGAAAGTGTTGGCATGTCGTGGGGGTGGCAAACAGTGTCACAAAACAATATGTGTATTGTTTAATGAGAAACTAATTTCCTCTGTAAACCTTCATCTAAAGGACAATTAAAAAAAGAAAACTAAGCACATAGAAGATTTAGTAAACAGGGAAGACAAAACATCATACAGGAAAGGGAAAGCAATCATAGTGCCCACACCGCCTTAACCAAATACTCAATATTGATCTAACCACAATCATGATGTGACTATACTGGGAGACAGGCAGGGTGGGCAGCTGGAGGGGGGCAAGGCTGCGTGTATCCATGGTGGGTGTGGGGAGGGGGAAAAGACAGCTAAATCTGCATCTCCTACAGTGGAAAGTCGTTACCTAAGACCTTGATCCCAAAGAACAAGACACTTCTATCTATAAAGGAGCCCGGGTTACGCAATGGTTAAGCGGTTGGCTGATACCTGAAGGGTTGAAGGTGTGAACCCACCCAGCAGCTCCATGGGAAAAAGACCTGGCAATCTGCTTCTGTAAAGATTACAGCCAAGAAAACCCTGTGGGGCAGTTTTACTCTGTCACGTGGGGTCACTATGAGCTGGAATCAACTCGACAGCACCTAATAACAGCATCTATCTCTAAGACTGGTATTTGGAGACATGGAATTAATAATCAAAAGAATCAGCTAAAAGAGTTGAAGGTGTTGCACCTGGGGAAGTAAGTTGGAAGGGGAGGTGGACAGGGACCTGCTCTTTTCCCCAACAAACTGTATACAACGATTTGACTACCAAGCTCTGTGCATATGATTTTGATGCAATAAAACAAAGACAAAAGAAAAGGACTGGATGACACAGTCTCAAAAGTTCCCTTCCACCTCCAAAGAGCTGTGACTCTTTTAGGGCAAGTTTTGCTCCTGGAATGGAAAGGGTCTGGAGAGTGGGCACAGAAAGGGCAAAGAAGCACGAACTTCATCCATTTCCCAGATGAGCTTGGACTTGGCCTTGCTTGCACTTGGAATGCCTGCCTTCTTTCTCATCTTGAACTCCGTGAGGAACTTAGTCATGACAGAGAAACTGGCCAGTGATGGCAGCAGCTAGGAATTACCAGGGTGTCCACCCAGACACACTCACTTATAAATGATAGATAAAACACCTTTTCCCACACTAAATGTTTAAGTACTTAGACACACTTTTCCAGTGAGATGAGAGGCAACGAAAGGAAAGACAGAGAGATTCTAACATGTATTTTTTTTCCACGTAGAAACGAGGCTGACATTTTCATTTGAAGCAAATCCTTCAGGGAGAAAATCCTTCTAGTTCATTTTCAAGTTCTTTTGTGATCTTCTAAACACTAGTTTTTAACACCAATAGGCAGACAAATAATGAGCTCTTTTATATCATTATACATTTCTTCTTTATTACTTTATCATTGAAAGCAGGTTATTAAATAATTAACTATTGGATTGGTATTATTATAAGTTGAGATTTTGTCATTGCCTCCTAATTCCCTCACTGTTGTTGTTAGGTGCCATCGAGTCAGTTGTGTCTCACAGCAACCCCATGTCAAACTGAACAAAAAACTGCCCAGTCCTGTGCTATCCTCAAAATCATTCTATGTTTCAGGCCATTGGTGCGGCCACTGTGTCAGTCCATCTCATTTAGGGCCTTCCTCTTTTTTGCTGACCTGCTACTTTACCAAGCATGATGTCCTTTTGCAGAGACTGGTCTCTCCTGATAGCGTGTCCAAAGTACTTGAGATGAAGGGCTTCAAAGGAGCTTTCTGGTTTTACTTCTTTCAAGACAAACTTGTTTGTTCTTCTGGCAGTGCATATTATATTCAATATTCTTAAACAACACCATAATTCAAAGGACTTAATTCTTTTCCAATTTTCTTTATTTATTGTACAGCTCTCACATGCATATGAGGTGATGAAAAACACCATGACTTACATCAGGTGCAACTTAGTCCTCAAAATGACAACTTTGCATTTTAAGATTTTTTTTTTAATAATTTTTATTGTGCTTTAAGTGAAAGTTTACAAATCAAGTCAGTCTCTCACATATAAACTTATATACACCTTACTACATACTCCCATTTACTCTCCCCCTAATGAGTCAGTGCTTCTAGTCTCTCGTTTCGTGACCATTTTGCCAGTTTCTAACCCTCTCTACCCTCCCATCTCCCTCCCAGACAGGAGATGGCAGCACAGTCTCAAGTGTCCACCTGATACAAGTACCTCACTCCTCATCGGCATCTCTTTCCAACACATTGTCCAGTCCCTTCCATGTCTGATGAGTTGTCTTCGGGAATGGTTCCTGTCCTGGGCCAGCAGAAGGTTTGGGGACCGTGACTGCCAGGATTCTTCTAGTCTCAGTCAGACCATTAAGTCTGGTCTTTTTATGAGAATTTGGGGTCTGCATCCCACCGATCTCCTGCTCCCTCAGGGGTTCTCTGTTGTGCTCCCTGTCAGGGCAGTCATCGGTTGTGGCCAGGCACCATCTAGTTCTTCTAGTGTCAGGATGATGTAAGTCTCTAGTTCATGTGGCCCTTTCTGTCTCTTAGGCTCATAATTATCTTCCGACCTTGGTATTCTTCATTCTCCTTTGATCCAGGTGGGTCGAGACCTATTGATACATCTTAGATGGCCGCTTGTTAATATTTAAGACCCCAGACGCCACACTTTCAAGTGGGATATAGAATGTTTTCTCAATGGAATTTATTTTGCCAATTGACTTAGATGTCCCCTGAAGCCATAGTACCCAAACCCCCACCCTTGCACTGCTGACCTTCAAAGCATTCAGTTTATTCAGGAAACTTCTTTGCTTTTGGTCCACTCCAGTTGAGCTGACCTTTCCTATATTGAGTATAGTCCTTCCCTTCACCTAAAGCAGTTCTTATCTACTATCTAATCAGTAAATAACCCTCTCCCACCCTCCCTCCCTCCCCCCTCTCATAACCACAAAAGAATGTGTTCTTCTCAGTTTATACTATTTCTCAAGATCTTATAATAGTGGTCTTATACAATATTTGTCCTTTTGCATCTAACTAATTTCACTCAGCATAATGCCTTCCAGGTTCCTCAATGTTATGAAATGTTTCACAGATTCATCACTGTTCTTTATCGATGTGTAGTATTCCATTGTGTGAATATACCATCATTTATTTATCCATTCATCCGTTGATGCACACCTTGGTTGCTTCTAGCTTTTTGCTATTGTAAACAGTGCTGCAATAAACATGGGTGTGCATATATCTGTTCGTTTAAAGGCTCTTATTTCTCTAGGATATATTCCGAGGAGTGGGATTTCTGAGTTGTATGGTAGTTCTATTTCTAACTTTTTAAGGAAACACCAGATAGATTTCCAAAGTGGTTGTACCATTTTACATTCCCACCAGCAGTGTATAAGAGTTCCAATCTCTCCACAGCCTCTCCAACATTTATTATTTTGTGTTTTTTGAATTAATGGCAGCCTTGTTGGAGTGAGATGGAATCTCGTTGTAGTTTTAATTTGCATTTCTCTAATGGCTAATGATCGACAGCATTTTCTCATGTATCTTTTAGCCGTCTCAATATTTTCTTTAATGAAGTGAGTGTTCATATCCTTTGTCCACTTTTTGATTGGGTTGTTTGTCTTTTTGTGGTTGAGTCTTAACAGAATCATATACATTTTAGAGATCAGGCGCTGGTCAGAGATGTCATAGCTGAAAACTTTTTCCCAATCTATAGGTAGTCTTTTTACTCTTTTGGTGAAGTCTTTAGATGAGCATAGGTGTTTGATTTTTAGGAGCTCCCAGTTATCTGGTTTCTCTTTGTTATTTTTAGTAATGTTTTGTATTCTGTTTATGCCTTGTATTAGGGCTTCTAAAGTTGTCCCTATTTTTTCTTCCATGATCTTTATCGTTTTAGTCTTTATGTTTAGGTCTTTGATCCACTTGGAGTTAGTTTTTGTGCATGGTGTGAGGTATGGGTCCTGTTTCATTTTTTTGCAAATGGATATCCAGTTATGCCAGCACCGTTTGTTAAAAAGACTATCTTTTCCCCAATTAACTGACACTGGGCCTTTGTTAAATATCAGCTCCTCATATGTAAAAAAAGAAAAAAAAAATGTAGATGGATTTATATCTGGGTTCTCAGTTCTGTTCCATTGGTCTATGTGCCTGATGTTGTTCCAGTACCAGGCTGTTTTGACTACCATGGCTGTATAATATGTTCTAAAATCAGGTAGAGTGAGGCCTCTCACTTTCTTCTTTTTCAGTAATGCTTTTCTTATCTGGGGCTTCTTTCCCTTCCATATGAAGTTGGTGCTTTGTTTCTCCATCACATTAAAAAATGTCGTTGGAATTTGGATAGGAAGTGCATTGTATATATAGACAGCTTTTGGTAGAATAGACAGTTTTACACTGTTATGTCTTCCTATCCATGAGCAAGGTATGTTTTTCCACTTATGTAGGTCCCTTTTAGTTTCTTGCACTAGTACTTTGTAGTTTTCTTTGTATAGGTCTTTTACATCTTTGGTAAGATTTATTCCTAAGTATTTTATCTTTTGGGGGGCTACAGTGAACGCTATTGATTTGGTGATTTCCTCTTCGATGTTCTTTTTGTTGATGTAGAGGAATCCAAGTGATTTTTTTATGTTTCTCTTGCAACTTGAGACTCTGCGGAATTCTTGTTTTAGTTTCAGTAGTTTTCTGGAGGATCCCTTAGGGTTTTCTGTGTATAAGATCATGTCATCTGCAAATAGAGATAATTTTACTTCTTCCTTGCCAATCCATATGCCCTTTATTTCTTTGTCTAGCCTAATTGCTCTGGCTAGGACCCTCTAGCACAATGTTGAATAAGAGAGGTGATAAAGGGCATCCTGCTTTTTAAGATTTTAAAGAGGCCTTTGGCAGCAGATTTGCCCAATGCAATACGTCTTTGATTTCTTCACTGTTGATTCCATGGACGCTGATTGTGGATCCAAGTCAACTGAAATCTTCAGTCTTTTCTCCATTTATCGTGATGTTGTATTGGCCCAGTTGTGAGGATTTTTGTTCTCTCTGTGCTGAGGTATAATCCATACTGAAGGCTGTGGTCTTTGATCTTCAGCTGTAAACACTTCAAGTCCTCTTCACTTTTAGCAAGCAAGGTTGTGTCATCAACATATCACAGGTTGAATGAGTCTTCCTCCATTGAGAGGAAGTCTGTTTTCATTATGTTGAGGTGTAATCCATTTCCCTCACTACACTTAGCTCACCCTCCTGACACCCATGACCACCATGAGTTCAAGGCAAAAGGCCATTGTGGTAGATGGGCTCTGTTTGTCTGTGGGGAGTCTGGGTGGCTTCCACTCTCTAAGTTACTGAGTCCTCAGGACCCAGTTCAATTTGAGGGTTCCATGGGGAAATAAATTCCTTTCTCGAAGATCAACATGTCATCAAATTGCCGGGACGTAAAGCCAGCTACTGTGGAAATAGTTCCAGATACCAGAAGGATTAAATGGAGGTTGTTGGAGATCAAATTCCTCTTTGCCTTGGAAGATGTTTGCCTCTTCTCTTGTGTATTTGGGGTATCTCAGAGAAGCAAAAGAAAACCCAGTATCCTGCTAGAGGTGTACACCAGAGAGTCCTGCTGGGAGGGGGGATGGCTAGAGCTGCGAATGTGAGCCTGGAGAGGCTCACCCAGCCCCAATCTAAGGCTCTGTAAGTCACCACTACTCTTAAGACCCCATTGTTGTGGCCAGTGTGTATTTTGAGTTCTTTCCAACCTAGGGGCTCAACTTCCAGCACTACATTGGGCAATATTCTGTTCTGATCTACAGGGTCTTCCCTGACTAATTTTGAGATGCAACTCAGAAGGCAAATGGGAATGATATGACTGAGCCCAAATGGACCGCCATCAAGAGAAGCCAATGGAGTTGAGGCCTGGAATTAGGAGACTATGCATGTAAGGCCACGCGGGCGGGAATTATCTAGGGTAAGAAGCACCCATTTGTTAGTCTGTTGTACTATGGTGGCTTGCATGTTGCTGTGATGCTCGAATCTATGTCACTGGTATTTCAAATACTAGCAGGGCCACCCATGATGGACTGGTTGCAGTGGAGCTTCCAGGCTAAGAGAGACCAGGAAGAATGGTCTGATAATCTACATCTGAAAATTAGCCAGTGAGAACCCTATGGATCCCAGCAGAATATTGTCCAATATAGTGCTGGACAGCCCCCTAGGATGGAAGGCTGTCAAAATTCACAGTGGCCACAACAATGAACTCGAGAATACCAACGATCAAGGAGATCGTGCAAGACCAGGCACCATTTCATTCTGTCGTGTGTGGGATTGCCAAGAGTTGGAGCTGACTTGATGGCAACTAACAAAAACCAAAGTGTAGAACCTGATACTGAGTGTGATGTTGACAAACAAAGAGGACAGAGGATAAGCGGTCAGGATTGAGAGGCGTCTACCAGGGGCTCATAAGGACCAGGATGTTAGTGTTCTTAGGTGCCATCCAGTTGGTTCTGACTAGAGTGACACCTATGCACAACAGAATGAAACACTGCCTGGTCCTGTGACATTCTCACAATCATTGCTATATTTAAGACCATTACTGCAGCAACTGTAGGGTCTTCCTTTTTTTTGCTGACCCTCTACCAAGCATGATGTCCTCCTCCAGGGACTGGTCCCTCTGGATAATATGTCCAAAGTACACAAGACAAAGTCTTGCCATCCTCACTTCTTGAGCCAGAGTGGCTACCTAACTGCTACCTGCCTAATCTTGTATCTAGCTGAGAAAGAAGGGAACAGCAAAAAAAAAAGAAGAGTTACTACAACAGGTCCAACAGCTAGACTTTAACTCACCATCGGCCAAGCTAGAAACGATAGGTATGCATGTATTATCAATGAATATTGATCACATTGAGTCCTCTTTCTGAAAGTGAACCAAGCTACTAGCCTGGAGGAGGAAGATGACTCCCAGTAAAAACTCTGCACCTGCACAAATTTGATTTCAAAGAGAACTTGCTCAACATTGACTAGATAATTATTGACAGCCTACACATGTTAACGCCTGTCCATATATACACGCTAGTGACAAAACTGCATATGTTAAAATAGAAATTGAAACAACTGATCCCGTAGACAATCTTCTGATCTCTTTGTAAAGATCACACTTTCTGGCACCAGTTAGAGAACATTTCATTTAAAAGGAAAAAATACCTAAAACCTAAGACATTCCAGTAACTACCCCAATCCTTAAGTTCACATTATGTGTTTGAGAGTCACTGCATTAGTTTGCTATTGCTGCTGTAACAAATTACCACAAACTTAGTGGCTTAAAACAAGGCAAATTTTCAAGGTTCGTCACGTTGTGGCAGGTATCAGGACTTCATTTTTCTCTATGGATAAATAATATTCCATTGTACGGTTTAGACCATATTTTGTTGATCAATTCATTTTTCGGTAGACACGTGGGTTGTTTCCACAATTTGACTATCGTGAATAACACTGCAATGAACACTCATGTACAAGTATCTGTTTGAGTCCCTGATTTCAAGTCTTCTGGTTCTATACCCAGGAGTGGAATTTCTGGATCATACGGTGTCCAGCAAACCTGGTTGCTTTCTCGGAGATTCCTGAATCAAGCCAAAAGTAGCCACCATTTGGCTCTGGGAATCTTTGAGCATTTTTGTTTCTTTGTTTGTAATGAAGGCTCTATATTTGTATTTTATTATATTTATAACTACTCCCTCTTGGGGGTTGTGCTGCTTCAGTGGTAGAATTCTGGCCTTCCATGTAGGAGACCTGGGTTCAATTTTCAGCCAATCCACCTCCTATGCTCCCACCACTCATGGGCCACTGGAGGCTTGCATGCTGCTATGATGCTGAACAGGTTTTAGCAGAGATTCCAGACTAAGCCAGGCTAGGAAGAAAGGCCTGGCAACCTACTTCAGAAAATGTGCCAAAGAAAACCCCACGGATCACACAATCCAATCTGCAACTGTTCATGAGGATGGCACAGGATCAGGCACCATTTCGTCGCAGTGGGCATGGGGTCACCATGAGTCAGGAGCTGACTCAACAGCAGCTAACAGCAAACAAGAACAACCCCATATTGGAGGTTACTTCACAATGCACAGTCACTTGGGTATAGAATTAAAAAAAAGAAAAATCCCAAACCTGTTGCCATGGACCCCATTCCGACTCATGGCAACTCCATGTGTTACAGAGTAGAGCTGTGCTCCATAGGGTTTGCCTGGTTGTAATCTTTAAGGAAGTAGATTGCCAGACCTCTCTTTTCAGATGCTGATCAATGGGTTCAAGCTGACAACTTTAGGTTAGTGGTCAATGGAGATCATTTGTGCCACCCAAAGACCTGGGGACAGTGAAGGGATGAAGGAGTTCTCCTTGTCCAAAGGCACTGAGATTATAAAAGCTCACCATCTTCTTTGGAAGTGAAGGCAGTACCTATGACACCCATACCCCATGGCCAGTCAGTCAACTCTGACTCACAGTGACCCTACAGAACAGAGTAGAACTGTCCCATAGGGTTTCCAAGAAGCAGACTGCCACATCTTTCTCCCACGGAGAGGTTGGTGGATTTTAACTTCTGTCCTTCTGGTTGGCAGCTGAGCACTTAACCACTGCACCCCCAGGGCTCCTTATAGTCTCTATGCTCGTTTTACAGATATCAGGATAGGACAATCTAAATGGAGTATAATCACAAAGATATGGGATTTTAAATCTGGAAGCAACTTTAGAGATTCTCGGGTCCAGATTTCCTACACTTGTAATTAAAAAAAAAACTTGTCTCAGGATGAGAGGTGAAATTAGTCTTCCCCAAGGACCAGTGATGCAGGACTTTGACAGAGAAAGCCTGCTGCCAAAGGGGAGACTGGAGCTGATCCTTGGAGACTGCCTACAGTTAGGATGAGGACAATTTTGTGCCTGAACCGACCCTTTAGAATGTTATCGAATTCAGAGATGTTGGCAGAACATGAAGAAACAGGTCCCCATGTCCTGGCACCCAGACCCCCAACTTTTTTCAGGTCCATGTGGGTACATGTGCTCTGCCCCCTGGTGGGACCCTGTGGTATTAAAGCATGAGAGGTAAAGAGGGCTGGTCATGGCCCAGAGGACCTTCTCTGAAGGACATGGGGTCCGCCCCCCAAGGGAGAAGGATCAACTTTCAGAAGAGAAGGGAGGTGTCCAGCTTTGGTGCTGTTTGAGGGAGGGATATGGGAAAGGGACCCCCTCTCTGGGAAGGAGTCTTCCTCTTAGAATCCTGGGGAGGGTTGAAGCACAGAGAGGGGGAGACCTGCCTCACTGGTGGTGGAGAAGAGAGTAGAATCCAGGAGAACTTCCTGGAGGAGGGGCAGTTTGCTCCCAGCTCTGAGAGCAGGCTAGGCCTGGATGGGAGTTGGGGGAGGGCCTCCCACAGGAGCACAGACCCAGTTCCTGGACCCTCCCCACCTGGTACCCAACCCAGGCTCTCAGCACCCTGCCCTCCCTGTGGCCCAGGAATAGAGGTGATCCTGAGATTAAGGCATTCCAGTCGAACTGCAACAAGGACGGTGTCACTTCAGGAGCACTTTGGGGCCTAGTTCTGTTCAGGGAGGGGATACTCAGTGTCTCCTGAGTCCTCAGGCTCTCCATGAACACCTGGCCCAATGTTTTGTTGCCACCCTGGGCAGAGTGATCCCAGGAAGAAAACTCCATGTGGGTGAGGACACTGAGCTGGAAGAGGTGACAGTGGGACAGCATGGGACCCAACACAAGGACAGAATTTTGTGCCTGCGAGAAGGGGAGGCGGGCCACTTATACGGGCAGCCCCAGGCCACACAGGCCCCATTCACACTGGGCCTTGCACAGTGGCCTGGCCACTCTTGGCAGTGTCCACAAGCATCCCTCATGCTAAGAAGGCTACGTGCCGTGCTCTCCGTGAGCTGACACCCACGTCCACCCCAGTGTGGGGTCCTGGCCCAAGCCTTCCCTGAGCTAGCACTGAAGCAGTTCCCATATCCAAACCCTCAATACACAACTGGGAAACTGAATCCAAGAGAAAGGCAGGGAAGGCCCAGAACATACAAGTGGGCAGACTCCAGATGACGAGGAAGGTTCCGGCCCCCTAGGCCAGGGTTCAGCCCCTATCATGGGCTTTGCTTGGAGAACGAGAGCTGCCAAGATGTGGGGAAACCCAGGTACTCCCTTCTGTTGTGATGCCGATTTCCTCTCACAACAGCCACACACACTCAGGCACACACATACACAAGCACACAGGTACACACATACACACACACAAGCACGCAGGTACACACACACACACACACACACTGACTTCACAGGTGGGGCCATGAGGGTGGGGTCAGAAGAGAACACCAAGGAAGCGATCCCCTGCAAAGAAGAGAGAGGGTAGAGGTAGCTCTGTCTTGGGAAAGTGGCCCTCAGTCTCCTAGCTACAGCCCCATGGGCCACAATACGGGACACAGAGACACTGGATGAAGGGAGAGGGAGCCCAAGGTTCCCAAGGGTCTGCCAGGGCCAGCATCCCCACAGCAACACAGGGTGCACAAGGCCTGGTCCTGTAGTCACTGCTCTGATTCCCTAGAGCTAGGACGAGCCCATCTCAGATTGGAGGGGGCTGCAGGACAGAAAGCCTCAGTTTCCTCCTCTGTAGATTGAGGTGCTTGGAGTGGGTGAGCCCCAGGATTCCAAGGCTCACAGAAGTGTCTGCTGGCCTCGGTTCTCTGTGGATGACCCACTATGCTCTGAGGTCCTAGGAAAGTGCTTTCTACTTTCTGGAACTGAATACTCCCCCAGCAAGAGCACTGGGGTGCAGGGACTGGGAACTCAGAGTCCAGCAGGGCAGGGCAGAGCCATGGACCATGAGGCCAGGTCCAGTCCTTGGTGGAACCTTGGGTGCTTCTGAGAAATTACGGCCTTTGTCCTGAATGTGGTGAGGGTGCCTCCTGAGTAAGCTGGATACCCCAGGGCCTGTTGAGGCAAAGAGGGGGCTAGGGTGTCTCCTTTGCTCACCACATCACCAGTTTAACTGCAGATCCTGGTCCTTTGTCCCCTAGGACCCAGGAGAGCTGCTGCTTCCAGGACACCTGAACACAGGTGTGTGTTTTGTGATGAGTTTACCAGCCTGGGAATAGAGTACTAATGTGGGCCATGAGGGGTTGGCAGACTCTTCTGCCAGTGGTTCCCCCTGGGGCCCAGGGGAGCTGCTGCCTCCAGGACACCTGAACACAGTTGTGGGATATGAGCTTTCTTGCCTGGGGCTGCAGTGCTAGTGCACAATGGAGCGGAGATGGACAAGAGCATTGAGACAGATACATAGGAGAGAAAAGAGCATATTCCAGAGACAAAATAAAGCAGGATACAGCCTGTGAGAGAGGGCTGGGGCCACTGAGTGGGGGTCCAGAGGCTTCACTGAGGTGATATTTATATGTGACCAGAATGACAGGAGGGGCCAGACCTGCATGGGTCAGGGAACAGTGTGCCAGGGAGAAGGCATAGCTGGTGCGGAGACTGGGAGGCAGGGTGAGTTTGCCCAGAGAGGGGGTTGGAAAGATGCCAATGTGGCTGGAGTGAGCTGCGGAGAAGAGGAGGAGGGAGGAGGAGGGCAAGTCTAGGTCCTAGGTGATTTGGAGGAGCTATCCCCTCCTCTGTAACATCACCCCAAAACTTAGCCACTCACGAAAACAAACTGATGATCTCACTGTCTCTGTGGACAGGAAGGCTGCATGGCTCAGCTGATGACTTTGCTCCAAGTTCTCTCAGGAGGCTGGGGATGTGGTCTCAACTGAGGCTCGACTGGGGAGGATGCACTCCCTGCTCACTCTGTTGTGGGCAGGAGCCTTTCTTGTGAGTTGCTGGACTGGGGTATTCATTTCCTCTCCGTTGATCAGGCCACATTAGGTCATTGTCACATGGGCTTGATAGGGCAGGCCAAACATACCAGCTGCTTCCCACGGGGAAAGAGTGGGAAATGACACAGAGAAAGAGAGAGAGAGAGATGACAGAGAGAGCATAAGAGAGAGCCAGGAGGCATTGCCCCTAATAGGGTCACTATGAGTTGAAATTCACTCTAAGGCACCTTATGACCACAACAAGATTCCTGGGAAGAAAGTGCCTGAGTCCAGCCCACACTAGAGAAGGAGGTCCCACAGGATGTTGACACCCACACAGGGGTTTTGGGGGGCCATTGTGCACACTGCCAACCCCCGAGTCCGAGATGAGGCCCTGGGTCTGATTCTAAACAATGGAAGTTATTGGAGGCTTTTGTGCAGAGGGTAGGAATATCTGATGGTTGTTTAATTCTGAGCCCTGCTAGGGCAGAGTGGGAAAGTAGGCCCAGAGGGGAAGTAACTTTCCTAAGCTCACAGCAGGAGAATCCCCCCTGTTTTGAGGTGTACTCCATGCTGCTTCCCACCCCTGCTTGTAATTCGGCCATCTCTGAGTTTGTGTATTAGCTACAGGTGACACCAGCCCACGGGTTACAGGTGTTTTGTCACATACACCTGCTGACTTCCCTAGGAAGAAGTTGCTAGAATGATCCCCACTGTGTGCTAGGGAGACTGAGGAGGCACTGAGAAACAGAAAGACTGTGTCCACACTCACAAACTTATTAAGAGGGATGATCTGTATCTGAACCCAGCTCTGTCTGCTCAAATCTGGGGCCCTGGCTACACTCAGGCCAACCCCAAGTTCTGTGGGGAGCGGGGGGGGGTACTGCTGTTCGTGTCACTGTGCACAGTTCTAGAGATGGCATGGGGAGAGGTGAGCATTCAGCATCTCAGATGCAATTTTGGGGAGGACTTATCTTAGGTCAGGTACAGGTCAGGGGATCCAGGATATGACCTCACTTCCCTGGTGATGGAGTACATAGAACTTGGAATGCTGGTAACCAGGCACCCATATACTAGAGACAGCCCCCTTACTTGCTCACTTGAGTGGAGACACTCAACCTAGAAAGATGTTTTCTTGTTGTTGCTCATCATCTTCCCCTGTGTCAAACCTTGAGAAACCCAGGAGTTCGACTCTTTCACGAAGGCTGAGACATAGTCTCATCCCCCATCCCCGAAGGCTCTGGCCATTTACCAGAAAGAAACCGAAGGTAACACAGGGAGGCCCAGATGCCAATCCAGGCCAGGCCACCTCTGTGATCCCACCTGGGCAGCCCCACTCCCCTCCTGACTGATTCGCAATAGGGTGGTGGGTGGGCTGATTCTATCATATTTGGGTGTCTTTCAGACTGGGGCCTGGGTGGCACAGTTGGATACCTGCTTCACATCCTTGTTCCAACCAGCCTATCACATAGGACATTGAGATCTGTGTCTTTACCCAAGAGTCATAGATCTGATCAGGGCTTTAGGGAGAGATGGTCGGGGGGTCACAGCTTGAGTCGGCACACTTACCTGGGTCTTCTTGGAGCTGCAGCTAAACCTGTATGTGGTAGTCACCCCACAGTCCTAGCTGCAGACTTTGACTGTCCATTGGTGACCTTGTGCTAGCCCAGCTGTTCCTAGATCCTGGTGCAATACTCAGAGGTCCATGTCTTCACCCTTGCTCCTGAGTCCCTTCCTCCCCCTGCAATCTCTCCTCCTTCCTGGAATGTGGGAGGTGGAGAGGGGCTGCAGAGCATGGAGTGGCCCTGGTCACTGGATGTGGGTGAGGCTCCATGGTGTAGCCTCTGGCTGAAACTTCCCATATGTGGTATAGACAGGGAAGTAGTAGCTCCTCGAAGGTCTAGGGGAAACAAGGGCCTGAAGGGGCAGAGATGGACGGTGGAGGCTTGGAGCAGCCCTTAATGCCCCCTGTACCACTGCTGGGCAATGTCTCTGCAGAAGCCCCCACAGGAGATCCGAGAGGAGAAGGAAGATGGCATTATCTACTCCATCTACCCCAAGAAAGAGGCCAAGAATGGCTGGCGCAGGCTCTGGGTGAGTGTGCGTGGGTAGGGTCACAAGCTTGGGCCGTGACATGACCAGATGGGACACTTGTGCCAGACGCCACCTTGAGATCCCTAGCTCCCTCCCAGGGATGTCTCTCTCAAGGGCCACAGTTCCCTCCCAAAGGAATCTGCCAAAACCCTTACCTTATTACCCAACTTGCCCTCCCCACACTGGCCAGGTACAGAGTCACTCTTTCTATGTTTGTAGGACTATTAGAAAACAGTCTTTTACACTGTTTTCACTGGACATCAGCCTAGGTATCTTTTTGCATGTTGTTCCTGTTTTAGTGGTAAACTCTCATGCCCAGGGCCGGGCAGGAGTCACCTGGGCTCTCCCTCCCCACCTTTTCCCAGCCTCTCACACCCTCATGCTTAGCAGACTTCTTTTACTCAAATGCACGGGGCTCAGGCTATGACACATTTTCTGCAACCTGCAATCTCAGGGAACATATCACCATGACCCCTCCAAATCAGGAGCTGTGTCCTGACTCAGCTGCAGAATGTTCCAGAAGGGTGGCCAGTTCCCACAGGGACTGGCAATCTCACTGCTGCTGGCCCTGTGTTGATTCCCTCTGCTGCCCTTTCAGCAGGGCTGCAGGAAACTCACGTGTGTCCTCACACACTGACCCACAGCAGCACTGCAGGAACCTCACGTGTGTCCTCACATGCTGACCCACAACAGGGTTGCAAGAACCTCACGTGTGTCCTCACACACTGACCCACAGCAGGGCTGCAGGAACCTCACGTGTGTCCTCACATGCTGACTCACAACAGGGCTGCAAGAACCTCCCGTGTGTCCTCACACAGAGACCCACAGCAGGGCTGCAGGAACCTCACGTGTGTCCTCACATGCTGACCCACAACAGTGCTGCAAGAACCTCCCGCGTGTCCTCACACGCTGACCCACAGCAGGGCTGCAGGAACCTCTCGTGTGTCCCCACACATTGACCAGGCAGGACAGACTCCCAGGGGCAGCATGCTGGGGCAAAGGATGTGCACATTCCAAGTTAGGATCCCCAGAGCCAGACTCCTTCCCAAACGAGCTGTCACAGTCACGTGGCCCAGCAGTCTGTGACGCTAGCTGGATCCTTGCATCCGGCCTATTCTGGCTATTATGGTTCTTTTCCATTTTTGCCAATCTGCTGTCACGTTGGCCACTGGAGCTGCAGGGTTGCTTTGAGGTGCTTTTGGCCCTGAGAAGCTGAGCCACCTCTCAGTCCTTTACCGGTCATTCATATATGCCCTCATTGATTGGTCTGTTGAGATCCTTGACCCTGGGGGGTCTTTCTCCCACCCAGGGATCTTCCGGCATTCACCTTTTGCTGAATCTACGACCACTATACCTTTAGCTTCTCAAAACCCCCTTTAATGTACAGAAAGGAAAATCTGTGCCTTGCTTTGCATTCAGAAGGGGTCTCATGGGTGTGTCTGCTCTGTGCACTGTCTCCAGCTAGGGAGGGAGCGAGCTTGCACCAGACCATCCCCTCTGAATCAGGAGCAGAGCAGGCCTCACCTGGCACACAGGGAACATCACGGAGCCCTAGCCTCTGACAGTTCTGGGCTCTGACCCCTTGACTATGAACAGACACTGGACAAAAATAAGCTTGGTGTTCTCACCTCTACAGAGTGTTCTGTGAGGAGTCACAAGGATACTGGCCTTAATACCAAACCAAGCCAAATTTGTTGCCGTGGAGTCCATTCTGACTCATAGAGACCCTATGGGACAGAACAAAACTGCCCCATAGGGTTTCCAAGCAGTGGCTTGTGGATTCGAACTGCAGAACATTTGGTTAGTAGGCAAACTCTTCAGAGCCACAGCACCACCAGAGCTCCACTCAATACAGGGAAGTAATATAATTAACAAAATGACTTGAGCTTCCTAATATGTTTAATCATCTCCACCTCCTGTTTTCTGTTGGGGGCGTCTTGTCCCACCTCCTGCCACAGGGCACAGAGGTCTGGGACCACGGTCCTCCTGGTGGTTCATGGGGTGCCTCTGACGGTGTGTCCCTCCACTCTCTCACCCCAGTGTGTATGTGGGTTGGACCAGGACCTGGATGAGACCTGCGTGGTGAGGACCGTCAAGGCTGGATTGCTGGAGAAGCTGGTGGAGTACCTGGTGCCTGCCTTCACAGAGGGGGACTTGTCCTACATCGATATCTTTTTGGGAACCTATAGGACCTTTACCACCACCCATCAGGTTCTGGAACTCTTGTTCCAAAGGTGAGTAGCCCACCCTGCACAGCCCAGTGGGAACTCAGCCCCTTAACCAGCTGTGAATCTGAGGAATGTCACTCACCTCTCTGTGACTCAGTTTGCTCCTCTGAAAAGTCAGGGGGTAAATGATCAGCCTGCTTGAATTTACTCTCAGTACCACATGGCACAAGCCATGTAAAGTGTGTACCTGGAACCCCACCAAAAAGAATATTGTTGCCATCGAGTCAATTCCAAACCATAGTGAGCTTAGAGGACAGAGTAGAACTGCCCCATAGGCTTTCCAAGGAGCAGCTGAATTTGAACTGTTGACCTTTCGGTTAGCAGCCAAGCTCTTTAACCAGTGTGCCACTAGAGAACCAACACCTGGAGACCAGCTCTAGGGAGAAGGCTCCTGGATTGGCTGGGATGTTCACATTTACTTTTTTCCTTTCCTCCATGAAGAAGCTGTCTGCCTCGCCCCTCACTGACTCCATGGTCTTCAGCAATCCTATTCCCCATTTGAAAAGGGGGAGTTGAGATCTTATCAAGTGGGTCCTTGTCCTTTGTGTAGCCAGAAGAAGAATCCCTGGTGGCTGACAGAGGGGCCCTAGGACAATCAGATACTGGGGAAGGTGCTGCTTGGGTTCACTCACTCAGCAATTATCTATGAAGCCCCTACAGTTGCAGGCACTGTTCTAGACACTCAGCATCATTCAGTGAACAAAGCAGAAAGAAGCCCTGCCCTCCTGGTCTCCATTCTAGTCAAGAGGCAGACAGGAACACTAGACATGGGAAGCAGGTAGTGTCCACAGTGCATTACATGTACACTCTCATGCCTCCTCTAGGTATGGATACAACTGCCCCCATTCAGCCGGGGACGGAGGACCCCAGGACCAGCAGAAAGAGTGAGTGGACGTTAGGTGGAGAAAGAGGGTCCTCTGTCTGCAAGAAAGACTGGGGCTTGGAGGAAGCTTGTGTTAGGATTGGAGCTGGGCATACCCTGGGTCCCACATATGTAGATCCCCCTGGAGGAATGAGGTTAGCGGAGCCTCCAGTAGGAGAAAGAAGTCACATAGAGCTGGGGGTGCAGCCTGGGTGCAGTGGAAATCAAAGTGTTGGCAGGGGTTTCAGTGTGGCCCCTTAGGGTACACTTCCCCTCCATGATTCCCTCCCATCTCTGATTATTCCCTCACCATTTGGGGCCAGATCAGGAGGAGAGGAAAAACCTGCAACACAGTCATGCACCCGTGTCGTGGGTGCTCAGCTCCATGTGCGACCCTGTCCCTCAGCGGAGAGTGACCGTGGGAAACAGACCTTGTGTGTCCTCAGCCTGAAATATTCCTGGAGCACTACTGTGTGCCAGGCTGTGAGGTGAACATACAGACACACTTCTCCCTACGCTTTGGGGTTTAATGTCCAGTGGGAAGGGTGTCAGGGGACAAACAGAGACATAAGTCAAGCTTTGAGGAGGGAGGGTTGGTCAAACCATTAATAGGATTCTCTCTGTGACCAATGATCTGTGTTAAACCCCTGCTCAGTGATTAGGCTGCCCCTGCCAGGACAGCCAGAGGGTGTGGTGCTCGGTGGGGCTGGACTTTAGAAGGACAGGGAAAGAGGAACCTGGTCCCTTCCAGAGATGTCCTGGGATATCAGTGTGGTGGCAAAGGCCAGGCCTCTGACCCTGCTTTTCATCACACATGACCAGTGCCATCTCTTTCATCCTGAAAACCTGGATGGATGAATACCCAGAAGACTTTGACCAGCCGGCACACTTGCCCTGCCTGAAGCTCCTGGTGGAGTACCTGCAGGTGAACATTCCAGGGTCAGACCTGGAACACCGTGCCCTTCTTCTCTGTGCCCAGCTGGACCACCTGGAGCCCAAAGAGGCAGAGCCAGAGGGTGAGGAGGACTGGGTATGCCTGCATGTGAGCTTGTGAGGGGGACATGGGGCAGGATACACAAGGAGGACTCACAGAGTTGGGGTTAGGCCAAGATCTCAGAGTAACCTCAGACCCTCCTCTGGTGGACCACAGTCTGGGAAAACGTCCTGGGGTGGAAATCTAGGCCTTGGGCTTCTCTTCAAGGCAGTGGGATATTTTCTGCCATTGGAAAAGCACAAGGAAATGCAGTCATGTTGGTGAGTATTTCTCCTCTTCTGCCTCCCACGTTAGGGCCAGCACCAGGTCTAAAAGCAGCTCAGGATCTCTGTCCACCCACAGAAGGAACTCCAGGGCGACCTCATGAGGCAGATCACACTCCAATACCAACACTGGAGTTTCGTAGAGCATCAGGTCCTCCATCCCCACATCTGTCACCACACAGAGAGCCTGCTAGAAAGCTGGCATCTTCTCCTGGATCACCTCCTGGGGCAAATCCAGAACCACCTGTTGGGGTAGATCCTACTCCTGAACCATCACAGGAGCTGGATGGAACACCAGATTCTCAACTACCACCTCCATCATCAGGCGAAGAGTCTGCTGGAGGACTGGGTTCTCTTCCTGGGTCACCTCCAGAACCGGCTCCGGTGTCCCCGGCAGATGTCGATCCTGCTCCTGTATCAACACCAGAGCTCCACACAGCATCAGCTATTCCATCACCAGCTCCCGCACTGGCACCAGAGGGAAAGCCGGCTGGAGGGGTGGATTCCCATCCTGGGCCACCACAGGAACCAGCTCCTGGACCACCTGCTGGTGGCAATCCTGCTCCTGCAGCAAGAGTGGGGATCAATGTAGCCCTAGTCCCTCCATCTGCTTCTCTGGCCCAGGCGCCTGATGAAGGGCCAAATGGAAAGCCAGGTTCTAATCCTGGGCCACCTCCGGAACTCAGTCACGGACCACCATCTGCTGTGGATCCTGCTCCTGCAGCAACACCGGAGCTCAATGTAGCAACAGGTCCTTCATCTCCAGGTCAGGCCCAGGCTCCAGAGGAAGAGGCTGCTGGAAAGCTTGACCATTATCCTGAGGCACTGCTAGAACAAGCTTCCAGACCACCGGCTGAGGTCCATTCTATTCCTATAGCAACTGCAGAGCTAGATGTGGCACCATGTCTTCCATCTCCAGGTCTGGCCCAGGCTCCAGAGGAAGAGGCTGCTGGAAAGCTTGACCATTATCCTCAGGCACCTCTAGAACAAGCTTCCAGACCACCAGCTGAGGTCCATTCTATTCCTACAGCAGCAGCAGCAAAGCTAGATGTGGCACCATGTCTTCCATCTCCAGGTCTGGCCCAGGCTCCAGAGGAAGAGGCTGCTGAAAAGGTGGGCTCATATCCTAGGTCACCTACAAAACCGGCTCCAGCAGTACCAGCTGATGTTGAGCCTACTCCGGCACCAACACAGGGGCCCCATGGAGCCCCATGTCCTCTCTCGGCTGCTCTGGCCCAGACACCGGAAGAACAGTCTGATGAAAAGTCAGATTCTTATCCTGAGCCGCCTGCAGAAACAACTCCTGGACCACAAGTTAATGTTGACCCTACTCCCGCATCAACACCAGGGCTCAAGTAGCCCCAGGTCCTCCATGGCCAGCTCTGGCCCAGGCCCCAGAGTCCCAGCAAGTCACCTTGCCCACTCCATACCAGCTCCTCAGTCCCAGCCAGGGAGCATCGGCTTCAGAACGAGATCCTTCCTTCCCTTCACCTGAGTGGGTATTTCTCTGGTTTATATGTAGCACGTTTACAGCTTACTTTACATTTATAGCTCTGTCTTCACTCGTACATTTCTCATTAAATAAAGTTTTCTTTTAATGGTTTTAACTGGTATGATACCGTGGTTTTATGTACTTTCATGATCCTATCAACTCTGACCAGTATCTATTTCAGAACATTGTCATCAGCACAAACAGAAACCCTGGACCCATTAAGCAGTCCTCCCCATGTCTGTCCCCCCTGCCCTTGGCAATCAGTGATTGGCTTTCTATGCCTATGGATTTACCTGCTCTAGATTTCTTATCTAAATGGAAACATTTCGCATTTTGTATCTTGCTTTTTAGCTTAATGTGTTCGAGGTTAGTCCACATTGTAGCACGTGTCAGTTTCTCACTCTAAAGCTCAGTGGTATTCCCTTGTGTAGATGAATCACACTTTGTTGACCCAGTCATCTGTTGACGGACATAAGGGTTGGTTCCACCTATTGACTGATGGGAGTAGAGCTGCTGTGACCATTCATGGACAGGTATCTGTGTGAGTGCCTGTCTACAGGATAAATCCCTGGTGTGGGTAAAGGAATGTGGGAATGGTGAGGGCACAGTCCAAGTGTGGGGAGTGAAGTGTCAATGAGGAAGCTGTGGAGATTTCAGGTGTAAGGTGGGAAGCGGTTCGGTAGAAGGCCTATCTTTAGGTAGTGAGGAGGTGGGATGGGTCAGTTGAAGTTCAGGTACGGTTATTGAGGTGGGAGGGTCAGGAGGCAGCCCTGGGGTGGGAAGTGAGAAGGTAGGAGTGGCCAGGACTCAGCCTGGTTGTGGCAACTAACGAAGAGGGAGGGGTTAGGAGATGGCTGAGGTGTGGGTAAGGACGAACTGGGAAAGTTCAGGTACCAGGCAGGTTATGGAAAGTTGGGGGGGTGGGTAAGAGCCAAGAGAACACCTATGTGAATGTATTGAGTCTTTAGGAGTAAGCTAAGGGTAGCCTAGGTGTGGTAGCTCAGGAGGTGGTGGATCAACAGACAGCAAAGGTCTGTAGAGGAAGGAGGTGGAAAGTGTCAGGAGAAAGCACAGCTGTGGTCAATGAGATGGTGGGAAGAGCCAGGGGCAGCCCAGGTGTGGGGATGAGGAGGCCTGAGGGAACAAGAGGCAGCCCAGGTGTGGGGAGTGAAGAGGTATGAGGGGACAGGAGACAGCCAGGTGTGAGGAATGAGGAGGTGTGAGGAATCTGGAGGCAGCCCAGTATTAGCAAGTGTGTAGATAGAAGGGCAGGAGAACCCCTGTGCGGGTCCTGAGGAGCCTGGACAACCAGCAGGTGGCAGAGAGTGGGTACTGAGGAAGTGGTAGAGGTTGGGGGATACCCCACCTACGGAAAGTGATGAAGAGGGAGAGGCCCAGGTATGAGTAATGATTAGGTTGGAAGGACCAGGAGGCAGTCCAGGTGTGGCCTTTTAATCATTTTACGTTGGCTGAGGCAAGGTAAGTTCAGATACAGATCAAGACAGCCCAGTTAACCCATTTCCATCCAGTCGATTCCGACTCAGTGACCGTATAGATGAAGAGAGAGAGTGAAAATTTGAAAGGCTTGATTATATCCACAGGCTCTGGGGAGAACACAGCACACACACGGATACAGGGCCCTAATTGGGGCTGCACCCAGGGCAGGGCCACATAAGCCACATCTGGAGAAGACAGCTTATGTATGCAAGCAGGGCACGGTGGGCTAGGTTTCCTGGGGTATGGGTATTCTGATAATTCTGCAGGACCCAGAGCATAGGAGCTGCCCCTAGGTGTTGGGTACCTGCTTGTCCCTAGGTGTTAGGTACCTGCCTTGAAGTGTGAGTGCTCAGTAAGGTGGAGGGGTGGCTTGAGAATAGACTGAGCTACTCAAGAAGGAATGGACTGGCCTTCAGCTGGGGCCTTAAAATTGTGTTAAAACAGCTTTTAAGAAACAAACAATAACCCCACTTCTATTACAACTGACCCCTTGAATATGTATGTGACATCACTTTTGAACTTGACCATTTGTGTTGAATGGCCTGGTTGCTAGAAGAGACTCCCAAGGAATAGCAGTATATAGTATAGAATGCGAGGAAAGTAAAAAATAAAAAGGAGAAAAACAAGTAGAATCTAAGAAGTCTTTGTAGGCTGGGTCCTGCTGGGAGGAGCCTCCAGAGACTGGGGTTGGGCCAGAGTTCAGTGTAACCTCAGAAGCTCCTCTGGTGGACCACAGTCTGGGAAGGCTTCTGGGGGTGGAATCTTGGGTTTCCTTGGAAGGTTTCCTGTGTTTGGAAAGACATGAGGAGAGGCAGACACGTTGGTGAACCGTTTTCTTCTTGCAACTCCAGAGTTGCCAGCGCTTGGCTCCATCATTGCTTTTTCTTCTGCCATAAGAATGGCACGCCCCAGACAGGAGCTGACTCTGGACAAAGGTGACGCTTGGAACACAGTTGCAGCTGGCCTGAAAATGTGAACGAGAAATAAAACTTGGTTAATGAATGATTTGGGGGTTGTTTGTTACTGCAACAAAACACAGTACAAGGAGACTAATACTGCAGGACATTTGGGTAAACCTCCAGAAGGAGTTGAGCAGAATCTGCTATTGAGTCTTTCCTGGGGGCGCAGGGATCTTTATCTTTCCATTTTCCTGTGCCATGAGATTCAGCTTATTTAAGATCCCCAAATATCAAGAAATGAGGAGGCTCTGATATTTTTCATTATTAAAAGAAAGAAATGTAAAGACCAAAAACCATCAGGGCCATAATAAATGGATGCTGATAGAACTGGAGAACAATGTGGCACAGAACCTCAAATTTCTAGAACAAACAACACCCAAAAATCAAAAAACCAGACTTATTGGACTCCTCGAGACTGGAGGACTCCCGGAGGCTAATGTTTTGAGATGCTCTTCAAATCTTGAACTGAAACTAACCCCTGAGGTCACCTTGGAGCTGAATAGCAGATAAGCTCACAAAAAATATCACCCGTGACTACTGAGTTCCTTTAAAAAGTCCCCTATATGAGGCCATACAGTGAACAGTTCCTTTAAAACAAAGATGAGACCATAAGGGGGCAGGGAAACTAGATTAATGGAAGGAGAACCACCAGAACAGAAATAATAGCAATGGTCATATATTGTGAAGAATATAATCAGTGTCACTGAATAATTTGTGTAGAAATTGTTGAATGGAAACCTAAACTGCTGGGTAATCCTTCACTGAAAACACAAAAAAAAATTATTAAAAAAACCACAGACCATCAGAATCAATGTACTACCACAATTGAGAATAAAATATTATATTTCTCTCAATAAAACTATAGTTTACAGTAGTATTTACTGAATAAATTATATAATTTCTCTTTTACAGGCAATAAACTAAATCACAAATATTTCAAAGATGATATATGAATAGGACATAAGGCCTTTGATAAATAACTTTATTTTGCTCATTTCACTAGTAAACAGTGAAAACATCTTTAGAGAAGCTAGCTTTCTATAAAGTATATGCAGAATATGACAGTGATCTTTATAAGAAACCAGTTTAAGCTTTCAATGACATGGGCTATGATTTTAATTTGGCAAAAAAAAAAAAACAGAATCCACATTTTATTCACCATTTTGCATGGATGGATCTGTTTAAAAAAAATAAGCAGGTTACCTACGGTGCTTATGTATAATCACTGGCTACATGCAAAATGAAATAACGCAAGAGTCAATAAGAAAATAGTACTTCCAAGTCCAAAAAAAGGTAATTGGCAATGGTATAAAAAGCAGCTCAGATAGATATAGTTCATGCAGTTCTTCACAGTTCAGCAAACAACAGCAAGTTGTATGGTCTCTACACATCCCATCTGCTGACCATCCCAGGGGCACGGCTCCCCTGCCATCTCACAACTTGTCACT
Organism: Loxodonta africana; assembly: GCF_030014295.1. Classification (NCBI taxonomy): domain Eukaryota; kingdom Metazoa; phylum Chordata; class Mammalia; order Proboscidea; family Elephantidae; genus Loxodonta; species Loxodonta africana. The sequence continues at coordinate 112,674,574 of NC_087350.1, forward strand.
CCAGCTGAGTAGGACCCTGTGGGAGGTGGGCTAGGCCCAGTTCCTGTGGGGATTCTGGAGTGGAGACACTTCTCTCCCACGCTGTGTACACCTGTCACCATCTGCTTAGGTGGTCACCATGTTTGCTTACTAGGGAAGAAGACAAAGAAAGAACACAATGGTGAGACTAGATTTTGGCATCGACTTAGAACCCTGTCCCATAAGTGGAACACGAACTCACGATTTCTCTCCATAACTGGTGTCTTGGGAAGGTACAGGTAGAGGTGGGGTTGGTTAGGCTGAAGATTCTTCTGCAATGATTTTCAGGTGGATCCAGTTACCAGCTGCCATCAAGTCAATTTCCACTCACAGGGACCCCATGTGCAGAGTAGAACTGTGATCCTTAGAGGTTTCAAGGCTGTGACCTTTTGAAAACATTGCCAGGCCTGTCTTCCAAGATGCCTCTGGGTGGGTTTGAACCACGAAGATTTCAGTTAGCAGTCTTGCTTTCACTATTTGCACCACCATGGACTCCTATAACATGGACCCACCGCATGTTAACTACTCTGACGCCTATCAAGGCCCTTCTAAATCTCAGCACTGGGCTGAGACTTACAGGGAAGCAACACTGGCAAAGACACACTCACGCTCTCCAGGTGTACAGGGGGTGGGGGTGTGCTCTGGGATACCAGGCCGGAAGCCACTCAGATCAACTTGAGCACGGTCATTTCCAAATAACATACCCCCGTGGCTGGGCTATAAAAATACATCTGGAAATACTTAACATAAAATGGTAAACATTTAAAGTCAGAGCCAGATTATTCAACCTGTGACAGTTCCATCAATATATGTGAGGAAGCAGTACACAGCCCACACATGGTCAAAATCTTAAAATGACTTAAAACACAGAGGAAAATAGACAACCTAAAATCAAAAAAACCAAACCCTGTGTGGTCCAGTTGGAAAAAAAAACAAAAACCAAACCCATAGCTGTCAAGTCGATTCCGACTCATAGCGACCATATAGGACAGAGTGGTATTGCCCGATACGCTTTCCATGGAGCGCCTGGTGGATTCGAACTGCCCACCTTTCGGTTAGCAGCCGTAGCTCTTAACCACTATGCCACCAGGGTTTCCAGCCCACATAAAGCAGTCTGTTAATTAACCGAGAAGCCCTTTCTTGAGGCACCAGGGCACTGTGGGGAGGCTGGATAAGCCCCAGGGCGAGTCTAAACAGGGCACCCAACCAAGGTGGGCTTCCCAACCCGGAGAGTCAAGCCCCCTTTACAAAGCCCTGGTCCGGACAACCAAATGCCAGAGTTTGCTTTTCTGGCTTCTCCAACCCTAAGCTAAGGTCACCTCCACTTTTTATTTTACTAAGCGGAATATTAAGTTCATATGCTTTTGTCCTTATTTTTATTCAGAGACATTAATGACATTCACTGTGCTGAGCGACCATCACCACTATCCATCCCCAGATCTTTTTCATCACCGAAAAGGGAACCCAGTGCCCCTTCAGCAACAACCCCTCGTTTCTCCCTCCCCTCAGCCCCTGGTCACCACTGATACCTTCTTATCTCCATGCACTTGCCTAAGGAACCCTGGTGGTGCAGTGGTTAAGTGCTCAGCTGCCAACTCAAAACTTTTCAGATGAAACCCACCAGCTGCTCCACTGAAGAAACGACCTGGTGATCTGCTCCCATGAAGATTAGAGCCTAGAAAACCCTGTGGGGCAGTTCTACTCTGTCACCTGGGGTCAGAATGAGTTGGAATCAACTCGAAGGCAGCTAGCAACACCACCAACGCATTTGTCTAGTTGAGACATTTAAGTGGGATCATACGACACTTGTCCTTTTGAGTCTGACTTGCTTCACTCAGCATGTTTTCAAGGTCCACCATGTATGGCATGTATCAGGGCTTCGTTTCCCTTTATGGAGGAGTAATATTCCACTGCATGAATAGACCATATTTTGCTTATCCATTCCTTTGTTGGTGGACACTTGGGTTGTTTCCACCATTTGACTATTGTGAATAATACCGCAGTGAACATTCATGTACACGTATCTCTTTGAGTCCCTGATTTCAAGTCTTTTGGGGCTACATCTAGGAGTGGCATTGCTGGGTCACATGGTGACCAGAGAACGTACTTGTTTTCTCAGAGATTCCTGAATTTCAAACAGGAAGTAGCCCCCATTTGGCTCTAGGAAGTTTTGATATATTTTTTTGTTTAATTAAAGCTCTATAAAACCCAAACAAAAGCAAACCAGTTGCCTTTGAGTCAATTCCAATTCATAGCAACCCTATAGGACAGAGTAGAACTGCCCCATAGGGTTTCCAAGGAGCGCTTCATGGATTCCAACTGTCGACCTTTTGGTTAGCAGCCTTAGCTCCTAAGCACTTCACCACCAGGGTTTCCTAAGGCTGTATACTTGCATTTTATGATATTTATAACTACCCTATATCTGCGGTTGTGGTGGTGCAGTGGTGGATTCTCTCCTTCTATGTAGGGGACCCGGGTTCTATTTCCAGGCAAAGCACCTTATGCGCAGCCACTGCCCATCTGTCACTGGGGGCTTGGCTGTTGCTCTGATGCTGAACAGGTTTCAGCAGAGCTTCCAGACTAAGCCAGATGAGGAAGAAAGGCCTGGTGATCCACTTCTGAAAATCAGCCAAGGAAAACCCTGTGGGTCACAACAATCCATTCTGCAGCTGTTCATGGGGTTGGCACAGCACCAGGCAGCGTTTGGTTCCAGTGTGCATGGGATCGCCGTGAGACAGGGGCTGACTCAACAGCAGCTAACAGCCAACAGCAACAGCCCCATATTGGGGGTTACGTCACAAGGCACAGTCACGTGGGCATAGAATTAAAACAAACTGAAACCAGTGGCCGTGGAATCCTGTCTGACTCATGGCAACTCGAGGTGTTACAGAGTAGAACTGTGCTCCCTGGGGTTTGCTTGGTTGTAATCTTTAGGGAAGCAGACCTCCAGGCCTTTCTTCTGAGGTATGCCAGATGGGTTCAAACTGCCAACCTTTAGGTTAGTAGTCAGAGCAAACTGTTTCTGCCACCCAGGGACCTGGGGACACTGTAGGGTGAGGGAGTTCTCGTGTCCAAAAGCTCCAAGAGTCTACAAGCTCACCATTTTTTTGGAAGTGAAGCCAATACCTATACTACCCATATCTCATTGCCACTGAGTCATTTATGATTCATAAGGACTCTGTAGGACAGAGTAGAACTGCCCCACAAGGTTTGTAAGAAGCAGACTGCCACATCTTTTTCCTGTAGAGCTGCTGGTGAGTTTGAACCATTGGCCTTTTGGTTAGCAGCCGAACGGTTTACCCTCTGCACCACCAGGGCTCCTTATACTCTATATGCCAGTCCCACGGAAATCAGGATAGGACAGTCTGAAAGGTGTCTAATCACACAGATATGGGATTTTGAAGCTGGAAGTAATCGCAGAGATTCTCAGGTCCAAATTTCCTACCCTTGCAATTAGAAAATCAAAAAAACTTGGACTCAGGATGAGAGGCAAAGTTACACTTCCCCAAAGGCCAGTGATGCAAGACTTTAACAGAGAAAGTCTGCTGCAGAAGGACAGACTGGAGCTGGTCCTTGGAGGCTGCGTACAATTTGGATGAGGACGACCATTTTGTGCCTCCTTGAAGGTCCACGCCAATCAGTAACAAGATGACTGATAGGATGAGAAGAGATCCAGGAAGAAAGCTGCCATGCCCCTGGGACTTGTATCAGGATGGACTTCAGATGGCGGCCTCTCATTTCAAAGTCGTTTGGGCAGCGGTAATATCTTAACACCCTTCACTACCTGACTGACTTTTTTTCCAAGGAGCCGAGGGGACCCCGAGGGCACCCAGGATTTAAACGGGCTGACGTCCTACAGTGGGCTTTCCAGGACCCAAGTTCTTCCTGCTGATCATAAATCCAAGTGGTTACCTTGTTATCTAGTGGATCACACAGCTCCGGGGCCCTAACAGGATCCACCTAAACTCTGCTTCTGCCTCAGCTGGAGAACGTGAGAGTAGAAATACATTTGGGGTTTCAGTGGGAAAGGAGCAGTGCCGGGAGTTGCTTCTCAGGTACGTAGAAGGATGGCATCAGACTCCAGAGGCCCAGCCACCGCCTGCGGGGACCAGGAGCTGCAAGTCCATCCCAGCCCTCCCCCATCAGCACTTCATTTGGTAGCATTTTTCTTTACAAAACTACACACGGGACATCAATGGATTTAAGATTTTTGTTTGTTTGTTTTAATAAGACCCTATATTTGCATTTATTGTATTTATCCCTACCCCTTAATGGGGGTTCCTTTAAAGGCCACAGTCATCTTGGGGTTAAGGGGCTCTAAGGGATTTCTTGCCAAAGATTGAAAACAAAGACAAGGCTTTTTCACACCATATTTGTGGATGCTTCCTTCAAGTTGCTGCCTAAGCAATGTACCACCCCCCATCTGTCAGCTTGCTGTACTTGGTGGCTTGCATGTTGCTGTGATGCTGGAAGCTATGCTATGCCAGCTACACCAGCAGGGTCACCCGTGGTGGACAGGTTTCAGTGGAGTGTCCATACTAAGACAGACTAGGGACTGACCCCAAAAGGTAGTCCTTGGGTGGTGCAATGCTTCACGCACTCAGCTGCTCACCAAAAGGTTCCAGGTTCAGATTTACCCTGTGGTGCCTTGGAAGGAAGGCTTGGCAATCTACTTCCGAAAAATGAGCCATTGAAAACCCTATGCTGCAGAATTCTTCTCTGACACACGTGGGGTTGCCATGACTCAGGGCGGGCCAAACCAAAACCAAACAAACCCAGTGCCCTCGAGTCGATTCCGTCTCATAGCGACCCTACATTAAGCCCCAAATGAAGATCCAAATGCAAGGGGTGACTATTTTGTATTGTCAAAAGAAGACAATACTCTGTTGGGAATGACACCAAGGAGCCCTACTTTGCCTTGACTTTAGGGGACAGATGTGTCCCCTTGTTACATGTGGTGATGCAGTAGCCTCGTCTAGCTCTTCTTCTGTGCAAAGTCCTCCCTGGGAAAATAGTCTGTGAAAACCAAAACCAAACCAAAACCGGTACAGTTGAGTCAATTCCCACTCATATTATAGGACAGAGTAGAACTGCCCCATAAAGATTCCAAGGAGCGCCTGGTGGATTCGAACGGCCGACCCTTTGGTTAGCAGCCGTTTCCAGTCTGTGAAAAGATACACAATTTGTAGGTGTGACACGGTATCATCTTTCTTCCTAAAACCCAGACCTACCTGGTGGTACGGACGTTGTTCTTGCCAAGCCGGGGCCCGTGCCCAATTGTAAACCAGCAGGGAAGGAGAAGAAACGACAAGTTACTCACCAGGTAGACATCAAGCACTGAGGCGTTATCATTCTGCGTTTCCAGAGTGTCTGTCTCACAGGTTAGGTAGAAGGTCCCCTTCTCCAAGGTAAATGTTGAACTGGAAGGTAACCCTTTGCTGGAAAAATATACAAGGGTCGTGAGCAGGTTGCCACCAGAAGGAAATCCATAGAAACCTCCACGATTGTGGCTACAGATACTGAGGTCGGGACGGTTTGGGGGACGAAAAAAAATTTTTTTTATGGTGTTCAAAGGGGATATGGTCACACCTGGAGATACAGTACTTGAGTTAATCTATTTGATTGTGGGTGCCATGAGCCAGAATCTACTCCATGACAACTGTGCGCGTGTCTTTAGTTAGTAGTGCGTTTTCTCTCCCTGCTTCTTTGTGTTTTCCAGACGCGATGTGTGAAGCTCATACCTGTGAGTAGGGAGTTCCTGGGGTCCAAGAAGCCCGCTGCTCATCTTTGACTCTGGATAGTTGCTTCTCGCTGGTTAAGTTCTCCTCTCTTGGTGCTCACAGTTTGCCCCTTTATAGAAGACAACCTTGTACATAGTTAGCAATGGTGATATCTGTTCTTTTTACTATTTTTTTTTTCTTTTTGGCATGAAAGATTTAATTACATCAGTGGTTAAACACAATTTTCTGCCCCCCAGGGAGCCCCAGTGGCAACAAAAGTTAAGCAAGGCTGCTACCCGAGAGGTTGGCAGTGCAATGGGAGAAAAGACCTGGTGATCTGCTCCTGTAGAGATTACAGCCTTGGAAACCCTATGGAGCAGTTCTACTCTGTCATATGGGGTCACTATGACTTGGAATCGACTGGACAGCATCCCGCAATAATAACAACCCACAGGGTTTCTGATTTGGGTGGTCTGGTGTACGGTGCATGAGTGTGTATCAGGTGGTACTGATGCTGATGGTCTCGTCCAGGGACCACTAGTTGTGCCACACGGAATTACATAATTAGAGAGTTGTGTTATATGCTTTCATCATACAGAAGCATATAAGGGAAACCCTGATGATGTAGTAATTAAGTGCTATGGGTGCTAACCAAGAGGTCAGCAGTTCCAATCCCCCAGTTGCTCCTTGGAAACTCTATTGGGCAGTTCTACTCTGTCCTATAGGGTCGCTATGAGTCAGAATCGACTCCTCGGCAGTTGGTGGTTGGTTAAGCATATAAGACAATGCTCTAATTGTTGACTCAACGGCAATGGCTTTGGGATTGTATGCTGTGTAAGGAGAGTCCAAAGTGTACCTCAGTAACAAGGACACAAAAGCCAATGGAATGCAGGTAGAGAGCTGTTTATGCAGGGAAACTGCCTTGTTTTGTCATGAGATGACAACCAGTGTTCACTGTTGAAGTAATTGGTCCATCTTGGTGGTGTCAGCTGCCCTGGAATAAACCCTAACTCATAGTGACCCCATGCACAATGGAACGAAACGCTGCCTGGTCCTGTGCCATCCCGGTGATCAGTTTTCAGTCAGATCATTGTGACCCACAGGGTTTTCACTGGCTGATTTTCAGAACTAGATTGCCAGGCCGTTCTTCCTAGTGCATCTTAGTATGGAAGCTCCGCTGAAACCTGCTCAGCATCATAGCAACACGCAAGCCTCCACGGAGAGATGGGTGCTGGCTGCGCACGAGGTGCGCTGGCGAGAAGTCCAATCCGGATCTCCCTCATAGACGGTGAGAATTCTACCATCTCGAACCAAATAGTATTTAAATTGGGTATTAATTTAGGGGCTCAGGAATGCACAATTATTTTCTTCTTTGAAATACAGGGCAGTTTTGTTTTTAACCTGTGGAAATTTGCCATGTGAAGGTTTCTGCAGGCACAAATTGTCCCCAGGGTTTGGATGTTTGGTGTTAGGAGAACTGGGCAGGGTTGGCCATCTGCCATATGGTGGGAACCTCAGCATGGTGCGTGGTCGCCCCCTGGTGGTCGAGCTGAGAGCAGCTGTGGAGAAGAAGGACTTCCCTTCTCACCTTCCATACCATGTCCTCTTCCTGAGATCCCCTCCTGGCTTAGCTCAGAGCTCACCTCTGCTGACAACACCCTGTCTGAGGTCATCCTCTTAAGGAGCCCTGGTGGCACAACGATTAAGTCCTGAGCTGCTAAGTGAAAGGTTGACAGTTTGAACCCACCAGCAGCTCTGCAGAAGAAAGACCTGGTGATCTGCTTCAGTAAAGACGACAGCCTGGGAAAACCTATGGGGCAGCTCTACTCTGTGCTGTGTGGTCGTTATGAATGGGAATCGACTCAAGGGCACCCACCACCAACAACAAGGTCACCCTCTCAGGATGGGAGACTACTGAGGACATTATAACCTCTGTGCCTCTCATCTGGGAACTGCAAGTAATTCTCTCTGTAAACATCTGACTCTGAATGGAAGACACACGAACTAGTTAGGAATCCTGACCTTTTCAATATCAAACAAAGAAATGAAAAAGTTGCCCCAAAACTGCATAGTTCTTAGTAAATAAGTTTTATTTGTATTTTTCCTGGTCATAAAAGTAAGGCATATTGAGAAAACTTTGAAAATAAAGAATAGTACGAGGAAAGGAAGGTGCCTGGGTGGCACAGTGGTTACAATGCTCGACTGCTCACTGAAAGGTCAGCAGTTTGAACCCACCAACTGCTCTGCAGGAGAAAAGATGGGGCAGTCTGCTGCTGTCAAGATTATAGCCTTGGAAAGTATATGGGGCAGTTCGATTCTGTCCTACGGGGTCACTAGGAGTCAGAATCAACTTGAAGGCAAAGGGTTTTGGTTTATGTAAAATATACAATGGGGGGTAGCAAAAAATACGCTACAAAATAATAGTGGTTTCCCAGACTTTCTGAATTGTGGGTCATATTGCTTTTCTAATAATTTTTTTAAGTAATTTCCTCCTTCTGATTTTAATTTTTAGTTACTTCTATTCATCTTTTTCCTAATAAAAGTATAAGCAAGAATATTCTGGAAGTGCTTGTTCTTTTCAAAATTTTATTTCTTTAGTGGTCCTACATGCACATGGTATAAAATACAGCAGAAAGTAGCCCTCTTTGCCCATATCCTGTGTGATTCAGAGTTCTCCTGCCTAGAAGCAAACTCGTTTTGGGAGTATTTTTTTAATATGATATTTATCTTTTGGTTTTGGAACCTAAGAGTATGTCACTGACATGGTTAAAAGATAATAAAAATAACAAAACAGAAACATTAGTGTATTCTCCAGGACTCAAGAAGTACATTTTTCAATGATAATTTAAAAAAATGTATTATTACCAGAAAAAAGAAATACCAGATTTCCTTGGTTCATATAATCAAAATTTGATAAAATCAAAATCATCTCTTTTTTAACCTTTATTATCCACTCTGTTTTACACACGTATTAGTTTTCCATCTTGGTAAGTAGAATATTTTTGCATCATTAAATTTGGGCACAAAAACGAGGCTCATAGACACTCATTTCCAGATTATAGAAAGAACCCTTACAACCCAATAATAGAAAGACAAATAACCTAGAAAAATGAGCAAAACATACCAATTCCGATGGCTAAAATACATAATGCCGACATCAATAAATGTTGGTGAGGATGTGGAGCCACAGGAACTCCCATTCATCCCTGGTGGGAGTGCACAACATGGCCGAATGGAAGACCCTGGCAGTTTTCTTACAAAGCCAAACATCATCTTGGTTATCTAGTGCTCTATAACAGAAATGCCACAAGTGGGTGTCTTTAATGAACACAACTTTATTTTCTCTCAGTTTAGGAGTCTAGAAGTCCAAAGTGAGGATGCTGGCTGGAGAGGAAGGTTTTCTCTCTCTGTACGCTCTGGGGGACGGTCCTGTTCCCTGGTGATCTTCATGTGCTGTGGCATCTATCTTCTCCCATCTCTGCTTCCTTCTCTATGCCTAATCTGCTCTTGTTCTCTGTCAAAGGTGATTGTCTTAAAATACACCCTACACTGATATAGCCTCTTAACAAAGAAATCCCATTCTTAAATGAGAATATAACCACAGGTATACTCATCACTGTCAAGTCGATTCTGACTTATAGAGACCCTACAGGACAGAGTAGAACTGACTCAAGGGTTTCAAGGCTGTAATCTTTATGGAAGCAGATTGCCCCATCTTTCTCCTGTGGAGCGGCTGGTGGGTTCAAACCACCAATATTTTGGTGAACAGCTGAGAACTTAATCACTGTGCCAGCAGGTAAAGGGGTTAGGATTTAAAACATATGTTTTAGGGGGACACAATTCAACCCACAACACCATATGATCCAACAATCGTGCTCCTTGATTTACCAACATTGAAAGCCTACGTTCACACAAAAACCTGCACACAGTGTTTATGTGAGGGTTTCTTATCTGTAGTTCTCATCAGTGTGGTGGCTGAATGCATCTCTCTGTCTCCTTCCTGAGCCATCAGCAACCACCGTGCACTCCTTGCTTCCTTCTGTGGGGTAACATTGTCTCCCAGGATGGACCCTGGGCACACAGAAGGCACTCATGCTCCTGCCCTTTAAATGCTGGAGTCCTAGGCTGCCTCCAAGCAGCCAGCTCTGCTCGCTCTGCAATCAGAGCTCCAAGGACATTGGCATTGCCCAGGACACATACCAAGCCCTCCAGAGTGCCCACTGAGACCCCTTTCCCTGGGTGGGGACAGGCACCGCCACCCACCGACAGCTCCACTGAGGATCAAGATCTAACTACCAACTCTTTTCTTGGTCTCTCTAACCAAGAAAATCAGCCTTATTTAAAGGCAGAAGGTGGGTGGTTACGTATCTAAGGGCTGCAAAACTGGTCCTAACCACTTCCTTCGCAAATCCTGCAGAAGCCTTACGTTTTTGGGCTTCAACCAAAATGAATACTAAAAACATTTTGTTTAGCATTCTGTGATTTTTAGCAAAGACAGATTTGTGAAGGTTATATACATTATTGAAGAGAAATGTGGATCTCTCTTAATCAAGAAATGCCTTACAGAGGACGGAAAATCTTACCTGTGCTCAGATACCTTTCTGCTATACGCATGACTGTGTATGAACGTGTCCATTGCTCCTTAAAGCACTAATGGAATGTGATTATTGAAACAGTGAGGAGCTACCATAAGGGATCATGAAGACTAAAAAGATACTGCAGGAATACACTATCCAATCCAAATAACTGCACCACAAAGATCAAACCAGTAGCTGTGGAGTCAATTCCGCCTCATGGCGTCCCCGTGTGTGTCAGAGTACAACTGTGCTCCACAGAGTTTTCCCTGGCTGATTTTTCAGGAGCAGATTGCCAGATCTTTCTTCTGGGGTGCCCCTGGGTCAACTCAAATCTCCAAGCTTTCGTTTAGCAGCCGAGTGCCTTAACCGTTTAACTGACCCAGGGCCTGCAGAAAATTCTTGTTCCCGTGAAGATGCCCCAAGTACTGAAGGTTAAATATGTTCTGAGACGGATTACCACTTCGGTGTCTGTACCACTGATCAGTTTAATGTCTATTTCTCTTCAATTCTGGTACTGGGGAATATTCTGCCTATTGCCCCATTTCCTTACTGTGCTGTTGATTTCCTGGGCACAAAGCCCACACAGAATTGATTCCTAAGTTCTTCGGCTGAGAGTTTCCCATCTCCTGTTTCAGGGTTCACGTCTAAGGGCAAGCATCTCTCTGGGGAGGAATGCCCTCCAAACCCAGCAGTCGGGTCAGAGGCTCACCATGCCTCAGCTCCCAGCTCAGGAAGATCCACTTCCGGAAGCAAAGTTATGTGACTGGATGGAGGAGTCTGGCTCCCTGCCCAGGTTCTCCACCACCAAGTATTGCCCTAATTCCTTTGATTCAGACTATCTGAGGGGAATTACTCCTAATTTGCCACAAGTCCCCCAGGAAACTGCTAACCTCCCAGGCTCTGATCCTCCCGTGTGAGCCCAGGAACTGCTGGCACTCGCCATCTGCTCTAAGGCACACACTTCCCGACTCCGACTCATGGCAACCTCTTATGTTACAGAGTAGACCTGCTCCATGCAGACTTCTTGGCTGCAATCTGTCACATCAGGCCTCTAGGAGCAGAAATCGACTGGATGGCAGCAAACAACAACAATCCTTATGGAAGCAGGTCGCCAAGCCTATCTTCCACGGCAGTGCCCGGTTAGTTCGAACCACCGACCTTAAGATGAGCAGCCGAATGCCAAGTGTTTGCGCCAGGAAGGGACCTTACGTAGAAGAGGAATTTCACGTCCTCCTAGTGCTCCCCCGGGAGTGGACTGGGCTTGCTCTGCAAAGCCACTCAGGCCTCCCCGTCATTTACACAAATGCTTACTTCTGCCACCAGGAAAATTCACCTGGCTTAGTCTAAAGTAATAACCATCCATAATGTAATGTAATGCAATATAATGCAATCATCTTCCATAACTTAGTCTATATAACAATAACCTTGTTTGATGTGTGCTTGTGTTTAAGGACGCCTTATTAAATACATACTGTTGATTCATTAACGTTGAACTCATGGCTGACAGCACAGTAACTCACGCCTGAAGGAAGCTTACCTAACACACCCATTTCTCCATGAGGCACATCACAGCCTTCCTGTGCTTAGGGACAGGAGCCAGCACTTCCGCACAATGCCTGGGGCCATTTAAACAGCAAAATCAGCAGCAAAGAACACAAAAATGTGGCCTGAAACAGACCAAGAAAAGGACTTGTTTACAGTCTGAGAGCTGAGGCCAGAAGGCAGAGCATCACCTTGTCCAGCCTCAGCTGGAGCAGCTCACATTTCTCAGCACTCTGTGCGCGTCCACGAGTGATCGTGAAGGCACCACCAGTAATAATTGTGGGGTTACAGATACATGTGAGCAAGTGGGTGAATGAGCAAGCATCGAAGCTGGGGACAATGGGCATCAGCTGTATTATATCCTAGGCACTGTGCAGGGTAAACCTGCTGCCATCCAGGCGGTTCCAGCTCATAAACGGTGCTATAGGACAAGGGGAAACTGCCTCATAAGATTTCCTAATCTTTACGGGAGCAGACACCAACCTCTTTCTCACTGGGAGCCGCTAGTGGGTTCGAACCACAGAATTTTTAGTTCACAGCTGAGTGCTTTAACCACTGTGCCACCAGGGCTCCTTCTGTACAGGACAGTCAGATGCATTTTCCCATTTTATGCTCACAACAATCTTGTGAGGTAGATATTTCTATTCCTTCGTTACAGGTGAGGAGACTGAGGCACGGGGGGGGAAAGTAAGGTAGCTGGTGACCAGCAGAGTGGCATTTCTACCTCAGAAGCCCCTCTGCTGGGTTCCCTGCCTGAGCTAGGTAGGTGCTGCACCCTCTTATACTTTCCTCAGAGGGAACGCACTGTGCCAAGTCTGGGCGGCATAAGGCTCGGGTTTGTGGAAGGCCACCTGCTTGCAGGTTTGGTGTCGCTCCTCTCACTGGGACAGGAAGAAAGGGGTTACAGGTGTAGAGCACACACCCCTCCTCCCTTGAGGCTCTGTGTCTGTCCTGGTGCAGGCAGCAGGGATCTGCACAGATAAGCAGACCCCTGAGGTATTCCAGTTCCAAATGCCCTGTGGTGCTACCTTCCCCTCCATGCAGTCTTCCTCCAGGAGGGCCTCTCAGCTCCAGGAGAGGCAGCTTAGCCTTTCCAGAGGTGGCCTACTTCCTCTTTGACACACTATTTACCCTCTTCCTACAGAACAATCTCCTCTTTGTAGCTTCCAGGCATCACCTTCAGCTCTGTCCCTGGGAAGAATTGTCTGTGCACTTCCCTTTGCCTGGCTCATCAGCTTCCTGGTCTGCACAAAGAGCCCAGTAAGCCCTGGGTCCAAAACCACCAGTTCCCGTGGGGTTGACTCCCACTCATGGCGACCCCATGGGTGTCAGAGCAGAACTGGGCTTCGTAGGGTTTTCTGTGACTGATTTTTCGGAAGTAGATTGCTAGGCCTTTCTTCCAAGGTACCTCTGGGTGGACTAGAACCTCTAACTCAACGGAACTGCCTTGTTTCTCTGTGTCTCACACCTGTTCTGCCTTTGACAGGGTGCAGCCTTACCACTCTTTTATCACTTGTTTTAGTGGAAAATATGTGAGTTTTCCTGCTCTGACAGGTTTCCTCCTTACACAAGTTCCACCTTTCTCAGGTTTTACTATATATGTTTCATACTTAGAAAATGAATTCATAGAGCAAGAAAAAAAGAACACTTTACTCCTTATCAGAGTGTAAAAATTGTTTCGGAATTATTTATTTCTATTATTCGAATCCAAGGTGTCCTGATGGCGAAACGGTTAAGCACCAGGCTGCTAACCAAAAGGTTGGCTGTTCAAACCCTCCCAGTAACTCTGCAGGAGAAAGGCCGGCAACCTTCTTCTGTAAAGATTACAGCCAAGAAAGACCTATGGGGACGTTCTACTCTGACACATGAGGTCTCTGTGAGTTGGAATTGATTCAAGAGCACCCAACACCAACAGCATTATTCAAATCCAAGACGTTAAGCTCTCAAGGGAAGATCATGAAATGCTGGTGTTTTCTTTCTTTCTCATTCTGTTTTCTCCCAAGCCAATAATGGGGATACTATAAATCAACTTTTTAAAAGTGATCACATTGATCAAAGGTAGTGATTGTGTTAGTTTCTTCACTCAGTTCCATGAACTTCCGATATAGTCCTTGCAACACAATAGAGATAATAATTTGCTCCGTCAGAAATTCTGAGGAAATAAGACATTATATCTCTAAATATCCAAAGCTAACACTCTTTGTACAAAAAAAAAGTGATTCTTTTAAAATCTATGTCCTGAGACACTGCATTACAATGACTGTTTCCTTTCAATGTTTAAGGAGTGAAACAAAACCAGCTCTGGGGTTCGATTCTCAAGACATCTCACACCACATTCCAAAGAGGACATCAAATTAAAAAAAAAATTGACAGCATCAGTGTTTTTTTCATTACAAATGTCATACATGATAAAAAATTAGTAAAATATTGAACAGGAGAAAAAAAAAGACAAAAAATCACACCTAGTTCGTTCTATATCTGAATGAAAATGCGTGTGCTGACAAAGCTTAGATTTCTCTAAGATTTGCACAAACCTTTCCCTTGTCTGGAGGATGCTCTGTGTCAAACCTGCTCCCATTAGGTAGGCTTTTAGTTTGAAGGGAAATGATCTTGTGGGTGGTAGTTTAGCTCTAACAGTCTAAACAATCACTTGAGAAGCAGGAAATCTGTTCATACAGCACAAACCATCCCGGCCTTTTCCTCGCAGGCTGCGCTTGGCCCCACCAACGGTGCCTACAGAGCAGCCAGAGCTCCTGCCTCTGCGAACGGAACCCCAAAGTTTGAGTTTAGGCAGCAGGTGGAGGGCAGCACTCTCAGGGCAGGTTGGCCTCTCCCTAGCCCCCTTGGCAGCTGAGGTAGTCATGTGGTCACTTCTGGTCATTAGATATTAAGAGGATTTTGCTGGTGGGGGAGGGAACAACTGGGGAAGCTCTCCCCTCTGCTCTCCAAAACAAAAGAATGGAACCTTGTCAAAGAGAACTTTTCTTTGTTTTGGTCTTCTCTTTTCTTCCTGCATGAGTCTCTGGAGTAAGGACATGCTGTCTGACATTGTGGCAGCTATAGTGTGACCATGAGGCAAAAATCCAGAGAATCCAAAACCAAAAAGGGGAAGATGGCGGAACAGAAAAATGGGAAGAGCCTGGATCTTGAGAGTGTTGGGCAGCTGAGCTCACTCTGGACTGCAGCTCTCCAGACTTTATGTCAAGTAAACGATCAGCCTAGTAAAACCAAAGAAACCAGCTGCTGTCAAGTCGAGTCTGACTCTCAGCGATCCCATGTATATCAGAGTAGGATTGTGTTCCATAGGGCTTTTAGTGGAGGATTTTATGGAAATAGAAAGCCAAGCCTTTCTTCTGAGGTGGACTCAAACCTCCCACCTTTTAGTTAGCAGTTGAACTTGGTAACCATTTTCACCACCTAGGGACTCCACCCGCCCATCAGACAGGTCTAAATCCTACAAATGGACAATGCTAATTTATCAATCAACTGTTAGGGTTAGAATAAAGACTTGTTTAGACATTTGAGTATCAAATATTTTTGCTACAATGAGTCCTTCAAGTATCAAATATTTTTGCTACAATGAGTCCTTCTCTTAGAAAGATACGGGAGGATGTGCTCCATCAAGATGAGGGAGTAAACCATGAAAGAATAAAATATGGCATACGACAAACAGGGAAACCAACACAGGCAAGAGGTGACTAGACTTCCCAGAATGATGGAGGGGTAACCCCAAGCTGACATACATGCATCAAGCCCTAGAGGGCAACCAGGCCAGACAGAAGCAGGTCAGAAAGCCTTGGGGGAAACTTCAGCAAAACAATGAAATTAATACAATCTGATGCATCTAATCTATTTGAGAAGCAATTATGACAACTGGTGAAGAGTTTCGGATTCCATTAGGGAAGCAATGAAACAAAAACTAAGCACATAGGCCCCCAGACACCTTCATAGCTCAGTAGTGAAGTTATTCCTGAGGTTCACCTTTCAGCCAAAGATTAGACAGGCCCATAAAACAGAACAACACTGAACATTCATGTCAGCCCAGGGGCAAGGACCAGAAGGCAGGAGGGGACAGGAAAGCTGGTAATGGGGAACCCAGGGTCGAGACAGGGAAAGTGTTGGCATGTCGTGGGGTTGGCAACCAGTGTCACGAAACAATATGTGTAATGTTTAGTGAGGAACTAATTTCCCCTGTAAACCTTCATCTAAAGGACAATTAAAAAAAGAAAACTAAGCACATAGAAGATTTAGGAAACAGGGAAAACAAAACGTCATCCAGGAAAGGAAAAGCAATCATACTATATCACAGTGTCCACACTGCCTTAACCAAATACTCAATATTGATCTAACCACAATCATGATGTGACTATACTGGGAGACAGGCAGGGGGGGCAGCTGGAGGGTGGCCAGGCTTCATGTATCTATGGTGGGTGTGAGGTGGGGAAAAGACAGCTAAGTCTTCATCTCCTACAGTGGAAAGTCATTAGCTGAGACCTTGATCCCAAAGAACAAGACACATCTGTCTATAAAGGAGCCTGGGTTACGCAACGGTTAAGGGGTTGGCTGATAACTGAAGGGTTGAAGGTGTGAACCCACCCAGCAGCTCCATGGGAAAAAGACCTGGCAATCTGCTTCTGTAAAGATTACAGCCAAGAAAACCCTGTGGGGCAGTTTTACTCTGTCACATGGGGCCACCATGAGCCGGAATCAACTCGACAGCACCGAATAACAGCATCTATCTATAAGCCTGTTATTTGGAGACACGGAATTAATAATCCAAAGAATCAGCTAAAAGAGTTGAAGGTGTTGCACCTGGGGAAGTAAGTTGTAAGGGGAGGTGGACAGGGATCTGCTCTTTTTCCCAACAAACTGTATACAACGATTTGACTACCAAACTCTGTGCATATGATTTTGATGCAAAAAAAAAGACAAAAGAAAAGGACTGGATGACACAGTCTCAAAAGTTCCCTTCCACCTCCAAAGAGCTGTGACTCTTTTAGGGCAAGTTTTGCTCCTGGAATGGAAAGGGTCTGGAGAGTGGGCACAGAAAAGGCTAAGAAGCACGAACTTCATCCATTTCCCAGATGAGCTTGGACTTGGCCTTGCTTGCACTTGGAATGCCTGCCTTCTTTCTCATCTTGAACTCCATGAGGAACTTAGTCATGACAAAGAAACTGGCCAGTGATGGCAGCAGCTAGGAATTACCAGGGTGTCCACCCAGACACACTCACATATAAATGATAGATAAAACACCTTTTCCCAGACTAAATGTTTAAGTACTTAGACACACTTTTCCAGTGAAATGAGAAACAGTGAAAGACAGAGAGATTCTAACATGTATTTTTTTCCAGGTAGAAACGAGGCTGACATTTTCATTTTAAGCAAATCCTTCAGTGAGAAAATCCTTCTAGTTCATTTTCAAGTTCTTTTGTGTTCTTCCAAACACTGGTTTTTAACACTGATAGCCAGACAAATAATGAGCTCTTTTATACCATTATACCTTTCTTCTTTATTACTTTATCATCGAAAGCAGGTTATTAAATAATTAACTATTGGATTGGTATTATTATAAGTTGAGATTTTGTCATTGCCTCCTAATTCCCTCACTGTTGTTGTTAGGTGGCATCGAGTCAGTTGTGTCTCACAGCAACCCCATGTCAAACTGAACAAAAAACTGCCCGGTCCTGTGCTATACTGAAAATCATTCTATGTTTCAGGCCATTGGTGCGGCCACTGTGTCAGTCCATCTCATTTAGGGTCTTCCTCTTTTTTGCTGACCTGCTACTTTACCAAGCATGATGTCCTTTTGCAGAGACTGGTCTCTCCTGATACTGTTTTCAAAGTACTTGAGATGAAATGGCTTCAAAGGATCATTCTGGCTTTACTTCTTCCAGGACAAGTTTGTTTGTTCTCTGGCACTCCATATTATATTCCATATTCTTAAACAACACCATAATTCAAAGGACTTAATTCTTTTCCAGTTTTCTTTACTCATTGTACAGCTCTCACATGCATATGAGGTGATCAAAAACACTGTGGCTTACAACACGTGCACCTTAGTCCTCAAAGTGCCAACTTTGCTTTTTAAGATTTTTTTTTAATAATTTTTATTGTACTTTAAGTGAAAGTTTACAAATCAAGTCAGTCTGTCATATATAAACTTATATACACCTTACTACGTACTCCCATTTACTTTCCCCCTAATGAGTCAGCCCATTCCCTCCTTCCAGTCTCTCCTTTTGTGACCATTTTGCCCATTTTTAACCCTCTCTACCCTCCCATATCCCCTCCAGACAGGAGATGCCAACAGAGTCTCAAGTGTCCACCCGATACAAGTAGCTCACTCTTCATCAGCATCTCTCTCCAATCCATTGTCCAGTCCATTCCATGTCTGATGAGTTGTCTTCGGGAATGGTTCCTGTCCTGGGCCAGTAGAAGGTTTGGGGACCATGACTGCCGGGATTCTTCTAGTCTCAGTCAGACCATTAATTCTGGTCTTTTTATGAGAACTTGAGGTCTGTATCCCACTGTTCTCCTGCTCCCTCAGGGGTTCTCTGTTGTGCTCCCTGTCAGGGAAGTCATCGGTTATGGCCGGACACCATCTAGTTCTTCTAGTCTCAGGATAATGTAAGTCTCTAATTCATGTGGCTCTTTCTGTCTCTTGGGCTCATAATTATCTTCTGACCTTGGTGTTCTTCATTCTCCTTTGATCCAGGTGGGTCGAGACCACTTGATGCATCTTAGATGGCCGCTTGTTAGCATTTAAGACCCCAGAGCCACACTTCAAAGTGGGAAGCAGAATGTTTTCTTAATAGAACTAATTTTGCCAATTGACTTACAAGTCCCCTTCAGCCATAGTCCCCAAACCCCTGCCCTTGATCTGCTGACCTTCGAAGCATTCAGTTTATTCAGGAAACTTCTTTGCTTTTGGTCCAGTCCAGTCGAGCTGACCTTCCCTGTACTGAGTATTATCCTTCCCTTCACCTAAAGTAGTTCTTATCTACTATCTAATCAGTAAATAACCCTCTCCCATCCTCCCTCCCTCCCCCCTCTCATAACCACAAAAGAATGTATTCTTCTCAGTTTATACTATTTCTCAAGATCTTATGATAGTGGTCTTAAAGAATATTTGTCCTTTTGCCTCTGACTAATTTCACTCAGCATAATGCCTTCCAGGTTCCTCCATGTTATGAAATGTTTCACAGATTCATCACTGTTCTTTATCGACGTGTAGTATACCATTGTGTGAATATACCATCATTTATTATCCATTCATCTGTTGATGGACACCTTGTTTGCCTCCATCTTTTTGCTATTGTAAACAGTGCTGCAATAAACATGGGTATGCATATATCTGTTCGTGTAAGGGCTCTTATTTCTCTAGGATATATTCCGAGGAGTGGGATTTCTGGGTTGTATGGTAGTTCTTTTTCTAACTTTTTAAGGAAACGCCAGATAGATTTCCAAAGTGGTTGTACCATTTTACATTCCCACCAGCAGTATATAAGAGTTCCAATCTCTCCACAGCCTCTCCAACATTATTATTTTGTGTTTTTTGAATTAATGGCAGCCTTGTTGGAGTGAGATGGAATCTCGTCGTAGTTTTAATTTGCATTTCTCTAGTGGCTAATGATAGAGAGCAGTTTCTCATGTATCTTTTACCTGCCTGAATATCTTCTTTAGTGAAGTGCGTGTTCATATCCTTTGCCCACTTTTTGATTGGGTTGTTTGTCTTTTTGCGGTTGAGTTTTAACAGAATCATATGGATTTTAGAGATCAGGCGCTGGTCGGAGATGTCATAGCTGAAAATATTTTCCCAACCTGTAGGTCGTCTTTTTACTCTTTTGGTGAAGTCTTTAGATGAGCATAGGTGTTTGATTTTTAGGAGCTCCCAGTTATCTGGTTTCTCTTTGCCGTTTTTAGTAATGTTTTGTATTCTGTTTATGCCTTGTATTAGGGCTCCTAAAGTTCTCCCTATTTTTTCTTCCATGATCTTTATTGTTCTAGTCTTTATGTTTAGGTCTTCGATCCACTTGGAGTTAGTTTTTGTGCATGGTGTGAGGTATGGGTCCTGTTTCATTTTTTTGCAAATGAATATCCAGTTATGCCAGCACCATTTCTTAAAAAGACTATCTTTTCCCCAATTAACTGACACTGGGCCTTTGTCAAATATCAGCTGCTCATACATGGATGGATTTATATCTGGGTTCTCAATTCTGTTCCATTGGTCTATGTGCCTGTTGTTGTTCCAGAACCAGGCTGTTTTGACTACCGTGGCTGTATAATATGTTCTAAAATCAGGTAGAATGAGGCCTCTCACTTCCTTCTTCTTTTTCAGTAATGCTTTACTTATCTGGGGCTTCTTTCCCTTCCATATGAAGTTGGTGCTTTGTTTCTCCATCACATTAAAAAATGTCATTGGAATTTGGATCGGAAATGCATTGTATATATAGATAGCTTTTGGTAGAATAGACATTTTTACAATGTTAAGTCTTCCTATCCATGAGCAAGGTATGTTTTTCCACTTATGTAGGTCCCTTTTAGTTTCTTGCACTAGTACTTTGTAGTTTTCTTTGTATAGGTCTTTTACATCTTTGGTAAGATTTATTCCTAAGTATGTTATCTTTTGGTGGGCTACTGTGAATGCTGTTGATTTGGTGATTTCCTCTTCGATGTTCTTTTTGTTGATGTAGAGGAATCCAAGTGATTTTTGTATGTTTCTCTTGTAACCTGAGACTCTGCCGAACTCTTGTATTAGTTTCAGTAGTTTTCTGGAGGATTCCTTAGGGTTTTCTCTGTATAAGATCAAGTCATCTGCAAACTGAGGGAATTTTACTTCTAACTTGCCAATCTGTATGCCCTTTATTTCTTTGTCTAGCCGAATTGCTCTGGCTAGGACCTCTAGTACAATGTTGAATAAGAGAGGTGATAAAGGGCATCCTGCTTTTTAAGGTTGTAAGGAGGCCTTTGGCAGCAGATTTCCCCAATGCAATACGTCTTTGATTTCTTCACTGCTGATTCCATGGATGGTAATTGTGGATCCAAGTAAACTGAAATCCTTGACAACTTCAGATTTTTCTCCATTTATCGTGTTATAACTTATTGGCCCAGTTGTGAGGATTTTTGTTCTCTCTGTGCTGAGGTGTAATCCATACTGAAGGCTGTGGTCCTTCATCTTCAGCTATAAACACTTTAAGTCCTCTTCACTTTTAGCAAGCAAGGTTGTGTCATCAACATATCACAGGTTGAATGAGTCTTCCTCCACTGCGAGGAAGTTTGTTTTCATTATGTTGAGGTGTAATCCATTCCCTCACTACACTTAGCACACTCTCCTGACACCCATGACCACCATGAGTTCAAGGCAAAAGGCCATTGTGGTAGATGGGCTCCGTCTGTCTGTGGGGAGGCTGGGTGGCTTCCACTCTCTAAGTTACTGAGTCCTCAGGAGCCAGTTCAATTTGAGGGCTCCATGGGGAAATAAATTCCTTCCTCGAAGATCAACATGTCATCAAATTTCAGGGACGTAAAACCAGCTACCGTGGAGATGGTTCCAGATACCAGAAGGATTAAATGGAGGTTGTTGGAGATCAACTTCCTCTTTGCCTTGGAAGATGTTTGCCTCTTCTCATGTGTATCTGGGGTATCTCAGAGAAGCAAAAGTAAACCCAGCATTCTCCTAGAGGTGTACACCAGAGAGTCCTCCTGGGAGGAGGGATGGCTGGAGCTGCGATAGTGAGCCTGGAGAGGCTCACCCAGCCCTGATCTCAGGCTCTGAAAGGCACCACGACTCTTAAGAACCAGTGTGTATTTTGAGTGCTTTCCAACCTAGGGGCTCAACTTCCAGCGCTACATTGGGCAATATTCTGTTCTGATCCACAGGGTCTTCACTGACAATTTTGAGATGCAACTCAGAAGGCAAATGGGAATGATATGACTGGGCCCAAAGGAACACTTCCTTCAAGAGACTCCAGTGGAGCTGAGGCCTGGAATTAGGAGACTATCCATGTATGGCCACTCAGGCAGGAATTATCTAGGGTAAGAATCACCCATTTGTTAGTCTGTTGTACTATGGTGGCTTCCTTGTTGCTGTGATGCTCGAATCTATGTCACTGGTATTTCAAATACTAGCAGGCCCCCCGATGATGGACTGGCTTCAGTGGAGCTTCCAGGCTAAGAGAGACCAGGAAGAATGGTCTGATAATCTATATCTGAAAATTAGCCAGTGAGAACCCTATGTATCCCATCAGAATATTGTCCAATAGAGTACTGGACAGCCCCCTAGGATGGAAGGCTGTCAAAATTCACAGTGGCCACAACAATGAACTCGAGAATACCAACGATCATGAAGATCATGCAGGACCAGGCACCATTTCATTCTGTCGTGTGTGGGATTGCCAAGAGTTGGAGCTGACTTGATGGCAACTAACAAAAATCAAAGTGTAGAACCTGCTACTGAGTGTGATGTTGACAAACAAAGAGGACAGAGGTTAAGTGGTCAGGATTGAGAGGCGTCTACCAGGGGCTCACAAAGACCAGGATGTTAGTGTTCTTATGTGCCATCCAGTTGGTTCTGACTAGAGTGACACCTATGGACAACAGAATGAAACACTGCCTGGTCCTGTGCCATCCTCACAATCATTGCTATGTTTAAGCCCATTACTGCAACAACTGTAGGGTCTTCCTTTTTTTGCTGACCCTCTGCCAAGCATGATGTCCTCCTCCAGGGACTGGTCCCTCTAGATGATATGTCCAAAGTACACTAGAAAAAGTCTTGCCGTCCTCACTTCTAAGGAGCATTCTGGCTGTACTTCTTCCAAGACACATTTGTTCATTACTCTGGCAGTTCATGCCATATTCAATATTCTTTGCCAACACCGTAATTCAGATGCTTCAATTCCTCTTCAGTCTTACTTATTTATTGCCCAGCTTTCACCTGCATATAAGACACTGACCTTTCAGCTCTTTCTTTTCTCTCTCTCTCTTTTTTATTGTAGTGAAAACACACACTCCAAAACATCCACCGACAAAACATTCACATTAACAACCCAAAGACATAAATGACATCTACACTCATGCAGAGCCAGCAATCTTTTGAGCTGCTATTTGAGAGCAGAAGAACTTTACAGAGACCTATGTATTCAGCTGCACCATACAGACAAAAAAAAGCCTGCTGCTGCCTAATTTCTTTACATAACAAATTTGAATATTGAAGATACAGGATAAGTTGCTTCACATTTGTCTAATCCAAGGAAGCTAACCAAGTCAAAAATCCACTGCCTTCAAGTTGATTCTGACTCAGAGCAACCCCATAGGTTTTCCAAGGCTGTAAATCTTTATGGAAGCAGACTACCACATCCTTCTCCCTCAGAGATGCTGGTGGTTTTCAACTGCTGACCTTTTGGTAATCAATCAATTGCTTTAACCACAGTGCCACCAGGGCTCCTTAAACAAGTTTAGTGGCTTTTATGTTCACATCAGTTGAATGAATTTATAATGGATACTGACTTGTTAGGCAGAGCCATCCAAACTGAGGCCTGGGGAAGATTTGTGGTTTGTCTTGCTGTTTTTACTATTTCTTGACCCAGAGCGGTTACCTAACCGCTACCTACCTAAGCTTGTGTCTAGCTGAGAAAGAAGGGAACAGCAACAAAAAAGAAGAGTTACTACAACAGGCCCAACGGCTAGACTTTAACTCACCATTGGCCAAGCTAGAATCAATAGGTATGCATGTATTAAAAATGAATATTGGTCACATCGAGTCCTCTTTCTGAAAGTGAACCAAGCTACTAGCCTGCAGGAGGAAGATGACTCCCAGTAGAAACTCTGCACCTGCACAAATTTGATTTCAACAAAAACTTGCTCAACATTGACTGGATACTTATTGACAGCAAACATATGTTAGTGCCTGTCCATTTATACACACTAGTGACAAAACTGCATATGTTAAAATAGAAAATAAAACAACTGATCCCATAGACAATGTTCTGATCTCTTTGTAAAGATCACACTTTCTAGCACCAGTTAGAGAACATTTCATCTAAAAGGAAAAAATACCTAAAACCTAAGACATTCCAGTAACTACCCTGATCTTTAAATTCACATTATGTGTTTGAGAGTCACTGCATTAGTTTGCAATTGCTGCTGTAACAAATTGCCACAAACTTAGTGGCTTAAAACAAGGCAAATTTTCAAGGTTCATCACGTTGTGGCAGGTATCAGGACTTCATTTGTCTCTATGGATAAATAATATCCCATTGTATGCTTTAGACCATATTTTGTTTATCCATTCATTTGTTGGTAGACACATGGGTTGTTTCTACCATTTGAGTATTGCGAATAACACTGCAATGAACATTCGTGTACAAGTATCTGTTTGAGTCCCTGATTTCAAGTCTTCTAGGTCTCTACCCAGGAGTGGAATTTCTGGATCATATGGTGTCCAGCAAACCTGGCTGCTTCCTCAGAGATTCCTGAACCAATCCAAAAGTAGCCACCATTTGGCTCTAGAAAGCTTTGGGCATTTTTTTTTGTTTGTTTTTAATGAAGGCTCTATATTTGTATTTTATTATATTTATAACTACTCCGTCTTGGGGGTTGTGCTTGTTCAGTGGTAGAATTCTCCCCTTCCATGTGGGAGACCTGGGTTTGATTTTTAGCCAATCCACCTCCTATGCCCCCACCACTCATCTACCACTGGAGATGCTGAATAGGTTTCAGCAGAGATTGCAGACTAAGCCAGGCTAGGAAGAAAGGCCTGGCAACCTACTTCTGAAAATGTGCCAAGGAAAACCCCATGGATCGCACAATTCAATCTGCAACTGTTCATGGGGATGCTGCGGGATCAGGCAATATTTCATCCCAGTGGGCAAGGGGTCACCATGAGTCAGGGACTGACTCAACAGCAGCTAAGAGCGAACAAGAACAACCCCATATTGGAGGTTACTTCATAATGCACAGTCACTTGGGTATAGAATTAAAAACAAACAAAAAACCCAAATCTGTTGCCATGGACTCCGTTCTGACTCATGGCAACTCCATGTGTTACAGAGTATAGCTGTGCTCCATAGGGTTTGCTTGGTTGTAATCTTTTCGGAAGTAGATTGCCAGGCCTTTCTTTTGAGATGCTGATCAGTGGGTTCAAACTGACAACCTTTAGGTTAGTGGTCAATGCAGACCATTTGTGCCACCCAAAGACCTGGGGACGGTGTGGGGTGAATTAGTTCTCCTTGTCCAAAGGCATTGAGAGTCTAAAAGCTCACCATCTTCTTCAGAAGTGAAGCCAGTAGCTCTGACACCGGTACCCCATTGCCCCTGAGTCAACTCTGACTCACAGTGACCCTACAGAACAGAGTAGAACTGTCCCATAGGGTTTCCCAGAAGCAGACTGCCACATCTTTCTCCCATGGACAGGCTGGTGGATTTTAACCTCTGTCCTTCTGGTTGGCAGCTAAGCACTTAACCACTGCATCACCAGGGCTCCTTATACTCTCTATGATCATTTTACAGAAATCAGGAGAGGACAGTCTGAATGGAGTATAATCACAAAGATATGGGATTTTAAATCTGGAAGCAACTTTAGAGATTCTCGGGTCCAGATTTCCTACACTTGTAATTAAAAAAAACAACTTGTGTCAGGATGAGAGGTGAAATTAGTCTTCCCCAAGGACCAGTGATGCAGGACTTTGACAGAGAAAGCCTGCTGCCGAAGGAGAGACTGGAGCTGATCCTTGGAGACTGCCTACAATGAGGATGAGGACAATTTTGTGCCCGAACCGACCCTTTAAAATGTTATCGAATTCAGAGGTGTTGGCAGAACATGAAGAAGCAGGTCCCCCTGTCCTGGCACCCAGACCCCCACCTCTATTCAGGTCCATGTGGGTACATGTGCCCTGCACCCCGGTGGGACCCCGTGGTAGTGAAGCATGAAAGGGGTGGAGGGCTGGTCATGGCCCAGGGCACCTTCTCTGAGGGAAAGAGTGTCTGCCCTCCAAGTGAGAATGATCAACTTTCAGAAGAGAAGGGAGGTGCCCAGCTTTGGTGCTGTTTGAGGGAGGGATGTGGGAAAGGGCCCCCCTCCCTGGGAAGGAGTCTTCCTCTTAGAATCATGGGGAGGGCTGAATCACAGAGAGGGGGAGTCCTGCCTCACTGGAGGTGGGGATGAGAGTGGAATCGAGGAGAACTTCCTGGAGGAGGGGCAGTTTGCTTCCAGCTCTGAGAGCAGGCTAGGCCTAGATGGGAGTGGGCAGAGGGCCTCCCACAGGAGCACAGACACAGCTCCTGGACCCTCCCCACCAGGCACCCAACTCAGGCTCTCAGCACCCTGCCCTCCCTGTGGCCCCGGAATACAGGTGATCCTGAGATTCAGGAGTTCCAGTCGGCCTGCAACAATGACAGTGTTGCTCCAGGAGCACTTTGGGGCCTAGATCTGGTTCAGGGAGGGGCCCAGGGGGACTGAGAATTGAGGCTTGGGCAGGAGGTGGGGAAGAACAGGAGTGTGGCTCTTGATGCTGCTTCAGAGAGCAGACCCAGGCCGGAGGGATACTCAGGGTCTCCTGACTCCCCAGGCTCTCCATGTGCACCTGGCCCAATGTCTAGCTGCCACCCTGGGCAGAGTGATCCTAAGACACCAGACCCGACGTGGGTGGAGACACTGAGCTGGAAGAGGTGACGGTGGGACACCATGGGACCCACCACAAAGACAGCATTTTGTGCTTGCGAGAAGGAGAGGCAGGCCACTTATACAGGCTGCCCTAAGCCACTTAGGCCCCATTCACACTGGAACTTGCACAGTGGCCTGGCCACTCTGGGCAGTGTCCACCAGCATCCCTCATGCTAAGAAGGCTACGTGTTGTGCTCCCAGTGAGCTGCCACCCACGTCCACCCCAGGGTGGGGTCCTGGCCCCAGCCCTACCTGAGCTAGCACTGAAGCAGTTCCCATATCCAAACCCTCAATACACTACTGGGAATCTGAATCCAAGAGAAAGGCAGGGAAGGCCCAGAACATACAAGTGGGCAGACTCCAGAAGACGAGGAAGGTTCCGGCCTCCTAGTCCAGGGCTCAGCCCCTATCATGGGCTTTGCTTTGAGAATGAGAGCTGCCAAGATGTGGGGAAACCCAGGTACTCCCTCCCATTGTGAGGCCGATAACCTCTCACAACCACCACACCCACACAGGCACGCACACACACACACACAGATACACGCATACACACACACAAGAACGCACGGACACACACGTGCGCAGATTGACTTCACAGATGGGGCCATGAGGGTGGGGTCAGAAGAGAAGAGGACACCAAGGAGGCGATGCCCTGGAAAGAAGAGAGAGGGTAGAGGCAGCTCTGTCTTGGGACAGTGGCCCTCAGTCTCCTAGCTACATCCCCACGGCCCACAACACAGGACAGAGAGACGCTGGATGAAGGGAGAGGGACCCCAAGTTCCCAGGGGTCTACCAGGGCCAGCATCCCCACAGAAACATAGAGTGGACAAGGCCTGGTTTTACAGTCACTGCTCTGGTTCCCTGGAGCTAGGACAAGGCCACCTCAGAGTGGAGGGGGCTGCAGGACGGAAAGCCTCAGTTTCCTCCTCTGTACATTGTGGTGCTTAGAGTGGGTGAGCCCCAGGATTCCAAGGCTCACAGCAGTGTCTGCTGGCCTCTGTTCTCTGTGGATGACCCACTGCGCTCCGAAGTCCTAGGAGATGGCTGGGGCCACGGGGCTGGGATCGGGGGCTCACTGAGGTGACATTTATATGTGACCAGAAAGACAGGAGGGGTCAGACCTGCATGGGTCAGGGAACAGTGTGCCAGGGAGAAGGTACAGCTGGTGCAGAGATTGGGAGGCAGGGTGAAGTTGCCCAGAGAGGGGGTTGGAAAGATGCCAGTGTGGCTGGAGTGAGCTGTGTAG
The DNA here is from genome assembly GCF_030014295.1 of Loxodonta africana. Lineage (NCBI taxonomy): Eukaryota > Metazoa > Chordata > Mammalia > Proboscidea > Elephantidae > Loxodonta > Loxodonta africana. Next base: position 112,702,336 of record NC_087350.1, read on the forward strand.
AAGAGGAGGGAGGGAGGAGGAGGGCAGGTCTAGGTCCTATGTGAGTTAGAGGAGCTATCTCCTCCTCTGTGACAACATCACCCCAGGTCTTAGCAGCTCATGAAAACAAACTGATGATCTCACTGTCTCTGTGGACAGGAATGCTCCATGGCTCAGCTGATGACTTTGCTCCAAGTTCTCTCAGGAGGCTGGGGATGTGGTCTCAACTGAGGCTCGACTGGGGAGGATCCACTCCCTGCTCACTCTGTTGTGGGCAGGAGTCTTTCTTGTGAGTTGCTGGACTGGGGTCCTCAGTTCCTCTCTGTTGATCAGGCCACATTAGGTCATCCTCATATGGGCATTATAGGGCAGACCAAACATACCAGCTGCTTTCCAGGGGGAAAGAGTGGGAAATGACAGTAACAAAGAGAAAAAGAGAGAGAGAGAGAGATGACAGAGAGAGCATAAGAGAGAGCCAGGAGGCTTTGCCCCTATTAGGGTCACTATGATTTGAAGTTCACTCTAAGGCACCTTACAACCACAACAAGATTCCTGGCAAGCAAGTCCCTGAGTCCAGCCCACAATAGGGAAGGGGGTTGCACAGAATGTCGAGACCCCGAGGAGGAATTCTGGGGGCAATTGTGCAGGCTGCCCACTCCCTAGTCCGAGATGAGGCACTGGCTCAGATTCTAAATAATTGAAGTTATTGGAGGCTTTTGTGCAGAGGGTGGGAATATCTGATGTTTTTTTAATTCTGACCCGTGCTGGGGCAGAGAAGGAAAGCAGGCCCAGAGGGGAGGTAACTTTCCTATGCTCACAGCAGGAGAATCCCCCTGTTTTGAGGTGTACTCCATGCTGCTTCCCACCCCTGCCTATAATTCAGCCATCTCTGAGTTTGTGTATTAGCTACAGGAGACACCAGCCCACTGGTTAACAGGTGTTTTCTCACATACACCTGCTGACTTCCCTAGGAAGAAGACGCTAGAATGATCCCCATTGTGTGCTAGGGAGACTGAAGAGTCACTGAGAAGCACAAAGACTTTGTCCTCACTCACAAACTTATTAAAAGGGATGACCTGTGTCTAAACCCAGCTCTGTCTGCACAAAGCTGGGGCCCTGGTTGCACCCAGGCCTACCCCAGGTTCTGTGGGGGAGATGCTGCTGGTGATATCACTGTGCACAGTTCTAGAGATGGCATGGGGAGAGGTGAGCATTCAGCATCTCAGGGTGTAATTTTGGGGAGGAATTATCTTAGGTCAGGCACAGGTCAGGGAACCCAGGATATGACCTCACTTCCGTGGCGATGGAGTACATAGAACTTGGAATGCTGGTAACCAGGCACCCGTATACTAGAGACAGCTCCCTTACTTGCTCACTTGAGTGGAGACACTCGACCTGGAAAGATGTTTTCTTGTTGTTGCTCATCATCTTCCCCTGTGTCAAACCTTGAGAAACTCAGGAGTTTGACCCTTTCACGAAGCCCCACTGGCTTGTGGATTCGAACTGTAGACCTTTTGGTTAGTAGCCAAGCTCTTCAGAGCCACAGCGCCACCAAAGCTACACTCAATACAGGGAAGTAATATAATTGACAAAATGACTTGAGGTTCCTAATATGTTTAATCATCTCCACCTCCTGTTTTCTGTTGGGGGCGTCTTGTCCCACCTCCTCCCACAGGTCACAGAGGTCTTAGACCCCGAACATCCTGGTGGTTCACGGGGAGCCTCTGACGGTATGTCCCTCCACTCTCTCACCCCAGTGTGTATGTGGGTTGGACCAGGACCTAGATGAGACCTCCGTGGTGAGGACCGTGAAGGCTGGCTCGCTAGAGAAGCTGGTGGAGCACCTGGTGCCTGCCTTCACGGAGGGGGACTTGTCCTACATCGATATCTTTTTGGGAACCTACAGGACCTTTGCCACCACCCAGCAGGTCCTGGAACTGTTGTTCCAAAGGTGAGCAGCCCGCCCTGCACAGCCCAGTGGGAACTCAGCCCCTTAACCAGCTGTGAGTCTGGGGAATGTCACTCACCTCTCTGTGACTCAGTTTGCTCCTCTGAAGAGTCAGGGGGAAAACAATCAGCCTGCTTGAATTTACTCTCAGTAGCACATGGGACAGGCCATGTAAAGTGTGTACCTGGAACCCCACCAAAAACAAAACTGTTGCCATTTAGTCAATTCCAAACCATAGTGAACTTAGAGGACAAAGTACAGCTGCCCCATAGGCTTTCCAAGGAGCAGCTGAATTTGAACTGTTGACCTTTTGGTTAGCAGCTAAGCTCTTTAACCAGTGTGCCACTAGAGAGCCAACACTTGGAGACCAGCTCTAGGGAAAAGGCTGCTGGAGGGCCTGGGATGTTCACGTTTACTTTTTTCCTTTCCTCCATCAAGAAGCTGTCTGCCTCACCCCTCACTGACTTCATGGTCTCCAACAATCCTATTCTCCATTTGAACAGGGCAAGTTGAGATCCTATCAAGAGGGTCCTCGTCCTTTGTGTAGCCAGACCAAGAATTTCTGGTGGCTGACAGAGGGGCCCTAGGACAATCAGATACTGAGGAAGGTGCTGCTTGGGCTCATTCACTCAATAATTATTTATGAAGCCCCTACAGTTGCAGACACTCTTCTAGACATTCAGCATCATCTAGACACAAAGCAGAAAGGAAGCCCTGCACCCCTGGCCTCCATCGTAGTCAGGAGGCAGACAGGAACACTAGATATGGGATTCAGGTAGTGTCCACAGTGCATTACATGGACACCCTCATGCCTCCTCTAGGTATGGATACAACTGCCCCCATTCTGCCGGGGACGGAGGACCCCAGGACCAGCAGAAAGAGTGAGTGGACATTGGGTGGAGAAAGAGGGTTCTCTGTCTGCAAGGAAACTGGGGGGTGGAGGAGGCCTGTGTCAGGATTGGGGCTGGGCATACCCTGGGTCCCACATATGTAGATCCCCCTGCAGGAAAGAGGTTAGCGGAGTGCCCTGTAGGAGAAAGGACTCACACAAACCTGGGGATGCCGCCTGAGCATAGTGGGAAGCAAAGTGTTGGCAGGGGAATCTGTGTGGCCCCTGAGGGTACACTCTCGCCACAATTCCCTCCCATCTCTGATTATCCCCTCCCCACTTGGGACAATATCAAGAGGTGAGGAAAAACCTGCAACACGGTCATACACCAATGTCATGGATACTCATCTCCATGTGGGGCCCTGTCCCTCAGCAGAGACTGGCCGTGGCAGATACACCTTGTGTGTTCTCAGCCTTAAATATTCCTGGAGCACTACTATGTGCCAGGCTGTGAGGTGAACATGAAGATACACTGTTCCCTACCCCTTTGGGATTTACTGTCCAGTGGGGAAGGTGCCAGGGGACAAACAGAGACATAAGTCAGGGTTTCAGGAGGGAGAGTTGGTCAAACCATTGATAGAATTCTCTGTGGCCAAGGTTCTGTGTTAAGCCCCTGCTCAGTGACCAGTTTGTCACTGCCAGGACAGCCAGGGAGGCTGGTGCACAGTGCGGCTAGACTCAGAAGATCAGGGCAGAGGGACCCGGTCCCTTGCAGAGATGTCCTGGGACGTCAGTGTGGTGGGAAAGGCCAGGCCTCTGACCCTGCTTTTCATCACACATCCCCAGCGCCATCTCTTTCATCCTGAAAACCTGGATGGATGAATACCCAGAAGACTTTGACCAGCCGGCACACTTGCCCTGCCTGAAGCTCCTGGTGGAGTACCTGCAGGTGAACATGCCAGGGTCAGACCTGGAACACCGTGCCCTTCTTCTCTGTGCCCAGCTGGACCACCTGGAGCCCAAAGAGGCAGAGGCAGAGGGTGAGGAGGACTGGGCATGCCTGCATGTGAGCTTGTGAGGGGACATGGGGCGGGATCCACAGGGAGGATCAACAGAGTTGGGGTTGGGCCAGACAGAGCTCAGAGTAGCCACAGAACCTCCTCTGGTGGACCACAGTCTGGGAAGACTTCCTTGGGTGGAAATCAGGGCCTTAGGCTTCTCTTAAATGCAGTGGGATATTTTCTGTCATTGAAAAGCACAAGGAAATGCAATCATGTTGCTGAATATTTCTCCTCTTGTGCATCCCCCATCAGGGCTGGCACCAGGTCTAAAAGCAGCTCAGGATCTCCGTCCACCCGCAGAAGGAACTCCAGGGCGACCTCATGAGGCAGATCACACTCCAATACCAACACTGGAGTTCCATAGAGCATCAGGTCCTCCATCCCCACATCTGTCACCACACACAGAACCTGCTGGAATGCTGGCATCTTCTCCTGGATCACCTCCTGGGGCAAGTCCAGAACCACGTGTTGAGGTAGATCCTACCCCTGAACCATCACAGGAGCTGGATGGAACACCAGATCCTCAACCACCACCTCCATTATCAGATGAAGAGCCTGCTGGAGGACTGGGTTCTCTTCCTGGGTCACCTCCAGAACCGGCTCCTGTACCCCCAGCAGGTGTCCATCCTACTCCTGTATCAACACCAGAGGTCCACACAGCATCAGCTATTCCATCACCAGCTTCCACACTGGCACCAGAAGGAAAGCCACCTGGAGGGGTGGATTCCCATCCTGGGCCACCACAGGAACCAGATTCTGGACCACCTGCTGGTGTCGATCCTGCTCCTGCAGCAACAGTGGGGATCAATGTAGCCGCAGTCCCTCCATCTTCTGCTCTGACCCAGGCGCCTGATGAAGTGCCAAACGGAAAGCCAGATTCTAATCCTGGGCCACCTCCAGAACTGAGTCACGGACCACCAGCTGCTGTGGATCCTGCTCCTGCAGCAACACCGGGGCTCAATGTTGCACCAGGTCCTCCATCTCCAGGTCTGGCCCAGGTTCCAGAGGAAGAGGCTGCTGGAAACCTTGACCATTATCCTGAGGTACCTCAAGAACAAGCTTCCAGACCACCAGCTGAGGTCCATTCTATTCCTATACCAACAGCAGAGCTAGGTGTGGCCCCATATGTTCCATCTCCAGGTCTGGCCCAGGCTCCAGAGGAAGAGGCTGCTGGAACGGTGGACCCGTATCCTGGGCCACCTACAGAATCGGCTCCAGGAGTAGCAGCTGATGTTGAACCTACTCCTGCACCAACACAGGGGCCCCAGGTAGCCCCATGTCCTCCATGTGCTGCTCTGGCCCAGGCACCAGAAGTACAGTCTGATGAAAAGTCGGATTCTTTTTCTGAGCCACCTGCAGAAACAACTCCTAGGCCACCAGTTAATGTTGACCCTGCTCCTGCATCAACACCAGGGCTCAAGTAGCTGCAGATCCTCCATCACCAGCTCCGGCCCAGGCCCCAGAGTCCCAGCAAGTCACTATGCCCACTCCACACCAGCTCCTCAGCCCCAGCCAGGGAGCATCGGCTTCAGAACGAGATCCTTCCTTCCCTTCACCTGAGTGGGTATTTCTCTCATTTATATGTAGCATATTACAGCTTACTTTACCTTTATAGCTCTGACTGTCTTCACTGGTAGATTTCTCATTAAATAAAATTTGGTTTTAATGGGTATGATACCGTGGTTTTATGCACTTTCACGATCCTATCAACTATCACCAGTATCTATTTCAGAACATTGTCATCAGCACAAACAGAAACCCTGGACCATTAAGCAGTCCTCCCCCTGCCCCCTCCCCGTGCCCATGGCAATCAGTGATTGGCTTTCTATGCCTATGGATTTACCTGCTCTAGATTTCTTATCTAAATGGAAACATGTGGCCTTTTGTATCTTGCTTCTTAGCTTAATGTGTTCTAGGTCCATCCGCACTGTAGCACGAGTCAGTTTCTCACTCTAAAGCTCAGTGGTATTCCCTTGTGTAGATGGATCATACTTTGTTGACCCAGTCATCTGTTGATGAACATATGGGTTGGTTCCACCTATTGACTGATGGGACTAGAGCTGCTGTGAGCATTCATGGACAGGTATCTGTGTGAGTGCCTGTCTACAGGATAAATCCCTGGGGTGGGTAAAGGAAGGTGGGAAGGGTGAGGACACAGCCCAGGTATGGGGAGTGAAGTGTCAATGAGGAAGCTGTGGAGATCTCAGGTGTAAGGTGGGAAGTGGTTCAGTAGAAGGCATACCTTTACCTGTAGAAAGTGAGGAAGTGGGAGGCATCAGTTGAAGTTCAGGTGTGGTTATTGAGGTGGGAGGGTCAGGAGGCAGCCCTGGGGACTGGGGCGGGGGGTGAGAAGGTAGGAGTGGCCAGGACTCAGCCTGGTTGTGGCAACTGAGAAAGAGGGAGGGATTAGGAGATGGCTGAGGTGTGGGTAAGGAGGAACTGGGAAAGCTCAGGATCCAGTCAGGTTATGGAAAGTTAGGGGGAGGTAGGAGCCAAGACAACACCTATGTGAATGTATTGAGTCTTTGGAAGGGAGCTGACCATAGCCCAAGTGCAGTACCTCAGGAGGTGGCGGGTCAACAGACAGCAAAGTTCTGCAGAGGAAGGAGGTGGAAAGTGTCAGGAGAAAGCACAGGTGTGGTCAGTGAGTTGTCAGGAAGAGCCAGGGTCAGCCCAGGTATGGGGAGTGAGGAGGTCTTAGGGGCCAGGAGGCAGCCCAGGTGTGGGGAGTGAGGAGGTGTGAGGATCCAGGAGGCAGCCCAGGTGTGGGGAGTGAGGAGGTGTGAGGGGCCAGGAGGCAGCCCAGGTGTGGGGAGTGAGGAGGTCTGAGGGGCCAGGAGGCAGCCCAGGTGTGGGGAGTGATGAGGTTTGAGGATCCAGGAGGCAGCCCAGGTGTGGGGAGTGAGGAGGTGTGAGGGGCCAGGAGGCAGCCCAGGTGTGGGGAGTGAGGAGGTGTGAGGGGACAGGAGACAGCCCAGGTGTGGGGAATGAGGAGGTCTGAGGAATCTGGAGGCAGCCCAGTGTTAGCAAGTGTGTAGATGGAAGGGCAGGAGAACCCCCGTGTAGGTACTGAGGATCCTGGAGAACCAGGAGGTGGCAGAGGGTGGGTACTGAGGAAGTGGTAGAGGTTGGGGGGTACCCCACGTATGGAAAGTGATGAAAAGGAAGAGGCCCAGGTAAGAGTAATGATTAGGTTGGAAGGACCAGGAGGCAGTCCACGTGTGGCCTTTTAATCATTTAACGTTGGCTGAGGCAAGGTAAGTTCAGATACAAATGAAGACAGCCCAGTTAGTCCATTTCCATCCAGTGGATTCTAACTCAAAGTGACCCTATAGATCAAGAGAGAGAGTGAAAATTTGAAAGCCTTGATTATACCCACAGGCTCTGAGGAGAACACAGCATATACATGGATAAAAAAAGGGCCCTAATTGGAGTTGCACCCAGGGCAGGGCCACAAAAGCCACATTTGGAGAAGACAGCTTATGTATGCAAGCAGGGCATGGTGGGCTAGGTTTCCTGGGGTATGGGTATTTTGATAATTCTGCAGGACCCAGAGCATAGGAGCTGCCCCTAGATGTTGGGTACCTGCTTGTTCCTAGGTGTTAGGTACCTGCCTAGAAGTGTGACAGCCAAGTAAGGGAGAGGGGCGGCTGGAGAATAGACTTAGCTGCTCAAGAAAGGGAATGGAGAGGCCTCCAGCTGGGGCCTCAAAACTGTGTTAAGACAGCTTTTAAGAAACAAACAATAACCCCACTTATATTATAATTGACCCCTTGAATATATATCTGACATCTTTTTGAACTTGACCATTTGTGTAGAATGGCCTGCTTGCTAGAAGAGATTCCCTAGGAATAGGAATATATAGTATAGAAAGTGAGGAAAGTAAAAAATAAAAAGGTGGAAAACAAGTAGAAATATAAGAAGTCTTTGTAGGCTGGGTCCTGCTGGGAGGAGCTTCCAGAGACTGGGGTTGGGCCAGAGCTCAGTGTAACCTCAAGTGCTCCTCTGGTGGACCACAGTCTGGGAAGTCTTCCGGGGGTGGAATCTTGGGTTTCCTTGGGAGGTTTCCTGTGTTTGGAAAGACAGAAGGAGAGGTAGACACGTTGGTGAAGGCTTTTCTTCTTGTAACTCCTGAGTTGCCGGCGCTTGGCTCTACCATTGCTTTTTCTTCTGCCATAAAAATGGCACACCCCAGACAGAAGCTGACTCTGGACAAAGGTGACGCTTGGAACAGAGTTGCAGCTGGCCTGAAAATGTAAACAAGAACTAAAACTTGGTTGATGAATGATTTGGGGGTTGTTTGTTATTGCAACAAAACACAGCAGAAGCAGACTAATACTGCAGGACATTTTGGTAAACCTCCAGAAGGAGTTGAGCAGAATCTGCTATTGAGTCTTTTCTTGGGGTGCAGGGATCTTTATCTTTCCATTTTCATGTGCCATGAGATTCAGCTTATTTAAGAAATGAGGAGGGTCTGATATCTTTCATTATTAAAAGAAAGAAATGTAAAGACCAAAAACCATCAGGGCCATAATAAATGGACGATGATGGAATTGGAGAACAATGTGGCACAGAACCTCAAATTTCTAAAACAAACAAAACCCAAAAATAGAAACACCAGATTTACTGGACTCCTCGAGACTGGAGGACTCCCTGAGGCTATTGCCTTGAGATGTTCTTCAAACCTTGAACTGAAACTAACCCCTGAGGTCACCTTGCAGCTGAATAGCAGATAAGCTCACAAAAAATATCAGCCATGCCTACTGAGTTCCTTTAAAAAGTCCCCTATATGAGGCCATACACTGAACAGTTCCTTTAAAACAAAGACGAGACCGTAAGGGGGCAGGGAAACTAGACTAATGGAAGGAGAACCACCAGAACAAAAATAATAACAATGGTCACATATTTCTGTGTAATGTCCTACCTGGGAAAATAAAAAAAATTATTATTTTTCATTCTGCGTAATGTCCTACCTGGGAAAATAGTCTGTGAAAACCAAAACCAAACCAAACCCAGTGCCGTGGAGTCAATTCCGACTCATAGCGACCCTATAGGACAGAGTAGAACTGCCCCACAGAGTTTCCAGGAAGCGCCTAGTGGATTCGAACTGCCGACCCTTTGGTTAGCAGCTGTTTCCAGTCTGTGAAAAGACACACTATTTGTAGGTGTGACATGGTGTCATCATTCTTTCTAAAACCCGAGCCAACCTGGTGGTATGGACGTTGTTCTTGCGCAAGCCGGGGCCCGTGCCCACTTGTAAACCAGCAGGGAAGGGGAAGAAACGAGAAGTTACTCACCAAGTAGACATCAAGCACTGAGGCGTTATCATCCTGCGTTTCCAGCATCTTTGTCTCAGAGGTTAGGTAGACGGTCCCCTTCTCCAAGGTAAATGTTGAACTGGAAGGTAACACTTTGCTGGAAAAATACACAAGGCTCGTGAGCAAGTTGCCACCAGAATGAACTCCATAGAAAACTCCACGATTGTGGGTACAGACACTAAGGTAGGGAGGATTTTGGGGATGAAAAAAAATTTTTTTTTTTTGGTGTTCAAAGGGGATATGGTCACACCTGGAGATACATTACTTGAGTTAAAGTATTTGATTGTGGGGGCCATGAGCCAGAATCTACCCCAGGACAACTGTGCGCGTGTCTTTAGTTAGTAGTGCGTTTTCTCTCCCTGCTTCTTTGTGTTTTCGAGATGCGATTTGTGAAGCTCATGCCTGTGAGTAGGGAGTTGCTGGGGACCAAGAAGCCCGCTGCTCATCTTTGACTCTGGATGGTTGCTTCTCGCTGATTAAGTTCTCCTCTCTCGGTGCTCACACTTTGCCACTTCATAGAAGACAACCTTGTGCATAGTTAGCAATGCCGATGTCTGTTCTTTTTACTATTGTTTTTTTCTTTTTGGCATGAAAGGTTTAATTACATCAGTGGTTAAACACAATTTTCTGCCCCCCAGGGAGCCCCAGTGGCAACAAAAGTTAAGCAAGGCTGCTACCCAAGAGGTTGGCAGTGCAATGGGAGAAAAGACCTGGTGATCTGCTTCTGTAGAGATTACAGCCTTGGAAACCCTATGGGGCAGTTCTACTCTGTCATATGGGGTCACTATGACTTGGAATCCACTGGACAGCATCCCACAATAATAACAACCCGCAGGGTTCCTGATTCGGGAGGTCTGGTGTACGGTGCATGAGTTTGTATCAGGTGGTACTGATGCTGCTGGTCTGGTCCAGGGACCACTATTTGTTCCACATGGAATTACATAATTAGAGTGTTGTGTTATATGCTTTCATCATACTGAAGCATATAAGGGAAACTCTGGTGGCGTAGTGATTAAGTGCTACGGCTGCTAACCAAGAGGTTGGCAGTTCGAATCCCCTAGGCTCTCTTTGGAAACTCTATTGGGCAATTCTACTCTGTCCTATAGGGTCGCTATGAGTCAGAATTGCCTCAGTGGCAGTTGGTGGTTGGTTGAGCATATAAGACAACGCTCTAATTGTCGACTCAACGGCAATGGGTTCGGGATTGTATGCTTTGTAAGGAGAGTCCAAAGTGTACCTCAGTAACAAGGACACAAAAGCCAATGGAATGCAGGTAGAGAGCTGTTTATGCAGGGAAACTGCCTTGTTTTGTCTTGATATGAAAACCAGTGTTAACTGTTGGAGTAATTGCTCCATGTTGGTGGTGTCAGCTGCCCTGGAATAAACCCTAACTCATGGCGACCCCATGCACAATGGAACAAAACGCTGCCTGGTCCTGTGCCATCCCGGTGATCAGTTTTCAGTCAGGTCATTGTGACCCACAGGGTTTTCACTGGCTGACTTTCAGAACTAGATTGCCAGGCCGTTCTTCCTAGTCCATCTTAGTATGGAAGCTCCGCTGAAACCTGCTCAGCATCATAGCAACACGCAAGCCTCCACGGAGAGATGGGTGCTGGCTGTGCACGAGGTGCACTGGCCAGAAGTCAAACGCGGATCTCCCTCATGGAAGGTGACTATTCCACCATCTCAACCAAATTGTATTTAAATCGGGTATCAATTTAGGGGCTCAGGAATGCACGATTTTTTTTTCTGCATTGAAACACAAGGTATTTTCGTTTTTAACCTGTGGAAATTTGCCATGCGAAGTTTTCTGCAGGCACAAATTGTCCTCAGGGTTTGGATGTTTGGTGTTAGGAGAAGTGGGGAGGGGTGGTCATCTGTCATATGGAGGGAACCTCAGCATGGCGCGTGGTCGCCCCCAGGTGGTCGAGCTGAGAGCAGCGGTGGAGAAGAAGGACTTCCCCTCTAACCTTCCATACCGTGTCCTCTTCCTGAGATCCCTTCAGGACTTAGCTCAGAGCTCATCTCTGCTGACAACACCCTGTCTAAGGTGATCTTCTTAAGGAGCCCTGGTGGCACAACGATTAAGTGCTCAGCTGCTAACTGACTGGCTGAACCCACCAGCAGCTCCACAGAAGAAAGATCTGTTTACCTGCTTCAGTAAAGACGACAGCCTGGGAAACCCTATGGGGCAGCTCTACTCTGTCCCATGTGGTCTCTGTGAGTGGGAATCGACTCAAGGGCACCCACCACCAACAACAAGGTCACTCTCTCAGGATGGGAGACTACTGAGGACATTATAACCTCTGTGCCTCTCATCTGGGAACTGCACGTAATTCTCTCTGTAAACATCTGACTATGAATGGAAGACACTTGAACTGGTTAGGAATCCTGACCTTTTCAATATCAAACAAAGAAATGAAAAAGTTCCCAAAAAACTGCATAGTTCTTAATAAATAAGGTTTCTTTGTGTTTTTCCTGGTCATAAAAGTAAGGCATATTGAGAAAACTTTGAAAATAAAGAAAAGTAGGAGGAAAGGAAGGTGCCTTGCTGACACGGTGGTTAAAGTGCTCGACTGCTCACTGAAAGGTCAGCGGTTTGAACCCACCAGCTGCTCTGCAGGAGAAAAGATGGGGCAGTCTGCTCCTGTCAAGGTTATAGCCGTGGAAACTATAGGGGGCAGTTCGATTCTGTCCTACAGGCTCACTAGGAGTCAGAATCTATTCAAAGGCAAAGGTTTTTGGTTTATGTAAAATATATGATGGGGGGTGGCAAAAAATACACTACAAAATAATAGTGGTTTTCCAGACTTTCTGAATCGTGGGCCGTATTGCTTTTCTCTAATAATTTTTTAAAGTAACTTCCTCCTTCTGATTTTAATTTTTAGCTACTTCTATTTATTTTCTTCCTAATAGGGTATAAGCAAGAATATTGTGGTTGTGCTTGTTCTTTTCAAAATTTTATTTCTTTAATGGTCCCTACATGCATATGGTACAAAATACAGCAGAAAGTAGCCCTCCTTGCCCATATCCTTGTGTGATTCAGAGTTCTCCTGCCAAGAAGCAAGCTCGTTTTGGGAGTATTTTTTTTAATATAATATTTACCTTGTGGTTTTGGAACCTAAGGTTATGTCACTGACATGGTTAAAAGGAAATAAAAATAAGAAAACAGAAACGTTAGTGTATTCTCCAGGACTCAGAAAGTACATTTATGGATGATAATTTTTTAAAAAATACATTATTACCAGAAAAAAGAAATATCAGATTTCCTTGGTTCATAGTTTCAAAATTTGATAAAATCTAAGTCACCTCTTTTTTAGCCTTTATTATCCACACTGTTTTACACATGTATTAGTTTTCCATCTTAGTAAGTAGAATATTTTTGCATCATTAAATTTGGGCACAAAAACAAGGCTCATAGACACTTGTATCCAGATTATATAAAGAACTCTCAAAATCCAATAACAGAAGGGAAATAACCCAGTAGAAAAATGGGCACAACATACCAATTAAGATGGCTAAAATACATAATGCCAACATCAATAAATAAATGTTGGTGAGCATGTGGAGCCACAGGAACTCCCGTTCATCAGTGGAGGGAATGCACAATGGCAGGTTGGAAAGCCCTCACAGTTTTCTTACAAAACCAAACGTCATCTTGGTTATCAAATGCTCTATAACAGAAATGCCACAAGTGGGTGCCTTTAACGAACACAAATTTATCTTCTCACAGTTGAGGAGTCTAGAAGTCCAAAGTCAGGGTGCTGGCAGGAGAGGAAGGTTTTCTTTCTCTGCAGGCTCTAGGGGAAGGTCCTTGTTCCCTGGTGATCTTCATGTGGTGGGGCATCTGTCTTCTCCCATCTCTGCTTGCTTCTCTATGGCTAATCTGCTCTTTTTATATGTCAAATGTGATTAGCTTAAAATACACCCTACACTGATATGGCCTCTTAACAAAGAAATCCCATTCATAAATGAGAATATAAGCACAGCAATGCTCATCACTGTCAAGTTGATTCCAACTTATACCAACCCTAGAGGACAGAGTAGAACTGACTCACAGGGTTTCAAGGTTCTAATCCTTATGGAAGCAGATTGCCCCACCTCTTTCCTGTGGAGCAGCTGGTGGGTTCAAACCACCAACATTTTGGTGAACAGCTGAGCACTTAATCACTGTGCCACCAGGTAAAGGGGTTAGGATTTAAAACACATGTTTTAGGGGGACACAATTCAACCCACAACACCCTATGATCCAACAATCGCACTCCTTGATTTACCAACATTGAAAGCCTACGTTCACACAAAAACCTGCACACAGTGTTTATGGGAGGGTTTCTTATCTGTAGTTCTCATCAGTGTGGTGGCTGAATGCATCTCTCTGTCTCCTTCCTGAGCCATCAGCAACCACAGTGCACCCCCTGCTTCCTTCTGTGGGGTGACCTTGTCTCCTGGAATGGACCCTGGGCACACAGAAGGCACTCATGCCCATGCCATGTAAAACGCTGGATTCTTAGGCTGCCTCCAAACAGCCAGCTCTGTTCGCTCTACAATCAGAGCTCCAAGGACATTGGCATTGCCCAGGACACATACCAAGCCCTCCGGAGTGCCCACTGAGACCCCTTTCCCTGGGTGGGGGCAGTCACCCCCACCCACCAACAGCTCCCGCTAAGGATCAAGATCTAATTTCCAACTCTTGGGCTCTCTAACCAAGAAAATCAACCTTATTTAAAGGCTGAAGGTGGGTGATAAGCTAAGGGCTGCAAAACTGGTCCTGACCACTTCCTTCGCAAATCCTGCAGAAACCTTACTTTTGTTTTTGGGCCTCAACCAAAATGAATACTAAAAACATTTTGATTAGCATTCTGTGATTTTTAGCAAAGACGGATTAGTGAAGGGTACACACAGTATTGAAGAGAAATGTGGATCTCTCCTAATCAAGAAAAGCCTTACAGAGGACGTAAAATCTTACCTGTGCTCAGATACCTTTCTGCTATATGCATGACTGTGTATGAACGTGTCCATTGCTGCTTAAAGCACTAATGGAATGTGATTATTGAAACAGTGAGGAGCTACCGTAAGGGATCATGAAGACTAAAAAGATACTGCGGGAATACACCATCCAATCCAAATAACTGCACCACAAAGATCAAACCAGTAGCTGTGGAGTCAATTCTGCCCCATGGCGCCCCCGTGTGTGTCAGAGTAGAACTGTGCTCCAGAGAGTTTTCACTGGCTGATTTTTCAGGAGCAGACTGCCAGATCTTTCTTCTGGGGTGCCCCTGGGTCAACTCAAATCTCCAAGCTTTCGGTTAGCAGCCGAGTGCCTTAACCATTTAACCGACCCAGGGCCTGCAGAAAATTCCTGTTCCCGTGAAGATGCCCCAAGTACTGAAGGTAAAATATGTTCTGAGGAGGATTTTCACTTCAATGTCTGCACCACTGATCAGTTTAATGTCTATTTCTCTTCAATTCTGGTACTGGGGAATATTCTGCCTATTGCCCCATTTCCTTACTGTGCTGTTGATTTCCTGGGCACAAAGCCCACACAGAATTGATTCCTAAGTTCTTCGGCTGAGAGTTTCCCAGCTCCTGTTTCGGGGTTCATGACTAAGGGCAAGCATCTCTCTGGGGAGGAATGCCCTCCAAACCCAGCGGTCAGGTCAGAGCCTCACCATGCCTCAGCTCACAGCTCAGGAAGATCCATTTCCAGAAGCAAAGTTATGTGACTGGATGGAGGAGTCTGGCTCCCTGCCCAGGTTCTGCACCACCAAGTGTTGCCCTAATTCCTTTGATTCAGAGTGTCTGAGGGGAATTACTCCTCATTTGCAACAAGCCCCCCAGGAAACTGCTAACCTCCCAGGCTCTGATCCTCCCCTGTAAGCCCAGGAACTGCTGGCACTCGCCATCTGCTCTAAGGCACACACTTCCCGACTCCAACTCATGGCGACCTCTTATGTTACAGAGTAGAACTGTTCCATGGGGACTTCTTGGCTGCAATCTGTGACATCGGACCTCTAGGATTAGAAATCGAATTGGTGGCAGCTAACAACAACAATCTTTATGGAAGCAGGTCACCAAGTCTATCTTGCACGGCAGTGCTGGGTTAGTTTGAACCACTGATCTTAAGATAACCAGCCAATTGCCAAGTGTTTACGCCAGGAAGGGGCCTTACCTAGAAGAGGAATTTCACATCCTCCCAATGCTCCCCTGGGAGTGAACAGGGCTAGATGTGCAAAGCCACTCAGGACTCCCCTTCATTTACAAAAATGCTTACTTCTACCACCAGGAACATTCATCTGGCTTCGTCGAAGGGTGTGACCCTGGGGGCTGCTGACAACATCAGTGATAATTTTATAGCCTGGAACACTCTGATTTCTGTTTGCAGACCTAATGAGTGTTTTATACCTAATTCCCCCGAGGACATTTGTTCAGGGAACATATGGTATAATTCACAGTTTTCATCTTTTAAAAGTCACTCTCTCACTGCCTTTATTTTTTTTTCCAAATAATAACATTATAACATACCACCTATGATACAGATTGAAAAACTCGGCCTTTCTGACTCACAGTGACTGAATAGGACAGAATAGAACTGTCCCGTAGGGTGTCCAGGGCTGCGGTCTTTACAGAAGCAGACTGCCACATCTTTCTCCTACAGCGCGGCTGGGGGACTCAACCTTATGGTTAGCAGCCAGGTGCTTAACCACTGCACCACCAGGGCTCCTTGTGACACAAATAGAGCAGGGAAAAGAAACAGATTCTTGCCCCTTGTCTCCCCAACCCCAGTGACCCCCCCCCACCCCCACCGTGGGCAGCTCCTTTTAGGATTTCTTTTTCTAGTTCTCCTGGGGCTTCCCTTTATATCTTTGAATCAACCAGGTAATACCGAGATTCTCAGCCTAAGGCAACATTCATTGATTTGGGAAGAAGGAAATTACCCTCTCCAACTCCACCTTCCATTCCATATTTGCTACTTAACATTTTATTTGTTTCATAACTGTGAATAATACATTTAATAGCCTTTTTTTTTTTTATCAGTGGTAGAATTCTCACCTTCCACGCGGGAGACCTGGGTTTGATTCCCAGCCAAGGCACCTCATGTGCAGCCCCCACCTGTCATCCCCCAGTGCAGGCTTGACTGTTGCTGTCTGGGCTGCTGAACAGGCTTCAGCGGAGCTTCCAGGCGAAGACAGACTAGGAAGAGAGGCCTGGTGATTTGCTTCTGAAAATGAGCAAATGAAAACCCTACGGATCACAACGGTCCAGCCGTACAGGATCATGGTTTAGTTTTGTTGTGCCCCCAGGAGCTGAGGGCTGACTCGACAGCAGCTAACAACACCAACGTACTCCACATGTCCTTTCACGTCCCCGTTATCTCCATCTTTGTCCCCTCCTTTCACCTCTCATTTTGTATCAGATATTTTTTTCCCAAGCCTTATCTCTACCTCACCAAAAAAAAAAACAAAAAAAACCAGTAGCATCAGTTCCGACTCAGTAGATCTGTTCCACACAGTTTCTAAAGAGCAGCTGGTGGATTTGAACTGCCGTCCCTTTGGATAGCAGCCAAACTCTTAACCACTGCACAACCACGGCCCCAAGACTACCCTGCTGAGTTTGTCAATATTTACATTCTGTCTTGTAGCTATCACCAAAATGTTCCTGCTTTGTCCTTGGATTGGCTCTGAAATTAGAAAATCAATATGTAGTTTATATTATTAGGACTATGTAAACAATGTTTAATACCTGGCCAACGGCGAGTGGGGTTGAAATTTCCCTTTGGGTTCAAAGTCACGATTGCTGGGCCATGCAAAGAAAAATCTTTCCAAAATCAAAGTTAAAAGCAGTCTTTGTCTCTCTCTCTAGCACTTTAAATTTTACTTACATTCATGCCACATTTTAGCCTGTGTGATGGTTAACACTGTGTGTCAGCCAGGCTAGGGTGTGATTCTCAGTGGTTTGGCAGACACTGGACTGGCTGCTCTTCCATAATGGAATAGAATGTAATCACGTTCCATGACGTGATCTGATGTGAGCAGCAATCAGTTAAAAGGGGAGTTTCCTTGGGGATCTGGCCTGCCTCCAGTATGTAAATGGTGAAGCTCTTTCTCCCCCTACCCTCCCCCTCTATCCCCTTTCTCTTTCTTCTCCACCCTGCACTCTCCTCCTTGCCTGACCTCAGGTTCCTGGACATAAGCCTGTAGACATCTCTGGCCTGCCACCTGACCTGCAGATTTTAGGTCATCAGCAGCCACAAGTCCCTGAGCAGACCTGATCCTTAGCGTGCCAGCTGGCTTCCAAGCAGTGAAGAATGACATCAAGGTTCTCACGCACAGCTAGGCCAACACCAAATTAATTTCAAACTCTGACTTGAATGATTGGAAAATGTCGTGCAAACTACCGGTCTCTGCTGTCCTGGTCAACATCCTGTCTGCAGCCATCAGGAATATAAGCCACATGTTGTTGTTGTTGTTTTTATGTGCCATCGAGTCGGTTCTGGCTCGTAGCGACCCTACTTACAACAGAATGAAACACTGCCCGGTCCTGCAACGTCCTTACAATTGTCGTTTTGCTTGAGCCCATGTTGCAGCCACCGTGTCAATCCACCTCTTTAAGGCTCTTCCTCTTTTCCATTAACCCTGTACTTTACCAGGTATGATTTCCTTCTCCAGGGACTGATCCCTCCTGAAAACATGTCCAAAGTATGTAAGACTCAGTCTCGCCATCCTTGCTTCTAACGGAGCATTCTGGTTGTACTTCTTTCAAAATAGATTTGTTCAGTCTTTCGGCAGTCCATGGTATATTCAGTATTCTTTGCCACCACCACAATTTGAAGGCATCAATTCTTCTTCATTCTTCCTCATTCACTGTCCAGCTTTCACGTGCATATGACGCGATTGAAAATACCATGGCTTGGGTCAGGAGCACCTTAGTCTTCAAGGTGACATCTTTGCTTCTCAGCACTTTAAAGAAGTCTTTTGTAGCAGATCTGCTCAATGCAACGCATCTTTTGATTTCTTGACTGCTGCTTCCGTGGGCGTTGATTGTGGATCCAAGTAAAACGAAATGCTTGACAACTTCAGTCTTTCCTCCATTTATCATGATGTTGCTCATTAGTTCAGTTGTGAGGATTTTTGTTTTCTTTATGTTGAGGTGTAATCCATACGGAAGGCCGTGGTCCTTTGATCTTTGTTAGTAAGTGCTTCAAGTCCTCTTCACTTTCAACAAGCAAGGTTCTGTCACCTGCATAACAAATGTTCTTAATGCATCTTCCTCCAATCCTGATGCCCCGTTCTTCTTCATATAATCCAGCTTCTTAGATTATTTGCTCAGCATACAGATTGAATAGTTATGGTGAAAGAATACAACCCTGATGAACAACTTTCCTAACTTTAACCCACTCAGTATCCCCCTGTTCTGTCTGAACAACTGCCTCTTGATCTATGTACAGGTTCCTCAGGAGCACAATTAAGTGTTCTGGAATTTCGATTCTTTGCAATGTCATCCATAATTTGTTATGATCCACACAGCCAAATGCCTTTGCATAGTCAATAAAACACAGGTAAACATCCTTCCGGTATTCTTTGTTTTCAGCCAGGATCCATCTGACATCAGCAATGATATCCCTGGTTCCACATCCTCTTCTGAATCTGGCCTGAGTTTCTGGCAGTGCTCTGTTGATATACTCCTACAGCTGCTTTTGAAGGATCTTCAGCAAAATTTTGCTTGCGTGAGATATTAATGATATAGTTCTATGATTTTCGTATTCTGCTGTATCACCTTTCTTGGGAATAGGCAGAAATATTGATCTCTTCCACTTGGTTGGTCAGGAAGCTACTTCCATATTTCTTGGCATAGATGAGGAGCACTTCCAGTGCTAGAACCATTTGTTCAAACATCTCAATTGATATTTCCTCAATTCCTGGAGCCTTGTTTTTCATCAATGTCTTCAGTGCAGCTTGGGCTTCTTCCTTCAGGACCATCGGTTCCTGATCATATGCTACCTCTTGACATTGTTGACTGTCATCTAATTCATTTGGGTGTAATGACTCTGTATATTCCTTCTATCTTCTTTTGATGCTTCCTGTGTCATTTAATATTTTCCCCAAAGAATCCTTCACTATTGCAACTTGAAGCTTGAATTTTTTTTTCAGTTCTTTCAGCTTGAGAAACGTTCTTCCCTTTTGGTTTTCTATGTCCAGCTCTTTGCACATGTCATTGTAATACTTTACTTTGTTTTCTCAAGCCAGCCTTTGAAATCTTCTGTTTAGTTCTTTTACTTCATCATTTCTTCCTTTTGTTTTAGCTGCTCGATGTTCAAAAGCAAGTTTCAGAGTCTCTTCTGATGTCCATCTTGGTCTTTCCTTTCTTTCCTGTCTTTTCAGTCACCTCTTTCTTTCTTCAGGTAGGAGATCCTTGATGTCATCCCACGACTTGTCTGGTTTTCAGTTGTTAGTGTTCAACGTGTCAAATCTATTCTTGAAATGGTCTCTATATTCAGGTGGGATATACTCTATGTCGTATTTGGCTCTCGTGGACTTGCTCTGATTTTCTTCAGGTTCAGCTTGAAGTTGCATATGAGCAATTGATGGTCTGTTCCACAGTCAGCCCCTGGCCTTTTTCTGACTGATGATATTGAGCTTTTCCATCATCTCTTTTCACAGATGTAGTCGATTTGATTCCTTTGTGTTCTGCTTGGTGAGGTCCATGTGCATAGTTGCCGTTTATGTTGGTGAAAAAAGGTATTTGCAATGAAGAAGTCATTGGTCTTGCAAAATTCTAACATTCGATCTCCAGCATTGTTTCTATCACCAAGGCCATATTTTCCAGCTACCAATCCTTCTTCGTTTCCAACTTTCACATCCCAATCACCATAATTATCAATGCATCCTGATTGCATGTTAGATCAATCTTCAAACTGCAGAAGCTGGTAAAAACTTCAATTTCTTCATCTTTGGCCTTAGTGGTTGGTGCATAAATTTGAATAAGATTTGCATTAACTGGTCTTCCTTGTAGGTGTATGGATATTGTCCCATCACTGACGGTGTTGTACCTCAGGATAGATCTTGAAACTTTCTTTTTGATGATGAATGCAACACCATTCCTCTTCTTGTTGTCATTCCTGGCATAGTAGATTATATGACCATCTGATTCAAAATGGCCAACACCAGTGCATTTCAACTCACTAATACCTAGGATATCGATGTTTATGCATTTCATTTCATTTTTGACAATTCCCAATTTTCGTAGATTCATACTTCATACTTTCCGGGTTCTGATTATTCATGGATCTTTGCAGCTATTTATTCTCATTTTGAGTCATGCCACATCAGCAAGCGAAGGTCCCAAAAGCTTTACTCCATCCATGTCATTAAGGTTGGCTCTACTTTAAGGAGGCAGCACTTCCCCAGTTGTCTTTTGAGTGCCTTCAAACCTGGGGGGCTCATCTTCCATCATTATATCAGACAATGTGCTGCTGCTTTCATAAGGTTTTCACTGTCCAATTCTTTTCAGAAGTAGACTGCCAGGTGCTTCGTCCTAGTCTGTCTTAGTCTGGAAGCTCAGCTGAAACCTGTCCTCCATGGGTGACCCTGCTGGTATCTGAATACCTATGGCATAGCTTCCAGCATCCCAGCAACATGGAAGCACCCACAGTACAAGAAACTGACAGACACGTGTGGGATAAGCAGCATAAAAAAAGCATAGGGACAGATAAATCAAACAGAGCTCCAGTGTACAAAAAAAGGAGGTAGCTGGCTAAGCACCTCACTGGCAGGGATGTTTTGGGAGGTATACAGTGTGGACTTCTCTGAAGAGAAGACCTAGGATTTATTCTGATTCCCAAATCACAATTCAGCTTTAATACCCTCAAACCAGATATTGTGGTCAAGTCGATTGCAACTCATGGAAACCCCACGTGTGTCAGAGGGGAATTGTGCTCCATAGAGTTTTCTTTTCTTTTCTTTTTTTTTCTGATGTGTATTTGGGAAAGGTTTACACAGGATGTTAGATTCCCATTCGACAATTTCAACACAAATTGGTGACATTGGTTACATTCTTTACAATGTGTGAACATTCTCATTATTTTCGTTCTAGTTGTTCTGTTTTCTTAGGGTATTCAATAGTTGAATTTTCAGAAGCGTATCACCAGGTGTATCTTCTGAGGTGCCTCTGGGTGGACTTAAACTTCCAACCTTTTGGTTAACAGCTGAGAGTGTTAACTGTTTGTACCCTCAGGGGCCCTTTTATATGCCAAAACCCTTCTTATAAGTTAAGGAACTACCTAGGTGCTTCGGAACAAAAGGTCAGAAAGTGCCATTGGTGAGACAATGCATCTCAAGCTTTCATTAGCATCACTGGCAGGCTCAGGAAGCTGAATCTTTGGCAACTTGTTTCTGAACCAAGTCATCTAGAACCACCTTCAAGAAACTGTGAGAAGCACCAGCTTAGAAAAATGGCAAGGCGGTGAGATGTGCAGGTCAGAGACTGTGCTTCTTTGAATGACCAAGGGCCAGAACGATCCATCATGGGTGGCCTGGCAAAGAATTAAGAGGAACCTTCATGTGGTACAAGTTGGGTAAAGGCCCTGCCTGTGCTTTCCACGTTCAGAGCTGGCTCTGTCCATGTCCCTAGGCTGGCCTTTTCTGTTTTTTCTTGTTATTACTGTTGTCAGCTAATACTGAGTTTGCCTTCCGACTCATAGCAACTCCATGCACACCAGAACAAAATGCTCCCAAGTCCTGCACCATTCCCATGGCCGGCTGTGGATTAAACCATTGTGATGCATAGGGACTTCATTGGCTGACTGTCTATTCCTTAGGAGCTCAGATATGTAACCATTTATCACATCGTACTCAATATATTCCACCCTCAAAAGAGCGTACGAGTTTACATATTAGTTTACATACAAATAAACTAATAATCTTTAGATTTGTTATTGTTCGTTGAATAAATTTATAATGGAAACTGACTTGCTGGGCAGAGACATCCAAACTGAGGCCTGGGGAAGATTTGTGGTTTGTCTTGCTATTTTCACTATTTCTTGACCCAGAGTGGCTACCTAACCGCTACCTACCTAATCTTCTATCTAACTGAGAAAGAAGGAAATAGCAACAAAAAAGAAGAGTTACTACAACAGGTCCAAAAGCTAGACTTTAACTCACCATCGACCAAGCTAGAAAGGATAGGTATGGATGTATTAAAAAATGAATATTGATCATATTGAGTCCTCTTTTCCGAAAGTGAACCATGCTACTAGCCTGGAGGAGGAAGATGACTCCCAGCAGAAACTCTGCACCTGCACAAATTTGATTTGAAGGAGAACTTGCTCAACATTGATTAGATAATTAATGACGACGAACACATGTTAGCACCTGTCTATATACACACACTAGTGACAAAATTGCATATATTAAAAAAGGAAAATAAAACAACTGATCC
Source organism: Loxodonta africana (assembly GCF_030014295.1). Taxonomy (NCBI): domain Eukaryota; kingdom Metazoa; phylum Chordata; class Mammalia; order Proboscidea; family Elephantidae; genus Loxodonta; species Loxodonta africana. Next base: position 112,724,905 of record NC_087350.1, read on the forward strand.
CATAGACAATCTTGTGATCTCTTTGTAAAGATCACACTTTCTAGCACCAGTTAGAGAAAATTTCATTTAAAAGGAAAGAATACCCAAAACCTAAGAGATTCCAGTAACTACCCCAATCCTTAAATTCACATTACATGTTTGAGAGTCACCGTATTAGTTTGCTATTGCTGCTGTAACAAATTACCACAAACCTAGTGGCTTAAAACAAGGCAAATTTTCAAGGGTCATCACGTTGTAGCAGGTATCACGATTTCATTTCTCTTTATGGATAAGTAATATTCCATTGTATGGTTTAGACCATATTTTGTTTATCCATTCATTTGTTGGTAGACACGTGGGTTCTTTCTACCATTTGAGTATTGTGAATAACACTGCAATGAACATTCATGTACAAGTATCTGTTTAAGTCCCTGATTTCAAGTCTTCTGGGTCTATACCCAGGAGTGGAATTTCTGGGTCATATGGTGTCCAGCAAACCTGGTTGCTTTCTCAGAGATTCCTGAATTTCAAGCCAAAAGTAGCCACCATTTGGCTCTGGGAAGCTTTGAGCATTTTTTGTTTTTGTTTTTAATGAAGGCTCTATATTTGTATCTTACTATATTTATAACTGCTTCATCTTGAGGGTTGTACTGGTTCAGTGGTAGAATTCTCACCTTCCATGTAGAGACCTCGGTTTGATTTTTAACCAGTCCACCTCCTATGCCCTCACCACTCATCTGCCACTGGAGGCTTGCATGCTGCTATGATGCTGAACAGGTTTTAGCAGAGATTCCAGACTAAGCCAGGCTAGGAAGAAAGGCCTGGCAAACTACTTCTGAAAATGCGCCAAAGAAAACCCCATGGATCACACAATCCAATCTGCAACTGTTCATGAGGATGGCACAGGATCAGGCAGTATTTCGTCCTAGTGGGCATGGGGTCACCATGAGTCAGGGGCTGACTCAACAGCAGCTAACAGCAAACAAGAACAACCCCACGTTGAAGGTTACTTCACAATGCACAGTCACTTGGGTATAGAATTAAAAACAAACAAAAAACCCAAACCTGTTGCCATGGACTCCATTCCGACTCATGGCAACTCCATGTGTTACAGAGTAGAACTGTGCTCCATAGGGTTGCTTGGTTATAATCTTTATGGAAGTAGATTGCCAGGCCTTTCTTTTCAGATGCTGATCAGTGGGTTCAAACTGACAACCTTTAGGTTAGTAGCCAATGCAGACCATTTGTGCCACCCAAAGCCTTGGGGACAGTGAAATGGTGAAGGAGTTCTCCTTGTCCAAAGGCACTGAGAGTCTAAAAGCTCACCATCTTCTTCAGAAGTGAAGCCAGGGCCTATGACACCCATACCCCATTGCCCCTGAGTCAACTCTGACTCACAGTGACCCTACAGAACAGAGTAAAACTGTCCCATAGGGTTTCCAAGAAGCAGACTGCCACATCTTTCTCCCACGGAGACGCTGGTGGATTTTCACCTCTGTCCTTCTGGTTGGCACCTGAGCACTTAACTAGTGCACCACCAGGGCTCCTTATAGTCTCTATGCTTGTTTTACAGAAATCAGGAGAGGACAGTCTGAATGGAGTATAATCACAAAGATATGGGATTTTAAATCTGGAAGCAACTTTAGAGATTCTCATGTCCAGATTTCCTACACTTGTAATTAAAAAAAAAAAAAAGCTTATCTCAGGATGAGAGGTGAAATTAGTCTTCCCAAGGACCAGTGATGCAGGACTTTGACAGAGAAAGCCTGCTGCCAAAGGAGAGACTGGAGCTGGTCCTTGGAGACTGCCTACAACTAGGGTGAGGACAATTTTGTGCCTGAACCGACCCTTTAAAATGTTATCGAATTCAGAGGTGTTGGCAGCACATGAAGAAGCAGGTCCCCCTGTCCTGGCATCCAGACCCCCACCTCTTTTCAGGTCCATGTGGGTACATGTGCTCTGCCCCCTGGTGGGACCCCGTGGTATTAAAGCATGAGAGGTATAGAGGACTGATCATGGGTCAGAGGACCTTCTCTGAGGGACACGGAGTCCGACCCCCAAGGGAGAATGATCAACTTTCAGAAGACAAGGGAGGTGTCCAGCTTTGGTGCTGTTTCAGGGAGGGATATGGGAAAGGGATCCCCTCCCTGGGAAGGAGTCTTCCTCTTAGAATCCTGGGGAGGGTTGAAGCACAGAGAGAGGGAGACCTCCCTCACTGGAGGTGGAGATGAAAGTAGAATCCAGGAGAACTTCCTGGAGGAGGGGCAGTTTGCTCCCAGCTTTGAGAGCAGGCTAGGCCTGGATGGGAGTGGGGAGAGGGCCTCCCACAGGAGCACAGACCTACTTCCTGGACCCTCCCTACCTGGCACCCAACCCAGGCTCTGAGCACCACGCCCTCCCTGTGGCCCAGGAATAGAGGTGATCCTGAGATTCAGGTGTTCCAGTCGACCTGCAACAATGACGGTGTCACTCCAGGAGCACTTTGGGGCCTAGTTCTAGTTCAGCGAGGGGCTCGGGGGACTGAGAAGTAAGGCTTGGGCAGGAGGTGGGGAAGAAGAGGGGTGTGGCTCCTGATGCTGTTTCAGAGAGCAGACCCAGGCCGGAGGGATACTCAGTGTCTCCTGTGTCCCCAGGCTCTCCATGTCCATCTGGCCCAATGTCTTGTTGCCGCACTGGGCAGAGTGATCCTAGGACACCAGACCCCACGTGGGTGGGGACACTGAGATGGAAGAGGTGACGGTGGGACACCATGGGACCCAACACGAGGACAATATTTTGTGCCTGCGAGAAGGGGAGGCGGGCCACTTATACGGGCAGTCCCAGGCCACACAGGCGCCATTCACACTGGGCCTTGCACAGCGGCCTGGCCACTCTTGGCAGTGTCCACTGGCATCCCTCATGCTAAGAAGGCTACGTGCCGTGCTCTCCGTGAGCTGACACCCACGTCCACCCCAGGGTGGGGTCCTGGCCCCAGCCCTCCCTGAGCTAGCACTGAAGCAGTTCCCATATCCAAACCCTCAATACACTGCAGGGAAACTGAATCCAAGAGAAAGGCAGGGACGGCCCAGAACAAACAAGTGGGCAGAGTCCAGTAGATGAGGAAGATTCTGGCCTCCTAGTCCAGGGCTCAGCCCCTATCATGGGGTTTGCTTTGAGAACAAGAGCTGCCAAGATGTGGGGAAACCCAGGTACTCCCTACCGTTGTAAGGCCGATTTCATCTCACAACCACCACACACATACACAGGTACACGCACACACACGCGCACACATTGACTTCACAGATGGGGTCATGAGGGTGGGGTCAGAAGAGAAGAGGACACCAAGGAGGCGATCCACTGGAAAGAAGAGAGAGGGTAGAGGCAGCTCTGTCTTGGGATAGTGGCCCTCAATCTCCTAGCTACAACCGCACGGCCCACAACACAGGACAGGGAGACGCTGGGTGAAGGGAGAGGGACCCTAAGGTTCCCAGGGGTCTACCAGGGCCAGCATCCCCACAGAAACACAGAGTGGATAAGGCCTGGTCCTACAGTCAATGCTCTGGTTCCCTGGAGCTAGGACAAGGCCACTTCAGAGTAGAGGGGGCTGCAGGACGGAAAGCCTCAGTTTCCTCCTCTGTACATTGTGGTGCTTAGAGTGGGTGAGCCCCAGGATTCCAAGGCTCACAGAAGTGTCTGCTGGCCTCGGTTCTCTGTGGATGACCCACTGCGCTCTGAGGTCCTAGGAAAGTTCTTCCTAATTTCCTGAGCTGATTATTCCCCCAACAAGAGCACTGGGGTGCAGGGACTAGGAACTTGGAGTCCAGCAGGGCAGGGCAGAGCCATGGACCATGAGACCAGGTCCAGTCCTTGGTGGAACCTCGGGGTCCTCCTAAGAAATTAGGGCCTTTGCCCTGAATGTGGGGAGGGTACCTCCTGAGTATTTTGGATACCCCCGGGCCTGTTGAGGCAAAGAGGGGACTAGGGAGTCTCCGTTTTTCACCATATCACCAGTTTAACTGCAGGTCCTGGTCCTTTGCTCCCTAGGATCCAGGAGATCTGCTGCCTCCAGGACACCTGAACACAGGTATGGGATAGGAGCTTTCTTGCCTGGGGCTGCAGGGCTAGTGCACAATGGAGCAGAGAGGGACAAGAGCATGGAGACAGATACATGGGAGAGAAAAGAGGAAATTCATTAGAGAAAATAAAGCAGGGTCCAGCCAGTTAGAGAGGGATGGGGCCACTGGATGGGGGTCCAGAGGCCTCACTGAGGTGATATTAATATGTGACCAGAATGACAGGAGGGGCCAGACCTGCATGGGTCAGGGAACAATGTGCCAGGGAGAAGGTACAGCTGGTGCAGAGACTGGGAGGCAGGGTGAGTTTACCCAGAGAGGGGGTTGGAATGATGCCAGTGTGGCTGGAGTGAGCTGTGGAGAAGAGGAGGGAGGGAGGAGGAGGGCAGGTCTAGGTCCTAGGTGAGTTGGAGGAGCTATCTCCTCCTCTGTGACATCACACCAAAACTTTGCAGCTTGCGAAAACAAACTGATGATCTCCCTGTCTCTGTGGACAGTAATGCTGCATGGATAAGCTGATGACTCTGCCCAAGTTCTCTCAGGAGGCAATGTGGTCTCAGCTGAGGCTTGACTGGGGAGGATCCACTCCCTACTCACTCTGTTGTGGGCAGGAGTCTTTCTTGTCAGTTGCTGGACTGGGTCCTCAACTCCTCTCTGTTGATCAGGCCACGTTAGGTCATTGTCGCATGGGCATTATAGGGCAGGCCAAACATACCAGCTGCTTTCCAGGGGGAAAGAGTGGGAAATGACAGTGAGAAAGAGAAAAAGAGAGAGAGAGAGATGACAGGGAGAACATAAGAGAGAGCCAGGAGGCATCGCCCCTAATAGGGTCACTATGAGTTGAAATTCACTCTAAGGCACCTTATAACCACAATAAGATTCCTGGGAAGCAAGTCCCTGAGTCCAGCCCACACTAGTGAAGGAGGTCGCACAGGATGTTGAGACCCGAAGGAGAGATTTTGGGGGGCCGTTGTGCAGGCTACCCACCTCCTAGTCCGAGATGAGGCACTGGGTCTGATTCTAAATAATGGAAGTTATTGGAGGCTTTTGTGCAGAGGGTAGGAATATCTGATGTTTAATTCTGAGCCCTGCTGGGGCAGAGAGAGAAACCAGGCCCAGAGGGGAAGTAACTTTCCTAAGCTCACAGGAAGAGAATCCACCCTGTTTGGGGGTGTACTCCATGCTACTTCCCACTCCTGCTTGTAATTCGGCCATCTGTGAGTTTGTGTATTAGCTACAGGTGACACCAGCCCAAGGGTTTACTGGTGTTTTCTCACATACACCTGCTGACTTCCCTAGGAAGAAGATGCTAGAATGATCCCCACTGTGTGCTAAGGAGACTGAGGAGGCACTGAGAAGCACAAAGACTGTGTCCACACTCACAAACTTATTAAGAGGGATGATCTGTATCTGAATCCAGCTCTCTCTGCTCAAAACTGGGGCCCTGGCTGCACCCAGGCCTACCCCAGGTTCTGTGGGAGGAGCTGCTGGTGGCGTATCTGTGCACAGTTCTAGAGATGGCATGGGGAGAGGTGAGAATTCAGTACCTCAGATGCAATTTTGGGGGGGACTTATCTTAGGTCAGGTACAGGTCAGGGGACCCAGGATATGACCTCACTTCCTTGGTGATGGAGTACATAGAACTTGGAATGCTGGTAACCAGGCACCCATATACTAGAGACAGCCTCTTACTTGCTCACTTGAGTGGAGACACTCGACCTAGAAAGATGTTTTCTTGTTGTTGCTCATCATCTTCCCCTGTGTCGAACCTTGAGAAACCCAGGAGTTCGACCCTTTCACGAAGGCTGAGACGTGGTCTCATCCCCCATCCCCGAAGGCTCTGGCCATTTACCAGAAAGAAACCGAAGGTAACACAGGGTGGCCCAAATGCCAGTCCAGGCCAGGCCACCACTGTGATCCCACCTGGGCCACCCCACATCCCTCCTGACTGATTGGCAATAGGGTGGTGGGTGGGCCGAGTCTATCACGTTTGGGTGTCTTGCAGACTGGCGGCTGGGGTGGCACAGTTGGATACCTGCTTCACATCCTTGTCCAACCAGCTTCATCACATAGGACGTTGGGATCTGTATCTCTACCCAGGAATCATAGTTCTGACCAGGGCTTTAGGGAGGGATGGTCAGGGGGATCACGCCCTGAGTCAGCACACTTACCTGGGCCTTCTAGGAGCTCGAGTTCACCCTGTATGTGGCAGTCACCCCACAGTCCTAGCTGCAGGCATTGACTGCCCATTGGTGACCTTGTGCTAGACCAACTGTTCCTAGATCCTGGTGCAATACACAGAGGTCCATATCTTCACCTTGCTCCTGAGTCCCCTCCTCCCCCTGCAATCTCTCCTCCTTCCTGGAATGTGGGAGGCGGAGAGGGGCTGCAGAGCACAGGGCGGCCCTGTCCAGTGGATGTGGCTGGGGCTGCATGGTGTAGCCTCTGGCTGAACCTTTCTGTATGCAGTATAGGCAGGAAAGTAGGAGCTCCTCGAAGGTCTAGGGGACACAAGGGCCTGAAGGGGCAGAGATGAATGGTGGAGGCTTAGGGAAGCCCTTAATGCCCCCTGTACCACTGTTGGGCACTCTCTCTGCAGAAGCCCCCACAGGAGATCCGCGAGGAGAAGGAGGATGGCATTATCTACTCCATCTATCCCAAGAAAGGGGCCAAGAAGGGCTGGCGCAAGCTCTGGGTGAGTGTGTGTGGGCAGGGTCCCAAGCCAGGACCCTGAGATGACCAGATGGGACACATGTGCCAGACACCACCTGGAGATCCCTAGATCCCTCCCAGGGATGTCGCTCTCAAGGGCCACAGTTCCCTCCCAAAGAAATCCGCCAAAACCATTCCCTTACCCCCCAACTGCCCTCCCCACCCCGGCCAGGTACAGAGTCACTGTATATTTGTAGGAATATCAGAAAAGAGTCTTTTGTACTGTTTTTGCTGCACATCAGCTCAGACATCTTTTTCCATGTTGTTCTTGTTTCAGTGTTGAACTCTACAGTCCCAGGGCAGTAGTCAGCTGGGCTCTCCTTCCACACCTGCTCCCAGCCTCTCACATCCTCATGCTTAGCAGGCTTCTTTTACCCAAAAGCACAGGGCTCAGGCTATGATGCACATATTTCTGCAACCTGCAATCTCAGGGAACACATCACCATGACCACTCCAAGTCAGGAGCTCTGTCCTGACTCAGCTGCAGAAAATTCCAGAAGGGAGGCTGGTTCCCACAGTGACTGACCATCTCACTGCTGCTGGCCCTGGGCTGATTCCTTCTGATGCCCTTTCAGCAGGGCTGAAGGAACCTCACGTGTGTCCTGACACACTGACCCACAGCAGGACTGCAGGAACCTCACGTGTGTCCTCACACACTGACCCACAGCAGGGCTGCAGGAACCTCATGTGTGTCCTCACACACTGACCCACAGCAAGGGTACAGGAACCTCACGTGTGTCCTCATACACTGACCCACAGCAGGGCTGCAGGAACCTCACGTGTGTCCTCACACACTGACCCACAACAGGGCTGCAGGAACCTCACGTGTGTCCTCACACACTGACCACCCAGGACAAACTCCCAGGGGCAGCACGCTGGGGCAAAGGATGTGCACATTCCAAGTTAGGATCCCTAGAGCCAGACTCCTTCCCAAGACAGCTGTCGCAGTCACGTGGCCCAGCAGTCTGTGACACTGGCTCAGTCCCTGCATCCAGGCTGTTCTGGCTATTACGGTTCTTTTCCATTTTTCCCAATCTGCTGTCACATTGGCCACTAGAGCTCCAAGGTCATTCTGAGGTGGTTTTGGCCCTGAGAAGGACCTCTGAGTCCTTTACCGGTCATTCATATATGCCCTTCATGATTGATCTGTTCAGATCCTTGATCCTATGGGGGTCTTTCTCCCACCCAGGGTCTTCTGGCATTCACCTTTTGCTGAATCTGCGACCACTACACCTTTAGCTTTTCAAAACCCCCTTTAAATGCACAGAAAAGAAATTCTGTGTCTTGCTTTGCATTCAGAGGGGGTCTCATGGGTGTGTCTGCTCTGTGCGCTGTCGGGGCTGGGGAGGTAGCGAGCTTGCACCACACTTTCCAGTCTGAGTCAGGAGCAGAGCAGGCCTCACGTGGCACACAGGGAATATCACGGGGCCCTAGCGTCTGACAGTTCTGGGCTCTGATCCCTTGACTGTGACAGACACTGGACAACAATCTGCTGGGTGTTCTCACCTCCACAATAGAGTGTTCTGTGAGGAGTCACAAGGATAATGGCCTTAATACCAAACCAAGCGAAATTTGTTGCTGTGCAGTCCATTCTGACTCGTAGTGACCCGATAGGACAGAGGAGAAATGCCCTATAGGGTTTCCAAGGAGTGGTTTGTGGATTCGAGGTGCAGACATTTTGGTTAGTAGCTAAGCTCCTCAGAGCCACAGCGCCAGCAGAGCTCCACTCAATACAGGGAAGTAATATAATTAACAAAATGGCTTGAGGCTCCTAATATGTTTAATCATCTCCACCTCCTGTTTTCTGTTGGGAGCGTCTTGTCCCACCTCCTGCCACAGGTCACAGAGGTCCCAGACCCCGACCCTCCCTATGGTTCACGTGGTGCCTCTGACGGTATGTCCCTTTATTCTCTCACCCCAGTGTGTACGTGGGTTGGACCAGGACCCAGATGAGACCTGCGTGGTGAGGACAGTCAAGGCTGGCTCACTGGAGAAGCTAGTGGAGCACCTGGTGCCCGCCTTCACAGAGGTGGACTTCTCCTACATCGATATCTTTTTGGGAACCTACAGGACCTTTGCCACCACCCAGCAGGTCCTGGAACTGTTGTTCCAAAGGTGAGCAGCCCGCCCTGCACAGCCCAGAGGGAACTCAGCCCCTTAACCAGCTGTGAGTCTGGGGAATGTCACTCACCTCTCTGTGCCTCAGTTTGCTCCTCTGAAAAGATGGGGGGTAGAGGATCAGCCTCCTTGAATTTACTCTCAGTACCACATGGGACAAGCCATGTAAAGTGTGTACCTGGAACCCCACCAAAAACAAAACTGTTGCCATTGAGTCAATTCCAAACCATAGTGAACTTAGAGGACAAAGTAGAGCTGCCCCACAGGCTTTCCAAGGAGCAGCTAAATTTGAACTGTTGACCTTTTGGTTAGCAGCCAAGCTCTTTAACCACTGTGCCGCTAGACCAGCTCTAGGGAAAAGGCTGCTGGAGGGGCTGGGATGTTCACATTTACTTTTTTCCTTTCTTCCATGAAGAAGCTGTCTGCCTCACCCCTCACTGACTCCATGGTCTTCAGCAATCCTACTCCCCATTTGAAAAGGGGCAGTTGAGATCCTATCAAGTGGGTCCTTGTCCTTTGTGTAGCCAGACCAAGAATCTCTGGTGGCTGACAGAGGGGCCCTAGGACAATCAGACACTGGGAAAGGTGCTGCTTAGCTTCATTCAATCAACAATTATCTATGAAGCCCCTACAGTTGCAGACACTCTTCTAGACACTCAGCATCATCTAGACACAAAGCAGAAAAGAAACCCTGCCCTCCAGATCTTCATCCTAGCCAGGAGGCAGACAGGAAAACTAGACATGAGAAGCAGGTAGTGTCCACAGTATATAACATAGACGCCCTCATGCCTCCTCTAGGTATGGATACAACTGCCCCCATTCAGCCGGGGACAGAGGACCCCAGGACCAGCAGAAAGAGTGAGTGGACATTGGGTGGAGAAAGAGGGTTCTCTGTCTACAAGGAAGACTTCGGGTTGGAGGAGGCCTGTGACAGGATTTGGGCTGGGCATATCCTGGGTCCCACATATGTAGATGCCCCTGCAGGAATGAGGTTAGCAGAGGCCCCACTAGGAGAAAGGAGTCACGCAGAGCTGGGGATGCAGTCTGGGCTTAGTGGGAAGTAAAGTGTTGGCAGGGGGCTCAGTGTGGCCCGTGAAGGTACACTTTCCCCCATAATTCCCTCCCATCTCTGATTATTCCTTCCCCATTTGGCACCATATCAGGAGGTGAGGAAAAACCTGCAACACGGTCATGTACCCTTGTCTTGGGTGCTCATCTCCATGTGGGGCCCTGTCCATCAGCAGAGAGTGGCCGTGGGAGACAGACCTTGTGTTTTCTCAGCCTCAAATACACCTGGAGCACTACTATGTGCCAGGCTGTGAGATAAACATGCAGATACACTGCTTCCTACCCTTTCGGGTTTACTGTCCAGTGGGGAGGGTGTCAGAGGGCAAACAGAGACATGAGTCAGGGTTTGAGGGGGGAGAGTTGGTCAAACCATTGATAGAATTCTCTCTATGACCAAGGCTCTGTTTTAAGCCCCTGCTCAGTGACCAGTTTCCCACTGCCAGGTCAGCCAGAGAGGCTGGTACACAGTAGGGCTAGACTTCAGAAGGTCAGGGACAAAGGGACCCAGTCCCTTGCAGAGATGCCCTGGGAGATCAGTGTGGTGGGAAAGGCCAGGCCTCTGACCCTGCTTTTCATCACGCATCCCCAGTGCCATCTCTTTCATCCTGAAAACCTGGATGGATGAATACCCGGAAGACTTTGACCAGCCGGCACACTTGCCCTGCCTGAAGCTCCTGGTTAAGTACCTGCAGGTGAACATGCCGGGCTCGAACCTGGAACACCGTGCCCTTCTTCTCTGTGCCCAGCTGGACCACCTCGAACCCAGTGAGGCAGAACCAGAGGGTGAGGAGGATTGGGCATGCCTGCATGTGAGCTTGTGAGGGGGACATAGGGTGGGATCCACAAGGAGGACCCACAGAGTTGGGGTTGGGCCAGAGCTCAGAGTAACCTCAGTCCCCCCTCTGGTGGACCATAGTCTGGGAAGACTTCTTGGGGTGGAAATCTAGGCCTTAGACTTCTCTTCAAGGCAGTGGGATATTTTCTGTCATTGGAAAAGCACTAGGAAATGTAGCCATGTTGGTGACTATTTCTCCTCTTGTGCCTCCCTCATCAGGGCCGGCACCAGGTCTAAAAGCAGCTCAGGATCTCTGTCCACCCACAGAAGGAGCTCCAGGGCGACCTCATGAGGCAGATCACACTCCAATACCAACACTGGAGTTCCGTAGAGCATCAGGTCCTCCATCCCCACACCTGTCACCACACAGAGACCCTGCTGGAATGCTGGCGTCTTCTCCTGGATCACCTCCCAGAGCAAATCCAGAACCAACTGTTGGGGTAGATCCTACCCCTGAACCATCACAGGAGCTGGATGGAACACCAGATCCTCAAACACCACCTCCATCAGCAGACAAAGAGCCTGCTGGAGGACTGGGTTCTCTTCCTGGGTCACCTCCAGAACCAGCTCCTGTACCCCCAGCAGATGTCGATCCTACTCCTGTATCAACACGAGAGCTCCACACAGCATCAGCTATTCCATCACCAGCTTCCACACTGGCACCAGAAGGAAAGCCAGCTGGAGGGATGGATTCCCATCCTGGGCCACCACAGGAACCACCTCCTGGACCACCTGCTGGTGTCGATCCTGCTCGTGCAGCAACACTGGGGCTCAGTGTAGCCCCAGTCTCTCCATCTGCTGCTCTGGCCCAGGCACCTGATGAAGGGCTGAACGGGAAGCCACGTTCTAATCCTGGGCCACCTCCGGAACTCAGTCACAGACCACCAGCTGCTGTGGATCCTGCTCCTGCAGCAACACCGGGGCTCAATGTTGCACCAGGTCCTCCATCTCCAGGTCTGGCCCAGGCTCCAGAGGAAGAGGCTGCTGGAAAGCTTGACCATTATCCTGAGGCACCTCCAGAACAAGCTTCCAGACCACCACCTGAGTTCCATTCTATTCCTACAGCAACAGCAGAGCTAGATGTGGCTCCATGTCTTCCATCTCCTGGTCCGGCCCAGGCTCCAGACAACGAGTCTGCTGGGGAGCTGGACTTGTATCCTGGGTCACCTACAGAGCTGTCTCCAGAAGTACCAGCTGATGTCGAGCCTACTCCTGCGCCAACACAGGGGCCCCATGTAGCCCCATGTCCTCCATCTGCTGCTCTGGCCCAGGCACCAGAAGAACAGTCTGATGAAGAGTCGGATTCTTATCCTGAGCCGCCTGCAGAAACAACTCCTAGGCCACCAGTTAATGTTGACCCTGCTTCTGCATCAACACCAGGGCTCAGGTAGCCACAGATCCTCCATCTCCAGCTCCAGCCCAGGCCCCAGAGTCCCAGCAAGTCACCATGCCCACTCCACACCAGCTCCTCAGCCCCAGCCAGGGAGCATCGGCTTCAGAACGAGATCCTTCCTGAACTTCATCTGAGTGGGTATTTCTCTGGTTTATATGTAGCATATTGCAGCTTACTTTATTTACATTTATAGCTCTTACTGTCTTCACCGGTAGATTTCTCATTAAATAAAGTTTTGTTTTAATGGTTTTAATGGGTGTGATACCATGGTTTTATGTACTTTCACGATCCTATCAACTATCACCAGTGTCTATTTCAGAACATTGTCATCAGCACAAACAGAAACCCTCGACCCATTAAGCAGTCCTCCCCATGCCTGTCCCCCGTGCCCTTGGCAATCAGTGATTGGCTTTCTATGCCTATGGATTTACCTGCTCTAGACTTCTTATCTAAATGGAAACATGTGGCCTTTTGTATCTTGCTTCTTACCTTAATGTGTTCGAGGTCCATCCACACTGTAGCACGCGTCAGTTTCGCACTCTAAAGCTCAATGGTATTCCCTTGTGTAGATGGATCATACTTTGTTGACCCAGTCATCTGTTGATGGACATATGGGTTGGTTCCACCTATTGACTGATGGGAGTAGAGCTGCTGTGACCATTCATGGACAGGTATCTGTGTGAGTGCCTGTCTACAGGATAAATCCCTGGGTGGGTAAAGGAAGGTGGGAAGGGTGAGGACACAGTCCAGGTGTGGGGGGGTGAAGTGTCAATGAGGAAGCTGTGGAGATCTCAGGTGTAAGGTGGGAAGCGGTTCAGTAGAAGGCATAAATGTAGGGAGTGAGGAGGTGGGAGGGGTCAGTTGAAGTTCAGGTGTGGTTATTGAGGTGGGAGGGGTCAGGAGGCAGCCCTGGGGTGGGAAGTGAGAAGGTAGGAGTGACCAGGACTCAGCCTGGTTGTGGCAACTGAGGAAGAGGGAGGGGTTAGGAGATGGCTGAGGTGTGGGTAAGGAGGAACTGGGAAAGCTCAGGAACCAGGCAGGTTATGGAAAGTTAAGGGGAGGTAGGAGCCAAGAGAACACCTATGTGAATGTATTGAGTCTTAGGGAGGGAGCTCACCATAGCCCAGGTGCGGTAGCTCAGGAGGTGGTGGGTCAACAGACAGCAAAGGTCTGCAGAGGAAGGAGGTAGAAAGTGTCAGGAGAAAGCACAGGTGTGGTCAGTGAATTGTCAGGAAAGGCCAGGAGGCAGCCTGGGTGTGGGGATGAGGAGGTCTGAGGGGCCAGGAGGCAGCCCGGGTGTGGGGATGAGGAGGTCTGAGGGGCCAGGAGGCAGCCCGGGTGTGGGGAATGAGTAGGTCTGAGGGGCCAGGAGGCAGCCCGGGTGTGGGGATGAGGAGGTCTGAGGGGCCAGGAGGCAGCCCAGGTGTGGGGAGTGAGGAGGTGTGAGGGGACAGGAGACAGCCCAGGTGTGGGGAATGAGGAGCTATGAGGAATCTGGATGTAGCCCAGTGTTACCAAGTGTGTAGATAGAAGGGCAGGAGAACCCCGGTGCAGGTACTGAGGATCCTGTACAACCAGGAGGCGGCAGAGGGTGGGTACTGAGGAAGTGGTAGAGGTTGGGGGGTACCCCACCTATGGAAAGTGATGAAGAGGGAGAGGCCCAGGTATGAGTAATAATTAGGTTGGCAGGACCAGGAGGCAGTCCAGGTGTGGCCCTTTAATCATTTTACATTGGCTGAGGCAAGGTAAGCTCAGATACAGATCAAGACAGCCCAGTTAGCCCATTTCCATCCAGTCAATTCCGACTCATGGTGACCCTATACTATAGATCAAGAGAAAGAGTGAAAATTTGAAACGCTTGATTATACCCACAGGCTCTGAGGAAAACACAGCATACTTGGATACAGGGCCGTTATTGGTTATTGGGGTTGCACCCAGCGCAGGATCACATAAAGCCACATTTGGAGAAGACAGCTTATGTATGCAAGCAGGGCAGGGTAGGATAGATTTCCTGGGGTTTGGGATTCGAAGTGCCGACCTTTTGGTTAGCAGTCGTAGCTCTTAACCACTATGCCACCAGGGTTTCCAGCCCACATAAAGCAGTCTGTTAATTAACCAAGAAGCCCTTGCTGAGGCACCAGGGCACTGTGGGGAGGCTGGAGAACCCCCAGGGAGAGTCTAAAGAGTGCACCCAACCAAGGTAGGCTTCCCATCCCAGAAAGTCAAGCCCCCCTTTACAAAGCCCTGGACTGGCATCCAAATGCCAGAGTTTGCTTTTCAAACTCTCCAACCCTAAGCTGAGGTCACCTCCACTTTTTATTTTACTAAGCAGAATATTAAGTTCATATGCTTTGGTTCTTATCTTTATTCAGAGACATTAATGACATTTACTGTGCTGGGCGACCATCACCACTATCCATCCCCAGATGTTTTTCATCACCGAAAAGGGAACCCAGTGCCCCTTCAGCAACAGCTCCTCATTTCTCCCTCCCCTCAACCCCTGGTCACCACTGATACCTTCTTATCTCCATGGACTTGCCAAAAAAGCCTGGTGGCGCAGTGGTTAAGTGCTCGGCTGTGAACTGAAAAGTTTTCAGATGAAACCCACCAGGTGCTCCACTGAAGAAACGACCTGGTGATCTGCTCCCATGAAGATTAGAGCCTAGAAAACCCCGTGGGGCAGTTCTACTCTGTCACGTGGGGTCAGAATGAGTTGGAATCAATTCAAAGGCTACTAACAACACCACCAATGCATTTGTCTAGTTTAGACATTTAAGTGGGATCATACGACACTTTTCCTTTTGAGTCTGACTTGCTTCACTCAGCGTGTTTTCAAGGTTCACCATGTATGGCATGCATCAGGGCTTCGTTTCCCTTTATGGAGGAGTGATATTCCACTGTATGGATAGACCATATTTTGCTTATCCATTCCTTTGTTGGTGGACACTTGGGTTGTTTCCATCATTTGACTATTGTGAATAATACCGCAGTGAACATTCATGTACACGTATCTGCGTGAGGCCCTGATTTCAAGTCCTTTAGGGCTAATCTAGGAGTGGCATTGCTGGGTCATATAGTGACCAGAGAACCTAGTTGTTTTCTCAGAGATTCTTGAATTTCAAACAGAAAGTAGCCCCCATTTGACTCTAGGAAGTTTTGAGAATTTTTTTTTTTTTTAATTAAAGCTCTATAAAACCAAAACCAAACCAAACACAGTACAGTTGAGTCAATTCCCACTCATATTATAGGACAGAGTAGAACTGACCCATACAGTTTCCAAGGAGCACCTAGTGGATTCGAAAAGCTGACCCTTTGGTTAGCAGCTGTTTCCAGTCTGTGAAAAGACACTCTATTTGTAGGTGTGACATGGTGTCATCTTTCTTCCTAAAACCCGGGCCGACCTGCTGGTACAGACATTGTTCTTGCGCAAGCCGGGGCCCGTGCCCACTTGTAAAGCAGCAGGAAAGGGGAAGATACAACAAGTTTCTCACCAGGTAGACATCAAGCACTGAGGCGTTATCATTCTGCGCTTCCAGAGTGTCTGTCTCAGAGGTTAGGTAGAAGGTCCCCTCCTCCAGGGTAAATGTTGAACTGCAAGGTAACACTTTGCTGGAAAAATATTCAAGGGTCATGAGCAGGTTGCCACCAGAACGAAATCCATAGAAACCTCCATGATTGTGGCTACAGATAACTGGGGTGGGGATGGTCTGGGGGTTGAAAAACTTTTTTTTTATGCTGTTCAAAGGGGATATGGTCAGACCTGGAGATACAGTACTTGAGTTAATCTATTAGATTGTGGGTGCCATGACCCAGAATATACTTTATGACAACTGTGCACGTGTCTTTAGTTAGTAGTGCGTTTCCTCTCCCTGCTTCTTTGTGTTTTCCAGACGCGATTTGTGAAGCTCATACCTGTGAGTAGGGACTTGCTGGGGACCAAGAAGCCCGCTGCTCATCTTTGACTCTGGATAGTTGCTTCTCGCTGGTTAAGTTCTCCTCTCTTGGTGCTCACACTTTGCCACTTCATAGAAGACAACCTTGTGCATAGTTAGCAATGGTGATGTCTGTTCTTTTTACTATTGTATTTTTCTTTTTGGCATGAAAGGTTTAATTACATCAGTGGTTAAACACAATTTTCTGCCCCCCCGCCAGGGAGCCCCAGTGGCAACAAAAGTTAAGCAAGGCTGCTACCCAAGAGGTTGGCAGTGCAATGGGAGAAAAGACCTGGTGATCTGCTTCTGTAGACATTAGAGCCTTGGAAACCCTATGGGGCAGTTCTACTCTGTCATATGGGGTCACTATGATTTGGAATCGACCGGACAGCATCCCACAATAATAACAACCCTCAGGGTTCCTGATTCGGGAGCTCTGGTGTACGGTGCATGAGTTTGTATCAGGTGGTACTGATGCTGCTGGTCTGGTCCAGGGACCACTATTTGTGCCACACGGAATTACATAATTAGAATGTTGTGTTATATGCTTTCATCATACTGAAGCATATAAGGGAAACCCTGGTGGCGTAGTGATTAAGTGCTACGGCTGCTAACCAAGAGGTCGGCAGTTCGAATCCCCCAGTTGCTCCTTGGAAACTCTATTGGGCAATTCTACTCTGTCCTATGGGTTCGCTATGAGCTGGAGTCGACTTCTCGGCAGTTGGTGCTTGGTTAAGCATATAAGACAATGCTCTAATTGTCGACTCAACGGCAATGGCTTTAGGATTGTATGCTGTGTAAGGAGAGTCCAAAGTGCACCTCAGTAACAAGGACACAAAAGCCAATGGAATGCAGGTAGAGAGCTGTTTATGCAGGGAAACTGCCTTGTTTTGTCGTGAGATGACAACCAGTGTTCACTGTTGAAGTAATTGGTCCATCTTGGTGGTGTCAGCTGCCCTGGAGTCAACCCTAACTCATGGCGACCCCATGCACAGTGGGACAAAATGCTGCCTGGTCCTGTGCCAACCCTGTGATCAGTTTTCAGTCAGATCATTGTGACCCACAGGGTTTTCACTGGCTGATTTTGAGAACTAGATTGCCAGGCTGTTCTTCCTAGTCCATCTTAGTATGGAAAGCTCCGCTGAAACCTGCTCAGCATCATAGCAACACGGAAGCCTCCAAGGAGAGATGGGTGCTGGCTGTGCACGAGGTGCACTGGCCGGAAGTCAAACCCGGGTCTCCCTCATAACTACCATCTCGAACCAAATAGTGTTTAAATTGGGTATTAATTTTTTTTTTTTTTAGGGGCTCAGGAATGCACAATTTTTTTCTTCTTTGAAATACAGGGCAGTTTTGTTTTTAACCTGTGGAAATTTGCCATGTGAAGGTTTCTGCAGGCACAAATTGTCCCCAGGGTTTGGATGTTTGGTGTTAGGAGAACTGGGCAGGGGTGGCCATCTGCCATATGGAGGGAACCTCAGCATGGCGCGTGGTCGCCCCCTGGTGGTCGAGCTGAGAGCAGCTGTGGAGAAGAAAGCCTTCCCCGCTCACCTTCCATACCATGTCCTCTTCCTGAGATCCCCTCCTGGCTTAGCTCAGAGCTCACCTCTGCTGACAACACCCTGTCTAAAGTCATCCTCTTAAGGAGCCCTGGTGGCACAATGGTTAAGTGCTCAGCTGCTAACTGACTGGCTGAACCCACCAGAAGCTCCACAGAAAAAAGACCTGGTGATCTGGTTCAGTAAAGATGACAGCCTAGGAAACCCTATGGGGCAGCTCTACTCTGTCCCATGTTCTCGCTATGAGTGGGAGTTGACTTAATGGCACCCAGCAACAACAACAAGGTCACCCTCTCAGGATGGGAGACTGCTGAGGACATTATAACCTCTGTGCCTCTCATCTGGGAACTGCACGTAATTCTCTCTGTGAACATCTGACTCTGAATTGAAGACACACGAACTAGTTAGGAATCCTGACCTTTTCAATATCAAACAAAGAAATGAAAAAGTTGCCAAAAAACTGCGTAGTTTTCCTGGTCATAAAAGTAAGGCATATTGAGAACACTTTGAAAATAAAGAATAGTAGGAGGAAAGGAATGTGTCTTGGTGGCACAGTGGTTAAAGTGCTCGACTGCTCACTGAAAGGTCAGCGGTTTGAACCCACCAGCTGCTCTGCAGGAGAAAAGATGGGGCAGTCTGCTCCTGTCAAGATTACAGCCGTGGAAACTATATGGGGCAGTTCGATTCTGTCCTACAGGCTCACTAGGAGTCAGAATCAAGTTGAAGGCAAAGGATTTTGGTTTATGTAAAATATACAATAGGGGGGTGCCAAAAAATATGCTACAAAAAAATTAGTGATTTCCCAGACTTTCTGAATTGTGGGCCATGTTGCTTTTATGATAATTTTTTTAAGTAACTTCCTCCATCTGATTTTAATTTTTAGTTACTTCTATTCATCTTCTTCCTAATAAAGGTATAAGCAAGAATATTGTGGTTGTGCTTGTTCTTTTCAAAATTTTATTTCTTTAGTGGTCCTACATGCATATGGTATAAAATACAGCAGAAAGTAGCCCTCTTTGCCCATATCCTCGTGTGATTTAGAGGTCTCCTGCCTAGAAGCAAACTCTTTTTGGGAGTATTTTTTTAAGTATAATAGTTACCTTTTGGTTTTGGAACCTAAGAGTATGTCACTGACATGGTTAAAAGATAATAAAAAAAAAAAAAACAGAAACATTAGTGTATTCTCCAGGATTCAAGAAGTACATTTTTCAATGATATTTTTTAAAAAATATATTATTACCAGAAAAAGGAAATACCAGATTTCCTTGGTTCATAGAATCAAAATTTGATAAAATCAAAATCATCCCTTTTTTAACCTTTATTATCTACTCTGTTTTACACATGTATTAGTTTTCCATCTTGGTAAGTAGACTATTTTTGCATCATTAAATTTGGGCACAAAAACGAGGCTCATACACACTCGTTTCCAGATTATAGAAAGAACTCTTACCACCCAATAATAGAAAGGCAAATAACCCAGTAGAAAAATGAGCAAAACATACCAATTACGATGGCTAAAGTACATAATGCCGACATCAATAAATGTTGGTGAGAATTAGGAGCCACAGGAACTCCCATTCATCCCTAGTGGGAATGCACAATATGGCCGCATGGAAGACCCTGGCAGTTTTCTTACAAAGCCAAACATCATCTTGGTTATCTAGCGCTCTGTAACAGAAACGCTACAAGTGGGTGTGTTTAATGAACGCAGATATATTTTCTCACAGTTGAGGAGTCTAGAAGTCCAAAGTGAGGGTGCTGGCTGGAGAGGAAGGTTTTCTCTCTCTCTAGGCTCTGGGGGAAGGTCCTTGATCCCTGGAGATCTTCATGTGCTGTGGCATCTATCTTCTCCCATCTCTGCTTTCTTCTCTATGCCTAATCTGCTCTTTTTCTCTGTCAAAGGTGATTGGCTTAAAATACACCTTACACTGATATGGCCTCTTAACAAAGAAATCCCATTCTTAAAAGAGAATATAACCACAGGTATACTCATCACTGTCAAGTCGATTCTGACTTATAGAGACCCTACAGGACAGAGTAGAACTGACTCAGGGTTTCAAGGCTGTAATCTTTATGGAAGCAGATTGCCCCATCTTTCTCCTGTGGAGCGGCTGGTGGGTTCAACCCACCAACATTTTGGTGAACAGCTGAGCACTTAATCACTGTGCCACCAGGTAAAGGGGTTAGGATTTAAAACATATGTTTTAGGGGGACACGATTCAACCCACAACACCATATGATCCAACAATTGTGCTCCTTGATTTACCAACCTTGAAAGCCTACGTTCACACAAAAACCTGCACACAGTGTTTATGGGAGGGTTTCTTATATGTAGTTCTCATCAGTGTGGTGGCTGAATGCATCTCTCTGTCTCCTTCCTGAGCCATCAGCAACCACGGTGCACCCCCTGCTTCCTTCTGTGGGGTAACTTTGTCTTCCGGGATGGACCCTGGGCACACAGAAAGCACTCATTCTCCTGCCTTTTAAATGATGTACTCCTAGGCTGCCTTCAAACAGCCAGCTCTGCCCACTCTGCAATCAGAGCTCCAAGGACATTGGCATTGCCCAGGACATATACCAAGCCCTCCAGAGTGCCCACTGAGACCCCTTTCCCTGGGTGGGGACAGGCACCCCTACCCACCGACCGGTGCACTAACAAGCAAGATCTAACTACCAACTCTTTTCTTGGTCTCTCTAACCAAGAAAATCAACCTTATTTAAAGGCTGAAGGTGGGTGGTTACCTAAGGGCTGCAAAACTAGTCCTAACCACTTCCTTCACAAATCCTGCAGAAGCCTTACGTTTTTGGGCCTCAACCAAAATGAATACTAAAAACATTTTGTTTAGCATTCTGTGATTTTTAGCAAAGACAGATTAGTGAAGGGTATACACATTATTGGAGAGAAATGTGGATCTCTCCTAAAAGAAATACCTTACAGAGGACGTAAAATCTTACCTGCGCTCAGATACCTTTCTGCTATACGCATGACTGTGTATGTACGTGTTCATTGCTGCTTAAAGCACTAATGGAATGTGATTATTGCAACAGTGAGGAGCTACCGTAAGGGATCATGAAGACTAAAAAGATCGTGCAGGAATACACCATCCAATCCAAATAACTGCACCACAAAGATCAAACCAGTAGCTATGGAGTCAATTCTGCCTCACGGCGCCCCCGTGTGTGTCAGAGTAGAACTGTGCTCCTCAGAGTTTTCACTGGCTGATATTTTCAGGAGCAGATTGCCAGATCTTTCTTCTGGGGTGCCTCTGGGTCAACTCAAATCTCCAAGCTTTCGGTTAGCACCCGAGGGCCTTAGCCTTTTACCCTACCCAGGGCCTGCAGAAAATTCCTGTTCCCGTGAAGATGCCCCAAGTACTGAAGGTAAAATATGTTCTGAGAAGGGTTTCCACTTCAATGTCTGCACCACTGATCAGTTTAATGTCTATTTCTCTTCAGTTCTGGTACTGGGGAATATTCTGCCTATTGCCCCATTTCCTTGTTGTGCTGTTGATTTCCTGGGCAAAAAGGTTACACAGAATTGATTCGTAAGTTCTCTGGCTGAGAGTTTCCCAGGTCCTGTTTCAGGGTTCACGTCTAAGGGCAAGCATCTCTCTGGGGAGGAATGCCCTCCCAACCCAGTGGTCAGGTCAGAGCCTCACCATGCCTCAGCTCGCAGCTTGGGGAGATCCATTTCCGGAAGCAAAGTTGTGTGACTGGATGGAGGAGTCTGGCTCCCTGCCCAGGTTCTACACCACCAAGTATTGCCCTAATTCCTTTGATTCAGACTGTCTGAGGGGAATTACTCGTAATTTGCAACAAGCCCCCCAGGAAACTGCTAACCTCCCAGGCTCTGATCCTCCCGTGTGAGCCCAGGAACTGCTGGCACTTGCCATCTGCTCTAAGGCACACACTTCCCGACTCCGACTCATGGCAACCTCTTATGTTACAGAGTAGAACTGCTCCATGGGGACTTCTTGGCTGCAATCTGTCACATCGGGCCTCTAGGAACAGAAATCGACTTGATGGCAGCTAACAACAACAATCTTTATGGAAGCAGGTCGCCAAGCCTATCTTCCACGGCAGTGCCCGGTTAGTTCGAACCACCGACCTTAAGATAAGCAGCCGAATGCCAAGTGTTTGCGCCAGGAAGGGACCTTATGTAGAAGAGGAATTTCACGTCCTCCCAGTTCTCCGCCGGGATTGGACTGGGCTGGCTGTGCAAAGCCACTCAGGCCTCCCCATCATTTGCACAAATGCTTACTTCTGCAACCAGGAAAATTCACCTGGCTTAGTCTAATGTAATAACCATCCATAATGTAATGTAATGTTATATAATGCAATCATCTTCCATAACTTAGTCTATATATCAATAACCTTGTTTGATGTGTGCTTGTGTTTAAGGACGCCTTATTAAATACATACTGTTGATTCATTAACGTTGAACTCATGGCTGACAGCACAGTAACTCACGCCTGAAGGAAGCTTACCTAACACACCCATTTCTCCATGAGGCACATCACAGCCTTCTTGTGCTTAGGGACAGGAGCCAGCACTTCCGCACAATGCCTGGGGCCATTTAAACAGCAAAATCAGCAGCAAAGAACACAAAAATGTGGCCTGAAACAAACCAAGAAAAGGACTTGTTTACAGTCTGAGAGCTGAGGCCAGAAGGCAGAGCATCACCTTGTCCAGCCTCAGCTGGGGCAGCTCACATTTCTCAGCACTCTGTGCGCGTCCATGAGTGATCGTGAAGGCACCACGAGTAATAATTGTGGGGTTAAAAATACACTTGAGCGAGTGGGTGAATGAGCAAGCATGGAAGCCGGGGACAATGAGCATCAGCTGTATTATATCCTAGGCACTGTGCAGGGTAAACCTGCTGCCATCCAGGTGGTTCTAGCTCATAAACGGTGCTATAGGACAAGGGGAAACTGCCTCATAAGATTTCCTAATGTTTACGGGAGCAGACACCAACCTCTTTCTCACTGGGAGCCGCTAGTGGGTTTGAACCACGGAATTTTTAGTTTACAGCTGAGTGCTTTAACCACTGTGCCACCAGGGCTCCTTCTGTACAGGACAGTCAGATGCATTTTCCCATTTTATGCTCACAATAATCTTGTGAGGTAGACATTTCTATTCCTTAGTCACAGGTGAGGAGACTGAGGCCCGGGAAGGGAAAGTAAGGTAGCTGGTGACCAGCAGAGTGGCATTTCTACCTCAAAAGCCCCTCTGCTGGGTTCCCTGCCCGAGCTAGGTAGGTGCTGCACCCTCTTACACTTTCCTCAAAGGGAACGCACTGTGCCAAGTCTGGGCGGCATAAGGCTCGGGTTTGTGGAAGGCCACCTGCTTGCAGGTTTGGTGTCGCTCCTCTCACTGGGGCAGGAAGAAAGGGGTTACAGGTGTAGAGCACACACCCCTCCTCCCACGAGGCTCTGTGTCTGTCCTGGCGCAGGCAGCAGGGATCAGCAGGGATAAGAGGACCCCTGAGGCAGACTAGTTCCAAACGCCCTGTGGTGCTACCTACCCCTCCATGCAGTCTTCCTCCAGGAGGGACTCTCAGCTCCAGGAGAGGCAGCTTAGCCTTTCCAGAGGTGGCCTACTTCCTCTCTGACACACTATTAACCCTCTTTCTACAGAACAATGGCCTCTTTGTAGCTTCCAGGCATCACCTTCAGCTGTGTCCCTGGGAAGAATTCTCTGCGCACTTCCCCTTGCCTGGCTCATCAGCTTCCTGGTCTGCACAAAGAGCCCAGTAAACCCTGGGTCCAAAACCACTAGTTCCCGTGGGGTTAACTCCCACTCATAGCGACCCCATGGCTGTCAGAGCAGAACTGGGCTCCATAGGGTGTTCTGTGACTGATTTTTCGGAAGTAGATTGCTAGGCCTTTCTTCCAAGATACCTCTGGGTGGACTAGAACCTCCAACACGATGGAACTGCCTTGTTGCTCTGTGTCTCATACGTGTTCCGCCTTTCACAGGGTGAAGACTTACCACTTTTTTATTGCTTGTTTTAGTGGAAAATATGTGAGTTTTCCTTCTCTGACAGGTTTACTCCTTACACAAGTTCCACTTTCTCAGGTTTTACTATATATAACTTTCATAGTTAGAAAATGAATTCATAGAACAAAAAAAAAAAAAACTTATTCCTTATTAGAGTGTAAAATTTGTTCGGAATTATTCATTTCTATTATTCCAATCCAACGTGACCTGATGGCGAAACGGTTAAGCACCAGGCTGCTAACCAAAAGGTTGGCTGTTCAACCCCTCCCAGCGACTCTGCAGGAGAAAGGCCTGGCAACCTTCTTCTGTAAAGATTACAGCCACAAAAGACCTGTGGGGACCTTCTACTCTGACACATGAGGTCACTGTGAGTCAGCATTGATTCAAGAGCAAATCCAAGATGTTAAGCTCTCAAGAGAAGATCATGAAATGCTGATGTTTTCTTTCTTTCTCATTCTGTTTTTTCCCAAGCCAATACTGGGGATACTATGAAGCAACTTTTTAAAAGCAATCACACTGGTTAAAGAAAATGATTATGTTTAGTTTCTTCACTCAGTTCCATGAACTTCCGATATACTCCTTGCAACACAATAGAGATAATAATTTGCTCTGTCAGAAATTCTGAGGAAATAAGACATTATATCTCTAAATATCCAAAGCTAATACTCTTTGTACAAAAAAAGTGATTCTTTTAAAATCTATGTCCTGAGACACTGCATTACAATGACTGTTTCGTTTTAATGTTTAAGGAGTGAAACAAAACCAGCTCTGTGGTCGGATTCTCAAGACATCTCACACCACATTCCAAAGAGGACATCAAATTAAAAAAAAATTGACAGCATCAGTGTTTTTTTCATTACAAATGTCATACATGACGAAAAATTAGTAAAATATTGAACAGGAGAAAAAAAAGACAAAAAAGCACACCTAGTTCATTCTACATCTGAATGAAAATGCATGTGCTGACAAAGCTTAGATTTCTCTAAGATTTGCACAAACCTTTCTCTTGTCTGTAGGATGCTCTGTGTCAAACCTGCTCCCACTAGGTAAGCTTTTAGTTTGAAGGGCAATGATCTTGTGGGTGGTAGTTTAGCTCAAACAGTCTAAACAATCACTTGAGAAGCAGGAAATCTGTTCATACAGCACAAACCATCCCGGCCTTTTCCATGCAGGCTGCGCTTGGCCCCACCAACGGTGCCTACACAGCAGCCAGAGCTCCTGCCTCTGCGAACGGAACCCCAAAGTTTGAGTTTAGGCAGCAGGTGAAGGTCAGCACTCTCAGGGCAGGTCGGCCCCTCCCTACCCTCCTTGGCAGCCTGAGGTAGTCATGTGGTCACTTCTGGTCATTAGATATTAAAAGGATTTTTGCTGGTGGGGAGGGCACAACTGGGGAAGCTCTCCCCTCTGCTCTCCAAAACCAAAGAATGGAACCTTGCCAAAGAGAACTTTTCTTTGTTTTGGTCTTCTCTTTCCTTCCTGCATGAGTCCCTGGAGTAAGGACATGCTGTCTGACATTGTGGCAGCTATAGTGTGACCATGAGGCAAAAAACCAGAGAATCAAAAACCACAAAGGGGAAGACGGTGGGACAGAAAAATGGGAAGAGCCAGGATATTGAGAATGTTGGGCAGCTGTGCTCACTCTGGACTGCAGCTCTCCAGACTTTATGTCAAGTAAATGATCAGCCTAGTAAAACAACAGAAAACAGCTGCTGTCAAGTCGAGTCTGACTCTCAGCGATCCCATGTATATCAGAGTAGGATTGTGCCCCATAGGGCTTTTAGTGGAGGATTTTATGGAAATAGATATCAAGCCTTTCTTCTGAGGTGGACTCAAACCTCCCACCTATTGGTTAGCAGTTGAGCGTGGTAACCATTTTCACCACCTAGGGACTCCACCAGCCCATCAGACAGGTCTAAATCCTACAAGTGGACAACGCTAATTTATCAATCAACTGTTAGGTTCAGAATAAAGACTTGTTTAGACATTCAAGTATCAAATATTTTTGCTACAATGAGTCCTTCTCTTAGGAAGATACTGGAGGATGTGCTCCCTCAAAATGAGGGAGTAAACCATGAAAGAATAAAATATGGGATACGACAAACAGGCAAACCAACACAGACAACAGGTGACTAGACTTCCTAGAATGATGGAGGGGTAACCCCAAGCTGACATACATGCATCAAGCCCTAGAAGGCAACCAGGCCAGACAAAAGCAGGTCAGAAAGCCTTGGGGAAACTTCTGTGAGACAATGAAATTAATACAATCTGATGCATCTAATCTATTTGAGAAGCAATTATGACAACTGGTGGAGAGTTTCGGATTCCTTTAGCGAAGTAATGAAACACAAACTAAGCACATAGGCCCCCAGACACCTTTATAGCTCAGTAGTGAAGTTATTCCTGAGGTTCACCTTTCAGCCAAAGATTAGACAGGCCCTTAAAACTGAACAACACTAAACATTCACGTCAGCCCAGGGGCAAGGACCAGAAGGCAGGAGGGACAAGAAAGGTGGTAATGGGGAACCCAAGGTCAAGACAGGGAAAGTGTTGGCATGTCGGGGGGCTGGCAACCAGTGTCACGAAACAATATGTGTATTGTTTAATGAGAAACTAATTTCCTCTGTAAACCTTCATCTAAAGGACAATTAAAAAAAAGAAAACTAAGCACATAGAAGATTTAGGAAACAGGGAAAACAAAACGTCATCCAGGAAAGGAAAAGCAATCATAGTCTATCACAGTGCCCACACTGCCTTAACCAAATACTCCATATTGACCTAACCACAATCATGATGTGACTATACTGGGAGACAGGCAGGGTGGGCAGCTGGAGGGTGGCCAGGCTGCATGTGTCCATGGTGGGTGTGGGGTGGGGAAAAGACAGCTAAATCTTCATCTCCTACAGTGGAAAGTCATTAGCTAAGACCTAGATCCCAAAGGACAAGACACATCTATCTACAAAGGAGGCCGGGGTTACGTAATGGTTAAGGGGTGGGCTGATAACTGAAGGGTTGAAGGTGTGAACCCACCCAGCAGCTCCATGGGAAACAGACCTGGCAATCTGCTTCTGTAAAGATTACAGCCAAGAAAACCCTGTGGGGCAGTTTTACTCTGTCACGTGGGGTCACTATGAGCTGGAATCAACTTGACAGCACCTAATAACAGCATCTATCTATAAGCCTGTTATTTGGAGACATGGAATTAATAATCCAAAAGAATCAGCTAAAAGAGTTGAAGGTGTTGCACCTGGGGAAGTAAGTTGAAAGGGGAGGTGAACAGGGACCTGCTCTTTTTCCCAACAAACTGTATACAACGATTTGACTACCAAACTCTGCGCATATGATTTTGATGCAAAAAAAGAAAGACAAAAGAAAAGGACTGGATGACACAGTCTCAAAAGTTCCCTTCCACCTCCAAAGAGCTGTGACTCTTTTAGGGCAAATTTTGCTCCTGGAATGGAAGGGGCCTGGACAGTTGGCACAGAAAAGGCAAAGAAGCACGAACTTAATCCATTTCCCAAATGAGCTTGGACTTGGCCTTGCTTCCACTTGGAATGCCTGCCTTCTTTCTCATCTTGAACTCCATCAGGAACTTAGTCATGACAAAGAAACTGGCCAGTGATGGCAGCAGCTAGGAATTACCAGGGTGTCCACCCAGACACACTCACATATAAATAACAGATAAAACACCTTTTCCCAGACTTTAAATACTTAGACACACTTTTCCAGTGAAATGAGAAGCAGTGAAAGACAGAGAAATTCTAACACGTATTTTTTTCCAGGTAGAAACGAGGCTGACATTTTCATTTGAAGCAAATCCTTCAGTGAGAAAATCCTTCTAGTTCATTTTCAAGTTCTTTTGTGATCTTCCAAACACTAGTTTTTAACACTGATAGCCAGAAAAATAATGGGCTCTTTTATATCATTATACATTTCTTTTTTATTACTTTATCATTGAAAGCAGATTATTAAATAATTAACTATTGGATTGGTATTATTATAAGTTGAGATTTTGTCATTGCCTCCTAATGCCCTCACTGTTGTTGTTGTTGTTGCTGTTAGGTGCCATCGAGTCAGTTGTGTCTCACAGCAACCCCATGTCAAACTGAACAAAAAACTGCCCAGTCCTGTGCTATCCTCAAAATCATCCTATGTTTGAGCCCATTCTTGCAGCCACTGTGTCAGTCCATCTCATTTAGGGTTTTCCTCTTTTTCGCTGACCCTCTACTTTACCAAGCATGATGTCCTTTTGCAGAGGCTGGTCTCTCCTGAAAGCGTGTCCAAAGTACTTAACATGAAGGAGCTTCAAAGGAGCATTGTGGCTTTACTTCTTCCAGGACAAATTTGTTTGTTCTCTGGCACTCCATATTATATTCCATATTCTTAAACAACACCGGAATTCAAAGGACTTAATTCTTTTCCAGTTTTCTTTATGCATTGTACATCTCTCACATGCCTATGAGGTGATCAAAAACACCGTGGCTTACATCAGGTGCACCTTAGTCCTCAAAGTGACAACTTTGCTTTTTAAGATTTTTTTTTAAATAATTTTTACTGTGCTTTAAGTGAAAGTTTACAAATCAAGTCAGTCTCTCACATATAAACTTATACACACCTTACTACATACTCCCACTTACTCTCCCCCTAATGAGTCAGCCCGCTCTCTCCTTCCAGTCTCTCCTTTCATGACCGTTTTGCCAGTTTCTAACCCTCTCTACCCTCCCATCTCCCCTCCAGACAGGAGATGCCAACACAGTCTCAAGTGTCCACCTGATACAAGTAGCTCACTCCTCATCAGCATCTCTCTCCTACCCACTGTTCAGTCCCTTCCATGCATGATGAGTTGTCTTCGGGAATGGTTCTTGTCCCGGGCCAGCAGAAGGTTTGGGGACCGTGACCGCCAGGATTCTAGTCTCAGTCAGACCATTAAGTCTGGTCTTTTTACGAGAATTTGAGGTCTGCATCGCACTGTTCTCCTGCTCCCTCAGGGGTTCTCTGTTGTGCTCCCTGTCAGGGCAGTCATCGGTTGTGGCCAGGCACCATCTAGTTCTTCTAGTCTCAGGATGATGTAAGTCTCTAGTTCATGTGGCCCTTTCTGTCTCTTGGGCTCATAATTATCTTCTGACTTTGGTGTTCTTCATTCTCCTTTGATCCAGGTGGGTCGAGACCACTTGATGCATCTTAGATGGCCGCTTGTTAGAATTTAAGACCCCAGACGCCACATTTCAAAGTGGGAAGCAGAATGTTTTCTTAATAGAATTTATTTTGCCAATTGACTTAGAAGTTCCCTTCAGCCATAGTCCCCAATCCCCCGCCCTTGCTCCACTGACCTTCGAAGCATTCAGTTTATTCAGGAAACTTCTTTGCTTTTGGTCCAGTCCAGTCGAGCTGACCTTCTCTGTATTTAGTATTGTCCTTCCCTTCACCTAAAGTAGTTCTTATCTACTATCTAATCAGTAAATAACCCTCTCCCACCCTCCCTCCCTCCCCCTTCTCATAACCAGAAAAGAATGTGTGCTTCTCAGTTTATACTATTTCTCAAGATCTTATAATAGTGGTCTTATACAATATTTGTCCTTTTGCATCTGACTAATTTCACTCAGCATAATGCCTTCCAGGTTCCTCCATGTTATGAAATGTTTCACAGATTCATCGCTGTTCTTTATCGATGCGTAGTATTCCATTGTGTGAATATACCATCATTTATTTATCCATTCATCCGTTGATGGACACCTTGGTTGCTTCCAGCTTTTTGCTATTGTAGACAGAGCTGCAATAAACATGGTGTGCATATATCTGTTCGTATAAAAGCTCTTATTTCTCTAGGATATATTCCGAGGAGTGGGATTTCTGGGTTGTATAGTAGTTCTTTTACAAACTTTTTAAGGAAACACCAGATAGATTTCCAAAGTCGTTGTACCATTTTACATTCCCACCAGCAGTGTGTAAGAGTTCCAATCTCTCCACAGCCTCTCCAACATTTATTATTTTATGTTTTTTGGATTAATGCCAGCCTTGTTGCAGTGACACGGAATCTCATCGTAGTTTTAATTTGCATTTCTCTAATGGCTAATGATCGAGAGCATTTTCTCAAGTATCTTTTAGCCGCCTGAATATCTTTTTTAGTGAAGTGGGTGTTCATATACTTTCCCCAATTTTTAATTGGGTTGTTTGTCTTTTTGTGGTTGAGTTTTAACAGAATCATATAGATTTTAGAGATCAGGCGCTGATTGGAGATGTCATAGCTGAAAACTTTTTCCCAATCTGTAGGTAGTCTTTTTACTCTTTTGGTGAAGTCTTTAGATGAGCATAGGTGTTTGATTTTTAGGAGCTCCTAGTTATCTGGTTTCTCTTCGTTATTTTTTGGTAATGTTTTGTATTCTCTTTATGCATTGTATTAGGACTCCTAACGTTGTCCCTATTTTTTCTTCCATGATCTTTATCGTTTTTCTCTTTATCTTTAGGTCTTTGATCCACTTGGACTTAGTTTTTGTTCACAGTGTGAGGTATGGATCCTGTTTCATTTTTTTGCAAATGGATACCCAGTTATGCCAGCACTATTTGTGAAAAAGACCATCTTTTCCCCAATTAACTGACACTGGGCCTTTGTCAAATATCAGCTGCTCATATGTGGATGGATTTATATCTGGGCTCTCAATTCTGTTCCACTGGTCTATGTGCCTGTTGTTGTACCAGTACCAGGCTGTTTTGACTACCGTGGCTGTATAATATGTTCGAAAATTTGGTAGAGTGAGGCCTTTCACTTTCTTCTTCTTTTTCAGTAATGCTTCACTTATCCGGGGCTTCTTTCCCTTCCACATGAAGTTGGTGCTTTGTTTCTCGATCACATTAAAAAATGACATTGGAATTTGGATTGGAAGTGCATTTTATGTATAGATGGCTTTTGGTAGAATAGACATTTTTACTATGTTAAGTCTTCCTGTCCATGAGCAGGGTATGTTTTTCCACTTAAGTATGTCCTTTTGAATTTCTTGTAGTAGCACTTTGTAGTTTTCTTTGTATAGGTCTTTTACATCCTTGGTAAGATTTATTCCTAAGTATTTTATCTTTTGGGGGGCTACTGTGAATGGTATTAATTTGGTTATTTCCTCTTCGGTGTTCTTTTTGTTGATATAGAGGAATCCAAGTGATTTTTGGATGTTTATTTTATAACCTGAGACTCTGCCAAACTCTTCTATTAGTTTCAGTAGTTTTCCGAAGGATTCCTTGGGGTTTTCTCTGTATATGATCATGTCATCTGCAAATAGTTATAGCTTTACTTCCTCCTTGCCAATCCAGATACACTTTATTTCTTTGTCTAGCCTAATTGCCCTGGCTAGGACTTCAAGTACGATGTTGAATAAGAGCAGTGATAAAGGGCATCCTTGTCTGGTTCCCGTTCTCAAGGGAAATGCTTTCAGGTTCTCTCCATTTAGTTCAGGATAGCGGAGCAGCTCCCCGCATCTGCGCCGCGACTGCGCGTCCCGACTGGGACGCCCTCTCCCCGCTCCAAGACCACTCACTGCCTCCCAGGGACTTCTCCCACCGGCTGCGCTGCCACGCCGCCCGTGTGAACCGGCTGACCCCCCCCCGGTTTCAGTTCAGGGGGATGGAGCTGCTCCCCGTGCTTATGCGGCACCGTGCCCCGCCAAAATCCCGGCGGGACGGCTCCCCAGCTAGGACGCTGCTCTCCCCACTCCAAGACCAGTCACTGCCTCCCCGGGACTTCTCCCACTGGCTGCACCACCACGCCGCCTGCGTGAACCGCCTGAGCCCCCCCCAGGGACAGTTCAGGGGGATGGAGCTGCTCCCAATGCTTATGTGGCACCCGCGCCCCGCAAAAATCCCGGCGGAACGGCTCCCCAGCTGGGACGCTGCTTTCCCCACTCCAAGACCAGTCACTGCCTCCCAGGGACTTCTCCCACCAGCTGCGCCGCCATGCCGCCTGCGCAAACCAGGTGGGCCCCCTCCCGGAATGAGTTTGGGGGCTAGGGCTGGGCCCCTTGTTTGTGCTGTCTGCCCCCCTCGGCTCTGCCCCAAATCGGGTGCCGAAGGTCACTTGACTGGTACGCTGCCTCCAGGCTCTGAAAACAATCGCTGCCTCCTTGTATTTGTTCGTTCTCTGTCTCTAAATCTGTGTTTGTTGTTCAGAGTTCGTAGATTGTTATGTATGTGATCAATTCCCTTGTTTTTCAGAGTCTTTGTTGCAAGAGGGATCTGCGGTAGCGTCCACCTAGTCCGCCATCTTGGCCCCACCTCTCGTCCTCTTCACTTTCAGCAAGCAAGGTTGTGTTATCAACATATCACAGGTTGAATGAGTCTTCCTTCATTGCAAGGAAGTTTGTTTTCATTATGTTGAGGTGTAATCCATTCCCTCACTACACTTAGCTCACTCTCCTGACACCCATGACCACCATGAGAGTTCAAGGCAAGAGGCCATTGTGGTAGATGGGCTCCGTCTGTCTGTGGGGAGGCTGGGTGGCTTCCACTCTCTAAGTTACTGAGTCCTCAGGAGCCAGTTCAATTTGAGGGCTCCATGGGGAAATAAATTCCTTCCTTGAAGACCAACATGTCATCAAATTACAGGGACATAAAGCCAGCTACCGTGGATTGGTTCCAGATACCAGAAGGATTAAATGGAGGTTGTTGGAGATCAACTTCCTCTTTGCCTTGGAATATGTTTGCCTCCTCTCTTGTGTATTTGGGGTATCACAGAGAAGCAAAAGTAAACCCAGCATTCTGCTAGAGGTGTACACCAGAGAGTCCTGCTGGGAGGGGGGATGGCTAGAGCTGCGAATGTGAGCCTGGAGAGGCTCACCCAGCCCCAATCTCAGGCTCTGTAGGTCACCACTACTCTTAAGAACCCATTGTTGTGGCCAGTGTGTATTTTGAGTGCTTTCCAACCTAGGGGCTCAACTTCCAGCACTACATTGGGCAATATTCTCTTCTGATCCACGGGGTCTACACTGACTAATTTTGAGATGCAACTCAGAAGGCAAATGGGATTGATATGACTGAGCCCAAAGGGACCGCCTTCAAGAGAAGCCAACGGAGTTGAGGCCTGGCATTAGGAGACTATCCATGTAAGGCCACGCGGGCAGGAATTGTCTAGGGTAAGAAGCACCCATTTGTTAGTCTGTTGTACTATGGTGGCTTGCATGCTGTTGTGATGCTGGAAGCTAGGCCACTGGTATTTCAAATACTAGCAGGCCCCCCCATGATGGACTGGTTTCAGTGGAGCTTCCAGGCTAAGAGAGACCAGGAAGAATGGTCTGATAATCTACATCTGAAAATTAGCCAGTGAGAACCCTATATATCCCATGAGAATATTGTCCAATATAGTGCTGGACAGCCCCCTAGGATGGAAGGCTGTCAAAATTCACAGTGACCACAACAATGAACTAGAGAATACCAACGATCATGAAGATCATGCAGGACCAGGCACCATTTCATTCTGTCGTGTGTTGGATTGCCAAGAGTTGGAGCTGACTTGATGGCAACTAACAAAAACCAAAGTGTAGAACCTGATACTGAGTGTGATGTTGACAAACAAAGAGGACAGAGGTTGAGTGGTCAGGATTGAGAGGTGTCTACCAGGGGCTCACAAGGACCAGGATGTTAGTGTTCTTATGTGCCATCCAGTTGGTTCTGACTAGAGTGACACCTATGCACAACAGAATGAAACACTGCCTGGTCCTGTGACATACTCACAATCATTGATATGTTTAAGCCCATTACTGCAGCAACTGTAGGGTCTTCCTTTTTTTTGCTGACCCTCTACCAAGCATGATGACCTCCTCCAGGGACTGGTCCCTCTGGATAATATGTCCAAAGTACACAAGACAAAGTCTTGCCATCCTCACTTCTAAGGAGCATTCTGGCTGTATTTCTTTCAAGACACATTGGTTCGTTATTCTGGCAGTCCAGGCCATATTCAATATTCTTCGCCAACACCGTAATTCAGATGCTTCAATTCCTCTTCAGTCTTACTTATTTATTGGCCAGCTTTCACCTGCATATAAGACTGTGACCTTTCAGCTCTTTTTTCTCTCTCTGTCTTTTGTATTGTACTGAAAACACACACACCAAAACATCCACCGACAAAACATTCACATTAACAACCCAATGACATAAATGACATCTACACTCATGCAGAGCCAGCTATCTTTTGAGCTGCTATTTGAGAGCAGAAGAACTTTACAAAGACCTATGTCTTTAACTGCACCATACAGACAAAAAAAGCTTCTTGCTGGCTAATTTCTTTACATAACAAATTTGAATATTCAAGATACACGATAAGTCACTTCAAATTTCTCTAATCCAAGGAAGTTAACCAAGTCAAAAATCCACTGCCTTCAAGTCGATTCTGACTCATAGCGACCCTATAGGTTTTCCAAGGCTGTAAATCTTTATGGAAGCAGACTACCACATCCTCCTCCCTCAGAGATGCTGGTGGTTTTCAACTGCTGACCTTTTGGTAATCAATCAATCGCTTTAACTACTGTGCCACCAAGGGCTCCTTAAACAAGTAAGTGGCTTTTATGTTCACATCAGTTGAATGAATTTATAATGGATACTGACTTGTTGTTATTACTGTTGTCAGCTAATACTGAGTCGGCCGCTGACTCATGGCAGCTCCATGCACAACAGAACAAAATGCTTCCAAGTCCTGCACCATCCCCATGGTCGGCTGTGGATTAAACCATTGTGATCCATAGGGACTTCATTGGCTGACTGTCTATTCTTTAGGAGCTCAGATATGTAAGCATTTATCACATCGTACTCAATATAGTCTACCTTCAAAAAAGCACATACGAGTAAACTAATAATCTTTAGATTTGTTATTGTTGGTTGAATAAATTTATACTGGAAACTGACTTGCTGGGCAGAGCCATCCAAACTGAGGCCTGGGGAAGATTTGTGGTTTGTCTTGCTATTTTTACCATTTCTTGACCCAGAGTGGCTACCTAACTGCTACCTGCCTAATCTTGTATCTAGCTGAGAAAGAAGGGAAGAGCAACAAAAAGAAGAGTTACTACAACAGGTCCAACAGCTAGACTTTAACTCACCATCGGCCAAGCTAGAAACGATAGGTATGCATGTATTAAAAATGAATATTGATCATATTGAGTCCTCTTCCTGAAAGTGAACCAAGCTAGTAGCCTGGAGGAGGAAGATGACTCCCAGTAGAAACTCTGCACCTGCACAAATTTGCTTTCAAAGAAAACTTGCTCAACATTGACTAGATAATTATTGACAGCATACGCATGTTAGCGCCTGTCCATATATACACGCTAGTGACAAAACTGCATATGTTAAAATAGAAAATAAAACTACTGATCCCATAGACAATGTTCTGATCTCTTTGTAAAGATCACAGTTTTTAGCACCAGTTAGAGAACATTTCATTTAAAAGGAAAAAATACCTAAAACCTAAGACATTCCAGTAACTACTCCAATCCTTAAGTTCACATTATGTGTTTGAGAGTCACTGCATTAGTTTGCTATTGCTGCTGTAACAAATTACCACAAACTTAGTGGCTTAAAACAAGGCATTTTTTCAAGGTTCATCACGTTGTTGCAGGTATCAGGACTTCATTTGTCTCTATGGATAAATAATATTCCATTGTACGGTTTAGACCATATTTTGTTTATCCATTCATTTGTCGGTAGACACGTGGGTTGTTTCCACCATTTGACTATTGTGAATAACACTGCAATGAACATTCGTGTACGAGTATCTGTCTGAGTCCCTGATTACAAGACTTCTGGGTCTATACCCAGGAGTGGAATTTCTGGATCATACGGTGTCCAGCGAACCTGGATGCTTTCTCAGAGATTCCTGAATTTCAAGCCAAAAGTAGCCACCATTTGGCTCTGGGAAGCTTTGAGCATTTTTGTTTGTTTGCTTTTAATGAAGGCTCTATATTTGTATTGTATTATATTTATAACTAATCCATCTTGGGGGTTATGCTGGTTCAGTGGTAGAATTCTGGCCTTCCGTGTAGGAGACCTGGTTTCGATTTTCAGCCAATCCACCTCCTATGCCCCCACCACTCATCTACCACTGGAGGCTTGCATGCTGCTATGATGCTGAACAGGTTTCAGCAGAGATTCCAAACTAAGCCAGGCTAGGAAGAAAGGCCTGGCAACCTACTTCTGAAAATGCGCCAAAGAAAACCCCATGGATCACACAATCCAATCTGCAACTGTTCATGGGGATGGCACAGGATCAGGAAGCATTTCGTCCCAGTGGGCATGGGGTCACCATGAGTCAGGGGCTGACTCAACAGCAGCTAACAGCAAACAAGAACAACCCCATACTGGAGGTTACTTCAAAAGGCACAGTCACTTGGGTATAGAATTAAAAAAAACAAAAATCCCAAACCTATTGCCATGGACCCCATTCTGACTTATGGCAACTCCATGTGTTACAGAGTAGAACTGTGCTCCATAGGGTTTGCTTGGTTGTAATCTTTAGGGAAGTAGATTGCCAGACCTCTCTTTTCAGATGCTGACCAGTGGGTTCAAGCTGACAACTTTAGGTTAGTGGTCAATGCCGATCATTTGTGCCACCCAAAGACCTGGGGACCGTGTGGGGTGAAGGAGTTCTCCTTGTCCAAAGGCGCTGAGATTATAAAAATTTACCATCTTCTTTGGAAATGAAGGCAGTACCTATGACACCCATACCCCATGGCCAGTCAGTCAACTCTGACTCACAGTGACCATATAAAACAGAGTAGAACTGTCCCACAGGGTTTCCAAGAAGCAGACTGCCACATCTTTCTCCCACAGACAGGCTGGTGGATTTTCACCTGTGTCCTTCTGGTTGGCATCTGAGCACTTAACCACTGCACCACCAGGGCTTCTTCTAGTCTCTATGCTCATTTTACAGAAATCAGGATAGGACAGCCTGAATGGGGTATAATCACAAAGATATGGCATTTTAAATCTGGAAGCAACTTTAGAGATTCTCGGGTCCAGATTTCCTACACTTGTAATTAAAAAAAAAAAAACTTGTCTCAGGATGAGAGGTGAAATTAGTCTTCCCCAAGGACAAGTGATGCAAGACTTTGACAGAGAAAGCCTGCTGCCGAAGGAGAGACTGGAGCTGGTCCTTGGAGACTGCCTACAGTTAGGATGAGGACAATTTTGTGCCCGAACCGAACCTTTAGAATGTTATCGAATTCAGAGTTGTTGGGAGCACATGAAGAAGTACGTCCCCCTGTGCTGGCACCCAGACCCCCACCTCTATTCAGGTCCATGTGGGTACATGTGCTCTGACCCCTGGTGGGACCCCGTGGTAGTGAAGCATGAGAGGGGTGGAGGGCTGGTCATGGCCCAGGGGACCTTCTCTGTGGGAAAGAGGGTCTGCCCTCCAAGGGAGAATGATCAACTTTCAGAAGAGAAGGGAGGTGCCCAGCTTTGTTGCTGTTTGACGGAGGGATTTTGGAAAGGGACCCCCTCCCTGGGAAGGAGTCTTCCTCTTAGAATCATGGGGAGGGCTGAATCACAGAGAGGGGGAGAACTGCCTCATTGGAGGTGGGGATGAGAGTGGAATCCAGGAGAACTTCCTGGAGGAGGGGCAGTTTGCTTCCAGCTCTGACAGCAGGCTAGGCCTGGATGGGAGTGGGCAGAGGGCCTCCCACAGGAGCACAGACACAGCTCCTGGACCCTCCCCAACTGGCACCCAACTCAGGCTCTCAGCACCCTGCCCTCCCTGTGGCCCAGGAATACAGGTGATCCTGAGATTCAGGTGTTCCAGTCGGCCTGCAACAATGACAGTTTCGCTCCAGGAGCACTTTGGGGCCTAGATCTGGTTCAGGGAGGGGCCCAGAGAGACTGAGAAGTGAGGCTTGGGCAGGAGGTAGGGAAGAAGAGGGGTGCGGCTCCTGATGCTACTTGAGAGAGCAGACCTGGGCCGTGGGGATACTCAGTGTGTCCTGAGTCCCCAGGGTCTCCATGTCCACCTGACCCAATGTTTTGTTGCCACCCTGGGCAGAATGATCCCAGGACAAAAACCCCATGTGGGTAGTAACACAGAGCTAGAAGAGGTGACGTTGGGACAACATGGGACCCACCATGAAGACAGCATTTTGTCCCTGCGAGAAGGGGAGGCGGGCCACTTATACAGGCTGTCCCATGCCACACAGGCCCCATTAGCACTCAGACTTGCTCAGCAGCCTGGCCACTCTGGGCAGTGTCCACCAGCATCCCTCATGCTAAGGAAACTATGTGCCGTACTCCCCGTGAGCTGCCACCCACATCCACCGCAGTGTGGGGTCCTGGCCCAGCCCTCCCTGAGCTGGTACAGAAGCAGTTCCCCATCCAAACCCTCAATACACAACTGGGAAACTGAACCCAAGAGAAAGGCAGGGAAGGTCCAGAACATACAAGTGGGCAGACTCCAGAAGACGAGGAAGGTTCCGGCCCCCTAGGCCAGGGTTCAGCCCCTATCATGGGGTTTGCTTGGAGAACGAGAGCTGCCAAGATGTGGGGAAACCCAGGTACTCCCTTCTGTTGTGATGCCGATTTCCTCTCACAACAGCCACACATACACAAGCACCCAGGTACACACATACACACGCAGGCACACACACACGCACACATTGACTTCACAGGTGGGGCCATGAGGGTGGGGTCAGAAGAGAACACCAAGGAAGCGATCCCCTGAAAAGAAGAGAGAGGGTAGAGGCAGCTCTGTCTTGGGAAAGTGGCCCTCGGTCTCCTAGCTACAGCCCCACGGCCCACAACACCGGACACAGAGACACTGGATGAAGGGAGAGGGACCCCAAGGTTCCCAGGGGTCTGCCAGGGCCAGCATCCCCACAGCAACACAGGGTGAACAAGGCCTGGTCCTGTAGTCACTGCTCTGATTCCCTAGAGCTAGGACGAGCCCATTTCAGATTGGAGGGGGCTGCAGGACAGAAAGCCTCAGTTTCCTCCTCTGTAGATTGAGGTGCTTGGAGTGGGTGAGCCCCAGGACTCCAAGGCTCACAGAAGTGTCTGCTGGCCTCGATTCTCTGTGGATGACCCACTATGCTCTGAGGTCCTAGGAAAGTGCTTTCTACTTTCTGGAACTGAATACTCCCCCAGCAAGAGCACTGGGGTGCAGGGACTTGGAACTCCGAGTCAAGCAGGACAGGGCAGAGCCATGGACCATGAGGCCAGGTCCAGTCCTTGGTGGAAGCTTGGGTGCTCCTGAGAAATTACGGCCTTTGTCCTGAATGTGGGGAGGGTGCCTCCTGAGTAAGCTGGATTCCCCAGGGCCTGTTGAGGCAAAGAGGGGGCTAGGGTGTCTCCTTTGCGCACCACATCACCAGTTTAACTGCAGATCCCGGTTCTTTGTCCCCTAGGACCCAGGAGAGCTGCTGCTTCCAGGACACCTGAACACAGGTGTGTGTTTTGTGATGAGTTTACCATCCTGGGGATAGAGTACTAATGTGGGCCATGAGGGGTTGGCAGACTCTTCTGCCAGTGGTTCCCCCTGGGGCCCAGGGGAGCTGCTGCCTCCAGGACACCTGAACACAGTTGTGGGATATGAGCTTTCTTGCCTGGGGCTGCAGTGCTAGTGCACAATGGAGTGGAGAGGACAAGAGCATGGAGACAGATACATGGGAGGGAAAAGAGCATATTCCATAGACAAAATAAAGCAGGGTAGAGCCAGTGAGAGAGGGCTGGGCCCACTGGGTGGGGGTCCAGAGGCTTCACTGAGGTGATATTTATATGTGACCAGAATGACAGGAGGGGCCAGACCTGCATGTGTCAGGGAACAGTGTGCCAGGGAGAAGGCATAGCTGGTGCGGAGACTGGGAGGCAGGGTGAGTTTCCCCAGAGAGGGGGTTGGAAAGATGCCAGTGTGTCTGGAGTGAACTGCGGAGAAAGGAGGAGGGAGGAGGAGGGCAAGTCTAGGTCCTAGGTGAGTTGGAGGAGCTATCTCCTCCTATGTGACAACATCACCCCAAAAGTTAGCCACTCACGAAAACAAACTGATGATCTCACTGTCTCTGTGGACAGGAAGGCTGCATGGCTCAGCTGATGACTTTGCTCCAAGTTCTCCCAGGAGGCTGGGGATGTGGTCTCAACTGAGGCTCGACTAGGGAGGATCCACTCCCTGCTCACTCTGCTGTGGGCAGGAGTCTTTCTTGTCAGTTGCTGGACTGGGGTCCTCAGTTCCTCTCTGTTGATCAGGCCACATTAGGTCATTGTCACATGGGCTTGATAGGGCAGGCCAAACATACCAGCTGCTTCCCACGGGGAAAGAGTGGGAAATGACAGTGAGAAAGAGAGAGAGAGATGACAGAGAGAGCATAAGAGAGAGCCAGGAGGCATTGCCCGTAATAGGGTCACTATGAGTTGAAATTCACTCTAAGGCACCTTATGACCACAACAAGATTCCTGGGAAGAAAGTGCCTGAGTCCAGCCCACACTAGGGAAGGAGGTCCCACAGCATGTTGAGACGCAGACAGAAATTTTTGGGGTCCATTGTGCATGCTGCCCACCCCCTAGCCCGAGATGAGGCACTGGGTCTGATTCTAAATAATGGAAGTTATTGGAGGCTTTTGTGCAGAGGGTAGGAATATCTGATGGTTGTTTAATTCTGAGCCCTGCTAGGGCAGAGTGGGAAACTAGGCCCAGAGGGGAAGTAACTTTCCCAAGCTCACAGCAGAAGAATCCCCACTGTTTTGAGGTGTACTCCATGCTGCTTCCCACCCCTGCTTGTAATACGGCCATCTGTGAGTTTGTGTATTAGCTACAGGTGACACCAGCCCACAGGTTACAGGTGTTTTGTCACATACACCTGCTGACTTCCCTAGGAAGAAGTTGCTAGAATGATCCTCACTGTGTGCTAGGGAGACTGAGGAGGCACTGAGAAACAGAAAGACTTTGTCCACAGTCAACAAACTTACTAAGAGGGATGATCTGTATCGGAACCCAGCTCTGTCTGCTTAAATCTGGGGCCCTGGCTACACTCAGGCCAACCCCAAGTTCTGTGGGGGGCGGGGGGGTACTGCTGTTGGTGTCACTGTGCACAGTTCTAGAGATGGGATGGGGAGAGGTGAGCATTCAGCATTTCAGTTGCAATTTTGCAGAGGAATTATCTTAGGTCAGGTA
The DNA here is from genome assembly GCF_030014295.1 of Loxodonta africana. Lineage (NCBI taxonomy): Eukaryota > Metazoa > Chordata > Mammalia > Proboscidea > Elephantidae > Loxodonta > Loxodonta africana. The sequence continues at coordinate 112,765,665 of NC_087350.1, forward strand.
CAGGTCAGGGGATCCAGGATATGACCTCACTTCCTTGGTGATGGAGTACATAGAACTTGGAATGCTGGTAACCAGGCACCCATATACTAGAGACAGCCCCCTTACTTGCTCACTTGAGTGGAGACACTCGACCTAGAAAGATGTTTTCTTGTTGTTGCTCATCATCTTCCCCTGTGTCAAACCTTGAGAAACCCAGGAATTCGACCCTTTCACGAAGGCTGAGACATAGTCTCATCTCCAATCCCCGAAGGCTCTGGCCATTTACCAGAAAGAAACCAAAGGTAACACAGGGTGGCCCAGATTCCAATCCAGGCCAGGCCACCACTGTGATCCCACCTGGGCAGCCCCACTCCCCTCCTGAATGATTCGCAATAGGGTGGTGGGTGGGCCGAGTTTATCAGGTTTGGGTGTCTTTCAGACTGGGGTGGGGTGGCACAGTTGAATACCTGCTTCATATCCTTGTTCCAACCAGCCTATCACATAGGACATTGAGATCTGTGTCTCTACCCAGGAGTCATAGATCTGACCAGTGCTTTAGGGAGAGATGGTCGGGGGGTCACAGCCTGAGTCGGCACACTCACCTGGGCCTTGTTGAAGCTCCAGCTCAACCTGTATGTGGCAGTCACCCCACAGTCCTAGCTGTAGGCATTGACTTCTCATTGGTGAACTTGTGCCAGCCCAGCTGTTCCTAGATCCTGGTGCAATACTCAGAGGTCCATGTCTTCACCATTGCTCCTGAGTCCCCTCCTCCTCGTGCAATCTCTCCTCCTTCCTGGAATGTGGGAGGTGGAGAGGGGCTGCAGAGCATGGGGTGGCCCTTGTCACTGGATGTGGCCAAGGCTCCATGGTGTAGCCTCTGGCTGAACCTTCCCATATGCGGTGTAGACAGGGAAGTAGTAGCTCCTCGAAGGTCTAGGGGACACAAGGGCCTGAAGGGGCAGAGGTGGACGGTGGAGGCTTGGGGCAGCCCTTAATGCCCCCTGTACCACTGCTGGGCAATGTCTCTGCAGAAGACCCCACAGGAGATCCATGAGGAGAAGGAGGATGGCATTATCTACTCCGTCTACCCCAAGAAAGTGGCCAAGAATGGCTGGCGCAGGCTCTGGGTGAGTGTGCGTGGGCAGGGTCACAAGCTTGGGCCCTGACATGACCAGATGGAACACTTGTGCCAGACACCAACTGGAGATCCCTAGCTCCCTCCCAGGGATGTCTCTCTCAAGGGCCACAGTTCCCCCCCAGAGAAATCTGCCAAAACCCTTACCTTGTTCCCCCAACTTGCCCTCCCCACACTGGCCAGGTACAGAGTCACTCTTTCCATATCTGTAGGACTATTAGAAAACAGTCTTTTATACTGTTTTCACTGCACATCAGCCTAGGTATCTTTTTGCATGTACTTCCTGTTTTAGTGGTAAACTCTTAGGCCCAGGGCCAGGCAGGAGTCACCTGGGCTCTCCTTCCCCACCTTCTCCCAGCCTCTCACATCCTCATGCTTAGCAGGCTTCTTTTACTCAAATGCACAGGGCTCAGGCTATGACACATTTTCTGCAACCTGCAATCTCAGGGAACACATCACCATGACCACTCCAAGTCAGGAGCTGTGTCCTGACTCAGCTACAGAATGTTCCAGAAGGGTGGCCAGTTCCCACAGGGACTGGCCATCTCACTGCTGCTGGCCCTGTGCTGATTCCTTCTGCTGCCCTTTCAGCAGGGCTACAGGAACCTCACCTGTGTCCTAACACACTGACCCACAGCAGGGCTACAGGAACCTCACGTGTGTCCTCACAGACTGAGCCACAGCAGGGCTACAGGAGCCTCACATGTGTGCTCACACACTGACCCACAGCAGGGCTACAGGAACCTCACGTGTGTCCTCACACACTGACCCACAACAGGGCTGCAGGAGCCTCACATGTGTCCTCACACACTGACCCAGAGCAGGGCTACAAGAACCTCACGTGTGTTCCCACACGCTGACCCACAACACGGCTGCAGGAACCTCACGTGCATCCTCATCCACTGACCCGCAGCAGGGTTGCAGGAACCTCTCGTGTGTCCCCACACACTGACCAGGCAGGACAGACTCCCAGGGGCAGCATGCTGGGGCAAAGGATGTGCACATTCCAAGTTAAGATCCCCAGAGCCAGACTCCTTCCCAAAAGATCTGTCGCAGTCACGTGGCCCAGCAGTCTGTGATGCTAGCTGGATCCCTGCATCCGGCCTGTTCTGGCTATTATGGTTCTTTTCCATTTTTGCCAATCTGCTGTCACATTGGCTACTGGAGCTGCAGGGACGCTTTGAGGTGCTTTTGGCCCTGAGAAGCTGAGCCACCTCTCAGTCCTTTACCGGTCATTCATATATGCCCTCACTGATTGGTCTGTTGAGATCCTTGAACCTGTGGGGGTCTTTCTCCCAATCAGGGATCTTCTGGCATTCAACTTTTGCTGAATCTACGACCACTATACCATTAGCTTCTCAAAACCCCCTTTAATGTACAGAAAGAAAAATCTGTTTCTTGCTTTGCATTCAGAGGGGGTCTTATGGGTGTGTCTGCTCTGTGCACTGTCTCCAGCTGAGGAGGGAGCCAGCTTTCACCAGACCTTCCCCTCTGAATCAGGAACAGAGCAGGCCTCACGTGGCACACAGGGAACATCACGGAGCCCTAGCGTCTTATAGTTCTGGGCTCTGATCCCTTGACTATGAACAGACACTGGACAACAATAAGCTGGGTGTTCTCACCTCTACAATAGAGTTTTCTGTGAGGAGTCACAAGGATACTGGCCTGAATACCAAACCAAGGCAAATTTATTGCCGTGGAGTCCATTCTGACTCATAGTGACCCTATAGGACAGAACAGAACTGCCCCATAGGGTTTCCAAGCAGTGGCTTGTAGATTCAAACTGCAGAACATTTGGTTAGTAGCCAAGCTCTTCAGAGCCACAGCGCCACCAGAGCTCCATTCAATACACGAAACTAATATAATTAACAAAATGGCTTGAGGTTCCTAATACGTTGAATCATCTCCACCTCCTGTTTTCTACTGGGGGCGTCTTGTCCCATCTCCTGCCACAGGTCACAGAGGTCCGGAACCCTGACCCTCCTGGTGTTTCAGGGGGTGCCTCTGATGGTATGTCCCTCCACTCTCTCACCCCAGTGTGTATGTGGGTTGGACCAGGACCTAGATGAGACCTGCGTGGTGAGGACCGTCAAGGCTGGCTCGCTAGAGAAGCTGGTGGAGCACCTGGTGCCCGCCTTCATAGAGGGGGACTTCTCCTACATCGATATCTTCTTGGGAACCTACAGGACCTTTGCCACCACCCAGCGGGTCCTGGAACTGTTGTTCCAAAGGTGAGCAGCCCACCCTGCACAGTCCAGTGAGAACTCAGCCCCTTAACCAGCTGTGACTCTGGGGAATGTCACTTTACCTCTCTGTGCCTCAGTTTGCTCCTCTGACAAGTCGGGGGGTAAAGGATCAGCCTGCTTGAATTTACTCTCAGTAGCACATGGCACAAGCCATGTAAACTGTGTACCTGGAACCCCACCAAAAACAAAACTGTCGCCATTGAGTCAATTCCAAACCATAGTGAACATAGAGGACAGAGTAGAACTGCCCCACAGGCTTTCCAAGGAGCAGCTGAATTGGAACTGTTGACCTTTTGGCTAGAGCCAAGCTCTTTAACCAGTGTGCCACTAAAGCCCCAATACTTGGAGACCAGCTCTCGGGAAAAGGCTGCTGGATTGGCTGGGATGTTCACATTTACTTTTTTCCTTTCCTCCATGAAGAAGCTGTCTGCCTCAGCCCTCACTGACTCCATGGTCTTCAACAATCCTATTCCCCATTTGAAAAGGAGGAGTTGAAATCCTATCAAGTGGGTCCTTCTCCTTTGGGTAGCCAGACCAACAACCTCTGGTGGCTAACAGAGGGGCCCTAGGACAATCAGATACTGGGAAAGGTGCTGCTTGGCTTCATTTACTCAACAATTATCTATGAAGCCCCTACAGTTGCAGACACTCTTCTAGACACTCACCATCATCTAGACACAAAGCAGAAAGAAAGCCCTGCCCTCCAGGTCTCCATCATAGTCAGGAGGCAGACAGGAACACTAGATATGGGATGCAGGTAGTGTCCACAGTGTATTACATGGACGCCCTCATGCCTCCTCTAGGTATGGATACAACTGCCCCCATTCTGCCGGAGATGGAGGACCCCAAGACCAGCAGAAAGAGTGAGTGGACATTGGGTGGAGAAAGAGGGTCCTCTGTCTGCAAGGAAGACTGGGTTGGAGGAGGCCTTTGTCAGGACTGCAGCTTGGCGTACCCTGGGTCCCACATATGTAGATGCCCCTGCAGGAATGAGGTTAGCGGAGCCCCCGGTTGGAGAAAGGGCTCACACAGAGCTGGGGATGCAGCCTGGGCATAGTGGGAAGCAAAGTGTTGGCAGGGGGATCAGTGTGTCCCCTGAGGGTACACTTCCCCCCATAATTCCCTCCCAGCTCTGATTATTCCCTCCCCATTTGGGACCATATCAGGAGGTGAGGAAAAACCTGCAACACGGTCATGCACCCTGTCGTGGGTACTCATCTCCATGTGGGGCCCTGTCCCTCAGCAGAGAGTTGCCGTGGGAGACAGACCTTCTGTGTTCTCAGCCTTAAACATTCCTGGAGCACTACTATGTGCCAGGCTATGAGGTGAACATGAAGATACACTGCTCCCTACCCCTTTGGGGTTTACTGTCCAGTGGGGAGGGTGGCAGGGGATAAACAGAGACGTAAGTCAGGGTTTGAGGAGGGAGAGTTGGTCAAACCATTGATAGAATTCTCTCTGTGACCAAGGCTCTGTGTTAAACCCCTGCTCAGTGACCAGTTTGCCACTGCCAAGACAGCCAGAGAGGCTGGTGCACAGTAGGGGTAGGCTTCAGAAGGTCAGGGACAGAGGGACCTGGTCCCTTGCAGCGATGTCCTGGGACTTCAGTGTGGTTGGAAAGGTCAGGTCTCTGTCCCTGCTTTTCGTCACGCATCCCCAGTGCAATCTCTTTCATCCTGAAAACCTGGATGGATGAATACCCAGAAGACTTTGACCAGCCGGCACACTTGCCCTGCCTGAAGCTCCTGGTGGAGTACCTGCAGGTGAACATGCCAGGGTCAGACCTGGAACACCGTGCCCTTCTTCTCTGTGCCCAGCTGGACCACGTGGAGCCCAAAGAGGCAGAGCCAGAGGGTGAGGAGGACTGGGCATGCCTGCATGTGAGCTTGTGAGGGGGACATGGGGTGGGATCCACAGGGAGGACCCACAGAATTGGGGTTGGGCCAGAGCTCAGAGTAATCTCAGACCCTTCTCTGGTGGACCACAGTCTGGGAAGACTTCCTGGGGTGGAAATCTGGACCTTAGACTTCTCTTCAAGGCAGTGGGATATTTTCTGTCATTGAAAAAGCACAAGGAAATGCAGTCTCGTTGGTGAATATTTCTCCTCTTGTGCCTCCCCCATCAGGGCTGGCACCAGGTCTAAAAGCAGCTCAGGATCTCTGTCTACCCGCAGAAGGAACTCCAGGGCGACCTCATGAGGCAGATCACGCTCCAATACCTACACTGGAGTTCCGTAGAGCATCAGGTCCTCCATCCCCACATCTGTCACCACACAGAGAGCCTGCTGGAATGCTGGCATCTTCTCCTGGATCACCTCCAGGGGCAAATCCAGAACCACCTGTTGGGGTAGATCCTATCCCTGAACCATCACAGGAGCTACATGGAACACCAGATCCTCAACCACCACCTCCATCATCAGATGAAGAGCCTGCTGGAGGACTGGGTTCTCTTCCTGGGTCACCTCCAGAACCGGCTCCTGTACCCCCAGCAGATGTCGATCCTGCTCCTGTATCAACACCAGAGGTCCACACAGCATCAGCTATTCCATCACCAGCTCCCGCACTGGCACCAGAAGGAAAGCCAGCTGGAGGGATGGATTCCCATCCTGGGCCACCACAGGAACCAGCTCCTGGACCACCTGCTGGTGTTGATCCTGCTCGTGCAGCAACACTGGGGCTCAGTGTAGCCCCAATCCCTCCATCTGCTGCTCTGGCCCAGGCGCCTCATGAAGGGCCAAACGGAAAGCCAGATTCTAATCCTGGGCCACCTCCGGAACTCAGTCACGGACCACCAGCTGATGTGGATCCTGCTCCTCCAGCCACACCGAGGCTCAATGTTGCACCAGGTCCTCCATCTCCAGGTCTGTCCCAGGCTCCAGGGGAAGAGGCTGCTGGAAAGCTTGACCATTACCCTGAGGCACCTGCAGAACAAGCTTCCAGACCACCAGCTGAGGTCCATTCTATTCCTAGAGCAACAGCAGAGCTAGATGTGGCGCCATGTCTTCCATCTCCTGGTCCGGCCCAGGCTCCAGAGGAACAGGCTGCTGGAAAGGTGGACTCATATCCTGTGCCACCTACAAAATCGGCTCCAGCAGTACCAGCTGATGTCGAGCCTATTCCTGCACCAACACAGGGGCCACATGTAGCCCCAAGTCCTCCATCTGCTGCTTTGGCCCAGGCACCGGAAGAACAGTCTGATGAAAAGTCGGATTCTTATCCTGAGCCGCCTGCAGAAACAACTCCCAGGCCCCCAGTTAATGTTGACCCTCCTCCTGCATCAACACCGGGGCTTAAGTAGCCCCAGATCCTCCATCGCCAGCTCTGGCCCAGGCCCCAGAGTCCCAGCAAGTCACCATGCCCACTCCACACCAGCTCCTCAGCCCCAGCCTGGGAGCATCGGCTTCAGAAGGAGATCCTTCCTTCCCTTCACCTGAGTGGGTATTTCTCTGGTTTATATGTAGCATATTACAGCTTACTTTACATTTATGGCTCTTACTGTCTTCACTGGTAGATTTCTCATTAAATAAAGTTTGGTTTTAATGGGTGTGTTACCGTGGTTTTATGCACTTTCACGATCCTATCAACTATCACCAGTACCTATTTCAGAACATTTTCGTCAACACAAACAGAAACCCTGGACCCATTAAGCAGTCCTCCCCATGCCCCTTTCCCTGTGCCCATGGCAATCAGTGATTGGCTTTCTATGCCTATGGATTTACCTGCTCTAGAGTTCTTATCTAAATGTAAACATGGGGCCTTTTGTATCTTGCTTCTTAGCTTAATGTGTTCGAGGTCCGTCCACACTGTAGCAGGAGTCAGTTTCTCATGCATTCTAAAGCTCAGAGGAATTCCATTGTGTGGACGGATCGCAATTTGCCGACCCAGTCATCTGCTGATGGACATATGGGTTGGTTGTAACTACTGACGGATGGGAGGAGTAGAGGTGCTGTGAGCATCCGTGGACAGATATTTGTGTGAGTGCCTGTCTACAGGATAAATCCCTGGGGTGGGTTAAGCGATGGTGGGAAGGGTGAGGACACAGTTCAGATGTGGGGAGTGAGAAGGTCAATGAGGAGGCTGTGGGGATCTCAGGAGTAAGGTGGGAAGTGGGTCAGTAGAAGGCACACATGTTGGGAGTGAGGAGGTTGGAGGGGTCAGTTGAAGTCCAGGTGTGGTTGTTGAGGTGGGAGGGGTCAGGAGGCAGCCCAGGGGTGGGTAGTGTGAAGGTAGGAGAGGCCAGAACTCCGCCTGGGTGTGGAAACTGAGGAAGAGGGAACAGTTAGGAGAAGGCTCAGCAGTGGGTACTGAGAAATTGGGAAAGTTTAGGTACCAGGCAGGTTATGGAAAGTTAGAGGGAGGTAGGAGCCAAGAGAACACCTATGTGAAAGTATTGAGTCTTTGGGAGGGAGCTAAGGGTAGCCCAGATGTGGTAGCTCAGGAGGTGGCAGATCAACAGATAGCAAAGGTCTCCCAAGAAAGGAGGTGGGAAGTGTCAGGAGAAGGCACAGGTGTGGTCAGTGAGCTGGTGGGAAGTGCCAGGAGGCAGCCCAGGTGTGGAGATGAGGAGGTATGAGGGGACAGGAGACAGCCCAGGTGTGGGGAATGAGGAGGTATGAGGAATCTGGAGGCAGCCCAGTGTTAGCAAGTGTGTAGATAGAAGGGCAGGAGAACCCCTGTGCGGGTACTGAGGAGCCTGGAGAACCAGGAGTCTGCAGAGGATGGGTACTGAGAGGTGGTAGAGGTTGGGGGGCACCCCACCTATGGAAAGCCATGAAGAGGGAGAGACCCAGCTATGGGTAATGATTAGGTTGGAAGGACCAGGGGGGCAGTCCAGGTGTGGGCCTTTTAATCATTTTACATTGGCTGAGGCAAGGTAAGTTCAGATACAGATCAAGACAGCCCAGTTAACCCATTTCCATCCAGTCCTTTCCGACTCATAGTGACCCTATAGATCAAGAGAGTGAAAATTTGAAAGGTTTGATGATACTTGCAGGCTCTGGGAGACACAGCATACATGGATAACAGGGCCCTAAATGGGGTTGCAACCACGGCAGGGCCATAAAACCTGCATTTGAAGAAGACAGCTTATGTATGCAAGCAGGGCGCGGTAGGCTGGGCTTCCTGGCATTTGGGTGGTTTGATAATTCTGCAGGACCCAGGGCATAGGAGCTGCCCCTAGGTATTGGGTACCTGCCCAGGAGTGTGAGAGCCCAATAAAATGGGGAGGGGTGGCTGGAGAATGGACTTAGCTGCTCAAGAAAGGAAATAGATTGGCCTACAGCAGGGGCCTCAAAACTGTGTTAAGACAGCGTTTAAGAAACAAACAATAACTCCACTTATATTACAATGGACCCCTTGAAAATCTATCTGGCATTACTTTTGAACTTGACCATTTGTGTTGAATGGCCTGGTTGCTAGAAGAGACTCCGAAGGAATAGGAGTATATAGTACAGAAAGTGAGGAATGTAAAAAATAAAAAGGAGGAAAACAAGTAGAAGTCTAAGAAGTCTTTGTAGGCTAGGTCTGCTGGGAGGAGCCTCCATACACTGGGGTTGGGCCAGAGCTCAGTGTAACCTCAGAAGCTCCTCTGCTGGACCACAGTCTGGGAAGGCTTCCGGGGGTGGAATCTTGGGTTTCCTTGGGAGGTTTCCTGTTTTTGGAAAGACATGAGGAGAGGCAGACACGTTGCTGAAGTCTTTTCTTCCTGTAACTCCAGAGTTGCTGGCGCTTGGCTCCACCTTGCTTCTTCTTCTGCCATAAAAGTGGCACGCCCCAGATAGGAGCTGACTCTGGACCCTAACACGAAGATGACACTTGGAACAGAGTTACAGCTGGCCTGAAAATGTGAATGAGAAATAAAACTTAGATGATAAATGATTTTGGGGTTTTTTGTTACTGCAACAAAACGCAGTGGAAGCAGACTATACTGCAGGACACGTGGGAAACCTCCAGAATGGGTTGAGCAGAATCTGCTATTGAGCCTTTTCTCAGGGCGCAGAGATCTTTTTCTTTCCATTTTCCTGTGCCATGAGATTCAGCTTATTTAAGATCCCCGAATACTTAAAAATGAGGAGTGCCTTTTTTATTATTGAAAGAAAAAAATGTGAAGACCAGAAACCATCAGGGCCATAATAAATGGACGCTGATAGAATTGGAGAACAATGTGGCACAGAACCTCAAATTTCTAAAATAAACAAACAAAAACAAAAAACCAGACTTACCGGATTCCTACAGACTGGAGGACTCCCCAAAAACTATTGCCTTGAGATACTTTCCAAACCTTGAACTGAAACTAACCCCTGAGGTTCCCCTCAGCTGAATAGCAGATAAGCTCACAAAATAAAGAATAGCAGCCACGACTACTGTGTTCCTTTAAAAAATCACCTATAGGAGAACAAACAGTAAACAGTTCCTTGAAAACAAAGAGGAGAATGTAAGGGGGCAGGAAAACTAGATTAAAGGAAGCAGAACAAGCGCAAGAGAAGTAATGAGATGCGGTCCCATATTGTGTAGAATATAACCAATGTCACCGAAGAACTTGTGTAGAACTTGTTGAAGGGGAACCTAAACTGCTCTGTAAACCGTCCCCGAAAAACACAAAAATATTATTAAAAAAAAAACCAAAAACCATTGGAATCAACGTACTACCACAATTGAGAACAAAATATTTTATTTCTCTCCATAAAACTGTAGGTTACAGTGATATTTACTGAATAAATTATATAATTTCTCTCTTACAGGCAACAAACTAAATCACAAATATTTCAAAGAGAATATATGTACGTGACATAAGGCCTTTGATAAATAACTTTGATCCTTTCACTAGTAAACAGTGAAAACATCCTTACAAAAGCTAGCTTTCTGTAATGTATATGCAGACCTATGACACTGGTCTTTGCAGGAAACCAATTCAAGCTTTCAAGGACATGGGCTATGTTCATAATTTGGGAAAAAAACAGCAGCATCTGTACTTATTCACCATATTCCATGGATGGATTTTTTTTTTAAATAAGCAGATTACCTATGGTGCTTATGTAGAATCACTGGCTACATGCAAAATGAAATAACTCAAGAGTCAAAGTCCAAAAAAAGGTAATTGGCAATGGTATAGAAAGCAGCTTAGATAGGTATAGTTCATGCAGTTCTTCACAGTCCAGCAAACAACAGCAAGTTGTGTGGTCTCTACACATCCCATCTGCTGACCATCCCGGGGGCACGGCTCCCCTGCCATCTCACAACTTGTCACTCCAGCTGAGTAGGACTCTGAGGGATGTGGGCTGGGCCCAGTTCCTGTGGGGATTCTGGAGTGGAGACACTTCTCTCCCACACTCTGTACACCTGTCACCATCTGCTTAGGTGGTCACCATGTTCAATTACTAGCGAAGGAGACAAAGAAGGAAGGCAATGGTGAGGCTAGATTTTGGCATCGACTTATAACTCTGTCCCAAAAGTGGAACACGAGCTCACGATTTCTCTCCATAACTGGTGTCTTGGGAAGGTACAGGCAGAAGCGGGGTTGATTAGGCTGAGGATTCGTCTGCAATGATTTTCAGGTGGATCCAGTTACCAGCTGCCATCAGGCCAATTCCCACTCAAGGGGACCCCGAGTACAGAGTAGAACTGCGATGCGGAGGGTTTTCAAGGCTGTGACCTTTCAGAAGCAGATCACTAGGCCTGTCTTCCCAAGTGTCTCTGGATGGATTTGAACCACCAACCTTTTGGTTAGTAGCCTTGGTTTAACCATTTGCATCACCAGGGACTCCTATGACATGGACTCACTGCATGTGAATTACTCTGACACCTATCAAGTCCCTCCTCCATCTCTGCACTGTGTTAGGACTTGAGGGCAGCAACTCTGGCTAAGACACACTCACGCTCTCCAGGTGCACAGGGGATGGGGGTGCGCTCTGGGATACCAGGCCGGAAGCCACTCAGATCAACTTGAGCACGGTCATTTCCAAATAACATACCCCCATGACTGGGCTATAAAAATACGTCTGGCAAATACTTATCCTAAAATGGTGAACATTTAAAGTCGAAGCCAGCTTACTTAACCTGTGACAGTTCCATCAATATATGTGAGGAAGCAGTACACATTCCACACATGGTCAAAATCTTAAAATGACTTATAACACACAAAGGAAAATAGCCAACCAAAAACCAAAAAAAACAAACCTGGTGCCATTGAGTTGATTCCGACTCCTAGCCAACATAAAGCGGTCTGATAATTAAACAAGAAGCCCTTTCTGAGGCTCCAGGGCACTGTGGGGAGGCTGGATAACCCACAGGGTCAGTCTGAACAGGGGCCCAACCAAGGTGGGCTCCCCAACCCAGAGGGTCGAGGCCCCCTCATCAAAGCCCTGGGCCAGACATCCAAATGCTAGAGGTTGCTTTTCTAACTTCTCCAACGCTACGCTCAGGTCACCCCCAATTTTTATTTTGCTAAGCAGAATATGGCGTAGTGGTTAAGTGCTATGGCTGCTAACCAAAGGGTCGGCAGTTCAAATCCACCTGGCCCTCCTTGGAAGCTCTATGGGGTAGTTCTACTCTGTCCTATAGGGTTGCTATGAGTTGGAATTGACTCCGACGGCACTGGGTTTGGTTTTTGGTTAAGCAGAATATTAAGTTCATATCCTTTGGTTCTTATTTTTATTCAGAGACATTAATGACGTTCACTGTGCTGGGCGACCACCACCACTATCCATCCCCAGATGTTTTTGATCACCACAAAGGGAATCCAGTACCCGTTCAGCAACAACTCCTCATTTCTCCCTCCCCTCAGACCCTGGTCACCACTGATACATTCTGATCTCCATGCACTTGCCTAAGGAATCCTAGTGGCACAGTGGTTAAGTGCTCCGTTGCAAACCGAAAGATTGTCACTTCAAACCCACCAGCTGCTCCACTGAAGAAACGACCTGGTGATCTGCTCCCATGAAGATTAGAGCCTAGAAAACCCTGTGGGGCAGTTCTACTCTGTCACCTGGGGTCAGAATGAGTTGGAATCAACTCGAAGGCAGCTAGCAACAACACCAATGCATTTGTCTAGTTGAGACATTTAAGTGGGATCATACGACACTTGTCCTTTTGAGTCTGACTTGCTTCACTCAGCGTGTTTTCAAGGTCCACCATGTATGGCATGTATCAGGGCTTCGTTTCCCTTTATGGAGGAGTAATATTCCACTGTATGGATAGACCATATTTTGCTTATCCATTCCTTTGTTGGTGGACACTTGGGTTGTTTCCACCATTTGACTATTGTGAATAATACCGCAGTGAACATTCATGTACACGTATCTCTTTGAGTCCCTGATTTCAAGTCTTTTGGGGCTACATCTAGGAGTGGCATTGCTGGGTCACATGGTGACCAGAGAACGTACTTGTTTTCTCAGAGATTCCTAAATTTCAAACAGGAAGTAGCCCCCATTTGGCTCTAGGAAGTTTTGATATATTTTTTTGTTTAATTAAAGCTCTATAAAACCCAAACAAAAGCAAACCAGTTGCCTTTGAGTCAATTCCAATTCATAGCAACCCTATAGGACAGAGTAGAACTGCCCCATAGGGTTTCCAAGGAGCGCTTGGTGGATTCCAACTGTCGACCTTTTGGTTAGCAGCCTTAGCTCCTAAGCACTTCCCCACCAGGGTTTCCTAAGGCTGTATACTTGCATTTTATGATATTTATAACTACCCTATATCTGCGGTTGTGGTGGTGCAGTGGTGGATTCTCTCCTTCTATGTAGGGGACCCGGGTTCCATTTCCAGGCAAAGCACCTTATGCGCAGCCACCGCCCATCTGTCACTGGGGGCTTGGCTGTTGCTCTGATGCTGAACAGGTTTCAGCAGAGCTTCCAGACTAAGCCAGACGAGGAAGAAAGGCCTGGTGATCCACTTCTGAAAATCAGCCAAGGAAAACCCTGTGGGTCACAACAATCCATTCTGCAGCTGTTCATGGCGTTGGCACAACACCAGGCAGCGTTTGGTTCCAGTGTGCATGGGATCGCCATGAGACAGGGGCTGACTCAACAGCAGCTAACAGCCAACAGCAACAGCCCCATATTGGGGGTTACGTCACAAGGCACAGTCACGTGGGCATAGAATTAAAATAAACTGAAACCAGTGGCCGTGGAATCCTGTCTGACTCATGGCAACTCGAGGTGTTACAGAGTAGAACTGTGCTCCCTGGGGTTTGCTCGGTTGTAATCTTTAGGGAAGCAGACCTCCAGGCCTTTCTTCTGAGGTATGCCAGATGGGTTCAAACTGCCAACCTTTAGGTTAGTAGTCAGAGCAAACTGTTTCTGCCACCCAGGGACCTGGGGACACCGTACGGTGAGGGAGTTCTCGTGTCCAAAAGCTCCAAGAGTCTACAAGCTCACCATTTTCTTTGGAAGTGAAGCCAATACCTATACTACCCATATCTCATTGCCACTGAGTCATTTCTGATTCATAAGGACTCTGTAGGACAGAGCAGAACTGCCCCCCCAGGTTTGTAAGAAGTAGACTGCCACATCTTTTTCCTGTAGAGCTGCTGGTGAGTTTGAACCATTGGCCTTTTGGTTAGCAGCCGAACGGTTTACCCTCTGCACCACCAGGGCTCCTTATACTCTATATGCCAGTCCCACGGAAATCAGGATAGGACAGTCTGAAAGGTGTCTAATCACACAGATATGGGATTTTGCAGCTGGAAGTAATCACAGAGATTCTCAGGTCCAAATTTCCTACCCTTGCAATTAGAAAATCAAAAAAACTTTGACTCAGGATGAGAGGCAAAGTTACACTTCCCCAAAGGCCAGTGATGCAAGACTTTAACAGAGAAAGTCTGCTGCAGAAGGACAGACTGGACCTAGTCCTTGGAGGCTGTGTACAATTTGGATGAGGACGACCATTTTGTGCCTCCTTGAAGGTCCACGCCAATCAGTAACAAGATGACTGATAGGATGAGAAGAGATCCAGGAAGAAAGCTGCCATGCCCCTGGGACTTGTATCAGGATGGACTTCAGATGGCGGCCTCTCATTTCAAAGTCGTTTGGGCAGCGGTAATATCTTAACACCCTTCACTACCTGACTGCCTTTTTTTCCAAGGAGCCGAGGGGACCCCGAGGGCACCCAGGATTTAAACGGGCTGACGTCCTACAGTGGGCTTTCCAGCACCCAAGTTCTTCCTGCTGATCATAAATCCAAGTGGTTACCTTGTTATCTAGTGGATCACACAGCTCCGGGGCCCTAACAGGATCCACCTAAACTCTGCTTCTGCCTCAGCTGGAGAATGTGAGGGTAGAAATACATCTGGGGTTTCAGTGGGAAAGGAGCAGAGCCGGGAGTTGCTTCTCAGGTACGTAGAAGGACGGCATCAGACGGCAGAGGCCCAGCCACCACCTGCGGGGACCAGGAGCTGCAAGTCCATCCCAGCCCTCCCCCATCAGCACTTCATTTGGTAGCATTTTTCTTTACAAAACTACACACGGGACATCAATGGATTTAAGATTTTTGTTTGTTTGTTTTAATAAGACCCTATATTTGCATTTATTGTATTTATCCCTACCCCTTAATGGGGGTTCCTTTAAAGGCCACAGTCATCTTGGGGTTAAGGGGCTCTAAGGGATTTCTTGCCAAAGATTGAAAACAAAGACAAGGCTTTTTCACACCATGTTTGTGGATGCTTCCTTCAAGTTGCTGCCTAAGCAATGAACCACCCCCCATCTGTCAGCTTGTTGTACTTGGTGGCTTGCATGCTGCTGTGATGCTGGAAGCTATGCTATGCCAGCTATACCAGCAGGGTCACCCGTGGTGGACAGGTTTCAGTGGAGTGTCCATACTAAGACAGACTAGGGACTGACCCCAAAAGGGAGTCCTTGGGTGGTGCAATGCTTCACGCACTCAGCTGCTCACCAAAAGGTTCCAGGTTCAGATTTACCCTGTGGTGCCTTGGAAGGAAGGCTTGGCAATCTACTTCCGAAAAACAAGCCATTGAAAACCCTATGCTGCACAATTCTTCTCTGACACACGTGGGGTTGCCATGACTCAGGGTGGACCAAACCAAAACCAAACAAACCCAGTGCCGTCGAGTCGATTCCGTCTCATAGCAACCCTACATTAAGCCCCAAATGAAGATCCAAATGCAAGGGGTGACTATTTTGTATTGTCAAAAGAAGACAATACTCTGTTGGGAATGACACCAAGGAGCCCTACTTTGCCTTGACTTTAGGGGACATATGTGTCCCCTTGTTACATGTGGTGATGCAGTAGCCTCGTCTAGCTCTTCTTCTGTGCAAAGTCCTCCCTGGGAAAACAGTCTGTGAAAACCAAAACCAAACCAAACCCGGTACAGTTGAGTCAATTCCCACTCATATTATAGGACAGAGTAGAACTGCCCCATAAAGTTTCCAAGGAGCGCCTGGTGGATTCGAACGGCAGACCCTTTGGTCAGCAGCCGTTTCCAGTCTGTGAAAAGATACACAATTTGTAGGTGTGACACGGTATCATCTTTCTTCCTAAAACCCAGACCTACCTGGTGGTACGGACGTGGTTCTTGCGCAAGCCGGGGCCCGTGCCCACTTGTAAACCAGCAGGGAAGGAGAAGAAACGACAAGTTACTCACCAGGTGGACATCAAGCACTGAGGCGTTATCATTCTGCGTTTCCAGAGTGTCTGTCTCACAGGTTAGGTAGAAGGTCCCCTTCTCCAAGGTAAATGTTGAACTGGAAGGTAACACTTTGCTGGAAAAATATACAAGGGTCATGAGCAGGTTGCCACCAGAACGAAATCCATAGAAACCTCCACGATTGTGGCTATAGATACTGAGGTCGGGACGGTTTGGGGGATGAAAAAAAAAATTTTTTATGGTGTTCAAAGGGGATATGGTCACACCTGGAGATACAGTACTTGAGTTAATCTATTTGATTGTGGGTGCCATGAGCCAGAATCTACTCCATGACAACTGTGGGCGTGTCTTTAGTTAGTAGTGTGTTTTCTCTCCCTGCTTCTTTGTGTTTTCCAGACGCGATGTGTGAAGCTCATACCTGTGAGTAGGGAGTTCCTGGGGTCCAAGAAGCCCGCTGCTCATCTATGACTCTGGATAGTTGCTTCTCGCTGGTTAAGTTCTCCTCTCTTGGTGCTCACAGTTTGCCCCTTTATAGAAGACAACCTTGTGCATAGTTAGCAATGGTGATGTCTGTTCTATTTACTGTTGTTTTTTTTCTTTTTGGCATGAAAGGTTTAATTACATCAGTGGTTAAACACAATTTTCTGCCCCCCAGGGAACCCCAGTGGCAACAAAGTTAAGCAAGGCTGCTACCCGAGAGGTTGGCAGTGCAATGGGAGAAAACACCTGGTGATCTGCTCCTGTAGAGATTACAGCCTTGGAAACCCTATGGAGCAGTTCTACTCTGTCATATGGGGTCACTATGACTTGGAATCGACTGGACAGCATCCCGCAATAATAACAACCCACAGGATTCCTGATTCGGGAGGTCTGGTGTACGGTGCATGAGTGTGTATCAGGTGGTACTGATGCTGATGGTCTCGTCCAGGGACCACTAGTTGTGCCACACGGAATTACATAATTAGAGAGTTGTGTTATATGCTTTCATCATACCGAAGCATATAAGGGAAACCCTGATGATGTAGTAATTAAGTGCTATGGCTGCTAACCAAGAGGTTGGCAGTTCCAATCCCCCAGTTGCTCCTTGGAAACTCTATTGGGCAGTTCTACTCTGTCCTATAGGCTCGCTATGAGTCAGAATTGACTTGTCGGCAGTTGGTGGTTGGTTAAGCATATAAGACAATGCTCTAATTGTTGACTCAACGACAATGGCTTTGGGATTGTATGCTTTGTAAGGAGAGTCCAAAGTGTACCTCAGTAACAAGGACACAAAAGCCAATGGAATGCAGGTAGAGAGCTGTTTATGCAGGGAAACTGCCTTGTTTTGTCGTGAGATGACAACCAGTGTTCACTGTTGAAGTAATTGGTCCATCTTGGTGGTGTCAGCTGCCATGGAGTCAACCCTAACTCATGGTGACCCCATGCACAATGGAAGAAAATGCTGCCTGGTCCTGTGCCATCCCGGTGATCAGTTTTCAGTCAGATCATTGTGACCCACAGGGTTTTCACTGGCTGATTTTCAGAACTAGATTGCCAGGCCGTTCTTCCTAGTCCATCTTAGTATGGAAGCTCCGCTGAAACCTGCTCAGCATCATAGCAACACGCAAGCCTCCACGGAGAGATGGGTGCTGGCTGCGCACGAGGTGCGCTGGCCAGAAGTCTAACCCGGGTCTCCCTCATAGACGGTGAGAATTCTACCATCTCGAACCAAATAGTATTTAAATTGGGTATTAATTTAGGGGCTCAGGAATGCACAATAATTTTCTTCTTTGAAATACAGGGCAGTTTTGTTTTTAACCTGTGGAAATTTGCCATGTGAAGGTTTCTGCAGGCACAAATTGTCCCCAGGGTTCGATGTTTGGTGTTAGGAGAACTGGGCAGGGGCGGCCATCTGCCATATGTAGAGAACCTCAGCATGGCGCGTGGTCGCCCCCTGGTGGCTGAGCTGAGAGCAGCTGTGGAGAAGAAGGACTTCCCCTCTCACCTTCCATACCATGTCCTCTTCCTGAGATCCCCTCCTGGCTTAGCTCAGAGCTCACCTCTGCTGACAACACCCTGTCTAAGGTCATCCTCTTAAGGAGCCCTGGTGGCACAACGATTAAGTCCTGAGCTGCTAAGTGAAAGGTTGACAGTTTGAACCCACCAGCAGCTCTGCAAAAGAAAGACCTGGTGATCTGCTTCAGTAAAGACGACAGCCTGGGAAACCCTATGGGGCAGCTCTACTCTGTCCTGTGTGGTCGCTGTGAGTGGGAATCAACTCAAGGGCACCCAACAACAACAAGAAGGTCATCCTCTCAGGATGGGAGACTACTGAGGACATTATAACCTCTGTGCCTCTCATCTGGGAACTGTGAGTAATTCTCTCTGTAAACATCTGACTCTGAATGGAAGACACACGAACTAGTTAGGAATCCTGACCTTTTCAATATCAAACAAAGAAATGAAAAAGTTGCCCCAAAACTGCATAGTTCTTAGTAAATCAGGTTTATTTGTATTTTTCCTGGTCATAAAAGTAAGGCATATTGAGAAAACTTTGAAAATAAAGAATAGTACGAGGAAAGGAAGGTGCCTTGGTGGCACAGTGGTTGCAATGCTCAACTGCTCACTGAAGGGTCAGCAGTTTGAACCCACCAACTGCTCTGCAGGAGAAAAGATGGGGCAGTCTGCTCCTGTCAAGATTATAGCCTTGGAAAGTATGTGGGGCAGTTCGATTCTGTCGTACAGGGTCACTAGGAGTCAGAATCAACTTGAAGGCAAAGGGTTTTGGTTTATGTAAAATATACAATGGAGGGTGGCAAAAAATACGCTACAAAATAATAGTGGTTTCCCAGACTTTCTGAATTGTGGGTCATATTGCTTTTCTAATAATTTTTTTAAGTAATTTCCTCCTTCTGATTTTAATTTTTAGTTACTTCTATTCATCTTCTTCCTAATAAAAGTATAAGCAAGAATATTCTGGAAGTGCTTGTTCTTTTCAAAATTTTATTTCTTTAGTGGTCCTACATGCATATGGTATAAAATACAGCAGAAAGTAGCCCTCTTTGCCCATATCCTGTGTGATTCAGAGTTCTCCTGCCTAGAAGCAAACTCGTTTTGGGAGTATTTTTTTAATATGATATTTACCTTTTTGTTTTGTCACTGACATGGTTAAAAGATAATAAAAATAACAAAACGGAAACATTAGTGTATTCTCCAGGACTCAAGAAGTACATTTTTCAATGATAATTTAAAAAAATATATTATTACCAGAAAAAAGAAATACCAGATTTCCTTGGTTCATATAATCAAAATTTGATAAAATCAAAATCATCTCTTTTTTAACCTTTATTATCCACTCTGTTTTACACACGTATTTGTTTTCCATCTTGGTAAGTAGAATATTTTTGCATCATTAAATTTGGGCACAAAAACGAGGCTCATAGACACTAATTTCCAGATTATAGAAAGAACCCTTACAAGCCAATAATAGAAAGACAAATAACCTAGTAGAAAAATGAGCAAAACATACCAATTCCGATGGCTAAAATACATAATGCCGACATCAATAAATGTTGGTGAGGATGTGGAGCCACAGGAACTCCCATTCATCCCTGGTGGGAGTGCACAACATGGCCGAATGGAAGACCCTGGCAGTTTTCTTACAAAGCCAAACATCATCTTGGTTATCTAGTGCTCTATAACAGAAATGCCACAAGTGGGTGTCTTTAATGAACACAAATTTATTTTCTCTCAGTTTAGGAGTCTAGAAGTCCAAAGGGAGGGTGCTGGCTGGAGAGGAACGTTTTCTGTCTCTGTACGCTCTGGGGGAAGGTCCTGTTCCCTGATGATCTTCATATGGTGTGGCATCTATCTTCTCCCATCTTTGCTTGCTTCTCTGTGCCTAATCTGCTCTTGTTCTCTGTCAAAGGTGATTGTCTTAAAATACACCCTACACTGATATAGCCTCTTAACAAAGAAATCCCATTCTTAAATGAGAATATAACCACAGGTATACTCATCACTGTCAAGTCGATTCTGACTTACAGAGACCCTACAGGACAGAGTAGAACTGACTCAAGGGTTTCAAGGCTGCAATCTTTATGGAAGCAGATTGCCCCATCTTTCTCCTGTGGAGCGGCTGGTGGGTTCAAACCATCAATATTTTGGTGAACAGCTGAGCACTTAATCACTGTGCCACCAGGTAAAGGGGTTAGGATTTAAAACATATGTTTTAGGGGGACACAATTCAACCCACAACACCGTATGATCCAACAATCGTGCTCCTTGATTTACCAACATTGAAAGCCTATGTTCACACAAAAACCTGCACACAGTGTTTATGGGAGGGTTTCTTATCTGTAGTTCTCATCAGTGTGGTGGCTGAATGCATCTCTCTGTCTCCTTCCTGAGCCATCAGCAACCACCGTGCACTCCTTGCTTCCTTCTGTGGGGTAACATTGTCTCCCAGGATGGACCCTGGGCACACAGAAGGCACTCATGCTCCTGCCCTTTAAATGCTGGAGCCCTAGGCTGCCTCCAAGCAGCCAGCTCTGCTTGCTCTGCAATCAGAGCTCCAAGGACATTGGCATTGCCCAGGACACATACCAAGCCCTCCGGAGTGCCCACTGAGACCCCTTTCCCTGGGTGGAGATGGGCACCCCCACCCACCGACAGCTCCACTGAGGATCAAGATCTAACTACCAACTCTTTTCTTGGTCTCTCTAACCAAGAAAATCAGCCTTATTTAAAGGCAGAAGGTGGGTGGTTACGTATCTAAGGGCTGCAAAACTGGTCCTGACCACTTCCTTCGCAAATCCTGCAGAAGCCTTTTGTTTTGGGGCCTCAACCAAAATGAATACTAAAAACATTTTGTTTAGCATTCTGTGATTTTTAGCAAAGACAGATTAGTGAAGGTTATATACATTATTGAAGAGAAATGTGGATCTCTCTTAATCAAGAAATGCCTTACAGAGGACGGAAAATCTTACCTGTGCTCAGATACCTTTCTGCTATATGCATGACTGTGTATGAACGTGACCATTGCTGCTTAAAGCACTAATGGAATGTGATTATTGAAACAGTGAGGAGCTACCGTAAGGCATCATGAAGACTAAAAAGATACTGCAGGAATACACCATCCAATCCAAATAACTGCACCACAAAGATCAAACCAGTAGCTGTGGAGTCAATTCCGCCTCGTGGCGCCCCCGTGTGTGTCAGAGTAGAACTGTGCTCCACAGAGTTTTCCCTGGCTGATTTTTCAGGAGCAGATTCCCAGATCTTTCCTCTGGGGTGCCCCTGTGTCAACTCAAATCTCCAAGCTTTCAGTTAGCAGCCGAGTGCCTTAACCGTTTAACCGACCCACGGCCTGCAGAAAATTCCTGTTCCCGTGAAGATGCCCCAAGTACTGAAGGTTAAATATGTTCTGAGACGGATTACCACTTCGGTGTCTGTACCACTGATCAGTTTAATGTCTATTTCTCTTCTGTTCTGGTACTGGGGAATATTCTGCCTATTGCCCCATTTCCTTACTGTGCTGTTGATTTCCTGGGCACAAAGCCTACACAGAATTGATTCCTAAGTTCTTCGGCTGAGAGTTTCCCATCTCCTGTTTCAGGGTTCACGTCTAAGAGCAAGCATCTCTCTGGGGAGGAATGCCCTCCAAACCCAGCGGTCGGGTCAGAGGCTCACCATGCCTCAGCTCCCAGCTCAGGAAGATCCATTTCCGGAAGCAAAGCTATGTGACTGGATGGAGGAGTCTGGCTCCCTGCCCAGGTTCTACACCACCAAGTATTGCCCTAATTCCTTTGATTCAGACTGTCTGAGGGGAATTACTCGTAATTTGCAACAAGCCCCCCAGGAAACTGCTAACCTCCCAGGCTCTGATCCTCCCGTGTGAGCCCAGGAACTGCTGGCACTCGCCATCTGCTCTAAGGCACACACTTCCCGACTCCGACTCATGGTGACCTCTTATGTTACAGAGTAGAACTGCTCCATGGGGACTTCTTGGCTGCAATCTGTCACATCGGGCCTCTAGGAGTAGAAATCGACTTGATGGCAGCTAATAACAACAACAATCTTTATGGAAGCAGGTGGCCTAGCCTATCTTCCACGGCAGTGCTGGGTTACTTCGAACCACCAATCTTAAGATAAGCAGCCGAATGCCAAGTGTTTGCGCCAGGAAGGGACCTTACATAGAAGAGGAATTTCACGTCCTCCCAGTGTTCCCCCGGGAGTGGACAGGGCTGGCTCTGCAAAGCCACTCAGGCCTCCCCATTATTTGCACAAATGCTTACTTCTGCAACCAGGAAAATTCACCTGGCTTAGTCTAATGTAGTAACCATCCATAATGTAATGTAATGCAATATAATGCAATCATCTTCCATAACTTTTTCTATATAACAATAACCTTGTTTGATGTGTGCTTGTGTTTAAGGATGCCTTATTAAATACATACTGTTGATTCATTAACATTGAACTCATGGCTGACAGCACAGTAACTCACGTCTGAAGGAAGCTTACCTAACACACCCATTTCTCCATGAGGCACATCACAGCCTTCCTGTGCTTAGGGACAGGAGACAGCACTTCCGCACAATGCCTGGGGCCATTTAAACAGCAAAATCAGCAGCAAAGAACACAAAAATGTGGCCTGAAACAGACCGAGAAAAGGACTTGTTTACAGTCTGAGAGCTGAGGCCAGAAGGCAGAGCATCACCTTGTCGAGCCTCAGCTGGGGCAGCTCACATTTCTCAGCACTCTGTGCGCATCCACGAGTGATCCTGAAGGCACCACCAGTAATAATTGTGGGGTTACAGATACATCTGAGCAAGTGGGTGAATGAGCAAGCATGGAAGCCGGGGACAATGAGCATCAGCTGTATTATATCCTAGGCACTGTGCAGGGTAAACCTGCTGCCATCCAGGCGGTTCTAGCTCATAAACGGTGCTATAGGACAAGGGGAAACTGCCTCATAAGATTTCCTAATCTTTACGGGAGCAGACACCAACCTCTTTCTCACTGGGAGCCGCTGGTGGGTTCGAACCACGGAATTATTAGTTCACAGCTGAGTGCTTTAACCACTGTGCCACGAGGGCTCCTTCTGTACAGGACAGTCAGATGCATTTTCCCATTTTATGCTCACGATAATCTTGTGAGGTAGATATTCTATTCCTTCATTACAGGTGAGGAGACTGAGGCACGGGAAGGGAAAGTAAGGTAGCTGGTGACCAGCAGAGTGGCATTTCTACCTCAAAAGCCCCTCTGCTGGGTTCCCTGCCTGAGCTAGGTAGGTGCTGCACCCTCTTACACTTTCCTCAAAGGGAACGCACTGTGCCAAGTCTGGGCGGCATAAGCCTCGGGTTTGTAGGAGGCCACCTGCTTGCAGGTTTGGTGTCGCTCCTCTCACTGGGACAGGAAGAAAGGGGTTACAGGTGTAGAGCACACAGCCCTCCTCCCACGAGGCTCTGTGTTTGTCCTGGCGCAGGCAGCAGGGATCTGCACAGATAAGCAGACCTCTGAGGTATTCTAGTTCCAAATGCCCTGTGGTGTTACCTTCCCCTCCATGCAGTCTTCCTCCAGGAGGGCCTCTCAGCTCCAGGAGAGGCAGCTTAGCCTTTCCAGAGGTGCCCTACTTCCTCTCTGACACACTATTAACCCTCTTTCTACAGAACAATCTCCTCTTTGTAGCTTCCAGGCATCACCTTCAGCTCTGTCCCTGGGAAGAATTGTCAGTGCACCTCCCTTTGCCTGGCTCATCAGCTTCCTGGTCTGCACAAAGAGCCCAGTAAGCCCTGGGTCCAAAACCGCCAGTTCCCGTGGGGTTGACTCCCACTCATGGCGACCCCATGGGTGTCAGAGCAGAACTGGGCTCCCAAGAGTTTTCTGTGACTGATTTTTCGGAAGTAGATTGCTAGGCCTTTCTTCCAACGTACCTCTGAGTGGACTAGAACCTCCAACACGATGGAACTGCCTTGTTTCTCTGTGTCTCACACCTGTTCTGCCTTTGACAGGGTGCAGTCTTACCACTTTTTTATCACTTGTTTTAGTGGAAAATATGCGAGTTTTCCTTCTCTGACAGGTATCCTCCTTAGACAAGTTCCGGCTTTCTCAGGTCTTACTATATATAACTTTCAGAGTTAGAAAATGAATTCGTAGAGCAGGAAAAAAAAAAATTTCCTTATTAGAGTGTAAAAATTAGTTTGGAATTTTTCATTTCTATTATTCGAATCCAAGGTGTCCTGATGGGGAAGTAGTTAAGCACCAGGCTGCTAACCAAAAGGTTGGCTGTTCAAACCCTCCCAGCGACTCTGCAGGACAAAGGCCTGGCAACCTTCTTCTGCAAAGATTACAGAGAAAAAAGACCTATGGGGACGTTCTACTCTGACACATGAGGTCACTGTGAGTCAGAATTGATTCAACAGCACCCAACACCAACAGCATTATTCAAATCCAAGATGTTAAGCTCTCAAGGAAAGATTATGAATTGTTGATGTTTTCTTTCTTTCTCATTCTGTTTTTTCCCAAGCCAATACTGGTGATACTATGAAGCAACTTTTTCAAAGCGATCGCATTGATCAAGGGTACTGATTATGTTTAGTTTCTTCACTCAGTTCCACGAACTTCCGATATAGTCCTTGCAACACAATAGAGATAATAATTTGCTCCGTCAGAAATTCTGAGGAAATGAGACATTATGTCTCTAAATATCCAAAGCTAATACTCTTTGAACAAAAAAAAAGTGATCCCTTTAAAATCTGTGGCCTGAGACACTGCATTACAATGGCTGTTTCGTTTTAATTTTTTTTTTTTTATATTTTTATTAAGCTTCAAGTGAACATTTACCATTCCAATCAGTCTGTCACATGTAGGTTTACATACATCTTACTCCCTTCTCCCACTTGCTCTCCCCCTATTGAGTCAGCCCTTACAGTCTCTCGTTTCGTGCCAATTTTGCCATCTTCCCTCTCTCTCTATCTTCCCATCCCCCCTCCAGTCAAGAGTTGCCAACACACTCTCCCGTGTCCACCTGATTTAATTAGCTCACTCTTCATCAGTATCTCTCTCCCCCCCACTGACCAGTCCTTTTCATGCCTGATGATTTGTCTTCGGGGATGGTTCCTGTCCTGTGCCATCAGAAGTTCTGGGGAGCATTGTCTCTGGGATTCCTCTAGTCACAATCATACCATTAGGTGTGGTCTTTTAATGAGAATTTGGGGTCTGTATCCCATTGGTCTCCTGCTCCCTCAGGAGTTGTCTGTTGTGCTCACTAGCAGGGCAGACATCGATTGTGGCCGGGCACCAACTAGTTCTTCTGGTCTCAGGATAATGTAGGTCTCTGGTTCAAGTGGCCCTTTCTGTCTCTTGGGTTCTTAGTTGTCGTGTGACCTTGGTGTTCTTCCTTTGCCTTTGCTCCCGGTGGGTTGAGACCAATTAATGTATTTTAGATGGCCGCTTGTTGGCATTTAGGACCCCAGGCGCCACAATTCAAAGTGGGATGCAGAGTGTTTTCATAATAGAATTGTTTTGCCCATTGACTTAGAAGTCCCCTCAAACCAAGTTCCCCAGACCCCAGCCCCTGCTTCGCTGACCTTTGAAGCTTTCATTTTATCTCGGAAACCTCTTTACTTTTAATCCAGTCCAATTAGGCTGACCTTCCTTGTTTTGAGTGTTGTCTTTCCCTTCACCCAAAGCAGTTCCCATCTACAGATTGGTCAATAAAAAGCCCTCTCCCTCCCTCCCTCCCTCCCCCCTTTGTAACCACAGAAGTATGTGTTCTTCTCCATTTTTTCTATTTCTCAAGATCTTATAATAGTGGTCTTATACAATATTTGTCCTTTTGCCACTGACTCATTTCGCTCAGCATAATGCCTTCCAGATTCCTCCATGTTATGAAATGTTTCACAGATTCGTCACTGTTCTTTATCGATGCGTAGTATTCCATTGTGTGAATATACCACAATTTATTTACCCATTCGTCCGTTGATGGACATCTTGGTTGCTTCCAGCTTTTTGCTATCGTAAACAGAGCTGCAATAAACATGGGTGTGCATGTATCTGTTTGTGTGAAGGGTCTTGTATTTTTAGGGTATATTCCGAGGAGTGGGATTTCTGGGTTGTATGGTAGTTCTATTTCTAACTGTTTAAGATAACGCCAGATGGATTTCCAAAGTGGTTGTACCATTTTACATTCCCACCAGCAGTGTATGAGAGTTCCAGTCTCTCCGCAGCCTCTCCAACATTTATTATTTTGTGTTTTTTGAATTAATGCCAGTCTAGTTGGTGTCAGATGGAATCTCATCGTAGTTTTAATTTGCATTTCTCTAATGGCTAATGATCGGGAGCATTTTCTCATGTATCTGTTGGCTGCCTGAATATCTTCCTTAGTGAAATGTGTGTTCATATCCTTTGCCCACTTCTTGATTGGGTTGTTTGTCTTTTTGTGGCTGAGTTTTGACAGAATCATGTAGATTTTAGAGATCAGGCGCTGGTCTGAGATGTCATAGCTGAAAATTCTTTCCCAGTCTGTAGGTGGTCTTTTTACTCTTTTGGTGAAGTCTTTAGATGAGCATAGGTGTTTGATTTTTAGGAGCTCCCAGATATCGGGTTTCTCTTCATCATTTTTGGTAATGTTTTGTATTCTGTTTATGCCCTGTATTAGGGCTCCTAGGGTAGATCCTATTTTTTCTTCCATGATTTTTATCGTTTTAGTCTTTATGTTTAGGTCTTTGATCCACTTGGAGCTAGTTTTTGTGCATGGTGTGAGGTATGGGTCCTGTTTCATTCTTTTGCAAATGGATATCCAGTTATGCCAGCA
Organism: Loxodonta africana; assembly: GCF_030014295.1. NCBI lineage: Eukaryota > Metazoa > Chordata > Mammalia > Proboscidea > Elephantidae > Loxodonta > Loxodonta africana. The sequence continues at coordinate 112,792,417 of NC_087350.1, forward strand.
CCATTTGTTAAAAAGACTATTATTTCCCCAATTGACTGACACTGGTCCTTTGTCAAATATCAGCTGCTCATAAATGGATGGATTTATATCTGGATTCTCCATTCTGTTCCATTGGTCTATGTGCCTGTTGTTGTACCAGTACCAGGCTGTTTTGACTACTGTAGCTATATAATAGGTTCTGAAATCAGGTAGGGTGAGGCCTCCCACTTTCTTCTTCTTTTTCAGTAATGTTTTGCTTATCCGGGGGTTCTTTCCTTTCCATATGAAATTAGTGATTTGTTTCTCTATTCCCTTAAAGTATGACATTGGTATTTGGATTGGAAGTGCGTTGTACGTATAAATGGCTTTTGGTAGAATAGACATTTTTACTATGTTAAGTCTTCCTATCCATGAGCAGGGTATGTTTATCCATTTAAGTGTGTCCTTTTGAATTTCTTGTAGCAGAGTTTTATAGTTTTCTTTGTATAGGTCTTTTACATCCTTGGTAAGATTTATTCCTAAGTATTTTATCTTCTTGGGGGCTACTGTGAATGGTATTGATTTGGTTATTTCCTCTTCGGTGTTCTTTTTGTTGATGTAGAGGAATCCAAGTGATTTTTGTATGTTTATTTTATATCCTGAGACTCTTCCAAACTCTTCTATTAGTTTCAGTAGTTTTCTGGAGGATTTCTTAGGGTTTTTCATGTATACGATCATGTCATCTGCAAATAGTGATAGCTTTACTTCCTCCTTACCAATCTGAATACCCTTTATTTCTTTGTCTAGCCTAATTGCCCTGGCTAGGACTTCAAGTACGATGTTGAATAAGAGCGGTGATAAAGGGCATCCTTGTCTGGTTCCCGTTCTCAAGGGAAATGCTTTCAGGTTCTCTCCATTTAGAGTGATATTGGCCGTTGGCTTTGCATATATGCCCTTTATTATGTTGAGGAATTTTCCTTCAATTCCTATTTTGGTGAGAGTTTTTATCATAAATGGGTGTTGGACTTTGTCAAATGCCTTTTCTGCATCTATTGATAAGATCATGTGGTTTTTGTCTTTTGTTTTATTTATGTGATGGATTACATTAATGGTTTTTCTGATATTAAACCAGCCTTGCATACCTGGTATAAATCCCACTTGATCAGGGTGAATTATTTTTTTGATGTGTTGTTGGATTCTATTGGCTAGAATTTTGTTAAGGATTTTTGCATCTATGTTCATGAGGGATATAGGTCTAAAATTTTCTTTTTTTGTAATGTCTTTACCTGGTTTTGGTATCAGGGAGATGGTAGCTTCATAGAATGAGTTGGGTAGTATTCCGTCTTTTTCTATACTTTGAAATACCTTCAATAGTAATGGTGTTAAGTCTTCTCTGAAGGTTTGGTAGAACTCTGCAGTGAAGCCATCTGGGCCAGGACTTTTTTTTGTTGGGAGTTTTTTGATTACCGTTTCAATCTCTTTTTTTGTTATGGGTCTATTTAGTTGTTCTACTTCTGAATGTGTTAGTTTAGGTAAGTAGTATTGTTCCAAGAATTTATCCATTTCTTCTAGGTTTTCAAATTTGTTAGAGTACAATTTTATGTAGTAATCTGATATGATTCTTTTGATTTCATTTGCTTCTGTTGTGATGTGGTCCTTCTCGTTTCTTATTCGGGTTATTTGTTTCCTTTCCTGTTTTTCTTTAGTCAGTCTAGCCAATGGTTTATCAATTTTTTTAATTTTTTCAAAGAACCAGCTTTTGGCTTTGTTAATTCTTTCAATTGTTTTTCTGTTCTCTAATTCATTTAGTTCAGCTCTAATTTTTATTATTTGTTTTCTTCGGGTGCCTGATGGATTCTTTTGTTGCTCACTTTCTATTTGTTCAAGTTGTCAGGACAGTTCTCTGATTTTGGCTCTTTCTTCTTTTTGTATGTGTGCATTTATCGATATAAATTGGCCTCTGAGCACTGCTTTTGCTGTGTCCTAGAGGTTTTGATAGGAAGTATTTTCATTCTCGTTGCTTTCTAAGAATTTCCTTATTCCCTCCTTGATGTCTTCTATAACCCAGTCTTTTTTCAGGAGGGTATTGTTCATTTTCCAAGTATTTGATTTCTTTTCCCTAGTTTTTCTGTTATTGATTTCTAGCTTCATTGCCTTGTGGTCTGAGAAGATGCTTTGTAATATTTCGATGTTTTGGATTCTGGAAAGATTTGTTTTATGCCCTAATATGTGGTCTATTCTAGAGAATGTTCCATGTGCACTAGAAAAAAAAGTATATTTTGCAGCAGTTGGGTGGACAGTTCTGTATAAGTCAATGAGGTCAAGTTGGTTGATTGTTGTAAGTAGGTCTTCCGTGTCTCTATTGAGCTTCTTACTGGATGTCCTCTCCTTCTCCGAAAGTGGTGTGTTGAAGTCTCCTACTATATATGTGGAGGTGTCTATCTCACTTTTCAATTCTGTTAAAATTTGATTTATGTATCTTGCAGCCCTGTCATTAGGTGCGTAAATATGTAATATGGTTATGTCTTCCTGATCAATTGTCCCTTTTATCATTATATAGTGTCCTTCTTTATCCTTTGTGGCGGATTTAAGTCTAAAGTCTATTTTGTCAGAAATTAATATTGCTACTCCTCTTCTTTTTTGCTTATTGTTTGCTTGATATATTTTTTTCCATCCTTTGAGTTTTAGTTTGTTTGTGTCTCTAAGTCTAAGGTGTGTCTCTTGTAGGCTGCATATAGATGGATGGTGTTTTTTTATCCAGTCCGTGACTCTCTGTCTCTTTATTGGTGCATTTAGTCCATTTACATTCAGCGTAATTATAGATAAGTAAGTTTTTAGTGCTGTCATTTTGATGCCTTTTCATGTGTGTTGTTGGCCATTTCATTTTTCCACATGCTTTTTTGTGCTGAGACGTTTTTCTTAGTAGCTTGTGAGATCCTCATTTTCATAATGTTTAACTTTGTGTTTATTGAGTCGTTACGTTTTTCTTGGCTTTTTTCTTGAGTTATGGAATTGATATTCCTTTTTGTGGTTACCTTTTTATTTACCCCTATTTTTCTAAGTAAAAACCTAACTTGTATTGTTCTATTTCGCCTTGTATCACTCTCCATCTGGCAGTTCAATGCCTCCTATATTTAGTCCCTCTTTTTGATTATTTTGATCGTTTATCTATTGATTTCCATGATTTCCTGTTGTGTGTATTATTTTGTTTATTTGTTTATTTTTTAGAATTAGTCTTAACTTGTTTGTTTTTGTGCTTTCCCTGTTTGCGTTGCGTTGATATCAGGACGTTCTGTTTTGTGACCTTGTATTGTGCTGGTACCTGATATTATTGGTCATCCGGCCAAACAATCTCCTTTAGCATTTCTTGCAGTCTTGGTTTAGTTTTTGCAAATTCTCTAAACTTGTGTTTATCTGTAAATATCTTAATTTCTCCTTCATATTTCAGAGAGAGTTTTGCTGGATATATGATCCTTGGTTGGCAGTTTTTCTCGTTTAGTGCTCTGTATATGTCGTCCCATTCCCTTCTTGCCTGCATGGTTTCTGCTGAGTAGTCTGAACTTATTCTTATTGATTCTCCCTTGAAGGAAACCTTTCTTTTCTCCCTGGCTGCTTTTAAAATTTTCTGTTTGTCTTTGGTTTTGGCAAGTTTGATGATGATATGTCTTGGTGTTTTTCTTTTTGGATCAATCTTAAATGGGGTTCGATGAGCATCTTGGATAGATATCCTTTCTTCTTTCATGATGTCAGGGAAGTTTTGTGTCAGGAGTTCTTCAACTATTTTCTCTGTGTTTTCTGTCCCCCCTCCCTGTTCTGGGACTCCAATCACTCGCAAGTTATCCTTCTTGATAGAGTCCCACATGATTCTTAGGGTTTCTTCATTTTTTTAAATTCTTTTATCTGATTTTTTTTCAGCTATGTTGGTGTTGTTTCCCTGGTCCTCCAGAAGTCCCAGTCTACATTCTAATTGCTCGAGTCTGCTCCTCTGACTTTCTATTGCATTGTCAAATTCTGTAATTTTATTGTTAATCTTTTGGATTTCTACATGCTGTCTCTCTATGGATTCTTGCAACTTGTTAATTTTTCCACTATGTTCTTGAATAATCTTTTTGAGTTCTTCAACAGTTTTATCAGTGTGTTCCTTGGCTTTTTCTGCATTTATCCTAATTTCATTTGTGATATCTTTAAGCATTCTGTAAATTAGTTTTTTATATTCTGTATCTGATAATTCCAGGATTGTATCTTCATTTGGGAAAGATTTTGATTCTTTTGTTTGGGGGGTTGGAGAAGCTGTCATGGTCTGTTTCTTTATGTGGTTTGATATGGACTGCTGTCTCCAAGCCATCACTGGGAAACTAGATTTTCCAAGTAGTCAGCTAAAAAAAATGCAGTCAGATCCCTATCTGAATTCTCTCTCTGGCTCCGGGTATTCGGATGTTAATGGGGTCGCCTGGGGAGGGTGGGGGAGGGATCAGAGAGCTAGGAGTGTAGCACCACAGAATATAGAGCTGAACACCACGTTCACGCTCCGCCCCCGTTCACCAAAATCCGGGCTGGATGGGTCCCTGGCTAGGACACTGCTCTCCTTGCTCGGAAACCAGTCACTTCCTCCTGGGGACTTCCTCCGGTGCGTGGCACCGCTCGTGGGCACTGGGTGGGCGTTTCCCACACGAACGGGTGGGCCCGCCCCCAGGGTCTATTCAGGCGATTATAATTAGGTCCCGCGGTCACGCCCCGCCTGTGCGCGCGCCCAAATCCCAGCGGGATGACTTCCGGGTTGAGACGCTGCTTTCCCCGTTCGGGAACCAGTCACTTCCTCCCGGGGACTTCTCCTTCCGGAGCGCCACACCTCTCGCGCGAACTGGGTTGGCGTCACCTGCACGGCCAGGTGGGCCCGCCTCCTGGGTCAATTCAAGGTAATAAAAATGGACTCCGCGCTCACGCCCCGCTCGTGCGCGCGCCCAAGCCCCAGCAGGACGGCACCCCGTCTGGGACACTACTTTCTGCGCTTCGGGACCAATCACTTCCTCCCGGGGACTTCTCCTTCCGGTGTGCCACACCTCTCGCGCAAACTGGGAGGGCGTCACTCGCACGACCGGGTGGTCCCGCCCCCTGGGTCAATTCAGGGTAATAAAAATGGACCGCGCGCTCATGCCCCGCCCGCGCGCGCGCGCGCGCCCAGATTCCAGCGGAATTGCTCCCCGTCTGGGATGGTGCTTTCCCTGTTTTGAGACCAGACACTTCTGGGGATTTCTCCCTCTTGTGTGCCGTGCCACACGCGCGGACTGGATGTGCGTCCTCCCGCACGAACGTGTGGGCCCCGCCCTGGGGTCACTTTAGGGAAATATAGTTGACCCCCCCCGCTCGCGCCCCGTCGGCTTCTCGCCTGACTCCCGGCGGGACGGCACCCCAGCTGGGACGCTGTTCTCCCCCCTCCCAGATCAGTCACTGCCTCCCGGGTGCTTCTCCCTCCGGCTGCGCCCAAACGCCGCCCGCGCCAACCTGCTAGACTTCCTCCCGGGATGGGTTCGGGGGGGAAGGGGTGGGCCCCCTTTCTGTGCCCTCTGCCCCCCTGGGCTCTGCCCCAGATCGAGCTCCGAAGGTCACCTGCCTGGTGCGCTGGCTCCTAGTTCTGAAAACAGTCGCTGTCTGCCCGTATTTGTTCGTTTTCCATCTCTAAGTCTGTGCTTGTTGTTCAGAGTTCGTAGATTGTTATGTATGTGATCGATTCCCTTGTTTTTCCGAGTCTTTGTTGCAAGAGGGATCCGCGGTAGCATCCACCTAGTCCGCCATCTTGGCCCCCACCCTCGTTTTAATATTTAAGTAGTAAAACAAAACCAGCTCTGTGGTCAGATTCTGAAGACATCTCATACCACATTCCAAAGAGGACATCAAATTAAGAAAAAATTAACAACATCAGTGTTTTTTTCATTACAAATGTCATACATGATAAAAAAAAATTAGTAAAATGTTGAACAGGAGGGAAAAAAAGACAAAAAAGCACACCTAGTTCCTTCTACATCTGAATGAAAATGCGTGTGCTGACAAAGCTTAGATTTCTCTAAGATTTGCACAAACCTTTCCCTTGTCTGTAGGATGCTCTGTGTCACACCTGCTCCCACTAGGTAAGCTTTTAGTTTGAAGGGCAATGATCTTGTGGGTGGTAGTTTAGCTCAAACAGTCTAAACAATCACTTGAGAAGCAGGAAATCTGTTCATACAGCACAAACCATCCCAGCCTTTTCCATGCAGGCTGCGCTTGGCCCTACCAACGGTGCCTACACAGCAGCCAGAGCTCCTGCCTCTGCGAACGGAACCCCAAAGTTTGAGTTTAGGCAGCAGGTGGAGGTCAGCACTCTCAGGGCAGGTTGGCCCCTCCCTAGCCCCCTTGGCAGCCTGAGGTAGTCACGTGGTCACTTCTGGTCATTAGATATTAAGAGGATTTTGCTGGTGGGGGAGGGAACAACTGGGGAAGCTCTCCCCTCTGCTCTCCAAAACCAAAGAATGGAACCTTGCCAAAGAGAACTTTTCTTTGTTTTGGTCTTCTCTTTCCTTCCTGCATGAGTCCCTGGAGCAAGGACGTGCTGTCTGACATTGTGGCAGCCATAATGTGATCACGAGGCAAAAAACCAGAGAATCAAAAACCACAAAGGGGAAGATGGTGGGACAGAAAAATGGGAAGAGCCAGGATCTTGACAATGATGGGCAGCTGAGCTCACTCTGGACTGTAGCTCTCCAGACTTTATGTCAAGTAAATGATCAGCCTAGTAAAACAAAAGAAACCATTACTGTCAAGTCGAGTCTGACTCTCAATGATCCCATGTATATCAGAGTAGGATTGTGCTCCACAGGGCTTTTAGTGGAGGATTTTTTGGAAATAGATATCAAGCCTTTCTTTTGAGGTGGACTCAAACCTCCCACCTTTGGTTAGCAGTTGAGTGTGGTAACCATTTTCACCACCTAGGGACTCCACCAGCCCATCAGATAGGTCCAAATCCTACAAATGGACAATGCTAATTTATCAATCAACTCTTAGGGTTAGAATAAAGACTTTTTTAGACATTCAAGTATCAAATATTTTTGCTACAATGAGTCCTTCTCTTAGGAAGATACCGGAGGATGCGCTCCCTCAAAATGAGGGAGTAAACCATGAAAGAATAAAATACGGGGTATGACAAACAGGCAAACCAACACAGGCAACAGGTGACTAGACTTCCTAGAATGATGGAGGGGTAACCCCAAGCTGACATACATGCATCAAGTCCTAGAGGGTAACCAGGCCAGACAAAAGCAGGTCAGAAAGCCTTGGGGGAAACTTCTGTGAGACAATGAAATTAATACAATCTGATGCATCTAATCTATTTGAGAAGCAATTATGACAACTGGTGGAGAGTTTGGGATTCCATTAGCTAAGTAATGAAACAAAAGCTAAGCACATAGGCCCCCAGGCACCTTTATAGCTCAGTAGTGAAGTTATTCCTGAGGTTCACCTTTCAGCCAAAGATTAGACAGGCCCTTAAAACTGAACAACACTAAACATTCACGTCAGCCCAGGGGCAAGGACCAGAAGGCAGGAGGGACAGGAAAGCTGGTAATGGGGAACCCAAGGTCAAGACAGGGAAAGTGTTGGCATGTCGTGGGGTTGGCAACCAGTGTCACGAAACAATATGTGTATTGTTTAATGAGAAACTAATTTCCTCTGTAAACCTTCATCTAAAGGACAATTAAAGAAAGAAAACTAAGCACATAGAAGATTTAGGAAACAGGGAAAACAAAACGTCATCCAGGAAAGGAAAAGTAGTCATAGTCTATCACAGTGCCCACACTGCCTTAACCAAATACTCCATATTGACCTAACCACAATCATGATGTGACTATACTGGGAGATAGGCAGGGTGGGCAGCTGGAGGGGGGCAAGGCTGCATGTGTCCATGGTGGGTGTGGGGTGGGGAAAAGACAGCTAAATCTTCATCTCCTATAGTGGAAAGTCATTAGCTAAGACCTAGATCCCAAAGAACAAGACACATCTATCTATAAAGGAGCCCGGGTTATGCAACGGTTAAGGGGTTGGCTGATAACTGAAGGGTTGAAGGTGTGAACCCACCCAGCAGCTCCACGGGAAAAAGACCTGGCAATCTGCTTCTGTAAAGATTACAGCCAAGAAAACCCTGTGGGGCAGTTTTACTCTGTCACATGGGGCCACTATGAGCCGGAATCAACTCGACAGCACCTAATAACAGCATCTATCTATAAGCCTGTTATTTGGAGACATGGAATTAATAATCAAAAGAATCAGCTAAACGAGTTGAAGGTGTTGCACCTGGGGAAGTAAGTTGAAAGGGGAGGTGACAGGGACCTGCTCTTTTTCCCAACAAACTGTATACAATGATTTGACTACCAAACTCTGCACATATGATTTTGATACAAAAAAACAAAGACAAAAGAAAAGGACTGGATGACACAGTCTCAAAAGTTCCCTTCCACCTCCAAAGAGCTGTGACTCTTTTAGGGCAAGTTTTGCTCCTGGAATGGAAAGGGTCTGGAGAGTGGGCACAGAAATGGCAAAGAAGCACGTACTTCATCCATTTCCCAGATGAGCTTGGACTTGGCCTTGCTTGCACTTGGAATGCCTGCCTTCTTTCTCATCTTGAACTCAGTGAGGAAATTAGTCATGACAAAGAAACTGGTCAGTGATGGCAGCAGCTAGGAATTACCAGGGTGTCCACCCAGACACACTCACATATAAATAATAGATAAAACACCTTTTCCCAGACTAAATGTTTAAGTACTTAGACACACTTTTCCAGTGAAATGAGAAGCAGTGAAAGATAGAGAGATTCAAACATGTATTTTTTTCCAGGTAGAAACGAGGCTGACATTTTCATTTGAAGCAAATCCTTCAGTGAGAAAATCCTTCTAGTTCATTTTCAAGTTTTTTTGTGATCTTCCAAACACTAGTTTTTAACACTGATAGCCAGACAAATAATGAGCTCTTTTATACCATTATACCTTTCTTCTTTATTACTTTATCATCGAAAGCAGGTTATTAAATAATTAACTATTGGATTGGTATTATTATAAGTTGAGATTTTGTCATTGCCTCCTAATTCCCTCACTGTTGTTGTTAGGTGGCATCGAGTCAGTTGTGTCTCACAGCAACCCCATGTCAAACTGAACAAAAAACTGCCCAGTCCTGTGCTATCCTCAAAATCATTCTATGTTTCAGGCCATTGGTGCGGCCACTGTGTCAGTCCATCTCATTTAGGGCCTTCCTCTTTTTTGCTGACCTGCTACTTTACCAAGCATGATGTCCTTTTGCAGAGACTGGTCTCTCCTGATACTGTTTCCAAAGTACTTGAGATGAAATAGCTTCAAAGGATCATTCTGGCTTTACTTCTTCCAGGACAAGTTTGTTTGTTCTCTGGCACTCTATATTATATTCAATATTCTTAAACAACACCATAATTCAAAGGACTTAATTCTTTTCCAGTTTTCTTTATTCATTGTACAGCTCTCACATACATATGAGGTGATCAAAAACACTGTGGCTTACAACAGGTGCACCTTAGTCCTCAAAGTGCCAACTTTGCTTTTTAAGATTTTTTTTTTAATAATTTTTATTGTACTTTAAGTGAAAGTTTACAAATCAAGTCAGTCTGTCATATATAAACTTATATACACCTTACTACATACTCCCATTTACTTTCCCCCTAATGAGTCAGCCCGTTCCCTCCTTCCAGTCTCTCCTTTTGTGACCATTTTGCCCATTTTTAACCCTCTCTACCCTCCCATCTCCCCTCCAGACAGGAGATGCCAACACAGTCTCAAGTGTCCACCCGATACAAGTAGCTCACTCTTCATCAGCATCTCTCTCCAATCCGTTGTCCAGTCCATTCCATGTCTGATGAGTTGTCTTGTGGAATGGTTCCTGTCCCGGGCCAGTAGAAGGTTTGGGGACCATGACCGCCGGGATTCTTCTAGTCTCAGTCAGACCATTAATTCTGGTCTTTTTATGAGAATTTGGGGTCTGCATCCCACTGTTCTTCTGCTCCCTCAGGGGTTCTCTGTTGTGCTCCCTGTCAGGGAAGTCATCGGTTATGGCCGGGCACCATCTAGTTCTTCTAGTCTCAGGATGATGTAAGTCTCTAATTCATGTGGCTCTTTCTGTCTCTTAGGCTCATAATTATCTTCTGACCTTGGTATTCTTCATTCTCCTTTGATCCAGGTGGGTCGAGACCACTTGATGCATCTTAGATGGCCGCTTGTTAGCATTTAAGACCCCAGACGCCACACTTCAAAGTGGGAAGCAGAATGTTTTCTTAATAGAATTAATTTTACCAATTGACTTAGAAGTCCCCTTCAGCCATAGTCCCCAAACCCCCGCCCTTGCTCCGCTGACCTTCGAAGCATTCAGTTTATTCAGGAAACTTCTTTGCTTTTGGTCCAGTCCAGTCGAGCTGACCTTCCCTGTATTGAGTATTATCCTTCCCTTCACCTAAAGTAGTTCTTATCTACTATCTAATCAGTAAATAACCCTCTCCCACCCTCCCTCCCTCCCCCATCTCGTAACCACAAAAGAATGTATTCTTCTCAGTTTATACTATTTCTCAAGATCTTATGATAGTGGTCTTAAAGAATATTTGTCCTTTTGCCTCTGACTAATCTCACTCAGCATAATGCCTTCCAGGTTCCTCCATGTTATGAAATGTTTCACAGATTCATCACTGTTCTTTATCGATGTGTAGTATTCCATTGTGTGAATATACCATCATTTATTATCCATTCATCTGTTGATGGACACCTTGTTTGCTTCCATCTTTTTGCTATTGTAAACAGTGCTGCAATAAACATGGGTATGCATATATCTGTTCATGTAAAGGCTCTTATTTCTCTAGGATATATTCCGAGGAGTGGGATTTCTGGGTTGTATGGTAGTTCTTTTTCTAACTTTTTAAGGAAATGCCAGATAGATTTCCAAAGTGGTTGTACCATTTTACATTCCCACCAGCAGTGTATAAGAGTTCCAATCTCTCCACAGCCTCTCCAACATTTATTATTTTGTGTTTTTTATATTAATGCCAGCCTTGTTGGAGTGAGATGGAATCTCATCGTAGTTTTAATTTGCATTTCTCTAGTGGCTAATGATAGAGAGCATTTTCTCATGTATCTTTTAGCTGCCTGAATGTCTTCTTCAGTGAAGTGCGTGTTCATATCCTTTGCCCACTTTTTGATTGGGTTGTTTGTCTTTTTGTGGTTGAGTTTTAACAGAATCATATGGATTTTAGAGATCAGGCGCTGGTCGGAGATGTCATAGCTGAAAATATTTTCCCAATCTGTAGGTGGTCTTTGTACTCTTTTGGTGAAATCTTTAGATGAGCATAGGTGTTTGATTTTTAGGAGCTCCCAGTTATCTGGTTTCTCTTTGCCCTTTTTAGTAATGTTTTGTATTCTCTTTATGCCTTGTATTAGGGCTCCTAAAGTTGTCCCTATTTTTTCTTCCATGATCTTTATTGTTCTAGTCTTTATCTTTAGGTCTTTGATCCACTTGGAGTTAGTTTTTGTGCATGGTGTGAGGTATGGGTCCTGTTTCATTTTTTTGCAAATGAATATCCAGTTATGCCAGCACCATTTCTTAAAAAGACTATCTTTTCCCCAATTAACTGACACTGGGCCTTTGTCAAATATCAGCTGCTCATATGTGGATGGATTTATATCTGGGTTCTCAATTCTGTTCCATTGGTCTATGTGCCTGTTGTTGTTCCAGAACCAGGCTGTTTTGACTACCGTGACTGTATAATATGTTCTAAAATCGGGTAGAATGAGGCCTCTCACTTTCTTCTTCTTTTTCAGTAATGCTTTACTTATCTGGGGCTTCTTTCCCTTCCATATGAAGTTGGTGCTTTGTTTCTCCATCACATTAAAAAATGTCATTGGAATTTGGATCGGAAATGCATTGTATATATAGATAGCTTTTGGTAGAATAGACATTTTTACAATGTTAAGTCTTCCTATCCATGAGCAAGGTATGTTTTTCCACTTATGTAGGTCCCTTTTAGTTTCTTGCACTAGTACTTTGTAGTTTTCTTTGTATAGGTCTTTTACATCTTTGGTAAGATTTATTCCTAAGTATGTTATCTTTTGGTGGGCTACTGTGAATGCTACTGATTTGGTGATTTCCCCTTCGATGTTCTTTTTGTTGATGTAGAGGAATCCAAGTGATTTTTGTATGTTTCTCTTGCAACCTGAGACTCTGCCGAACTCTTCTATTAGTTTCAGTAGTTTTCTGGAGGATTCCTTAGGTTTTTCTCTGTATAAGATCAAGTCATCTGCAAACTGAGGGAATTTTACTTCTAACTTGCCAATCTGTATGCCCTTTATTTCTTTGTCTAGCCGAATTGCTCTGGCTAGGACCTCTAGTACAATGTTGAATAAGAGAGGTGATAAAGGGCATCCTCCTTTTTAAGGTTGTAAATAGGCCTTTTGCAGTAGATTTCCCCAATGCAATACATCTTTGATTTCTTCACTGCTGATTCCATGGATGGTAATTGTGGATCCAAGTAAACTGAAATCCTTGACAACTTGAGATTTTTCTCCATTTATCGTGTTATAGCTCATTGGCCCAGTTGTGAGGATTTTTGTTCTCTCTGTGCTGAGATGTAATCCATACTGAAGGCTGTGGTCCTTCATCTTCAGCTATAAACACTTTAAGTCCTCTTCACTTTTAGCAAGCAAGGTTGTGTCATCAACATATCACAGGTTGAATGAGTCTTCCTCCATTGCGAGGAAGTTTGTTTTCATTATGTTGAGGTGTAATCCATTCCCTCACTACACTTAGCACACTCTCCTGACACCCATGACCACCATGAGTTCAAGGCAAAAGGCCATTGTGGTAGATGGGCTCCGTCTGTCTGTGGGGAGGCTGGGTGGCTTCCACTCTCTAAGTTACTGAGTCCTCAGGAGCCAGTTCAATTTGAGGGCTCCATGGGGAAATAAATTCCTTCCTCGAAGATCAACATGTCTTCAAATTTCAGGGATGTAAAGCCAGCTACCGTGGTGATGGTTCCAGATACCAGAAGGATTAAATGGAGGTTGTTGGAGATCAACTTCCTCTTTGCCTTGGAAGATGTTTGCCTCTTCTCATGTGTATCTGGGGTATCTCAGAGAAGCAAAAGTAAACCCAGCATTCTCCTAGAGGTGTACACCAGAGAGTCCTCCTGGGAGGAGGGATGGCTGGAGCTGCGATAGTGAGCCTGGAGAGGCTCACCCAGCCCTGATCTCAGGCTCTGAAAGGCACCATGACTCTTAAGAACCAGTGTGTATTTTGAGTGCTTTCCAACCTAGGGGCTCAACTTCCAGCGCTACATTGGGCAATATTCTGTTCTGATCCACAGGGTCTTCACTGACTAATTTTGAGATGCAACTCAGAAGGCAAATGGGAATGATATGAATGGGCCCAAAGGAACACTTCCTTCAAGAGACTCCAGTGGAGTTGAGGCCTGGAATTAGGAGACTATCCATGTATGGCCACTCAGGCAGGAATTATCTAGGGTAAGAATCACCCATTTGTTAGTCTGTTGTACTATGGTGGCTTGCATGTTGCTGTGATGCTGGAAGCTAGGCCACTGGTATTTCAAATACTAGCAGGGCCACCCATGATGGACTGGTTTCAGTGGCGGTTCCAGGCTAAGAGAGACCAGGAAGAAAGGTCTGATGATCTACATCTGAAAATTAGCCAGTGAGAACCCTATGGATCCCAACAGAATATTGTGCAATATAGTGCTAGATACCCCATAGGATGGAAGGCTGTCAAAATTCACAGCGGCCACAACAATGAACTCGAGAATACCAATGATCATGAAGATCGTGCAGGACCACGCAACATTTCATTCTGTCATGTGTGGGAATGCCAAGAGTTGGAGCTGACTTGATGGCAACTAACAAAAATGAAAGTGTAGAATCTGCTACTGAGTGTGAGATTGACAAACAAAGAGGACAGAGGTTAAATGGTCAGGATTGAGAGGGGTCTACCAGGGGCTCACAAGGACCAGGATGTTAGTGTTCTTATGTGCCATCCAGTTGGTTCTGACTAGAGTGACACCTATGGACAACAGAATGAAACACTGCCTGGTCCTGTGCCATCCTCACAATCATTGCTATGTTTAAGCCCATTACTGCAACAACTGTAGGGTCTTCCTTTTTTTGCTGACCCTCTGCCAAGCATGATGTTCTCCTCCAGGGACTAGTCCCTCTAGATAATATGTCCAAAGTACACTAGAAAAAGTCTTGCCATCCTCACTTCTAAGGAGCATTCTGGCTGTATTTCTTCCAAGACAGATTTGTTCATTACTCTGGCAGTCCATGCCATATTCAATATTCTTCGCCAACACCGTAATTCAGATGCTTCAATTCCTCTTCAGTCTTACTTATTTCTTGCCCAGCTTTCACCTGCATATAGGACTGTGACCTTTCAGCTCTTTCTTTTCTCTCTCTCTCTTTTTTATTGTAGTAAAAACACACACTCCAAAACATCCACCGACAAAACATTCACATTAACAACCCAATGACATAAATGACATCAACACTCATGCAGAGCCAGCTATCTTTTGAGCTGCTATTTGAGAGCAGAAGAACTTTACAGAGACCTATGTATTCAGCTGCACCATACAGCCAAAAAAAGCCTGCTGCTGCCTAAATTCTTTACATAACAAATTTGAATATTGAGGATACAGGATAAGTCGCTTCACATTTGTCTAATCCAAGGAAGTTAACCAAGTCAAAAATCCACTGCCTTCAAGTTGATTCTGACTCAGAGCAACCCCATAGGTTTTCCAAGGCTGTAAATCGTTATGGAAGCAGACTACCACATCCTTCTCCCTCAGAGATGCTGGTGGTTTTCAACTGCTGACCTTTTGGTAATCAATCAATCGCTTTAACCACAGTGCCACCAGGGCTCCTTAAACAAGTTAAGTGGCTTTTATGTTCACATCAGTTGAATGAATTTATAATGGATACTGACTTGTTGGGCAGAGCCATCCAAACTGAGGCCTGGGGAAGATTTGTGGTTTGTCTTGCTATTTTTACTATTTCTTGACCCAGAGCGGTTACCTAACCGCTACCTACCTAAGCTTGTGTCTAGCTGAGAAAGAAGGGAACAGCAACAAGAAAGAAGAGTTACTACAACAGGTCCAACAGCTAGACTTTAACTCACCATTGGCCAAGCTAGAATCGATAGGTATGCATGTATTAAAAATGAATATTGATCACATCGAGTCCTCTTTCTGAAAGTGAACCAAGCTACTAGCATGGAGGAGGAAGATGACTCCCAGTAGAAACTCTGCACCTGCACAAATTTGATTTCAACAAAAACTTGCTCAACATTGACTGGATTCTTATTGACAGCAAACATATGTTAGTGCCTGTCCATTTATACACACTGGTGACAAAACTGCATATGTTAAAATAGAAAATAAAACAACTGATCCCATAGACAATCTTGTGATCTCTTTGTAAAGATCACACTTTCTAGCACCAGTTAGAGAACATTTCATTTAAAAGGAAAAAATACCTAAAACCTAAGACATTCCAGTAACTACCCCAATCCTTAAATTCACATTATGTGTTTGAGAGTCACTACATTAGTTTGCTATTGCTGCTGTAACAAATTACCACAAACTTGGTGGCTGAAAACAAGGCAAATTTTCAAGGTTCATCACGTTCTGGCAGGTATCAGGACTTCATTTGTCTCTATGGATAAGTAATATTCCATTGTATGCTTTAGACCATATTTTGTTTATCCATTCATTTGTTGGTAGACACATGGGTTGTTTCTACCATTTGAGTATTGTGAATAACACTGCAATGAACATTCGTGTACAAGCATCTGTTTGAGTCCCTGATTTCAAGTCTTCTAGGTCTCTACCCAGGAGTGGAATTTCTGGATCATATGGTGTCCAGCAAACCTGGCTACTTTCTCAGAGATTCCTGAACCAATCCAAAAGTAGCCACCATTTGGCTCTAGAAAGCTTTG
Organism: Loxodonta africana; assembly: GCF_030014295.1. NCBI lineage: Eukaryota > Metazoa > Chordata > Mammalia > Proboscidea > Elephantidae > Loxodonta > Loxodonta africana. The sequence continues at coordinate 112,808,401 of NC_087350.1, forward strand.
GGAATTTTTTTTGTTTGTTTTTAATGAAGGCTCTATATTTGTATTTTATTATATTTATAACTACTCCATCTTGGGGGTTGTGCTGGTTCAGTGGTAGAATTCTGGCCTTCCATGTAGGAGACCTGGGTTTGATTTTTAGCCAATCCACCTCCTATGCCCCCACCACTGATCTGTCACTGGAGATGCTGAACAGGTTTCAGCAGAGATTGCAGACTAAGCCAGGCTAGGAAGAAAGGCCTGGCAACCTACTTTTGAAAATGTGCCAAAGAAAACCCCATGGATCACACAATCCAATCTGCGACTGTTCATGGGGATGGTGCGGGATCAGGCAATATTTCATCCCAGTGGGCAAGGGGTCACCATGAGTCAGGGGCTGACTCAACAGCAGCTAAGAGTGAACAAGAACAACCCCATATTGGAGTTTACGTCACAACGCACAGTCACTTGGGTATAGAATTAAAAACAAACAAAAAACCCAAATCTGTTGCCATGGACTCCTTTCTGACTCATGGCAACTCCATGTGTTACAGAGTATAGGTGTGCTCCATAGGGTTTGCTTGGTTGTAATCTTTTCGGAAGTAGATTGCCAGGCCTTTCTTTTGAGATGCTGATCAGTGGGTTCAAACTGACAACCTTTAGGTTAGTAGTCAATGCAGACCATTTGTGCCACCCAAAGACCTGGGGACGGTGTGGGATGAATTAGTTCCCCTTGTCCGAAGGAATTGAGAGTCTAAAACCTCACTATCTTCTTCAGAAGTGAAGCCAGTAGCTCTGACACCGGTACCCCATTGCCCCTGAGTCAACTCTGACTCACAGTGACCCTACAGAACAGAGTAGAACTGTCCCATAGGGTTTCCCAGAAGCAGACTGCCACATCTTTCTCCCACGGAGAGGCTGGTGGATTTTCACCTCTGTCCTTCTGGTTGGCAGCTGAGCACTTAACCACTGCACCACCAGGGCTCCTTATACTCTCTATGATCATTTTACAGAAATCAAGAGAGGACAGTCTGAATGGAGTATAATCACAAAGATATGGGATTTTAAATCTGGAAGCAACTTTAGAGATTCTCGGGTCCAGATTTCCTACACTTGTAATTAAAAAAAAAAACTTGTGTCAGGATGAGAGGTGAAATCAGTCTTCCCCAAGGACCAGTGATGCAGGACTTTGACAGAGAAAGCCTGCTGCCGAAGGAGAGACTGGAGCTGGTCCTTGGAGACTGTCTACAACTAGGATGAGGACAATTTTGTGCCTGAACCGACCCTTTAGAATGTTATCGAATTCAGAGGTGTTGGCAGAACATGAAGAAGAAGATCCCCCTGTCCTGGCACCCAGACCCCCACCTCTATTCAGGTCCATGTGGGTACATGTGCTCTGCGCCCCGGTGGGACCCCGTGGTAGTGAAGCATGAGAGGGGTGGAGGGCTGGTCATGGCCCAGGGGACCTTCTCTGAGGGAGAGTGTCTGCCCTCCAAGTGAGAATGATCAACTTTCAGAAGAGAAGGGAGGTGCCCAGCTTTGGTGCTGTTTGAGGGAGGGATGTGGGAAAGGGCCCCCCTCCCTGGGAAGGAGTCTTCCTCTTAGAATCATGGGGAGGGCTGAATCACAGAGAGGGAGAGTCCTGCCTCACTGGAGGTGGGGATGAGAGTGGAATCGAGGAGAACTTCCTGGAGGAGGGGCAGTTTGCTTCCAGCTCTGAGAGCAGGCTAGGCCTGGATGGGAGTGGGCAGAGGGCCTCCCACAGGAGCACAGACACAGCTCCTGGACCCTCCCCACCAGGCACCCAACTCAGGCTCTCAGCACCCTGCCCTCCCTGTGGCCCCGGAATACAGGTGATCCTGAGATTCAGGTGTTCCAGTCGGCCTGCAACAATGACAGTTTCGCTCCAGGAGCACTTTGGGGCCTAGATCTGGTTCAGGGAGGGGCCCAGAGAGACTGAGAAGTGAGGCTTGGGCAGGAGGTGGGGAAGAACAGGAGTGTGGCACTTGATGCTGCTTCAGAGAGCAGACCCAGGCCGGAGGGATACTCAGGGTCTCCTGACTCCCCAGGCTCTCCATGTGCACCTGGCCCAATGTCTAGCTGCCACCCTGGGCAGAGTGATCCTAAGACACCAGACCCGACGTGGGTGGAGACACTGAGCTGGAAGAGGTGACGGTGGGACACCATGGGACCCACCACAAAGACAGCATTTTGTGCTTGCAAGAAGGGGAGGTGGGCCACTTATACAGGCTGCCCCAAGCCACTTAGGCCCCATTCACACTGGAACTTGCACAGTGGCCTGGACATCCACCAGCATCCCTCATGCTAAGAAGGCTACGTGCTGTGCTCCCCGTGAAATGCCACCCACGTCCACCCCAGGGTGGGGTCCTGGCCCCAGCCCTCCCTGAGCTAGCACTGAAGCAGTTCCCATATCCAAACCCTCAATACACTACTGGGAATCTGAATCCAAGAGAAAGGCAGGGAAGGCCCAGAACATACAAGTGGGCAGACTCCAGAAGACGAGGAAGGTTCCGGCCTCCTAGTCCAGGGCTCAGCCCCTATCATGGGGTTTGCTTTGAGAACGAGGGCTGCCAAGGTGTGGGGAAACCCAGGTACTCCCTCCCATTGTGAGGCCGATAACCTCTCACAACCACCACACCCACACAGGCACACACACACACACACACACAGATACACGCATACACACACACAAGAGCGCACGGACACACACGTGCACACATTGACTTCAGAGATGGGGCCATGAGGGTGGGGTCAGAACAGAAGAGGACACCAAGGAGGCAATGCCCTGGAAAGAAGAGAGAGGGTAGAGGCAGCTCTGTCTTGGGACAGTGGCCCTCAGTCTCCTAGCTACATCCCCACGGCCCACAACACAGGACAGGGAGACGCTGGATGAAGGGAGAGGGACCCCAAGTTCCCAGGGGTCTACCAGGGCCAGCATCCCCACAGAAACATAGAGTGGACAAGGCCTGGTCCTACAGTCACTGCTCTGGTTCCCTGGAGCTAGGACAAGGCCACCTCAGAGTGGAGGGGACTGTAGGACGGAAAGCCTCAGTTTCCTCCTCTGTACATTGTGGTGCTTAGAGTGGGTGAGCCCCAGGATTCCAAGGCTCACAGAAGTGTCTGCTGGCCTCTGTTCTCTGTGGATGACCCACCGTGCTCCGAGGTCCTAGGAGAGGGCTGGGGCCACGGGGCTGGGAACGGGGGCTCACTGAGGTGACATTTATATGTGACCAGAAAGACAGGAGGGGCCAGACCTGCATGGGTCAGGGAACAGTGTGCCAGGAAGAAGGCATAGCTGGTGTGGAGACTGGGAGGCAGGGTGAATTTGCCCAGAGAGGGGGTTGGAAAGATGCCAGTGTGGCTGGAGTGAGCTGTGGAGAAGAGGAGGGAGGGAGGAGGAGGGCAAGTCTAGGTCCTATGTGAGTTAGAGGAGCTATCTCCTCCTCTGTGACAACATCACCCCAAGTCTTAGCAGCTCATGAAAACAAACTGATGATCTCACTGTCTCTGTGGACAGGAATGCTGCATGGCTCAGCTGATGACTCTGCCCCAAGTTCTCCCAGGAGGCTGGGGATGTGGTCTCAACTGAGGCTCGACTGGGGAGGATCCACTCCCTGCTCACTCTGTTGTGGGCAGGAGTCTTTCTTGTGAGTTGCTGGACTGCGGTCCTCAGTTCCTCCCTGTTGATCAGGCCACATTAGGTCATCCTCACATGGGCATTATAGGGCAGACCAAACATACCAGCTGCTTTCCAGGGGGAAAGAGTGGGAAATGACAGTGACAAAGAGAAAAAGAGAGAGAGAGAGAGATGACAGAGAGAGCATAAGAGAGAGCCAGGAGACATTGACCCCAATAGGGTCACTAGGATTTGAAGTTCACTCTAAGGCACCTTACAACCACAACAAGATTCCTGGGAAGCAAGTCCCTGAGTCCAGTCCACAATAGGGAAGGGGGTTGCACAGAATGTCGAGACCCCGAGGAGGAATTTTGGGGGCAATTGTGCAGGCTGCCCACTCCCTAGTCCGATATGAGGCACTGGCTCAGATTCTAAATAATTGAAGTTGTTGGAGACTTTTGTGCAGAGGGTGGGAATATCTGATGTTTTTTTAATTCTGACCCGTGCTGGGACAGAGAAGGAAAGCAGGCCCAGAGGGGAGGTAACTTTCCTATGCTCACAGCAGGAGAATCCCCCCTGTTTTGAGGTGTACTCCATGCTGCTTCCCACCCCTGCCTATAATTTGGCCATCTCTGAGTTTGTGTATTAGCTATAGCTGACACCAGCCCACGGGTAAACAGGTGTTTTCTCACATACACCTGCTGACTTCCCTAGGAAGAAGATGCTAGAATGATCCCCATTGTGTGCTAGGGAGACTGAAGAGTCACTGAGAAGCACAAAGACTTTGTCCTCACTCACAAACTTCTTAAGAGGGATGACCTGTGTCTAAACCCAGCTCCGTCTGCACAAAGCTGGGGCCCTGGCTACACCCAGGCCTACCCCAGGTTCTGGGGGGAGATGCTGCTGGTGATATCACTGTGCACAGTTCTAGAGATGGCATGGGGAGAGGTGAGCATTCAGCATCTCAGGGTGTAATTTTGGGGAGGAATTATCTTAGGTCAGGCACAGGTTAGGGAACCCAGCATATGACCTCACTTCCCTGGCGATGGAGTACATAGAAGTTGGAATGCTGGTAACCAGGCACCCGTATACTAGAGACAGCTCCCTTACTTGCTCACTTGAGTGGAGACACTCGACATAGAAAGATGTTTTCTTGTTGTTGCTCATCATCTTCCCCTGTGTCAAACCTTGAGAAACCCAGGAGTTCGACCCTTTCACGAAGGCTGAGATGTGGTCTCATCCCCCACCCCCGAAGGCTCTGGCCATTTACCAGAAAGAAACCGAAGGTAACACAGGGTGGCCCAAATGCCAGTTCAGGCCAGGCCACCACTTTGATCTCACCTGGGCAGCCCCACACCCTCCTGACTGATTGGCAATAGGGTGGTGGGTGGGCCGAGTCTATCACGTTTGGGAGTCTTGCAGACTGGGGACTGGGGTGGCACAGGTGGACACCTGCTTCACATCCTTGTTCCAACCAGCCTCATCACATAGGACATTGGGATCTATGTCTCTACCTAGGAGTCATAGTTCTGACCAGGGCTTTAGGGAGTGATGGTTGGGGGAATCACAGCCTGAGTTGGCACACTCACCCGGAACTTCTTGGAGCTCCAGCTCAACCTGTATGTGGCAGTCACCCCACAGTCCTAGCTGCAGGCATTGACTGCCCATTTGTGACCTTGTGCCAGACCAGGTGTTCCTAGATCCTGGTGTAAAACTCAGAGGTCCATATCTTCACCCTTGTTCCTGAGTCCCTAGTCCCCCTGCAATCTCTCCTCCTTCCTGGAATGTGGGATGTGGAGAGGGGCCGCAGAGCATGGGGTGGCCCTGGTCAGTGGATGTGGCCAGGGCTGCATGGTGTAGCCTCAGGCTGAACCTTCCCATATGTGGTGTAGATGGGGAAGTAGGAGCTCCTCAAAGGTCTAGAGGACACAAGGACCTGAAGGGGCAGAGATGGATGGTGGAGGCTTAGGGCAGCCCTTAATGCCCCCTGGAACACTGCTGGGCACTGTCTCTGCAGAAGCCCCTACAGGAGATCCGAGAGGAGAAGGAGGATGGCATTATCTACTCCGTCTACCCCAAGAAAGGGGCCAAGAAGGGCTGGCGCAGGCTCTGGGTGAGTGAGCGCGGTCAGGGTCACAAGCCTGGGCCCTGAGATGATCAGATGGGACACTTGTGCCAGATGCCATCTGGAGATCCCTACCTCCCTCACAGGATGTCACTCTCAAGGGCCACAGTTCCCTCCCAAAGGAATCCGCCAAAACCCTTCCCTTATCCCTCCAACACCCCTCCCCACGCTGGCCAGGTACACATTCACTCTTTCTATATTTGTAGGAATATCAGAAAACTGTCTTTTGTACTCTTTACTGCACATCAGCCAGTGCATCTTTTTGCATATTGTTCCTGTTTCAGCGTTCAACTCTCAGCCCCAGGGTCGGGCAGTAGTCAGCTGGACTGTCCTTCCCCACCTTCTCCCAGTCTCTCACATCCTCATGCTTAGCAGGCTCCTTTTACCCAAAAGCACAGGGCTCAGGCTATGATACACATTTTTCTGCAGCCTGCAATCTCAGGAAACACATCACCATGACCCCTCCAAATCAGGAGCTGTGTCCTGACTCAGAATGTTCCAGAAGGGAGGCCAGTTCCCACAGTGACTATTGATCTCACTACTGCTACCCCTGGGCTCATTCCCTCTGCTGCCCTTTCAGCAGGGTTGCAGTATCCTCACGTGTGTCCTCACACACTGACCCACAGCAGGGCTTCAGGAGCCTTGCCTGTGTCCTCACACCCTGACCCACAGCAGGGCTGCAGGAGCCTCACCTGAGTCGTCACACACTGACCCACAGCAGAGCTGCAGGAACCTCACGTTTGTCCTCACAAACTGACCCACAGCAGGGCTGCAGGAACCTCACGTGTGTCTTTACACACTGACCCACAGCAGGACTGCAGGAACCTCACATGTGTCCTCACACTCTGACCACCCAGGACAGACTCCCAGGGGCAGCATGCTGGGGCGAAGGATCTGCACATTCCAAGTTCGGATCCCTAGAGCCAGACTCCTTCCCAAAAGAGGTGTCGCAGTCACGTGGTCCAACAGTCTGTGATGCTGGCTGTGTTCCCGCATGCAGCCTGCTCTGGCTGTTATGGTTCTTTTCCGTTTTTGCCAATCTGCTGTCACATTGGCCACTGGAGCTGCAGGGTCGCTTTGAGGTGCTTCTGGCCCTGAAAAGCTGAGCAACCTCTTAGTCCTATACCGGCCATTCATATATGCCCTCCATGATTAGTCTGTTGAGATCCTTGATCCTATGGGGGTCTTTCTCCCACCCAGGGATCATCGGGCATTCACCTGTTGCTGAATCTGCGACCACTATACCTTTAGCTTCTCAAAACCCCCTTTAATGTACAGAAAGGGAAATCTGTGTCTTGCTTTGCATTCAGAGGGGGTCTCATGGGTGTGTCTGCTCTGTGCACTGTCTCCAGCTGGGGAGGGAGCCAGCTTGCACCAGACCTTCCCCTCCGAGTCAGGAGCAGAGCAGGCCTCACATGGCACACAGGGAATATCACAGAGCCCTAGTGTCCGAAATTTCTGGGCTCTGATCCCTTGACTATGAACAGACACTGGACAAGAAGAAGCGGGGTATTCTCACCTCTACAATAGAGTGTTCTGTGAGAAGTCACAAGGATACGGGCCTTAATACCAAACCAAGCCAAATTTGTTGCCGTGGAGTCCATTCTGACTCAGAGTGACCCTATAGGAGAGAACAGACCTGCCCCATAGGGTTTCCAAGGAGTGGCTTGTGGATTCGAACTGTAGACCTTTTGGTTAGTAGCCAAGCTCTTCAGAGCCACAGCGCCACCAAAGCTACACTCAATACAGGGAAGTAATATAATTAACAAAATGACTTGAGGTTCCTAATATGTTTAATCATCTCCACCTCTTGTTTTCTGTTGGGGGCGTTTTGTCCCACCTCCTCCCGCAGGTCACAGAGGTCCCAGACCCTGAACCTCCTGGTGGTTCACGGGGTGCCTCTGACTGTATGTCCCTCCACTCTCTCACCCCAGTGTGTATGTGGGTTGGACCAGGACCTAGATGAGACCTGCGTGGTGAGGACCGTCAAGGCTGGCTCACTAGAGAAGCTGGTGGAGCACCTGGTGCCCGCCTTCACAGAGGGGGACTTCTCCTACATCGATATCTTTTTGGGAACCTATAGGACCTTTGCCACCACCCAGCAGGTCCTGGAACTGTTGTTCCAAAGGTGAGCAGCCTGCCCTGCACAGCCCAGAGGGAACTCAGCCCCTTAACCAGCTGTTAGTCTGGGGAATGTCACTCACCTCTCTGTGCCTCAGTTTGCTCCTCTGAAGAGTCAGGGGGAAAACGATCAGCCTCCTTGAATTTACTCTCAGTAGCACATGGGACAAGCCATGTAAAGTGTGTACCTGGAACCCCACCAAAAACAAAACTGTTGCCCTTGAGTCAATTCCAAACCATAGTGAACTTAGAGGACAAAGTACAGCTGCCCCATAGGCTTTCCAAGGAGCAGCTGAATTTGAACTGTTGACCTTTTGGTTAGCAGCTAAGCTCTTTAACCAATGTGCCACTAGAGAGCCAACACTTGGAGACCAGCTCTAGGGAAAAGGCTGCTGGAGGGCCTGGGATGTTCACGTTTACTTTTTTCCTTTCCTCCATCAAGAAGCTGTCTGCCTCACCCCTCACTGACTCCATGGTCTCCAACAATCCTATTCCCCATTTGAACAGGGCAAGTTGAGATCCTATCAAGAGGGTCCTCGTCCTTTGTGTAGCCAGACCAAGAATTTCTGGTGGCTGACAGAGGGGCCCTAGGACAATCAAATACTGAGGAAGGTGCTGCTTGGGCTCATTCACTCAACAATTATTTATGAAGCACCTACAGTTGCAGACACTCTTGTAGACATTCAGCATCATCTAGACACAAAGCAGAAAGGAAGCCCTGCACTCCTGGCCTCCATCGTAGTCAGGAGGCAGACAGGAACACTAGATATGGGATTCAGGTAGTGTCCACAGTGCATTACATGGACACCCTCATGCCTCCTCTAGGTATGGATACAACTGCCCCCATTCAGCCGGGGACGGAGGACCCCAGGACCAGCAGAAAGAGTGAGTGGACATTGGGTGGAGAAAGAGGGTTCTCTGTCTGCAAGGAAACTGGGGGTTGGAGGAGGCCTGTGTCAGGATTGGGGCTGGGCATACCCTGGGTCCCACATATGTAGATCTCCCTGCAGGAATGAGGTTAGCAGAGCCCCCTGTAGGAGAAAGGACTCACACAAACCTGGGGATGCCACCTGAGCATAGTGGGAAGCAAAGTGTTGGCAGGGGAATCTGTGTGGCCCCTGAGGGTACACTCCCCCCACAATTCCCTCCCATCTCTGATTATCCCCTCCCCACTTGGGACAATATCAAGAGGTGAGGAAAAACCTGCAACACGGTCATACACCAATGTCATGGATACTCATCTCCATGTGGGGCCCTGTCCCTCAGCAGAGACTGGCCGTGGCAGATAGACCTTGTGTGTTCTCAGCCTTAAATATTCCTGGAGCACTACTATGTGCCAGGCTGTGAGGTGAACATGAAGATACACTGTTCCCTACCCCTTTGGGATTTACTGTCCAGTGGGGAAGGTGCCAGGGGACAAACAGAGACATAAGTCAGGGTTTGAGGAGGGAGAGTTGGTCAAACCATTGATAGAATTCTCTGGGGCCAAGGTTCTGTGTTAAGCCCCTGCTCAGTGACCAGTTTGTCACTGCCAGGACAGCCAGAGAGGCTCGTGCACGGCGGGGCTAGACTTCAGAAGGTCAGGGCAGAGGGACCCGGTCACTTGCAGAGATGTCTTGGGATGTCAGTATGTTGGGAAAGGCCAGGCTTCTGACCCTGCTTTTCATCACACATCCCCAGCGCCATCTCTTTCATTCTGAAAACCTGGATGGATGAATACCCAGAAGACTTTGACCAGCCGGCACACTTGCCCTGCCTGAAGCTCCTGGTGGACTACCTGCAGGTGAACATGCCAGGCTTTGACCTGGAACACCGTGCCCTTCTTCTCTGTGCCCAGCTGGACCACCTGGAACCCAAAGAGGCAGAGCCAGAGGGTGAGGAGGACTGGGCATGCCTGCATGTAAGCTTGTGAGGGGACATGGGGCGGGGTCCACAGGGAGGATCAACAGAGTTGGGGTTGGGCCAGACAGAGCTCAGAGTAGCCACAGGCCCTCCTGTGGTGGACCACAGTCTGGGAAGACTTCCTTGGGTGGAAATCAGGGCCTTAGGCTTCTCTTAAATGCAGTGGGATATTTTCTGTCATTGAAAAGCACAAGGAAATGCAATCATGTTGCTGAATATTTCTCCTCTTGTGCCTCCCCCATCAGGGCTGGCACCAGGTCCAAAAGCAGCTCAGGATCTCCATCCACCTGCAGAAGGAACTCCAGGGCGACCTCACGAGGCAGATCACGCTCCAATACCAACACTGGAGTTCCATAGAGCATCAGGTCCTCCATCCCCACATCTGTCACCACACACAGAACCTGCTGGAATGCTGGCATCTTCTCCTGGATCACCTCCTGGGGCAAATACAGAACCAAGTGTTGAGGTAGATCCTACCCCTGAACCATCACAGGAGCTGCATGGAACACCAGATCCTCAACCACCTCCTCCATTATCAGATGAAGAGCCTGCTGAAGGACTGGGTTCTCTTCCTGGGTCACCTCCAGAACCGGCTCCTGTACCCCCAGCAGGTGTCCATCCTGCTCCTGTATCAACACCAGAGGTCCACACAGCATCAGCTATTCCATCACCAGCTTCCACACTGGCACCAGAAGGAAAGCCGCCTGGAGGGGTGGATTCCCATCCTGGGCCACCACAGGAACCAGATTCTGGACCACCTGCTGGTGTCAATCCTGCTCCTGCAGCAACAGTGGGGATCAATGTAGCCGCAGTCCCTCCATCTGCTGCTCTGACCCAGGCGCCTGATGAAGGGCCAAACGGAAAGCCACATTCTAATCCTGGGCCACCTCCGGAACTCAGTCACGGGCCACCAGCTGCTGTGGATCCTGCTCCTGCAGCAACACCGGGGCTCAATGTTGCACCAGGTCCTCCATCTCCAGGTCTGGCCCAGGCTCCAGAGGAAGAGGCTGCTGGAAACCTTGACCATTATTCTGAGGCACCTCAAGAACAAGCTTCCAGACCACCAGCTGAGGTCCTTTCTATTCCTATACCAACAGCAGAGCTAGGTGTGGCCCCATATGTTCCATCTCCAGGTGTGGCCCATGCTCCAGAGGAAGAGGCTCCTGGAAAGGTGGACTCGTATCCTGGGCCACCTACAGAATCGGCTCCAGGAGTAGCAGCTGATGTTGAACCTACTCCTGCACCAACACAGGGGCCCCAGGTAGCCCCATGTCCTCCATCTGCTGCTCTGGCCCAGGCACCAGAAGAACAGTCTGATGAAAAGTCGGATTCTTATCCTGAGCCACCTGCAGAAACAACTCCTAAGCCACCAGTTAATGTTGACCCTGCTCCTGCATCAACACCAGGGCTCAAGTAGCCCCAGGTCCTCCATCGGCAGCTCTGGCCCAGGCCCCAGAGTCCCAGCAAGTCACCTTGCCCACTCCACACCAGCTCCTCAGCCCCAGCCAGGGAGCATCGGCTTCAGAACGAGATCCTTCCTTCCCTTCACCTGAGTGGGTATTTCTCTGGTTTATATGTAGCGTATTACAGCTTACTTTACCTTTATAGTTCTTACTGTCTTCACTGGTAGATTTCTCATTAAATAAAGTTTGGTTTTAATGGTTTTAATGGGTGTGATATGGTGGTTTTATGCACTTTCACGATCCTATCAACTATCACCAGTATCTATTTCAGAACATTGTCATCAGCACAAACAGAAACCCTGGACCATTAAGCAGACCTCCCCCTGCCCCCTCCCCATGCCCATGGCAATCAGTGATTGGCTTTCTATGCCTATGGATTTACCTGCTCTAGATTTCTTATCTAAATGGAAACATGTGGCCTTTTGTATCATGATTCTTACCTTAATGTGTTCGAGGTCCATCCACACTGTAGCACGAGTCAGTTTCTCACTCTAAAGCTCAGTGTTATTCCCTTGTGTAGATGGATCATACTTTGTTGACCCAGTCATCTGTTGATGGACATAGGGGTTGGTTCCATCTATTGACTGATGGGAGTAGAACTGCTGTGAACATTCATGGACAGGTATCTGTGTGAATGCCTGTCTACAGGATAAATCCCTGGGGTGGGTAAAGGAAGGTGGGAAGGGTGAGGACACAGTCCAGGTATGGGGAGTGAAGTGTCAATGAGGAAGCTGTGGAGATCTCAGGTGTAACGTGAGAAGTGGTTCAGTAGAAGGCATACCTTTACCTGTAGAAAGTGAGGAAGTGGGAGGCATCAGTTGAAGTTCAGGTGTGGTTATTGAGGTGGGAGGGTCAGGAGGCAGCCCTGGGGACTGGGGGGGCGGGGAGTGAGAAGGTAGGAGTGGCCAGGACTCACCCTGGTTGTGGCAACTGAGAAAGAGGGAGGGATTAGGAGATGGCTGAGGTGTGGGTAAGGAGGAACTGGGAAAGCTCAGGATCCAGTCAGGTTATGGAAAGTTAGGGGGAGGTAGGAGCCAAGACAACACCTATGTGAATGTATTGAGTCTTTGGAAGGGAGCTGACCATAGCCCAAGTGCAGTACCTCAGGAGGTGGTGGGTCAACAGACAGCAAAGTTCTGCAGAGGAAGGAGGTAGAAAGTGTCAGGAGAAAGCACAGGTGTGGTCAGTGAGTTGTCAGGAAGAGCCAGGGGCAGCCCAGGTATGGGGAGTGAGGAGGTGTGAGGGGCCAGGAGGCAGCCCAGGTGTGGGGAGTGAGGAGGTGTGAGGGGCCAGGAGGCAGCCCAGGTGTGGGGAGTGAGGAGGTGTGAGGGTCCAGGAGGCAGCCCATGTGTTTGGAGTGAGGAGGTCTGAGGGGCCAGGAGGCAGCCCAGGTGTGGGGAGTGAGGAGGTGTGAGGGGACAGGAGACAGCCCAGGTGTGGGGAATGAGGAGGTATGAGGAATCTGGAGGTAGCCCAGTGTTAGCAAGTGTGTAGATGGAAGGGCAGGAGAACCCCCGTGCAGGTACTGAGGATCCTGGAGAACCAGGAGGTGGCAGAGGGTGGGTACTGAGGAAGTGGTAGAGGTTGGGGGGCACCCCACCTATGGAAAGTGATGAAGAGGAAGAGGCCCAGGTGAGAGTAATGATTAGGTTGGAAGGACCAGGAGGCAGTCCAGGTGTGGCCTTTTAATCATTTCACGTTGGCTGAGGCAAGGTAAGTTCAGATACAAATCAAGACAGCCCAGTTAACCCATTTCCATCCAGTGGATTCTAACTCAAAGTGACCCTATAGATCAAGAGAGAGAGTGAAAATTTGAAAGCCTTGATTATACCCACAGGCTCTGAGGAGAACACAGCATATACATGGATAAAAAAAGGGCCCTAATTAGAGTTGCACCCAGGGCAGGGCCACAAAAGCCACATTTGGAGAAGACAGCTTATGTATGCAAGCAGGGCATGGTGGGCTAGGTTTCCTGGGGTATGGGTATTTTGATAATTCTGCAGGACCCAGAGCATAGGAGCTGCCCCTAGATGTTGGGTACCTGCTTGTCCCTAGGTGTTAGGTACCTGCCTAGAAGTGTGACAGCCAAGTAAGGGAGAGGGGTGGCTGGAGAACAGACTTAGCTGCTCAAGAAAGGGAATGGACAGGCCTCCAGCTGGGGCCTCAAAACTGTGTTAAGACAGCTTTTAAGAAACAAACAATAACCCCACTTATATTATAATTGACTCCTTGAATATGTATCTGACATCTTTTTGAACTTGACCATTTGTGTAGAATGGCCTGGTTGCTAGAAGAGATTCCCTAGGAATAGGAATATATAGTATAGAAAGTGAGGAAAGTAAAAAATAAAAAGGTGGAAAACAAGTAGAAATATAAGAAGTCTTTGTAGGCTGGGTCCTGCTGGGAGGAGCTTCCAGAGACTGGGGTTGGACCAGAGCTCAGTGTAACCTCAAGTGCTCCTCTGGTGGACCACAGTCTGGGAAGTCTTCCGGGGGTGGAATCTTGGGTTTCCTTGGGAGGTTTCCTGTGTTTGGAAAGACAGAAGGAGAGGTAGACACGTTGGTGAAGGCTTTTCTTCTTGTAACTCCTGAGTTGCCGGCGCTTGGCTCTACCATTGCTTTTTCTTCTGCCATAAAAATGGCACACCCCAGACAGGAGCTTACTCTGGACAAAGGTGACGCTTGGAACAGAGTTGCAGCTGGCCTGAAAATGTAAACAAGAACTAAAACTTGGTTGATGAATGATTTGGGGGTTGTTTGTTATTGCAACAAAACACAGCAGAAGCAGACTAATACTGCAGGACATTTGGGTAAACCTCCAGAAGGAGTTGAGCAGAATCTGCTATTGAGTCTTTCCTCAGGGTGCAGGGATCTTTATCTTTCCATTTTCATGTGCCATGAGATTCAGCTTATTTAAGAAATGAGGAGGGTCTGATATCTTTCATTATTAAAAGAAAGAAATGTAAAGACCAAAAACCATCAGGGCCATAATAAATGGACGATGATGGAATTGGAGAACAATGTGGCACAGAACCTCAAATTTCTAAAACAAACAAAACCCAAAAATCAAAAAACCAGACTTTATGGACTCCTGGAGACTGGAGGACTCCCTGAGGCTATTGCCTTGAGATGCTCTTCAAACCTTGAACTGAAACTAACCCCTGAGGTCACCTTGCAGCTGAATAGCAGATAAGCTCACAAAAAAATATCAGCCATGACTACTGAGTTCCTTTAAAAAGTCCCCTATATGAGGCCATACACTGAACAGTTCCTTTAAAACAAAGACGAGACCGTAAGGGGGCAGGGAAACTAGACTAATGGAAGGAGAACCACCAGAACAGAAATAATAACAATGGTCACATATTTCTGTGTAATGTCCTACCTGGGAAAATAAAAAAAAATTAATATTTTTCATTCTGCGTAATGTCCTACCTGGGAAAATAGTCTGTGAAAACCAAAACCTAAACCAAACCCAGTGCCGTGGAGTCAATTCCGACTCATAGCGACCCATAGGACAGAGTAGAACTGCCCCATAGAGTTTCCAGGAAGCGCCTAGTGGATTCGAACTGCCGACCCTTTGGTTAGCAGCTGTTTCCAGTCTGTGAAAAGACACACTATTTGTAGGTGTGACACGGTGTCATCATTCTTTCTAAAACCCGAGCCAACCTGGTGGTATGGACGTTGTTCTTGCGCAAGCCAGGGCCCGTGCCCACTTGTAAACCAGCAGGGAAGGGGAAGAAACAAGAAGTTACTCACCAAGTAGACATCAAGCACTGAGGCGTTATAATCCTGCGTTTCCAGCATCTTTGTCTCAGAGGTTAGGTAGACGGTCTCCTTCTCCAACGTAAATGTTGAACTGGAAGGTAACACTTTGCTGGAAAAATACACAAGGCTCGTGAGCAAGTTGCCACCAGAATGAACTCCATAGAAAACTCCACGATTGTGGGTACAGACACTAAGGTGGGGAGGATTTGGGGGATGAAAAAAAATTTTTTTTTTTTTGGTGTTCAAAGGGGATATGGTCACACCTGAAGATACATCACTTGAGTTAAAGTATTTGATTGTTGGGGCCATGAGCCAGAATCTACCCCAGGACAACTGTGCGCGTGTCTTTAGTTAGTAGTGCGTTTTCTCTCCCTGCTTCTTTGTGTTTTTGAGATGCGATTTGTCAAGTTCATGCCTGTGAGTAGGGAGTTGCTGGGGACCAAGAAGCCCGCTGCTCATCTTTGACTCTGGATGGTTGCTTCTCGCTGATTAAGTTCTCCTCTCTTGGTGCTCACACTTTGCCACTTCATAGAAGACAACCTTGTGCATAGTTAGCAATGATGATGTCTGTTCTTTTTACTATTGTTTTTTTCTTTTTGGCATGAAAGGTTTAATTACATCAGTGGTTAAACACAATTTTCTGCCCCCCAGGGAGCCCCAGTGGCAACAAAAGTTAAGCAACGCTGCTACCCAAGAGGTTAGCAGTGCAATGGGAGAAAAGACCTGGTGACCTGCTTCTGTAGAGATTACAGCCTTGGAAACCCTATGGGGCAGTTCTACTCTGTCATATGGGGTCACTATGACTTGGAATCCACTGGACAGCATCCCACAATAATAACAACCCGCAGGGCTCCTGATTCGGGAGGTCTGGTGTATGGTGCATGAGTTTGTATCAGGTGGTACTGATGCTGCTGGTCTCGTCCAGGGACCACTATTTGTGCCACATGGAATTACATAATTAGAGTGTTGTGTTATATGCTTTCATCATACCTAAGCATATAAGGGAAACTCCGGTGGCGTAGTGATTAAGTGCTACGGCTGCTAACCAAGAGGTTGGCAGTTCGAATCCCCTAGGCTCTCTTTGGAAACTCTATTGGGCAATTCTACTCTGTGCTATAGGGTCGCTATGAGTCAGAATTGCCTCAATGGCAGTTGGTGGTTGGTTGAGCATATAAGACAACGCTCTAATTGTCGACTCAACGGCAATGGGTTCGGGATTGTATGCTTTTTAAGGAGAGTCCAAAGTGTACCTCAGTAACAAGGACACAAAAGCCAATGGAATGCAGGTAGAGAGCTGTTTATGCAGGGAAACTGTCTTGTTTTGTCTTGATATGGCAACCAGTGTTAACTGATGGAGTAATTGCTCCATGTTGGTGGTGTCAGCTGCCCTGGAATAAACCCTAACTCATGGCGACCCCAGGCACAATGGAACAAAACGCTGCCTGGTCCTGTGCCATCCCGGTGATCAGTTTTCAGTCAGGTCATTGTGACCCACAGGGTTTTCACTGGCTG
This sequence comes from Loxodonta africana, assembly GCF_030014295.1. Classification (NCBI taxonomy): domain Eukaryota; kingdom Metazoa; phylum Chordata; class Mammalia; order Proboscidea; family Elephantidae; genus Loxodonta; species Loxodonta africana. The sequence continues at coordinate 112,824,901 of NC_087350.1, forward strand.
ACTTTCAGAACTAGATTGCCAGGCCGTTCTTCCTAGTCCATCTTAGTATGGAAGCTCTGCTGAAACCTGCTCAGCATCATAGCAACAGGCAAGCTTCCATGGAGAGATGGGTGCTGGCTGCGCACGAGGTGCACTGGCCAGAGGTCAAACGCGGGTCTCCCTCATGGAAGGTGACTATTCCACCATCTCAACCAAATTGTATTTAAATCGGGTATTAATTTCTTTTATTAATTTAGGGGCTAAGGAATGCACGATTTTTTTTCTTCATTGAAATACAAGGTATTTTCGTTTTTAACCTGTGGAAATTTACCATGCGAAGGTTTCTGCAGGCACAAATTGTCGGCAGGGTTTGGATGTTTGGTGTTAGGAGAACTGGGCAGGGGTGGCCATCTGCCATATGGAGGGAACCTCAGCATGGCCCGTGGTCGCCCCCTGGTGGTCGAGCTGAGAGCAGCTGTGGAGAAGAAGGACTTCCCCTCTAACCTTCCATATCATGTCCTCTTCCTGAGATCCCTTCCGGACTTAGCTCAGAGCTCACCTCTGCTGACAACACCCTGTCTAAGGTGATCTTCTTAAGGAGCACTGGTGGCACAACGATTAAGTGCTCAGCTGCTAACTGACTGGCTGAACCCACCAGCAGCTCCACAGAAGAAAGACCTGGTGACCTGCTTTAGTAAAGACGACAGCCTAGGAAACCCTATGGGGCAGCTCTACTCTGTCCCATGTGGTCTCTGTGAGTGGGAATCGACTCAAGGGCACCCACCACCAACAACAAGGTCACTCTCTCAGGATGGGAGATTACTGAGGACATTATAACCTCTGTGCCTCTCATCTGGGAACTGCACGTAATTCTCTCTGTAAACATCTGACTCTGAATGGAAGACACACGAACTGGTTAGGAATCCTGACCTTTTCAATATCAAACAAAGAAATGAAAAAGTTCCCAAAAAACTGCATAGTTCTTAATCAATAAGGTTTCTTTGTATTTTTCCTGGTCATAAAAGTAAGGCATATTGAGAAAACTTTGAAAATAAAGAAAAGTAGGAGGAAAGGAAGGTGCCTTGCTGACACGGTGGTTAAAGTGCTCGACTGCTCACTGAAAGGTCAGCGGTTTGAACCCACCAGCTGCTCTGCAGGAGAAAAGATGGGGCAGGCTGCTCCTGTCAAGGTTATAGCCGTGGAAACTCTAGGGGGCAGTTCGATTCTGTCCTACAGGCTCACTAGGAGTCAGAATCAATTCAAAGGTAAAGGTTTTTGGTTTATGTAAAATACATGATGGGAGGTGGCAAAAAATACACTACAAAATAATAGTGGTTTTCCAGACTTTCTGAATCGTGGGCCATATTGCTTTTCTCTAATAATTTTTTAAAGTAACTTCCTCCTTCTGATTTTAATTTTTAGCTACTTCTATTTATTTTCTTCCTAATAGGGTATAAGCAAGAATATTGTGGTTGTGCTTGTTATTTTCAAAATTTTATTTCTTTAATGGTCCTACATGCATATGGTACAAAATACAGCAGAAAGTAGCCCTCCTTGCCCATATCCTCGTGTGATTCAGAGTTCTCCTGCCAAGAAGCAAGCTCGTTTTGGGAGTATTTTTTTTAATATAATATTTACCTTTTGGTTTTGGAACCTAAGATTATGTCACTGACATGGTTAAAAGGAAATAAAAATAAGAAAACAGAAACATTAGTGTCTTCTCCAGGACTCAAAAAGTACATTGATGGATGATAATTTTTAAAAAATATATTACCAGAAAAAAGAAATATCAGATTTCCTTGGTTCATAGTTTCAAAATTTGATAAAATCTAAGTCATCTCTTTTTTAGCCTTTATTATCCACACTGTTTTACACATGTATTAGTTTTCCATCTTAGTAAGTAGAATATTTTTGCATCATTAAATTTGGGCACAAAAACAAGGCTCATAGACACTTGTGTCCAGATTATATAAAGAACTCTCAAAATCCAATAACAGAAGGGAAATAACCCAGTAGAAAAATGGGCACAACATACCAATTAAGATGGCTAAAATACATAATGCCAACATCAATAAATGTTGGTGAGCATGTGGAGCCACAGGAACTCCCGTTCATCAGTGGAGGGAATGCACAATGGCAGGTTGGAAAGCCCTCACAGTTTTCTTACAAAACCAAACGTCATCTTGGTTATCAAATGCTCTATAACAGAAATGCCACAAGTGGGTGCCTTTAATGAACACAAATTTATCTTCTCACAGTTGAGGAGTCTAGAAGTCCAAAGTCAGGGTGCTGGCAGGAGAGGAAGGTTTTCTTTCTCTGCAGGCTCTAGGGGAAGGTCCTTGTTCCCTGGTGATCTTCCTGTGGTGGGGCATCTGTCTTCTCCCATCTCTGCTTGCTTCTCTATGGCTAATCTGCTCTTTTTATATGTCAAATGTGATTAGCTTAAAATACACCCTACACTGATATGGCCTCTTAAAGAAATCCCATTCTTAAATGAGAATATAAGCACAGCAATGCTCATCACTGTCATGTCAATTCCAACTTATACCAACCCTAGAGGAGAGAGTAGAACTGACTCACAGGGTTTCAAGGTTGTAATCTTTATGGAAGCAGATTGCCCCATCTCTCTCCTGTGGAGCAGCTGGTGGGTTCAAACCACCAACATTTTGGTGAACAGCTGAGCACTTAATCACTGTGCCACCAGGTAAAGGGGTTAGGATTTAAAACACATGTTTTAGGGGGACACAATTCAACCCACAATACCATATGATCCAACAATCGTGCTTCTTGATTTACCAACATTGAAAGCCTACGTTCACACAAAAACCTGCACACAGTGTTTATGGGAGGGTTTCTTATCTGTAGTTCTCATCAGTGTGGTGGCTGAATGCATCTCTCTGTCTCCTTCCTGAGCCATCAGCAACCACAGTGCACCCCCTGCTTCCTTCTGTGGGGTGACCTTGTCTCCTGGAATGGACCCTGGGCACACAGAAGGCACTCATGCCCCTGCCATGTAAAACGCTGGATTCTTAGGCTGCCTCCAAACAGCCAGTTCTGTTCGCTCTACAATCAGAGCTCCAGGGACATTGGCATTCTCCAGGACATATACCAAGCCCTCCAGAGTGCCCACTGAGACCCCTTTCCCTGGGTGGGGGCAGTCACCCCCACCCACCAACAGCTCCCGCTAAGGATCAAGATCTAATTTCCAACTCTTGGGCTCTCTAACCAAGAAAATCAACCTTATTTAAAGGCTGAAGGTGGGTGATAAGCTAAGGGCTGCAAAACTGGTCCTGACCACTTCCTTCGCAAATCCTGCAGAAACCTTACTTTTGTTTTTGGGCCTCAACCAAAATGAATACTAAAAACATTTTGTTTAGCATTCTGTGATTTTTAGCAAAGACAGATTAGTGAAGGGTACACACAGTATTGAAGAGAAATGTGGATCTCTCCTAATCAAGAAAAGCCTTACAGAGGACGTAAAATCTTACCTGTGCTCAGATACCTTTCTGCTATATGCATGACTGTGTATGAACGTGTCCATTGCTGCTTAAAGCACGAATGGAATGTGATTATTGAAACAGTGAGGAGCTACCGTAAGGGATCATGAAGACTAAAAAGATACTGCGGGAATACACCATCCAATCCAAATAACTGCACCACAAAGATCAAACCAGTAGCTGTGGAGTCAATTCTGCCCCATGGCGCCCCCGTGTGTGTCAGAGTAGAACTGTGCTCCACAGAGTTTTCACTGACTGATTTTTCAGGAGCAGATTGCCAGATCTTTCTTCTGGGGTACCCCTGGGTCAACTCAAATCTCCAAGCTTTCGGTTAGCAGCCGAGTGCCTTAACCGTTTAACCGGCCCAGGGCCTGCAGAAAATTCCTGTTCCCGTGAAGATGCCCCAAGTACTGAAGGTAAAATATGTTCTGAGAAGGATTTTCACTTCAATGTCTGTACCACTGATCAGTTTAATGTCTATTTCTCTTCAATTCTGGTACTGGGGAATATTCTGCCTATTGCCCCATTTCCTTACTGTGCTGTTGATTTCCTGGGCACAAAGCCCACACAGAATTGATTCCTAAGTTCTTCGGCTGAGAGTTTCCCAGCTCCTGTTTCAGGGTTCATGACTAAGGGCAAGCATCTCTCTGGGGAGGAATGCCCTCCAAACCCAGCGGTCAGGTCAGAGCCTCACCATGCCTCAGCTCGCAGCTCAGGAAGATCCATTTCCGGAAGCAAAGTTATGTGACTGGATAGAGGAGTCTGGCTCCCTGCCCAGGTTCTGCACCACCAAGTATCGCCCTAATTCCTTTGATTCAGAGTGTCTGAGGGGAATTACTCCTCATTTGCAACAAGCCCCCCAGGAAACTGCTAACCTCCCAGGCTCTGATCCTCCCCTGTAAGCCCAGGAACTGCTGGCACTCGCCATCTGCTCTAAGGCACACACTTCCCGACTCCAACTCATGGCGACCTCTTATGTTACAGAGTAGAACTGCTCCATGGGGACTTCTTGGCTGCAATCTGTGACATCGGGCCTCTAGGATTAGAAATCGACTTGGTGGCAGCTAACAACAACAATCTTTATGGAAGCAGGTCACCAAGTCTATCTTGCACGGCAGTGCTGGGTTAGTTCGAACCACTGATCTTAAGATAACCAGCCAATTGCCAAGTGTTTACGCCAGGAAGGGGCCTTACCTAGAAGAGGAATTTCACATCCTCCCCATGCTCCCCTGGGAGTGGACAGGGCTAGATGTGCAAAGCCACTCAGGACTCCCCTTCATTTACAAAAATGCTTACTTCTACCACCAGGAACGTTCATCTGGCTTCGTCGCAGGGTGTGACCCTGGCTGGGCTGCTGACAACATCAGTGATAATTTTATAGCCTGGAACACTCTGATTTCTGTTTGCAGACCTAATGAGTGTTTTATACGTAATTCCCCCGAGGACTATTTGTTCAGGGAACATATGTATAATTCACAGTTTTCATCTTTTAAAAGTCACTCTCTCACTGCCTTTATTTATTTTTTTGTCCAAGTAATAACGTTATAACATATCACCTATGATACAGATTGAAAAACTCGGCCTTTCTGACTCACAGTGACTGAATAGGACAGAATAGAACTGTCCCGTAGGGTGTCCAGGGCTGTGGTCTTTACAGAAGCAGACTGCCACATCTTTCTCCTACAGCGTGGCTGGGGGGCTCAACCTTATGGTTAGCAGCCAGGTGCTTAACCACTGCACCACCAGGGCTCCTTGTGACACAGATAGAGCAGGGAAAAGAAACAGCTTCTTGCCCCTTGTCTCCCCAACCCCAGTGACCCCCCCCCCACCCCCACCGTGGGCAGCTCCTTTTAGGATTTCTTTTTCTAGTTCTCCTGGGGCTTCCCTTTATATCTTTGAATCAACCAGGTAATACCGAGATTCTCAGCCTAAGGCAACATTCATTGATTTGGGAAGAAGGAAATTACCCTCTCCCACTCCACCTTCCGTTCCATATTTGCTACTTAACATTTTATTTGTTTCATAACTGTGAATAATACATTTAATAGCCTTTTTTTTAATCAGTGGTAGAATTCTCACCTTCCACGCGGGAGACCCGGGTTTGATTCCCAGCCAAGGCACCTCATGTGCAGCCCCCACCTGTCATCCCCCAGTGCAGGCTTGACTGTTGCTGTCTGGGCTGCTGAACAGGCTTCAGCGGAGCTTCCAGGCGAAGACAGACTAGGAAGAGAGGCCTGGTGATTTGCTTCTGAAAATGAGCAAATGAAAACCCTACGGATCACAACGGTCCAGCCGTACAGGATCATGGTTTAGTTTTGTTGTGCCCCCAGGAGCTGAGGGCTGACTCAACAGCAGCTAACAACACGAACGTACTCCACATGTCCTTTCACGTCCCCATTATCTCATCTTTGTCCCCTCCTTTCACCTCTCATTTTGTATCAGACATTTTTTTCCCAAGCCTTATCTCTACCTCACCAAAAAAAAAAAAAACCAGTAGCATCAGTTCCGACTCAGTAGATCTGTCCCATACAGTTTCTAAGGAGCAGCTGGTGGATTTGAACTGCCGACCTTTTGGATAGCAGCCAAACTCTTAACCACTGCACAACCAGGGCCCCAAGGCTGCCCTGCCGAGTTTGTCGATATTTACATTCTGTCTTGCAGCTATCACCAAAATGTTCCTGCTTTGTCCTTGGATTGGCTCTGAAATTAGAAAATCAATATGTAGTTTATATTATTAGGACTATGTAAACAATGTTTAATGCCTGGCCTACGGCCAGTGGGGTTGAAATTTCCCTTTGGGTTCAAAGTCACGATTGCTGGGCCATGCAAAGAAAAATCTTTTCCAAATCAAAGTTAAAAGCAGTCTTTGTCTCTCTCTCTCGCACTTTAAATTTTACTTACATTCATGCCACATTTTAGCCTGTGTGATGGTTAACACTGTGTGTTAGCCTGGCTAGGCTGTGATTCTCAGTGGTTTGGCAGACAGGGGACTGGCTGCTCTTCCATAATGGAATAGAATGTAATCACTTTCCATGATGTGAACTGATGTGAGCAGCAATCAGTTAAAAGGGGAGTTTCCTTGGGGATCTGGCCTGCCTCCAGTATGTAAATGGTGAAGCTCTTTCTCCCTCTACCCACCTGTGTATCCCCTTTCTCTTTCTTCTCCACCCTGCACTCTCCTCCTTGCCTGACCTCAGGTTCCTAGACATAAGCCTGTAGATGTCTCTGGCCTGCCACCTGACATGCAGATTTTAGGTCATCAGCAGCCACAAGCCCGTGAGCAGAGCTGATCCTTAGCGTGCCCGCTGGCTTCCAAGCGATGAAGAATGACAACAAGGTTCTCACGCACAGCTAGGCCAACACCAAATTAATTTCAAACTCTGACTTGAATGATTGGAAAATGTCGTACAAACTACCGGTCTCTGCTGTCCAGGTCAACATCCTGTCTGCAGCCATTAGGAATACAAGCCACATGTTGTTGTTGTTGTTTTTACGTGCCATTGAGTCAGTTCTGGCTCGTAGCGACCCTACTTACAACAGAATGAAACACTGCCCGGTCCTGCGCTGTCCTTACAATTGTTATTTTGCTTGAGCCCATTGTTGCAGCCACTGTGTCAATCCACCTCTTTAAGGCTCTTCCTCTTTTCCATTAACCCTGTACTTTACCAAGTATGATTTCCTTCTCCAGGGACTGATCCCTCCTGAAAACATGTCCAAAGTATGTAAGACGCAGTCTCGCCATCCTTGCTTCTAACGGAGCATTCTGGTTGTACTTCTTTCAAAACAGATTTGTTCATTCTTTCGGCAGTCCATGGTATATTCAATATTCTTTGCCAGCACCACAATTTGAAGGCGTCAATTCTTCTTCATTCTTCTTCATTCTTCCTCATTCACTGTCCAGCTTTCACGTGCATATGATGCGATTGAAAATACCATGGCTTGGGTCAGGAGCACCTTAGTCTTCAAAGTGACATCTTTGCTTCTCAGCACTTTAAAGAAGTCTTTTGTAGCAGATCTGCTCAATGCAACGCATCTTTTGATTTCTTGACTGCTGCTTCTGTGGGCATTGATTGTGGATCCAAGTAAAACAAAATGCTTGACAACTTCAATCTTTTCTCCATTTATCATGATGTTGCTCATTAGTTCAGTTGTGAGGATTTTTGTTTTCTTTATGTTGATGTGTAATCCATACGGAAGGCCGTGGTCCTTTGATCTTTGTTCGTAAGTGCTTCAAGTCCTCTTCACTTTCAACAAGCAAGGTTCTGTCACCTGCATAACAAAGGTTCTTAATGCATCTTCCTCCAATCCTGATGCCCCGTTCTTCTTCATATAATCCAGCTTCTTAGATTATTTGCTCAGCATACAGATTGAATAGTTATGGTGAAAGAATACAACCCTGACGAACAACTTTCCTAACTTTAACCCACTCAGTATCCCCCTGTTCTGTCTGAACAACTGCCTCTTGATCTATGTACAGGTTCCTCAGGAGCACAATTAAGTGTTCTGGAATTTCGATTCTTCGCAATGTCATCCATAATTTGTTATGATCCACACAGTCAAATGCCTTTGCATAGTCAATAAAACACAGGTAAACATCCTTCTGGTATTCTTTGTTTTCAGCCTGGATCCATCTGACATCAGCAATGATATCCCTGGTTCCACGTCCTCTTCTGAATCTGGCCTGAGTTTCTGGCAGTGCTCTGTTGATATACTCCTACAGCTGCTTTTGAAGGATCTTCAGCAAAATTTTGCTTGCGTGAGATATTAATGATATAGTTCTATGATTTTCGTATTCTGCTGTATCACCTTTCTTGGGAATAGGCAGAAATATTGATCTCTTCCACTTGGTTGGTCAGGAAGCTACTTCCATATTTCTTGGCATAGATGAGGAGCACTTCCAGTGCTAGAACCATTTGTTCAAACATCTCAATTGATATTTCCTCAATTCCTGGAGCCTTGTTTTTCATCAATGTCTTCAGTGCAGCTTGGGCTTCTTTCTTCAGGACCATCGGTTCCTGATCATATGCTACCTCTTGACATTGTTGACCGTCAACTAATTCATTTGGGTGTAATGACTCTGCATATTCCTTCTATCTTCTTTTGATGCTTCCTGTGTCATTTAATATTTTCCCCAAAGAATCCTTCACTATTGCAACTTGAAGCTTGAATTTTTGGTTTTCTATGTCCAGCTCTTTGCACATGTCATTGTAATACTTTACTTTGTTTTCTCAAGCCAGCCTTTGAAATCTTCTGTTTAGTTCTTTTACTTCATCATTTCTTCCTTTTGTTTTAGCTGCTCGATGTTCAAAAGCAAGTTTCAGAGTCTCTTCTGATGTCCATCTTGGTCTTTCCTTTCTTTCCTGTCTTTTCAGTGACCTCTTTCTTTCCTCAGGTATGAGATCCTTGATGTCATCCCACGACTTGTCTTGTTTTCAGTTGTTAGTGTTCAACGTGTCAAATCTATTCTTGAAATGGACTCTATACTCAGGTGGGATATACTCTACGTCGTATTTGGCTCTCGTGGACTTGCTCTGATTTTTTTCAGTTTCAGCTTGAAGTTGCGTATGAGCAACTGATGGTCTATTCCACAGTCAGCCCCTGGCCTTTTTCTGACTGATGATATTGAGCTTTTCCATCATCTCTTTTCACAGATGTAGTCGATTTGATTCTTTGTGTTCTGCTTGGTGAGGTCCATGTGCATAGTTGCCGTTTATGTTGGTGAAAAAAGGTATTTGCAATGAAGAAGTCATTGGTCTTGCAAAATTCTAACATTCAATCTCCAGCATTGTTTCTATCACCAAGGCCATATTTTCCAGCTACCAATCCTTCTTCGTTTCCAACTTTCACATCCCAATCACCATAATTATCAATGCATCCTGATTGCATGTTAGATCAATCTTCAAACTGCAGAAGCTGATAAAAACTTCAATTTCTTCATCTTTGGCCTTAGTGGTTGGTACATAAATTTGAATAAGATTTGCATTAACTGGTCTTCCTTGTAGGTGTATGGATATTGTCCCATCACTGACGGTGTTGTACCTCAGGATTGATCTTGAAACTTTCTTTTTGATGATGAATGCAACACCATTCCTCTTCTTGTTGTCATTCCCGGCATAGTAGATTATATGACCATCTGATTCAAAATGGCCAACACCAGTGCATTTCAACTCACTAATACCTAGGATATCGATGTTTATGCATTTCATTTCATTTTTGAAAATTCCCAATTTTCGTAGATTCATACTTCATACTTTCCGGGTTCTGATTATTCATGGATCTTTGCAGCTATTTATTCTCATTTTGAGTCATGCCACATCAGCAAGCGAAGGTCCCAAAAGCTTTACTCCATCCATGTCATTAAGGTTGGCTCTACTTTAAGGAGGCAGCACTTCCCCAGTTGTCTTTTGAGTGCCTTCAAACCTGGGGGGCTCATCTTCCATCATTATATCAGACAATGTGCTGCTGCTATTCATAAGGTTTTCACTGTCCAATTCTTTTCAGAAGTACACTGCCAGGTGCGTCGTCCTAGTCTGTCTTAGTCTGGAAGCTCAGCTGAAACCTGTCCTCCATGGGTGACCCTGCTGGTATCTGAATACCTATGGCATAGCTTCCAGCATCCCAGCAACACGGAAGCACCCACAGTACAAGAAACTGACAGACACGTGAGGGATAAGCAGCATAGGGACAGATAAATCAAACAGAGCCCCAGTGTACAAAAAAAGGAGGTAGCTGGCTAAGCACCTCACTGGCAGGGATGTTTTGGGAGGTATACAGTGTGGACTTCTCTGAAGAGAAGACCTAGGATTTATTCTGATTCCCAAATCACAATTCAGCTTTAATACCCTCAAACCAGATATTGTGGTCAAGTCGATTGCAACTCATGGCAAACCCACGTGTGTCAGAGGGGAACTGTGCTCCATAGAGTTTTCTTTTCTTTTTTTTTTTTTTTCTGATGTGTATTTGGGAAAGGGTTACGCAGGATGTTAGATTCCCATTCGACAATTTCAACACAAATTGGTGACATTGGTTACATTCTTTACAATGTGTGAACATTCTCATTATTTTCATTCTAGTTGTTCTGTTTTCTTAGGGTATTCAATAGTTGAATTTTCAGAAGCGTATCACCAGGTGTATCTTCTGAGGTGCCTCTGGGTGGACTTAAACTTCCAACCTTTTGGTTAACAGCTGAGAGTGTTAACTGTTTGTACCCTCAGGGGCCCTTTTATATGCCAAAACCCTTCTTATAAGTTAAGGAACTACCTAGGTGCTTCGGAACAAAAGGTCAGAAAGTGCCATTGGTGAGACAATGCATCTCAAGCTTTCATTAGCATCACTGGCAGGCTCAGGAAGCTGAATCTTTGGCAACTTGTTTCTGAAGTGAGTCATCTAGAACCACCTTCAAGAAACTGTGAGAAGCACCAGCTTAGAAAAATGGCAAGGCGGTGAGATGTGCAGGTCAGAGACCGTGCTTCTTTGAATGACCAAGGGCCAGAACGATCCATCATGGGCGGCCTGGCAAAGAATTAAGAGGAACCTCCATGTGGTACAAGTTTGGTAAAGGCCCTGCCTGTGCTTTCCACATTCAGAGCTGGCTCTGTCCATGTCCCTAGGCTGGCCTTTTCTGTTCTTTGTTGTTATTACTGTTGTCAGCTAATACTGAGTTGGCCGCGGACTCATAGCAACTCCATGCACAACAGAACAAAATGCTGCCAATCCTGCACCATCCCCATGGCCGGCTGTGGATTAAACCATTGTGATGCATAGGGACTTCATTGGCTGACTGTCTATTCCTTAGGAGCTCAGATATGTAACCATTTATCACATCGTACTCAATATATTCTACCCTCAAAAGAGCGTACGAGTTTACATATTAGTTTACATACAAATAAACTAATAATCTTTAGATTTGTTATTGTTCGTTGAATAAATTTATAATGGAAACTGACTTGCTGGGCAGAGACATCCAAACTGAGGCCTGGGGAAGATTTGTGGTTTGTCTTGCTATTTTCACTATTTCTTGACCCAGAGTGGCTACCTAACCGCTACCTACCTAATCTTCTATCTAACTGAGAAAGAAGGAAACAGCAACAAAAAAGAAGAGTTACTACAACAGGTCCAACAGCTAGACTTTAACTCACCATTGGCCAAGCTAGAAACGATAGGTATGCATGTATTAAAAATGAATATTGATCATATATTGAGTCCTCTTTTCTGAAAGGGAACCAAGCTACTAGCCTGGAGGAGGAAGATGACTGCCAGTAGAAACTCTGCAGGTTCACAAATTTGATTTGAATGAGAACTTGCTCAACATTGACTAGATAATTAATGACGGCGAACACATGTTAGCACCTGTCTATATACACACGTTAGTGACAAAATAGCATGTATTAAAAAAGGAAAATAAAACAACTGATCCCACAATCTCTGATCTCTTTCTAAAGATCACACTTTCTGGCACCAGTTAGAGAAAATTTCATTTAAAAGGAAAGAATACCCAAAACCTAAGAGATTCCAGTAACTACCCCAATCCTTAAATTCACATTACATGTTTAAGAGTCACCGTATTAGTTTGCTATTGCTGCTGTAACAAATTACCACAAACTTAGTGGCTTAAAACAAGGCAAATTTTCAACAGTCATCACGTTGTAGCAGGTATCACGATTTCATTTCTCTTTATGGATAAGTAATATTCCATTGTATGGTTTAGACCATATTTTGTTTATCCATTCATTTGTTGGTAGACGCGTGGGTTCTTTCTACCATTTGACTATTGTGAATAACACTGCAATGAACATTCGTGTACAAGTATCTGTTTAAGTCCCTGATTTCAAGTCTTCTGGGTCTATACCCAGGAGTGGAATTTCTGGGTCATATGGTGTCCAGCAAACCTGGTTGCTTTCTCAGAGATTCCTGAATTTCAAGCCAAAAGTAGCCACCATTTGGCTCTGGGAAGCTTTGAGCATTTTTTGTTTTTAATGAAGGCTCTATATTTGTATCTTATTATATTTATAACTGCTTCATCTTGAGGGTTGTACTGGTTCAGTGGTAGAATTCTCGCCTTCCATGTAGAGACCTCGGTTTGATTTTCAACCAGTCCACCTCCTATGCCCTCACCACTCATCTGCCACTGGAGGCTTGCATGCTGCTATGATGCTGAACAGGTTTTAGCAGAGATTCCAGACTAAGCCAGGCTAGGAAGAAAGGCCTGGCAAACTACTTCTGAAAATGCGCCAAAGAAAACCCCATGGATCTCACAATCCAATCTGCAACTGTTCATGGGGATGGCACAGGATCAGGCAGCATTTCGTCCTAGTGGGCATGGGGTCACCATGAGTCAGGGGCTGACTCAACAGCAGCTAACAGCAAACAAGAACAACCCCACGTTGGAGGTTACTTCACAATGCACAATCACTTGGGTATAGAATTAAAAACAAACAAAAAACCCAAACCTGTTGCCATGGACTCCATTCCGACTCATGGCAACTCCATGTGTTACAGAGTAGAACTGTGCTCCATAGGGTTGCTTGGTTATAATCTTTATGGAAGTAGATTGCCAGACCTTTCTTTTGAGATGCTGATCAGTGGATTCAAACTGACAACCTTTAGGTTAGTAGCCGATGCAGACCATTTGTGCCACCCAAAGACTTGGGGACAGTGAAATGGTTAAGGAGTTCCCCTTGTCCAAAGGCACTGAGAGTCTAAAAGCTCACCATCTTCTTCATAAGTGAAGCCAGGGCCTATCACACCCATACCCCATTGCCCCTGAGTCAACTCTGACTCACAGTGACCCTACAGAACAGAGTAGAACTGTCCCATAGGGTTTCCAAGAAGCAGGCTGCCACATCTTTCTCCCACGGAGACGCTGGTGGATTTTCACCTCTGTCCTTCTGGTTGGCACCTGAGCACTTAACTAGTGCACCACCACGGCTCCTTATAGTCTCTATGCTTGTTTTACAGAAATCAGGAGAGGACAGTCTGAATGGAGTATAATCACAAAGATATGGGATTTTAAATCTGGAAGCAACTTTAGAGATTCTCATGTCCAGATTTCCTACACTTGTAATTAAAAAAAAAAAAAAAGCTTATCTCAGGATGAGAGGTGAAATTAGTCTTCCCCAAGGACCAGTGATGCAGGACTTTGACAGAGAAAGCCTGCTGCCAAAGGAGAGACTGGAGCTGGTCCTTGGAGACTGCCTACAACTAGGGTGAGGACAATTTTGTGCCTGAACCGACCCTTTAAAATGTTATCGAATTCAGAGGTGTTGGCAGCACATGAAGAAGCAGGTCCCCCTGTCTTGGCACCCAGACCCCCACCTCTTTTCAGGTCCAAGTGGGTACATGTGCTCTGCCCCCTGGTGGGACCCTGTGGTATTAAAGCATGAGAGGTATAGAGGACTGATCATGGGTCAGAGGACCTTCTCTGAGGGACAGGGAGTCCGCCCCCCAAGGGAGAATGATCAACTTTCAGAAGACAAGGGAGGTGTCCAGCTTTGGTGCTGTTTCAGGGAGGGATATGGGAAAGGGATCCCCTCCCTGGGAAGGAGTCTTCCTCTTAGAATCCTGGGGAGGGTTGAAGCACAGAGAGGGGGAGACCTCCCTCACTGGAGGTGGAGATGAAAGTAGAATCCAGGAGAACTTCCTGGAGGAGGGGCAGTTTGCTCCCAGCTTTGAGAGCAGGCTAGGCCTGGATGGGAGTGGGGAGAGGGCCTCCCACAGGAGCACAGACCTACTTCCTGGACCCTCCCTACCTGGCACCCAACCCAGGCTCTCAGCACCACGCCCTCCCTGTGGCCCAGGAATAGAGGTGATCCTGAGATTCAGGTGTTCCAGTCGACCTGCAACAATGACGGTGTCACTCCAGGAGCACTTTGGGGCCTAGTTCTAGTTCAGCGAGGGGCTCGGGGGACTGAGAAGTAAGGCTTGGGCAGGAGGTGGGGAAGAAGAGGGGTGTGGCTCCTGATGCTGTTTCAGAGAGCAGACCCAGGCCGGAGGGATACTCAGGGTCTCCTGTGTCCCCAGGCTCTCCATGTCCATCTGGCCCAATGTCTTGTCGCACAGGGCAGAGTGATCCTAGGACACCAGACCCCACGTGGGTGGGGACACTGAGATGGAAGAGGTGACGGTGGGACACCATGGGACCCAACACGAGGACAGTATTTTGTGCCTGCGAGAAGGGGAGGCGGGCCACTTATACGGGCAGTCCCAGGCCACACAGGCACCATTCACACTGGGCCTTGCACAGCGGCCTGGCCACTCTTGGCAGTGTCCACTGGCATCCCTCATGCTAAGAAGGCTTCGTGCCGTGCTCTCCATGAGCTGACACCCACGTCCACCCCAGGTTGGGGTCCTGGCCCCAGCCCTCCCTGAGCTAGCACTGAAGCAGTTCCCATATCCAAACCCTCAATACACAACTGGGAAACTGAATCCAAGAGAAAGGCAGGGACGGCTCAGAACAAACAAATGGGCAGAATCCAGAAGATGAGGAAGATTCTGGCCTCCTAGGCCAGGGCTCAGCCCCTATCATGGGGTTTGCTTAGAGAACGAGAGCTGCCAAGATGTGGGGAAACCCAGGTACTCCCTACCGTTGTAAGGCCGATTTCGTCTCACAACCACCACACACACACACAGGTACACGCACACACACGCACACACATTGACTTCACAGATGGGGCCATGAGGGTGGGGTCAGAAGAGAAGAGGACACCAAGGAGGCGATCCACTGGAAAGAAGAGAGAGGGTAGAGGCAGCTCTGTCTTGGGATAGTGGCCCTCAATCTCCTAGCTACAACCGCACGGCCCACAACACAGGACAGGGAGACGCTGGGTGAAGGGAGAGGGACCCTAAGGTTCCCAGGGGTCTACCAGGGCCAGCATCCCCACAGAAACACAGATTGGATAAGGCCTGGTCCTACAGTCAATGCTCTGGTTCCCTGGAGCTAGGATAATCCCACCTCAGAGTGGAGGGAGCTGCAGGACGGAAAGCCTCAATTTCCTCCTTGTACATTGTGGTGCTTAGAGTGGGTGAGCCCCAGGATTCCAAGGCTCACAGAAGTGTCTGCTGGCCTCGGTTCTCTGTGGATGACCCACTGCGCTCTGAGGTCCTAGGAAAGTGCTTCCTACTTTCCTGAGCTGATTATTCCCCCGACAAGAGCACTGGGGTGCAGAGACTAGGAACTTGGAGTCCAGCAGGGCAGGGCAGAGCCATGGACCATGAGACCAGGTCCAGTCCTTGGTGGAACCCGGGGGTCCTCCTAAGAAATTAGGGCCTTTGTCCTGAATGTGGGGAGTGTACCTCCTGAGTATTTTGGATACCCCCGGGCCTGTTGAGGTAAAGCGGGGACTAGGGAGTCTCCGTTTTTCACCATATCACCAGTTTAACTGCAGGTCCTGGTCCTTTGCTCCCTAGGATCCAGGAGATCTGCTGCCTCCAGGACACCTGAACACAGGTATGGGATAGGAGCTTTCTTGACTGGGGCTGCAGGGCTAGTGCACAATGGAGCAGAGAGGGACAAGAGCATGGAGACAGATACATGGGAGAGAAAAGAGGAAATTCATTAGAGAAAATAAAGCAGGGTACAGCCAGTGAGAGAGGGATGGGGCCACTGGATGGGGGTCCAGAGGCCTCACTGAGGTGACATTAATATGTGACCAGAATGACAGAAGGGGCCAGACCTGCATGGGTCAGGGAACAATGTGCCAGGGAGAAGGTACAGCTGGTGCAGAGACTGGGAGGCAGGGTGAGTTTACCCAGAGAGGGGGTTGGAATGATGCCAGTGTGGCTGGAGTGAGCTGTGGAGAAGAGGAGGGAGGGAGGAGGAGGGCAGGTCTAGGTCCTAGGTGAGTTGGAGGAGCTATCTCCTCCTCTGTGACATCACACCAAAACTTTGCAGCTTGCGAAAACAAACTGATGATCTCCCTGTCTCTGTGGACAGTAATGCTGCATGGATAAGGTGATGACTCTGCCCAAGTTCTCTCAGGAGGCTATGTGGTCTCAGCTGAGGCTTGACTGGGGAGGATCCACTCCCTACTCACTCTGTTGTGGGCAGGAGTCTTTCTTGTCAGTTGCTGGACTGGGTCCTCAACTCCTCTCTGTTGATCAGGCCACGTTAGGTCATTGTCGCATGGGCATTATAGGGCAGGCCAAACATACCAGCTGCTTTCCAGGGGGAAAGAGTGGGAAATGACAGTGAGAAAGAGAAAAAGAGAGAGAGAGAGATGACAGGGAGAACATAAGAGAGAGCCAGGAGGCATCGCCCCTAATAGGGTCACTATGAGTTGAAATTCACTCTAAGGCACCTTATAACCACAATAAGATTCCTGGGAAGCAAGTCCCTGAGTCTGGCCCATACAAGGAAAGGGGGTCGCACAGGATGTTGAGACCCGAAGGAGAGATTTTGGGGGGCCGTTGTGTAGGCTACCCACCTCCTAGTCCGAGATGAGGCACTTGGTCTGATTCTAAATAATGGAAGTTATTGGAGGCTTTTGTGCAGAGGGTAGGAATATCTGATGTTTAATTCTGAGCCCTGCTGGGGCAGAGAGAGAAACCAGGCCCAGAGGGGAAGTAACTTTCCTAAGCTCACAGCAAGAGAATCCACCCTGTTTGGGGGTGTGCTCCATGCTACTTCCCACCCCTGCTTGTAATTCGGACATCTCTGAGTTTGTGTATTAGCTACAGGTGACACCAGCCCAAGGGATTACAGGTGTTTTCTCACATACACCTGCTGACTTCCCTAGGACGAAGATGCTAGAATGATCCCCACTGTGTGCTAGGGAGACTGAGGAGGCACTGAGAAGCACAAAGACTGTGTCCACACTCACAAACTTATTAAGAGGGATGATCTGTATCTGAATCCAGCTCTGTCTGCTCAAAGCTGGGGCCCTGGCTGCACCCAGGCCTACCCCAGGTTCTGTGGGAGGAGCTGCTGGTGGCGTATCTGTGCACAGTTCTAGAGATGGCATGGGGAGAGGTGAGAATTCAGTATCTCAGATGCAATTTTGGGGAGGACTTATCTTAGGTCAGGTACAGGTCAGGGGACTCAGGATATGACCTCACTTCCTTGGTGATGGAGTACATAGAACTTGGAATGCTGGTAACCAGGCACCCATATACTAGAGACAGCCTCTTACTTGCTCACTTGAGTGGAGACACTCGACCTAGAAAGATGTTTTCTTGTTGTTGCTCATCATCTTCCCCTGTGTCCAACCTTGAGAAACCCAGGAGTTCGACCCTTTCACGAAGGCTGAGACGTGATCTCATCCACCATCCCCGAAGGCTCTGGCCATTTACCAGAAAGAAACCGAAGGTAACACAGGGTGGCCCAAATGCCAGTCCAGGCCAGGCCACCACTGTGATCCCACCTGGGCCACCCCACATCCCTCCTGACTGATTGGCAATAGGGTGGTGGGTGGGCCGAGTCTATCACGTTTGGGTGTCTTGCAGACTGGCGGCTGGGGTGGCACAGTTGGATACCTGCTTCACATCCTTGTCCAACCAGCTTCATCACATAGGACGTTGGGATCTGTATCTCTACCCAGGAATCATAGTTCTGACCAGGGCTTTAGGGAGGGATGGTCAGGGGGATCACGCCCTGAGTCAGCACACTTACCTGGGCCTTCTAGGAGCTCGAGTTCACCCTGTATGTGGCAGTCACCCCACACTCCTAGCTGCAGGCATTGACTGCCCATTGGTGACCTTGTGCTAGACCAACTGTTCCTAGATCCTGGTGCAATACTCAGAGGTCCATGTCTTCACCCTTGCTCCTGAGTCCCCTACTCCCCTTGCAATCTCTCCTCCTTCCTGGAATGTGGGAGGCGGAGAGGGGCTGCAGAGCACAGGGCGGCCCTGGCCAGTGGATGTGGCTGGGGCTGCATGGTGTAGCCTCTGGCTGAACCTTCCTGTATGCAGTATAGGCAGGAAAGTAGGAGCTCCTCGAAGGTCTAGGGGACACAAGGGCCTGAAGGGGCAGAGATGAATGGTGGAGGCTTGGGGAAGCCCTTAATGCCCCCTGTACCACTGTTGGGCACTCTCTCTGCAAAAGCCCCCACAGGAGATCCGCGAGGAGAAGGAGGATGGCATTATCTACTCCATCTATCCCAAGAAAGGGGCCAAGAAGGGTTGGCGCAAGCTCTGGGTGAGTGTGTGTGGGCAGGGTCCCAAGCCAGGACCCTGAGATGACCAGATGGGACACATGTGCCAGACACCACCTGGAGGTCCCTAGCTCCCTCCCAGGGATGTCGCTCTCAAGGGCCACAGTTCCCTCCCAAAGAAATCCGCCAAAACCATTCCCTTACCCCCCAACTGCCCTCCCCACCCCGGCCAGGTACAGAGTCACTGTATATTTGTAGGAATATCAGAAAAGAGTCTTTTGTACTGTTTTTGCTGCACATCAGCTCAGACATCTTTTTCCATGTTGTTCTTGTTTCAGTGTTGAACTCTACAGTCCCAGGGCAGTAGTCAGCTGGGCTCTCCTTCCACACCTGCTCCCAGCCTCTCACATCCTCATGCTTAGCAGGCTTCTTTTACCCAAAAGCTCAGGGCTCAGGCTATGATGCACATATTTCTGCAACCTGCAATCTCAGGGAACACATCACCATGAACCCTCCAAGTCAGGAGCTCTGTCCTGACTCAGCTGCAGAAAATCCCAGAAGGGAGGCTGGTTCCCACAGTGACTGACCATCTCACTGCTGCTGGCCCTGGGCTGATTCCTTCTGATGCCCTTTCAGCAGGGCTGCAGGAACCTCACGAGTGTCCTCATACACTGACCCACAGCAGGGCTGCAGGAACCTCACGTGTGTCCTCACACACTGACCACCCAGGACAAACTCCCAGGGGCAGCATGCTGGGGCAAAGGATGTGCACATTCCAAGTTAGGATCCCTAGAGCCAGACTCCTTCCCAAGACAGCTGTCGCAGTCACGTGGCCCAGCAGTCTGTGACACTGGCTCAGTCCCTGCATCCAGGCTGTTCTGGCTATTATGGTTCTTTTCCATTTTTCCCAGTCTGCTGTCACATTGGCCACTAGAGCTGCAGGGTCATTTTGAGGTGGTTTTGGCCCTGAGAAGGACCTCTGAGTCCTTTACTGGTCATTCATATATGCCCTTCATGATTGGTCTGTTGAGATCCTTGATCCCGGCATTCACCTTTTGCTGAATCTGCGACCACTACACCTTTAGCTTTTCAAAACCCCCTTTAAATGCACAGAAAAGAAATTCTGTGTCTTGCTTTGCATTCAGAGGGGGTCTCATGGGTGTGTCTGCTCTGTGCGCTGTCTCAAGCTGAGGAGGTAGCGAGCTTCCACCACACTTTCCAGTCTCAGTCAGGAGCAGAGCAGGCCTCACGTGGCACACAGGTAATATCACGGGACCCTAGCGTCTGACAGTTCTGGGCTCTGATCCCTTGACTATGACAGACACTGGACAACAATCAGCTGGGTGTTCTCACCTCCACAATAGAGTGTTCTGTCAGGGGTCACAAGGATAATGGCCTTAATGCCAAACCAAGCCAAATTTGTTGCTGTGGAGTCCATTCTGACTCGTAGTGACCCGATAGGACAGAGGAGAAATGCCCTGTAGGGTTTCCAAGGATTGGCTTGTGGATTCAAACTGCAGACATTTTGGTTAGTAGCTAAGCTCCTCAGAGCCACAGCGCCAGCAGAGCTCCACTCAATACAGGGAAATAATATAATTAACAAAATGGCTTGAGGCTCCTAATATGTTTAATCATCTCCACCTCCTGTTTTCTGTTGGGAGCGTCTTGTCCCACCTCCTGCCACAGGTCACAGAGGTCCCGGACCCCGACCCTCCCTATGGTTCACGTGGTGCCTCTGACGGTATGTCCCTTTACTCTCTCACCCCAGTGTGTACGTGGGTTGGACCAGGACCTAGATGAGACCTGCGAGGTGAGGACAGTCAAGGCTGGCTCACTGGAGAAACTAGTGGAGCACCTGGTGCCCGCCTTCACAGAGGGGGACTTCTCCTACATCGATATCTTTTTGGGAACCTACAGGACCTTTGCCACCACCCAGCAGGTCCTGGAACTCTTGTTCCAAAGGTGAGTAGCCCGCCCTGCACAGCCCAGAGGGAACTCAGCCCCTTAACCAGCTGTGAGTCTGGGGAATGTCACTCACCTCTCTGTGCCTCAGTTTGCTCCTCTGAAAAGATGGGGGGTAGAGGATCAGCCTCCTTGAATTTACTCTCAGTACCACATGGGACAAGCCATGTAAAGTGTGTACCTGGAACCCCACCAAAAACAAAACTGTTGCCATTGAGTCAATTCCAAACCATAGTGAACTTAGAGGACAAAGTAGAGCTGCCCCACAGGCTTTCCAAGGAGCAGCTAAATTTGAACTGTTGACCTTTTGGTTAGCAGCCAAGCTCTTTAACCACTGTGCCGCTAGACCAGCTCTAGGGAAAAGGCTGCTGGAGGGGCTGGGATGTTCACATTTACTTTTTTCCTTTCCTCCATGAAGAAGCTGTCTGCCTCACCCCTCACTGACTCCATGGTCTTCAGCAATCCTACTCCCCATTTGAAAAGGGGCAGTTGAGATCCTATCAAGTGGGTCCTTGTCCTTTGTGTAGCCAGACCAAGAATCTCTGGTGGCTGACAGAGGGGCCCTAGGACAATCAGACACTGGGAAAGGTGCTGCTTAGCTTCATTCAATCAACAATTATCTATGAAGCCCCTACAGTTGCAGACACTCTTCTAGACACTCAGCATCATCTAGACACAAAGCAGAAAAGAAACCCTGCCCTCCAGATCTTCATCCTAGCCAGGAGGCAGACAGGAACACTAGACATGGGAAGCAGGTAGTGTCCACAGTATATAACATAGATGCCCTCATGCCTCCTCTAGGTATGGATACAACTGCCCCCATTCAGCCGGGGACAGAGGACCCCAGGACCAGCAGAAAGAGTGAGTGGACATTGGGTGGAGAAAGAGGGTTCTCTGTCTACAAGGAAGACTTCGGGTTGGAGGAGGCCTGTGACAGGATTTGGGCTGGACATATCCTGGGTCCCACATATGTAGATGCCCCTGCAGGAATGAGGTTAGCAGAGGCCCCAGTAGGAGAAAGGAGTCACGCAGAGCTGGGGATGCAGTCTGGGCTTAGTGGGAAGTAAAGTGTTGGCAGGGGGCTCAGTGTGGCCCGTGAAGGTACACTTTCCCCCATAATCCCTCCCATCTCTGATTATTCCTTCCCCATTTGGCACCATATCAGGAGGTGAGGAAAAACCTGCAACACGGTCATGTACCCTTGTCTTGGGTGCTCATCTCCATGTGGGGCCCTGTCCATCAGCAGAGACTGGCCGTGGGAGACAGACCTTGTGTTTTCTCAGCCTCAAATACACCTGGAGCACTACTATGTGCCAGGCTGTGAGATGAACATGCAGATACACTGCTTCCTACCCTTTCGGATTTACTGTCCAGTGGGGAGGGTGTCAGAGGACAAACAGAGACATGAGTTAGGGTTTGAGGGGGGAGAGTTGGTCAAACCATTGATAGAATTCTCTCTGTGACCAAGGCTCTGTTTTAAGCCCCTGCTCAGTGACCTGTTTCCCACTGCCAGGTCAGCCAGAGAGGCTGGTACACAGTAGGGCTAGACTTCAGAAGGTTAGGGACAAAGGGACCCAGTCTCTTGCAGAGATGCCCTGGGAGGTCAGTGTGGTGGGAAAGGCCAGGCCTCTGACCCTGCTTTTCATCACGCATCCCCAGTGTCATCTCTTTCATCCTGAAAACCTGGATGGATGAATACCCGGAAGACTTTGACCAGCCGGCACACTTGCCCTGCCTGAAGCTCCTGGTGAAGTACCTGCAGGTGAACACGCCGGGCTCGAACCTGGAACACCGTGCCCTTCTTCTCTGTGCCCAGCTGGACCACCTCGAACCCAGTGAGGCAGAACCAGAGGGTGAGGAGGATTGGGCATGCCTGCATGTGAGCTTGTGAGGGGGACATAGGGTGGGATCCACAAGGAGGACCCACAGAGTTGGGGTTGGTCCAGAGCTCAGAGTAACCTCAGACCCCCCTCTGGTGGACCATAGTCTGGGAAGACTTCCTGGGGTGGAAATCTAGGCCTTAGACTTCTCTTCAAGGCAGTGGGATATTTTCTGTCATTGGAAAAGCACAAGGAAATGTAGCCATGTTGGTGAGTATTTCTCCTCTTCTGCCTCCCACGTCAGGGCCGGCACCAGGTCTAAAAGCAGCTCAGGATCTCTGTCCACCCACAGAAGGAGCTCCAGGGCGACCTCATGAGGCAGATCACACTCCAATACCAACACTGGAGTTCCGTAGATCATCAGGTCCTCCATCCCCACACCTGTCACCACACAGAGACCCTGCTGGAATGCTGGCGTCTTCTCCTGGATCACCTCCCAGAGCAAATCCAGAACCACCTGTTGGGGTAGATCCTACCCCTGAACCATCACAGGAGCTGGATGGAACACCAGATCCTCAACCACCACCTCCATCAGCAGACGAAGAGCCTGCTGGAGGACTGGGTTCTCTTCCTGGGTCACCTCCAGAACCAGCTCCTCTACCCCCAGCAGATGTCGATCCTGCTCCTGTATCAACACCAGAGGTCCACACAGCATCAGCTATTCCATCACCAGCTTCCACACTGGCACCAGAAGGAAAGCCAGCTGGAGGGATGGATTCCCATCCTGGGCCACCACAGGAACCAGCTCCTGGACCACCTGCTGGTGTCGATCCTGCTCGTACAGCAACACTGAGGCTCAGTGTAGCCCCAGTCCCTCCATCTGCTGCTCTGGCCCAGGCGCCTGATGAAGGGCTGAACGGGAAGCCACGTTCTAATCCTGGGCCACCTCTGGAACTCAGTCACGGACCACCAGCTGCTGTGGATCCTGCTCCTGCAGCAACACCGGGGCTCAATGTTGCACCAGGTCCTCCATCTCCAGGTCTGGCCCAGGCTCCAGAGGAAGAGGCTGCTGGAAAGCTTGACCATTATCCTGAGGCACCTCCAGAACAAGCTTCCAGACCACCACCTGAGTTCCATTCTATTCCTACAGCAACAGCAGAGCTAGATGTGGCTCCATGTCTTCCATCTCCTGGTCCGGCCCAGGCTCCAGACGAGTCTGCTGGGGAGCTGGACTTGTATCCTGGGTCACCTACAGAGCCGTCTCCAGCAGTACCAGCTGATGTCGAGCCTACTCCTGCGCCAACACAGGGGCCCCATGTAGCCCCATGTCCTCCATCGGCTGCTCTGGCCCAGGCACCAGAAGAACAGTCTGATGAAGAGTCGGATTCTTATCCTGAGCCGCCTGCAGAAACAACTCCCAGGCCACCAGTTAATGTTGACCCTGCTTCTGCATCAACACCAGGGCTCAGGTAGCCACAGATCCTCCATCTCCAGCTCCGGCCCAGGACCCAGAGTCCCAGCAAGTCACCATGCCCACTCCACACCAGCTCCTCAGCCCCAGCCAGGGAGCATCGGCTTCAGAACGAGATCCTTCCTGAACTTCATCTGAGTGGGTATTTCTCTGGTTTATATGTAGCATATTGCAGCTTACTTTATTTACATTTATAGCTCTTACTGTCTTCACTGGTAGATTTCTCATTAAATAAAATTTGGTTTTAATGGGTGTGATATGGTGGTTTTATGCACTTTCACGATCCTATCAACTATCACCAGTGTCTATTTCAGAACATTGTCATCAACACAAACAGAAACCCTGGACCCATTAAGCAGTCCTCCCCATGCCTGTCCCCCGTGCCCTTGGCAATCAGTGATTGGCTTTCTATGCCTATGGATTTACCTGCCCTAGATTTCTTATCTAAATGGAAACATGTGGCCTTTTGTATCTTGCTTCTTACCTTAATGTGTTCGAGGTCCATCCACACTGTAGCATGCGTCAGTTTCGCACTCTAAAGCTCAATGGTATTCCCTTGCGTAGATGGATCACACTTTGTTGACCCAGTCATCTGTTGATGGACATATGGGTTGGTTCCACCTATTGACTGATGGGAGTAGAGCTGCTGTGAGCATTCATGGACAGGTATCTGTGTGAGTGCCTGTCTACAGGATAAATCCCTGGGTGGGTAAAGGAAGGTGGGAAGGGTGAGGACACAGTCCAGGCGTGGGGGGGTGAAGTGCCAATGAGGAAGCTGTGGAGATCTCAGGTGTAAGGTGGGAAATGGTTCAGTAGAAGGCATACCTGTAGGGAGAGAGGAGGTAGGAGGTGTCAGTTGAAGTTCAGGTGTGGTTATTGAGGTGGGAGGGGTCAGGAGGCAGCCCTGGGGTGGGAAGTGAGAAGGTAGGAGTGACCAGGACTCAGCCTGGTTGTGGCAACTGAGGAAGAGGGAGGGGTTAGGAGATGGCTGAGGTGGGGGTAAGGAGGAACTGGGAAAGCTCAGGAACCAGGCAGGTTATGGAAAGTTAAGGGGAGGTAGGAGCCAAGAGAACACCTATGTGAATGTATTGAGTCTTAGGGAGGGAGCTCACCATAGCCCAGGTGCGGTAGCTCAGGAGGTGGTGGGTCAACAGACAGCAAAGGTCTGCAGAGGAAAGAGGTGGAAAGTGTCAGGAGAAAGCACAGGTGTGGTCAGTGAATTGTCAGGAAGAGCCAGGAGGCAGCCCGGGTGTGGGGATGAGTAGGTCTGAGGGGCCAGGAGGCAGCCCGGGTGTGGGGATGAGGAGGTCTGAGGGGCCAGGAGGCAGCCCGGGTGTGGGGAGTGAGGAGGTGTGAGGGGACAGGAGACAGCCCAGGTGTGGGGAATGAGGAGCTATGAGGAATCTGGAGGTAGCCCAGTGTTACCAAGTGTGTAGATAGAAGGGCAGGAGAACCCCGGTGCAGGTACTGAGGATCCTGTACAACCAGGAGGCGGCAGAGGTGGGTACTGAGGAAGTGGTAGAGGTTGGGGGATACCCCACCTATGGAAAGTGATGAAGAGGGAGAGGCCCAGGTATGAGTAATGATTAGGTTGGCAGGACCAGGAGGCAGTCCAGGTGTGGCCTTTTAATCATTTTACGTTGGCTGAGGCAAGGTAAGTTCAGATACAGATCAAGACAGCCCAGTTAGCCCATTTCCATCCAGTCAATTCCGACTCATGGTGACCCTATACTATAGATCAAGAGAAAGAGTGAAAATTTGAAACGCTTGATTATACCCACAGGCTCTGAGGAAAACACAGCATACTTGGATACAGGGCCGTTATTGGTTATTGGGGTTGCACCCAGCGCAGGATCACAAAAGCCACATTTGGAGAAGACAGCTTATGTATGCAAGCAGGGCAGGGTAGGATAGATTTCCTGGGGTTTGGGATTCGAAGTGCCGACCTTTTGGTTAGCAGTCGTAGCTCTTAACCACTATGCCACCAGGGTTTCCAGCCCACATAAAGCAGTCTGTTAATTAACCAAGAAGCCCTTGCTGAGGCACCAGGGCACTGTGGGGAGGCTGGAGAACCCACAGGGAGAGTCTAAAGAGTGCACCCAACCAAGGTAGGCTTCCCATCCCAGAAAGTCAAGCCCCCCTTTACAAAGCCCTGGACTGGACATCCAAATGCCAGAGTTTGCTTTTCAAACTCTCCAACCCTAAGCTGAGGTCACCTCCACTTTTTATTTTACTAAGCAGAATATTAAGTTCATATGCTTTGGTTCTTATCTTTATTCAGAGACATTAATGACATTCACTGTGCTGGGCGACCATCACCACTATCCATCCCCAGATGTTTTTCATCACCGAAAAGGGAACCCAGTGCCCCTTCAGCAACAGCTCCTCGTTTCTCCCTCCCCTCAGCCCCTGGTCACCACTGATACCTTCTTATCTCCATGGACTTGCCAAAAAACCCTGGTGGCGCAGTGGTTAAGTGCTCGGCTGTGAACTGAAAAGTTTTCAGATGAAACCCACCAGCTCCTCCACTGAAGAAACGACCTGGTGATCTGCTCCCATGAAGATTAGAGCCTAAAAAACCCTGTGGGGTAGTTCTACTCTGTCACGTGGGGTCAGAATGAGTTGGAATCAATTCAAAGGCTACTAACAACACCACCAATGCATTTGTCTAGTTTAGACATTTAAGTGGGATCATACGATACTTTTCCTTTTGAGTCTGACTTGCTTCACTCAGCATGTTTTCAAGGTCCACCATGTATGGCATGCATCAGGGCTTCGTTTCCCTTTTTGGAGGAGTAATATTCCACTGCATGAATAGACCATATTTTGCTTATCCATTCCTTTGTTGGTGGACACTTGGGTTGTTTCCATCATTTGACTATTGTGAATAATACCACAGTGAACATTCATGTACACGTATCTGCGTGAGGCCCTGATTTCAAGTCCTTTAGGGCTAATCTAGGAGTGGCATTGCTGGGTCATATAGTGACCAGAGAACCTAGTTGTTTTCTCAGAGATTCTTGAATTTCAAACAGAAAGTAGCCCCCATTTGACTCTAGGAAGTTTTGAGAATTTTTTTTTTTTTTAATTAAAGCTCTATAAAACCCAAACCAAACCAGTTGCCTTCGAGTCGGTTCCAATTCATAGTAACCGTATAGGACAGAGTAGAACTGCCCCATAGGGCTTTCAAGGAGCGCTTGGTGGATTCCAACTGTCAACCTTTTGGTTAGCAGCCTTAGAACTTAAGCACTTCCCCACCAGGGTCTCCTAAGGCACTATACTTGCATTTTATGATATTTATAACTACCCTGTATCTGGGGTTCTGGTGGTGCAGTGGCGGATTCTCACCTTCTATGTAGGGGACCCGGGTTCCATTTCCAGGCAACGCACCTTATGCGCAGCCACCACCCATCTGCCACTGGAGGCTTGGCTGTTGCTCTGATGCTGAACAGGTCTCAGCAGAACTTCCAGACTAAGCCAGAGGAGGAAGAAAGGCCTGGTGATCTACTTCTGAAAATCAGCCAAGGAAAACCCTGTGGGTCACAACAATCCACTCTGTAGCTGTTCATGGGGTTGGCACAGCACCAGGCAGCGTTTGGTTCCAGTGTGCATGGGATCGCCGTGAGACAGGCTGACTCAACAGCAGCTAACAGCCAACAGCAACAACCCCATATTGGGGGTTACATCACAGGGCACAGTCACGTGGGGATAGAATTAAAACAAACCGAAACCTGTGGCCGTGCAATCCTGTCTGACTCATGGAAACTCGAGGTGTTACAGAGCAGAACTGTGCTCCCTAGGGTTTGTTTGGTTGTAATCTTTAGGGAAGCAGACCTCCACACCTTTCTTCTGAGGTACAGCGGATGGGTTCAAACTGCCAAGCTTTAAGTTAGTAGTCATCGCAAACTGTGCCACCCAGGGACCTGGGGACACTGTAGGGTGAGGGAGTTCTCTTGTCCAAAAGCACCAAGAGTCTACAAGCTCACCATTTTCTTTGAAGGTGAAGCCAATACCCATCCTACCCATTTCTCATTGCCACTGAGTCATTTCTGATTCATAGTGACTCTGTAGGACAGAGTAGAACTGCCCCACAGGGTTTGTAAGAAGCAGACTGCCACATCTTTTTCCTGCAGAGCCGCTGGTGAGTTTGAACCACTGGCCTTTTGATTAGTAGCCGAATGCTTTACCCTCTGCACCACCAGGGCTCCTTATACTCTCTATGTTAGTCCTACGGAAATCAGGATAGGACAGTCTGAAAAGTGTCTAATCACACAGATACGGGATTTTGTAGCTGGAAGCAATCACAGAGATTCTCGTGTCCAAATTTCCTACCCTTGCAATTAAAAAACCAAAAAAACTTGGACTCAGGATGAGAGGCGAAGTTACACTTCCCCAAAGACCAGTGATGCAAGACTTTAACAGAGAAAGTCTGCTTCAGAAGGAGAGACTGGAGCTGGTCCTAGGAGGCTGCGTACAATTTGGATGAGGACGACCATTTTGTGCCTCCTTGAAGGTCCACACCAATCAGTAACAAGATGACTGATAGGATGAGAAGAGATCCAGGAAGAAAGCTGCCATGCCCCTGGGACTTGTATCAGGATGGACTTCAGATGGCGGCCTCTCATTTCAAAGTCGCTTGTGCAGCGGTAATGACTTAACCCCCTTCGCTGCCTGACTGATTTTTTTCCCAAAGAGCCGAGGGGACCCCGAGGGCAGCCAGGATTTATACTGACTGATGTCCTACAGTGGGCTTTCCAGCACCCAAGTTCTTCCTGCTGATTGTAAATCCAAGCGGTTACCTTGTTATCAAGTGGATCACACAGCTCCGGGGCCTTAACGGGATCCACCTAAACTCTGCTTCTGCCTCAGCTGGAGAACGTGAGGGTAGAAATACGGTTGGGGTTTCAGTGGGAAAGGAGCAGTGTCGGGGGTTGCTTCTCATGTACGCAGAAGGATGGCATCTGACGCCAGAGGCCCAGCCACCGCCTGTGGGGACCAGTAGTTGCACCTCCATCCAGGTCCTCCCCCATCAGCACTTCATTTGGTAGCATTTTTCTTTACAAAAATACACACTGGACATCACTGGATTTAAGATTTTTTGTTTTGTTTTAATAAGACCCTATATTGCATTTATTGTATTTATCCCTACCCCTTAATGGGGGTTCCTTTAAAGGCCACAGTCATCTTGGGGTTAAGGGGCTCTAAGGGATTTCTTGCCGAAGTTTGAAAACAAAGACAAGGCTTTTTCACACCATATTTGTGGATGCTTCCTTCAATTTGCTGCCTAAGCAATGAACCACCCACCATCTGTCAGCTTGGTGTACTTGGTGGCTTGCATGTTGCTGTGATGCTGGAAGCTATGCTATGACAGCTACACCAGCAGGGTCACCCGTGGTGGACAGGTTTCAGTGGAGTGTCCATGCTAAGACAGACTAGGGACTGACCCCAAAAGGTAGTCCTTGGGGGGTGCAATGCTTCACTCTCTCAGCTGCTCACCAAAAGGTTCCAGGTTCAAATTTACCCTGTGGTGCCTTGGAAGGAAGGCCTGGCAATCTACTTCCAAAAAACAAGCCATTGAAAACCCTATGCTGCACAATTCTACTCTGACACACGTGGGGTTGCCATGAATCAGGGTGGACCAAACCAAAACCAAACAAACCCAGTGCCGTCGAGTCAATTCCGTCTCATAGCGACCCTACATTAAGCCCCAAATGAAGATCCAAATGCAAGGGGTGACTATTTTGTATTGTCAAAAGAAGACAATACTCTGTTGGGAATGACACCAAAGAGCCCTACTTTGCCTTGACTTTAGGGGACATATGTGTCCCCTTGTTACATATGGTAATGTAGTAGCCTTGTCTAGCTGTTCTTCTGTGCAAAGTCCTGCCTGGGAAAATACTCTGTGAAAACCAAAACCAAACCAAACCCAGTACAGTTGAGTCAATTCCGACTCATATTATAGGACAGAGTAGAACTGCCCCATACAGTTTCCAAGGAGCGCCTGGTGGATTCAAAAGGTTGACCCTTTGGTTAGCAGCTGTTTCCAGTCTGTGAAAAGACACACTATTTGTAGGTGTGACACGGTGTCATCTTTCTTCTTAAAACCCGGGCCGACCTGGTGGTACAGACATTGTTCTTGCGCAAGCCGGGGCCCGTGCCCACTTGTAAAGCAGCAGGGAAGGGGAAGATACCACAAGTTTCTCACCAGGTAGACATCAAGCACTGAGGCGTTATCAGTCTGCGTTTCCAGAGTGTCTGTCTCAGAGGTTAGGTAGAAGGTCCCCTCCTCCAAGGTAAATGTTGAACTGCAAGGTAACCCTTTGCTGGAAAAATATACAAGGGTCATGAGCAGGTTGCCACCAGAACGAAATCCATAGAAACCTCTATGATTGTGGCTACAGATAACTGGGGTGGGGATGGTTTGGGGGTTGAAAAACTTTTTTTTTATGCTGTTCAAAGGGGATATGGTCAGACCTGGAGATACAGTACTTGAGTTGATCTATTAGATTGTGAGTGCCATGACCCAGAATATACTTTATGACAACTGTGCACGTGTCTTTAGTTAGTAGTGCGTTTCCTCTCCCTGCTTCTTTGTGTTTTCCAGACGCGATTTGTGAAGCTCATACCTGTGAGTAGGGACTTGCTGGGGACCAAGAAGCCCGCTGCTCATCTTTCACTCTGGATAGTTGCTTCTCGCTGGTTAAGTTCTCCTCTCTTGGTGCTCACAGTTTGCCACTTTATAGAAGACAACCTTGTGCATAGTTAGCAATGGTGATGTCTGTTCTTTTTACTATTGTATTTTTCTTTTTGGCATGAAAGATTTAATTACATCAGTGGTTAAACACAATTTTCTGCCCCCGCAGGGAGCCCCAGTGGCAACAAAAGTTAAGCAAGACTACTACCCGAGAGGTTGGCAGTGCAATGGGAGAAAAGACCTGGTGATCTGCTTCTGTAGACATTAGAGCCTTGGAAACCCTATGGGGCAGTTCTACTCTGTCATATGGGGTCACTATGACTTGGAATCAACTGGACAGCATCCCACAATAACAACCCTCAGGGTTCCTGATTCGGGAGGTATGGTGTACGGTGCATGAGTTTGTATCAGGCGGTACTGATGCTGCTGGTCTGGTCCAGGGACCACTATTTGTGCCACACGGAATTACATAATTAGAATGTTGTGTTATATGCTTTCATCATACTGAAGCATATAAGGGAAACCCTGGTGGCATAGTGATTAAGTGCTACGGCTGCTAACCAAGAGGTCGGTGGTTCGAATCCCCCAGTTGCTCCTTGGAAACTCTATTGGGCAATTCTACTCTGTCCTATGGGTTCGCTATGAGTCGGAGTTGACTTGTTGGCAGTTGGTGGTTGGTTAAGCATATAAGACAATGCTCTAATTGTCGACTCAACGGCAATGGCTTTAGGATTGTATGCTTTGTAAGGAGAGTCCAAAGTGTACCTCAGTAACAAGGACACAAAAGCCAATGGAATGCAGGTAGAGAGCTGTTTATGCAGGGAAACTGCCTTGTTTTGTCGTGAGATGACAACCAGTGTTCACTGTTGAAGTAATTGGTCCATCTTGGTGGTGTCAGCTGCCCTGGAGTCAACCCTAACTCATGGCGACCCCATGCACAGTGGAACAAAATGCTGCCTGGTCCTGTGCCAACCCTGTGATCAGTTTTCAGTCAGATCATTGTGACCCACAGGGTTTTCACTGGCTGCTTTTCCGAACTAGATTGCCAGGCCGTTCTTCCTAGTCCATCTTAGTATGGAAAGCTCCGCTGAAACCTGCTCAGCATCATAGCAACACGGAAGCCTCCACGGAGAGATGGGTGCTGGCTGTGCACGAGGTGCACTGGCCGGAAGTCAAACCCGGGTCTCCCTCATAGACGGTGAGAATTCTACCATCTCGAACCAAATAGTATTTAAATTGGGTATTAATTTTTTTTTTTTTTAGGGGCTCAGGAATGCACAATTTTTTTCTTCATTGAAATACAGGGCAGTTTTGTTTTTAACCTGTGGAAATTTGCCATGTGAAGGTTTCTGCAGGCACAAATTGTCCCCAGGGTTTGGATGTTTGGTGTTAGGAGAACTGGGCAGGGGTGGCCATCTGCCATATGGAGGGAACCTCAGCATGGCGCGTGGTCGCCCCCTGGTGGTCGAGCTGAGAGCAGCTGTGGAGAAGAAGGACTTCCCCTCTCACCTTCCATACCATGTCCTCTTCCTGAGATCCCCTCCTGGCTTAGCTCAGAGCTCACCTCTGCTGACAACACCCTGTCTAAAGTCATCCTCTTAAGGAGCCCTGGTGGCACAATGGTTAAGTGCTCAGCTGCTAACTGACTGGCTGAACCCACCAGAAGCTCCGCAGAAAAAAGACCTGGTGATCTGGTTCAGTAAAGATGACAGCCTAGGAAACCCTATGGGGCAGCTCTACTCTGTCCCATGTGCTCGCTATGAGTGGGAATTGACTCAATGGCACCCAGCAACAACAACAAGGTCACCCTCTCAGGATGGGAGACTACTGAGGACATTATAACCTCTGTGCCTCTCATCTGGGAACTGCACGTAATTCTCTCTGTGGACATCTGACTCTGAATTCAAGACGCAGGAACTAGTTAGGAATCCTGACCCTTTCAATATCAAACAAAGAAATGAAAAAGTTGCCAAAAAACTGCGTAGTTTTCCTGGTCATAAAAGTAAGGCATATTGAGAACACTTTGAAAATAAAGAATAGTAGGAGGAAAGGAATGTGTCTTGGTGGCACAGTGGTTAAAGTGCTCGACTGCTCACTGAAAGGTCAGCGGTTTGAACCCACCAGCTGCTCTGCAGGAGAAAAGATGGGGCAGTCTGCTCCTGTCAAGATTACAGCCGTGGAAACTATATGGGGCAGTTCGATTCTGTCCTACAGGCTCACTAGGCATCAGAATCAAGTTGAAGGCAAAGGATTTTGGTTTATGTAAAATATACAATAGGGGGGTGGCAAAAAATACGCTACAAAAAAAATAGTGGTTTTCCAGACTTTCTGAATTTTGGGCCATATTGCTTTTATGATAATTTTTTTAAGTAACTTCCTCCATCTGATTTTAATTTTTAGTTACTTCTATTCAACTTCTTCCTAATAAAGGTATAAGCAAGAATATTCTGGAAGTGCTTGTTCTTTTCAAAATTTTATTTCTTTAGTGGTCCTACATGCATATGGTGTAAAATACAGCAGAAAGTAGCCCTCTTTGCCCATATCCTCGTGTGATTCAGAGGTCTCCTGCCTAGAAGCAAACTCTTTTTGGGAGTATTTTTTTTAATATAATAGTTACCTTTTGGTTTTGGAACCTAAGAGTATGTCACTGACATGGTTAAAAGATAATAATAAAAAAAAAAAACAGAAACATTAGTGTATTCTCCAGGATTCAAGAAGTACATTTTTCAATGATATTTTTTTAAAAAATATATTATTACCAGAAAAAAGGAAATACCAGATTTCCTTGGTTCATAGAATCAAAATTTGATAAAATCAAAATCATCCCTTTTTTAACCTTTATTATCCACTCTGTTTTACACATGTATTAGTTTTCCATCTTGGTAAGTAGACTATTTTTGCATCATTAAATTTGGGCACAAAAACGAGGCTCATACACACTCGTTTCCAGATTATAGAAAGAACTCTTACAACCCAATAATAGAAAGGCAAATAACCAAGTAGAAAAATGAGCAAAACATACCAATTACGATGGCTAAAGTACATAATGCCCACATCAATAAATGTTGGTGAGAATTAGGAGCCACAGGAACTCCCATTCATCCCTAGTGGGAATGCACAATATGGCTGCATGGAAGACCCTGGCAGTTTTCTTACAAAGCCAAACATCATCTTGGTTATCTAGCGCTCTATAACAGAAACGCTACAAGTGGGTGTCATTAATGAACGCAAATGTATTTTCTCACAGTTGAGGAGTCTAGAAGTCCAAAGTGAGGGTGCTGGCTGGAGAGGAAGGTTTTCTCTCTCTGTAGGCTCTGGGGGAAGGTCCTTGTTCCCTGGCGATCT
This sequence comes from Loxodonta africana, assembly GCF_030014295.1. Classification (NCBI taxonomy): domain Eukaryota; kingdom Metazoa; phylum Chordata; class Mammalia; order Proboscidea; family Elephantidae; genus Loxodonta; species Loxodonta africana. The sequence goes on from NC_087350.1 coordinate 112,858,755, forward strand.
TCATGTGCTGTGGCATCTATCTTCTCCCATCTCTGTTTGCTTCTCTATGCCTAATCTGCTCTTTTTCTCTGTCAAAGGTGATTGGCTTAAAAGACACCCTACACTGATATAGCCTCTTAACAAAGAAATCCCATTCTTAAATGAGAATATAACCACAGGTATACTCATCACTGTCAAGTCGATTCTGACTTATAGAGACCCTACAGGACAGAGTAGAACTGACTCAAGGGTTTCAAGGCTGCAATCTTTATGGAAGCAGATTGCCCCATCTTTCTCCTGTAGAGCGGCTGGTGGGTTCAAACCACCAATATTTTGGTGAACAGCTGAGCACTTAATCACTGTGCCACCAGGTAAAGGGGTTAGGATTTAAAACATATGTTTTAGGGGGACACGATTCAACCCACAACACCATATGATCCAACAATTGTGCTCCTTGATTTACCAACCTTGAAAGCCTACGTTCACACAAAAACCTGCACACAGTGTTTATGGGAGGGTTTCTTATCTGTAGTTCTCATCAGTGTGGTGGCTGAATGCATCTCTCTGTCTCCTTCCTGAGCCATCAGCAACCACAGTGCACCCCCTGCTTCCTTCTGTGGGGTAACTTTGTCTTCGGGATGGACCCTGGGCACACAGAAAGCACTCATGCTCCTGCCCTTTAAATGCTGGACTCCTAGGCTGCCTTCAAACAGCCAGCTCTGCTCACTCTGCAATCAGAGCTCCAAGGACATTGGCATTGCCCAGGACATATACCAAGCCCTCCGGAGTGCCCACTGAGGCCCCTTTCCCTGGGTGGGGACAGGCACCCCCACCCACCGACAGGTGCACTAACAAGCAAGACCTAACTACCAACTCTTTTCTTGGTCTCTCTAACCAAGAAAATCAACCTTATTTAAAGGCTGAAGGTGGGTGGTTACCTAAGGGCTGCAAAACTGGTCCTGACCACTTCCTTCGCAAATCCTGCAGAAGCTTTTTGTTTTGGGGCCTCAACCAAAATGAATACTAAAAACATTTTGTTTAGCATTCTGTGATTTTTAGCAAAGACAGCTTAGTGAAGGGTATACACATTATTGGAGAGAAATGTGGATCTCTCCTAAAAGAAATGCCTTACAGAGGACACAAAATATTACCTGCGCTCAGGTACCTTTCTGCTATACGCATGGCTGTGTATGAACGTGTTCATTGCTGCTTAAAGCACTAACGGAATGTGATTATTGAAACAGTGAGGAGCTACCGTAAGGGATCATGAAGAGTAAGAAGATACTGTGGGAATACACCATCCAATCCAAATAACTGCACCACAAAGATCAAACCAGTAGCTACGGAGTCAATTCTGCCTCATGGCGCCCCCGTGTGTGTCAGAGTAAAACTGTGCTCCTCAGAGTTTTCACTGGCTGATTTTTTCAGGAGCAGATTGCCAGATCTTTCTTCTGGGGTGCCCCGGGTCAACTCAAATCTCCAAGCTTTCGGTTAGCACCCGAGGGCCTTAACCATTTACCCTACCCAGGGCCTGCAGAAAATTCCTGTTCCCGTGAAGATGCCCCAAGTACTGAAGGTAAAATATGTTCTGAGAAGGGTTTCCACTTCAGTGTCTGCACCACTGATCTGTTTAATGTCTATTTCTCTTCAGTTCTGGTACTGGGGAATATTCTGCCTATTGCCCCATTTCCTTGTTGTGCTGTTGATTTCCTGGGCAAAAAGGTTACACAGAATTGATTCCTAAGTTCTCTGGCTGAGAATTTCCCAGCTCCTGTTTCAGGGTTCATGTCTAAGGGCAAGCATCTCTCTGGGGAGGAATGCCCTCCAAACCCAGCGGTCAGGTCAGAGGCTCACCATGCCTCAGCTCGCAGCTTGGGGAGATCCATTTCCGGAAGCAAAGTTATGTGACTGGATGGAGGAGTCTGGCTCCCTGCCCAGGTTCTGCACCACCAAGTATTGCCCTAATTCCTTTGATTCAGACTGTCTCAGGGGATTTACTCCTCATTTGGAACAAGCCCCCCAGGAAACTGCTAACCTCCCAGGCTCTGATCCTCCCGTGTGAGCCCAGGAACTGCTGGCACTCGCCATCTGCTCTAAGGCACACACTTCCCGACTCCGACTCATGGCCACCTCTTATGTTACAGAGTAGACCTGCTCCATGCGGACTTCTTGGCTGCAATCTGTCACATCAGGCCTCTAGGAGCAGAAATCGACTGGATGGCAGCTAACAACAACAATCCTTATGGAAGCAGGTCGCCAAGCCTATCTTCCACGGCAGTGCCCGGTTAGTTCGAACCACCGACCTTAAGATGAGCAGCCGAATGCCAAGTGTTTGCGCCAGGAAGGGACCTTACGTAGAAGAGGAATTTCACGTCCTCCTAGTGCTCCGCCGGGAGTGGACTGGGCTGGCTCTGCAAAGCCACTCAGGCCTCCCCGTCATTTACACAAATGCTTACTTCTGCCACCAGGAAAATTCACCTGGCTTAGTCTAAAGTAATAACCATCCATAATGTAATGTAATGCAATATAATGCAATCATCTTCCATAACTTAGTCTATATAACAATAACCTTGTTTGATGTGTGCTTGTGTTTAAGGATGCCTTATTAAATACATACTGTTGATTCATTAACGTTGAACTCATGGCTGACAGCACAGTAACTCACGCCTGAAGGAAGCTTACCTAACACACCCATTTCTCCATGAGGCACATCACAGCCTTCCTGTGCTTAGGGACAGGAGCCAGCACTTCCGCACAATGCCTGGGGCCATTTAAACAGCAAAATCAGCAGCAAAGAACACAAAAATGTGGCCTGAAACAGACCGAGAAAAGGACTTGTTTACGGTCTGAGAGCTGAGGCCAGAAGGCAGAGCATCACCTTGTCCAGCCTCAGCTGGAGCAGCTCACATTTCTCAGCACTCTGTGCGCGTCCACGAGTGATCGTGAAGGCACCACCAGTAATAATTGTGGGGTTACAAATACATCTGGGCGAGTGGGTGAATGAGCAAGCATGGAAGCCGGGGACAATGAGCATCAGCTGTATTATATCCTAGGCACTGTGCAGGGTAAACCTGCTGCCATCCAGGAGGTTCCAGCTCATAAACGGTGCTATAGGACAAGGGGAAACTGCCTCATAAGATTTCCTAATCTTTACGGGAGCAGACACCAACCTCTTTCTCACTGGGAGCCGCTGGTGGGTTCGAACCACGGAATTTTTAGTTCACAGCTGAGTGCTTTAACCACTGTGCCACGAGGGCTCCTTCTGTACAGGACAGTCAGATGCATTTTCCCATTTTATGCTCACAATAATCTTGTGAGGTAGATATTTCTATTCCTTCATTACAGGTGAGGAGACTGAGGCACGGGAAGGGAAAGTAAGGTAGCTGGTGACCAGCAGAGTGGCATTTCTACCTCAAAAGCCCCTCTGCTGGGTTCCCTGCCTGAGCTAGGTAGGTGCTGCACCCTCTTACACTTTCCTCAGAGGGAACGCACTGTGCCAAGTCTGGGCGGCATAAGGCTCGGGTTTGTAGAAGGCCACCTGCTTGCAGGTTTGGTGTCGCTCCTCTCACTGGGACAGGAAGAAAGGGGTTACAGGTGTAGAGCACACACCCCTCCTCCCATGAGGCTCTGTGTTTGTCCTGGCGCAGGCAGCAGGGATCTGCACAGATAAGCAGACCTCTGAGGCTTTCTAGTTCCAAATGCCCTGTGGTGTTACCTTCCCCTCCATGCAGTCTTCCTCCAGGAGGGCCTCTCAGCTCCGGGAGAGGCAGCTTAGCCTTTCCAGAGGTGGCCTACTTCCTCTTTGACACACTATTAACCCTCTTTCTACAGAACAATCTCCTCTTTGTAGCTTCCAGGCATCACCTTCAGCTCTGTCCCTGGGAAGAATTGTCAGTGCACCTCCCTTTGCCTGGCTCATCAGCTTCCTGGTCTGCACAAAGAGCCCAGTAAACCCTGGGTCCAAAACCGCCAGTTCCCGTGGGGTTGACTCCCATTCATGGCGACCCCATGGGTGTCAGAGCAGAACTGGGCTCCCAAGGGTTTTCTGTGACTGATTTTTCGGAAGTAGATTGCTAGGCCTTTCTTCCAACGTACCTCTGAGTGGACTAGAACCTCCAACACGATGGAACTGCCTTGTTTCTCTGTGTCTCACACCTGTTCTGCCTTGGACAGGGTGCAGTCTTACCACTTTTTTATCACTTGTTTTAGTGGAAAATATGTGAGTTTTCCTTCTCTGACAGGTATCCTCCTTAGACAAGTTCCGGCTTTCTCAGGTCTTACTATATATAACTTTCATAGTTAGAAAATGAATTCGTAGAGCAGGAAAAAAAAAAAAAGTTCCTTATTAGAGTGTAAAAATTAGTTTGGAATTATTCATTTCTATTATTCGAATCCAAGGTGTCCTGATGGGGATGTGGTTAAGCACCAGGCTGCTAACCAAAAGGTTGGCTGTTCAAACCCTCCCAGCGACTCTGCAGGAGAAAGGCCTGGCAACCTTCTTCTGCAAAGATTACAGCCAAGAAAGACCTATGGGGACCTTCTACTCTGACACATGAGGTCACTGTGAGTCAGAATTGATTCAACAGCACCCAACACCAACAGCATTATTCAAATCCAAGATGTTAAGCTCTCAAGGGAAGATCATGAATTGTTGATGTTTTCTTTCTTTCTCATTCTGTTTTCTCCCAAGCCAATACTGGGGATACTATGAAGCAACTTTTTCAAAGCGATCGCATTGATCAAGGGTACTGATTATGTTTAGTTTCTTCACTCAGTTCCACGAACTTCCGATATAGTCCTTGCAACACAATAGAGATAATAATTTGCTCCGTCAGAAATTCTGAGGAAATGAGACATTATATCTCTAAATATCCAAAGCTAATACTCTTTGAACAAAAAAAAAGTGATCCCTTTAAAATCTGTGGCCTGAGACGCTGCATTACAATGACTGTTCCGTTTTAATTTTTAAGTAGTAAAACAAAACCCGCTCTGTGGTCGGATTCTGAAGACATCTCATACCACATTCCAAAGAGGACATCAAATTAAGAAAAAATTAACAACATCAGTGTTTCTTTCATTACAAATGTCATACATGATAAAAAAATTAGTAAAATGTTGAACAGGAGGAAAAAAACGACAAAAAGCACACCTAGTTCGTTCTACATCCAAACGAAAATGCGTGTGCTGACAAAGCTTAGATTTCTCTAAGATTTGCACAAACCTTTCCCTTGTCTGTAGGATGCTCTGTGTCACACCTGCTCCCACTAGGTAGGCTTTTAGTTTGAAGGGCAATGATCTTGTGGGTGGTAGTTTAGCTCAAACAGTCTAAACAATCACTTGAGAAGCAGGAAATCTGTTCACACAGCAAAAACCATCCTGGCCTTTTCCTCGCAGGCTGCGCTTGGCCCTACCAACGGTGCCTACACAGCAGCCAGAGCTCCTGCCTCTGCGAACGGAACCCCAAAGTTTGAGTTTAGGCAGCAGGTGGAGGTCAGCACTCTCAGGTCAGGTTGGCCCCTCCCTAGCCCCCTTGGCAGCCTGAGGTAGTCATGTGGTCACTTCTGGTCATTAGATATTAAGAGGATTTTGCTGGTGGGGGAGGGAACAACTGGGGAAGCTCTCCCCTCTGCTCTTCAAAACAAAAGAATGGAACCTTGCCAAAGAGAACTTCTCTTTGTTTTGGTCTTCTCTTTCCTTCCGGCATGAGTCCCTGGAGCAAGGACATGCTGTCTGACATTGTGGCAGCCATAATGTGACCACGAGGCAAAAAACCAGAGAATCAAAAACCACAAAGCGGAAGATGGTGGGACAGAAAAATGGGAAGAGCCTGGATCTTGAGAATGTTGGGCAGCTGTGCTCACTCTGGACTGTAGCTCTCCAGACTTTATGTCAAGTAAACGATCAGCCTAGTAAAACAAAAGAAACCAGCTGCTGTCAAGTCGAGCCTGACTCTCAGCGAGCCCATGTATATCAGAGTAGGATTGTGCTCCGTAGAGCCTTTAGTGGAGGATTTTTTGGAAATAGGTACCAAGCCTCTCTTCTGAGGTGGACTCAAACCTCCCACCTTTTAGTTAGAAGTTGAGCTTGATAACCATTTTCACCACCTAGGGACTCCACCAGCCCATCAGACAGGTCTAAATCCTACAAATGGACAATGCTAATTTATCAATCAACTGTTGGGGTTAGAATAAAGACTTGTTTACACATTCAGGTATCAAATATTTTTGCTACAATGAGTCCTTCAAGTATCAAATATTTTTGCTACAATGAGTCCTTCTCTTAGGAAGTTCCCGGAGGAGGTACTCCATCAAGATGAGGGAGTACACCATGAAAGAATAAAATATGGGATACGACAAACAGGGAAACCAACACAGGCAACAAGTGACTAGACTTCCTAGAATGATGGAGGAGTAACCCCAAGCTGACACACATGCATCAAGCCCTAGAGGGCAACCAGGCCAGACAAAAGCAGGTCAGAAAGCCTTGGGGAAACTTCTGTAAAACAATGAAATTAATACAATCTGTTGCATCTAATCTATTTGAGAATCAATTATGACAACTGGTGGAGAGTTTCGGATTCCATTAGGAAAGTAATGAAAGAAAAACTAAGCACATAGGCCCCCAGACACCTTCCTAGCTCAGTAGTGAAGTTATTCCTGAGGTTCACCCTTCAGCCAAAGATTAGACAAGCCCATAAAACAGAACGACACTGAACATTCACTTCAGCCCGGGGCAAGGACCAGAAGGCAGGAAGGGACAGGAAAGCTGGTAATGGGGAACCCAAGGTCGAGACAGGGAAAGTGTTGGCACGTCGTGGGGTTGGCAACCAGTGTCACGAAACAATATGTGTATTGTTTAATGAGGAACTAATTTCCTCTGTAAACCTTCATCTAAAGGACAATTAAAAAAAGAAAACTAAGCACATAGAAGATTTAGGAAACAGGGAAAACAAAACGTCATCCAGGAAAGGAAAAGCAATCATAGTCTATCACAGTGCCCACACTGCCTTAACCAAATACTCAATATTGATCTAACCACAATCATGATGTGACTATACTGGGAGACAGGCAGGGTGGGCAGCTGGAGGGTGGCAAGGCTTCATGTATCCATGGTGGGTGTGGGGTGGGGAAAAGACAGCTAAATCTTCATCTCCTATAGTGGAAAGTCATTAGCTAAGACCTAGATCCCAAAGAACAAGACACATCTATCTATAAAGGAGCCCGGGTTACGCAATGGTTAAGCTGTTGGCTGATAACTGAAGGGTTGAAGGTGTGAACCCACCCAGCAGCTCCACGGGAAACAGACCTGGCAATCTGCTTCTGTAAAGATTACAGCCAAGAAAACCCTGTGGGGCAGTTTTACTCTGTCACCTGGGGCCACTATGAGCCGGAATCAACTCGACAGCACCTAATAGCAACAACATCTATCTGTAAGCCTGTTATTTGGAGACATGGAATTAATAATCAAAAGAATCAGCTAAAAGAGTTGAAGGTGTTGCACCTGGGGAAGTAAGTTGGAAGGGGAGGTGGACAGGGACCTGCTCTTTTCCCCAACAAACTGTATACAACGATTTGACTACCAAACTGTGTGCATATGATTTTGATGCAAAAAAACAAAGACAAAAGAAAAGGACTGGATGACACAGTCTCAAAAGTTCCCTTCCACCTCCAAAGAGCTGTGACTCTTTTAGGGCAAGTTTTGCTCCTGGAATGGAAAGGGTCCGGAGAGTGGGCACAGAAAGGGCAAAGAAGCACGAACTTAATCCATTTCCCAGATGAGCTTGGACTTGGCCTTGCTTGTACTTGGAATGCCTGCCTTCTTTCTCATCTTGAACTCCGTGAGGAAATTAGTCATGACAAAGAAACTGGTCAGTGATGGCAGCAGCTAGGAATTACCAGGGTGTCCACTGACCTTCGAAGCATTCAGTTTATCCAGGAAACTTCTTTCCTTTTGGACCAGTCCAGTTGAGCTGACCTTCCCTGTATTGAGTATTGTCCTTCCCTTCACCTAAAAGTAGTTCTTATCTACTATCTACTCAGTAAATAACCCTCTCCCACCCTTCCTCCCTCCCCTCCTCATAACCACAAAAGAATGTGTTCTTCTCAGTTTATACAATTTCTCAAGATCTTATGATAATAGTCTTATACAATATTTGTCCTTTTGCCTCTGACTAATTTCACTCAGCATAATGCCTTCCAGGTTCCTCCATGTTATGAAATGTTACACAGATCCATCACTGTTCTTTATCGATGCGTAGTATTCCATTGTGTGAATATACCATCATTTATTTATCCATTCATCCATCGATGGACACCTTGGTTGCTTCCATCTTTTTGTTATTGTAAACAGTGCTGCAATAAACATGGGTATGCATATATCTGTTCGTGTAAGGGCTCTTATTTCTCTAGGATATATTCCGAGGAGTGGGATTTCTGGGTTGTATGGTAGTTCTATTTGTAACTGTTTAAGGAAACGCCAGATAGATTTCCAAAGTGGTTGTACCGTTTTACATTCCCACCAGCACTGTATAAGAGTTCCAACCTCTCCACAGCCTCTCCAACATTTATTATTTTGTGTTTTTTGGATTAATGCCAGCCTTGTTGGAGTGAGATGGAATCTCGTCGTAGTTTTAATTTACATTAGAAATGGGGAAAAGACTATCTTTTCCCCAATTAACTGACACTGGGCCTTTGTCAAATATCAGCTGCTCATACGTGGATGGATATATATCTGGCTTCTCAATTCTGTTCCATTGGTCTACGTGCCTGTTTTTGTACCAGTACCAGGCTGTTTTGACTACCATGGCTGTATAATATGTTCTAAAATCAGGTAGAGTGAGGCCTCTCACTTTCTTCTTCTTTTTCAGTAATGCTTTACTTATCTGGGGCTTCTTTCCCTTCCATATGAAGTTGGTGCTTTGTTTCTCCATCACATTAAAAAATGTCATTGGAATTTGGATCGGAAGTGCATTGTATATATAGATAGCTTTTGGTAGAATAGTCATTTTTACTATGTTAAGTCTTCCTATCCATGAGCAAGGTATGTTTTTCCACTTATGTAGGTCCCTTTTAGTTTCTTGCACTAGTACTTTGTAGTTTCCTTGTATAGGTCTTTTACATCTTTGGTAAGATTTATTCCTAAGTATGTTATCTTTTGGTGGGCTACTGTGAATGCTATTGATTTGGTGATTTCCTCTTCGATGTTCTTTTTGTTGATGTAGAGGAATCCAAGTGATTTTTCTATGTTTCTCTTGTAACCGGAGAGTCTGCCGAACTCTTGTATTAGTTTCAGTAGTTTTCTGGAGGATTCCTTAGGTTTTTCTGTGTATAAGATCATGTCATCTGCAAACAGAGGGAATTTTACTTCTAACTTGCCAATCTGTATGCCCTTTATTTCTTTGTCTAGCCTAATTGCTCTGGCTAGGACCTCTAGCACAATGTTGAATAAGAGAGGTGATAAAGGGCATCCTGCTTTTTAAGATTTTAAAGAGGCCTTTTGCATCAGATTTGCCCAATGCAATACGTCTTTGATTTCTTCACTGCTGATTCCATGGATGGTAATTGTGGATCCAAGTAAACTGAAATCCTTGACAACTTCAGACATTTCTCCATTTATCGTGTTATTGCTTATTGGCCCAGTTGTGAGGATTTTTGTTCTCTCTGTGCTGAGGTGTAATCCATACTGAAGGCTGTGGTCCTTCATCTTCAGCTGTAAACACTTCAAGTCCTCTTCACTTTTAGCAAGCAAGGTTGTGTCATCAGCATATCACAGGTCAAATGAGTCTTCCTCTATTGTGAGGAAGTTTGTTTTCATATGTTGAGGTATAATCCATTCCCTCACTACACTTAGCTCACTCTCCTGACACCCATGACCACCATGAGTTCAAGGCAAAAGGCCATTGTGGTAGATGGGCTCCGTCTGTCTGTGCGGAGGCTGGGTGGCTTCCACTCTCTAAGTGACTGAGTCCTCAGTTCAATTTGAGGGATCCATGGGGAAATAAATTCCTTCCTCAAAGATGAACATGTCATCAAATTACAGGGACATAAAGCCAGCTACCGTGGAGGTGGTTCCAGATACCAGAAGGATTAAATGGAGTTGTTGGAGATCAACTTCCTCTTTGCCTTGGAAGATGTTTGCCTCTTCTCATGTGTATCTGGGGTATCTCAGAGAAAAAAAGTAAACCCAGCATTCTGCTGTGTACACCAGAGAGTCCTGCTGGGAGGGGGGATGGCTGGAGCTGGGAATGTGAGCCTGGGAGAGGCTCACCCAGCCCCGATCTCAGGCTCTGAAAGGCACCACTACTCTTAAGAACCCATTGTTGTGGCCAGTGTGTATTTTGAGTGCTTTCCAACCTAGGGGGCTCAACTTCCAGCGCTACATTGGGCAATATTCTGTTCTGATCCACAGGGTTTTCACTGACTAATTTTGAGATGCAACTCAGAAGGCAAATGGGAATGATATGGCTGGACCCAAAGGAACACCATCTTCAAGAGATTTCAGTGGAGTTGAGGCCTGGAATTAGAAGACTACCCATGTAAGGCCACTCAGGCAGGAATTATCTAGGGTAAGAATCACCCATTTGTTAGTCTGTTGTACTATGGTGGCTTGCATGTTGCTGTGATGCTGGAAGCTAGGCCACTGGTATTTCAAATACTAGCAGGGCCACCCATGATGGACTGGTTTCAGTGGCGGTTCCAGGCTAAGAGAGACCAGGAACAATGGTCTGATAATCTACATCTGAAAATTAGCCAGTGAGAACCCTATGGATCCCAACAGAATATTGTCCAATATAGTGCTGGATAGCCCCATAGGATGGAAGGCTGTCAAAATTCACAGTGGCCACAACAATGAACTCGAGAATACCAATGATCATGAAGATCGTGCAGGACCAGGCACCATTTCATTCTGTCGTGTGTGGGAGTGCCAAGAGTTGGAGCTGACTTGATGGCAACTAACAAAAACCAAAGTGTAGAACCTGATACTGAGTGTGAGGTTGACAAACAAAGAGGACAGAGGTTAAGTGGTCAGGATTTAGAGGGGTCTACCAGGGGCTCACAAAGACCAGGATGTTAGTGTTCTTATGTGCCATCCAGTTGGTTCTGACTAGAGTGACACCTATGGACAACAGAATGAAGCACTGCCTGGTCTTGTGACAACCTCACAATCATTGTTATGTTTAAGCCCATTACTGCAACAACTGTAGGGTCTTCCTTTTTTTTTTGCTGATCCTCTACCAAGCATGATGTCCTCCTCCAGGGACTGGTCCCTCTGGATAATATGTCCAAAGTACACTGGAAAAAGTCTTGCCATCCTCACTTCCAAGGAGCATTCTGGCTGTACTTCTTCCAAGACAGATTTGTTCATTATTCGGGCAGTCCATGCCATATTTAATATTCTTCGCCAACACCGTAATTCAGATGCTTCAATTCCTCTTCAGTCTTACTTATTTACTGCCCAGCTTTCACCTGCATATAAGACTGTGACCTTTCAGCTCTTTCTTTTCTCTCTCTCTCTTTTTTATTGTAGTGAAAACACACACCCCAAAGCATCCACCAACAAAACATTCACATTAACAACCCAATGACATAAATGACATAAACACTCGTGCAGAGTCAGCTATCTTTTGAGCTGCTATTTGAGAACAGAAGAACTTTACAGAGATCTATGTATTCAGCTGCACTATACAAAAAAAGCTTGCTGCTGGCTAATTTCTTTACAGAACAAATTTGAATATTGAAGATACAGGATAAGTCACTTCACATTTTTCTAATCCAAGTTAACCAAGTCAAAAATCCACTGCCTTCAAGTTGATTCTGACTCATAGCAACCCTATAGGTTTTCCGAGGCTGTAAATCTTTATGGAAGCAGACTACCACATCCTTCTCCCTCAGAGAGGCTGGTGGTTTTCAACTGCTGACCTAATGGTAATCAATCAATCGCTTTAACCACAGTGCCACCAGGGCTCCTTAAACAAGTTTAGTGGCTTTTATGTTCACATCAGTTGAATGAATTTATAATGGATACTGACTTGTTAGGCAGAGCTATCCAAACTGAGGCCTGGGGAAGATTTGTGGTTTGTCTTGCTATTTTTACCATTTCTTCCCCCAGAGTGGCTACCTAACTGCTACCTACCTAATCTTGTATCTAGCTGAAAAAGAAGGGAACAGCAACAAAAAAGAAGAGTTACTACAACAGGTCCAACAGCTAGACTTTAACTCACCATCGGCCAAGCTAGAAACGATGGGTATCTATGTATTAAAAATGAATATTGATCACATCGAGTCCTCTTTCTGAAAGTGAAACAAGCTACTAGCCTGGAGGAGGAAGATGACTCCCAGTAGAAACTCTGCACCTGCACAAATTTGATTTCAACAGGAACTTGTTCAACATTGACTGGATAGTTATTGACAGCAAACATATGTTAGTGCCTGTCCATTTATACACACTGGTGACAAAACTGCATATGTTAAAATAGAAAATAAAACAACTGATCCCATAGACAATCTTGTGATCTCTTTGTAAAGATCACACTTTCTAGCACCAGTTAGAGAACATTACATTTAAAAGGAAAAAATACCTAAAACCTAAGACATTCCAGTAACTACCCCAATCTTTAAATTCACATTATGTGTTTGAGAGTCACTGCATTAGTTTGCTATTGCTGCTGTAACAAATTACCACAAACTTAGTGGCTTAAAACAAGACAAATTTTCAAGGTTCATCACGTTGTGGCAGGTATCAGGACTTCATTTGTCTCTATGGATAAATAATATTCCATTGTACGGTTTAGACCATATTTTGTTTATCCATTCATTTGTTGGTAGACACATGGGTTGTTTCTACCATTTGACTATTGTGAATAACACTGCAATGAACATTCGTGTACAAGTATCTGTTTGAGTTCCGGATTTCAAGTCTTCTGGGTCTAAACCTAGGAGTGGAATTTCTGGATCATACGGTGTCCAGCAAACCTGGCTGCTTTCTCAGAGATTCCTGAATCAATCCAAAAGTAGCCACCATTTGGCTCTAAAAAGCTTTGGGCATTTTTTTTGTTTGTTTTTAATGAAGGCTCTACATTTGTATTTTATTATATTTATAACTACTCCATCTTGGGGGTTGTGCTGGTTCAGTGGTAGAATTCTTGCCTTCCATGTGGGAGACCTGGGTTTGATTTTTAGCCAATCCACCTCCTATGCCCCCACCACTCATCTACCACTGGAGGCTTGCATGCTGTTATGATGCTGAACAGGTTTCAGTAGATATTGCAGGCTAAGCCAGGCTAGGAAGAAAGGCCTGGCAACCTACTTCTAAAAATGTGCCAAAGAAAACCCCACGGATCACACAATCCAATCTGCAACTGTTCATGGGGATGGCACAGAATGAGGAAGCATTTCGTCCTGGTGGGCATGGGGTCACCATGAGTCAGGGGCTGACTCAACAGCACCTAACAGCAAACAAGAACAACCCCATATTGGAGTTTACTTCACAACGCACAGTCACTTGGGTATAGAATTAAAAACAAACAAAAAACCCAAATCTGTTACCATGGACTCCATTCTGACTCATGGCAACTCCATGTGTTACAGAGTAGAACCGTGCTCCATAGGGTTTGCTTGGTTGTAATCTTTTCGGAAGTAGATTGCCAGGCCTTTCTTTTGAGATGCTGATCAGTGGGTTCAAACTGACAAGCTTTAGGTTAGTAGTCAATGGAGACCATTTGTGCCACCCAAAGACCTGGGGACGGTGTGGGGTGAATTAGTTCTCCTTGTCCAAAGGCACTGAGACTCTAAAAGCTCACTATCTTCTTCAGAAGTGAAGCCAGTAGCTATGACACCGGTACCCCATTGTCACTGAGTCAACTCTGACTCACAGTGACCCTACAGAACAGAGTAGAACTGTCCCATAGGGTTTCCAAGAAGCAGACTGCCACATCTTTCTCCCACGGAGAGGCTGGTGGATTTTAACCTCTGTCCTTCTGGTTGGCAGCTGAGCACTTAACCACTGCACCACCAGGGCTCCTTATAGTCTCTATGCTTGTTTTACAGAAATCAGGATAGGACAGTCTGAATGGGGTATAATCACAAGGATATGGGATTTTAAATCTGGAAGCAACTTTAGAGATTCTCGTGTCCAGAATTCCTACACTTGTAATTTAAAAAAAAAAAAAAACTTGTCTCAGGATGAGAGGTGAAATTAGTCTTCCCCAAGGACCAGTGATGCAGGACTTTGACAGAGAAAGCCTGCTGCCGAAGGAGAGACTGGAGCTGATCCCTGGAGACTGGCTACAATGAGGATGAGGACAATTTTGTGCCCGAACCGACCCTTTAAAATGTTATCGAATTCAGAGGTGTTGGCAGAACATGAAGAAGCAGGTCCCCCTGTCCTGGCACCCAGACCCCCACCTCTATTCAGGTCCATGTGGGTACATGTGCTCTGTTCCCTGGTGGGACCCCGTGGTAGTGAAGCATGAGAGGGGTGGAGGGCTGGTCATGGCCCAGGGCACCTTCTCTGAGGGAAAGAGGATCTGCCCTCCAAGGGGGAATGATCAACTTTCAGAAGAGAAGGGAGGTGCCCAGCTTTGGTGCTGTTTGAGGGAGGGATGTGGGAAAGGGCCTCCCTCCCTGGGAAGGAGTCTTCCTCTTAGAATCATGGGGAGGGCTGAATCACAGAGAGGGGGAGACCTGCCTCACTGGAGGTGGGGATGAGAGTGGAATCCAGGAGAACTTCCTGGAGGAGGGGCAGTTTGCTTCCAGCTCTGAGAGCAGGCTAGGCCTGGACGGGAGTGGGCAGAGGGCCTCCCACAGGAGCACAGACACAGCTCCTGGACCCTCCCCAACTGGCACCCAACTCATGCTCTCAGCACCCTGCTCTCCCTTTGGCCCAGGAATAGAGGTGATCCTGAGATTCAGGTGTTCCAGTCGGCCTGCAACAATGACAGTGTTGCTCCAGAAGCACTTTGGGGCCTAGATCTGGTTCAGGGAGGGGCCCAGGGGGACAGAGAATTGAGGCCTGGGCAGGAGGTGGGGAAGAACAGGGGTGTGGCTCTTGATGCTGCTTCAGAGAGCAGACCCAGGCCGGAGGGATACTCAGTGTCTCCTGACTCCCCAGGCTCTCCATATGTACCTGGCCCAATGTCTAGCTGCCACCCTGGGCAGAGTGATCCTAGGATACCAGACCCCACGTGGGTGGAGACACTGAGCTGGAAGAGGTGACGGTGGGACACCATGGGACCCACCACAAAGACAGCATTTTGTGCTTGCGAGAAGAAGAGGCGGGCCACTTATACAGGCTGCCCCAAGCCACTCAGGCCCCATTCACACTGGAACTTGCACAGTGGCCTGGTCACTCTGGGCAGTGTCCACTAGCATCCCTCATGCTAAGAAGGCTACGTGCTGTGCTCTCCGTGAGCTGCCACCCACGTCCACCCCAGGGTGGGGTCCTGGCCCCAGCCCTCCCTGAGCTAGCACTGAAGCAGTTCCCATATCCAAACCCTCAATACACTACTGCGAATCTGGATCCAAGAGAAAGGCAGGGACGGCCCAGAACATACAAGTGGGCAGAGTCCAGAAGATGAGGAAGGTTCTGGCCTCCTAGGCCAGGGCTCAGCCCCTATCATGGGGTTTGCTTTGAGAAAGAGAGCTGCCAAGATGTGGGGAAACCCAGGTACTCCCTCCCATTGTAAGGCCGATAACCTCCCACAACTACCACACACACACAGGCACACACATACACACACACACAGATACACGCATACACACACACAAGAACGCACGGACAAACACGTGCACAGATTGACTTCACAGATGGGGCCATGAGGATGGGGTCCGAAGAGAAGAGGGCACCAAGGAGGCGATGCCCTGGAAAGAAGAGAGAGGGTAGAGGCAGCTTGGTCTTGGAACAGTGGCCCTCAGTCTCCTAGCTACATCCTCACGGCCCACAACACAGGACAGGGAGACACTGGATGAAGGGAGAGGGACCCCAAGGTTCCCAGTGGTCTACCAGGGCCAGCATTCCCACAGAAACATAGAGTGGACAAGGCCTGGTCCTACAGTCACTGCTCTGGTTCCCTGGAGCTAGGACAAGCCCATCTCAGAGTGGATGGGGCTGCAGGATGGAAAGCCTCAGTTTCCTCCTCTGTACACTGTGGTGCTTAGAGTGGGTGAGCCCCAGGATTCTAAAGGCTCACAGAAGTGTCTGCTGGCCTCGGTTCTCTGTGGATGACCCACGGCGCTCTGAGGTCCTAGGAAAGTGCTTCCTACTTTCTGGAGCTGAATATTCACCCAGCAAGAGCACTGGGGTGCAGGGACTGGGAACTTGGAGTCTGGCAGGGCAGGGCAGAGCCATGGACCATGAGACCAGGTCCAGTCCTTGGTGGAACCTCGGGGTCCTCCTGAGAAATTAGGGCCTTTGTCCTGAATGTGGGGAGGGTACCTCCTGAGTATTTGGGATACCCCAGGGCCTGTTGAGGCAAAGAGGGGACTAGGGAATCTCCGTTGCTCACCGTATCACCAGTTTAACTGCAGGTCCTTGTCCTTTGCCCCCTAGGACCCGGGAGGGCTGCTGCCTCCAGGACACCTGAACACAGGTGTGTGTTTTGTGATGAGTTGACCAGCCTGGGGATACAGTACTAGTGCGGGCCACAAGAGCTTGTTACACTCTCCTGCCAGTGGTGCCCCCTGGGGCCCAGGAGAGCTGCTGCCTCCAGGACACCTGAACACAGGTGTGGGATAGGAGCTTTCTTGCCTGGGGCTTCAGGGCAAGTGCACAATGGAGCGGAGAGGGACAAGAGCATGGAGACAGATACATGGGAGAGAAAAGAGCGTATTCCATAGAGAAAATAAAGCAGGGTACAGCCAGTGAGAGAGGGCTGGGGCCACTGGTTTGGGGTCATGGGGCTCACTGAGGTGACATTTATATGTGACCAGAAAGACAGGAGGGGCCAGACCTGCATGGGTCAGGGAACATTGTGCCAGGGAGAAGGTACAGCTGGTGCAGAGACTGGGAGGCAGGGTGAGTTTACCCAGAGAGGGGGTTGGAATGATGCCAGTGTGGCTGGAGTGAGCTGTGGAGAAGAGGAGGGAGGGAGGAGGAGGGCAGGTCTAGGTCCTATGTGAGTTAGAGGAGCTACCTCCTCCTCTGTGACAACATCACCCCAAGTCTTAGCAGCTCATGAAAACAAACTGTTGATCTCACTGTCTCTGGGGACAGGAATGCTGCATGGCTCAGCTGATGACTCTGCCCCAAGTTCTCCCAGGAGGCTGGGGATGTGGTCTCAACTGAGGCTCGACCGGGGAGGATCCACTCCCTGCTCACTCTGTTGTGGGCAGGAGTCTTTCTTGTGAGTTGCTGGACTGGGGTCCTCAGTTCCTCTCTGTTGATCAGGCCACATTAGGTCATTGTCACATGGGCATTATAGGGCAGACCAAACATACCAGCTGCTTTCCAGGGTGAAAGAGTCTGAAATGACAGTGAAAAAGAGAAAAAGAGAGCGAGAGAGAGATAAGAGAGAGAGCATAAGAGAGAGCCAGGAGGCATTGCCCCTAATAGGGTCACTATGATTTGAAATTCACTCTAAGGCACCTTACAACCACAACAAGATTCCTGGGAAGCAAGTCCCTGAGTCCAGCCCACAATAGGGAAGGGGGTTGCACAGGATGTCGAAACCCGGAGGAGGGATTTTTGGGGGCAATTGTGCAGGCTGCCCACTCCCTAGTCCGAGATGAGGCACTGGCTCAGATTCTAAATAATGGAAATTATTGGAGGCTTTTGTGCAGAGGGTGGGAATATCTGATGTTTTTTTAGTTCTGACCCGTGCTGGGGCAGAGAAGGAAAGCAGGCCCAGAGGGGAAGTAACTTTCCTATGCTCACAGCAGGAGAATCCCCCCTGTTTTGAGATGTACTCTATGCTGCTTCCCACCCCTGCCTATAATTCGGCCATCTCTGAGTTTGTGTATTAGCTACAGGTAACACCAGCCCACGGGTTTACAGGTGGTTTCTCACATACACCTGCTGACTTTCCTAGGAAGAAGATGCTAGAATGATCCCCATTGTGTGCTAGGGAGACTGAAAAGTCACTGAGAAGCACAAAGACTTTGTCCTCACTCACAAACTTATTAAGAGGGATGACCTGTGTCTGAATCCAGCTCTGCCTGCACAAAGATGGGGCCCTGGCTATACCCAGGCCTACCCCAGGTTCTGTGGGGGAGATGCTGCTAGTGATGTCACTGCACACTTCTAGAGATGGCATGGGGAGAGGTGAGCATTCAGCATCTCAGGGTGTAATTTTGGGGAGGAATTATCTTAGGTCAGGCACAGGTCAGGGAACCCAGGATATGACCTCACTTCCCTGGTGATGGAGTACATAGAACTTGGAATGCTGGTAACCAGGCACCCATATACTAGAGACAGCCCCCTTACTTGCTCACCTGAGTGGAGACACTCGACCTAGAAAGATGTTTTCTTGTTGTTGCTCATCATCTTCCCCTGTGTCAAACCTTGAGAAACCCAGGAGTTCGACCCTTTCACGAAGGCTGAGACGTGGTCTCATCCCCCATCCCCGAAGGCTCTGGCCATTTACCAGAAAGAAACCGAAGGTATCTCAGGGTGGCCCAGATTCCAATTCAGGCCAGGCCACCACTGTGTTCCCACCTGGGCAGCCCAAACCCCTCCTGACTGATTCGCAATAGGGTGGTGGGTGGGCCGAGTCTATCATGTTTGAGAGTCTTGCAGACTGGGGACTGGGGTGGCAGAGGTGGACACCTGTTTCACATCCTTGTTCCAACCAGCCTCATCACATAGGACATTGGGATCTATGTCTCCACCCAGGAGTCATAGTTCTGACCAGGCCTTTAGGAAGTGATGGTTGGGGGGATCAGAGCCTGAGTTGGCACACTCACCTGGACCTTCTTGGAGCTTCAGCTCTACCTGTATGTGGCAGTCACCCCACAGTCCTAGCTGCAGGCATTGACTGCCCATTGGTGACCTTGTGCCAGCTCAGCTGTTCCTAGATCCTTGTTTAATACTCAGAGGTCCATATCTTCACCCTTGCTCCTGAGTCTCCTCCTCCCCCTGCAATCTCTCCTCCTTCCTGGAATGTGGGAGGTGGAGAGGGGCTGCAAAGCATGGGGCTGCCCTGGTCAGTGGATGTGGCCGGAGCTGCATGGTGTAGCCTCAGGCTGAACCTTCCCGTATATGGTGCAGACGGGGAAGTAGGAGTTCCTCAAAGGTCTAGGGGACACAAGGACCTGAAGGGACAGAGATGGATGGTGGAGGCTTGGGGCAGCCCTTAATGCCCCCTGGAACACTGTTGGGCACTGTCTCTGCAGAAGCCCCCACAGGAGATCCGCGAGAAGAAGGAGGATGGCATTATCTACTCCGTCTACCCCAAGAAAGGGGCCAAGAACGGCTGGCGCAGGCTCTGGGTGAGTGTGCGTGGGCAGGGTCACAAGCTTGGGCTCTGAGATGACCAGATGGGACACTTGTGCCAGATGCCATCTGGAGATCCCTACCTCCCTCCCAGGATGTCACTCTCAAGGGCCACAGTTCCCTCTCCAAGGAATCCGCCAAAACCCTTCCCTTATCCCTCCGACACCCCTCCCCACCCTGGCCAGGTACACAGTCACTCTTTCTATATTTGTAGGAATACCAGAAAACTGTCTTTTCTACTGTCTTTACTGCACATCAGCCAGTGCATCTTTTTGCATATTGTTCCTGTTTCAGTGTTCAACTCTCAGCCCCAGGGTCGGGCAGTAGTCAGCTGGACTGTCCTTCCCCACCTTCTCCCAGCCTCTCATATCCTCATGCTTAGCACACTCCTTTTACCCAAAAGCACGGGGCTCAGGCTATGATACACATTTTTCTGCAACCTGCAATCTCAGGAAACACATGACCATGACCCCTCCAAGTCAGGAGCTGTGTCCTGACTCAGAATGTTCCAGAAGGGAGGCCAGTTCCCAAAGTGACTAGCGGTCTCACTACTGCTAGCCCTGGGCTCATTCCCTCTGCTGCCCTTTCAGCAGGGTTGCAGTATCCTCACGTGTGTCCTCACACACTGACCCATAGCAGAGCTGCAAGAGCCTCACGTGTGTCCTCACACACTGACCCATAGCAGGGCTGCAGGAGCCCCACGTGTGTCCTCACGCACTGAACCACAGCAGGGCTGCAGGAACCTCACGTGTGTCCTCACACCCTGACCCACAGCAGGGCTGCAGGAGCCTCACCTGTGTCCTCACACACTAACCCACAGCAGGGCTGCTGGAACCTCACGTGTGTCCTCACACACTGACCCACAGCAGGGCTGCAGGAACCTCACGTGTGTCCTCACACACTGACCCACAGCAGGGCTGCAGGAACCTCACGTGTGTCCTCACACACTGACCCACAGCAGGGCTGCAGGAACCTCACGTGTGTCCTCACACACTGACCACCCAGGACAGACTCCCAGGGGCAGCATGCTGGGGCGAAGGATGTGCACATTCCAAGTTAGGATCCCTAGAGCCAGACTCCTTCCCAAAAGAGGTGTCGCAGTCACGTGGTCCAACACTCTTTGATGCTGGCTCTGTCCCCGCATCCAGCCTGCTCTGGCTCTTATAGTTCTTTTCCGTTTTTGCCAATCTGCTGTCACATTGGCCACTGGAGCTACGGGGTCGCTTTGAGGTGCTTTTGGCCCTGAAAAGCTGAGCAACCTCTTAGTCCTATACCGGCCATTCATATATGCCCTCCATGATTAGTCTGTTGAGATCCTTGATCCTGTGGGGGTCTTTCTCCCACCCAGGGATCTTCTGGCATTTACCTTTTGCTGAATCTACGACCACTATAACTTTAGCTTCTCAAAATCCCCTTTAATGTACAGAAAGGGAAATCTGTGTCTTGCTTTTCATTCAGAGGGGGTCTTATGGGTGTGTCTGCTCTGTGCACTGTCTCCAGCTGGGGAGGGAGTAAGCTTGCACCAGACCTTCCCCTCTGAGTCAGGAGCAGAACAGGCCTCACATGGCACACACGGAATATCACACAGCCCTAGCGTCCGAAAGTTCTGGGCTCTGATCCCTTGACTATGAACAGACACTGGACAACAATAAGCTGGGTATTCTCACCTCTACAATAGAGCGTTCTGTGAGCAGTCACAAGGATACTGGCCTTAATACCAAACCAAGCCAAATTTGTTACCGTGGAGTCCATTCTGACTCATAGTGACCCTATAGGGCAGAACAGAACTGCCCTATAGGGTTTCCAAGCAGTGGCTTGTGGAGTCGAACTGCAGAACATTTGGTTAGTAGCCAAATTCTTCAGAGCCACAGTGCCACCAGAGCTCCACTCAATACACGGAAGTAATATAAAATGACTTGAGCTTCCTAATACGTTCAATCATCTCCACCTCCTGTTTTCTGTTAGGGGTGTCTTGTCCCACCTCCTGCCACAGGGCACAGAGGTCTGGGAACCCGGTCCTCCTGGTGGTTCACGGGGTGCCTCTGATGGTATGTCCCTCCACTCTCTCACCCCAGTGTGTATGTGGGTTGGACCAGGACCTGGATGAGACCTGCGTGGTGAGGACCGTCAAGGCTGGATCGCTGGAGAAGCTGGTGGAGTACCTGGTGCCTGCCTTCACAGAGGGGGACTTGTCCTACATCGATATCTTTTTGGGAACCTATAGGACCTTTACCACCACCCATCAGGTTCTGGAAATCTTGTTCCAAAGGTGAGTAGGCCACCCTGCACAGCCCAGTGGGAACTCAGCCTCTTAACCAGCTGTGAATCTGAGGAATGTCATTCACCTCTCTGTGACTCAGTTTGCTCCTCTGAAAAGTCAGGGGTAAATGATCAGCCTGCTTGAATTTACTCTCAGTACCACATGGCACAAGCCATGTAAAGTGTGTACCTGGAACCCCACCAAAAACAAAACTTTTGCCATTGAGTCAATTCCAAACCACAGTGAACTTAGAGGAGAAAGTAGAGCTGCCCCATAGGCTTTCCAAGGAGCAGCTGAATTTGAACTGTTGACCTTTTGGTTAGCAGCCAAGCTCTTTAACCAATGTGCCACTAGAGCACCAACATCTGGAGACCAGCTCTAGGGAAAAGGCTGCTGGAGGGCCTGGGATGTTCACGTTTACTTTTTTCCTTTCCTCCCTGAAGAAGCTTTCTGCCTCGCCCCTCACTGACTCCATGGTCTTCAGCAATCCTATTCCCCATTTGAAAAGGGGGAGTTAGATCCTATCAAGAGATTCCTCGTCCTTTGTGTAGCCAGACCAGGAATTTCTGGTGGCTGTCAGAGGGGTCCTAGGACAATCAGATACTGAGGAAGGTGCTGCTTGGGTTTATTCACTCAACAATTATCTGTGAAGCCCCTACAGTTGCAGGCACTCTTCTAGACACTCAGCATCATCTAGACACAAAGCGGAAAGGAAGCCCTGCACTCCTGGTCTCCATTGTAGTCAGGAGGCAGACAGGAAAACTAAATATGGGATGCAGGTAGTGTCCACAGTGCATTACATGGACGCCCTCATGCCTCCTCTAGGTATGGATACAACTGCCCCCATTCAGCCGGGGACGGAGGACCCCAGGACCAGCAGAAAGAGTGAGTGGACATTGGGTGGAGAAAGAGGGTTCTCTGTCTGTAAGGAAACTGGGGATTGGAGGAGGCCTGTGTCAGGATTGGGGCTGGGCATACCCTGGGTCCCACATATGTAGATCACCCTGCAGGAATCAGGTTAGCGGAGCCCCCTGTAGGAGAAAGGACTCACACAAACCTGGGGGATTCAGCCTGAGCATAGTGGGAAGCAAAATGTTGGCAGGGGAATCTGTGTGGCCCCTGAGGGTACACTTCCCCTCACAATTCCCTCCCATCTCTGATTATTCCCTCCCCACTTGGGACAATATCAGGAGCTGAGGAAAAACCTGCAACACAGTCATACACCAATGTCGTGGGTACTCAGCTCCATGTGGGGCCCTGTCCCTCAGCAGAGAGTGGCCGTGGGAGATAGACCTTGTGTGTTCTCAGCCTTAAATATTCCTGGAGCACTACTATGTGCCAGGCTGTGAGGTGAACATGAAGATACACTGTTCCCTACCCCTTTGGGATTTACTGTCCAGTGGGGAAGGTGCCAGGGGACAAACAGAGACATAAGTCAGGGTTTGAGGAGGGAGAGTTGGTCAAACCATTGATAGAATTCTCTGGGGCCAAGGTTCTGTGTTAAGCCCCTGCTCAGTGACCAGTTTGTCACTGCCAGGACAGCCAGAGAGGCTGGTGCACGGTGGGGCTAGACTTCAGAAGGTCAGGGCAGAGGGACCCGGTCCCTTGCAGCGATGTCCTGGGACGTCAGTGTGGTGGGAAAGGCCAGGCCTCTGACTCTGCTTTTCATCACACATCCCCAGCGCCATCTCTTTCATCCTGAAAACCTGGATGGATGAATACCCAGAAGACTTTGACCAGCCGGCACACTTGCCCTGCCTGAAGCTCCTGGTGGAGTACCTGCAGGTGAACATGCCAGGCTTTGACCTGGAACACCGTGCCCTTCTTCTCTGTGCCCAGCTGGACCACCTGGAACCCAAAGAGGCAGAGCCAGACGGTGAGGAGGACTGGGCATGCCTGCATGTAAGCTTGTGAGGGGACATGGGGTGGGATCCACAGGAAGGATCAACAGAGTTGGGTTTGGGCTAGACAGAGCTCAGAGTAGCCGCAGACCCTCCTCTGGTGGACCACAGTCTGGGAAGACTTCCTTGGGTGGAAATCGGGGCCTTGGGCTTCACTTCAAGGCAGTGGGATATTTTCTGTCATTGAAAAGCACAAGGAAATGCAGTCATGTTGGTGAATATTTCTCCTCTTGTGCCTCCCACATCAGGGCCGGCACCAGGTCAAAAAGCAGCTCAGGATCTCTGTCCACACGCAGAAGGAACTCCAGGGCGACCTCATGAGGCAGATCTCGCTCCAATACCAACACTGGAGTTCCATAGAGCATCAGTTCCTCCATCCCCACATATGTCACCACACACAGAGCCTTCTGGAATGCTGGCAGCTGGCATCTTCTCCTGGATCACCTTCGGGGGAAAATCCAGAACCACCTGTTGGGGTAGATCCTACTCCTGAACCATCACAGGAGCTGGATGGAACACCAGATCCTCAACCACCACCTCCATCATCAGACGAAGAGTCTGCTGGAGGACTGGGTTCTCTTCCTGGGTCACCTCCAGAACTGGCTCCTGTACCCCGGGCAGATGTCAGTCCTGCTCCTGTATCAACACCAGAGCTCCACACAGCACCAGCTATTCCATCACCAGCTTCCACACTGGCACCAGAAGGAAAGCCGCCTGGAGGGGTGGATTCCCATCCTGGGCCACCACAGGAACCAGATTCTGGACCACCTTCTGGTGTCGATCCTGCTCCCACAAAAACACTGGAGCTCAATGTAGCCACAGTGCCTCCATCTTCTGCTCTGACCCAGGCGCCTGATGAAGGGCCAAATGGAAAGCCAGATTCTAATCCTGGGCCACCTCCAGAACTGAGTCACGGACCACCAGCTGCTGTGGATCCTGCTCCTGCAGCAACACCAAGGCTCAATGTTGCACCAGGTCCTCCATCTCCAGGTCTGGCCCAGGTTCCAGAGGAAGAGGCTGCTGGAAACCTTGACCATTATCCTGAGGCACTTCCAGAACAAGCTTCCAGACCACCAGCTGAGGTCCATTCTATTCCTATACCAACAGCAGAGCTAGGTGTGGCCCCATATGTTCCATCTCCAGGTCTGGCCCGTGCTCCTGAGGAAGAGGCTGCTGGAACGGTGGACTCGTATCCTGGGCCACCTACAGAATCGGCTCCAGGAGTACCAGCTGATGTTGAACCTACTCCTCCACCAACACAGGGGTCCCATATAGCCCCGTGTCCTCCATCTGCTGCTCTGGCCCAGGCACCAGAAGAACAGTCTGTTGAAGAGTCGGATTCTTATCCTGAGCCACCTGCAGAAACAACTCCTAGGCCTCCAGTTAATGTTGAACCTGCTCCTGCATCAACACCAGGGCTCAAGTAATCCAGGATCCTCCATCGCCAGCTCCGGCCCAGGCCCCAGAGTCCCAGCAAGTCACCATGGCCACTCCACAACAGCTCCTCAGCCCCAGCCAGGGAGCATCGGCTTCAGAGCGAGATCCTTCCTGACCTTCACCTGAGTGGGTATTTCTCTGGTTTATATGTAGCATATTACAGCTTCCTTTACATTTATGGCTCTTACTGTCTTCACCGGTAGATTTCTCATTAAATAAAGTTTTGTTTTAATGGTTTTAAAGGGTGTGATACCGTGGTTTTATGTACTTTCATGATCCTATCAACCATCACCAGTATGTATTCGAGAACATTGTCATCAACACAAACAGAAAACCTGGACCATTAAGCGTTCCTCCCCATGCCTGTCCCCCGTGCCCGTGGCAATCAGTGATTGGCTTTCTATGCCTATGGATTTACCTGCTCTAGATTTCTTATCTAAATGAAACATGTGGCCTTCTGTATTTTGCTTCTTAGCTTAATGTGTTCTAGGTCAGTCCACATTGTAGCATGCATCAGTTTCTCACTCTAAAGCTCAGTGGTATTCCCTTGTGTATGTGAATCACACTTTGTTGACCCAGTCATCTGTTGATGGACATATGGGTTGGTCCCACCTATTGACTAATGGGAGTAGAACTGCTCTGAGCATTCATGGACAGGTATCTGTGTGAGTGCCTGTCTACAGGATAAATCCCTGGGGTGGGTAAAGGAAGGTGGGAAGGGTGAGGATACAGTACAGGTGTGGGGAGTGAAGTGTCAATGAGGAAGCTGTGGAGATCTCAGGTGTAAGGTGGGAAGCAGTTGAGTAGAAGGCATACCTTTACCTGTAGGAAGTGAGGAGGTGGGAGGCATCAGCTGAAGTTCCGGTGCCTTTATTGAGGTGGGAGGGGTCAGGAGGCAGCCCAGGGCTGGGAAGTGAGAAGGTAGGAGTGGCCAGAACTCAGCCTGGTTGTGGCAACTGAGGAAGAGGGAGGGGTTAGGAGATGGCTGAGGTGTGGGTAAGGAGGAACTGGGAAAGCTCAGGATCCAGTCAGGTTATGGAAAGTTAGGGGGAGGTAGGAGCCAAGAGAACACCTATGTGAATGTATTGAGTCTTAGGGAGGGAGCTGACCATAGCCCAGATGTGGTAGCTCAGGAGGTGGTGGATCAACAGACAGCAAAGGTCTGCAGAGGAAGGAGGTAGAATGTGTCAGGAGAAAGCACAGGTGTGGTCAGTGAGTTGTCAGGAAGAGCCAGAGGCAGCCCAGGTATGGGGAATGAGGAGGTGTGAGGGGCCAGGAGGCAGCCCAGGTGTGGGGGGTCAGGAGGTGTGAGGGGCCAGGAGGCAGCCCAGGTGTGGGGAGTGAGGAGGTGTGAGGGGCCAGGAGGCAGCCCAGGTGTGGGGAGTGAGGAGGTCTGAGGGGCCAGGAGGCAGCCCAGGTGTGGGGAGTGAGGAGGTGTGAGGGGCCAGGAGGCAGCCCAGGTGTGGGGAGTGAGGAGGTGTGAGGGACCAGGAGGCAGCCCAGGTGTGGGGAGTGAGGAGGTCTGAGGAATCTGGAGGCAGCCCAGTGTTAGCAAGTGTGTAGATGGAAGGGCAGGAGAACCCCTGTGCAGGTACTGAGAATCCTGGAGAACCAGGAGGTGGCAGAAGGTGGGTACTGAGGAAGTGGTAGAAGTTGGGGGGCACCTCACCTATGGAAAGTGATGAAGAGGGAGAGGGCCAGTTATGAGTAATGATTAGGTTGGAAGGACCAGGAGGCTGTCCAGGTGAGGCCTTTTAATCAAGGTAACTTCAGATACAAATCAAGACAGCCCAGTTAACCCATTTCCATCCAGTGGATTCTAACTCAAAGTGACCCTATAGATCAAGAGAGAGAGTGAAAATTTCAAAGGATTGATTATACCCACAGGCTCTGAGGAGAACACAGCATACATGGATAAAAAAAATGCAGGGCCCTAATTGGAGTTGCACCCAGGGCAGGGCCACAAAAACCACGTTTGGAGAAGACAGCTTATGTATGCAAGCAGGGCAGGGTAGGCTAGGCTTCCTGGCGTATGGGTATTTTGATAATTCTGCAGGACCCAGAGCATAGGAGCTGCCCCTAGGTGTTGGGTACCTGCTTGTCCCTAGGTGTTAGGTACCTGCCTAGAAGTGTGAGGGCCAAGTAAGGGGGAGGGGTGGCTGGAGAACAGACTTAGCTGCTCAAGAAAGGGAATGGCCTGGCCTCCAGCTGGGGCCTCTAAACTGTGTTAAGACAGCTTTTAAGGAACAAACAATAACCCCACTTATATTATAACTAACCCCTTGAATATGTATCTGACATCATTTTGAACTTGACCATTTGTGTTGAATGGCCTGGTTGCTAGAAGAGACTCCCAAGGAATAGTAGTATATAGTACAGAAAGTGAGGAAAGTAAAAAATAAAAAGGAGAAAAGTAGAAGTCTAAGAAGTCTTTGTATGCTGAGTCTGCTGGGAGGAGCCTCCAGAGACTGGGGTTGGGCCAGAGCTCAGGGTAACCTCAGAAGCTCCTCTGGTGGACCACAGTCTGGGAAGGCTTCTGGGGGTGGAATCTTGGGTGTCCTTGGGAGGTTTCGTATGTTTGGAAAGACATGAGGAGAGGCAGACATGTTGGTGAAGGCTTTTCTTCTTTTAACTCCAGAGTTGCCCGCGCTTGGCTCCATCATTGCTTTTCCTTCTGCCATAAAAATGGCACACCCCAGACAGGAGCTGACTCTGGACAAAGGTGACACTTGGAACACAGTTGCAGCTGGCCCGGAAATGTGAACGAGAAATAAAACTTCTCTGATAAATCATTTGGCGGTTGTTTGTTACTGCAACAAAACACAGCAGAAGGAGTCTAATACTGCAGGACATTTGGGAAACCTCCAGAATGAGTTGAGCAGAATCTGTTATTGAGTCTTTTCTCGGGGCGCAGGGATCTTTATCTTTCCGTTTTCATGTGCCATGAGATTCAGCTTATTTAAGATCCCCGAATACCTAGAAATGAGGAGGGTCTGATATTTTTCATTATTAAAAGAAAGAAATGTAAAGACCAAAACCCATCAGGGCCATAATAAATGGACGATGATGGAATTGGAGAACAATGTGGCACAGAACCTCAAATTTCTAAAACAAACAAAACCCAAAAATCAAAAAACCAGACTTACTGGACTCGTTGAGACTGGAGGACTCCCTGAGGCTATTGCCTTGAGATGCTCTTCAAACCTTGAACTGAAACTAACCCCTGAGGTCACCTTGCAGCTGAATAGCAGATAAGCTCACAAAAAATATCAGCCATGACTACTGAGTTCCTTTAAAAAGTCCCCTGTATGAGGCCGTACAGTGAACACTTCCTTTAAAACAAAGATGAGACCGTAAGGGGGCAGGGAAACTAGATTAATGGAAGGAGAACCACCAGAACAGAAATAATAACAATAGTCACATATTTCTGTATAATGTCCTACCTGGGAAAATAAAAAAAAAAATTATTATTTTTCATTCTGCATAATGTCCTACCTGGGAAAATAGTCTGTGAAAACCAAAACCAAACCAACCCCAGTGCCGTGGAGTCAATTCCGACTCATAGCGACCCTATAGGACAGAGTAGAACTGCCCCGTAGAGTTTCCAAGGAGTGCCTAGTGGACTCGAACAGCCGACCCTTTGGTTAGCAGCTGTTTCCAGTCTGTGAAAAGACACACTATTTGTAGGTGTGACACAGTGTCATCTTTCTTCCTAACTTCCTTCCGGACTGACGTGGTGGTACGGACGTTGTTCTTGCACAAGCAGGGGCCCGTGTCCACTTGTAAACCAGCAGGGAAGGGAAAGAAACGACAAGTTACTCACCAAGTAGACATCAAGCACTGAGGCCTTATCATCCTGCGTTTCCAGCGTGTTTGTCTCAGAGGTTAGGTAGACGGTCTCCTTCTCCAAGGTAAATGTTTAACTGGAAGGTAACCCTTTGCTAGAAAAATATACAAGGGTCGTGAGCAGGTTGCCATCAGAATGAAATCCATAGAAACCTCCACGATTGTGGGTACAGACACTAAGGTGGGGAGGATTTGGGGGATGAAAAAAAAAATTTTTTTTTTTTGGGTGTTCAAAGGGGATATGGTCAAACCTGGAGATACAGTACTGGAGTTAAAGTATTTGATTGTGGGTGCCATGAGCCAGAATCTACCCCAGGACAACTGTGCGCGTGTCTTTAGTTAGTAGTGCGTTTTCTCTCCCTGCTTCTTTGTGTTTTCGAGATGCGATTTGTGAAGCTCATGCCTGTGAGTAGAGAGTTGCTGGGGACCAAGAAGCCCGCTGCTCATCTTTAACTCTGGATGGTTGCTTCTTGCTGATTAAATTCTACTCTCTTGGTGCTCACACTTTGCCACTTTATAGAAGACAACCTTGTGCATAGTTAGCAATGATGATGTCTGTTCTTTTTACTGTTGTTTTTTTCTTTTTGGCATGAAAGGTTTAATTACATCAGTGGTTAAACACAATTTTCTGCCCCCCAGGGAGCCCCAGTGGCAACAAAAGTTAAGCAAGGCTGCTACCCGAGAAGTTGGCAGTGCAATGGGAGAAAAGACCTGGTGATCTGCTTCTGTAGAGATTACACCCTTGGAAACCCTATGGAGCAGTTCTCCTCTGTCATATAGGGTCACTATGACTTGGAATCCACTGGACAGCATCCCACAATAATAACAACCCGCAGGGTTCCTGATTCGGGAGGTCTGGTGTATGGTGCATGAGTTTGTATCAGGTGGTACTGATGCTGCTGGTCTGGTCCAGGGACCACTATTTGTGCCACATGGAATTACATAATTAGAGAGTTGTGTTATATGCTTTCATCATACCGAAGCATATAAGGGAAACCCTGGTGGGGCAGTGATTAAGTGCTACGGCTGCTAACCAGGAGGTCGGCAGTTCGAATCCCCCAGGCGCTCCTTGGAACCTCTATTGGGCAATTCTACTCTGTCCTACAGGGTCGCTGAGTCAGAATCGCCTCAGTGGCAGTTGGTGGTTGGTTAAGCATATAAGACAATGCTCTAATTGTCAACTCAACGGCAATGGGTTCGGGATTGTATGCTGTGTAAGGAAGAGTCCAAAGTGCACCTCAGTAACAAGGACACAAAAGCCAATGGAATGCAGGTAGGGAGCTGTTTATGCAGGGAAACTGCCTTGTTTTGTCGTGAGATGACAACCAGTGTTAACTGTTGGAGTAATTGGTCCATCTTGGTGGTGTCAGCTGCCCTGGAGTCAACCCTAACTCATGGTGACCCCATGCACAATGGAACAAAACGCTGCCTGGTCCTGTGCCATCCCGGTGATCAGTTTTCAGTCAGATCATTGTGACCCACAGGGTTTTCACTGGCTGCTTTTCAGAACTAGATTGCCAGGCCGTTCTTCCTAGTCCATCTTAGTATGGAAGCTCCGCTGAAACCTGCTCAGCATCATAGCAACACGCAAGCCTTCATGGAGAGATGGGTGCTGGCTGCGCATGAGGTGCACTGGCCGGAAGTCCAACCGGGTCTCCCTCATGGAAGGTGACTATTCCACCATCTCAACCAAATTGTATTTAAATCGGGTATTAATTTAGGGGCTCAGGAATGCACGATTTTTTTTCTTCATTGAAATACAAGGTATTTTCGTTTTTAACCTGTGGAAATTTGCCATGCGAAGTTTTCTGCAGGCACAAATTGTCCTCAGGGTTTGGATGTTTGTTGTTAGAAGAACTGGGGAGGGGTGGCCATCTGTCATATGGAGGGAACCTCAGCATGGCGCGTTTTCGCCCCCTGGTGGTCGAGCTGAGAGCAGCTGTGGAGAAGAAGGACTTCCCCTCTCACCTTCCATACCGTGTCCTCTTCCTGAGATCCCCTCCTGGCTTAGCTCAGAGCTCACCTCTGCTGACAGCACCCTGTCTAAGGTCATCTTCTTAAGGAGCCCTGGTGGCACAACGATTAAGTGCTCAGCTGCTAACTGACTGGCTGAACCCACCAGCTGCTCCACAGAAGAAAGACCTGGTGACCTGCTTCAGTAAAGGCGACAGCCCAGGAAACCCTATGGGGCAGCTCTACTCTGTCCCATGTGGTCGCTGTGAGTGGGAATCAACTCAATGGCACCCAAAAACAACAACAAGGTCATCCTCTCAGGATGGGAGACTACTGAGGACATTATAACCTCTGTGCCTCTCATCTGGGAACTGCACGTAATTCTCTCTGTAAACATCTGACTCTGAATGGAAGACACACGAACTAGTTAGGAATCCTGACCTTTTCAATATCAAACAAAGAAATGAAAAAGTTGCCCCAAAACGAACTAGTTAGGAATCCTGACCTTTTCAATATCAAACAAAGAAATGAAAAAGTTTGCCCCAAAACTGCATAGTTCTTAGTAAATAAGGTTTATTTGTATTTTTCCTGGTCATAAAAGTAAGGCATATTGAGAAAACTTTGAAAATAAAGAAAAGGAGAAGGAAAGGAAGGTGCCTGGGTGGCACAGTGGTTAAAGTGCTCGACTGCTCACTGAAAGCTCAGCTGATTGAACCCACCAGCTGCTCTGCAGGAGAAAAGATGGGGCAGTCTGCTGCTGCCAAGATTATAGCCTTGGAAAGTATATGGGGCAGTTCGATTCTGTCCTACAGGGGCACTAGGAGTCACAATCAACTCGAAGGCAAAGGGTTTTGGTTTATGTAAAATATATGATGGGGGGTGGCAAAAAATACACTACAAAATAATAGTGGTTTCCTAGACTTTCTGAATCATGGGCCATATTGCTTTTCCAATAATTTTTTAAACTAACTTCCTCCTGATTTTAATTTTCAGCTACTTCTATTTATTTTCTTCCTAATAAGGGTATAAGCAAGAATATTGTGGTTGTGCTTGTTCTTTTCAAAATTTTATTTCTTTAGTGGCCCTACATGCATATGGTGCAAAACACAGCAGAAAGTAGCCCTCTTTGCCCATATCCTCATGTGACTCAGAGTTCTCCTGCCTAGAAGCAAGCTCGTTTCGGGAGTATTTTTTTTTTTAATATAATATTTACCTTTTGGTTTTGGAAACTAAGGGTATGTCACTGTTATGGTTCAAAGAAAATAAAAATAACAAAACAGAAATATTAGTGTATTCTCCAGGACTCAAGAAGTACATTTATGGATGATAATTTTAAAAAATACATTATTAGCAGAAAAAAGAAATACCAGATTTCCTTGGTTCAGAGAATCAAAATTCGATAAAATCGAATTCATCTCTTTTTTAGCCTTTATTATCCACACTGTTTTACACATGTATTAGTTTTCCATCTTAGTAAGTAGAATATTTTTGCATCATTAAATTTGGGCACAAAAACTAGGCTCATAGACACTCATATCCAGATTATATAAAGAACTCTCACAACCCAATGACAGAAAGGGCAAATAACCCAGTAGAAAAATGGGCACAACATACCAATTACGGTGGCTAAAATACATAATGCCGACATCAATTAAATGTTGGTGAGGATGTGGAGCCACAGGAACTCCCATTCACCACTGGAGGGAATGCACAATGGCGGGTTGGAAAGCCCTCACAGTTTTCTTACAAAGCCAAAGGTCGTCTTGGTTATCAAGTGCTCTATAACAGAAATGCCACAAGTGGGTGTCTTTAATGAAAACAAATTTATTTTCTCACTGTTGAAGAGTCTAGAAGTCCAAAGTCAGGGTACTGGCTGGAGAGGAAGGTTTTCTCTCTCTGTAGGCTCTGGGGTAAGGTCCTTGTTCCCTGGTGATCTTCATGTGGTGTGGCATCTATCTTCTCCCATCTCTGCTTGCTTCTCTATGCCTAATCTGCTCTTTTTATATGTCAAAGGCGATTGCCTTAAAATACACCCTACACTGTTATGGCCTCTTAACAAAGAAATCCCATTCTTAAATGAGAGTATAACCACAGGTATACTCATCACTGTCAAGTCAATTCCGACTTATAGCAACCTTACAAGACAGAGTAGGACTGACTCAAGGGTTTTAAGGCTGTAATCTTTGTGGAAGCAGACTGCCCCATCTTTCTCCTGTGGAGCAGCTGGTGGGTTTGAACCACCAACATTTTGGTGAACAGCTGAGCACTTAATCACTTTCCCACCAGGTAAGGGGGTTAGGATTTAAAACACATGTTTAGGGGGACACAATTCAACCCACAACAGCATATGATCCAACAATCACTCTCCTTCATTTACCAACATTGAAAGCCTATGTTCACACAAAAACATGCACACAGTGTTTATGTGAGGGTTTCTTATCTGTAGTTCTCATCAGTGTGGTGGCTGAATGCATCTCTCTGTCTCCTTCCTGAGCCATCAGCAACCATGGTGCACCCCCTGCTTCCTTCTGCGGGGTGACCTTGTCTCCCGGGATGGACCCTGGGCACACAGAAGGCACTCATGCTCCTGTCCTGTAAAACGCTGGACTCCTAGGCTGCCTCCAAACGCCCAGCCTTGCTCACTCTGCAATCAGAGCTCCAAGGACATTGGCATTGCCCAGGACACACACCAAGCCCTCCAGAGTGCCCACTGAGGCCCCTTTCCCTGGGTGGGGGCAGGCAACCCCACCCACCGACAGCTCCCGCTAAGGATCAAGATCAAACTACCAACTCTTTTCTTGGTCTCTCTAACCAAGAAAATCAACCTTATTTAAAGGCTGAAGGTGGTTACTTACCTAAGGGCTACAAAGCTGGTTCTGACCACTTCCTTCACAAATCCTGGAGAAACCATTTGTTTTTGGGCCTCAACCAAAATGAATACTAAAAACATTTTGTTTAGCATTCTGTGATTTTTAGCAAAGACAGGTTAGTGAAGGGTATATACATTATTGAAGAGAAATGTGGATCTCTCCTAATCAAGAAATGCCTTACAAAAAAATACAGAGGACGTAAAATCTTACCTGTGCTCAGATACCTTTCTGCTATATGCATGACTGTGTATGAACGTGTCCATTGCTGCTTAAAGCACTAATGGAATGTGATTATTGAAACAGTGAGGAGCTACCGTAAGGGATCATGAAGACTAAGCAGATACTGTGGGAATACACCATCCAATCCAAATAACTGCACCACAAAGATCAAACCAGTAGCTATGGAGTCAATTCCGCCTCATGGTGCCCCCGTGTGTGTCAGAGTAGAACTGTGCTCCGCAGAGTTTTCCCTGGCTGATTTTTCAGGAGCAGATTGCCAGATCTTTCTTCTGGGGTGCCCCTGGGTCAACTCAAATCTCCAAGCTTTCGGTTAGCAGCCCAGTGCCTTAACCGTTTACCCCACCCAGGGCCTGCAGAAAATTCCTGTTCCCGTGAAGATGCCCCAAGTACTGAAGGTAAAATATGTTCTGAGAAGGATTTCCACTTCGGTGTCTGCACCAGTGATCAGTTTAATGTCTATTTCTCTTCAGTTCTGGTACTGGGGAATATTCTGCCTATTGCCCCGTTTTCTTACTGTGCTGTTGATTTCCTGGACACAAAGCCTACACAGAATTGATTCCTAAGTTCTTCGGCTGAGAGTTTCCCAGCTCCTGTTGCAGGGTTCATGACTAAGGGCAAGCATCTCTCTGGGGAGGAATGCCCTCCAAACCCAGCGGTCAGGTCAGAGGCTCACCATGCCTCACCTCGCAGCTTGGGGAGATCCATTTCTGGAAGCAAAGTTATGTGACTCGATGGAGGAGTCTGGCTCCCTGCCCAGGTTCTGTACCCCCAAGTATTGCCCTAATTCCTTTGATTCAGAGTGTCTGAGGGGAATTACTCCTAATTTGCAATAAGCCCCCCAGGAAACTGCTAATCTCGCAGGCTCTGATCCTCCCCTGTGAGCCCAGGAACTGCTGGCACTTGCCATCTGCTCTAAGGCACACACTTCCTGACTCCGACTCATGGCGACCTCTTATGTTACAGAGTAGAACTGCTCCATGGGGACTTCTTGGCTGCAATCTGTCACATCGGGCCTCTAGGAGTAGAAATCGACTTGATGGCAGCTAACAACAACAATCTTTATGGAAGCAGGTCGCCTAGCCTATCTTCCACGGCAGTGCTGGGTTACTTCGAACCACCAATCTTAAGATAAGCAGCCAAATGCCAAGTGTTTCCACCAGGAAGAGACCTTACATAGAAGAGGAATTTCATGTCCTCCCAGTGCTCCCCCAGGGAGTGGACAGGGCTGGCTCTGCAAAGCCACTCAGGCCTCCCTGTCATTTACAAAAATGCTTACTTCTGCCACCAGGAAAATTCATCTGGCTTCGTTGGAGGGCGTGAACCTGGCTGGACCGCTGACAACATCAGTGATAATTTTATAGCCTGGAACACTCTGATTTCTGTTTGCAGACCTAATGAGGGTTTTATACCTAATTCCCCCGAGGACAGTTGTTCAGGGAACCTGCGGTATAATCCACAGTTTTCATCTTGTAAAAGTCATTCTCTCACTGCCTTTTTTAATTTTTATCCGAGTGATAATGTTATAAGATATCACCTATGATACAGATTCAAAAACTCGGCCTTTCTGACTCATAGTGACTGAATAGGAGAGAATATAATCGTCCCGTAGGGTTTCCAAGGCTGTGATCTTTACAGAAGCAGACTGCCCCATGTTTCTCCTGCAGCGTGGCTGGGGGGCTCAACCTTATGGTTAGTAGCCAGGTGCTTAAGCACTGCACCACCAGGGCTCCTTGTGACACAGATAACATGGGAAAAAGAAACAGCTTCTTGCCCCTTGTCTCCCCAACCCCAGTGACCCCGCCCCCCACCATGGGCAGCTCCTTTTAGGATTTCTTTTTCTAGTTCTTCTGGGGCTTCCCTGCATATCTTTGAATCAATCAGGGAATACTGAGATTCTCAGCCTAAGGCAGCATTCATTGATTTGGTAAGAAGGAAATTACCCTCTCCAACTCCATCTTCCGTCCCATATTTGCTACTTAACATTTTATTTATTTCATAACTGTGAATAATACACTTAATAGCCTTTTTATCAGTGGTAGAATTCTCACCTTCCACGCGGGAGACCCGGGTTTGATTCCCAGCCAAGGTACCTCATATGCGGCCCCCACCTGTCATCCCCCAGTGCAGGCTTGACTGTTGCTGTGTGGGCTGCTGAACAGGCTTCAGTGGAGCTTCCAGGCGAAGACAGACTAGGAAGAGAGGCCTGGTGATTTGCTTCTGAAAATTAGCAAATGAAAACCCTATGGATCACAATGGTCCAGCCGTACAGGATCATGGTTTAGTTTTGTTGTGCCACCAGGAGCTGAGGCTGACCCGACAGCAGCTAACAACACCAACGTACTCCACATGTCCTTTCACGTCCCCGTTATCTCATCTCTGTCCCCTGCTTTCACCTCTCATTTTGTATCAGACTCTTTTTTCCTAAACCTTATCTCTACCTCAGCAAAAAAAAAAAAAAAAAAAAAACACTTGCGTCAGTTCCGACTCAGTAGATCTGTCCCATACAGTTTCTAAGGAACAGCTGGTGGATTTGAACTGCCGACCTTTCGGATAGTAGCCAAACTCTTAACCACTGCACAACCAGGGCCCCAAGGCTACCCTGCCAAGTTTGTCAATATTTACATTCTGTCTTGCAGCTATCACCAAAATGTTCCTGCTTTGTCCTTGGATTGGCTCTGAAAGTAGAAAATCAATATGTAGTTTATATTATTAGGACTATGTAAACAATGTTTAATACCTGGCCAACGGCGAGTGGGGTTGAAATTTCCCTTTGGGTTCAAAGTCACGATTGCTGGGCCATGCAAAGAAAAATCTTCCCAAAATCAAAGTTAAAAGCAGTTTTTCTCTCTCTCTCTCCCTCTCTCTCTCTCTTTAACTTTTACTTACATTCATGCGACGTTAGGCTGTGTGGTGGTTAATGTTGTGTGTCAGCCTGGCTAGGCTGTGATTCTCAGTGGTTTGGCAGACACTGGACTGGCTGCTCTTCCATAATGGAATAGAATGTAATCACTTTCCATGATGTGAACTGATGTGAGCAGCAATCAGTTAAAAGGGGAGTTTCCTTGGGGATGTGGCCTGCCTCCAGTATGTAAATGGTGAAGCTCTTTCTCCCCCTACCCACCCCTGTATCCCCTTTCTCTTTCTTCTCCACCCTGCACTCTCCTCCTTGCCTGACCTCAGGTTCCTGGACATAAGCCTGTAGAGGTCTCTGGCCTGCCACCTGACCCGCAGATTTTAGGTCATCAGCAGCCACAAGCCCGCGAGCAGACCTGATCCTTAGCGTGCCCGATGGCTTCCAAGCGATGAAGAATGACAACAAGGTTCTCACACACAGCTAGGCCAACACCTAATCAATTTCAAACTCTAACTTGAATGATTGGAAAATGTCATAGAAACTACCGGTCTCCGCTGTCCAGGTCAACATCCGGTCTGGAGGCATTAGGAATATAAGCCACATGTTATTGTTATTTTTACATGCCAAAGAGTCGGTTCCGGCTCGTAGGGACCCTACGTACAACAGAATGAAACACTGCCCGGTCCTGCTACGTCCTTACAATTGTTGATTTGCTTGAGCCCATTGTTGAAGCCACTGTGTCAATCCACCTCTTTAAGGCTCTTCCTCTTTTCCATTAACCCTGTACTTTACCAAGTATGATTTCCTTCTCCAGGAACTGATCCCTCCTGAAAACATGTCCAAAGTATGTAAGCGCAGTCTTGCCATCCTTACTTCGAACAGAGCATTCTGGTTGTACTTCTTTCAAAATAGATTTGTTCATTCTTTTGGCAGTCCTTGGTATATTCAATATTCTTTGCCAGCACCACAATTTGAAGGTGTCAATTCTTCTTCGGCCTTCCTTATTCATTGTCCAGCTTTCACATGCATATGATGTGATTGAAAATACCATGGCTTGGGTCAGGCACACCTTAGTCTTCAAGGTGACATCTTTGTTTTTCAGCACTTTAAAGAAGTCTTTTGTAGCAGATCTGCCCAATGCAATGGGTCCTTTAATTTCTTGACTGCTGCTTCCATGGCTATTGATTATGGATCTAAGTAAAATGACATCCTTGACAACTTCAATCTTTTCTCCTTTTATCATGATGTTGCTCATTGGACCAGTTGTGAGGATTTTTGTTTTCTTCATGTTGAGGGGCAATCCATACTGAAGGCTGTGGTCTTTGATCTTCCTTAGTAAGTGTTTCAAGTCCTCTTCACTTTCAACACGCAAGGTTGTGTCATCTGCATAACGCAGGTTGTTAATGAGTCTTCCTCCAATCCTGATGCCCCGTTCTTCTTTATATAGTCCAGCTTCTTGGATTATTTGCTCAGCATACAGTTTGAATAGTTATGGTAAAAGGATACTACCCTGACGCACACCTTTCCTGATGTTAAACCACTCAGTATCCCCCTGTTCTTTCTGAACAACTGCCTCTTGATCTATGTACAGGTTTCCCATGAGCACAATTAAGTGTTCTGGAATTCCTATTCTTCACAATGTCATCCGTAATTTGTTATGATCCACACAGTCGAATGCCTTTGCGTAGTCAATAAAACTCAGGTAAACATCCTTCTGGTATTCTCTGCTTTCAGCCAGGATCCATCTGACATCAGCAATGATATCCCTGGTTCCACATCCTCTTCTGAATCTGACCTGAGCTTCTGGCAGTGCTCTGTTGATATATTGCTACAGCCGCTTTTGAATGATCTTCAGCAAAATTTTGCTTGCGTGAGATATTAATGATATCGTTCTGTGATTTTTGTATTCTGCTGGATCACCTTTCGTGGGAATAGGCATAAATATTGATCTCTTCCTGTCGGTTGGTCAGGAAGCTGTCTTCCATATTTCTTGGCATAGACGAGGGAGCACTTCCAGTGCTACAAGCATTTGTTCAAACATCTCACTTGATATTTCCTCAATTCCTGGAGCCTTGTTTTTCACCAATGCTTTCAGTGTGGCTTGGATTTCTTCCTTCAGTACCATCGGTTCCTGATCATATGCTACCTCTTCACATTGTTGACCATCAACTAATTCTTTTGGGTGTAATGACTCTGTATATTCCTTCCATCTTCTTTTGATTCTTGCTGCATCATGTAATGTTTTCCCCAATGACTCCTTCACTATTGCAACTTGAAGCTTGAATTTTTTCCGTTCTTTCAGCTTGAGAGATGTTCTTCCCTTTTGGTTTTCTATGTCCAGCTCTTTGCACATGTCATTATAATACTTTACTTTGTTTTCTCAAGCCAGCCTTTAAAATCTTCTGTTTAGTTCTTTTACTTCATCATTTCTTCCTTTTGCTTTAGCTGCTCGACGTTCAAAAGCAAGTTTCAGAGTCTCTTCTGACGTCCATCTTGGCCTTTTCTTCCTTTCCTGTCTTTTCAGTGACCTCTTGCTTTCTTCAGGTATGAGGTCCTTGGTGACATCCCACAACTTGTCTGGTTTTCAGTTATTAGTGTTCAAGGTGTCAAACCTGTTCTTGAGATGTCACTAAATTCAGGTGGAATGTACTCAATGTCGTATTTGGCTCTCGTGGACTTGCTCAGATTTTCTTCAGTTTCAGCTTGAACTTGCATATGAGCAATTGATGATTTGTTCCACAGTCAGCCCCTGGCCTTTTTCTGACTGATGATATTGAGCTTTTCCATCGTCTCTTTCCACAGATGTCGTCGATTTGATTCCTTTGTGTTCCACCTGGTGAGGTCCATTTTTTTTTTATTAACTTTTATTAAGCTTCAAGTGAACATTTACAAATCCAATCAGTCTGTCATATATAAGTTTACATACATCTTACTCCCTACTCCCACCTGCTCTTCCCCTATTGAGTCAGCCCTTTCAGTCTCTCCTTTCGTGACAGTTTTGCCAGCTTCCCTCTCTCTCTATCCTCCCATTCCCCCTCCAGACAAGAGCTGCCAACACACTCTCCAGTGTTCACCTGATTTAATTAGCTCACTCTTCATCAGCATCTCTCTCCCACCCGCTGACCAGTCCCTTTCATGTCTGATGAGTTGTCTTCGGGGATGGTTCCTGTCCTGTGCCGACAGAAGGTCTGGGGAGCATGGCCGCCGGGATTCCTCTAGTCTCAGTCAGACCATTAAGTATGGTCTTTTTATGAGAATTTGGGGTCTGCATCCCACTGATCTCCTGTTCCCTCAGGAGTTCTCTGTTGTGCTCCCTGTCAGGGCAGTCATCAATTGTGGCCGGGCACTAACTAGTTCTTCTGGTCTCAGGGTGATGTAGGTCTCTGGTTCATGTGGCCCTTTCTGTCTCTTGGGCTCCTCGTTGTCGTGTGACCTTGGTGTTCTTCATTTTCCTTTGCTCCAGGTGGGTTGAGACCAATTGATGCATCTGAGACGGCCACTTGTTAGCCTTTAAGACCCCAGACGCCACATTTCAAAGTGGGATGCAGAATGTTTTCATAATAGAATTATTTTGCCAATTGACATAGAAATCCCCTCAAACCATGTTCCCCAGACCCCCCACCCCTGCTCCGCTGACCTTTGAAGCATTCATTTTATTCCGGGAACTTCTTTGCTTTTGGTCCAGTCCAATTGAGCTGACCTTCCATGTATTGAGTGTTGTCTTTCCTTTCACCTAAAGCAGTTCTTATCTACTGATTAATCAATAAAAAGCCCTCTCCCTCCCTCCCTCCCCCCTTCGTAACCACAAAAGTATGTGTTCTTCTCAATTTTTGCTATTTCTCAAGATCTTGTAATAGTGGTCTTATACAATATTTGTTCTTTTGCCTCTAATTTCGCTCAGCATAATGTCTTCCAGGTTCCTCCATGTTATGAAATGTTTCACAGATTCGTCACTGTTCTTTATCGATGCGTAGTATTCCATTGTGTGAATATACCACAATTTATTTACCCATTCATCCATTGATGGACACCTTGGTTGCTTCCAGCTTTTTGCTATTGTAAACAGAGCTGCAATAAACATGGGTGTGCATATATCTGTTTGTGTGAAGGCTCTTGTATCTCTAGGGTATATTCCGAGGAGTGGGATTTCTGGGTTGTATGGTAGTTCTATTTCTAACTGTTTAGGATAACGCCAGATAGATTTTCAAAGTGGTTGTACCATTTTACATTCCCACCAGCAGTGAATAAGAGTTCCAATCTCTCCGCAGCCTCTCCAACATTTATTATTTTGTGTTTTTTGGATTAATGCCAGCCTTGTTGGTGTGAGATGGAATCTCGTCGTAGTTTTATTTTGCATTTCTCTAATGGCTAATGATCGAGAGCATTTTCTCATGTATCTGTTAGCTGCCTGAATATCTTCTTTAGTGAAATGTGTGTTCATATCCTTTGTCCACTTCTTGATTGGGTTGTTTGTCTTTTTGTGATTGAGTTTTGACAGAATCATGTAGAGATCAGGCGCTGGTCTGAGATGTCATAGCTGAAAATTCTTTCCCAGTCTGTAGGTGGTCTTTTTACTCTTTTGGTGAAGTCTTTAGATGAGCATAGATGTTTGATTTTTAGGAGCTCCCAGTTATCGGGTTTCTCTTCATCATTTTTGGTAATGTTTTGTATTCTGTTTATGCCTTGTATTAGGGCTCCTAGGGTTGTCCCTATTTTTTCTTCCATGACCTTTATCGTTTTAGTCTTTACGTTTAGGTCTTTGATCCACTTGGAGTTAGTTTTTGTGCATGGTGTGAGGTATGGGTCCTGTTTCATTCTTTTGCAAATGGATATCCAGTTATGCCAGCACCATTTGTTAAAAAGACTATCTTTTCCCCAATTTACTGACACTGGTCCTTTGTCAAATATCAGCTGCTCATACGTGGATGGATTTATATCTGGATTCTCAATTCTGTTCCATTGGTCTGTGTGCCTGTTGTTGTACCAGTACCAGGCTGTTTTGACTACAGTGGCTGTATAATAGATTCTGAAATCATGTAGAGTGAGGCCTCCCACTTTCTTCTTCTTTTTCAGTAATGCTTTGCTTATCCGGGGCTTCTTTCCCTTCCATATGAAATTGGTGATTTGTTTCTCTATCACTTTAAAAAATGACATTGGAATTTGGATCGGAAGTGAGTTATATGTATAGATGGCTTTTGGTAGAATAGACATTTTTACTATGTTAAGTCTTCCTATCCATGAGCAGGGTATGTTTTTCCACTTAAGTATGTCCTTTTGAATTTCTCGTAGTAGAGCTTTGTAGTTTTCTCTGTATAGGTCTTTTACATCCTTGGTAAGATTTATTCCTAAGTATTTTATCTTCTTGGAGGCTACTGTGAATGGTATTGATTTGGTTATTTCCTCTTCGATGTTCTTTTTGTTGATGTAGAGGAATCCAAGTGATTTTTGTATGTTTATTTTATAACCTGAGACTCTGCCAAACTCTTCTATTAGTTTCAGTAGCTTTCTGGAGGATTCCTTAGGGTTTTCTGTGTATAAGATCATGTCATCTGCAAATAGTGATAGCTTTACTTCCTCCTTGGCAATCCGGATACCCTTTATTTCTTTGTCTAGCCTAATTGCCCTGGCTAGGACTTCTAGCACGATGTTGAATAAGAGCGGTGATAAAGGGCATCCTTGTCTGGTTCCCGTTCTCAAGGGAAATGCTTTCAGGTTCTCTCCATTTAGAGTGATATTGGCTGTTGGCTTTGCATAGATGCCCTTTATTATGTTGAGGAATTTTCCATCAATTCCTATTTTGGTGAGAGTTTTTATCATAAATGGGTGTTGGACTTTGTCAAATGCCTTTTCTGCATCAATTGATAAGATCATGTGGTTTTTATCTTTTGTTTTATTTATGTGATGGATTACATTAATGGTTTTTCTGATATTAAACCAGCCTTGCATACCTGGTATAAATCCCACTTGATCATGGTGAATTATTTTTTTGATGTGTTCTTGGATTCTATTGGCTAGAATTTTGTTGAGAATTTTTGCATCTATGTTCATGAGGTATATAGGTCTGTAATTTTCTTTTTTTGTAATGTCTTTACCTGGTTTTGGTATCAGGAAGATGGTGGCTTCATAGAATGAGTTGGGTAGTATTCCGTCCTTTTCTATGCTTTGAAATACCTTCAGTAGTAGCGGTGTTAACTCTTCTCTGAAAGTTTGGTAGAACTCTGCAGTGAAGCCGTCCGGACCAGGGCTTTTTTTTTGTTGGGAGTTTTTTGATTACCGTTTCAATCTCTTTTTTTGTTATGGGTCTATTTAGTTGTTCTACTTCTGAATGCGTTAGTTTAGGTAGGTAGTGTTTTTCCAAGAATTCATCCATTTCTTCTAGGTTTTCAAATTTGTTAGAGTACAATTTTTTGTAGTAATCTGAAATGATTCTTTTAATTTCATTTGGTTCTGTTGTGATGTGGTCCTTCTCGTTTCTTATTCGGGTTATTTGTTTCCTTTCCTGTATTTCTTTAGTCATTCTAGCTGATGGTTTATCAATTTTGTTAATTTTTTCAAAGAACCAGCTTTTGGCTTTGTTAATTCTTTCAATTGTTTTTCTGTTCTCTAATTCATTTAGTTCAGCTCTAATTTTTATTATTTGTTTTCTTCCGGTGCCTGATGGGTTCTTTTGTTGCTCACTTTCTGTTTGTTCAAGTTGTAGGGACAGTTCTCTGCTTTTGGCTCTTTCTTCTTTTTGTATGTGTGCATTTATTGATATAAATTGGCCTCTGAGCACTGCTTTTGCTGTGTCCCAGAGGTTTTGATAGGAAGTATTTTCATTCTCGTTGCATTCTAAGAATTTCCTTATTCCCTCCTTGATGTCTTCTATAACCCAGTCTTTTTTCAGGAGGGTGTTTTTCAGTTTCCAAGTATTTGATTTCTTTTCCCTAGTTTTTCTGTTATTGATTTCTAGTTTTATTGCCTTGTGGTCTGAGAAGATGCTTTGTAATATTTCGATATTTTGGACTCTGCAAAGGTTTTTTTTATGACCTAATATGTAGTCTATTCTAGAGAATGTTCCATGTGCGCTAGAAAAAAAAGTATACTTTGCAGCGGTTGGATGGAGAATTCTGTATAAGTCAATGAGGTCAAGTTGGTTGATTGTTGTAATTAGGTCTTCCGTGTCTCTATTGAGCTTCTTACTGGATGTCCTGTCCTTCTCCGAAAGTGGTGTGTTGAAGTCTCCTACTATAAATGTGGAGGTGTCTATCTCACTTTTCAGTTCTGTTAAAATTTGGTTTATGTATCTTGCAGCCCTGTCATTGGGTGCATAAATATTTAATATGGTTATGTCTTCCTGATCAATTTTCCCTTTTATCATTATGTAGTGTCCTTCTTTATCCTTTGTGGTGGATTTAAGTCTAAAGTCTATTTTGTCAGA
The DNA here is from genome assembly GCF_030014295.1 of Loxodonta africana. Lineage (NCBI taxonomy): Eukaryota > Metazoa > Chordata > Mammalia > Proboscidea > Elephantidae > Loxodonta > Loxodonta africana. The sequence continues at coordinate 112,902,940 of NC_087350.1, forward strand.
AATTAATATTGCTACTCCTTTTTTGCTTATTGTTTGCTTCATATATTTTTTTCCATCCTTTGACTTTTAGTTTGTTTGTGTCTCTAAGTCTAAGGTGTGTCTCTTGTAGGCAGCATATAGACGGATCGTGTTTCTTTATCCAGTCCGTGACTCTCTGTCTCTTTATTGGTGCATTTCGTCCATTTACATTCAGTGTAATTATAGATAAATAAGTTTTTAGTGTTGTCATTTTGATGCCTTTTCATGTGTGTTGTTGGCAATTTCATTTTTCCACATAGTTTTTTGTGTTGAGACGTTTTTCTTAGTAAATTGTGAGATTCTCATTTTCATAGTGTTTGACTTTATGTTAGTTGAGTCGTTACGTTTTTCTTGGCTTTTATCTTGAGTTATGGAGTTGTTATACCTTTTTGTGGTTACCTTATTATCTACCCCTATTTTTCTAAGTAAAAACCTAACTTGTATTGTTCTATATCGCCTTGTATCACTCTCCATCTGGCAGTTCAATGCCTCCTGTATTTAGTCCCTCTTTTTGATTATTGTGATCTTTTACCTATTGACTTCCATGATTCCCTGTTACGTGTATTATTATTATTATTTTTAATTAATCTTAATTTGTTTGTTTTTGTGATTTCCCTATTTGAGTTGATATCAGGACATTCTGTTTTGTGACCTTGTATTGTGCTGGTACCTGATATTATTGGTTTTCTGACCAAACAATATCCTTTAGTATTTCTTGTAGCTTTGGTTTGGTTTTTGCAAATTCTCTAAACTTGTGTTTATCTGTAAATATCTTAATTTCGCCGTGATATTTCAGAGAGAGTTTTGCTGGATATATGATCCTTGGCTGGCAGTTTTTCTCCTTCAGTGCTCTGTATATGTCGTCCCATTCCCTTCTTGCCTGCATGGTTTCTGCTGAGTAGTCTGAACTTATTCTTATTGATTCTCCCTTGAAGGAGACCTTTCTTTTCTCCCTGGCTGCTTTTAAAATTTTCTGTTTATCTTTGGTTTTGGTGAGTTTGATGATAATATGTCTTGGTGTTTTTCTTTTTGGATCAATCTTAAATGGGGTTCGATGAGCATCTTGGATGGATATCCTTTCTTCTTTCATGATGTCAGGGAAGTTTTGTGTCAGGAGTTCTTCAACTATTTTCTCTGTGTTTTCTGTCCCCCCTCCCTGTTCTGAGACTCCAATCACACGCAAGTTATCCTTCTTGATAGAGTCCCACATGATTCTTAGGGTTTCTTCATTTTTTTAAATTCTTTTATCTGATTTTTTTTCAGCTATGTTGGTGTTGATTCCCTGGTCCTCCAGATGTCCCAGTCTGCATTCTAATTGCTCGAGTCTGCTCCTCTGACTTCCTATTGCGTTGTCTAATTCTGTAATTTTATTGTTAATCTTTTGGATTTCTACATGCTGTCTCTCTATGGATTCTTGCAATTTATTAATTTTTCCACTATGTTCTTGAATAATCTTTTTGCGTTCTTCAACAGTTTTATCAGTGTGTTCCTTGGCTTTTTCTGCAGTTTGCCTTATTTCGTTTGTGATGTCCTTAAGCATTCTGTAAATTAGTGTTTTATATTCTGTATCTGATAATTCCAGGATTGTATCTTCATTTGGCAAAGATTTTGATTCTTTTGTTTGGGGGATTGTAGAAGCTGTCATGGTCTGCTTCTTTATGTGGTTTGATGTGGACTGCTGTCTCCGAGCCATCACTGGGAAACTCGTTTTTCCAGAAAATCCGCTGACTGGGACGCTGGCTCCAGGCTCTGAAAACAATCGCTGCTTCCCCGTATTTGTTTGTTTTCTGTCTCTAAATCTGTGTTTGTTGTTCAGGGTTCATAGATTGTTATGTACTTGATCGATTCACTTCTTTTTCCGAGTCTTTGTTGCAAGAGGGATCCGAGGTAGCGTCTACCTAGTCCGCCATCTTGGCCCCACCTCCCGCATCCTGCTTTTTAAGATTTTAAAGAGGCCTTTTGCAGTAGATTGGCCCAATGCAATACGTCTTTGATTTCTTCACTGCTGATTCCATGGACGCTGATTGTGGATCCAAGTAAACTGAAATGCTTGACAACTTCAGACGTTTCTCCATTTATCGTGATGTCACTTATTGGCCCAGTTGTGAGGATTTTTGTTCTCTCTGTGCTGAGGTGTAATCCATACTGAAGGCCGTGGTCTTTGATCTTCATCAGTAAATGCTTCAAGTCCTCTTCACTTTTGGCAAGCAAGGTTGTGTCATCAACATATCACAGGTTGAATGAGTCTTCCTCCATTGCAAGGAAGTTTATTTTCATTATGTTGGGGTGTAATCCATTGCCTCACTACAATTAGCTCACTCTCCTGACACCCATGACCACCACGAGTTCAAGGCAAAAGGCCATTGTGGTAGATGGGCTCCGTCTGTCTGTAGGAAGGCTGGGTGGCTTCCACTCTCTAAGTTACTGAGTCCTCAGGAGCCAGTTCGATTTGAGGGCTCCATGGGGAAATAAATTCATTCCTTGAAGACCGACATGTCATCAAATTACAGGGACATAAAGCCAGCTACTGTGGAGGTAGTTCCAGACACCGGAAGGATTAAATGGAGGTTCTTGGAGATCAACTTCCTCTTTGCCTTGGAAGATGTTTGCCTCTTCTCTTGTTTATTTGGGGTATCTCAGAGAAGCAAAAGTAAACCCAGCATTCTGCTAGAGGTGTACACCAGAGAGTCCTGCTGGGAGGGGGGATGGCTAGAGCTGCGAATGTGAGCCTGGAGAGGCTCACCCAGCCCCGATCTTGGGCTCTGTAAGTCACCAGTACTCTTAAGAACCCATTGTTGTGGCCAGTGTGTATTTTGAGTGCTTTCCAACATTGGGGCTCAACTTCCAGCGCTACATTGGGCAATATTCTGTTCTGATCCACAGGGTCTTCACTGACTAATTTTGAGATGCAACTCAAAAGGCAAATGGGAATGATATGACTGAGCCCAAAGGGACCGCCTTCAAGAGAAGCCAATGGAGTTGACACCTAGAATTAGGAGAATTAGGAGACTATCCATGTAAGGCCACTCGGGCAGGAATTTTCTAGGGTATGAAGCACCCATTTGTTAGTCTGTTGTACTACGGTGGCTTGCATGTTGTTGTGATGTTGGAAGCTATGTCACTGGTATTTCAAATACTAGCAGGGCCACCAATGATGGACTGGTTTCAGTGGAGCTTCCAGGCTAAGAGAGACCAGGAAGAAAGGTCTGATGATCTACACCTGAAAATTAGCCAGTGAGGTCCCTATGGATCACAATAGGATACTGTTCAATATAGTGTTGGATAGCCCCCTAGGATGAAAGGCTCTCAAAATTCACAGTGGCTACAGCAATGAATTCAAGAATACCAAGGATCATGAATATCATGCAGGATTAGGCACCATTTCATTCTGTCGTGTGTGGGATTGCCAAGAGTTGGAGCTGACTTGATGGCAACTAACAAAAACCAAAGTGTAGAACCTGCTACTGAGTGTAATGTTGACAAACAAAGAGAACAGAGGTTAAGTGGTCAGGATTGAGAGGGTCTACCAGGGGCTCACAAGGACCTGAATGTTAGTGTTCTTAGGTGCCATCCAGTTGGTTCTGACTGGAGTGACACCTATGGACAACAGAATGAAACACTGCCTGGTCCTGTGCCATCCTCACAATCATTGCTATGTTTAAACCCATTACTGCAGCAACTGTAGGGTCTTCCTTTTTTTGCTGACCCTCTACCAAACATGATGTCCTCCTCAAGGGACCGATCCCTCCGGATAATATGTCCAAAGTACACAAGACAAAGTCTTGCCATCCTCACTTCTAAGGAGCATTCTGGCTGTACTTCTTCCAAGACACATTGGTTCGTTATTCTGGCAGTCCATGCCATATTCAATATTCTTCGCCAACACCATAATTTAGATACTTCAATTCCTCTTCAGTCTTACTTGTTTATTGCCCAGCTTTCACCTGCATATAAGACTGCGACCTTTAGCTCTGTTTTCTCTCCTTCTCTTTTTTATTGTAGTGAAAACATACACCCCAAAGCATCAGCCGACAAAACATTCACGTTAACAACCCAATGACATAAATGACATCAAACCTCATGCACAGCCAGCTATCTTTTGAGCTGCTATTTGAGAGAAGAAGAACTTTACAGAGACCTATGTATTCAGCTGCACCATACAGACAAAAAAAGCTTATTGCTGGCTAATTTCTTTACAGAACAAATTTGAATATTCAAGATACAGGATAACTCGCTTCAAATTTGTCTAATCCAAGGAAGTTAACCAAGTCAAAAATCCACTGCCTTCAAGTTGATTCTGACTCATAGCGACCCCATAGGTTTTCCGAGGCTGTAAATCTTCATGGAAGCAGGCTACCACATCCTTCTCCCTCAGAGATGCTGGTGGTTTTCAACTGCTGACCTTTTGGTAAGCAATCAATCGCTTTAACCACTGTGCCACCAGGGCTCCTTAAACAAGTTAAGTGGCTTTTATGTTCATATCAGTTGAATGAATTTATAATGGATGCTGACTTGTTAGGCAGAACCATCCAAACTGAGGCCTGGGGAAGATTTGTGGTTTGTCTTGTTATTTTTACCATTTCTTGACCCAGAGTGGCTACCTAACTGCTACCTACCTAAGCTTGTATCTAGCTAAGAAAGAAGGCACCAGCAACAAAAAAGAACAGTTACTACAACTGGTCCAACAGCTAGACTTTAACTCACCATCGGCCAAGCTAGAATCGATAGGTATGCATGTATTGAAAACGAATACTGATCACATTGAGTCCCGTTTCTGAAAGTGAACCAAGCTACTAGCCTGGAGGAGGAAGATGACTCCCAGTAGAAACTCTGCACCTGCACAAATTTGATTTCAACAAGAACTTGCTTAACATTGACTAGATAATTATTGACACCATACATATGTTAGTGCCTGTGCATTTATACACGCTAGTGACAAAACTGCGTATATTAAAATAGAAAATAAAACAACTAATCCCATAGACAATCTTGTGAGCTCTTTGTAAAGATCACACTTTCTAGCACCAGTTAGAGAACACTTCATTTAAAAGGAAAAAATACCTAAAACCTAAGACATTCCAGTAACTACCCTAATCCTTAAATTCACATTATGTGTTTGAGAGTCACTACATTAGTTTGCTATTGCTGCTGTAACAAATTACGACAAACTTAGTGGCTTAAAACAAGGCAAATTTTCAAGGTTCATCATGTTGTGACAGGTATCAGGACTTCATTTTTCTCTATGGATAAATAATATTCTATTGTATGGTTTAGACCATATTTTGTTTATCGATTCATTTGTGGGTAGACACGTGGGTTGTTTCCACCATTTGACTATTGTGAATAACACTGCAATGAACATTCGTGTACAAGTATCTGTTTGAGTCCCTGATTTCAAGTCTTCTGGGTCTATACCCAGGAGTGGAATTTCTGGGTCATAAGGTGTCCAGCAAACCTGGTTGCTTTCTCAGAGATTCCTGAATCAAGGCAAAAGTAGACACTATTTGGCTCTGGGCAGCTTTGCGCATTTTAGTTTGTTTGTTTTTAATGAAGGCTGTATATTTGTACTTTATTATATTTATAACTACTCCATCTTGGGGGTTGTGCTGGTTCAGTGGTAGAATTCTCGCCTTCCATGTAGGAGACCTGGGTTCGATTTTCAGCCAATCCACCTCCTATGCCCCCACCACTCATCTGCCACTGGAGATGCTGAACAGGTTTCAGCAGAGATTCCAGACTAAGCCAGGCTAGGAAGAAAGGCCTGGCAACCTACTTCTGAAAATGTGCCAAAGAAAACCCCATGGATCACACAATCCAATCTGCGACTGTTCATGGGGATGGTGCGGGATCAGGCAATATTTCGTCCCAGTGGGCATGGGGTCACCATGAGTCAGGGGCTGACTCAACAGCAGCTAACAGCAAGCAAGAACAACCCCATATTGGAGGTTACTTCACAATGCACAGTCACTTGGGTATAGAATTAAAAACAAACAAAAAACCCAAACCTGTTGCCATGGACTCCATTCCGTCTCATGGCAACTCCATGTGTTACAGAGTATAGCTGTGCTCCACAGGGTTTGCTTGGTTGTAAACTCTACGGAAGTAGATTGCCGGGCCTTTCTTTTGAGATGCAGATCAGTGAGTTCAAATTGACAACCATTAGGTTAGTAGTCAATGCAGACCATTTGTGCCACCCAAAGACCTGGGGTCAGTGTGGGGTGAAGGGGTTCTCCTTGTCCAAAGGCACTGAGAGTCTAAAAGCTCACCATCTTTTTCAGAAGTGAAGCCAGTACCTATGACACCCATACCCCATTGCCCCTGGTAGTGAAGCATGAGAGGGGTGGAGGGCTGGTCATGACCCAAGGGACCTTCTCTGAGCGACATGGGGTCCTCCCCCCAATGGAGAATGATCAACTTCCAGAAGAGAAGGGAGGTGCCCAGCTTTGGTGCTGTTTGAAGGAGGGACGTGGCAAAGGGATCCCCTCCCTGGGAAGGAGTCTTCCTCTTAGAATCACGGGGAGGGTTGAAGCACAGAGAGGGGGAGACCTGCCTCAGTGGAGGTGGGGATGACAGTAGAATCCAGGAGAACTTCCTGGAGGAGGGGCAGTTTGCTTCCAGCTCTGAGAGCAGGCTAGGCCTGGATAGGAGTGGGCAGAGAGCCTCTCACAGGAGAACAGACCCAGCTCCTGGGCCCTCTCTACCTGGCACCCAACCCAGGCTCTCAGCATCCTGCCCTCCCTGTGGCCCAGGAACAAAGGTGATCTTGAGATTCAGGTGTTTCAGTTGGCCTGCAAGAATGATGGTGTTGCTCCAGGAGCAATTTGGGGCCTAGTTCTGGTTCAGGGAGGGGCTCAATGGGACTGAGAGGTGAGGCTTGGGCAGGAGGTGGGGAAGAACAGGGGCGTGGGTTCCTGATGCTGCTTCAGAGAGCAGGCCTGTGCCGGAGGGATAGTCAGTGTCTCCTGTGTCCCCAGGCTCTCCATGTCCACCTGACCCAATGTCTTGCTGCCACCCTGGGCAGAGTGATCCCAGGACACTAGACCCCATGTGGGTGGGGACACTGAGCTAGAAGAGGTGGTGGTGGAACAGCATGGGACCCAGCACAAAGACAGTATTTTGTGCCTACAAGAAGGGGAGGCATGCCACTTATACAGGCTGTCCCAGGCCACACAGGCCCCATTAGCACTGAGCCTCGCACAGGGGCCTGAATGCTCCGGGCAGTGTCTACCAGCATCCCTCATGCTAAGAAGGCTATGTGCTGTGCACCCCCTGAGCTGCCACCCAAGTCGACCCCAGTGTAAGGTCCTGGCCCTAGACCATGAGGCCAGGTACAGTCCTTGGCGGAACCTCGGGGTCCTCCTGAGAAATTAGGGCCTTTGCCCTGAATGTGGGTAGGGTGCCTCCTGAGTAAGCTTCATACCCCAGGGCCTGTTGAGGAAAAGAGGGGATAGGGAGTCTCCTTTGCTCACCACATCACCAGTTTAACTATAGGTCCTGGACCTTTGCTCCCTAGGATCCAAGAGAGCTGCTGCCTCCAGGACACCTGAACACAGGTGTGGAATAGAAGCTTTCTTGCCTGGGGCTGCAGTGCTAGTGCACAGTGGAGCAGAGACGGACAAGAGCATGGAGACAGATACATGGGAGAGAAAAGAGCATATTCATTAGAGAAAATAAAGCAGGGTACAGCCAGTGAGAGAGGGCTGGGGCCACTGGGTTGGGGTCAGGGGGCTCACTGAGGTGACATTTATATGTGACCAGAATGACAGGAGGGTCCAGATCTGCATGAGTCTGGGAACAGTGTGCCAGGCAGAAGGTACAGCTGGTGCAGAGATTGGGAGGCAGGGTGAGTTTGCGCAGAGAGGGGATTGGAAAGATGCCAGTGTGGCTGGAGTGAGCTGGGGAGAAGAGGAGAGAGGGAAGAGAAGGGCAAGTCTAGGTCCCAGGTGAGTTGGAGGAGCTATATCCTCCTCTGTGACATCACCCCAAAACATAGCAGCTCATGAAAACAAACTGATGATCTCACTGTCTCTGTGGACAGGAATGCTGCATGGCTCAGCTGATGACTCTGCCCCAAGTTCTCTCAGGAGGCTGGCGATGTGGTCTCAACTGAGGCTCAACTAGGGAGGATCCACTCCCTGCTCACTCTGTTGTGGGCAGGAGTCTTTCCTGTGAGTTGCTGGACTGGGGTCCTCAGTTCCTCTCTGTCGTTCAGGCCACATTAGCTCATTGTCACATGGGCATCATAGGGCAGGCCAAACATACCAGCTGCTTTCCAGGGGAAAGAGCGGAAAATGACAGTGAGAAAGAGGGAATGAGAGAGAGATGACAGAGAGAGCCAGGAGGCATTGCCCCTAATAGGGTCACTATGAGTTGAAATTCACTCTAAGGCACCTTGCAACCACAACAAGATTCCTGGGAAGCAAGTCCCTGAGTCCAGCCCACACTAGGGAAGAGGGTCCCACAGGATGTTGAGACCCAGAGGAGGGATTTTGGGGGACCGTCATGCAGGCTGCCCACCCCCTAGTCCAAGAGGAGGCACTGGGTCTGATTCTAAATAATGGAAGTTCTGGGAGGCTTTGTGCGGAGGGTAGGAATATCTGATGTTTGTTTAATTCTGCGCCTTGCTAGGGCAGAGTGGGAAACTAGGCCCAGAGGGGAAGTAACTTTCCTAAGCTCACAGCAGGAGAATCCCCCCTGTTTTGAGGTGTGCTCCATGCTGCTTCCCACCCCTGCTTGTAATTTGGCCGTCTCTGAGTTTGTGTATTAGCTACAGGTGACACCAGCCCACGGGTTTACAGGTGTTTTGTCACATACACCTGCTGACTTCCCTAGGAAGAAGTTGCTAGAATGATCCCCACTGTGTGCTAGGGAGACTGAGGAGGCACTGAGAAGCACAAAGACTTGTCTACAGTCACAAACTTATTAAGAGGGATGAACTGTGTCTGAACCCAGCTCGGTCTGCACAAAGCTGGGGCCCTGGCTGCACCCAGGCCTACCCCAGGTTCTGTGGGGGGACCTGCTGGTGGTGTCACTGTGCACAGTTCTAGAGATGGCATGTGGAGAGGTGAGCATTCAGCATCTCAGATGCAATTTTGGGGAGGACTTACCTTAGGTCAGGTACAGGTCAGGGGACCCAGGATATGACCTTACTTCCTTGGTGATGGAGTACATAGAACTTGGAATGCTGGTAACCAGGCACCCATATACTGGAGACAGCCCCCTTCCTTGCTCACTTGAGTGGAGACACTCGACCTAGAAAGATGTTTTCTTGTTGTTGCTCATCATCTTCCCTTGTGTCGAACCTTGAGAAACCCAGGAGTTCGACCCTTTCACGAAGGCTAAGACGTGGTCTCATCCCCCATCCCCGAAGGCTCTGGCCATTTACCAGAAAGAAACCGAAGGTAACACAGGGTGGCCCAGATGCCAATCCAGGCCAGGCCACCACTGTGATCCCACCTGGGCAGCCCCACTCCCCTCCTGACTGATTGGCAATAGGGTGGTGGGTGGGCCGAGTCTATCAGGTTTGGGTGTCTTTCAGACTGGGGCTGGGGTGGCACAGTTGGATACCTGCTTCACATCCTTGGTCCAACCAGCCTATCATATAGGACATTGAGATCTGTGTCTCTACCCAGGAGTCATAGTTCTGACCAGGGCTTTAGGTCGGGGGGATCACAGCCTGAGTCAGCACACTCACCTGGACCTTCTTGGAGCTCCAGCTCAACCTGTATGTGGCAGTCACCCCACAATCCTAGCTGTAGGCATTGACTGCCCATTGGTGACCTCGTGCCAGCCCAGCTGTTCCTAGATCCTGGTGCAATACTCAGAGGTCCATGTCTTCACCATTGCTCCTGAGTCCCCTCCTCCGCCTGCAATCTCTCCTCCTTCTTGGAATGTGGGAGGTGGAGAGGGGCTGCAGAGCATGGGGTGGCCCTGGTCACTGGATGTGGGCGAGGCTCCATGGTGTAGCCTCTGGCTGAACCTTCCCATATGCGGTGTAGACAGGGAAGTAGTAGCTCCTTGAAGGTCTAGGGGAAACAAGGGCCTGAAGGGGCAGAGATGGATGGTGGAGGCTTGGGGCAGCCCTTAATGCCCCCTGTACCACTGCTGGGCAATGTCTCTGCAGAAGCCCCCACAGGAGATCCGCGAGGAGAAGGAGGATGGCATTATCTACTCCGTCTACCCCAAGAAAGAGGCCAAGAATGGCTGGCGCAGGCTCTGGGTGAGTGTGCGTGGATAGGGTCACAAGCTTGGGCCCTGACATGACCAGATGGGACACTTGTGCCAGACCCCACCTGGAGATCCCTAGCTCCCTCCCAGGGATGTCTCTCTCAAGGGCCACGGTTCCCTCCCAAAGGAATCTGCCAAAACCCTTACCTTATTCCCCCAACTTGCCCTCCCCACACTGGCCAGGTACAGAGTCACTCTTTCTATATTTGTAGGACTATTAGAAAACAGTCTTTTATACTGTTTTCACTGGACATCAGCCTAGGTATCTTTTTGCATGTTGTTCCTGTTTTAGTGGTAAACTCTCAGGCCCAGGGCCGGGCAGGAGTCACCTGGGCTCTCCTTCCCCACCTTCTCCCAGCCTCTCACATCCTCATGCTTAGCAGACTTCTTTTACTCAAATGCACGGGGTTCAGGCTATGACACATTTTCTGCAACCTGCAATCTCAGGGAACACATCACCATGACCCCTCCAAATCAGGAGCTGTGTCCTGACTCAGCTGCAGAATGTTCCAGAAGGGTGGCCAGTTCCCACGGGCACTGGCGATCTCACTGCTGCTGGCCCTGTGCTGATTCCTTCTGCTGCCCTTTCAGCAGGGCTGCAGGAACCTCACGTGTGTCCTCACACACTGACCCACAGCAGGGCTACAGGAAACTCACGTGTGTCCTCACACACTGACCCACAGCAGGGCTGCAGGAACCTCACGTGTGTCCTCACACGCTGACCCACAACAGGGCTGCAGGAACCTCCCATGTGTCCTCACACACTGACCCACAGCAAGGCTGCAGAAACCTCACGTGTGTCCCCACACATTGACCAGGCAGGACAGACTCCCAGGGGCAGCATGCTGGGGCAAAGGATGTGCACATTCCAAGTTAGGATCCCCAGAGCCAGACTCCTTCCCAAACGAGCTGTCGCAGTCACATAGCCCAGCAGTCTGTGACGCTAGCTGGGTCCCTGCATCCGGCCTATTCTGGCTATTATGGTTCTTTTCCATTTTTGCCAATCTGCTGTCACATTGGCCACTGGAGCTGCAGGGTCGCTTTGAGGTGCTTTTGGCCCTGAGAAGCTGAGCCACCTCTCAGTCCTTTACCGGTCATTCATATATGCCCTCACTGTTTGGTCTGTTGAGATCCTTGATCCTGTGGGGGTCTTTCTCCCACTCAGGGATCTTCCGGCATTCACCTTTTGCTGAATCTACGACCACTATACCTTTAGCTTCTCAAAACCCCCCTTAATGTACAGAAAGGAAAATCTGTGCGTTGCTTTGCATTCAGAGGGGGTCTCATGGGTGTGTCCGCTCTGTGCACTGTCTCCAGCCTGGGAGGGAGCCAGCTTGCACCAGACCTTCCCCTCTGAATAAGGAGCAGAACAGGCCTCACCTGGCACACAGGGAACATCACGGAGCCCTAGCGTCCGACAGTTCTGGGCTCTGACCCCTTGACTATGAACAGACACTGGACAACAATAAGCTTGGTGTTCTCACCTCTACAGAGTGTTCTGTGAGGAGTCACAAGGATACTGGCCTTAATACCAAGCCAAGCCAAATTTGTTGCCGTGGAGTCCATTCGGACTCATAGTGACCCTATAGGACAGAACAGAACTGCCCCATAAGGTTTCCAAGCAGTGGCTTGTGGATTCGAACTGCAGAACATTTGGTTAGTAGCCAAACTCTTCAGAGCCACAGCGCCACCAGAGCTCCACTCAATACGCGGAAGTAATATAATTAACAAAATGACTTGAGCTTCCTAATATGTTTAATCATCTGCTCCTCCTGTTTTCTGTTGGGGGCATCTTGTCCCACATCCTGCCACAGGTCACAGACGTCTTGGACCCAGGTTTTCCTAGTGGTTCAGGGGGTGCCTCTGATGGTATGTCCCTCCACTCTCTCACCCCAGTGTGTATGTGGGTTGGACCAGGACCTAGATGAGTCCTGCGTGGTGAGGACCGTCAAGGCTGGATCGCTGGAGAAGCTGGTGGAGTACCTGGTGCCTGCCTTCACAGAGGGGGACTTGTCCTACATCGATATCTTTTTGGGAACCTATAGGACCTTTACCACCACCCATCAGGTCCTGGAAGTGTTGTTCCAAAGGTGAGTAGGCCACCCTGCACAGCCCAGTGGGAACTCAGCCCCTTAACCAGCTGTGAATCTGAGGAATGTCACTCACCTCTCTGTGACTCAGTTTGCTCCTCTGAAAAGTCGGGGGGTAAATGATCAGCCTGCTTGAATTTACTCTCAGTACCACATGGCACAAGCCATGTGAAGTGTGTGCCTGGAACCCCACCAAAAAGAATACTGTTGCCATCGAGTCAATTCCAAACCATAGTGAGCTTAGAGGACAGAGTAGAACTGCCCCATAGGCTTTCCAAGGAGCAGCTGAATTTGAACTGTTGACCTTTTGGTTAGCAGCCAAGCTCTTTAACCAGTGTGCCCCTAGAGCACCAACACCTGGAGACCAGCTCTAGGGAAAAGGCTCCTGGATTGGCTGGGATGTTCACATTTACTTTTTTCCTTTCCTCCATGAAGAAGCTGTCTGCCTCGCCCCTCACTGACTCCATGGTCTTCAGCAATCCTATTCCCCATTTGAAAAGGGGGAGTTGAGATCCTATCAAGTGGGTCCTTGTCCTTTGTGTAGCCAGAAGAAGAATCCCTGGTGGCTGACAGAGGGGCCTTAGGACAATCAGATACTGGGGAAGGTGCTGCTTGGGTTCACTCACTCACCAATTATCTATGAAGCCCCTACAGTTGCAGGCACTGTTCTAGACACTCAGCATCATTCAGCGAACAAAGCAGAAAGAAGCCCTGCCCTCCTGGTCTCCATTCTAGTCAAGAGGCAGACAGGAACACTAGACATGGGAAGCAGGTAGTGTCCACAGTGCATTACATGGACGCCCTCATGCCTCCTCTAGGTATGGATACAACTGCCCCTGTTCAGCTGGGGACGGAGGACCCCAGGACCAGCAGAAAGAGTGAGTGGACGTTATGTGGAGAAAGAGGGTCCTCTGTCTGCAAGAAAGACTGGGGGTTGGAGGAAGCCTGTGTTAGGATTGGAGCTGGGCTTACCCTGGGTCCCACATATGTAGATCCCCCTGGAGGAATGAGGTTAGCGGAGCCTCCAGTAGGAGAAAGAAGTCACATAGAGCTGGGGGTGCAGCCTGGGTGCAGTGGAAATCAAAGTGTTGGCAGGGGTCTCAGTGTGGCCCCTTAGGGTACACTTCCTCTCCATGATTCCCTCCCATCTCTGATTATTCCCTCACCATTTGGGGCCAGATCAGGAGGAGAGGAAAAACCTGCAACACAGTCATGCACCCCTGTCGTGGGTGCTCAGCTCCATGTGCGGCCCTGTCCCTCAGCAGAGAGTGACCGTGGGAAACAGACCTTGTGTGTCCTCAGCCTGAAATATTCCTGGAGCACTACTGTGTGCCAGGGTGTGAGGTGAACATACAGACACATTTCTCCCTACTCTTTGGGGTTTAATGTCCAGAGGGAAGGGTGTCAGGGGACAAACAGAGACATAAGTCAAGCTTTGAGGAGGGAGGGTTGGTCACACCATTAATAGGATTCTCTCTGTGACCAAAGATCTGTGTTAACCCTCTGCTCAGTGATTAGGCTGCCCCTGCCAGGACAGCCAGAGGGTGTGGTGCTCGGTGGGGCTGGACTTTAGAAGGACAGGGAAAGAGGGACCCGGTCCCTTCCAGAGGTGTCCTGGGATATCAGTGTGGTGGCAAAGGCCAGGCCTCTGACCCTGCTTTTCATCACACATGACCAGCGCCATCTCTTTCATCCTGAAAACCTGGATGGATGAATACCCAGAAGACTTTGACCAGCCGGCACACTTGCCCTGCCTGAAGCTCCTGGTGGAGTACCTGCAGGTGAACATGCCAGGCTCAGACCTGGAACACCGTGCCCTTCTTCTCTGTGCCCAGCTGGACCACCTGGAGCCCAAAGAGGCAGAGCCAGACGGTGAGGAGGACTGGGCATGCCTGCATGTAAGCTTGTGAGGGGACATGGAGCGGGATCCACAGGGAGGATCAACAGAGTTGGGGTTGGGCCAGACAGAGCTCAGAGTAGCCACAGACCCTCCTCTGGTGGACCACAGTCTGGGAAGACTTCCTTGGGTGGAAATCAGGGCCTTAGGCTTCTCTTAAATGCAGTGGGATATTTTCTGTCATTGAAAAGCACAAGGAAATGCAGTCATGTTGCTGAATATTTCTCCTCTTGTGCATCCCCCATCAGGGCCGGCACCAGGTCTAAAAGCAGCTCAGGATCTCCGTCCACCCGCAGAAGGAACTCCAGGGCGACCTCATGAGGCAGATCACGCTCCAATACCAACACTGGAGTTGCATAGAGCATCAGGTCCTCCATCCCCACATCTGTCACCACACACAGAACCTGCTGGAATGCTGGCATCTTCTCCTGGATCACCTCCTGGGGCAAATACAGAACAACGTGTTGAGGTAGATCCTACCCTTGAACCATCACAGGAGCTGGATGGAAAACCAGATCCTCAACCACCACCTCCATTATCAGACGAAGAGCCTGCTGGAGGACTGGGTTCTCTTCCTAGGTCACCTCCAGAACTGGCTCCTGTACCCCCAGCAGGTGTCCATCCTGCTCCTGTATCAACACCAGAGGTCCACACAGCATCAGCTATTCCATCACCAGCTGCCACACTGGCACCAGAAGGAAAGCCAGCTGGAGGGGTGGATTCCCATCCTGGGCCACCACAGGAACTAGATTCTGGACCACCTGCTGGTGTCGATCCTGCTCCTGCAGCAACACTGGGGATCAATGTAGCCGCAGTCCCTCCATCTGCTGCTCTGACCAAGGCTCCTGATGAAGGGCTAAACGGAAAGCCAGGTTCTAATCCTGGGCCACCTCCGGAACTCAGTCACGGACCACCAGCTGCTGTGGATCCTGCTCCTGCAGCAACACCGGGGCTCAATGTTGCACCAGGTCCTCCATCTCCAGGTCTGGCCCAGGCTCCAGAGGAAGAGGGTGCTGGAAACCTTGACCATTATCTTGAGGCACCTCAAGGACAAGCTTCTAGACCACTGGCTGAGGTCCATTCTATTCCTACAGCAACAGCAGAGCTAGACGTGGCACCATGTCTTCCATCTCCAGGTCTGGCCCAGGCTCCAGAGGAAGAGGCTGCTGGAAAGCTTGACCATTATCCTGAGGCACCTCTACAACAAGCTTCCAGACCACCAACTGAGGTCCATTCTATTCCTACAGCAGCAGCAGAGCTAGATGTGGCATCATGTCTTCCATCTCCAGGTCTGGCCCAGGCTCCAGAGGAAGAGGCTGCTGAAAAGGTGGGCTCGTATCCTAGGTCAGCTACAAAACCGGCTCCAGCAGTACCAGCTGATGTGGAGCCTACTCCGGCACCAACACAGGGGCCCCATGTAGCCCCATGTCCTCCCTCGGCTGCTCTGGCCCAGACACCGGAAGAACAGTCTGATGAAAAGTCAGATTCTTATCCTGAGCTGCCCGCAGAAACAACTCCTCAGCTACCAGTTAATGTTGACCCTACTCCCGCATCAACACCAGGGCTCAAGTAGCCCCAGGTCCTCCATGGCCAGCTCTGGCCCAGGCCCCAGAGTCCCAGCAAGTCACCTTGCCCACTCCATACCAGCTCCTCAGCCCCAGCCAGGGAGCATCGGCTTCAGAACGAGATTCTTCCTTCCCTTCACCTGAGTGGGTATTTCTCTGGTTTATATGTAGCACGTTTACAGCTTACTTTACATTTATAGCTCTGACGGTCTTCACTCGTACATTTCTCATTAAATAAAGTTTTCTTTTAATGGTTTTAACTGGTATGATACCGTGGTTTTATGTACTTTCATGATCCTATCAACTCTGACCAGTATCTATTTCAGAACATTGTCATCAGCACAAACAGAAACCCTGGACCCATTAAGCAGTCCTCCCCATGCCTGTCCCCCCTGCCCTTGGCAATCAGTGATTGGCTTTCTATGCCTATGGATTTACCTGCTCTAGATTTCTTATCTAAATGGAAACATTTCGCATTTTGTATCTTGCTTTTTAGCTTAATGTGTTCGAGGTTAGTCCACATTATAGCACGTGTCAGTTTCTCACTCTAAAGCTCAATGGTATTCCCTTGTGTAGAAGAATCACACTTTGTTGACTCAGTCATCTGTTGATGGACATATGGGTTGGTTCCACCTATTGACTGATGGGAGTAGAGCTGCTGTGAGCATTCATGGACAGGTATCTGTGTGAGTGCCTGTCTACAGGATAAATCCCTGGGGTGGGTAAAGGAATGTGGGAATGGTGAGGGCACAGTCCAGGTGTGGGGAGTGAAGTGTCAATGAGGAAGCTGTGGAGATTTCAGGTGTAAGGTGGGAAGCGGTTCAGTAGAAGGCATATCTTTAGGTAGTGAGGAGGTGGGATGGGTCAGTTGAAGTTCAGGTGCGGTTATTGAGGTGGGAGGGTCAGGAGGCAGCCCTGGGGTGGGAAATGAGAAGGTAGGAGTGGCCACGACTCAGCCTGGTTGTGGCAACTAAGGAAGAGGGAGGGGTTAGGAGATGACTGAGGTGTGGGTAAGGACGAACTGGGAAAGTTCAGGTACCAGGCAGGTTATGGAAAGTTGGGAGGGGGGGTAGGAGCCAAGAGAACACCTATGTGAATGTATTGAGTCTTTAGGAGTAAGCTAAGGGTAACCCAGGTGTGGTAGCTCAGGAGATGGTGGATCAACAGACAGCAAAGGTCTGCAGAGGAAGGAGGTGGAAAGTGTCAGGAGAAAGCACAGCTGTGGTCAATGAGATGGTGGGAAGAGCCAGGGGCAGCCCAGGTGTGGGGAGTGAGGAGGTGTGAGGGGACAGGAGACAGTCCTGGTGTGGGGAATGAGGAGGTATGAGGAATCTGGAGGCAGCCTAGTATTAGCAAGTGTGTAGATAGAAGGGCAGGAGAACCCCCGTGCGGGTCCTGAGGAGCCTGGACAACCAGCAGGAAGCAGAGGGTGGGTACTGAGGAAGTGGTAGAGGTTGGGGGGTACCCCACCTATGGAAAGTGATGAAGAGGGAGAGGCCCAGGTATGAGTAATGATTAGGTTGGAAGGACCAGGAGGCAGTCCAGGTGTGGCCTTTTAATCATTTTACGTTGGCTGAGGCAAGGTAAGTTCAGATACAGATCAAGACAGCGCAGTTAACCCATTTCCATCCAGTCGATTCCGACTCAGTGACCCTATAGATCAAGAGAGAGAGTGAAAATTTGAAAGGCTTGATTATATCCACAGGCTCTGGGGAGAACACAGCATACACGGATACAGGGCCCTAATTGGGGCTGCACCCAGGGCAGGGCCACATAAGCCACATCTGGAGAAGTCAGCTTATGTATGCAAGCAGGGCACGGTGGGCTAGGTTTCCTGGGGTATGGGTATTTTGATAATTCTGCAGGACCCAGAGCATAGGAGCTGCCCCTAGGTGTTGGGTACCTGCTTGTCCCTAGGTATTAGGTACCTGCCTTGAAGTGTGAGTGCTCAGTAAGGTGGAGGGGTGGCTTGAGAATAGACTGAGCTACTCAAGAAGGAATGGACTGGCCTTCAGCTGGGGCCTTAAAATTGTGTTAAAACAGCTTTTAAGAAACAAACAATAACCCCACTTCTATTACAATTGACCCCTTGAATATGTATGTGACATCACTTTTGAACTTGACCATTTGTGTTGAATGGCCTGGTTGCTAGAAGAGACTCCCAAGGAATAGCAGTATATAGTATAGAATGCGAGGAAAGTAAAAAATAAAAAGGAGAAAAACAAGTAGAAGTCTAAGAAGTCTTTGTAGGCTGGGTCCTGCTGGGAGGAGCCTCCAGAGACTGGGGTTGGGCCAGAGTTCAGTGTAACCTCAGAAGCTCCTCTGCTGGACCACAGTCTGGGAAGGCTTCCGGGGGTGGAATCTTGGGTTTCCTTGGGAGGTTTCCTGTGTTTGGAAAGACATGAGGAGAGGCAGACACGTTGGTGAACCGTTTTCTTCTTGCAACTCCAGAGTTGCCAGCGCTTGGCTCCATCATTGCTTTTTCTTCTGCCATAAGAATGGCATGCCCCCGACAGGAGCTGACTCTGGACAAAGGTGACGCTTGGAACAGAGTTGCAGCTGGCCCGGAAATGTGAATGAGAAATAAAACTTGGTTGATGAATGATTTGGGGGTTGTTTGTTACTGCAACAAAACACAGCAGAAGCAGACTAATACTGCAGGACATTTGGGTAAACCTCCAGAAGGAGTTGAGCAGAATCTGCTATTGAGTCTTTTCTCGTGGCGCAGGGATTTTCATCTTTCCATTTTCCTGTGCCATGAGATTCAGCTTATTTAAGATCCCCAAATATCAAGAAATGAGGAGGCTCTGATATTTTTCATTATTAAAAGAAAGAAATGTAAAGGCCAAAAACCATCAGGGCCATAAGAAATGGATGCTGATAGAACTGGAGAACAATGTGGCACAGAACCTCAAATTTCTGGAACAAACAAAACCCAAAAATCAAAAAACCAGACTTAGTGGACTCCTTGAGACTGGAGGACTCCCGGAGGCTAATGCCTTGAGATGCTCTTCAAATCTTGAACTGAAACTAACCCCTGAGGTCACCTTGGAGCTGAATAGCAGATAAGCTCATAAAAAATATTGCCCGTGACTACTGAGTTCCTTTAAAAAGTCCCCTATATGAGGCCATACACTGAACAGTTCCTTTAAAACGAAGATGAGACCGTAAGGGGGCAAGGAAACTAGATTAATGGAAGGAGAACTACCAGAACAGAAATAATAACAATGGTCATATATTGTGAAGAATATAACCAGTGTCACTGAACAATTTGTGTAGAAATTGTTGAATGGAAAACTAAACTGCTGTGTAATCCTTCACTGAAAACACACACAAAAAATTATTAAAAAAACCAGAAACCATCAGAATCAATGTACTACCACAAGTGAGAACAAAATATTGTATTTCTCTCAATAAAACTATAGTTTACAGTAGTATTTACTGAATAAATTATATAATTTCTCTTTTACAGGCAATAAACTAAATCACAAATATTTCAAAGACGATATATGTACAGGACATAAGGCCTTTGATAAATAACTTTATTTTGCTCATTTCACTAGTAAACAGTGAAAACATCTTAGAGAAGCTAGCTTTTTATAAAGTATATGCAGAATATGACACTGATCTTTATAAGAAACCAGTTTAAGCTTTCAATGACATGGGCTATGATTTTAATTTGGCAAAAAAAAAAACAAAACAGAATCTACACTTTATTCACCATTTTGCATGGATGGATCTGTTTAAAAAAAATAAGCAGATTACCTACAGTGCTTATGTATAATCACTGGCTACATGCAAAATGAAATAACACAAGAGTCAATAAGAAAATAGTAGTTCCAAGTCCAAAAAAAGGTAATTGGCAATGGTATAAAAAGCAGCTCAGATAGATATCGTTCGTGCAGTTCTTCACAGTTCAGCAAACAACAGCAAGTTGTGTGGTCTCTACACATCCCATCTGCTGACCATCCCAGGGGCACAGCTCCCCTGCCATCTCACAACTTGTCACTCCAGCTGAGTAGGACCCTGTGGGAGGTGGGCTAGGCCCAGTTCCTGTGGGGATTCTGGAGTGGAGACACTTCTCTCCCAGGCTGTGTACACCTGTCTCCATCTGCTTAGGTGGTCACCATGTTTGCTTACTAGGGAAGAAGACAAAGAAAGAACATAATGGTGAGACTAGATTTTGGCATCGACTTAGAACCCTGTCCCATAAGTGGAACACGAGCTCACAATTCCTCTCCATAACTGGCGTCTTGGGAAGGTACAGGTAGAAGTGGGGTTGGTTAGGCGGAAGATTCTTCTGCAATGATTTTCAGATGGATCCAGTTACCAGTTGCCATCAAGTCAATTCCCACTCACAGGGACCCCATGTGCAGAGTAGAACTGTGATCCTTGGAGGTTTCAAGGCTGTGACCTTTCGAAAACATTGCCAGGCCTGTCTTCCGAGATGCCTCTGGGTGGGTTTGAACCACGAAGATTTCAGTTAGCAGTCTTGCTTTCACTATTTGCACCACCATGGACTCCTATAACATGGACCCACCGCATGTTAATTACTGTGACGCCTATCAAGGCCCTCCTACATCTCAGCGCTGGGCTGAGACTTACAGGGAAGCAACACTGGCAAAGACACACTCACGCTCTCCAGGTGCACAGGGGGTGGGGGTGTGCTCTGGGATACCAGGCCAGAAGCCACTCAGATCAACTTGAGCACGGTCATTTCCAAATAACATACCCCCGTGGCTGGGCTATAAAAATACATCTGGAAATACTTAACCTAAAATGGTGAACATTTAAAGTCGGAGCCAGCTTACTCAACCTGTGACAGTTCCATCAATATATGTGAGGAAGCAGTACACAGCCCACACATGGTCAAAATCTTAAAATGACTTAAAACACAGAGGAAAATAGACAACCTAAAATCAAAAAAACCAAACCCGGTGTGGTCCAGTTGGAAAAAAAACCAAAAACCAAACCCATAGCTGTCAAGTCGATTCCGACTCATAGCGACCATATAGGACAGAGTGGAATTGCCCGATACGCTTTCCATGGAGTGCCTGGTGGATTCAAACTGCCGACCTTTCGGTTAGCAGCCGTAGCTCTTAACCACTATGCCACCAGGGTTTCCAGCCCACATAAAGCAGTCTGTTAATTAACCGAGAAGCCCTTTCTGAGGCACCAGGGCACTGTGGGGAGGCTGGATAAGCCCCAGGGTGAGTGTAAACAGGGCACCCAACCAAGGTGGGCTTCCCAACCCAGAGAGTCAAGCCCCCTTTTACAAAGCCCTGGGCCGGACAACCAAATGCCAGAGTTTGCTTTTCTGGCTTCTCCAACCCTAAGCTAAGGTCACCTCCACTTTTTATTTTACTAAGCAGAATATTAAGTTCATATGCTTTTGTCCTTATTTTTATTCAGAGACATTAATGACATTCACTGGGCTGAGCGACCGTCACCACCATGCATCCCCAGATCTTCTTCATCACCGAAAAGGGAACCCAGTGCCCCTTCAGCAACAACTCCTCGTTTCTCCCTCCCCTCAGCCCCTGGTCACCACTGATACCTTCTTATCTCTATGCACTTGCCTAAGGAACCCTGGTGGTGCAGTGGTTAAGTGCTCAGCTGCCAACTCAAAAGTTCTCAGATGAAACCCACCAGGTGCTCCACTGAAGAAACGACC
Organism: Loxodonta africana; assembly: GCF_030014295.1. Lineage (NCBI taxonomy): Eukaryota > Metazoa > Chordata > Mammalia > Proboscidea > Elephantidae > Loxodonta > Loxodonta africana. Next base: position 112,924,411 of record NC_087350.1, read on the forward strand.
TGGTGATCTGCTCCCATGAAGATTAGAGCCTAGAAAACCCTGTGGGGCAGTTCTACTCTGTCACCTCGGGTCAGAATAAGTTGGAATCAACTCGAAGGCAGCTAGCAACAACACCAATGCATTTGTCTAGTTGAGACATTTAAATGGGATCGTACGACACTTGTCCTTTTGAGTCTGACTTGCTTCACTCAACATGTTTTCAAGGTCCACCGTGTATGGCATGTATCAGGGCTTCGTTTCCCTTTATGGAGGAGTAATATTCCACTGTATGGATAGACCATATTTTGCTTATCCATTCCTTTGTTGGTGGACACTTGGGTTGTTTCCACCATTTGACTATTGTGAATAATACCGCAGTGAACATTCATGTACACGTATCTCTTTGAGTCCCTGATTTCAAGTCTTTTGGGGCTACATCTACGAGTGGCATTGCTGGGTCACATGGTGACCAGAGAACGTACTTGTTTTCTCAGAGATTCCTGAATTTCAAACAGAAAGTAGCCCCCATTTGGCTCTAGGAAGTTTTGATATTTTTTTTTGTTTAATTAAAGCTCTATAAAACCCAAACAAAAGCAAACCGGTTGCCTTTGAGTCAATTCCAATTCATAGCAACCCTATAGGAGAGAGTAGAACTGCCCCATAGGGTTTCCAAGGAGCGCTTGGTGGATTCCAACTGTCGACCTTTTGGTTAGCAGCCTTAGCTCCTAAGCACTTCCCCACCAGGGTTTCCTAAGGCGCTATACTTGCATTTTATGATATTTATAACTACCCTATATCTGGGGTTGTGGTGGTGCAGTGGTGGATTCTCTCCTTCTATGTAGGGGACCCAGGTTCCATTTCCAGGCAACGCACCTTATGCGCAGCCACCGCCCATCTGCCACTGGGGGCTTGGCTGTTGCTCTGATGCTGAACAGGTTTCAGCAGAGCTTCCAGACTAAGCCAGACAAGGAAGAAAGGCCTGGTGATCTACTTCTGAAAATCAGCCAAGGAAAACCCTGTGGGTCACAACAATCCACTCTGTAGGTGTTCATGGGGTTGGCACAGCACCAGGCAGAGTTTGGTTCCAGTGTGCATGGGACCGCCGTGAGACAGGCTGACAACAGCAGCTAACAGCCAACAACAACAATCCATATTGGGGGTTACGTCACAAGGCACAGTCACGTGGGCATAGAATTAAAACAAACTGAAACCAGTGGCCGTGGAATCCTGTCTGACTCATGGCAACTCGAGGTGTTACAGAGTAGAACTGTGCTCCCTGGGGTTTGCTTGGTTGTAATCTTTAGGGAAGCAGACCTCCAGGCCTTTCTTCTGAGGTATGCCAGATGGGTTCAAACTGCCAACCTTTAGGTTAGTAGTCAGTGCAAACTATTTGTGCCACCAGGGACCTGGGGACACCGTACGGTGAGGGAGTTCTCCCGTCCAAAAGCACCAAGAGTCTACAAGCTCACCATTTTCTTTGGAAGTGAAGCCAATACCTATGCTACCCATATCTCATTGCCACTGAGTCTTTTATGATTCGTAATGACTCTGTAGGACAGAGTAGAACTGCCCCACAGGGTCTGTAAGAAGCAGACTGCCACATCTTTTTCCTGTAGAGCTGCTGGTGAGTTTGAACCATTGGCCTTTTGGTTAGCAGCCGAACGGTTTACCCTCTGCACCACCAGGGCTCCCTATACTCTCCATGTTAGTCCTACAGAAATCAGGATAGGACAGTCTGAAAGGTGTCTAATCACACAGATATGGGATTTTGCAGCTGGAAGTAATCACAGAGATTCTCGGGTCCAAATTTCCTACCCTTGCAATTAAAAAATCAAAAAAACTTGGACTCAGGATGAGAGGCAAAGTTACACTTTCCCAAATGCCAGTGATGCAAGACTTTAACAGAGAAAGTCTGCTGCAGAAGGACAGACTGGAGCTAGTCCTTGGAGGCTGCGTACAATTTGGATGAGGACGACCATTTTGTGCCTCCTTGAAGGTCCACGCCAATCAGTAACAAGAGGACTGATAGGATGAGAAGAGATCCAGGAAGAAAGCTGCCATGCCCCTGGGACTTGTATCAGGATGGACTTCAGATGGCGGCCTCTCATTTCAAAGTCGTTTGTGCAGCGGTAATATCTTAACACCCTTCGCTACCTGACTGACTTTTTTTCCAAGGAGCCGAGGGGACCCCGAGGGCACCCAGGATTTAAACGGGCTGACGTCCTACACTGGGCTTTCCAGGACCCAAGTTCTTCCTGCTGATTGTAAATCCAAGCGGTTATCTTGTTATCTAGTGGATCACACAGCTCCGGGGCCCTAACAGGATCCACCTAAACTCTGCTTCTGCCTCAGCTGGAGAACGTGAGGGTAGAAATACATTTGGGGTTTCAGTGGGAAAGGAGCAGAGCCGGGAGTTGCTTCTCAGGTACGTAGAAGGACGGCATCAGACGCCAGAGGCCCAGCCACCGCCTGCGGGGACCAGGAGCTGCAAGTCCATCCCAGCCCTCCCCCATCAGCACTTCATTTGGTAGCATTTTTCTTTACAAAAATACACACGGGACATCAATGGATTTAAGATTTTTGTTTGTTTGTTTTAATAAGACCCTATATTTGCATTTATTGTATTTATCCCTACCCCTTAATGGGGGTTTCTTTAAAGGCCACAGTCATCTTGGGGTTAAGTGGCTCCAAGGGATTACTTGCAAAAGATTGAAAACAAAGACAAGGCTTTTTCACACCATGTTTGTGGATGCTTCCTTCAAGTTGCTGCCTAAGCAATGAACCACCCCCCATCTGTCAGCTTGGTGTACTTGGTGGCTTGCATGTTGCTGTGATGCTGGAAGCTATGCTATGACAGCTACACCAGCAGGGTCACCCGTGGTGGACAGGTTTCAGTGGAGCGTCCATACTAAGACAGACTAGGGACTGACCCCAAAAGGTAGTCCTTGGGTGGTGCAATGCTTCACGCGCTCAGCTGCTCACCAAAAGGTTCCAGGTTCAGATTTACCCTGTGGTGCCTTGGAAGGAAGGCTTGGCAATCTACTTCCGAAAAAAGAGCCATTGAAAACCCTATGCTGCACAATTCTCCTCTGACACACGTGGGGTTGCCATGACTCAGGGTGGACCAAACCAAAAGCAAACAAACCCAGTGCCGTCGAGTAATTCTGTCTCATAGCGACCCTACATTAAGCCCCAAATGAAGATCCAAATGCAAGGGATGACTATTTTGTATTGTCAAAAGAAGACAATACTCTGTTGGGAATGACACCAAGGAGCCCTACTTTGCCTTGACTTTAGGGGACATATGTGTCCCCTTGTTACATATGGTGATGCAGTAGCCTCATCTAGCTCTTCTTTTGTGCAAAGTCCTCCCTGGGAAAATAGTCTGTGAAAACCAAAACCAAACCAAACCCAGTACAGTTGAGTCAATTCCCACTCATATTATAGGACAGAGTAGAACTGCCCCATAAAGTTTCCAAGGAGCGCCTGGTTGATTCGAACGGCCAACCCTTTGGTTAGCAGCCGTTTCCAGTCTGTGAAAAGATACACTATTTGTAGGTGTGACACGGTATCATCTTTCTTCCTAAAACCCGGACCGACCTGGTGGTATGGATGTTGTTCTTGGGCAAGCCGGGGCCCGTGCCCACTTGTAAACCAGCAGGGAAGGAGAAGAAACGACAAGTTACTCACAGGTAGACATCAAGGACTGAGGTGTTATCATTCTGCGTTTCCAGAGTGTCTGTCTCACAGGTTAGGTAGAAGGTCCCCTTCTCCAAGGTAAATGTTGAACTGGAAGGTAACCCTTTGCTGGAAAAATATACAAGGGTCGTGAGCAGGTTGCCACCAGAACGAAATCCATAGAAACCTCCACGATTGCGGCTACAGATACTGAGGTCGGAACGGTTTGGGGGATGAAAAAAAATTTTTTTTATGGTGTTCAAAGGGGATATGGTCAGACCTGGAGATACAGTACTTGAGTTAATCTATTTGATTGTGGGTGCCATGAGCCAGAATCTACTCTATGACAACTGTGCGCGTGTCTTTAGTTAGTAGTGCGTTTTCTCTCCCTGCTTCTTTGTGTTTTCCAGAAGCGATGTGTGAAGCTCATACCTGTGAGTAGGGAGTTCCTGGGGTCCAAGAAGCCCGCTGCTCATCTATGACTCTGGATAGTTGCTTCTCGCTGGTTAAGTTCTCCTCTCTTGGTGCTCACAGTTTGCCCCTTTATAGAAGACAACCTTGTGCATAGTTAGCAATGGTGATGTCTGTTCTTTTTACCATTATTTTTTTCTTTTTGGCATGAAAGATTTAATTACATCAGTGGTTAAACACAATTTTCTGCCCCCCAGGGAGCCCCAGTGGCAACAAAAGTTAAGCAAGGCTGCTACCCGAGAGGTTGGCAGTGCAATGGGAGAAAAGACCTGGTGATCTGCTCCTGTAGAGATTACAGGTTTGGAAACCCTATGGGGCAGTTCTACTCTGTCATATGGGGCCACTATAACTTGGAACGGACTGGACAGCATCCCGCAATAATAACAACCCACAGGGTTCCTGATTCGGGTGGTCTGGTGTACGGTGCATGAGTGTGTATCAGGTGGTACTGATGCTGCTGGTCTGGTCCAGGGACCACTAGTTGTGCCACACGGAATTACATAATTAGAGTATTGTGGTATATGCTTTCATCATACCGAAGCATATAAGGGAAACCCTGATGATGTAGTAATTAAGTGCTACGGCTGCTAACCAAGAGGTCGACAGTTCCAATCCCCCAGTTGTTCCTTGGAAACTCTATTGGGCAGTTCTACTCTGTCCTATAGGGTCGCTATGAGTCAGAATCGACTCGTCGGCAGTTGGTGGTTGGTTAAGCATATAAGACAACGCTCTAATTGTCGACTCAACAGCAATGGTTTTGGGATTGTATGCTTTGTAAGGAGAGTCCAAAGTGTACCTCAGTCACAAGGACACAAAAGCCAATGGAATGCAGGTAGAGACTGTTTATGCAGGGAAACTGCCTTGTTTTGTCATGAGATGACAACCAGTGTTCACTGTTGAAGTAATTGGTCCATCTTGGTGGTGTCAGCTGCCCTGGAGTCAACCCTAACTCATGGTGACCCCATGCACAATGGAATGAAACGCTGCCTGGTCCTGTGCCATCCCGGTGATCAGTTTTCAGTCAGATCATTGTGACCCACAGGGTTTTCACTGGCTGCTTTTCAGAACTAGATTGCCAGGCCATTCTTCCTAGTCCATCTTAGTATGGAAGCTCTGCTGAAACCTGCTCAGCATCATAGCAACACGCACGCCTCCACGGAGAGATGGGTGCTGGCTGCGCATGAGGTGCGCTGGCCAGAAGTCAAACCCGGGTCTCCCTCATAAAAAATAGACGGTGAGAATTCTACCATCTCGAACCAAATAGTGTTTAAATTGGGTATTAATTTAGGGGCTCAGGAATGCACAATTTTTTTCTTCTTTGAAATACAGGGCAGTTTTGTTTTTAACCTGTGGAAATTTGCCATGTGAAGGTTTCTGCAGGCACAAATTGTCCCCAGGGTTCGATGTTTGGTGTTTGGAGAACTGGGCAGGGGTGGCCTTCTGCCATATGGAGGGAACCTCAGCATGGCGCGTGGTCGCCCCCTGGTGGTCGAGCTGAGAGCCGCTGTGGAGAAGAAGGACTTCCCCTCTCACCTTCAATACCATGTCCTCTTCCTCAGATCCCCTCCTGGCTTAGCTCAGAGCTCACCTCTGCTGATAACACCCTGTCTAAGGTCATCCTCTTAAGGAGCCGTGGTGGCACAACGATTAAGTCCTGAGCTGCTAAGTGAAAGGTTGACAGTTTGAACCCACCAGCAGCTCTGCAGAAGAAAGACCTGGTGATCTGCTTCAGTAAAGATGACAGCCTGGGAAACCCTAAAGGGCAGCTCTACTCTGTCCCATGTGGTCGCTGTGAGTGGGAATCGACTCAAGAGCACCCAACAACGACAACGAGGTCATCCTCTCAGGATGGGAGACCACTGAGGACATCATAACCTCTGTGCCTCTCATCTGGGAACTGCACGTAATTCTCTCTGTAAACATCTGACTCTGAATGGAAGACACACGAACTAGTTAGGAATCCTGACCTTTTCAATATCAAACAAAGAAATGAAAAAGTTGCCCCAAAACTGCATAGTTCTTAGTAAATCAGGTTTATTTGTATTTTTCCTGGTCATAAAAGTAAGGCATATTGAGAAAACTTTGAAAATAAAGAATAGTACGAGGAAAGGAAGGTGCCTTGGTGGCACAGTGGTTGCAATGCTCAACTGCTCACTGAAAGGTCAGCAGTTTGAACCCACCAACTGCTCTGCAGGAGAAAAGATGGGGCAGTCTGCTGCTGTCAAGATTATAGCCTTGGAAAGTATATGGGGCAGTTCGATTCTGTCGTACAGGGTCACTAGGAGTCAGAATCAACTTGAAGGCAAAGGGTTTTGGTTTATGTAAAATATACAATGGGGGGTGGCAAAAAATACACTACAAAATAATAGTGGTTTCCCAGACTTTCTGAATTGTGGGTCATATCGCTTTTCTAATAATTTTTTTTAAGTAATTTCCTCCTTCTGATTTTAATTTTTAGTTACTTCTATTCATCTTTTTCCTAATAAAAGTATAAGCAAGAATATTCTGGAAGTGCTTGTTCTTTTCAAAATTTTATTTATTTAGTGGTCCTACATGCATATGGTATAAAATACAGCAGAAAGTAGCCCCCTTTGCCCATTTCTTAGTGTGATTCAGAGTTCTCCTGCCTAGAAGCAAACTCGTTTTGGGAGTATTTTTTTAATATAATATTTACCTTTTGGTTTTGGAACCTAAGAGTATGTCACTGACATGGTTAAAAGATAATAAAAATAACAAAACAGAAACATTAGTGTATTCTCCAGGACTCAAGAAGTACATTTTTCAATGATAATTTTAAAATATATATTATTACCAGGAAAAAGAAATACCAGATTTCCTTGGTTCATATAATCAAAATTTGATAAAATCAAAATCATTTCTTTTTTAACCTTTATTATCCACTCTGTTTTACACACGTATTAGTTTTCCATCTGGGTAAGTAGAATATTTTTGCATCATTAAATGTGGGCACAAAAACGAGGCTCATAGACACTAATTTCCAGATTATAGAAAGAACACTTACAACCCAATAATAGAAAGAAAAATAACCTAGTAGAAAAATGAACAAAACACACCAATTCCAATGGCTAAAATACATAATGCCGACATCAATAAATGTTGGTGAGGATGTGGAGCCACAGGAACTCCCATTCATCCCTGGTGGGAGTGCACAACATGGCTGAATGGAAGACCCTGGCAGTTTTCTTACAAAGCCAAACATCATCTTGGTTATCTAGTGCTCTATAACAGAAACGCCACAAGTGGGTGTCTTTAATGAACACAAATTTATTTTCTCTCAGTTCAGGAGTCTAGAAGTCCAAAGTCAGGGTGCTGGCTGGAGAGGAAAGTTTTCTTTCTCTGAAGGCTCTGGGGGAAGGTCCTGTTCCCTGGTGATCTTCATGTGGTGTGGCATCTATCTTCTCCCATCTCTGCTTGCTTCTCTATGCCTAATCTGCTCTTTTTCTCTGTCAAAGGTGATTGGCTTAAAATACACCCTACACTGATATGGCCTCTTAACAAAGAAATCCCATAATTAAATGAGAATATAACCAAGGTATATTCATCACTGTCAAGTCGATTCTGACTTATAGAGACCCTACAGGACAGAGTAGAACTGACTCAAGGGTTTCAAGGCTGCAATCTTTATGGAAGCAGATTGCCTCATCTTTCTCCTGTGGAGCGGATGGTGGGTTCAAACCACCAATATTTTGGTGAACAGCTGAGAACTTAATCACTGTGCCACCAGGTAAAGGGGTTAGGATTTAAAACATATGTTTTAGGGGGACACAATTCAACCCACAACACCATATGATCCAACAATCACTCTCCTTCATTTACCAACATTGAAAGCCTACGTTCACACAAAAACCTGCACACAGTGTTTATGTGAGGGTTTCTTATCTGTAGTTCTCATCAGTGTGGTGGCTGAATGCATCTCTCTGTCTCCTTCCTGAGCTATCAGCAACCACAGTGCACTCCCTGCTTCCTTCTGTGGGGTAACATTGTCTCCCAGGATGGACCCTGGGCACACAGAAGGCACTCATGCTCCCGCCCTTTAAATGCTGGAGTCCTAGGCTGCCTCCAAACAGCCCGCTCTGCTCGCTCTGCAATCAGAGCTCCAAGGACATTGGCATTGCCCAGGACACATACCAAGCCCTCCGGAGTGCCCACTGAGACCCCTTTCCCTGGGTGGGGACAGGCACCGCCACCCACCGACAGCTCCACTGAGGATCAAGATCTAACTACCAACTCTTTTCTTGGTCTCTCTAACCAAGAAAATCAACCTTATTTAAAGGCAGAAGTTGGGTGGTTACTTACCTAAGGGCTCCAAAACTGGTCCTGACCACTTCCTTTGCAAATCCTGCAGAAGCCTTTTGTTTTGGGGCCTCAACCAAAATGAATACTAAAAACATTTTGTTTAGCATTCTGTGATTTTTAGCAAAGACAGATTAGTGAAGGTTATATACATTATTGAAGAGAAATGTGGATCTCTCCTAATCAAGAAATGCCTTACAGAGGACGTAAAATCTTACCTGTGCTCAGATACCTTTCTGCTATATGCATGACTGTGTATGAACGTGTCCATTGCTGCTTAAAGCACTAATGGAATGTGATTATTGAAACAGTGAGGAGCTAACATAAGGGATAATGAAGACTGAAAAGATACTGCAGGAATACACCATCCAATCCAAATAACTGCACCACAAAGATCAAACCAGTAGCTGTGGAGTTAATTCTGCCTCATGGCGCCCCCGTGTGTGTCAGGGTAGAACTGTGCTTCACAGAGTTTTCCCTGGCTGATTTTTCAGGAGCAGATTCCCAGATCTTTCCTCTGGGGTGCCCCTGTGTCAACTCAAATCTCCAAGCTTTCGGTTAGCAGCCGAGTGCCTTAACCGTTTACCCTACCCAGGGCCTGCAGAAAATTCCTGTTCCCGAGAAGATGCCCCAAGTACTGAAGGTAAAATATGTTCTGAGACGGATTTCCACTTCCGTGCCTGCACCACTGATCAGTTTAATGTCTATTTCTCTTCAGTTCTGGTACTGGGGAATATTCTGCCTATTGCCCCGTTTTCTTGTTGTGCTGTTGATTTCCTGGGCACAAAGCCTACACAGAATTGATTCCTAAGTTCTCCGGCTGAGAGTTTCCCATCTCCTGTTTCAGGGTTCATGTCTAAGGGCAAGCATCTCTCTGGGGAGGCATGCCCTCCAAACCCAGCGATCGGGTCAGAGCCTCACCATGCCTCAGCTCCCAGCTCAGGAAGATCCATTTCTGGAAGGAAAGTTTTGTGACTGAATGGAGGAATCTGACTCCCTGCCCAGGTTCTCCACCACCAAGTATTGCCCTAATTCCTTTGATTCAGACTGTCTGAGGGGAATTACTCCTTATTTGCAACAAGGCCCCCAGGAAACTGCTAACCTCCCAGGCTCTGATCCTCCCCTGTAAGCCCAGGAACTGCTGGCACTCGCCATCTGCTCTAAGGCACACACTTCCCGACTCCGACTCATGGCGACCTCTTATGTTACAGAGTAGAACTGCTGCATGGGGACTTCTTGGCTGCAATCTGTCACATCGGGCCTCTAGGAACAGAAATCGACTTGATGGCAGCTAACAACAACAATCTTTATGGAAGCAGGTCGCCAAGCCTATCTTCCATGGCAGTGCCCGGTTAGTTCGAACCACCGACCTTAAGATAAGCAGCCGAATGCCAAGTGTTTGCGCCAGGAAGGGACCTTACATAGAAGAGGAATTTCACGTTCTCCCAGTGCTCCCCCGGGAGTGGACTGGGCTGGCTCTGCAAAGCCACTCAGGCCTCCCCGTCATTTACACAAATGCTTAGTTCTGCCACCAGGAAAATTCACCTGGGTTAGTCTAATGTAATAACCATCCATAACGTAATGTAATGCAATATAATGCAATCATCTTCCATAACTTAGTCTATATAACAATAACCTTGTTTGATGTGTGCTTGTGTTTAAGGATGCCTTATTAAATACATACTGTTGATTCTTTAACATTGAACTCATGGCTTACAGCACAGTAACTCACGCCTGAAGGAAGCTTACCTAACACACCCATTTCTCCATGAGGCACATCACAGCCTTCCTGTGCTTAGGGACAGGAGACAGCACTTCCGCACAATGCCTGGGGCCATTTAAACAGCAAAATCAGCAGCAAAGAACACAAAAATGTGGCCTGAAACAGACCAAGAAAAGGACTTGTTTACAGTCTGAGAGCTGAGGCCAGAAGGCAGAGCATCACCTTGTCCAGCCTCAGCTGGGGCAGCTCACATTTCTCAGCACTCTGTGCGCGTCCACGAGCGATCCTGAAGGCACCACCAGTAATAATTGTGGGGTTAAAAATACACTTGAGCGAGTGGGTGAATGAGCAAGCGTGGAAGCTAGGGACAAAGAGCATCAGCTTTATTATAACCTAGGCACTGTGCAGGGTAAACCTGCTGCCATCCAGGTGGTTCTAGCTCATAAACGGTGCTATAGGACAAGGGGAAACTGCCTCATAAGATTTCCTAATCTTTACGGGAGCAGACACCAACCTCTTTCTCACCGGGAACCGCTAGTGGGTGCGAACCACGGACTTTTTAGTTCACAGCTGAGTGCTTTAACCACTGTGCCACGAGGGCTCCTTCTGTACAGGACAGTCAGATGCATTTTCCCATTTTATGCTCACAACAATCTTGTGAGGTAGATATTTCTATTCCTTCGTTACAGGTGAGGAGACTGAGGCACGGGAAGGGAAAGTAAGGTAGCTGGTGACCAGCAGAGTGGCATTTCTACCTCAGAAGCCCCTCTGCTGGGTTCCCTGCCTGAGCTGGGTAGGTGCTGCACCCTCTTACACTTTCCTCAAAGGGAACACACTGTGCCAAGTCTGGGCGGCATAAGGCTCGGGTTTGTGGAAGGCCACCTGCTTGCAGGTTTGGTGTCGCTCCTCTCACTGGGACAGGAAGAAAGGGGTTACAGGTGTAGAGCACACACTCCTCCTCCTACGAGGCTCTGTGTTTGTCCTGGCGCAGGCAGCAGGGATCTGCACAGATAAGCAGACCTCTGAGGTATTCTAGTTCCAAATGCCCTGTGGTGTTACCTTCCCCTCCATGCAGTCTTCCTCCAGGAGGGCCTCTCAGCTCCAGGAGAGGCAGCTTAGCCTTTCCAGAGGTGCCCTACTTCCTATTTGACACACTATTAACCCTCTTTCTACAGAACAATCTCCTCTTTGTAGCTTCCAGGCATCACCTTCAGCTCTGTCCCTGGGAAGAATTGTCTGCGCACTTCCCTTTGCCTGGCTCATCAGCTTCCTGGCCTGCGGGAAGGGCCCTGTAAGCCCTGGGTCCAAAACCACCAGTTCCTGTGGGGTTGACTCCCACTCATGGCGACCCCATGGGTGTCAGAGCAGAACTGGGCTCCATACGGTTTTCTCTGACTGATTTTTCGGAAGTAGATTGCTAGGCCTCTTCCAAGGTAGCTCTGAGTGGACTAGAACCTCCAACACGATGGAACTGCCTTGTTTCTCTGTGTCTCACACCTGTTCTGCCTTGGACAGGGTGCAGTCTTACCACTTTTTTATGGCTTCTTTTAGTGGAAAATATGTGAGTTTCCCTTCTCTGACAGGTATCCTCCTTACACAAGTTCCGGCTTTCTCAGGTCTTACTATATATAACTTTCATAGTTAGAAAATGAATTCATAGAGCAGAAAAAAAAAAAAAATTTCCTTATTAGAGTGTAAAAGTTGGTTTGGAATTATTCATTTCTATTATTCGAATCCAAGGTGTCCTGATGGGGAAGTGGTTAAGCACCAGGCTGCTAACCAAAAGGTTGGCTGTTCAAACCCTCCCAGCGACTCTGCAGAAGAAAGGTCCTGCAACCTTCTTCTGCAAAGATTACAGCCAAGAAAGACCTATGGAGACGTTCTACTCTGACACATGAGGTCACTGTGAGTCAGAATTGATTCAACAGCACCCAACACCAACAGCATTATTCAAATCCAAGATGTTAAGCTCTCAAGGGAAGATCATGAATTGTTGATGTTTTCTTTCTTTCTCATTCTGTTTTCTCCCAAGCCAATACTGGGGATACTATGAAGCAACTTTTGCAAAGCGATCGCATTGATCAAGGGTACTGATTATGTTTAGTTTCTTCACTCAGTTCCACGAACTTCCGATATAGTCCTTGCAACACAATAGAGATAATAATTTGCTCCGTCAGAAATTCTGAGGAAATGAGACATTATATCTCTAAATATCCAAAGCTAATACTCTTTGAACAAAAAAAAAAGTGATCCTTTTAAAATCTGTGGCCTGAGACGCTGCATTACAATGGCTGTTTCGTTTCAATGTTTAAGGAGTGAAACAAAACCAGCTCTGTGGTCAGATCCTGAAGACATCTCATACCACCTTCCAAAGAGGACATCAAATTAAGAAAAAATTAACAACATCAGTGTTTCTTTCACTACAAATGTCATACATGATAAAAAAAATTAGTAAAATGTTGAAGAGGAGGGAAAAAAAGACAAAAAAGCACACCTAGTTCCTTCTACATCTGAATGAAAATGCGTGTGCTGACAAAGCTTAGATTTCTCTAAGATTTGCACAAACCTTTCCCTTGTCTGCAGGATGCTCTGTGTCACACCTGCTCCCACTAGGTAGGCTTTTAGTTTGAAGGGCAATGATCTTGTGGGTGGTAGTTTAGCTCAAACAGTCTAAATAATCACTTGAGAAGCAGGAAATCTGTTCATACAGCACAAACCATCCTGGCCTTTTCCATGCAGGCTTCGCTTGGCCCTACCAACGGTGCCTACACAGCAGCCAGAGCTCCTGCCTCTGCGAACGGAACCCCAAAGTTTGAGTTTAGGCAGCAGGTGAAGGTCAGCACTCTCAGGGCAGGTCGGCCCCTCCCTACCCACCTTGGCAGCCTGAGGTAGTCATGGGGTCACTTCTGGTCATTAGATATTAAGAGGATTTTGCTGGTGGGGGAGGGAACAACTGGGGAAGCTCTCCCCTCTGCTCTCCAAAACCAAAGAATGGAACCTTGCCAAAGAGAACTTTTCTTTGTTTTGGTCTTCTCTTTCCTTCCTGCATGAGTCCCTGGAGCAAGGACGTGCTGTCTGACATTGTGGCAGCCATAATGTGACCACGAGGCAAAAAACCAGAGAATCAAAAACCACAAAGCGGAAGATGGTGGGACAGAAAAATGGGAAGAGCCAGGATCTTGACAATGATGGGCAGCTGTGCTCACTCTGGACTGTAGCTCTCCAGACTTTATGTCAAGTAAATGATCAGCCTAGTAAAACAAAAGAAACCATTACTGTCAAGTCGTGTCTGACTCTCAGCGATCCCATGTATATCAGAGTAGGATTGTGTCCCATAGGGCTTTTAGTGAAGGATTTTTTGGAAATAGATATCAAGACATTCTTTTGAGGTGAACTCAAACCTCCCACCTTTGGTTAGCAGTTGAGTGTGGTAACCATTTTCACCACCTAGGGACTCCACCAGCCCATCAGACAGGTCCAAATCCTACAAATGGACAATGCTAATTTATCAATCAACTGTTAGGGTTAGAATAAAGACTTGTTTAGACATTCAAGTATCAAATATTTTTGTTACAATGAGTCCTTCTCTTAGGAAGATACCGGAGGATGTGCTCCCTCAAAATGAGGGAGTAAACCATGAAAGAATAAAATACGGGGTATGACAAACAGGCAAACCAACACAGGCAACAGGTGACTAGACTTCCTAGAATGATGGAGGGGTAACCCCAAGCTGACATACATGCATCAAGCCCTAGGGGGTAACCAGGCCAGACAAAAGCAGGTCAGAAAGCCTTGGGGGAAACTTCTGTGAGACAATGAAATTAATACAATCTGATGCATCTAATCTATTTGAGAAGCAATTATAACAACTGGTGGAGAGTTTGGGATTCCATTAGCTAAGTAATGAAAGAAAAGCTAAGCACGTAGGCCCCCAGGCATAGCTCAGTAGTGAAGTTATTTCTGAGGTTCACCTTTCAGCCAAAGATTAGACAGGCCCTTAAAACTGAACAACACTAAACATTCACGTCAGCCCAGGGGCAAGGACCAGAAGGCAGGAGGGACAGGAAAGCTGGTAATGGGGAACCCAAGGTCAAGACAGGGAAAGTGTTGGCATGTCGTGGGGTTGGCAACCAGTGTCACGAAACAATATGTGTATTGTTTAATGAGAAACTAATTTCCTCTGTAAACCTTCATCTAAAGGACAATTAAAGAAAGAAAACTAAGCACATAGAAGATTTAGGAAACAGGGAAAACAAAACGTCATCCAGGAAAGGAAAAGTAGTCATAGTCTATCACAGTGCCCACACTGCCTTAACCAAATCCTCCATATTGACCTAACCACAATCATGATGTGACTATACTGGGAGACAGGCAGGGTGGGCAGCTGGAGGCGGACAAGGCTGCATGTGTCCATGGTGGGTGTGGGGTGGGGAAAAGACAGCTAAATCTTCATCTCCTATAGTGGAAAGTCATTAGCTAAGACCTAGATCCCAAAGAACAAGACACGTCTATCTATAAAGGAGCCCGGGTTATGCAATGGTTAAGCGGTTGGCTGATAACTGAAGGGTTGAAGGTGTGAACCCACCCAGCAGCTCCACGGGAAAAAGACCTGGCAATCTGCTTCTGTAAAGATTACAGCCAAGAGAACCCTGTGGGGCAGTTTTACTCTGTCACATGGGGCCACTATGAGCCGGAATCAACTTGACAGCACCTAATAACAGCATCTATCTATATGCCTGTTATTTGGAGACATGGAATTAATAATCCAAAGAATCAGCTAAAAGAGTTGAAGGTGTTGCACCTGGGGAAGTAAGTTGAAAGGGGAGGTGGACAGGGACCTGCTCTTTTTCCCAACAAACTGTATACAATGATTTGACTACCAAACTCTGCGCATATGATTTTGATACAAAAAAACAAAGACAAAAGAAAAGGACTGGATGACACAGTCTCAAAAGTTCCCTTCCACCTCCAAAGAGCTGTGACTCTTTTAGGGCAAGTTTTGCTCCTGGAATGGTAAGGGTCTGGAGAGTGGGCACAGAAATGGCAAAGAAGCACGTACTTCATCCATTTCCCAGATGAGCTTGGACTTGGCCTTGCTTGCACTTGGAATGCCTGCCTTCTTTCTCATCTTGAACTCCGTGAGGAACTTAGTCATGACAAAGAAACTGGTCAGTGATGGCAGCAGCTAGGAATTACCAGGGTGTCCACCCAGACACACTCACATATAAATAATAGATAAAACACCTTTTTCCAGACTAAATGTTTAAGTACTTAGACACACTTTTCCAGTGAAATGAGAAGCAGTGAAAGATAGAGAGATTCTAACATGTATTTTTTTCCAGGTAGAAACGAGGCTGACATTTTCATTTGAAGCAAATCCTTCAGTGAGAAAATCCTTCTAGTTCATTTTCAAGTTTTTTTGTAATCTTCCAAACACTAGTTTTTAACATTGATAGCCAGACAAATAATGAGCTCTTTTATACCATTATACCTTTCTTCTTTATTACTTTATCATCGAAAGCAGGTTATTAAATAATTAACTATTAAAAAATTAACTATTAGATTGGTATTATTATAAGTTGAGATTTTGTCATTGCCTCCTAATTCCCTCACTGTTGTTGTTAGGTGGCATCGAGTCAGTTGTGTCTCACAGCAACCCCATGTAAGACTGAACAAAAAACTGCCCAGTCCTGTGCTATACTCAAAATCATTCTATGTTTCAGGCCATTGGTGCGGCCACTGTGTCAGTCCATCTCATTTAGGGCCTTCCTCTTTTTTGCTGACCTGCTACTTTACCAAGCATGATGTCCTTTTGCAGAGACTGGTCTCTCCTGATACTGTTTCCAAAGTACTTGAGATGAAATAGCTTCAAAGGATCATTCTGTCTTTACTTCTTCCAGGACAAGTTTGTTTGTTCTCTGGCACTCTATATTATATTCAATATTCTTAAACAACACCATAATTCAAAGGACTTAATTCTTTTCCAGTTTTCTTTATTCATTGTACAGCTCTCACATGCATATGAGGTGATCAAAAACACTGTGGCTTACAACAGGTGCACCTTAGTCCTCAAAGTGCCAACTTTGCTTTTTAAGATTTTTTTTTAATAATTTTTATTGTACTTTAAGTGAAAGTTTACAAATCAAGTCAGTCTGTCATATATAAACTTATATACACCTTACTACATACTCCCATTTACTTTTCCCCTAATGAGTCAGCCCATTCCCTCCTTCCAGTCTCTCCTTTTGTGACCATTTTGCCCATTTTTAACCCTCTCTACCCTCCCATCTCCCCTCCAGACAGGAGATGCCAACAGAGTCTCAAGTGTCCACCCGATACAAGTAGCTCACTCTTCATCAGCATCTCTCTCCAATCCGTTGTCCAGTCCATTCCATGTCTGATGAGTTGTCTTCAGGAATGGTTCCTGTCCTGGGCCAGTAGAAGGTTTGGGGACCATGACCGCCGGGATTCTTCTAGTCTCAGTCAGACCATTAATTCTGGTCTTTTTATGAGAATTTGGGGTCTGCATCCCACTGTTCTCCTGCTCCCTCAGGGGTTCTCTGTTGTGCTCCCTGTCAGGGAAGTCATCGGTTATGGCCGGGCACCATCTAGTTCTTCTAGTCTCAGGATGATGTAAGTCTCTAATTCATGTGGCTCTTTCTGTCTGTTAGGCTCGTAATTATCTTCTGACCTTGGTGTTCTTCATTCTCCTTTGATCCAGGTGGGTCGAGACCACTTGATGCATCTTAGATGGCCGCTTGTTAGCATTTAAGACCCCAGACGCCACACTTCAAAGTGGGAAGCAGAATGTTTTCTTAATAGAATTAATTTTGCCAATTGACTTAAAAGTCCCCTTCAGCCATAGTCCCCAAACCCCCGCCCTTGCTCCGCTGACCTTCGAAGCATTCAGTTTATTCAGGAAACTTCTTTGCTTTTGGTCCAGTCCAGTCGAGCTGACCTTCCCTGTATTGAGTATTATCCTTCCCTTCACTAAAGTAGTTCTTATCTACTATCTAATCAGTAAAATAACCCTCTCCCACCCTCCCTCCCTCCCCCCTCTCATAACCACAAAAGAATGTATTCTTCTCAGTTTATACTACTTCTCAAGATCTTATGATAGTGGTCTTAAAGAATATTTGTCCTTTTGCCTCTGACTAATTTCACTCAGCATAATGCCTTCCAGGTTCCTACATGTTATGAAATGTTTCACAGATTCATCACTGTTCTTTATCGATGTGTAGTATTCCATTGTGTGAATATACCATCATTTATTATCCATTCATCTGTTGACGGACACCTTGTTTGCTTCCATCTTTTTGCTTTTGTAAACAGTGCTGCAATAAACATGGGTATGCATATATCTGTTCGTGTAAAGGCTCTTATTTCTCTAGGATATATTCCGAGGAGTGGGATTTCTGGGTTGTATGGTAGTTCTTTTTCTAACTTTTTAAGGAAACGCCAGATAGATTTCCAAAGTGGTTGTACCATTTTACATTCCCACCAGCAGTGTATAAGAGTTCCAATCTCTCCACAGCCTCTCCAACATTTATTATTTTGTGTTTTTTATATTAATGCCAGCCTTGTTGGAGTGAGATGGAATCTCGTCGGAGTTTTAATTTGCATTTCTCTAGTGGCTAATGATAGAGAGCATTTTCTCATGTATCTGTTAGCTGCCTGAATATCTTCTTTAGTGAAGTGCGTGTTCATATCCTTTGCCCACTTTTTGATTGGGTTGTTTGTCTTTTTGTGGTTGAGTTTTAACAGAATCATATGGATTTTAGAGATCAGGCGCTGGTCGCAGATGTCATAGCTGAAAATATTTTCCCAATCTGTAGGTGGTCTTTGTACTCTTTTAGTGAAGTCTTTAGATGAGCATAGGTGTTTGATTTTTAGGAGCTCCCAGTTATCTGGTTTCTCTTTGCCCTTTTTAGTAATGTTTTGTATTCTGTTTATGCCTTGTATTAGGGCTCCTAAAGTTGTCCCTATTTTTTCTTCCATGATCTTTATTGTTCTAGTCTTTATGTTTAGGTCTTTGATCCACTTGGAGTTAGTTTTTGTGCATGGTGTGAGGTACGGGTCCTGTTTCATTTTTTTGCAAATGAATATCCAGTTATGCCAGCACCATTTCTTAAAAAGACTATCTTTTCCCTAATTAACTGACACTGGGCCTTTGTCAAATATCAGCTGCTCATACGTGGATGGATTTATATCTGGGTTCTCAATTCTATTCCATTGGTCTACGTGCCTGTTGTTGTTCCAGAACCAGGCTGTTTTGACTACCATGGCTGTATAATATGTTCTAAAATCAGGTAGAATGAGGCCTCTCACTTCCTTCTTCTTTTTCAGTAATGCTTTACTTATCTGGGGCTTCTTTCCCTTCCATATGAAGTTGGTGCTTTGTTTCTCCATCACATTAAAAAATGTCATTGGAATTTGGATCGGAAATGCATTGTATATATAGATAGCTTTTGGTAGAATAGACATTTTTACAGTGTTAAGTCTTCCTATCCATGAGCAAGGTATGTTTTTCCACTTATGTAGGTCCCTTTTAGTTTCTTGCACTAGTACTTTGTAGTTTTCTTTGTATAGGTCTTTTACATCTTTGATAAGATTTATTCCTAAGTATGTTATCTTTTGGTGGGGTACTGTGAATGCTATTGATTTGGTGATTTCCTCTTCGATGTTCTTTTTGTTGATGTAGAGGACTCCAAGTGATTTTTGTATGTTTCTCTTGCAACCTGAGACTCTGCCGAACTCTTCTATTAGTTTCAGTAGTTTTCTGGAGGATTCCTTAGGGTTTTCTCTGTATAAGATCAAGTCATCTGCAAACTGAGGGAATTTTACTTCTAACTTGCCAATCTGTATGCCCTTTATTTCTTTGTCTAGCCGAATTGCTCTGGCTAGGACCTCTAGTACAATGTTGAATAAGAGAGGTGATAAAGGGCATCCTGCTTTTTAAGGTTGTAAAGAGGCCTTTTGCAGCAGATTTCCCCAATGCAATACATCTTTGGTTTCTTCACTGCTGATTCCATGGATGGTAATTGTGGATCCAAGTAAACTGAAATCCTTGACAACTTCAGATTTTTCTCCATTTATCGTGTTATAGCTTATTTTCCCAGTTGTGAGGATTTTTGTTCTCTCTGTGCTGAGATGTAATCCATACTGAAGGCTGTGGTCCTTCATCTTCAGCTATAAACACTTTAAGTCCTCTTCACTTTTAGCAAGCACGGTTGTGTCATCAACATATCACAGGTTGAATGAGTCTTCCTCCATTGCGAGGAAGTTTGTTTTCATTATGTTGAGGTGTAATCCATTCCCTCACTACACTTAGCACACTCTCCTGACACCCATGACCACCATGAGTTCAAGGCAAAAGGCCATTGTGGTAGATGGGCTCCATCTGTCTGTGGGGAGGCTGGGTGGCTTCCACTCTCTAAGTTACTGAGTCCTCAGGAGCCAGTTCAATTTGAGGGCTCCATGGGGAAATAAATTCCTTCCTCGAAGATCAACATGTCTTCAAATTTCAGGGATGTAAAGCCAGCTACCGTGGAGATGGTTCCAGATACCAGAAGGATTAAATGGAGGTTGTTGGAGATCAACTTCCTCTTTGCCTTGGAAGATGTTTGCCTCTTCTCATGTGTATCTGGGGTATCTCAGAGAAGCAAAAGTAAACCCAGCGTTCTCCTAGAGGTGTACACCAGAGAGTCCTCCTGGGAGGAGGGATGGCTGGAGCTGCGATAGTGAGCCTGGAGAGGCTCACCCAGCCCTGATCTCAGGCTCTGAAAGGCACCACGACTCTTAAGAACCAGTGTGTATTTTGAGTGCTTTCCAACCTAGGGGCTCAACTTCCAGCGCTACATTGGGCAATATTCTGTTCTGATCCACAGGGTCTTCACTGACAATTTTGAGATGCAACTCAGAAGGCAAATGGGAATGATATGACTGGGCCCAAAGGAACACTTCCTTCAAGAGACTCCAGTGGAGTTGAGGCCTGGAATTAGGAGACTATCCATGTATGGCCACTCAGGCAGGAATTATCTAGGGTAAGAATCACCCATTTGTTAGTCTGTTGTACTATGGTGGCTTGCATGTTGCTGTGATGCTGGAAGCTAGGCCACTGGTATTTCAAATACTAGCAGGGCCACCCATGATGGACTGGTTTCAGTGGAGCTTCCAGGCTAAGAGAGACCAGGAAGAAAGGTCTGATGACCTACATCTGAAAATTAGCCAGTGAGAACCCTATGGATCCCAATAAAATATTGTCCAATATAGTGCTAGATACCCCATAGGATCGAAGGCTGTCAAAATTCACAGCGGCCACAACAATGAACTCGAGAATACCAATGATCATGAAGATCGTGCAGGACCATGCAACATTTCATTCTGTCGTGTGTGGGAATGCCAAGAGTTGGAGCTGACTTGATGGCAACTAACAAAAATGAAAGTGTAGAAGCTGCTACTGAGTGTGAGATTGACAAACAAAGAGGACAGAGGTTAAGTGGTCAGGATTTAGAGGGGTCTACCAGGGGCTAACAAGGACCAGGATGTTAGTGTTCTTATGTGCCATCCAGTTGGTTCTGACTAGAGTGACACCTATGGACAACAGAATGAAACACTGCCTGGTCCTGTGCCATCCTCACAATCATTGCTATGTTTAAGCCCATTACTGCAGCAACTGTAGGGTCTTCCTTTTTTTTGCTGACCCTCTGCCAAGCATGATGTCCTCCTCCAGGGACTGGTCCCTCTGGATAATATGTCCAAAGTACACTAGAAAAAGTCTTGCCATCCTCACTTCTAAGGAGCATTCTGGCTGTACTTCTTCCAAGACAGATTTGTTCATTACTCTGGCAGTCCATGCCATATTCAATATTCTTCGCCAACACCGTAATTCAGATGCTTCAATTCCTCTTCAGTCTTACTTATTTATTGCCCAGCTTTCACCTGCATATAAGACTGCGACCTTTAGCTCTGTTTTCTCTCCTTCTCTTTTTTATTGTAGTGAAAACACACACCCCAAAGCATCCACCAACAAAACATTCACATTAACAACCCAATGACATAAATGACATCAACACTCGTGCAGAGCCAGCTATCTTTTGAGCTGCTATTTGAGAGCAGAAGAACTTTACAGAGACCTATGTATTCAGCTGCACCATACAGCCAAAAAAAGCCTGCTGCTGCCTAATTTCTTTACATAACAAATTTGAATATTGAGGATACAGGATAAGTCGCTTCACATTTGTCTAATCCAAGGAAGTTAACCAAGTCAAAAATCCACTGCCTTCAAGTTGATTCTGACTCAGAGCAACCCCATAGGTTTTCCAAGGCTGTAAATCTTTATGGAAGCAGACTACCACATCCTTCTCCCTCAGAGATGCTGGTGGTTTTCAACTGCTGACCTTTTGGTAATCAATCAATCGCTTTAACCACAGTGCCACCAGGGCTCCTTAAACAAGTTTAGTGGCTTTTATGTTCACATCAGTTGAATGAATTTATAATGGATACTGACTTGTTGGGCAGAACCATCCAAACTGAGGCCTGGGGAAGATTTGTGGTTTGTCTTGCTATTTTTACTATTTCTTGACCCAGAGCGGTTACCTAACCGCTACCTACCTAAGCTTGTGTCTAGCTGAGAAAGAAGGGAAGAGCAACAAAAAAGAAGAGTTACTACAACAGGTACAACAGCTAGACTTTAACTCACCATTGGGCAAGCTAGAATCGATAGGTATGCATGTATTAAAAATGAATATTGATCACATCGAGTCCTCTTTCTGAAAGTGAACCAAGCTACTAGCATGGAGGAGGAAGATGACTCCCAGTAGAAACTCTGTACCTGCACAAATTTGATTTCAACAAAAACTTGCTCAACATTGACTGGATTCTTATCGACAGCAAACATATGTTAGTGCCTGTCCATTTATACACACTGGTGAAAAAACTGCATATGTTAAAACAGAAAATAAAACAACTGATCCCATAGACAATCTTGTGATCTCTTTGTAAAGATCACACTTTCTAGCACCAGTTAGAGAACATTTCATCTAAAAGGAAAAAATACCTAAAACCTAAGACATTCCAGTAACTACCCCAATCTTTAAGTTCACATCATGTGTTTGAGAGTCACTGCATTAGTTTGCAATTGCTGCTATAACAAATTACCACAAACTTAGTGGCTGAAAACAAGGCAAATTTTCAAGGTTCATCACGTTCTGGCAGGTATCAGGACTTCATTTGTCTCTATGGATAAATAATATCCCATTGTATGCTTTAGACCATATTTTGTTTATCCATTCATTTGTTGGTAGACACATGGGTTGTTTCTACCATTTGAGTATTGCGAATAACACTGCAATGAACATTCGTGTACAAGTATCTGTTTGAGTCCCCGATTTCAAGTCTTCTAGGTCTCTACCCAGGAGTGGAATTTCTGGATCATATGGTGTCCAGCAAACCTGGCTACTTTCTCAGAGATTCCTGAACAAATCCAAAAGTAGCCACCATTTGGCTCTAGAAAGCTTTGGGCATTTTTTTTTGTTTGTTTTTAATGAAGGCTCTATATTTGTATTTTATTATATTTATAACCACTCCATCTTGGGGGTTGTGCTTGTTCAGTGGTAGAATTCTCTCCTTCCATGTAGGAGACCTGGGTTTGATTTTTAGCCAATCCACCTCCTATGCCCCCACCACTCATCTGCCATTGGAGATGCTGAATAGGTTTAAGCAGAGATTTCAGACTAAGCCAGGCTAGGAAGAAAGGCCTGGCAATCTACTTCTGAAAATGTACCAAAGAAAACCCCATGGATCACACAATCCAATCTGCGACTGTTCATGGGGATGGTGCGGGATCAGGCAATATTTCATCCCAGTGGGCAAGGGGTCACCATGAGTCAGGGGCTGACTCAACAGCACCTAACGGCAAACAAGAACAACCCCATATTGGAGTTTACTTCACAACGCACAGTCACTTGGGTATAGAATTAAAAACAAACAAAAAACCCAAATCTGTTGCCATGGACTCCGTTCTGACTCATGGCAACTCCATGTGTTACAGAGTATAGCTGTGCTCCATAGGGTTTGCTTGGTTGTAATCTTTTCGGAAGTAGATTGCCAGGCCTTTCTTTTGAGATGCTGATCAGTGGGTTCAAACTGACAACCTTTAGGTTAGTAGTCAATGCAGACCATTTGTGCCACCCAAAGACCTGGGGACGGTGTGGGGTGAATTAGTTCTCCTTGTCCAAAGGCATTGAGAGTCTAAAAGCTCACCATCTTCTTTGGAAGTGAAGCCAGTAGCTCTGACGCCGGTACCCCATTGCCCCTGAGTCAACTCTGACTCACAGGGACCCTACAGAACAGAGTAGAACTGTCCCATAGGGTTTCCAAGAAGCAGACTGCCACATCTTTCTCCCACGGAGAGGCTGGTGGATTTTAACCTCTGTCCTTCTGGTTGGCA
The DNA here is from genome assembly GCF_030014295.1 of Loxodonta africana. Lineage (NCBI taxonomy): Eukaryota > Metazoa > Chordata > Mammalia > Proboscidea > Elephantidae > Loxodonta > Loxodonta africana. Next base: position 112,948,026 of record NC_087350.1, read on the forward strand.
GCTGAGCACTTAACCACTGCACCACCCGGGCTCCTTATACTCTCTATGATCATTTTACAGAAATCAAGAGAGGACAGTCTGAATGGACTATAATCACAAAGATATGGGATTTTAAATCTGGAAGCAACTTTAGAGATTCTCAGGTCCAGATTTCCTACACTTGTAATTAAAAAAAAAAACTTGTCTCAGGATGAGAGGTGAAATTAGTCTTCCCCAAGGACCAGTGATGCAGGACTTTGACAGAGAAAGCCTGCTGCCAAAGGAGAGACTGGAGCTGGTCCTTGGAGACTGCCTACAATGAGGATGAGGACAATTTTGTGCCCAAACCGACCCTTTAAAATGTTATCGAATTCAGAGCTGTTGGCAGAACATGAAGAAGCAGGTCCCCCGTCCTGGCACCCAGACCCCCACCTCTATTCAGGTCCATGTGGGTACATGTGCTCTGCGCCCCGGTGGGACCCCGTGGTAGTGAAGCATGAGAGTGGTGGAGGGCTGGTCATGGCCCAGGGCACCTTCTCTGAGGGAAAGAGGATCTCCCCTCCAAGTGAGAATGATCAACTTTCAGAAGAGAAGGGAGGTGCCCAGCTTTGGTGCTGTTTGAGGGAGGGATGTGGGAAAGGGCCCCCCTCCCTGGGAAGGAGTCTTCCTCTTAGAATCATGGGGAGGGCTGAATCACAGAGAGGGGGAGAACTGCCTCATTGGAGGTGGGGATGAGAGTGGAATCGAGGAGAACTTCCTGGAGGAGGGGCAGTTTGCTTCCAGCTCTGAGAGCAGGCTAGGCCTGGATGGGAGTGGGCAGAGGGCCTCCCACAGGAGCACAGACACAGCTCCTGGACCCTCCCCACCAGGCACCCAACTCAGGCTCTCAGCACCCTGCCCTCCCTGTGGCCCCGGAATACAGGTGATCCTGAGATTCAGGTGTTCCAGTCGGCCTGCAACAATGACAGTGTTGCTCCAGGAGCACTTTGGGGCCTAGATCTGGTTCAGGGAGGGGCCCAGGGGGACTGAGAAGTGAGGCTTGGGCAGGAGGTGGGGAAGAACAGGAGTGTGGCTCTTGATGCTGCTTCAGAGAGCAGACCTAGGCCGGAGGGATACTCAGAGTCTCCTGACTCCCCAGGCTCTCCATGTGCACCTGGCCCAATGTCTAGCTGCCACCCTGGGCAGAGTGATCCTAAGACACCAGACCAGACGTGGGTGGAGACACTGGGCTAGAAGAGGTGACGGTGGGACACCATGGGACCCACCACAAAGACAGCATTTTGTGCTTGCAAGAAGGGGAGGCGGGCCACTTATACAGGCTGCCCCAAGCCACTTAGGCCCCATTCACACTGGAACTTGCACAGTGGCCTGGTCACTCTGGGCAGTGTCCACTAGCATCCCTCATGCTAAGAAGGCTACGTGCTGTGCTCCCCGTGAGCTGCCACCCACGTCCACCCCAGGGTGCGGTCCTGGCCCCAGCCCTTCCTGAGCTAGCACTGAAGCAGTTCCCATATCCAAACCCTCAATACACTACTGGGAATCTGAATCCAAGAGAAAGGCAGGGAAGGCCCAGAACATACAAGTGGGCAGAGTCCAGAAGATGAGGAAGTTTCTGGCCTCCTAGGACAGGGCTCAGCCCCTGTCATGGTGTTTGCTTTGAGAACGAGAGCTGCCAAGATGTGGGGAAACCCAGGTACTCCCTCCCATTGTGAGGCCGATAACCTCCCACAACCACCACACCCACACAGGCACACACACACACACACACACAGATACACGCATACACACACACAAGAACGCACAGACACACACGTGCACACATTGACTTCACAGATGGGGCCATGAGGGTGGGGTCAGAAGAGAAGAGGACACCAAGGAGGCAATGCCCTGGAAAGAAGAGAGAGGGTAGAGGCAGCTCTGTCTTGGGACAGTGGCCCTCAGTCTCCTAGCTACATCCTCACGGCCCACAACACAGGACAGGGAGACGCTGGATGAAGGGAGAGGGACCCCAAGGTTCCCAGGGGTCTACCAGGGCCAGCATCCCCACAGAAACATAGAGTGGACAAGGCCTGGTCCTACAGTCACTGCTCTGGTTCCCTGGAGCTAGGACAAGGCCACTTCAGAGTAGAGGGGGCTGCAGGACGGAAAGCCTCAGTTTCCTCCTCTGTACATTGTGGTGCTTAGAGTGGGTGAGCCCCAGGATTCAAAGGCTCACAGAAGTGTCTGCTGGCCTCTGTTCTCTGTGGATGACCCACTGCGCTCCGAGGTCCTAGGAGAGGGCTGGGGCCACGGGGCTGGGATCGGGGGCTCACTGAGGTGACATTTTTATGTGACCAGAAAGACAGGAGGGGCCAGACCTGCATGGGTCAGGGAACAGTGTGCCAGGGAGAAGGTACAGCTGGTGCAGAGACTGGGAGGCAGGGTGAATTTGCCCAGAGAGGGGGTTGGTAAGATGCCAGTGTGGCTGGAGTGAGCTGTGGAGAAGAGGAGGGAGGGAAGAGGAGGGCAAGTCTAGGTCCTATGTGAGTTAGAGGAGCTATCTCCTCCTCTGTGACAACATCACCCCAAGTCTTAGCAGCTCATGAAAACAAACTGATGATCTCACTGTCTCTGTGGACAGGAATGCTGCATGGCTCAGCTGATGACTTTGCTCCAAGTTCTCCCAGGAGGCTGGGGATGTGGTCTCAACTGAGGCTCGACTGGGGAGGATCCACTCCCTGCTCACTCTGTTGTGGGTAGGAGTCTTTCTTGTGAGTTGCTAGACTGCGGTCCTCAATTCCTCTCTATTGATCAGGCCACATTAGGTCATCCTCATATGGGCATTATAGGCAGACCAACCATACCAGCTGCTTTCCAGGGGGAAAGAGTGGGAAATGACAGAAACAAAGAGAAAAAGAGAGAGAGAGAGAGATGACAGAGAGAGCATAAGAGAGAGCCAGGAGGCATTGACCCTAATAGGGTCACTATGATTTGAAGTTCACTCTAAGGCACCTTAAAACCACAACAAGATTCCTGGGAAGCAAGTCCCTGAGTCCAGTCCACAATAGGGAAGGGGGTTGCACAGAATGTCGAGACCCCGAGGAGCAATTTTGGGGGCAATTGTGCAGGCGGCCCACTCCCTAGTCCGAGATGAGGCACTGGCTCAGATTCTAAATAATTGAAGTTATTGGAGGCTTTTGTGCAGAGGGTGGGAATATCTGATGTTTTTTTAGTTCTGACCCCTGCTGGGGCAGAGAAGGAAAGCAGGCCCAGAGGGGAGGTAACTTTCCTATGCTCACAGCAGGAGAATCCCCCCTGTTTTGAGGTGTACTCCATGCTGCTTCCCACCCCTGCCTATAATTCGGCCATCTCTGAGTTTGTGTATTAGCTACAGGTGACACCAGCCCACGGGTTTACAGGTGTTTTCTCACATACACCTGCTGACTTCCCTAGGAAGAAGATGCTAGAATGATCCCCATTGTGTGCTAGGGAGACTGAAGAGTCACTGAGAAGCACAAAGACTTTGTCCTCACTCACAAACTTATTAAAAGGGATGACCTGTGTCTAAACCCAGCTCTGTCTGCACAAAGCTGGGGCCCTGGCTACACCCAGGCCAACCCCAAGTTCTGTGGGGGAGATGCTGCTGGTGATATCACTGTGCACAGTTCTAGAGATGGCATGGGGAGAGGTGAGCATTCAGCATCTCAGGGTGTAATTTTGGGGAGGAATTATCTTAGGTCAGGCACAGGTCAGGGAACCCAGGATATGACCTCACTTCCGTGGCGATGGAGTACATAGAACTTGGAATGCTGGTAACCAGGCACCCGTATACTAGAGACAGCTCCCTTACTTGCTCACTTGAGTGGAGACACTCGACCTAGAAAGATGTTTTCTTGTTGTTGCTCATCATCTTCCTCTGTTTCAAACCTTGAGAAACCCAGGAGTTTGACCCTTTCACGAAGGCTGAGATATGGTCTCATCCCCCACCCCCGAAGGCTCTGGCCATTTACCAGAAAGAAACCGAAGGTAACACAGGGTGGCCCAGATGCCAGTTCAGGCCAGGCCACCACTGTGATCCCACCTGGGCAGCCCCACACCCCTCCTGACTGATTGGCAATAGGGTGGTGGGTGGGCCGAGTCTATCATGTTTGGGAGTCTTGCAGACTGGGGACTGGGGTGGCACAGGTGGACACCTGCTTCACATCCTTGTTCCAACCAGCCTCATCACATAGGACATTGGGATCTATGTCTCTACCTAGGAGTCATAGTTCTGACCAGGGCTTTAGGGAGTGATGGTTGGGGGAATCACAGCCTGAGTTGGCACACTCACCCGGAACTTCTTGGAGCTCCAGCTCAACCTGTATGTGGCAGTCACCCCACAGTCCTAGCTGCAGGCATTGACTGCCCATTTGTGACCTTGTGCCAGACCAGGTGTTCCTAGATCCTGGTGTAAAACTCAGAGGTCCATATCTTCACCCTTGTTCCTGAGTCCCTAGTCCCCCTGCAATCTCTCCTCCTTCCTGGAATGTGGGATGTGGAGAAGGGCCGCAGAGCATGGGGTGGCCCTGGTCAGTGGATGTGGCCAGGGCTGCATGGTGTAGCCTCAGGCTGAACCTTCCCATATGTGGTGTAGATGGGGAAGTAGGAGCTCCTCAAAGGTCTAGAGGACACAAGGACCTGAAGGGGCAGAGATGGACGGTGGAGGCTTAGGGCAGCCCTTAATGCCCCCTGGAACACTGCTGGGCACTGTCTCTGCAGAAGCCCCCACAGGAGATCCGAGAGGAGAAGGAGGATGGCATTATCTACTCTGTCTACCCCAAGAAAGGGGCCAAGAAGGGCTGGTGCAGGCTCTGGGTGAGTGAGTGTGGTCAGGGTCACAAGCCTGGGCCCTGAGATGATCAGATGGGACACTTGTGCCAGATGCCATCTGGAGATCCCTACCTCCCTCACAGGATGTCACTCTCAAGGGCCACAGTTCCCTCCCAAAGGAATCCGCCAAAACCCTTCCCTTATCCCTCCAACACCCCTCCCCACGCTGGTCAGGTACACATTCACTCTTTCTAGATTTGTAGGAATATCAGAAAACTGTCTTTTGTACTCTTTACTGCACATCAGCCAGTGCATCTTTTTGCATGTTGTTCCTGTTTCAGCGTTCAACTCTCAGCCCCAGGGTCGGGCAATAGTCAGCTGGACTGTCCTTCCCCACCTTCTCCCAGTCTCTCACATCCTCATGCTTAGCAGGCTCCTTTTACCCAAAAGCACAGGGCTCAGGCTATGATACACATTTTTCTGCAGCCTGCAATCTCAGGAAACACATCACCATGACCCCTCCAAATCAGGAGCTGTGTCCTGACTCAGAATGTTCCAGAAGGGAGGCCAGTTCCCACAGGGACTATTGATCTCACTACTGCTACCCCGGGCTCATTCCCTCTGCTGCCCTTTCAGCAGGGTTGCAGTATCCTCACGTGTGTCCTCACACCCTGACCCACAGCAGGGCTGCAGGAGCCTCACGTGTGTCCTCACACACTGTCCCACAGCAGGGCTGCAGGAACCTCACCTGAGTCATCACACACTGACCCACAGCAGAGCTGCAGGAACCTCACGTGTGTCCTCACAAACTGACCCACAGCAGGGCTGTAGGAACCTCACGTGTGTCTTTACACACTGACCCACAGCAGGACTGCAGGAACCTCACATGTGTCCTCACACTCTGACCACCCAGGACAGACTCCCAGGGGCAGCATGCTGGGGCGAAGGATCTGCACATTCCAAGTTCGGATCCCTAGAGCCAGACTCCTTCCCAAAAGAGGTGTCGCAGTCACGTGGTCCAACAGTCTGTGATGCTGGCTGTGTTCCCGCATGCAGCCTGCTCTGGCTGTTATGGTTCTTTTCCGTTTTTGCCAATCTGCTGTCACATTGGCCACTGGAGCTGCAGGGTCGCTTTGAGGCGCTTCTGGCCCTGAAAAGCTGAGCAACCTCTTAGTCCTATACCGGCCATTCATATATGCCCTCCATGATTAGTCTGTTGAGATCCTTGATCCTGTGGGGGTCTTTCTCCCACTCAGGGATCATCGGGCATTCACCTGTTGCTGAATCTGCGACCACTATACCTTTAGCTTCTCAAAACCCCCTTTAATGTACAGAAAGGGAAATCTGTGTCTTGCTTTGCGTTCAGAGGGGGTCTCATGGGTGTGTCTGCTCTGTGCACTGTCTCCAGCTGGGGAGGGAGCCAGCTTGCACCAGACCTTCCCCTCTGAGTCAGGAGCAGAGCAGGCCTCACATGGCACACAGGGAATATCACAGAGCCCTAGTGTCCGAAATTTCTGGGCTCTGATCCCTTGACTATGAACAGACACTGGACAACAATAAGCTGGGTATTCTCACCTCTACAATGGAGTGTTCTGTGAGAAGTCACAAGGATACTGGCCTTAATACCAAACCAAGCCAAATTTGTTACCGTGGAGTCCATTCTGACTCATAGTGACCCTATAGGACAGAACAGAACTGCCCCATAGGGTTTCCAAGGAGTGGCTTGTGGATTCGAACTCTAGACCTTTTGGTTAGTAGCCAAGCTCTTCAGAGCCACAGCGCCACCAAAGCTACACTCAATACAGGGAAGTAATATAATTAACAAAATGACTTGAGGTTCCTAATATGTTTAATCATCTCCACCTCTTGTTTTCTTTGGGGGCGTCTTGTCCCACCTCCTCCCACAGGTCACAGAGGTCCCAGACCCCGACCCTCCTGGTGGTTCACGGGGTGCCTCTGACGGTATGTCCCTCCACTCTCTCACCCCAGTGTGTATGTGGGTTGGACCAGGACCTAGATGAGACCTGCGTGGTGAGGACCGTGAAGGCTGGCTCGCTAGAGAAGCTGGTGGAGCACCTGGTGCCCGCCTTCACAGAGGGGGACTTGTCCTACATCGATATCTTTTTGGGAACCTACAGGACCTTTGCCACCACCCAGCAGATCCTGGAACTGTTGTTCCAAAGGTGAGCAGCCCGCCCTGCACAGCCCAGTGGGAACTCAGCCCCTTAACCAGCTGTGAATCTGGGGAATGTCACTTTACCTCTCTGTGCCTCAGTGTGCTCCTCTGAAGAGTCAGGGGAAAAATGATCAGCCTGCTTGAATTTCCTCTCAGTACCACATGGGACAAGCCATGTAAAGTGTGTACCTGGAACTCCACCAAAAACAAAACTGTTGCCATTGAGTCAATTCCAAACCATAGTGAACTTAGAGGACAAAGTACAGCTGCCCCATAGGCTTTCCAAGGAGCAGCTGAATTTGAACTGTTGACCTTTTGGTTAGCAGCTAAGCTCTTTAACCAATGTGCCACAAGAGAGCCAACACTTGGAGACCAGCTCTAGGGAAAAGGCTGCTGGAGGGCCTGGGATGTTCACGTTTACTTTTTTCCTTTCCTCCATCAAGAAGCTGTCTGCCTCACCCCTCACTGACTCCATGGTCTCCAACAATCCTATTCCCCATTTGAACAGGGCAAGTTGAGATCCTATCAAGAGGGTCCTCGTCCTTTGTGTAGCCAGACCAAGAATTTCTGGTGGCTGACAGAGGGGCCCTAGGACAATCAAATACTGAGGAAGGTGCTGCTTGGGCTCATTCACTCAACAATTATTTATGAAGCCCCTACAGTTGCAGACACTCTTCTAGACATTCAGCATCATCTAGACACAAAGCAGAAAGGAAGCCCTGCACTCCTGGCCTCCATCGTAGTCAGGAGGCAGTCAGGAACACTAGATATGGGATTCAGGTAGTGTCCACAGTGCATTACATGGACACCCTCATGCCTCCTCTACGTATGGATACAACTGCCCCCATTCAGCCGGGGACGGAGGACCCCAGGACCAGCAGAAAGAGTGAGTGGACATTGGGTGGAGAAAGAGGGATCTCTGTCTGCAAGGAAACTGGGGGTTGGAGGAGGCCTGTGTCAGGATTGGGGCTGGGCATACCCTGGGTCCCACATAGGTAGATCCCCCTGCAGGAATGAGGTTAGCGGAGCCCCCTGTAGGAGAAAGGACGCACACAAACCTGGGGATGCCGCCTGAGCATAGTGGGAAGCAAAGTGTTGGCAGGGGGATCTGTGTGGCCCCTGGGCACACACTCCCCCCACAATTCCCTCCCATCTCTGATTATCCCCTCCGCACTTGGGACAATATCAAGAGGTGAGGAAAAACCTGCAACACGGTCATACACCAATGTCATGGATACTCATCTCCATGTGGGGCCCTGTCCCTCAGCAGAGACTGGCCGTGGCAGATACACCTTGTGTGTTCTCAGCCTTACATATTCCTGGAGCACTACTATGTGCCAGGCTGTGAGGTGCACATGAAGATACACTGTTCCCTACCCCTTTGGGATTTACTGTCCAGTGGGGAAGGTGCCAGGGGACAAACAGAGACATAAGTCAGGGTTTGAGGAGGGAGAGTTGGTCAAACCATTGATAGAATTCTCTGGGGCCAAGGTTCTGTGTTAAGCCCCTGCTCAGTGACCAGTTTGTCACTGCCAGGACAGCCAGAGAGGCTGGTGCACGGTGGGGCTAGACTTCAGAAGGTCAGGGCAGAGGGACCCGGTCCCTTGCAGCGATGTCCTGGGACGTCAGTGTGGTGGGAAAGGCCAGGCCTCTGACTCTGCTTTTCATCACACATCCCCAGCGCCATCTCTTTCATCCTGAAAACCTGGATGGATGAATACCCGGAAGACTTTGACCAGCCAGCACACTTGCCCTGCCTCAAGCTCCTGGTGAAGTACCTGCAGGTGAACATGCCAGGCTCAGACCTGGAACACCGTGCCCTTCTTCTCTGTGCCCAGCTGGACCACCTGGAGCCCAAAGAGGCAGAGCCAGACGGTGAGGAGGACTGGGCATGCCTGCATGTGAGCTTGTGAGGGGACATGGAGCGGGATCCACAGGGAGGATCAACAGAGTTGGGGTTGGGCCAGACAGAGCTCAGAGTAGCCACAGACCCTCCTCTGGTGGACCACAGTCTGGGAAGACTTCCTTGGGTGGAAATCAGGGCCTTAGGCTTCTCTTAAATGCAGTGGGATATTTTCTGTCATTGAAAAGCACAAGGAAATGCAATCATGTTGCTGAATATTTCTCCTCTTGTGCATCCCCCATCAGGGCTGGCACCAGGTCTAAAAGCAGCTCAGGATCTCCGTCCACCTGCAGAAGGAACTCCAGGGCGACCTCACGAGGCAGATCACGCTCCAATACCAACACTGGAGTTCCGTAGATCATCAGGTCCTCCATCCCCACATCTGTCACCACACACAGAGCCTGCTGGAATGCTGGCATCTTCTCCTGGATCACCTCCTGGGGCAAATACAGAACCACGTGTTGAGGTAGATCCTACCCCTGAACCATCACAGGAGCTGGATGGAACACCAGATCCTCAACCACCACCTCCATTATCAGACGAAGAGCCTGCTGGAGGACTGGGTTCTCTTCCTGGGTCTCCTCCAGAACCGGCTCCTGTACCCCCAGCAGGTATCCATCCTGCTCCTGTATCAACACCAGAGCTCCACACAGCATCAGCTATTCCATCACCAGCTTCCACACTGGCACCAGAAGGAAAGCCACCTGAAGGGGTGGATTCTCATCCTGGGCCACCACGGGAACCAGATTCTGGACCACCTTCTGGTGTCGATCCTGCTCCTGCAGCAACAGTGGGGATCAATGTAGCCGCAGTCCCTCCATCTTCTGCTCTGACCCAGGCGCCTGATGAAGTGCCAAACGGAAAGCCACATTCTAATCCTGGGCCACCTCCAGAACTGAGTCACGGACCACCAGCTGCTGTGGATCCTGCTCCTGCAGCAACACCGGGGCTCAATGTTGCACCAGGTCCTCCATCTCCAGGTCTGGCCCAGGCTCCAGAGGAAGAGGCTGCTGGAAACCTTGACCATTATCCTGAGGCACCTCAAGAACAAGCTTCCAGACCACCAGCTGAGGTCCATTCTATTCCTATACCAACAGCAGAGCTAGGTGTGGCCCCATATGTTCCATCTCCAGGTCTGGCCCAGGTTCCAGAGGAAGAGGCTGCTGGAAGGGTGGACTCGTATCCTGGCCCACCTACAGAATCGGCTCCAGGAGTAGCAGCTGATGTTGAACCTACTCCTGCACCAACACAGGGGCCCCAGGTAGCCCCATGTCCTCCATCTGCTGCTCTGGCCCAGGCACCAGAAGAACAGTCTGATGAAAAGTCGGATTCTTATCCTGAGCCACCTGCAGAAACAACTCCTAGGCCACCAGTTAATGTTGACCCTGCTCCTGCATCAACACCAGGGCTCAAGTAGCCCCAGGTCCTCCATCGGCAGCTCTGGCCCAGGCCCCAGAGTCCCAGCAAGTCACCTTGCCCACTCCACACCAGCTCCTCAGCCCCAGCCAGGGAGCATCGGATTCAGAACGAGATCCTTCCTTCCCTTCACCTGAGTGGGTATTTCTCTGGTTTATATGTAGCGTATTACAGCTTACTTTACCTTTATAGTTCTTACTGTCTTCACTGGTAGATTTCTCATTAAATAAAATTTGGTTTTAATGGTTTTAATGGGTGTGATATGGTGGTTTTATGCACTTTCACGATCCTATCAACTATCACCAGTATCTGTTTCAGAACAATGTCATCAGCACAAACAGAAACCCTGGACCATTAAGCAGTCCTCCCCCTGCCCCCTCCCCGTGCCCATGGCAATCAGTGATTGGCTTTCTATGCCTATGGATTTACCTGCTCTAGATTTCTTATCTAAATGGAAACATGTGGCCTTTTGTATCTTGCTTCTTAGCTTAATGTGTTCTAGGTCCATCCACACTGTAGCACGAGTCAGTTTCTCACTCTAAAGCTCAGTGGTATTCCCTTGTGTAGATGGATCATACTTTGTTGACCCAGTCATCTGTTGATGGACATATGGGTTGGTTCCACCTATTGACTGATGGGAGTAGAGCTGCTGTGAGCATTCATGGACAGGTATCTGTGTGAGTGCCTGTCTACAGGATAAATCCCTGGGGTGGGTAAAGGAAGGTGGGAAGGGTGAGGACACAGTCCAGGTATGGGGAGTGAAGTGTCAATGAGGAAGCTGTGGAGATCTCAGGTGTAAGGTGGGAAGTGGTTCAGTAGAAGGCATACCTTTACCTGTAGAAAGTGAGGAAGTGGGAGGCATCAGTTGAAGTTCAGGTGTGGTTATTGAGGTGGGAGGGTCAGGAGGCAGCCCTGGGGACTGGGGGGGCGGGGAGTGAGAAGGTAGGAGTGGCCAGGACTCACCCTGGTTGTGGCAACTGAGAAAGAGGGAGGGATTAGGAGATGGCTGAGGTGTGGGTAAGGAGGAACTGGGAAAGCTCAGGATCCAGTCAGGTTATGGAAAGTTAGGGGGAGGTAGGAGCCAAGACAACACCTATGTGAATGTATTGAGTCTTTGGAAGGGAGCTGACCACAGCCCAAGTGCAGTACCTCAGGAGGTGGTGGGTCAACAGACAGCAAAGTTCTGCAGAGGAAGGAGGTAGAAAGTGTCAGGAGAAAGCACAGGTGTGTGGTCAGTGAGTTGTCAGGAAGAGCCAGGGGCAGCCCAGGTATGAGGAGTGAGGAGGTCTGAGGGGCCAGGAGGCAGCCCAGGTGTGGGGAGTGAGGAGGTGTGAGGGGCCAGGAGGCAGCCCAGGTGTGGGGAGTGAGGAGGTGTGAGGGGCCAGGAGACAGCCCAGGTGTGGGGAATGAGGAGGTATGAGGAATCTGGAGGCAGCCCAGTGTTAGCAAGTGTGTAGATGGAAGGGCAGGAGAACCCCCGTGCAGGTACTGAGGATCCTGGAGAACCAGGAGGTGGCAGAGGGTGGGTACTGAGGAAGTGGTAGAGGTTGGGGTGCACCCCACCTATGGAAAGTGATGAAGAGGAAGAGGCGCAGGTGAGAGTAATGATTAGGTTGGAAGGACCAGGAGGCAGTCCAGGTGTGGCCTTTTAATCATTTAATGTTGGCTGAGGCAAGGTAAGTTCAGATACAAATCAAGACAGCCCAGTTAACCCATTTCCATCCAGTGGATTCTAACTCAAAGTGACCCTATAGATCAAGAGAGAGAGTGAAAATTTGAAAGCCTTGATTATACCCACAGGCTCTGAGGAGAACACAGCATATACATGGATAAAAAAAGGGCCCTAATTGGAGTTGCACCCAGGGCAGGGCCACAAAAGCCACATTTGGAGAAGACAGCTTATGTATGCAAGCAGGGCATGGTGGGCTAGGTTTCCTGGTGTATGGGTATTTTGATAATTCTGCAGGACCCAGAGCATAGGAGCTGCCCCTAGATGTTGGGTACCTGCTTGTCCCTAGGTGTTAGGTACCTGCCTAGAAGTGTGACAGCCAAGTAAGGGAGAGGGGTGGCTGGAGAATAGACTTAGCTGCTCAAGAAAGGGAATGGACAGGCCTCCAGCTGGGGCCTCAAAACTGTGTTAAGACAGCTTTTAAGAAACAAACAATAACCCCACTTCTATTATAATTGACCCCTTGAATATGTATCTGACATCTTTTTGAACTTGACCATTTGTGTAGAATGGCCTGGTTGCTAGAAGAGATTCCCTAGGAATAGGAATATATAGTATAGAAAGTGAGGAAAGTAAAAAATAAAAAGGTGGAAAACAAGTAGAAATATAAGAAGTCTTTGTAGGCTGGGTCCTGCTGGGAGGAGCTTCCAGAGACTGGGGTTGGGCCAGAGCTCAGTGTAACCTCAAGTGCTCCTCTGGTGGACCACAGTCTGGGAAGTCTTCCGGGGGTGGAATCTTGGGTTTCCTTGGGAGGTTTCCTGTGTTTGGAAAGACAGAAGGAGAGGTAGACACGTTGGTGAAGGCTTTTCTTCTTGTAACTCCTGAGTTGCCGGCGCTTGGCTCTACCACTGCTTTTTCTTCTGCCATAAAAATGGCACACCCCAGACAGGAGCTGACTCTGGACAAAGGTGACGCTTGGAACAGAGTTGCAGCTGGCCTGAAAATGTAAACAAGAACTAAAACTTGGTTGATGAATGATTTGGGGGTTGTTTGTTATTGCAACAAAACACAGCAGAAGCAGACTAATACTGCAGGACATTTTGGTAAACCTCCAGAAGGAGTTGAGCAGAATCTGCTATTGAGTCTTTCCTCAGGGCGCAGGGATCTTTATCTTTCCGTTTTCATGTGCCATGAGATTCAGCTTATTTAAGAAATGAGGAGGGTCTGATATCTTTCATTATTAAAAGAAAGAAATGTAAAGACCAAAAACCATCAGGGCCATAATAAATGGACGCTGATGGAATTGGAGAACAATGTGGCACAGAACCTCAAATTTCTAAAACAAACAAAACCCAAAAATCAAAAAACCAGACTTACTGGACTCGTTGAGACTGGAGGACTCCCTGAGGCTATTGCCTTGAGATGCTCTTCAAACCTTGAACTGAAACTAACCCCTGAGGTCACCTTGCAGCTGAATAGCAGATAAGCTCACAAAAAATATCAGCCATGACTACTGAGTTCCTTTAAAAAGTCCCCTATATGAGGCCATACACTGAACAGTTCCTTTAAAACAAAGACGAGACCGTAAGGGGGCAGGGAAACTAGACTAATGGAAGGAGAACCACCAGAACAGAAATAATAACAATGGTCACATATTTCTGTGTAATGTCCTACCTGGGAAAATAAAAAAAATTATTATTTTTCATTCTGCATAATGTCCTACCTGCGAAAATAGTCTGTGAAAACCAAAACCAAACCAAACCCAGTGCCGTGGAGTCAATTCCGACTCATAGCGACCCTATAGGACAGAGTAGAACTGCCCCATAGAGTTTCCAGGAAGCGCCTAGTGGATTCGAACTGCCGACCCTTTGGTTAGCAGCTGTTTCCAGTCTGTGAAAAGACACACTATTTGTAGGTGTGACACGGTGTCATCATTCTTTCTAAAACCCGAGCCAACCTGGTGGTATGGACGTTGTTCTTGCGCAAGCCGGGGCCCGTGCCCACTTGTAAACCAGCAGGGAAGGGGAAGAAACGAGAAGTTACTCACCAAGTAGACATCAAGCACTGAGGCGTTATAATCCTGCGTTTCCAGCATCTTTGTCTCAGAGGTTAGGTAGACGGTCCCCTTCTTCAAGGTAAATGTTGAACTGGAAGGTAACACTTTGCTGGAAAAATACACAAGGCTCATGAGCAAGTTGCCACCAGAATGAACTCCATAGAAAACTCCACGATTGTGGGTACAGACACTAAGGTGGGGAGGATTTTGGGGATGAAAAAAAAAATTTTTTTTTTGGTGTTCAGAGGGGATATGGTCACACCTGGAGATACATCACTTGAGTTAAAGTATTTGATTGTGGGGGCCATGAGCCAGAATCTACCCCAGGACAACTGTGCGCGTGTCTTTAGTTAGTAGCGCGTTTTCTCTCCCTGCTTCTTTGTGTTTTTGAGATGCGATTGTGAAGCTCATGCCTGTGAGTAGGGAGTTGCTGGGGACCAAGAAGCCCGCTGCTCATCTTTGACTCTGGATGGTTGCTTCTCGCTGATTAAGTTCTCCTCTCTTGGTGCTCACACTTTGCCACTTCATAGAAGACAACCTTGTGCATAGTTAGCAATGGCGATGTCTGTTCTTTTTACTATTGTTTTTTTCTTTTTGGCATGAAAGGTTTAATTACATCAGTGGTTAAACACAATTTTCTGTCCCCCAGGGAGCCCCAGTGGCCACAAAAGTTAAGCAAGGCTGCTACCCAAGAGGTTGGCAGTGCAATGGGAGAAAAGACCTGGTGATCTGCTTCTGTAGAGATTACAGCCTTGGAAACCCTATGGGGCAGTTCTACTCTGTCATATGGGGTCACTATGACTTGGAATCCACTGGACAGCATCCCACAATAATAACAACCCGCAGGGCTCCTGATTCGGGAGGTCTGGTGTACGGTGCATGAGTTTGTATCAGGTGGTACTGATGTTGCTGGTCTGGTCCAGGGACCAGTATTTGTGCCACATGGAATTACATAATTAGAGTGTTGTGTTATATGCTTTCATCATACCTAAGCATATAAGGGAAACTCCGGTGGCGTAGTGATTAAGTGCTACGGCTGCTAACCAAGAGGTTGGCAGTTCGAATCCCCTAGGCTCTCTTTGGAAACTCTATTGGGCAATACTACTCTGTCCTATAGGGTCGCTATGAGTCAGAATTGCCTCAATGGCAGTTGGTGGTTGGTTGAGCATATAAGACAACGCTCTAATTGTCGACTCAACGGCAATGGGTTCGGGATTGTATGCTTTGTAAGGAGAGTCCAAAGTGTACCTCAGTAACAAGGACACAAAAGCCAATGGAATGCAGGTAGAGAGCTGTTTATGCAGGGAAACTGCCTTGTTTTGTCTTGATATGACAACCAGTGTTAACTGTTGGAGTAATTGCTCCATGTTGGTGGTGTCAGCTGCCCTGGAATAAACCCTAACTCATGGCGATCCCATGCACAATGGAACAAAACGCTGCCTGGTCCTGTGCCATCCCGGTGATCAGTTTTGAGTCAGGTCATTGTGACCCACAGGGTTTTCACTGGCTAACTTTCAGAACTAGATTGCCAGGCCGTTCTTCCCAGTCCATCTTCGTATGGAAGCTCTGCTGAAACCTGCTCAGCATCATAGCAACAGGCAAGCTTCCATGGAGAGATGGGTGCTGGCTGCGCAAGAGGTGCACTGGCCCGAAGTCAAACCTGGGTCTCCCTCATGGAAGGTGACTGTTCCACCATCTCAACCAAATAGTATTTAAATCGGGTATTAATTTAGGGGCTCAGGAATGCACGATTTTTTTTCTTCATTGAAATACAAGGTATTTTCGTTTTTAACCTGTGGAAATTTGCCATGCGAAGGTTTCTGCAGGCACAAATTGTCCTCAGGGTTTGGATGTTTGGTGTTAGGAGAACTGGGGAGGGGTGGTCATCTGTCATATGGAGGGACCCTCAGCATGGCGCGTGGTCGCCCCCTGGTGGTCGAGCTGAGAG
This sequence comes from Loxodonta africana, assembly GCF_030014295.1. Taxonomy (NCBI): domain Eukaryota; kingdom Metazoa; phylum Chordata; class Mammalia; order Proboscidea; family Elephantidae; genus Loxodonta; species Loxodonta africana. The sequence continues at coordinate 112,963,961 of NC_087350.1, forward strand.
CAGCTGTGTAGAAGAAGGACTTCCCCTCTAACCTTCCATATCCTGTCCTCTTCCTGAGATCCCTTCAGGACTTAGCTCAGAGCTCACCTCTGCTGACAACACCCTGTCTAAGGTCATCTTCTTAAGGAGCACTGGTGGCACAACGATTAAGTGCTCAGCTGCTAACTGACTGGCTGAACCCACCAGCAACTCCACAGGAGAAAGACCTGGTGACCTGCTTCAGTAAAGACGACAGCCTAGAAAACCCTATGGGGCAGCTCTACTCTGTCCCGTGTGGTCGCTGTGAGTGGGAATCGACTCAAGGGCACCCACCACCAACAACAAGGTCACCCTCTCAGGATGGGAGACTACTGAGGACATTATAACCTTTGTGCCTCTCATCTGGGAACTGCACGTAATTCTCTCTGTAAACATCTGACTATGAATGGAAGACACTCGAACTGGTTAGGAATCCTGACCTTTTCAATATCAAACAAAGAAATGAAAAAGTTCCCAAAAAACTGCATAGTTCTTAATAAATAAGGTTTCTTTGTATTTCTCCTGGTCATAAAAGTAAGGCATATTGAGAAAACTTTGAAAATAAAGAAAAGTAGGAGGAAAGGAAGGTGCCTTGCTGACACAGTGGTTAAAGTGCTCGACTGCTCACTGAAAGGTCAGCGGTTTGAACCCACCAGCTGCTCTGCAGGAGAAAAGATGGGGCAGTCTGCTCCTGTCAAGGTTATAGCCGTGGAAACTATAGGGGGCAGTTCGATTCTGTCCTACAGGCTCACTAGGAGTTAGAATCAATTCAAAGGCAAAGGTTTTTGGTTTATGTAAAATATATGATAGGGGGATGGCAAAAAATACACTACAAAATAATAGTGGTTTTCCAGACTTTCTGAATCGTGGGCCATATTGCTTTTCTCTAATAATTTTTTAAAGTAACTTCCTCCTTCTGATTTTAATTTTTAGCTACTTCTATTTATTTTCTTCCTAATAGGTTATAAGCAAGAATATTGTGGTTGAGCTTGTTCTTTTCAAAATTTTATTTCTTTAATGGTCCTACATGCATATGGTACAAAATACAGCAGAAAGTAGCCCTACTTGCCCATATCCTTGTGTGATTCAGAGTTCTCCTGCCAAGAAGCAAGCTCGTTTTGGGAGTATTTTTTTTAATATAATATTTACCTTTTGGTTTTGGAACCTAAGATTATGTCACTGACATGGTTAAAAGGAAATAAAAATAAGAAAACAGAAACATTAGTGTCTTCTCCAGGACTCAAAAAGTACATTTATGGATGATAATTTTTAAAAAATACATTACCAGAAAAAAGAAATATCAGATTTCCTTGGTTCATAGTTTCAAAATTTGATAAAATCTAAGTCATCTCTTTTTTAGCCTTTGTTATCCACACTGTTTTACACATGTATTAGTTTTCCATCTTAGTAAGTAGAATATTTTTGCATCATTAAATTTGGGCACAAAAACAAGGCTCATAGACACTTGTATCGAGACTATATAAAGAACTCTCAAAATCCAATAACAGAAGGGAAATAACCCAGTAGAAAAATGGGCACAACATACCAATTAAGATGGCTAAAATACATAATGCCGACATCAATAAATGTTGGTGAGCATGTGGAGCCACAGGAACTCCCGTTCATCAGTGGAGGGAATGCACAATGGCAGGTTGGAAAGCCCTCACAGTTTTCTTACAAAACCAAACGTCATCTTGGTTATCAAATGCTCTATAACAGAAATGCCACAAGTGGGTGCCTTTAATGAACACAAATTTATCTTCTCACAGTTGAGGAGTCTAGAAGTCCAAAGTCAGGGTGCTGGCAGAAGAGGAAGGTTTTCTTTCTCTGCAGGCTCTAGGGGAAGGTCCTTGTTCCCTGGTGATCTTCCTGTGGTGGGGCATCTGTCTTCTCCCATCTCTGCTTGCTTCTCTATGGCTAATCTGCTCTTTTTATATGTCAAATGTGATTAGCTTAAAATACACCCTACACTGATATGGCCTCTTAACAAAGAAATCCCATTCTTAAATGAGAATATAAGCACAGCAATGCTCATCACTGTCAAGTCGATTCCAACTTATACCAACCCTAGAGGACAGAGTAGAACTGACTCACAGGGTTTCAAGGCTGTAATCTTTATGGAAGCAGATTGCCCCATCTCTCTCCTGTGGAGCAGCTGGTGGGTTCAAACCACCAACATTTTGGTGAACAGCTGAGCACTTAATCACTGTGCCACCAGGTAAAGGGGTTAGGATTTAAAACACATGTTTTAGGGGGACACAATTCAACCCACAACACCATATGATCCAACAATCGCACCCCTTGATTTACCAACATTGAAAGCCTACGTCCACACAAAAACCTGCACACAGTGTTTATGGGAGGGTTTCTTATCTGTAGTTCCCATCAGTGTGGTGGCTGAATGCATCTCTCTGTCTCCTTCCTGAGCCATCCGCAACCACAGTGCACACCCTGCTTCCTTCTGTGAGGTGACCTTGTCTCTTGGAATGGACCCTGGGCACACAAAAGGCACTCATGCCCCTGCCATGTAAAACACTGGATTCTTAGGCTGCCTCCAAACAGCCAGCTCTGTTCGCTCTACAATCAGAGCTCCAAGGACATTGGCATTGCCCAGGACACATACCAAGCCCTCCGGAGTGCCCACTAAGGCCCCTTTCCCTGGGTGGGGGCAGTCACCCCCACCCACCAACAGCTCCAACTAAGGATCAAGATCTAATTTCCAACTCTTGGGCTCTCTAACCAAGAAAATCAACCTTATTTAAAGGCTGAAGGTGGGTGATAAGCTAAGGGCTGCAAAACTGGTCCTGACCACTTCCTTCGCAAATCCTGCAGAAACCTTACTTTTGTTTTTGGGCCTCAACCAAAATGAATACTAAAAACATTTTGTTTAGCATTCTGTGATTTTTAGCAAAGACAGATTAGTGAAGAGTACACACAGTATTGAAGAGAAATGTGGATCTCTCCTAATCAAGAAAAGCCTTACAGAGGACGTAAAATCTTACCTGTGCTCAGATACCTTTCCGCTATATGCATGACTGTGTGTGAACGTGTCCATTGCTGCTTAAAGCACTAATGGAATGTGATTATTGAAACAGTGAGGAGCTACCGTAAGGGATCATGAAGACTAAGAAGATCCTGCGGGAATACACCATCCAATCCAAATAACTGCACCACAAAGATCAAACCAGTAGGTGTGGAGTCAATTCTGCCTCATGGCGCCCCCGTGTGTGTCAGAGTAGAACTGTGCTCCACAGAGTTTTCCCTGGCTGATTTTTCAGGAGCAGATTGCCAGATCTTTCTTCTGGTGTGCCCCTGGGTCAACTCAAATCTCCAAGCTTTCGGTTAGCAGCCGAGTGCCTTAACCGTTTACCTACCCAGGGCCTGCAGAAAATTCCTGTTCCTGTGAAGATGCCCCCAGTACTGAAGGTAAAATATGTTCTGAGAAGGATTTTCACTTCAATGTCTGCACCACTGATCAGTTTAATGTCTATTTCTCTTCAGTTCTGGTACTGGGGAATAGTCTGCCTGTTGCCCCGTTTTCTTACTGTGCTATTGATTTCCTGGGCACAAACCCTACACAGAATTGATTCCTAAGTTCTCCGGCTGAGAGTTTCCCAGCTCCTGTTTCAGGGTTCACGTCTAAGGGCAAGCATCTCTCTGGGGAGGAATGCCCTCCAACCCAGCGGTCAGGTCAGAGGCTCACCATGCCTCAGCTCGCAGCTTGGGGAGATCCATTTCCGGAAGCAAAATTATGTGACTGGATGGAGGAGTCTGGCTCCCTGCCCAGGTTCTGCACCACCAAGTGTTGCCCTAATTCCTTTGATTCAGAGTGTCTGAGGGGAATTACTCCTCATTTGCAACAAGCCCCCCAGGAAACTGCTAACCTCCCAGGCTCTGATCCTCCCCTGTAAGCCCAGGAACTGCTGGCACTCGCCATCTGCTCTAAGGCACACACTTCCCGACTCCAACTCATGGCGACCTCTTACGTTACAGAGTAGAACTGTTCCATGGGGACTTCTTGGCTGCAATCTGTGACATCGGGCCTCTAGGATTAGAAATCGACTTGGTGGCAGCTAACAACAACAATCTTTATGGAAGCAGGTCACCAAGTCTATCTTGCACGGCAGTGCTGGGTTAGTTCGAACTACTGATCTTAAGATAACCAGCCAATTGCCAGGTGTTTACGCCAGGAAGGGGCCTTACCTAGAAGAGGAATTTCACATCCTCCCCATGCTCCCCTGGGAGTGGACAGGGCTAGATGTGCAAAGCCACTCAGGACTCCCCTTCATTTACAGAAATGCTTACTTCTACCACCAGGAACATTCATCTGGCTTCGTCGCAGGGTGTGACCCTGGCTGGGCAGCTGACAACATCAGTGATAATTTTATAGCCTGGAACACTCTGATTTCTGTTTGCAGACCTAACGAGTGTTTTATACCTAATTCCCCCGAGGACATTTGTTCAGGGAACATATGGTATAATTCACAGTTTTCATCTTTTAAAAGTCACTCTCTCACTGCCTTTATTTATTTTTTTGTCCAAGTAATAACGTTATAACATATCACCTATGATACAGATTGAAAAACTCGGCCTTTCTGACTCACAGTGACTGAACAGGACAGAATGGAACTGTCCCGTAGGGTGTCCAGGGCTGTGGTCTTTACAGAAGCTGACTGCCACATCTTTCTCCTACAGCGCGGCTGGGGGACTCAACCTTATGGTTAGCAGCCAGGTGCTTAACCACTGCACCACCAGGGCTGCTTGTGACACAGATAGAGCAGGGAAAAGAAACAGCTTCTTGCCCCTTGTCTCCCCAACCCCAGTGACCCCCGCACCCCCACCGTGGGCAGCTCCTTTTAGGATTTCTTTTTCTAGTTCTCCTGGGGCTTCCCTTTATATCTTTGAATCAACCAGGTAATACCGAGATTCTCAGCCTAAGGCAACATTCATTGATTTGGGAAGAAGGAAATTACCCTCTCCAACTCCACCTTCTGTCTGATATTTGCTACTTAACATTTTATTTGTTTTATAACTGTGAATAATACATTTAATAGCCTTTTTTTATCAGTGGTAGAATTCTCACCTTCCACGTGGGAGACCCGGGTTTGATTCCCAGCCAAGGCACCTCATGTGCAGCCCCCACCTGTCATCCACCAGGGCAGGCTTGACTGTTGCTGTCTGGGCTGCTGAACAGGCTTCAGCGGAGCTTCCAGGCGAAGACAGACTAGGAAGAGAGGCCTGGTGATTTGCTTCTGAAAATGAGCAAATGAAAACCCTACGGATCACAACGGTCCAGCCGTACAGGATCATGGTTTAGTTTTGTTGTGCCCCCAGGAGCTGAGGGCTGACCCGACAGCAGCTAACAACACCAACGTACTCCACATGTCCTTTCACGTCCTCGTTATCTCATCTTTGTCCCCTCCTTTCACCTCTCATTTTGTATTAGACATTTTTTTCCCAAGCCTTATCTCTACCTCACCAAAAAAAAAAAAAAAAACAGTAGCATCAGTTCCGACTCAGTAGATCTGTCCCATAGAGTTTCTAAGGAGCAGCTGGTGGATTTGAACTGCCGACCTTTTGGATAGCAGCCTAAATCTTAACCACTGCACCACCAGAGCCCCGAGGCTACCCTGACTACTTTGTCAATATTTACATTCTGTCTTGCAGCTATCACCAAAATGTTCCTGCTTTGTCCATGGGTTGGCTCTGAAATTAGAAAATCAATATGTAGTTTATATTATTAGGACTATGTAAACAATGTTTAATGCCTGGCCAACGGCGAGTGGGGTTGAAATTTCCCTTTGGGTTCAAAGTCACGATTGCTGGGCCATGCAAAGAAAAATCTTTCCAAAATCAAAGTTAAAAGCAGTCTCTGTCTCTCTCTCTCACACTTTAAATTTTACTTACATTCATGCCACATTTTATTCTGTGTGATGGTTAACACTGTGTGTCAGCCTGGCTAGGCTGTGATTCTCAGTGGTTTGGCAGACAGGGGACTGGCTGCTCTTCCATAATGGAATAGAATGTAATCACTTTCCATGATGTGAACTGATGTGAGCAGCAATCAGTTAAAAGGGGAGCTTCCTTGGGGATGTGGCCTGCCTCCAGTATGTAAATGGTGAAGCTCTTTCTCCCTCTACCCACCCGTGTATCCCCTTTCTCTTTCTTCTCCACCCTGCACTCTCCTCTTTGCCTGACCTCAGGTTCCTGGACATAAGCCTGTAGAGGTCTCTGGCCTGCCACCTGACCTGCAGATTTTGATTCATCAGCAGTCACGAGCCTGTGAGCACACCTGATCCTTAGCATGCCCGCTGGCTTCCTACCAAGCGGTGAAGAATGACAACAAGGTTCTCACACACAGCTAGGCCAACACCAAATTAATTTCAACCTCTAACTTTAATGATTGGAAAACGTCATAGAAACTACCGGTCTCTGCTGTCCAGGTCAACATCCTGTCTGCAGCCATTAGGAATATAAGCCACATGTTGTTGTTGTTGTTTTTATGTGCCATTGAGTCAGTTCTGGCTCATAGCGACCCTACTTACAACAGAATGAAACACTGCCCGGTCCTGTACCATCCTTACAATTGTTATTTTGCTTGAACCCATTGTTGCAGCCACTGTGTCAATCCACCTCTTTAAGGCTCTTCCTCTTTTCCATTAACCCTGTACTCTAAAAAAGTATAATTTCCTTCTCCAGGGACTGATCTCTCCCGAAAACATGTCCAAAGTATGTAAGACGCAGTCTTGCCGTCCTTGCTTCTAACGGAGCATTCTGGTTATACTTCTTTCAAAACAGATTTGTTCATTCTTTCGGCAGACCATGGTATATTCAATATTATTTGCCAACACCACAATTTGAAAGCATCAATTCTTCTTCATTCTTCCTCATTCACTGTCCAGCTTTCACGTGCATATGATGCGATTGAAAATACCATGGCTTGGGTCAGGAGCACCTTAGTCTTCAAGGTGACATCTTTGCTTCTCAGCACTTTAAAGAAGTCTTTTGTAGCAGATCTGCTCAATGCAACACATCTTTTGATTTCTTGACTGCTGCTTCCGTGGGCGTTGATTGTGGATCCAAGTAAAACGAAATGCTTGACAACTTCAATCTTTCCTCCATTTATCATGATGTTGCTCATTAGTTCAGTTGTGAGGATTTTTGTTTTCTTTATGTTGAGGTGTAATCCATACGGAAGGCCGCGGTCCTTTGATCTTTGTTCGTAAGTGCTTCAAGTCCTCTTCACTTTCAACAAGCAAGGTTCTGTCACCTGCATAACAAAGGTTCTTAATGCATCTTCCTCCAATCCTGATGCCCCTTCTTCTTCATATAATCCAGCTTCTTAGATTATTTGCTCAGCATACAGATTGAATAGTTATGGTGAAAGAATACAACCCTGACGAACAACTTTCCTAACTTTAACCCACTCAGTATCCCCCTGTTCTGTCTGAACAACTGCCTCTTGATCTATGTACAGGTTCCTCAGGAGCACAATTAAGTGTTCTGGAATTTCGATTCTTTGCAATGTCATCCATAATTGGTTATGATCCACACAGTCAAATGCCTTTGCATAGTCAATAAAACACAGGTAAACATCCTTCTGGTATTCTTTGTTTTCAGCCAGGATCCATCTGACATCAGCAATGATATCCCTGGTTCCACATCCTCTTCTGAATCTGGCCTGAGTTTCTGGCAGTGCTCTGTTGATATACTCCTACAGCTGCTTTTGAAGGAGCTTCAGCAAAATTTTGCTTGCGTGAGATATTAATGATATTGTTCTATGATTTTCGTATTCTGCTGTATCACCTTTCTTGGGAATAGGCAGAAATATTGATCTCTTCCACTTGGTTGGTCAGGAAGCTACTTCCATATTTCTTGGCATAGATGAGGAGCACTTCCAGTGCTAGAACCATTTGTTCAAACATCTCACTTGATATTTCCTCAATTCCTGGAGCCTTGTTTTTCATCAATGTCTTCAGTGCAGCTTGGGCTTCTTCCTTCAGGACCATCGGTTCCTGATCATATGCTACCTCTTGACATTGTTGACCGTCAACTAATTCATTTGGGTGTAATGACTCTGTATATTCCTTCTATCTTCTTTTGATGCTTCCTGTGTCATTTAATATTTTCCCCAAAGAATCCTTCACTATTGCAACTTGAAGCTTGAATTTTTTTTTTCAGTTCTTTCAGCTTGAGAAACGTTCTTCCTTTTGGTTTTCTATGTCCAGCTCTTTGGACATGTCATTGTAATACTTTACTTTGTTTTCTCAAGCCAGCCTTTGAAATCTTCTGTTTAGTTCTTTTACTTCATCATTTCTTCCTTTTGCTTTAGCTGCTCGATGTTCAAAAGCAAGTTTCAGAGTCTCTTCTGATGTCCATCTTGTTCTTTCCTTTCTTTCCTGTCTTTTCAGTGACCTCTTTCTTTCTTCAGGTATGAGATCCTTGATGTCATCCCATGACTTGTCCGGTTTTCAGTTGTTAGTGTTCAACGTGTCAAATCTATTCTTGAAATGGTCTCTATATTCAGGTGGGATATACTCAACGTCGTATTTTGGCTCTCGTGGACTTGCTCTGATTTTCTTCAGGTTCAGCTTGAAGTTGCATATGAGCAATTGATGGTCTGTTCCACAGTCAGCCCCTGGCCTTTTTCTGACTGATGATATTGAGCTTTTCCATCATCTCTTTTCACAGATGTAGTCGATTTGATTCTTTGTGTTCTGCTTGGTGAGGTCCATGTGCATAGTTGCCGTTTATGTTGGTGAAAAAAGGTATTTGCAATGAAGAAGTCATTGGTCTTGCAAAATTCTAACATTCGATCTCCAGCATTGTTTCTATCACCAAGGCCATATTTTCCAGCTACCGATCCTTCTTCGTTTCCAACTTTCACATCCCAATCACCATAATTATCAATGCATCCTGATTGCATGTTAGATCAATCTTCAAACTGCAGAAGCTGATAAAAACTTCAATTTCTTCATCTTTGGCCTTAGTGGTTGGTGCATAAATTTGAATAAGATTTGCATTAACTGGTCTTCCTTGTAGGTGTATGGATATTATCCCATCACTGACGGTGTTGTACCTCAGGATTGATCTTGAAACGTTCTATTGATGATGAATGCAACACCATTCCTCTTCTTGTTGTCATTCCCGGCATAGTAGATTATATGACCATCTGATTCAAAATGGCCAACACCAGTGCATTTCAACTCACTAATACCTAGGATATCGATGTTTATGCATTTCATTTCATTTTTGACAATTCCCAATTTTCGTAGATTCATACTTCATACTTTCCGGGTTCTGATTATTCATGGATCTTTGCAGCTATTTATTCTCATTTTGAGTCATGCCACATCAGCAAGCGAAGGTCCCAAAAGCTTTACTCCATCCATGTCATTAAGGTTGGCTCTACTTTAAGGAGGCAGCACTTCCCCAGTTGTCTTTTGAGTGCCTTCAAACCTGGGGGGCTCATCTTCCATCATTATATCAGACAATGTGCTGCTGCTATTCATAAGGTTTTCACTGTCCAATTCTTTTCAGAAGTACACTGCCAGGTGCTTCTTCCTAGTCTGTCTTAGTCTGGAAGCTCAGCTGAAACCTGTCCTCCATGGGTGACCCTGCTGGTATCTGAATACCTATGGCATAGCTTCCAGCATCCCAGCAACACGGAAGCACCCACAGTACAAGAAACTGACAGACACGTGGGGGATAAGCAGTGTAGGGACAGATAAATCAAACAGAGCCCCAGTGGACAAAAAAAGGAGGTAGCTGGCTAAGCACCTCACTGGCAGGGATGTTTCGGGAGGTATACAGCATGGACTTCTGTAAAGAGAAGACCTAGGATTTATTCTGATTCCCAAATCACAATTCAGCTTTAATACCCTCAAACCAGATATTGTGGTCAAGTCGATTGCAACTCATGGCAACCCCACGTGTGTCAGAGGGGAACTGTGCTCCATAGAGTTTTCTTTTCTTTTCTTTTTTTTTCTGATGTGTATTTGGGAAAGGTTTACACAGGATGTTAGATTCCCATTCGACAATTTCAACACAAATTGGTGACATTGGTTACATTCTTTACAGTGTGTGAACATTCTCATTATTTTCATTCTGGTTGTTCTGTTTTCTTAGGGTATTCAATAGTTGAATTTTCAGAAGCGTATCACCAGGTGTATCTTCTGAAGTGCCTCTGGGTGGACTTAAACTTCCAACCTTTTGGTTAACAGCTGAGAGTGTTAACTGTTTGTACCCTCAGGGGCCCTTTTATATGCCAAAACCCTTCTTATAAGTTAAGGAACTACCTAGGTGTTTCGGAACAAAAGGTCAGAAAGTGCCATTGGTGAGACAATGCATCTCAAACTTTCATTAGATCCACTGGCAGGCCCAGGAAGCTGAATCTTTGGCAACTTGTTTCTGAAGCAAGTCGTTCTAGAACCACCTTCAAGAAACTGTGAGAAACACCAGCTTAGAAAAATGGCAAGGTGGTGAGATGTGCAGGTCAGAGACCGTGCTTCTTTGAATGACCAAGGGCCAGAACGATCCATCATGGGCGGCCTGGCAAAGAATTAATAGGAACCTCCATGTGGTACAAGTTTGGTAAAGGCCCTGCCTGCACTTTCCACGTTCAGAGCTGGCTCTGTCCATGTCCCTAGGCTGGCCTTTTCTGTTCTTTGTTGTTATTACTGTTGTCAGCTAATACTGAGTTGGCCGCCGACTCATAGCAACTCCATGCACAACAGAACAAAATGCTGCCAATCCTGCACCATCCCCATGGCCGGCTGTGGATTAAACTATTGTGATGCATAGGGACTTCATTGGCTGACTGTCTATTCCTTAGGAGCTCAGATATGTAACCATTTATCACATCGTACTCAATATATTCTACCCTCAAAAGAGCGTACAAGTTTACATATTAGTTTACATACAAATAAACTAATAATCTTTAGATTTGTTATTGTTCGTTGAATAAATTTATAATGGAAACTGACTTGCTGGGCAGAGACATCCAAACTGAGGCCTGGGGAAGATTTGTGGTTTGTCTTGCTATTTTCACTATTTCTTGACCCAGAGTGGCTACCTAACCGCTACCTACCTAATCTTCTATCTAACTGAGAAAGAAGGAAACAGCAACAAAAAAGAAGAGTTACTACAACAGGTCCAACAGCTAGACTTTAACTCACCATCGGCCAAGCTAGAAACGATAGGTATGCATGTATTAAAAATGAATATTGATCATATTGAGTCCTCTTTTCTGAAAGTGAACCAGCTACTAGCCTGGAGGAGGAAGATGACTCCCAGTAGAAACTCTGCACCTGCACAAATTTGATTTGAATGAGAACTTGCTCAACATTGACTAGATAATTAATGACGGCAAACACATGTTAGCACCTGTCTATATACACACGCTAGTGACAAAATTGCATATATTAAAAAAGGAAAATAAAACAACTGATCCCACAATCTCTGATCTCTTTGTAAAGATCACACTTTCTAGCACCAGTTAGAGAAAATTTCATTTAAAAGGAAAGAATACCCCAAACCCAAGAGATTCCAGTAACTACCCCAATCCTTAAATTCACATTACATGTTTGAGAGTCACCGTATTAGTTTGCTATTGCTGCTGTAACAAATTACCACAAACTTAGTGGCTTAAAACAAGGCAAATTTTCAACGGTCATCACGTTGTAGCAGGTATCAGGATTTCATTTCTCTTTATGGATAAGTAATATTCCATTGTATGGTTTAGACCATATTTTGTTTATCCATTCATTTGTGGGTAGACGCGTGGGTTCTTTCTACCATTTGACTATTGTGAATAACACTGCAATGAACATTCATATACAAGTATCTGTTTAAGTCCCTGATTTCAAGTCTTCTGGGTCTATACCCAGGAGTGGAATTTCTGTGTCATATGGTGTCCAGCAAACCTGGTTGCTTTCTCAGAGATTCCTGAATTTCAAGCCAAAAGTAGCCACCATTTGGCTCTGGGAAGCTTTGAGCATTTTTTGTTTTTGTTTTTAATGAAGGCTCTATATTTGTATCTTATTATATTTATAACTGCTTCATCTTGAGGGTTGTACTGGTTCAGTGGTAGAATTCTCGCCTTCCATGTAGAGACCTCGGTTTGATTTTCAACCAGTCCACCTCCTATGCCCTCACCACTCATCTGCCACTGGAGGCTTGCATGCTGCTATGATGCTGAACAGGTTTTAGCAGAGATTCCAGACTAAGCCAGGCTAGGAAGAAAGGCCTGACAACCTACTTCTGAAAATGCGCCAAAGAAAACCCCATGAATCGCACAATCCAATCTGCAACTGTTCATGAGGATGGCAAAGGATCAGGCAGCATTTCGTCCTAGTGGGCATGGGGTCACCATGAGTCAGGGGCTGACTCAACAGCAGCTAACAGCAAACAAGAACAACCCCACGTTGGAGGTTACTTCACAATGCACAATCACTTGGGTATAAAATTAAAAACAAACAAAAAACCCAAACCTGTTGCCATGGACTCCATTCCGACTCATGGCAACTCCATGTGTTACAGAGTAGAACTGTGCTCCATAGGGTTGCTTGGTTACAATCTTTATGGAAGTAGATTGCCAGACCTTTCTTTTCAGATGCTGATCAGTGGGTTCAAACTGACAACCTTTAGGTTAGTAGCCAATGCAGACCATTTGTGCCACCCAAAGACTTGGGGACAGTGAAATGGTGAAGGAGTTCTCCTTGTCCAAAGGCACTGAGAGTCTAAAAGCTCACCATCTTCTTCAGAAGTGAAGCCAGGGCCTATGACACCCATACCCCATTGCCCCTGAGTCAACTCTGACTCACAGTGACCCTACAGAACAGAGTAGAACTGTCCCATAGGGTTTCCAGGAAGCAGGCTGCCACATCTTTCTCCCACGGAGACGCTGGTGGATTTTAACCTCTGTCCTTCTGGTTGGCACCTGAGCACTTAAGTAGTGCACCACCAGGGCTGCTTATAGTCTCTATGCTCGTTTTACAGAAATCAGGAGAGGACAGTCTGAATGGAGTATAATCACAAAGATATGGGACTTTAAATCTGGAAGCAACTTTAGAGATTCTCGGGTCCAGATTTCCTACACTTGTAATTAAAAAAAAAAAAAAAGCTTATCTCAGGATGAGAGGTGAAATTAGTCTTCCCCAAGGACCAGTGATGCAGGACTTTGACAGAGAAAGCCTGCTGCCAAAGGAGAGACTGGAGCTGGTCCTTCAGACTGCCTACAACTAGGGTGAGGACAATTTTGTGCCTGAATCGACCCTTTAAAATGTTATCGAATTCAGAGGTGTTGGCAGCACATGAAGAAGCAGGTCCCCCTGTCTTGGCACCCAGACCCCCACCTCTTTTCAGGTCCATGTGGGTACATGTGCTCTGCCCCCTGGTGGGACCCCGTGGTATTAAAGCATGAGAGGTATAGAGGGCTGATCATGGGTCAGAGGACCTTCTCTGAGGGACACAGAGTCTGCCCCCCAAGGGAGAATTATCAACTTTCAGAAGACAAGGGAGGTGTCCAGCTTTAGTGCTGTTTGAGGGAGGGATGTGGGAAAGGGCCCCCCTCCCTGGGAAGGAGTTTTCCTCTTAGAATCATGGGGAGGGTTGAAGCACAGAGAGGGGGAGACCTGCCTCACTGGAGGTGGAGATGAGAGTAGAATCCAGGAGAACTTCCTGGAGGAGGGGCACTTTGCTCCCAGCTTTGAGAGCAGGCTAGGCCTGGATGGGAGTGGGGAGAGGGCCTCCCACAGGAGCACAGACCTACTTCCTGGACCCTCCCTACCTGGCACCCAACCCAGGCTCTCAGCACCACGCCCTCCCTGTGGCCCAGGAATAGAGGTGATCCTGAGATTCAGGTGTTCCAGTCGACCTGCAACAATGACGGTGTCACTCCAGGAGCACTTCGGGGCCTGGTTCTAGTTCAGCGAGGGGCTCGGGCGACTGAGAAGTAAGGCTTGGGCAGGAGGTGGGGAAGAACAGGGGTGTGGCTCCTGATGCTGCTTCAGAGAGTAGACCCAGGCCGGGGGGATACTCAGTGTCTCCTGTGTCCCCAGGCTCTCCATGTCCATCTGGCCCAATGTCTAGCTGCCACCCTGGGCACAGTGATCCTAGGACACCAGACCCCACGTGGGTGGGGACACTGAAATGGAAGAGGTGACGGTGGGACACCATGGGACCCAACACGAGGACAGTATTTTGTGCCTGCGAGAAGGGGAGGCGGGCCACTTATACGGGCAGTCCCAGGCCACACAGGCGCCATTCACACTGGGCCTTGCACAGCGGCCTGGCCACTCTTGGCAGTGTCCACTGGCATCCCTCATGCTAAGAAGGCTACGTGCCGTGCTCTCCGTGAGCTGCCACCCACTTCCACCCCAGGGTGGGGTCCTGGCCCCAGCCCTCCCTGAGCTAGCACTGAAGCAGTTCCCATATCCAAATCCTCAATACACAACTGGGAAACTGAATCCAAGAGAAAGGCAGGGACGGCTCAGAACAAACAAGTGGGCAGAGTCCAGAAGATGAGGAAGATTCTGGCCTCCTAGGCCAGGGCTCAGCCCCTATCATGGGGTTTGCTTTGAGAACGAGAGCTGCCAAGATGTGGGGAAACCCAGGTACTCCCTACCGTTGTAAGGCCGATTTCGTCTCACAACCACCACACACACACACAGGAACACACACACACACGCGCACACATTGACTTCACAGATGGGGTCATGAGGGTGGGGTTAGAAGAGAAGAGGACACCAAGGAGGCGATCCACTGGAAAGAAGAGAGAGGGTAGAGGCAGCTCCGTCTTGGGACAGTGGCCCTCAATCTTCTAGCTACAACCGCACGGCCCACAACACAGGACAGGGAGACGCTGGATGAAGGGAGAGGGACCCTGAGGTTCCCAGGGGTCTACCAGGGCCAGCATCCCTACAGAAACACAGATTGGACAAGGCGTGGTCCTACAGTCACTGCTCTAGTTCCCTGGAGCTAGGACAAGGCCACCTCAGAGTGGAGGGGGCTGCAGGACGGAAAGCCTCAGTTTCCTCCTCTGTACATTGTGGTGCTTAGAGTGGGTGAGCCGCAGGATTCCAAGGCTCACAGAAGTGTCTGCTGGCCTCGGTTCTCTGTGGATGACCCACTGCGTTCTGAGGTCCTAGGAAAGTGCTTCCTACTTTCCTGAGCTGGTTATTCCCTCAGCAAGAGCACTGGGGTGCAGGGACTAGGAACTTGGAGTCCGGCAGGGCAGGGCAGAGCCATGGACCATGAGACCAGGTCCAGTCCTTGGTGGAACCCAGGGGTCCTCCTAAGAAATTAGGGCCTTTGCCCTGAATGTGGGGAGGGTACCTCCTGAGTATTTTGGATACCCCCGGGCCTGTTGAGGCAAAGAGGGGACTAGGGAGTCTCCGTTTTTCACCATATCACCAGTTTAACTGCAGGTCCTGGTCCTTTGCTCCCTAGGATCCAGGAGATCTGCTGCCTCCAGGACACCTGAACACAGGTATGGGATAGGAGCTTTCTTGCCTGGGGCTGCAGGGCTAGTGCACAATGGAGCAGAGAGGGACAAGAGCATGCAGACAGGTACATGGGACAGAAAAGAGCAAATTCATTAGAGAAAATAAAGCAGGGTACAGCCAGTGAGAGAGGGATGGGGCCACTGGATGGGGGTCCAGAGGCCTCACTGAGGTGACATTAATATGTGACCAGAATGACAGGAGGGGCCAGACCTGCATGGGTCAGGGAACAATGTGCCAGGGAGAAGGTACAGCTGGTGCAGAGACTGGAAGGCAGGGTGAGTTTACCCAGAGAGGGGGTTGGAATGATGCCAGCGTGGCTACAGTGAGCTGTGGAGAAGAGGAGGGAGGGAGGAGGAGGGCAGGTCTAGGTCCTAGGTGAGTTGGAGGAGCTATCTCCTCCTCTGTGACATCACACCAAAACTTTGCAGCTTGCGAAAACAAACTGATGATCTCCCTGTCTCTGTGGACAGTAATGCTGCATGGATAAGGTGATGACTCTGCCCAAGTTCTCTCAGGAGGCAATGTGGTCTCAGCTGAGGCTTGACTGGGGAGGATCCACTCCCTACTCACTCTGTTGTGGGCAGGAGTCTTTCTTGTCAGTTGCTGGACTGGGTCCTCAACTCTTCTCTGTTGATCAGGCCACGTTAGGTCATTGTCGCATGGGCATTATAGGGCAGGCCAAACATACCAGCTGCTTTCCAGGGGGAAAGAGTGGGAAATGACAGTGAGAAAGAGAAAAAGAGAGAGAGAGAGATGACAGAGAGAACATAAGAGAGAGCCAGGAGGCATCGCCCCTAATAGGGTCACTATGAGTTGAAATTCACTCTAAGGCACCTTATAACCACAATAAGATTCCTGGGAAGCAAGTCCCTGAGTCCAGCCCATACAAGGAAAGGGGGTCGCACAGGATGTTGAGACCCGAAGGAGAGATTTTGGGGGGCCGTTGTGCAGGCTACCCACCTCCTAGTCCGAGATGAGGCACTTGGTTTGATTCTAAATAATGAAAGTTATTGGAGGCTTTTGTGCAGAGGGTAGGAATATCTGATGTTTAATTCTGAGCCCTGCTGGGGCAGAGAGAGAAACCAGGCCCAGAGGGGAAGTAACTTTCCTAAGCTCACAGCAAGAGAATCCACCCTGTTTGGGGGTGTGCTCCATGCTACTTCCCACTCCTGCTTGTAATTCAGCCATCTCTGAGTTTGTGTATTAGCTACAGGTGACACCAGCCCAAGGGTTTACTGGTGTTTTCTCACATACACCTGCTGACTTTCCTAGGAAGAAGATGCTAGAATGATCCCCACTGTGTGCTAGGGAGACTGAGGAGGCACTGAGAAGTACAAAGACTGTGTCCACACTCACAAACTTATTAAGAGGGATGATCTGTATCTGAATCCAGCTCTGTCTGCTCAAAGCTGGGGCCCTGGCTGCACCCAGGCCTACCCCAGGTTCTGTGGGGGGACCTGCTGGTGGCGTATCTGTGCACAGGTCTAGAGATGGCATGGGGAGAGGTGAGAATTCAGTATCTCAGATGCAATTTTGGGGAGGACTTATCTTAGGTCAGGTACAGGTCAGGGGACCCAGGATATGACCTCACTTCCTTGGTGATGGAGTACATAGAACTTGGAATGCTGGTAACCAGGCACCCATATACTAGAGACAGCCCCCTTACTTGCTCACTTGAGTGGAGACACTCGACCTAGAAAGATGTTTTCATGTTGTTGCTCATCATCTTCCCCTGTGTCAAACCTTGAGAAACCCAGGAGTTCGACCCTTTCACGAAGGCTGAGACGTGGTCTCATCCCCCATCCCCGAAGGCTCTGGCCATTTACCAGAAAGAAACCGAAGGTAACACAGGGTGGCCCAAATGCCAGTCCAGGCCAGGCCACCACTGTGATCCCACCTGGGCCACCCCACATCCCTCCTGACTGATTGGCAATAGGGTGGTGGGTGGGCCGAGTCTACCACGTTTGGGTGTCTTGCAGACTGGCGGCTGGGGTGGCACAGTTGGATACCTGCTTCACATCCTTGTCCAACCAGCTTCATCACATAGGACGATGGGTTCTGTATCTCTACCCAGGAATCATAGTTCTGACCAGGGCTTTAGGGAGGGATGGTCAGGGGGATCACGCCCTGAGTCAGCACACTTACCTGGGCCTTCTAGGAGCTCGAGTTCACCCTGTATGTGGCAGTCACCCCACAGTCCTAGCTGCAGGCATTGACTGCCCATTGGTGACCTTGTGCCAGCCCAACTGTTCCTAGATCCTGGTGCAATACACAGAGGTCCATGTCTTCACCCTTGCTCCTGAGTCCCCTACTCCCCTTGCAATCTCTCCTCCTTCCTGGAATGTGGGAGGCAGAGAGGGGCTGCAGAGCACAGGGCGGCCCTGGCCAGTGGATGTGGCTGGGGCTGCATGGTGTAGCCTCTGGCCGAACCTTCCCATATGTGGTATAGGCAGGAAAGTAGGAGCTCCTCGAAGGTCTAGGGGACACAAGGGCCTGAAGGGGCAGAGATGAATGGTGGAGGCTTGGGGCAGCCCTTAATGCCCCCTGTATCACTGTTGGGCACTCTCTCTGCAGAAGCCCCCACAGGAGATCCGCGAGGAGAAGGAGGATGGCATTATCTACTCCATCTATCCCAAGAAAGGGGCCAAGAAGGGCTGGTGCAAGCTCTGGGTGAGTGTGTGTGGGCAGGGTCCCAAGCCAGGACCCCGAGATGACCAGATGGGACACATGTGCCAGACACCACCTGGAGATCCCTAGCTCCCTCCCAGGGATGTCGCTCTCAAGGGCCACAGTTCCCTCCCAAAGAAATCCGCCAAAACCATTCCCTTACCCCCCAACTGCCCTCCCCACCCCGGCCAGAAGAGAGTCACTCTATATTTGTAGGACTATCAGAAAAGAGTCTTTTGTACTGTTTTTGCTGCACATCAGCTCAGACATCTTTTTCCATGTTGTTCCTGTTTCAGTGTTGAACTCTACAGTCCCAGGGCAGTAGTCAGCTGGGCTCTCCTTCCACACCTTCTCCCAGCCTCTCACATCCTCATGCTTAGCAGGCTTCTTTTACCCAAAAGTGCAGGGCTCAGGCTATGATGCACATATTTCTGCAACCTGCAATCTCAGGGAACACATCACCATGAACCCTCCAAGTCAGGAGCTCTGTCCTGACTCAGCTGCAGAAAATTCCAGAAGGGAGGCTGGTTCCCACAGTGACTGACCATCTCACTGCTGCTGGCCCTGGGCTGATTCCTTCTGATGCCCTTCCAGCAGGGCTGCAGGAACCTCACGTGTGTCGTGACACACTGACCCACAACAGGGCTGCAGGAACCTCACGTGTGTCCTCATACACTGACCCACAACAGGGCTGCAGGAGCCTCACGTGTGTCCTCACACACTGACCACCCAGGACAAACTCCCAGGGGCAGCACGCTGGGGCAAAGGATGTGCACATTCCAAGTTAGGATCCCTAGAGGCAGACTCCTTCCCAAGACAGCTGTCGCAGTCACGTGGCCCAGCAGTCTGTGACACTGGCTCAGTCCCTGCATCCAGGCTGTTCTGGCTATTATGCTTCTTTTCCATTTTTCCCAGTCTGCTGTCACATTGGCCACTAGAGCTGCAGGGTCATTTTGAGGTGGTTTTGGCCCTGAGAAGGACCTCTGAGTCCTTTACCGGTCATTCATATATGCCCTTCATGATTGGTCTGTTGAGATCCTTGATCCTATGGGGGTCTTTCTCCCACCCAGGGATCTTCCGGCATTCACCTTTCTGCGACCACTACACCTTTAGCTTTTCAAAACCCCCTTTAAATGCACAGAAAAGAAATTCTGTGTCTAGCTTTGCATTCAGAGGTGGTCTCATGGGTGTGTCTGCTCTGTGCCCTGTCTCAAGCTGGGGAGGTAGCGAGCTTGCACCACACTTTCCAGTCTGAGTCAGGAGCAGAGCAGGCCTCACGTGGCACACAGGGAATATCACGGGGCCCTAGCGTCTGACAGTTCTGGGCTCTGATCCCTTGACTATGACAGACACTGGACAACAATCAGCTGGGTGTTCTCACCTCCACAATAGAGTGTTCTGTGAGGAGTCACAAGGATACTGGCCTTAGTATCAAACCAAGATAAATTTGTTGCTGTGGAGTCCATTCTGACTCGTAGTGACCCGATAGGACAGAGGAGAAATGCCCTATAGGGTTTCCAAGGAGTGGCTTGTGGATTCGAGGTGCAGGCATTTTGGTTAGTAGCTAAGATCCTCAGAGCCACAGCGCCAGCAGAGCTCCACTCAATACACGGAAGTAATATAATTAACAAAATGGCTTGAGGCTCCTAATATGTTTAATCATCTCCACCTCCTGTTTTCTGTTGGGAGCGTCTTGTCCCACCTCCTGCCACAGGTCACAGAAGTCCCGGACCCCGAGCCTCCCTATGGTTCATGCGGTGCCTCTGATGGTATGTCCCTTTACTCTCTCACCCCAGTGTGTACGTGGGTTGGACCAGGACGTAGATGAGACCTGCGTGGTGAGGACAGTCAAGGCTGGCTCACTGGAGAAGCTAGTGGAGCACCTGGTGCCCGCCTTCACAGAGGGGGACTTGTCCTACATCGATATCTTTTTGGGAACCTATAGGACCTTTGCCACCACCCAGCAGGTCCTGGAACTCTTGTTCCAAAGGTGAGTAGCCCGCCCTGCACAGCCCAGGGGGAACTCAGCCCCTTAACCAGCTGTGAGTTTGGGGAATGTCACTCACATCTCTGTGCCTCAGTTTGCTCCTCTGAAAAGATGGGGGGTAGAGGATCAGCCTCCTTGAATTTACTCTCAGTACCACATGGGACAAGCCATGTAAAGCGTGTACCTGGAACCCCACCAAAAAGAAAACTGTTGCCATTGAGTCAATTCCAAACCATAGTGAACTTAGAGGACAAAGTAGAGCTGCCCCACAGGCTTTCCAAGGAGCAGCTGAATTTGAACTGTTGACCTTTTGGTTAGCAGCCAAGCTCTTTAACCACTGTGCCGCTAGACCAGCTCTAGGGAAAAGGCTGCTGGAGGGGTTGGGATGTTCACATTTACTTTTTTCCTTTCCTCCATGAAGAAGGTGTATGCCTCATTCCTCACTGACTCCATGGTCTTCAGCAATCCTACTCCCCATTTGAAAAGGGGCAGTTGAGATCCTATCAAGTGGGTCCTTGTCCTTTGTGTAGCCAGACCAAGAATCTCTGGTGGCTGACAGAGGGGCCCTAGGACAATCAGACACTGGGAAAGGTGCTGCTTAGCTTCATTCAATCAACAATTATCTATGAAGCCCCTACAGTTGCAGACACTCTTCTAGACACTCAGCATCATCTAGACACAAAGCAGAAAAGAATCCCTGCCCTCCAGATCTTCATCCTAGCCAGGAGGCAGGCAGGAACACTAGACATGGGAAGCAGGTAGTGTCCACAGTATACAACATAGACGTCCTCATGCCTCCTCTAGGTATGGATACAACTGCCCCCATTCAGCCGGGGACAGAGGACCCCAGGACCAGCAGAAAGAGTGAGTGGACATTGGGTGGAGAAAGAGGGTTCTCTGTCTACAAGGAAGACTTCGGGTTGGAGGAAGCCTGTGACAGGATTTGGACTGGGCATATCCTGTGTCCCACATATGTAGATCCCCCTGCAGGAATGAGGTTAGCAGAGGCCCCACTAGGAGAAAGGAGTCACGAAGAGCTGGGGATGCAGTCTGGGCTTAGTGGGAAGTAAAGTGTTGCCAGGGGGCTCAGTGTGGCCCGTGAAGGTACACTTTCCCCCATAATTCCCTCCCATCTCTGATTATTCCTTCCCCATTTGGGACCATATCAGGAGGTGAGGAAAACCTGCAACACAGTCATGTACACTTGTCTTGGGTGCTCATCTCCATGTGGGGCCCTGTCCATCAGCAGAGAGTGGCCGTGGGAGACAGACCTTGTGTTTTCTCAGCCTCAAATATACCTGGACCACTACTATGTGCCAGGCTGTGAGATGAACACGCAGATACACTGCTTCCTACCCTTTCGGGTTTACTGTCCAGTGGGGAGGGTGTCAGGGGACAAACAGAGACATGAGTCAGGGTTTGAGGGGGGAGAGTTGGTCAAACCATTGATAGAATTCTCTCTGTGACCAAGGCTCTGTGTTAAGCCCCTGCTCAGTGACCAGTTTCCCACTGCCAGGTCAGCCAGAGAGGCTGGTACACAGTAGGGCTAGACTTCAGAAGGTCAGGGACAGAGGGAACCAGTCCCTTGTAGAGATGCCCTGGGATGTCAGTGTGGTGGGAAAGGCCAGACCTCTGACCCTGCTTTTCATCACGCATCCCCAGTGCCATCTCTTTCATCCTGAAAACCTGGATGGATGAATACCCAGAAGACTTTGACCAGCCGGCACACTTGCCCTGCATGAAGCTCCTGGTGAAGTACCTGCAGGTGAACATGCCGGGCTTTGACCTAGAACACCGTGCCCTTCTTCTCTGTGCCCAGCTGGACCACCTGGAGCCCAGTGAGGCAGAACCAGAGGGTGAGGAGGATTGGGCATGCCTGCATGTGAGCTTGTGAGGGGGACATAGGGTGGGATCCACAAGGAGGACCCATAGAGTTGGGGTTGGTCCAGAGCTCAGAGTAACCTCAGACCCTCTCTGGTGGACCATAGTCTGGGAAGACTTCCTGGGGTGGAAATCTAGGCCTTAGACTTCTCTTCAAGGCAGTGGGATATTTTCTGTCATTGGAAAAGCACAAGGAAATGCAGTTACGTTGGTGAATATTTCTCCTCTTGTGCATCCCCCATCAGGGCCGGCACCAGGTCTAAAAGCAGCTCAGGATCTCTGTCCACCCACAGAAGGAGCTCCAGGGCGACCTCATGAGGCAGATCACGCTCCAATACCAACACTGGAGTTCCGTAGGTCATCAGGTCCTCCATCCCCACACCTGTCACCACACAGAGACCCTGCTGGAATGCTGGCGTCTTCTCCTGGATCACCTCCCAGAGCAAATCCAGAACCACCTATTGGGGTAGATCCTACCCCTGAACCATCACAGGAGCTGGATGGAACACCAGATCCTCAACCACCACCTCCATCATCAGACGAAGAGCCTGCTGGAGGACTGGGTTCTCTTCCTGGGTCACCTCCAGAACCGGCTCCTGTGTCCCCGGCAGATGTCGATCCTGGTCCTGTATCAACACCAGAGCTCCACACAGCATCAGCTATTCCATCACCAGCTTCCACAGTGGCACCAGAAGGAAAGCCAGCTGGAGGGATGGATTCCCATCCTGGGCCACCACAGGAACCAGCTCCTGGACCACCTGCTGGTGTCGATCCTGCTCCTGCAGCAACACTGGGGCTCAGTGTAGCCCCAGTCCCTCCATCTGCTCTGGCCCAGGCACCTGATGAAGGGCTGAACGGGAAGCCACGTTCTAATCCTGGGCCACCTCCGGAACTCAGTCACAGACCACCAGCTGCTGTGGATCCTGCTCCTGCAGCAACACCGGGGCTCAATGTTGCACGAGGTCCTCCATCTCCCGGTCTGGCCCAGGCTCCAGAGGAAGAGGCTGCTGGAAAGCTTGACCATTATCCTGAGGCACCTCCAGAACAAGCTTCCAGACCACCGGCTGAGGTCCATTCTATTCCTACAGCAACAGCAGAGCTAGATGTGGCTCCATGTCTTCCATCTCCTGGTCCGGCCCAGGCTCCAGAGGAAGAGGCTGCTGGAGAGCTGAACTTGTATCCTGGGTCACCTACAGAGCCGTCTCCAGAAGTACCAGCTGATGTCGAGCCTACTCCTGCACCAACACAGGGGCCCCATGTAGCCCCATGTCCTCCATCTGCTGCTCTGTCCCAGGCACCAGAAGAACAGTCTGATGAAGAGTCGGATTCTTATCCTGAGCCGCCTGCAGAAACAACTCCCAGGCCACCAGTTAATGTTGACCCTGCTTCTGCATCAACACCAGGGCTCAGGTAGCCACAGATCCTCCATCTCCAGCTGCGGCCCAGGCCCCAGAGTCTCAGCAAGTCACCATGCCCACTCCACACCAGCTCCTCAGCCCCAGCCAGGGGGCATCGGCTTCAGAACGAGATCCTTCCTGACCTTCATCTGAGTGGGTATTTCTCTGGTTTATATGTAGCATATTGCAGCTTACTTTATTTACATTTATAGCTCTTACTGTCTTCACCGGTAGATTTCTCATTAAATAAAGCTTTGTTTTAATGGGTGTGATACCGTGGTTTTATGCACTTTCACAATCCCATCAACTATCACCAGTATCTTTCAGAACATTGTCATCAACACAAACAGAAACCCTGGACCCATTAAGCAGTCCTCCCCATGCCTGTCCCTCGTGCCCATGGCAATCAGTGATTGGCTTTCTATGCCTATGGATTTACCTGCTCTAGATTTCTTATCTAAATGGAAACATGTGGCCTTTTGTATCTTGCTTCTTAGCTTAATGTGTTCGACGTCCGTCCACATTGTAGCACGAGTCATATTCTCACTCTAAAGCTCAGTGGTATTCCCTTGTGTATATGAATCACACTTTGTTGATCCAGTCATCTGTTGATGGACATATGGGTTGGTTCCACCTAATGACTGATGGGAGTAGAGCTGCTGTGAGCATTCATGGACAGGTATCTGTGTGAGTGCCTGTCTACAGGATAAATCCCTGGGGTGGGTAAAGGAGGGTGGGAAGGGTGAGGACACAGTCCAGGTGTGGGGGGTTGAAGTGTCAATGAGGAAGCTGTGGAGATCTCAGGTGTAAGGTGGGAAGTGGTTCAGTAGAAGGCATTCCTGTAGGGAGTGAGGAGGTGGGAGGTGTCAGTTGAAGTTCAGGTGTGGTTATTGAGGTGGGAGGGGTCAGGAGGCAGCCCTGGGGTGGGAAGTGAGAAGGTAGGAGTGACCAGGACTCAGCCTGGTTGTGGCAACTGAGGAAGAGGGAGGGGTTAGGAGATGGCTGAGGTGTGGGTAAGGAGGAACTGGGAAAGCTCAGGAACCAGGCAGGTTATGGAAAGTTAAGGGGAGGTAGGAGCCAAGAGAACACCTATGTGAATGTATTGAGTCTTAGGGAGGGAGCTCACCATAGCCCAGGTGCGGTAGCTCAGGAGGTGGTGGGTCAACAGACAGCAAAGGTCTGCAGAGGAAGGAGGTGGAAAGTGTCAGGAGAAAGCACAGGTGTGGTCAGTGAATTGTCAGGAAGAGCCAGGAGGCAGCCCGGGTGTTGGGAGTGAGGAGGTGTGAGGGGCCAGGAGGCAGCCCAGGTGTGGGGAATGAGTAGGTCTGAGGGGCCAGGAGGCAGGCCAGGTGTGGGGAGTGAGGAGGTGTGAGGGGACAGGAGACAGCCCAGGTGTGGGGAATGAGGAGCTATGAGGAATCTGGACGTAGCCCAGTGTTACCAAGTGTGTAGATAGAAGGGCAGGAGAGCCCCGGTGCCGGTACTGAGGATCCTGTACAACCAGGAGGCGACAGAGGGTGGGTACTGAGGAAGTGGTAGAGGTTGGGGGGTACCCCACCTATGGAAAGTGATGAAGAGGGAGAGGCCCAGGTATGAGTAATGATTAGGTTGGAAGGACCAGGAGGCAGTCCAGGTGTGGCCTTTTAATGATTTTATGTTGTCCGAGGCAAGGTAAGTTCAGATAAAAATCAAGACAGCCCAGTTAGCCCATGTCCATCCAGTCAATTCTGACTCATAGTGACCCTATAGATCAAGAGAAAGAGTGAAAATTTGAAACGCTTGATTATACCCACAGGCTCTGAGGAAAACACAGCATACGTGGTTACAGGGCCGTTATTGGGGTTGCACCCAGTGCAGGATCACAAAAGCCACATTTGGAGAAGACAGCTTATGTATGCAAGCAGGGCAGGGTAGGCTAGATTTCCTGGGGTTTGGGATTCGAACTGCCGACCTTTTGGTTAGCAGCCATAGCTCTTAACCACTATGCCACCAGGGTTTCCAGGCCACATAAAGCAGTCTGTTAATTAACCAAGAAGCCCTTGCTGAGGCACCAGGGCACTGTGGGGAGGCTGGAGAACCCCCAGAGTGAGTCTAAAGAGTGGACCCAGCCAAGGTGGGCTTCCCATCCCAGAGAGTCAAGCCCCCCTTTACAAAGCCCTGGACTGGACATCCAAATGCCAGAGTTTGCTTTTCTAACTTCCCCAACCCTAAGCTAAGGTCACCTCCACTTTTTATTTTACTAAGCAGAATATTAAGTTCATATGCTTTGGTTCTTATCTTTATTCAGAGACATTAATGACATTCACTTTTCTGGGCGACCATCACCACTATCCATCCCCAGATGTTTTTCATCACCGGAAAGGGAACCCAGTGCCCCCTCAGCAACAGCTCCTCATTTCTCCCTCCCCTCAGCCCCTGGTCACCACTGATACCTTCTCATCTCCATGGACTTGCCAAAAAACCCTGGTGGCACAGTGGTTAAGTGCTCGGCTGTGAACTGAAAAGTTTTCAGATGAAACCCACCAGGTGCTCCACTGAAGAAACGACCTGGTGATCTGCTCCCATGAAGATTAGAGCCTAGAAAACCCTGTGGGGTAGTTCTACTCTGTCACGTGGGGTTAGAATGAGTTGGAATCAATTCAAAGGCTACTAACAACACCACCAATGCATTTGTCTTGTTTAGACATTTAAGTGGGACCATACGATACTTGTCCTTTTGAGTCTGACTTGCTTCACTCAGCATGTTTTCAAGGTCCACCATGTATGGCATGCATCAGGGCTTCGTTTCCCTTTATGGAGGAGTAATATTCCACTGCATGAATAGACCATATTTTGCTTATCCATTCCTTTGTTGGTGGACACTTGGGTTGTTTCCATCATTTGACTATTGTGAATAATACCGCAGTGAACATTCATGAACACGTATCTGCGTGAGGCCCTGATTTCAAGTCCTTTAGGGCTAATCTAGGAGTGGCATTGCTGGGTCATATAGTGACCAGAGAACCTAGTTGTTTTCTCAGAGATTCTTGAATTTCAAACAGAAAGTAGCCCCCATTTGACTCTAGGAAGTTTTGAGAATTTTTTTTTTTTTTTTTTTAATTAAAGCTCTATAAAACCCAAACCAAACCAAACCAGTTGCCTTTGAGTCGATTCCAATTCATAGCAACCCTATAGGACAGAGTAGAACTGCCCCATAGGGCTTTCAAGGAGCGCTTGGTGGATTCCAACTGTCGACCTTTTGGTTAGCAGCCTTAGCTCCTAAGCACTTCCCCACCAGGGTCTCCTAAGGCGCTATACTTGCATTTTATGATATTTATAACTACCCTGTATCTGGGGTTGTGGTGGTGCAGTGGTGGATTATCACCTTCTATGTAGGGGATCCGGGTTCCATTTCCAAGCAACGCACCTTATGCGCAGCCACCACCCATCTGCCACTGGAGGCTTGGCTGTTGCTCTGATGCTGAACAGGTCTCAGCAGAGCTTCCAGACTAAGCCAGACGAGGAAGAAAGGCCTGGTGATCTACTTCTGAAAATCAGCCAAGGAAAATGCTGTGGGTCACAACAATCCACTCTGCAGCCGTTCATGGGGTTGGCACAGCACCAGTTAGCGTTTGGTTCCAGTGTGCATGGGATCGCCGTGAGACAGGCTGACTCAACAGCAGCTAACATCCAACAGCAACAACCCCATATTGGGGGTTACGTCACAAGGCACAGTCACGTGGGCATAGAATTAAAACAAACTGAAACTGTGGCCATGGAATCCAGTCTGCCTCATGGCAACTCGAGGTGTTACAGAGTAGAACTGTGCTCCCTGGGGTTGGTTTGGCTGTAATCTTTAGGGAAGCAGACCTCCACGCCTTTCTTCCGAGGTACGGCAGATGGGTTCAAACTGCCAACCTTCAGGTTAGTAGTCAGAGCAAACTGTTTGTGCCACCCAGGGACCTGGGGACACCGTAGGGTGAGGGAGTTCTCTTGTCCAAAAGCACCAAGAGTCTACAAGCTCACCATTTTCTTTGGAAGTGAAGCCAATACCTATGCTACCCATATCTCATGGCCACTGAGTCATTTCTGATTCATAGTGACTCTGTAGGACAGAGTAGAACTGCCCCACAGGGTTTGTAAGAAGCAGACTGCCACATCTTTTTCCTGCAGAGCCGCTGCTGAGTTTGAACCACTGGCCTTTTGGTTAGCAGTCGAATGCTTTACCCTCTGCACCACCAGGGCTCCTTGTACTCTCTATGTTAGTCCTACGGATATCAGGATAGGACAGTCTGAAAGGTGTCTAATCACACAGATATGGGATTTTGCAGCTAGAAGCAATCACAGAGATCCTTGGGTCCAAATTTCCTACCCTTGCTATTAAAAAATCAAAAAAACTAGGACTCAGGATGAGAGGCAAAGTTACACTTTCCCAAAGACCAGTGATGCAAGACTTTAACAGAGAAAGTCTGCTGCAGAAGGACAGACTGGAGCTGGTCCTTGGAAGCTGCGTACAATTTGGATGAGGACGACCATTTTGTGGCTTCTTGAAGGTCCACGCCAATCAGTAACAAGATGACTGATAGGATGAGAAGAGATCCAGGAAGAAAGCTGCCATGCCCCTGGGACTTGTAGCAGGATGGAGTTCAGATGGCGGCCATTTGTGCAGCGGTAATATCTTAACCCCCTTCGCTGCCTGACTGATTTTTTTCCAAAAGAGCCGAGGGGACCCCGAGGGCAGCCAGGATTTAAAGGGGCTGACGTCCTACAGTGGGCTTTCCAGCACCCAAGTTCTTCCTGCTGATCGTAAATCCAGGCGGTTACCTTGTTCTCCAGTGGATCACACAGCTCTGGGGCCCTAACAGGATCCACCTAAACTCTGCTTCTGCCTCAGCTGGAGAACGTGAGGGTAGAAATAGGGTTGGTGTTTCAGTGGGAAAGGAGCAGTGCCGGGGGTTCCTTCTTATGTACCTGTACGTAGAAGGACGGCATCAAATGCCAGAGGCCCAGCCACCGCCTGCGGGGACCAGGAGCTGCACCTCCATCCCAGCCCTCCCCCGTCAGCACTTTTATTTGCTAGCATTTTTCTTTACAGAAATACACACGGGACATCACTGGATTTAAGATTTCTGTTTTTTTTGTTTTAATAAGACCTTATATTTGCATTTATTGTATTTATCCCTACCCCGTAATGGGGGTTCATTTAAAGGCCACAGTCATCTTGGGGTTTAATGGCTGTAAGAGATTTCTTGCCAAAGATTGAAAACAAAGACAAGGCTTTTTCACACCATATTTGTGGATGTTTCCTTCAAGTTGCTGCCTAAGCAATGAACCACCCCCATCTGTCAGCTTGTTGTACTTGGTGGCTTGCATGCTGCTGTGATGCTGGAAGCTATGCTATGCCAGCTACACCAGCAGGGTCACCCGTGGTGGACAGGCTTCGGTGAAGTGTCCATACTAAGACAGACTAGGGACTGACCCCAAAAAGGAGTCCTTGGGTGGTGCCAATGTTTCACACTCTCAGCTGCTCACCAAAAGGTTCCAGGTTCAAATTCACCCTGAGGTGCCTTGGAAGGAAGGCCTGGCAATCTACCTCCGAAAAATGAGCCATTGAAAACCCTATGCTGCACAATTCTACTCTGACACACGTGGGGTTTCCATAACTCAGGGTGGACCAAACCAAGACCAAACAAACCCAGTGCCGTCGAGTCGATTCTGTCTCATAGCGACCCTACATTAAGCCCCAAATGAAGAAGATCCAAATGCAAGGGGTGACTATTTTGTATTGTCAAAAGAAGACAATAGTCTGTTGGGAATGACGCCAATGAGCCCTACTTTGCCTTGACTTTAGGGGACGTATGTGTCCCCTTGTAACATATGGTGATGCAGTAGCCTCGTCTAGCTGTTCTTCTGTGCAATGTCCTGCCTGGGAAAATAGTCTGTGAAAACCAAAACCAAACCAAACACGGTGCGTTGAGTCGATTCTGACTCATAGAGACCCTATAGGACAGAGTAGAACTGCCCCATAGAGTTTCCAAGGAGCGCCTGGTGGATTCAAACTGCCGACCCTTTGGTTAGCAGCCGTTTCCAGTCTGTGAAAAAACAGACAAACTATTTTTAGGTGTGACATGCTGTCATCATTCTTCCTAAAACCCAGACCAATCTGGTGGTACGGACATAGTTCTTGCGCAAGCCAGGGCCCGTGCCCACTTGTAAACTAGCAGGGAAGGGGAAGAAAGGACAAGTTACTCACCAGGTAGACATCAAGCACTGAGGCATTATCATCCTGCGTTTCCAGCGTGTCTGTCTCAGAGGTTAGGTAGACGGTCCCCTTCTCCAAGGTGAATGTTGAACTGGAAGGTAACCTTTTGCTGGAAAAATATGCAAGGGTCGTGAGCAGGTTGCCACCAGAACGAAATCCATAGAAACCTCCACGATTGTGGGTACAGATACTGAGGTGGGGAGGATTTGGCAGATGAAAAAAAAATTTTTTTATGGTGTTCAGAGGGGATATTGGCACAACTGGAGACAGAGCACTTGGGTTAAAGTATTTGATTGTGGGTGCCACGAGCCAGAATCTACTCCATGACAACTGTGCGTGTGTCTTTAGTTAGTAGTGCGTTTTCTCTCCCTGCTTCTTTGTGTTTTCAAGACGCGATTTGTGAAGCTCATACCTGGGAATAGGGAGTTCTTGGGGTCCAAGAAGCCCGCTGCTCATCTTTGACTCTGGATGGTTGCTTCTCGCTGGTTAAATTCTCCTCTCTTGGTGCTCACAGTTTGCCACTTTATGGAAGACAACCTTGTGCATAGTTAGCAATGATGGTGTCTGTTCTTTTTACCATTGTTTTTTTCTTTTTGGCATGAAAGGTTTAATTACATCAGTGGTTAAACACAATTTTCTGCCCCCCGGGGAGCCCCAGTGGCACCAAAGGTTAAGCAAGGTTGTAGAGATTACAGCCTTGGAAACACTATGGGGCAGTTTTACTCTGTCATTTAGGGTCGGTATGACTTGGAATGGACTGGATAGTATCCCACAATAATAACAACCCACAGGGTTCCTGATTTGAGAGGTGTGGTGTACGGTACATGAGTTTGTATCAGGTGGTACTGATGCTGCTGGTCTGGTCCAGGGACCACTATTTGAGCCACACAGAATTACATAATTAGAGTGTTGTGTTATATGCTTTCATCATACCTAAGCATATAAGGGAAACCCTGGTGGTATAGTGATTAAGTGCTAGGGCTGCTAACCAAGAGGTCGGCAGTTCGAATCCCCCAGGCGCTCCTTGGAAACTCTATTGGGCAGTTCTACTCTGTCCTACAGGTTCGCTATGAGTCAGAATCGACTCGACGGCAGTTGGTGGTTGGTTAAGCATATAAGACAACGCACTAATTGTTGACTCAACAGCAGTGGCTTTGGGATTGTATGCTTTGTAAGGAGAGTCCAAAGTGTACCTCAGTAACAAGGACAGAAAAGCCAATGGAATGCAGGTAGAGAGCTGTTTATGCAGGGAAACTGCCTTGTTTTGTCGTGAGATGACAACCAGTGTTAACTGTTGAAGTAATTGGTCCATCTTGTTCTTATCAGCTGCCCTGGAGTCAACCCTAACTCATGGCGACCCCATGCACAATGGAACAAAACGCTGCCTAGTCCTGTGCCAACCCTGTGATCAGTTTTCAGTCAGATCATTGTGACCCACAGGGTTTTCACTTGCTGCTTTTCAGAACTAGATTGCCAGGCTATTCTTCCTAGACCATCTTAGTATGGAAGCTCCGCTGAAACCTGCTCAGCATCATAGCAACACGCAAGCCTCCACGGAGAGATGGGTGCTGGCTGCGCACGAGGTGCACTGGCCAGAAGTCAAACCGGGTCTCCCTCATGGAAGGTGACTATTCCACCATCTTGACCAAATAGTATTTAAATCGGGTATTAGAGGCGCAAGAATGCACGATTTTTTTCTTCGTTGAAATACAAGGTAGTTTCATTTTTAACCTGTGGAAATTTGCCACGTGAAAGTTTCTGCAGGCACAAATTGTCGGCAGTGTTTGGATGTTTGGTGTTAGGAGAACTGGGGAGAGGTGGCCATCTGTCATATGGAGGGAACCTCAGCATGGCGCGTGGTCGCCCCCTGGTGGTCGAGCTTAGAGCACCTGTGGGGAAGAAGGACTTCCCCTCTCACCTTCCATACCATGTCCTCTTCCTGAGATCCCCTCCTGGCTTAGCTCAGAGCTCACCTCTGCTGACAACACACTGCTAAGGTCATCCTCTTACAGAGCCCTGGAGGCACAATGGTTAAGTGCTGAGCTGCTAACTGAAAGGCTGAACCCACCAGCAGCTCCGCAGAAGAAAGACCTGGTGATCTGCTTCAGTAAAGACGACAGCCTGGGAAACCCTATGGGGCAGCTCTACTCTGTCCCATGTGGTCGCTATGAGTGGGAATCGACTCAACAGCACCCACCAACAACAAGGTCATCCTCTCAGGATGGGAGACTACTGAGGACATTATAACCTCTGTGCCTCTCATCTGGGAACTGCACGTAATTCTCTCTGTAAACATCTGACTCTGAATGGAAGACACACGAACTAGTTAGGAATCCTGACCTTTTCAATGTCAAACAAAGAAATGAAAATGTTGACAAAAAACTGCGTGGTTTTCCTGGTCATAAAAGTAAGGTATATTGAGAAAACTTTGAAAATAAAGAATAGTAGGAGGAAAGGAATGTGTCTTGGTGGCACAGTGGTTAAAGTGCTCGACTGCTCATTGAAAGGTCAGCGGTTTGAACCCACCAGCTGCTCTGCAGGAGAAAAGACGAGGCAGTCTGCTCCTGTCAAGGTTATAGCCGTGGAAACTATATGGGGCAGTTCAATACTGTCCTACGGGGTCACTAGGAGTCAGAATCAACTTGAAGGCAAAGGATTTTGGTTTACGTAAAATATACAATAGGCGGGTGGCAAAAAATATGCTACAAAATAATAGTGGTTTCCCAGACTTTCTGAATTGTGGGTCATATTGGTTTTCTAATAATTTTTTTAAGTAACTTCCTCCTTCTGATTTTAATTTTTAGTTCTATTCATCTTCTTCCTAATAAAGGTATAAGCAAGAATATTCTGGAAGTGCTTGTTCTTTTCAAAATTTTATTTCTTTAGTGGCCCTACATGCATATGGTATAAAATACAGCAGAAAGTAGTCCTCATTGCCCATATCCTCGTGTGATTCAGAGTTCTCCTGCCTAGAAGCAAACTCGTTTTGGCAGTATTTTTCTTAACATAATAATTACCTTTTGGTTTTGGAACCTAAGAGTATGTCACTGACATGGTTAAAAGATAATAAAAATAACAAAACAGAAACATTAGTGTATTCTCCAGGACTCAAGAAGTACATTTTTCAATGATATATTTTTAAAAATATATTATTACTAGAAAAAGGAAATACCAGATTTCCTTGGTTCATATAATCAAAATTTGATAAAATCAAAATCATCTCTTTTTTAACCTTTATTATCCACTCTGTTTTACACATGTATTAGTTTTCCATCTTGGTAAGTAGACTATTTTTGCATCATTAAATTTGGGCACAAAAACAAGGCTCATAGACACTCATTTCCAGATTATAGAAAGAACTCTTACAACCCAATAATAGAAAGGCAAATAACCCAGTAGAAAAACGAGCAAAACATACCAATTACGATGGCTAAAGTACATAATGCTGACATCAATAAATGTTGGTGAGAATTAGGAGCCACAGGAACTCCCATTCATCCCTAGTGGGAATGCACAATATGGCCGCATGGAAGACCCTGGCAGTTTTCTTAAAAAGCCAAACATCATCTCAGTTATCTAGCGCTCTATAAGAGAAACGCCACAAGTGGGTGTCTTTAATGAACGCAAATTTATTTTCTCACAGTTGAGGAGTCTAGACGTCCAAAGGGAGGGTGCTGGCTGGAGAGGAAGGTTTTCTCTCTCTGTAGGCTCTGGGGGAAGGTCCTTGTTCCCTGGTGATCTTCATATGGTGTGGCATCTATCTTTTCCCATCTCTGCTTTCTTCTCTATGCCTAATCTGCTCTTTTTCTATGTCAAAGGTGATTGGCTTAAAATACACCCTACACTGATACGGCCTCTTAACAAAGAAATCCCATTCTTAAATGAGAATATAACCACAGGTATACTCATCACTGTCAAGTTGATTCTGACTTATAGAGACCCTACAGGACAGAGTAGAACTGATTCACAGGGTTTCAAGGCTGTAATCTTTGTGAAAGCAGATTGCCCCATCTTTCTCCTGTGGAGCGGCTGGTGGGTTCAAACCACCAACATTTTGGTGAACAGCTGAGCACTTAATCACTGTGCCACCAGGTAAAGGGGTTAGGATTTAAAACATATGTTTCAGGGGGACACGATTCAACCCACAACACCATATGATCCGACAGTCATGCTCCTTGATTTACCAACCTTGAAAGCCTACGTTCACACAAAAACCTACACACGGTATTTATGGGAGGGTTGGTTATCTGTAGTTCTCATCAGTGTGGTGGCTGAATGCATCTCTCTGTCTCCTTCCTGAGCCATCAGCAACCACAGTGCACCCCCTGCTTCCTTCTGTGGGGTAACTTTGTCTCCCGGGATGGACCCTGGACACACAGA
Source organism: Loxodonta africana (assembly GCF_030014295.1). Lineage (NCBI taxonomy): Eukaryota > Metazoa > Chordata > Mammalia > Proboscidea > Elephantidae > Loxodonta > Loxodonta africana. The sequence continues at coordinate 112,998,038 of NC_087350.1, forward strand.
AAGCACTCATGCTCCTGCCCCTTAAATGCTGGACTCCTAGGCTGCCTTCAAACACTCAGCTCCGCTCGCTCTGCAATCAGAGCTCCAAGGACATTGGCATTGCCCAGGACATATAACAAGCCCTCCAGAGTGCCCACTGAGACCCCTTTCCCTGAGTAGGGACAGGCATCCCCACCCACCGACAGCTCCACTAAGGATCAAGATCTAACTACCAACTCTTTTCTTGGTCTCTCTAACCAAGAAAATCAACCTTATTTAAAGGCTGAAGATGGGCGATTAGCTAAGGGCTACAAAACTGGTCCTAACCACTTCCTTCGCAAAACCTGCAGAAGCCTTATGTTTTTGGGCCTCAACCAAAATGAATACTAAAAACATTGTCTAGCATTCTGTGATTTTTAGCAGACAGATTAGTGAAGGGTAAACACATTATTGAAGAGAAATGTGGATCTGTCCTAAAAGAAATGCCTTACAGAGGAGGTAAAATCTTACCTGTGCTCAGATACCTTTCTGCTATACGCATGACTGTGTATGAACGTGTCCATTGCTGCTTAAAGCACTGATGGAATGTGATTATTGAAACAGTGAGGAGCTACCGTAAGGGATCATGAAGACTAAGAAGATCCTGTGGGAATACACCATCCAATCCAAATAACTGCACCACAAAGATCAAACCAGTAGCTGTGGAGTCAATTCCGCCTCATGGCGCCCCCGTGTGTGTCAGAGTAGAACTGTGCTCCACAGAGTTTTCACTGGCTGATTTTTCAGGAGCAGATTGCCAGATCTTTCTTCTGGGGTGCCCCTGGGTCAACTCAAATCTCCAAGCTTTCAGTTAGCAGCCGAGTGCCTTAACCGTTTACCTACCCAGGGCCTGCAGAAAATTCCTGTTCCCGTGAAGATGCCCCAAGTACTGAAGGTAAAATATGTTCTGAGAAGGATTTCCACTTCCGTGTCTGCACCACTGATCAGTTTAACGTCTATTTCTCTTCAGTTCTGGTACTGGGGAATATTCTGCCTATTGCCCTGTTTTCTTGTTGTGCTGTTGATTTCCTGGGCAAAAAGGCTACACAGAATTGATTCCTAAGTTCTCTGGCTGAGAGTTTCCCAGCTCCTGTTTCAGGGTTCAGATCTAAGGGCAAGCATCTCTCTGGGGAGGAATGCCCTCCAAACCCAGTGGTCAGGTCAGAGGCTCACCATGCCTCAGCTCGCAGCCTGGGGAGATCCATTTCTGGAAGGAAAGTTATGTGACTGGATGGAGGAGTCTGGCTCCCTGCCCAGGTTCTGGACCACCAAGTATCGCCCTAATTCCTTTGATTCAGAGTGTCTGAGGCGAATTACTCGTAATTTGCAACAAGCCCCCCAGGAAACTGCTAACCTCCCAGGCTCTGATCCTCCCGTGTGAGCCCAGGAACTGCTGGCACTCGCCATCTGCTCTAAGGCACACACTTCCCGACTCCGACTCATGGCGACCTCTTATGCTACAGAGTAGAACTGCTCCATGGGGACTTCTTGGCTGCAATCTGTCACATCTGGCCTCTAGGAGCAGAAATGGACTTGATGGCAGCTAACAACAACAATCTTTATGGAAGCAGGTCGCCAAGCCTATCTTCCATGGCACTGCTGGGTTAGTTCGAACCACCGACCGTAAGATAAGCAGCTGAATGCCAAGTGTTTGCGCCAGGAAGGGACCTTACATAGAAGAGGAATTTCATGTCCTCCCAGTGCTCCCCCGGGAGTGGACACGGCTGGCTCTGCAAAGCCACTCAGGCCTCCCCGTCATTTACACAAATGCTTACTTCTGCCACCAGGAAAATTCACCTGGCTTCGTCTAATGTAATAACCTTCCATAAAGTAATGTAATGCAATATAATGCAATCGTCTTCCATAACTTAGTCTATATAACAACAACCTCGTTTTATGCGTGTTTGTGTTTAAGGACGCCTTATTTAATACATACTGTTGATTCTTTAACATTGAACTCATGGCTTACAGCACAGTAACTCACTCCTGAAGGAAGCTTACCTAACACACCCATTTCTCCATGAGGCACATCACAGCCTTCCTGTGCTTAGGGACAGGAGACAGTACTTCTACACAAGGCTTGGGGCCATTTAAACAGCAAAATCACCACCAAAGAACACAGAAGTGTGGCCCTAAACAGAACGAGAAAAGGACTTGTTTACAGCCTGAGAGCTGAGGCCAGAAGACAGACCATCACCTTGTTCAGCCTCAGCTGGGGCAGCTCACATTTCTCAGCACTCTGCGCGCGTCCATGAGTGATCCTGAAGGCACTCCGAGTAATAATTGTGGGGTTACAAATACACCTGAGCGAGTGGGTGAATGAGCAAGCATGGAAGCCGGGGACAATGAGCATCAGCTGTATTATAACCTAGGCACTGTGCAGGATAAACCTGCTGCCATCCAGGAGGTTCCAGCTCATAAACGGTGCTATAGGACAAGGGGAAAGTGCCTCATAGGATTTCCTAATCTTTACGGGAGCAGACTGCCACCTCTTTCGCACTGAGAGCCACTGGTGGGTTCGAACCACCAACTTTTTAGTTTGCAGCTGAGTGCTTTAACCACTGTACCACCAGGGCTCCTTCTGTACAGGACAGTCAGATGCATTTTCCCATTTTATGCTCACAATAATCTTGTGAGGTAGACATTTCTATTCCTGCGTTACAGGTGAGGAGACTGAGGCACGGGAAGGGAAAGTAAGGTAGCTGGTGACCAGCAGAGTGGCATTTCTACCTCAGAAGCCCCTCTCCTGGGTTCCCTGCCTGAGCTGGGTAGGTGCTGCACCCTCTTACACTTTCCTCAGAGGGAACGCACTGTGCCAAGTCTGGGCGGCATAAGGCTCGGGTTTGTGGAAGGCCACCTGCTTGCAGGTTTGCTGTCGCTCCTCTCACTGGGACAGGAAGAAAGGGGTTACAGGTGTAGAGCACACATCCCTCCTCCCACGAGGCTCTGTGTTTGTCCTGGCGCAGGCAGGAGGGATCAGCAGGGATAAGCAGACCTCTGAGGTATTCTAGTTCCAAATGCCCTGTGGTGTTACCTTCCCCTCCATGCAGTCTTCCTCCAGGAGGGCCTCTCAGCTCCAGGAGAGGCAGCTTAGCCTTTCCAGAGGTGGCCTACTTCCTCTTTGACACACTATTAACCCTCTTTCTACAGAACAATGGCCTCTTTGAAGCTTCCAGGCTTCACCTTCAGCTGTGTTCCTGGGAAGAATTCTCTGCGCACTTCCCCTTGCCTGGCTCATCAGCTTCCTGGCCTGAACAAAGAGCCCAGTAAACCCTGGGTCCAAAATCACTAGTTCCCGTGGGGTTAACTCCCACTCATAGCGACCCCATGGGTGTCAGAGCAGAACTGGGCTCCATAGTGTGTTCCGTGACTGATTTTTCGGAAGTAGATTGCTAGGCCTTTCTTCCAAGGTACCTCTGGGTGGACTAGAACCTCCAACTTGATGGAACTGCCTTGTTTCTCTGTGTCTCATACGTGTTCCGCCTTTCACAGGGTGAAGACTTACCACTTTTTTATTGCTTGTTTTAGTGGAAAATATGTGAGTTTTCCTTCTCTGACAGGTTTCCTCCTTACAAAAGTTCCACTTTTTCAGGTTTTACTATATATAACTTTCATAGTTAGAAAATGAATTCACAGAGAAAAAAAAAAAACTTATTCCTTATTAGAGTGTAAAATTGGTTCAGAATTATTCATTTCTATTATTCAAATCCAAGGTGTCCTGATGGTGAAACGGTTAAGTACCAGGCTGCTAAATAAAGGTTGGCTGTTCAAACCCTCCCAGCGACTCTGCAGGAGAAAGGCCTGGCAACCTTCTTCTGTAAAGATTACAGTCACAAAAGACCTGTGGGGACCTTCTACTCTGACACATGAGGTCACTGTGAGTCAGCATTGATTCAGGCGCAGGGAACAGCAACAGCATTATTCAAATCCAAGATGTTAAGCTCTCAAGGGAAGATCATGAAATGCTGATGCTTTCTTTCTTTCTCATTCTGTTTTCTCCCAAGCCAATACTGGGGACACTATGAAGCAACTTTTTAAAAGCGATCACTTTGTTCAAAGGTAATGATTGTGTTTAGTTTCTTCACTCAGTTCCATGAACTTCCGATATAGTCCTTGAAACACAATAGAGATAATAATTTGCTCCGTCAGAAATTCTGAGGAAATAAGACATTATATCTCTAAACATACAAAGCTAACACTCTTTGTACAAAAAAAAAGTGATCCTTTTAAAATCTATGTCCTGAGACACTGCATTACAATGACTGTTTCCTTTCAATGTTTAAGGAGTGAAACAAAACCAGCTCTGTGGTCCAATTCTCAAGACATCTCACACCACATTCCAAAGAGGACATCAAATTAAAAAAAAAAAAAATTGACAACATCAGCATTTTTTTCATTACAAATGTCATACATGACAAAAAATTAGTAAAATATTGAACAGGAGGAAAAAAAGACAAAAAAGCACACCTAGTTCGTTCTACATCTGAATGAAAATGCGTGTGCTGACAAAGCTTAGATTTCTCTAAGATTTGCACAAACCTTTCCCTTGTCTGCAGGATGCTCTGTGTCACACCTGCTCCCACTAGGTAGGCTTTTAGTTTGAAGGGCAATGATCTTGTGGGTGGTAGCTTAGCTCAAACAGTCCAAATAATCACTTGAGAAGCCGGAAATCAGTTCATACAGCAAAAACCATCCCGGCCTTTTCCTTGCAGCCTGCGCTTGGCCCTACCAACGGTGCCTACACAGCAGCCAGAGCTCCTGCCTCTGCGAACGGAACCCCAAAGTTTGAGTTTAGGCAGCAGGTGGAGGTCAGCACTCTCGGGGCAGGTTGGCCCCTCCCTAGCCTCCTTGGCAGCCTGAGGTAGTCATGTGGTCACTTCTGGTCATTAGATATTAAGAGGATTTTGCTGGTGGGGGAGGGAACAACTGGGGAAGCTCTCCCCTCTGCTCTCCAAAACAAAAGAATGGAACCTTGCCAAAGAGAACTTTTCTTTGTTTTGGTCTTCTCTTTCCTTCCTGCATGAGTCCCTGGAGTAAGGACATGCTGTCTGACATTGTGGCAGCTATAGTGTGACCATGAGGCAAAAAACCAGAGAATCAAAAAGCACAAAGGGGAAGATGGTGGGACAGAAAAATGGGAAGAGCCTGGATCTTGAGAATGTTGGGCAGCTGTGCTCACTCTGGACTGCAGCTCTCCAGACTTTATGTCAAGTAAATGATCAGCCTAGTAAAACAAAAGAAACCAGCTGCTGTCAAGTCGAGTCTGACGCTCAGCGATCCCATGTATATCAGAGTAGGATTGTGCTCCACAGGTCTTTTAGTGGAGGATTTTTTGGAAATAAATAGCCAAGCCTTTTTTCTGATGTGGACTGAAACCTCCCTCCTTTTGGTTAGCGGTTGAGCGTGGTAACCATTTTCGCCACCTAGGGTCTCCACCAGCCCATCAGACAGGTCTAAATCCTACAGATGGACAATGCTAATTTATCAATCAACTGTTGGGGTTACAATAAAGACTTGATTAGACATTCAAGTATCAAATATTTTGCAACAATGAGTCCTTCTCTTAAGAAGGTACTGGAGGATGTGCTCCATCAAAACGAGGAAGTAAACCATGAAAGAATAAAATATGAGATACGACAAACAGGGAAACCAACACAGGCAAGAGGTGACTAGACTTCCCAGAATGATGGAGGGGTAACCCCAAGCTGACATACATGCATCAAGCCCTAGAGGGCAACCAGGCCAGACAGAAGCAGGTCAGAAAGCCTTGGGGGAAACTTCAGCAAAACAATGAAATTAATACAATCTGATATATCTAATCTATTTGAGAAGCAATTATGACAACTGGTGGAGAGTTTGGGATTCCATTAGGGAAGTAATGAAACAAAAACTAAGCACATAGGCCCCCAGACACCTTCGTAGCTCAGTAGTGAAGTTATTCCTGAGGTCCACCTTTCAGCCAAAGATTAGACAGGCCCATAAAACAGAATGACACTAAACATTCATGTCAGCCCAGGGGCAAGGACCAGAAGGCAGGAGGGATCAGGAAAGCTGGTAATGGGGAGCCCATGTTCCAGACAGGGAAAGGGTTGGCATGTCGTGGGGTTGGCTGCCAATGTCACAAAACAATATGTGTATTGTTTAATGAGAAACTAATTTCCTCTGTAAACCTTCATCTAAAGCACAATTAAAAAAAAAAAAAGAAAAGAAAAGAAAACTAAGCACATAGAAGATTTAGTAAACAGGGAAGACAAAACATCATACAGGAAAGGAAAAGCAATCATAGTGCCCACACCGCCTTAACCAAATACTCAATATTGATCTAACCACAATCATGATGTGACTATACTGGGAGACAGGCAGGGTGGGCAGCTGGAGGGGGGCAAGGCTGCATGTATCCATGGTGGGTGTGGGGTGGGGAAAAGACAGCTAAATCTTCATCTCCTACAGTGGGAAGTCATTAGCTAAGACCTAGATCCCAAAGAACAAGACACATCTGTCTATAAAGGAGCCTGGGTTATGCAATGGTTAAGCGGTTGGCTGATAACTGAAGGGCTGAAGGTGCGAACCCACCCAGCAGCTCCAAGGGAAAAAGACCTGGCAATCTGCTTCTGTAGAGATTACAGCCAAGAAAACCCTGTGGGGCAGTTTTACTCTGTCACATGGGGCCACTATGAGCTGGAATCAACTCGACAGCACCTAATAACAGCATCTATCTATAAGCCTGTTATTTGGAGACATGGAATTAATAATCCAAAGAATCAGCTAAAAGAGTTGAAGGTGTTGCACCTGGGGAAGTAAGTTGGAAGGGGAGGTGGACAGGGACCTGCTCTTTTCCCCAACAAACTGTATACAACGATTTGACTACCAAACTCTGTGCATATGATTTTGATGCAAAAAAAAACACAAAAGAAAAGGACTGGATGACACAGTCTCAGAAGTTCCCTTCCACCTCCAAAGAGCTGTGACTCTTTTAGGACAAGTTTTGCTCCTGGAATGGAAAGGGTCTGGAGAGTGGGCACAGAAAGGGCAAAGAAGCACGGACTTAATCCATTTCCCAAATGACCTTGGACTTGGCCTTGCTTGCACTTGGAATGCCTGCCTTCTTCCTCATCTTGAACTCCGTGAGGAACTTAGTCATGACAAAGAAACTGGCCAGTGATGGAAGCTAGGAATTACCAGGGTGTCCACCCAGACACACTCACTTATAAATGATAGATAAAACACCTTTTCCCAGACTAAATGTTTAAATACTTAGACACACTTTTCCAGTGAGATGAGAGGCAATGAAAGGAAAGACAGGGCGATTCTAACATGTATTTTTTTCCACGTAGAAACGAGGCTGACATTTTCATTTGAAGCAAATCCTTCAGTGAGAAAATCCTTCTAGTTCATTTTCAGGTTCTTTTGTGATCTCCCAAACACTAGTTTTTAACACCAGTAGACAGACAAATAATGAGCTCTTTTATATCATTATACATTTCAGCCTTATAACTTTATCACTGAAAGCAGGTTATTAAATAATTAACTATTATATTGGTATTATTGTAAGTTGAGATTTTGTCATTGCCTCCTAATGCCTTCACTGTTGTTGTTGTTCTTGTTGTTAGGTGCCATGGAGTCAGTTCTGTCTCACAGCAACCCCATGTAAAACAGAACGAAAAACTGTCCAGTCCTGTGCTATCCTCAAAATCATTGCTATGTTTGAGCCCATTGTTGCAGCCACTGTGTCAGTCCATCTCATTTAGGGTCTTTCTGTTTTTCGCTGACCCTCTACTTTACCAAGCATGATGTCCTTTTGTAGGTACTGGTCTCTCCTGATAGCGTGTCCAAAGTACTTGAGATGAAGGAGCTTCGAAGGAGCATTCTGGCTTTACTTCTTTCAAGACAAATTTGTTTGTTCTTCTGGCAGTCCATACTATATTCAGTATTCTTAAACAACACCATAATTCAAAGGACTTAATTCTTTTCCAGTTTTCTTTATTCATTGTACAGCTCTCACATGCATATGAGGTGATCAAAAAGACCATGGCTTATGTCAGGTGCACCTTACTTCTCAAAGTGACAACGTTGCTTTTTAACATTTTAAAGAGGCCTTTTGCAGCAGATTTACCCAATACAGTACGTCTTCGATTTCTTCACTGCTGCTCCCATGGACGTTGACTATGGATCCAAGTAAACTGAAATCCTTGACAACTTCTGCCTTTTCTCCATTTATTGTGATGTTGCTTATTGGCCCAGTTTGAGGATTTTTGTTCCCTCTGTGCTGAGGCGTAATTCATACTGAAGGCTGTGGTCTTTGATCTTCATCTCTAAATGCTTCAAGTCCTCTTCACTTTCAGCAAGCAAGGTTGTGTCATCTACATATCACAGGTTGAATGAGACTTCTTTGGTTGTGAGGATGTTTGTTTTCATTATGTTGAGGTGTAATCCATTCCCTCACTAAGCTCACCCTCCTGACACCCATGACCACCATGAGTTCAAGGCAAAAGGACATTGTGGTAGATGGGCTCTGTCTGTCTGTGGGGAGGCTGGGTGGCTTCCACTCTCTAAGTTACTGAGTTCTCAGGAGCCAGTTCGATTTGAGGGCTTCCATGGGGAAATAAATTCCTTCCTCAAAGACGAACATGTCATCTAAATTACAGGGACATAAAGCCAGCTGCTGAAGAGATAGTTCCAGATACCAGAAGGATTAAATGGAGGATGTCAGAGATCAACTTCCTTTTTGTCTTAGACGATGTTTGCCTCTTCTCGTGTGTATCTGGGGTATCTCAGAGAAAAAAAGTAAACCCAGCATTCTGCTAGAGGTGTATACCAGAGAGTCCTGCTGGGAGGGGGGATGGCTGGAGCTGGGAATGTGAGCCTGGGAGAGGCTCACCCAGCCCCGATCTCAGGCACTGTAAGTCACCACTACTCTTAAGAACCCATTGTTGTTGCCAGTGTGTATTTTGAGTGCTTTCCAACCTAGGGGCTCAACTTCCAGTGCTACATTGGGCAATATTCTGTTCTGATCCACAGGGTCTTCACTGACTAATTTGAGATGCAACTCAGAAGGCAAATGGGAACGATACGACTGGGCCCAAAGGGACACCTCCTTCAAGAGAGGCCAACGGAGTTGAAGCCTGGAATTAGGAGACTATCCATGTAAGGCCACTCAGGCAGGAATTATCTAGGGTAAGAATCACCCATTTGTTAGTCTGTTGTACTATGGTGGCTTGCATGTTGCTGTGATGCTGGAAGCTAGGCCACTGGTATTTCAAATGCTAGCAGGACCACCCATGATAGACTGGTTTCAGTGGAGCTTCCAGGCTAAGAGAGACCAGGAAGAAAGGTCTGACGATCTACATCTGAAAATTAGCCAGTGAGAACACTATGGATCCCAACAGAATATTGTCCAATATAGTGCTTGATAGCCCCTAGGAGGGAAGGCTGTCAAAATTCACAGTGGCCACAACAATGAACTCGAGAATACCAACGATCATGAAGATCATGCAGGACCAGGCAACATTTCATTCTGTCGTGTGTGAGATTGCCAAGAGTTGGAGCTGACTTGATGGCAATTAACAAAAACCAAGGTGTAAACCCTGCTACTGAGTGTGAGGTTGACGAACAAAGAGGACATAGGGTAAATGGTCAGGATTAAGAGAGGAACAAGGGCTCACAAGGACCAGGATGTTAGTGTTCTTAGGTGCCATCCAGTTGGTTCCGACTACAGTGACCCTATGGACCACAGAATGAAACACTGCCTGGTCCTGTGCCATTCTCACAATCATTGCTATGTTTAAGGCCATTACTGCAGCAACTGTAGGGTCTTCCTTTTTTTTGCTGACCCTCTACCAAGCATGATGTCCTCCCCCAGGGACTGGTCCCCCCTGATAATATGTCCAAAGTATACAAGACAATGTTTTGCCATCCTCACTTTTAAGGAGTATTCTGGCTGTACTTCTTTCAAGACAGATTTGTTCATTATTCTGGCAGTCCAGGCCATATTCAATACTCTTCGCCAACACCGTAATTCAGATGCTTCAATTCCTCTTCAAACTTATTTATTGCCCAGCTTTCACCTGCATATAAGACTGTGACATTTCAACTTTTTTTCTCTCTCTTTTCATTGTAGTGAAAACACACACCCCAAAACATCCGCCAACGAAACTGTCACATTAACAACCCAATGACATGAATGACATCAACACTCATGCAGAGCCAGCTATCTTTTGAGCTGCTATTTGAGAGCAGAAGAACTTTACAGAGACCTATGTATTCAGCTGCACCATACAGACAAAAAAAGCTTCTTCCTGGCTAATTTGTTTACATAACAAATTCGAATATTCAAGACACAACATAAGTCACTTCAATTTTCTCTAATCCAAGGAAGTTAAGCAAGTCAAAAATCCACTGCCTTCAAGTCGATTCTGACTCATAGCGACCCTATAGGTTTTCCAAGGCTGTAAATCTTTATGGAAGCAGACTACCTCATCCTCCTCCCTCAGAGATGGTGGTGGTTTTCAACTGCTGACCTTTTGGTAATCAATCAATTGCTTTAACCACTGTGCCACCAGGGCTCCTTAAACGAGTTAAGTGGCTTTTATTTTCACATCAGTTGAATGAATTTATAATGGATACTGACTTGTTGGGCAGAGTCATCCAAACTGAGGGCTGGGGAAGATTTGTGGTTTGTCTTGCTATTTTTGCCATTTCTTGACCCGGAGTGGCTAAATAACGGCTACCTACCTAATCTTGTATCTAGCTGAGAAAGAAGGGAACAGCAACAAAAAAGAAGAGTTACTACAACTGGTCCAACATCTAGACTTTAACTTACCATCGGCTAAGCTAGAATCGATAGGTATGCATGTATTAAAAATGAATATTGATCATATGGAGTCCTGTTTCTGAAAGTGAACCGAGTTACCAACCTGGAGGAGGAAGATGACTCCCAGTAGAAACACTACAACTGCACAAATTTGATTTCAATGAGAACTTGCTCAACATTGACTAGATAATTATTGAGAGCCACACATGTTAGCACCTGTCCATATATACACACTAGTGACAAAACTGCGTATATTAAAATAGAAAATAAAACAACTGATCCCATAGATAATCTCTGATCTGTTTGTAAAGATCACACTTCCTAGCACCAGTTAGAGAACACTTCACTTAAAAGGAAAGAATACCTAAAACCTAAGAGATTCCAGTAACTATCCCAATCCTTAAATTCACATTACATGTTTGAGAGTCACCGTATTAGTTTGCTATTGCTGCTGTAACAAATTACCACAAACTCAGTGGCTTAAAATAAGGCAAATTTTCAAGGTTCATCACGTTGTGACAGGTATCAGGACTTCATTTCTCTTTATGGATAAGTAATATTCCATTGTATGGTTTAGACCATATTTTGTTTATCCATTCATTTGTTGGTAGACACGTGGGTTCTTTCTACCATTTGACTATTGTGAATAACACTGCAATGAACATTCGTGTACAAGTATCTGTTTGAGTCCCTGATTTGAAGTCTTCTGGGTCTATACCCAGGAGTGGAATTTCTGGGTCATACGGTGTCCAGCAAACCTGGTTCCTTTCTCAGAGATTCCTGAATTTCAAGCCAAAAGTAGCCACCATTTGGCTCTGGGAAGCTTTGAGCATGTTTGTTTCTTTGTTTTTAATGAAGGCTCTATATTTGTATTTTATTATAATTATAACTACTCCCTCTTGGGGGTTGTGCTGGTTCAGTGGTAGAATTCTCGCCTTCCATGTAGGAGACCTGGGTTTGATTTTCAGCCAATCCACCTCCTATGCCCCCACCACTCATCTACCACTGGAGGCTTGCATGCTGCTATGATGCTGAACACATTTCAGCAGAGATTCCAGACTAAGCCAGGCTAGGAAAAAAGGCCTGGCAACCTACTTCAGAAAATATGCCACAGAAAACCCCATGGATCACACAATCCAATCTGCAACTGTTCATGGGGATGTCATAGGATCAGGCAGCATTTCGTCCCAGTGGGCATGGGGTCACCATAATTCAGAGGCTGACTCAACAGCAGCTAACAGCAAACAAGAACAACCCCATATTGGATGTTACTTCACAAAGCACAGTCACTTGGGTGTAGCATTAAAAACAAACAAAAAACCCAAACCTGTTGCCATGGACTCCATTCCGACTCACGGCAACTCCATGTGTTACGGAATAAAACTGTGCTCCATAGGGTTGCTTGGTTGTAATCTTTATGGAAGTAGATTGCCAGGCCTTTCATTTGAGATGCTGATCAGTGGGTTCAAACTGACAACCTTTAGGTTAGTAGTCAATGCAGACCATTTGTGCCACCCAAAGACCTGGGGACAGTGTGGGGTGAAGGAGTTCTCCTTGTTCAAAGGCACTGAGAGTCTAAAAGCTCACCATCTTCTTCAGAAGTGAAGCCAGTACCTATGACACCCATACCCCATTGCCGCTGAGTCAACTCTGACTCACAGTGACCCTACAGAACAGAGTAGAACTGTCCCATAGGGTTTCCAAGAAGCAGGCTGCCACAGCTTTCTCCCACGGAGAGTCTGGTGGATTTTAACCTCTGTCCTTCTGGTTGGCAGCTGAGCACTTAACCACTGCACCACAAGGGCTCTTTATAGTCTCTATGCTTGTTATATGGAAATCGGGAGAGGACAGTCTGAATGGGGTATAATCACAATGATATGGGATTTTAAATCTGGAAGCAACTTTAGAGATTCTTGGGTCCAGATTTCCTATGCTTATAATTAAAAAAAAAAAAAAAAAAAAACAACTTGTCTGAGGATGAGAGATGAAATTAGTCTTCCCCAAGGACCAGTGATGCAGGACTTTGACAGAGAAAGCCTGCTGCCGAAGGAGAGACTGGAGCTGATCCTTGGAGACTGCCTACAAGTAAGATGAGGACAATTTTGTGCCCAAACCAACCCTTTAGAATGTTATCTAATTCAGAGGTGTTGGCAGCACATGAAGAAGCAGGTCCCCCTGTCCTGGCACCCAGACCCCCCCATCCCATTCAGGTCCATGTGGGTAGATGTGCTCTGCCCCCTGGTGGGACCCCGTGGTAGTGAAGCATGAGAGAGGTGGAGGGCTGGTCATGGCCCAGGGGACCTATCCTGAGGGACATGGGGTCCGCCCCCCAAGGGAGAATGATAAACTTCCAGAAGAGAAGAGAGGTGCCCAGCTTTGGTGCTGTTTGAAGGAGGGATGTGGGAATGGGACCCCCTCACTGGGAAGATGTCTCCCTCCTAGAATCATGGGGAGGGTTGAAGCACAGAAAGGGGGAGACCTGCCTCACTGGAGGTGGAGATGAGAGTAGAATCCAGGAGAACTTCCTGGAGGAGGGGCAGTTTGCTTCCAGCTCTGAGAGCAGGCTAGGCCTGGATGGGAGTGGGGAGAGGGCCTCCCACAGGAGCATAGACCCAGCTCTTGGACCCTCCCCACCTGGCACCCAACCCAGGCTCTCAGCACCCTGCCCTCCCTATGGCCCGGGAATACAGGTGATCCTGAGATTCAGGTGGTCCAGTCGGCCTGCAACAATTACGGTGTCGTTCCAGGGGCACTTTGGGGCCTAGTTCTGTTCAGGGAGGGGCTCAGAGGGACTGAAAGGTGAGGCTTGGGCAGGAGGTGGGGAAGAACAGGGGCGCGGGTTACTGATGCTGCTTCAGAGAGCAGACCTGGCCCGTGGGGATACTCAGTGTCTCCTGAATCACCAGACTCTCCATGTGCACCTGGCCCAATGTCTAGCTGCCACCCTGGGCAGAGTGATCCCAGGACACCAGACCCCACGTGGATGGGGACACTGAGCTAGAAGAGGTGGTGGTGGGACACCATGGGACCCACCACAAAGACAGTATTTTGTGCCTGCAAGAAGGGGAGGCATGCCACTTATACAGACTGCCCGGGGCACACAGGCTCCAATAGCATTGGGCCTTGCACAGGGGCCTGGCTGCTCCGGGCAGTGTCCACCAGCATCCTTCATGCTAAGGAGGCTATGTGCTCTGCAACCTGTGAGCTGCCACCCACGTCCAACCCAGTGTAGGGTCCTGGCCCCAGACCATGAGGCCAGGTACAGTCCTTGGTGGAACCTTGGGGTCCTCCTGAGAAATTAGGGCCTTTGCCCTGAATGTGGAGAGGGTGTCTCCTGAGTAAGCTGGATACCCCAGGGTCTGTTGAGGCAAAGAGGGGGCTAGGGAGTCTCCTTTGCTCACCACATCACTAGTCTGACCGCAGGTCCTGGGTCTTTGCCCCCTAGGATCCAGGAGAGCTGCTGCCTACAGGACACCTGAACACAGGTGTGGGATAGGAGCTTTTTTGCCTGGGGCTGCAGTGCTAGTGCACAATGGAGAAGAGAGGGACAAGAGCATGGAGAGAGATACATGGGAGAGAAAAGGGCATATCCATTAGAGAAAATAAAGCAGTGTACAGCCAGTGAGAGAGGACTGGGTCCGCTGGGTTGCGGTCAGGGGGCTCACTGAGGCGACATTTATATGTGACCAGAATGACAGGAGGGGCCAGACCTGCATGGGTCAGGGAACAATGTGCCAGGGAGAAGGTACAGCTGGTGCAGAGACTGGGAGGCAGGATGAGTTTGCCCAGAGAGGGGGTTGGAAAGATGCCAGTGTGGCTGGAGTGAGCTGCAGAGAAGAGGAGGGAGGGAGCAGGAGGGCAAGTCTAGGCCTCAGGTGAGTTGGAGGAGCTACCTCCACCTCTGTGACATCGCACCAAAAATTAGCAGCTCGGGAAAACAAACTGATGATCTCACTGTCTCTGTGGACAGGAAAGCTGCATGGCTCAGCTGATGACTCTGCCCCAAGTTCTCTCAGGAGGCTGGGGATGTGGTCTCAACTGAGGCTCAACTGGGGAGGATCCACTCCCTGCTCACTCTGTTGTGGGCAGGGGTCTTTCTTGTGAGTTGCTGGACTGGGGTCCTCAGTTCCTCTCTGTTGATCAGGCCACATTAGGTCATTGTCACATGGGCACCACAGAGTAGGCCAAACATACCAGCTGCTTTCCAGGGGGAAGGAGTGGGAAATGACAGTGAGAAAGAGAAAAAGAGAGAGAGAGAGATGACAGAGAGAGCATAAGAGAGAGCCAGGAGGCATTGCCCCTAATAGGGTCACTATAAGTTGAAATTCACTCTAAGGCACCTTACAACCACAACAAGATTTTGGGACCATAGTCTCTGAGTCCAGCCCATACTAGGGAAGAGGGTCCCACGGGATGCTGAGACCCAGAGAAGGGATTTTGGAGGGCCATTGTGCAGGCTGACCACCCCCTAGTCCAAGATGAGGCACTGGGTCAGATTCTAAATAATGGAAGTTATGGGAGGCTTTGTACAGAGGGTAGGAATATCTGATATTTGTTTAATTCTGAGCCCTGCTGGGGCAGACAGGGAAACCAGGCCCTGAAGTGAGGTAACTTTCCTAAGCTCACAGCAGGAGAATCCCCCCTGTTTTGAGGTGTACTCCGTGCTGCTTCCCACCCCTGCTTATAATTCAGCCATCTCTGAGTTTTTGTGTTAGCTACAGGTGACACCAGCCCGCGGGTTTACAGGTGTTTTCTCACATACACCTGCTGACTTTCCTAGGAAGAAGATGCTAGAATGATTCCCACTGTGTGCTAGGGAGACTGAGGAGGCACTGAGAAGCACAAAGACTGTGTCCACGGTCACAAACTCATTAAGACGGATGATCTGTGTCTGAATTCAGCTCTGTCTGATCAAAGCTGGGGCCGTGGCTGCATCCAGGCCTACCCCACATTCTCTGGGGGGAGCTGCTGGTGGTGTCACTGTGCACAGGTATAGAGATGGCATGGGGAGAGATGAGCATTCAGCATCTCAGATGCAATTTTGGGGAGGACTTACCTTAGGTCAGGCACAGGTCAGGAGACCCAGGATATGACCTCACTTCCTTGGTGATGGAGTATATAGAACTTGGAATGCTGGTAACCAGGCACCCATATACTAGAGACAGCCCCCTTACTTGCTCACTTGAGTGGAGACACTCGACCTAGAAAGATGTTTTCATGTTGTTGCTCATCATCTTCCCCTGTGTCAAACCTTGAGAAACCCAGGAGTTCGACCCTTTCACGAAGGCTGAGACGTGGTCTCATCCCCTATCCCCGAAGGCTCTGGCCATTTACCAGAAAGAAACCGAAGGTAACACAGGGTGGCCCAGATGCCAGTCCAGGCCAGGCCACCACTGTGATCCCACCTGGGCAGCCCCACTCCCCTCCTGACTGATTCGCAATAGGGTCGTGGGTGGGCCGAGTCTATCACGTTTGGGTGTCTTGCAGACTGGGGACTGGGGTGGCACAGTTGGATACCTGCTTCACATCCTTTTTCCAACCAGCCTCATCACATAGGACATTGGGACCTATGTCTCTACCCAGGAGTCATAGTTCTGACCAGGGCTTTAGGGAGGGATGGTCGGGGGGATCACAGCCTGAATCGTTACACTCACCTGGGCCTTCTTGGAGCTCCAGCTCAACCTGTATGTGGCAGTCACCCCACAGTCCTAGCTGTAGGCATTGGCTGCCCACTGGTGACCTTGTGCCAGCCCACCGTTCCTAGATCCTGGTGTAATACTCAGAGGTCCATATCTTCACCCTTGCTCCTGAGTCTCCTCGTCCCCCTGCAATCTCTCCTCCTTCCTGGAATGTGGGAGGTGGAGAGGGGTTGCAGAGCATGGGGCGGCCCTGGCCAGTGGATGTGGCTGGAGATCCATGGTGTAGCCTTTGGCTGACCCTTCTCATATGTGGTATAGACAGGGATGTAGGAGCTCCTCAAAGGTCTAGTGGACAAAAGGGCCTGAAGGGCCAGAGATGGACGGTGGAGGCTTGGGGCAGCCCTTAATGCTTCCTGAACCACTGCTGGGCACTGTCTCTGCAGAAGCCCCCACAGAAGATCCGTGAGGAGAAGGAGGATGGCATTATCTACTCCGTCTACCCCAAGAAAGGGGCCAAGAAGGGCTGGCACAGGCTCTGGGTGAGTGTGCGTGGGCAGGGTCACAAGCTTGGGCCCTGAGATGACCAGATGGGACACTTGTGCCAGACACCACCTGGAGATCCCTAGCTCACTCCCAGGGATGTCTCTCTCAAGGGCCACAGTTCCCTCCCAAAGGAATCGGCCAAAACCCTTCCCTTATCCCTCCAACTGCCCTCCCCACCCTGGCCAGGTACGCAGTCACTGTTTCCGTATTTGTAGGAATGTCAGAAAACAGTCTTTTATACTGTCTTCGCTGCACACCAGCACTGGCATCTTTTTGCATGTTGTTCCTGTTTCTGTGTTGAACTCTTAGCCCCAGGGTCGGGCAGTAGTCAGCTGGACTGTCCTTCCCCACCTTCTCCCAGCCTCTCACATCCTCATCCTTAGTAGGCTTCTTTACCCAAAAGCACAGGGCTCAGGCTATGATCGACATTTTTCTGCAAACTGCAATCTCAGGGAACACATCACCATGATCCCTCCAAGTGAGGAGCTCTGTCCTGACTCAGCTGCAGAATGTTCCGGAAGGGAGGCCAGTTCCCACAGTGACTGGTGATCTCACTGCTGCTGGCCCTGGGCTGATTCCTTCTGCTGCCCTTTCAGCAGGGTTGCAGGAACCTCACGTGTGTCCTCACACACTGACCCCCAGCAGGGCTCCAGGAACCTTATGTGTGTCCTCACACACTGACCCACAGCAGGGCTGCAGGAACCACACGTGTGTCCTCATACACTGACCCACAGCAGGGCTAGAGGAACCTCACGTGTGTCCTCATACATTGACCCACACAGGACAGACTCCCAATGGCAGCATGCTGGGGCAAAGGATGTGCACATTCCAAGTTAGGATCCATAGAGCCAGACTCCTTCCCAAAAGAGCTGTCACAGTCAGGTGGCCAAGCAGTCTGTGATGCTAGCTGGGTCCCTGCATCCAGCCTGTTCTGGCTATTATGGTTCTTTTCCATTTTTGCCAATGTGCTGTCACATTGGCCACTGGAGCTGCACGGTCGCTTTGAGGTGCTTTTGGCCCTGAGAAGCTGAGCCACCTCTCAGTCCTTTACCAGTCATTCATATATGCCCTCCATGATTGGTCTGTTGGGATCCTTGACCCTGTGGGGGTCTTTCTCCCACTCAGGGATCTTCCGGCATTCACCTTTTGCTGAATCTGTGACCACTATACCTTTAGCTTTTCAAACACCCCTTTAATGTACGGAAAGGAAAATCTGTGTCTTGTTTTGCATTCAGAGGGGGTCTCATGGGTGTGTCTTCTCTGTGCACTGTCTCCAGCTGGGGAGGGAGCGAGCTTGCACCAGACCTTCCCCTCCGAGTCAGGAGCAGATCAGGCCTCACGTGGCACACAGGGAACATCATGGAGCCCTAGCGTCCGAACGTTCTGGGCTCTGATCCCTTGACTGTGAACAGACTCTGGACAACAGTAAGCTGGGTGTTCTCACCTCTACAATAGAGTGTTCTGTAAGGAGTCACAAGGATACTGGCCTTAATACCAAAC
The DNA here is from genome assembly GCF_030014295.1 of Loxodonta africana. NCBI lineage: Eukaryota > Metazoa > Chordata > Mammalia > Proboscidea > Elephantidae > Loxodonta > Loxodonta africana. The sequence continues at coordinate 113,016,548 of NC_087350.1, forward strand.
CAAGCCAAATTTGTTGCCGTGGAGTCCATTATGACTCATAGTGACCCTATAGGACAGAACAGAACTGCCCCATATTGTTTCCAAGGAGTGGCTTGTGGATTCGAACTGCAGAACATTTGGTTAGTAGCCAAACTCTTCAGAGCCACAGCGCCACCAGAGCTCCACTCAATATAGGGAAGTAATATAATTAACAAAATGACTTGAGCTTCCTAATATGTTGAATTATTTCTACCTCCTGTTTTCTATTGGGGACGTCTTGTCCCACCTCCTGCCACAGGTCACAGGGGTCTGAGACCCTGACCCTCCTGGTGGTTAAGGGGGTGCCTCTGACGGTATGTCCCTCCACTCTCTCACCCCAGTGTGTATGTGGGTTGGACCAGGACCTAGATGAGACCTGCGTGGTGAGGACCGTCAAGGCTGGCTCGCTAGAGAAGCTGGTGGATCACCTGGTGCCCGCCTTCACAGAGGGGGACTTGTCCTACATCGATATCTTTTTGGGAACCTACAGGACCTTTGCCACCATCCAGCGGGTCCTGGAACTGTTGTTCCAAAGGTGAGCAGCCCGCCCTGCACAGCCCAGGGGGAACTCAGCCCCTTAACCAGCTGTTAGTCTGGGGAATGTCACTCACCTCTCTGCGCCTCAGTTTGCTCCTCTGACAAGTCGGGGGGTAAAGGATCAGCCTGCTTGAATTTACTCTCAGTAGCACATGGGACAAGCTATGTAAAGTGTGTACCTGGAACCCCACGAAAAACAAAACTGTTGCCATTGGGTCAATTCCAAACCATAGTGAACATAGAGGACAGAGTAGAACTGCCCCATAGGCTTTCCACGGAGCAGCTGAATTTGAACTGTTGACCTTTTGGCTAGAGCCAAGCTCTTTAACCACTGTGCCACTAGAGCCCCAACACTTGGAGACCAGCTCTAGGGAAAAGGCTGCTGGAGGGGCTGGGATGTTCACATTTACTTTTTTCCTTTCCTCCATGAAGAAGCTGTCTGCCTCACCCCTCACTGACTCCATGGTCTTCAACAATCCTATACCCCATTTGAAAAGGAGGAGTTGAAATCCTATCAAGTGGGTCCTTCTCCTTTGTGTAGCCAGACCAAGAATCTCTGGTGGCTGACAGAGGGGCCCTAGGACAATCAGATACTGGGGAAGGTGCTGCTTGGCTTCATTTACTCAACAATTATCTATGAAGCCCCTACAGTTGCAGACACTCTTCTAGACACTCAGCATCATCTAGACACAAAGTAGAAAGGAAGCCCTGCCGTCCAGGTCTCCATCATAGTCAGGAGGCAGACAGGAACAGTAGATATGGAATGCAGGTAGTGTCCACAGTGCATTACATTGACACCCTCATGCCTCCTCTAGGTATGAATACAACTGCTCCCATTCTGCCGGAGACGGAGCACCCCAAGATCAGCAGAAAGAGTGAGTGGACATTGGCTGGAGAAAGAGGGTCTTCTGTCTGAAAGGAAGACTGGGGGTTGGAGGAGGCCTGTGTCAGGATTGCAGCTTGGCATACCCTGGGTCCCACATATGTAGATCCCCCTGCAGAAATGAGGTTAGCGGAGCCCCTGGTAGGAGAAAGAGTCACACAGCGCTGGGGATGCAGCCTCTGTATAGTGGGAAGCAAAGTGTTGGCAGGGGGCTCAGTGTGGCCCCTGAGGGTACACTTCTCCCCATAATTCCCTCCCATCTCTGATTATTCCCTCCCCATTTGGGACCATATCAGGAGGTGAGGAAAAACCTGCAACATGGTCATACACCCCTGTCATGGGTGCTCAGCTCCATGTGGGGCCCTGTCCCTCAGCAGAGACTGGGCGTGGGAGACAGACCTTCTGTGTTCTCAGCCTTAAATATTCCTGGAGCACCACTATGTGCCAGGCTCTGAGGTGAACATGAAGATACACTGCTCCCTACCCCTTTGGGGTTTACTGTCCAGTGGGGAGGGTGCCAGGGGATAAACAGAGATGTAAGTCAGGGTTTGAGGAGGGAGAGTTGGTCAAACCATTGATAGAATTCTCTCTGTGACCAAGGCTCTGTGTTAAGCCCCTGCTCAGTGACCAGTTTGCCACTGCCAAGACAGCCAGAGAGGCTGGTGCATGGTAGGGGTAGGCTTCAGAAGGTCAGGGACAGAGGGACCTGGTCCCTTGCAGTGATGTCCTGGGACTTCAGTGTGGTTGGAAAGGCCAGGTCTCTGACCCTGGTTTTCATCACGCATCCCCAGTGCCATCTCTTTCATCCTGAAAACCTGGATGGATGAATACCCAGAAGACTTTGACCAGCCGGCACACTTGCCCTGCCTGAAGCTCCTGGTGGAGTACCTGCAGGTGAACATTCCAGGGTCATACCTGGAACACCATGCCCTTCTTCTCTGTGCCCAGCTGGACCACCTGGAACCCAAAGAGGCAGAGCCAGAGGGTGAGGAGGACTGGGCATGCCTGCATGTGAGCTTGTGAGGGGGACATGGGGCGGGATCCACAGGCAGGACCCACAGAATTGGGGTTGGGCCAGAGCTCAGAGTAACCTCAGACCCTTCTCTGGTGGAGCACAGTCTGGGAAGACTTCCTGGGGTGGAAATCTGGACCTTAGACTTCTCTTCAAGGCAGTGGGATATTTTCTGTCGTTGGAAAAACACAAGGAAATGCAGTCATGTTGGTGAATATTTCTCCTCTTGTGCCTCCCGCATCAGGGCTGGCACCAGGTTTTAAAGCAGCTCAGGATCTCTGTCCACCCGCAGAAGGAACTCCAGGGCAATCTCATGAGGCAGATCATGCTCCAATAGCAACACTGGAGTTCCGTAGAGCATCAGGTCCTCCATCCCCACATCTGTCACCACACACAGAGCCTGCTGGAATGCTGGCACCTTCTCCTGGATCACCTCCTGGGGCAAATCCAGAACCACCTGTTAGGGTAGATCCTTCCCCTGAACCATCACATGAGCTACATGGAACACCAGATCCTCAACCACCACCCCCATCATCAGACGAAGAGTCTGCTGGAGGACTGGGTTCTCTTCCTGGGTCACCTCCAGAACCAGCTCCTGTATCCCCAGCAGGTGTCAATCATGCTCCTGTATCAACACCAGAGCTCCACACAGCATCAGCTATTCCATCACCAGCTTCCACACTGGCATCAGAAGGAAAGCCAGCTGGAGGTGTGGATTCCCATCCTGGGCCATCACAGGAACCAGCTCCTGGACCATATGCTGGTGTCAATCCTGTTCGTGCAGCAACACTGGGGCTCAGTGTAGCCCCAATCCCTCCATCTGCTGCTCTGGCCCAGGCGCCTGATGAAGGGCCGAACGGAAAGCCAGGTTCTAATCCTGGGCCACCTCCGGAACTCAGTCACGGACCACCAGCTGCTGTGGATCCCGCTCCTCCAGCCACACCGGGGCTCAATGTTGCACCAGGTCCTCCATCTCCAGGTCTGGCCCAGGCTCCAGAGGAAGAGGTTGCTGGAAAGCTTGACCATTATCCTGAGGCACCTGCAGAACAAGCTTCCAGACCACCAGCTGAGGTCCATTCTATTCCTACAGCAACAGCAGCGGTAGATGTGGCGCCATGTGTTCCATCTCCTGGTCCGGCCCAGGCTCCACAGGAAGAGGCTGCTGGAAAGGTGGACTCATCCTGTGCCACCTACAAAACCGGCTGCAGCAGTACCAGCTGATGTCGAGCCTACTCCTGCACCAACACAGGTGCCCCATGTAGCCCCATGTCCTCCATCTGCTTCTCTGGCCCAGGCACCGGAAGAACAGTCTGATGAAAAGTCGGACTCTTATCCTGAGCTGCCTGCAGAAACAACTCCTAGGCCACCAGTTAATGTTGACCCTGCTCCTGCATCAACACCGGGGCTCAAGTAGCCCCAGGTCCTCCATCGCCAGCTCTGGCCCAGGCCCCAGAGTCCCAGCAAGTCACCCTGCCCACTCCACACCAGCTCCTCAGCCCCAGCCAGGAAGTATTGGCTTAAGAACGAGATCCTTCCTTACCTCCAGCTGAGTGGGTATTTCTCTGGTTTATATGTAGCGTATTACAGCTTACTTTACATTTATAGCTCTTACTGTCTTCACTGGTAGATTTCTCATTAAATAAAGTTTGGTTTTAACAGGTGTGCTACCGTGGTTTTATGCACTTTCACGATCCTATCAACTATCACCAGTATCTATTTGAGGGCATTGTCATCAACACAAACAGAAACCCTGGACCCATTAAGTAGTCCTCCCCGTGCCCCCTCCCCTGTGCCCATGGCAATCAGTGATTGGCTTTCTATGCCAATGGATTTACCTGCTCTAGATTTCTTATCTAAATGGAAACATGTGGCCTTTTGTATCTTGCTTCTTAGCTTCCTGTGTTCGAGGTCCTTCCACACTGTAGCATGAGTCAGTTTCTCATGCATTCTAAAGCTCAGTGGAATTCCATTGTGTGGATGGATCACATTTTGCCGACCCAGTCATCTGCTGATGGAAATATGGGTTGGTTGCAACTACTGACGGATGGGAGTAGTAGAGGTGCTGTGAGCATCTGTGGACAGATATTTGTGTGAGTGCCTGTCTACAGGATAAATCCCTGGGGTGGGTAAAGCGGTGGTGGGAAGGATGAGGACACAGTTCAGATGTGGGGAGTGAGAAGGTCAATGAGGAAGCTGTGGGGATCTCAGGAGTAAGGTGGGAAATGGGTCAGTAGAAGGCACACATGTTGGGAGTGAGGAGGTTGGAGGGGTCAGTTGAAGTCCAGGTGTGGTTGTTGAGGTGGGAGGGGTCAGAAGGCAGCCCAGGGGTGGGTAGTGAGAAGGTAGGAGAGGCCAGGACTCCGCCTGGGTGTGGAAACTGAGGAAGAGGGAACAGTTAGGAGAAGGCTCAGCAGTGGGTACTGAGAAATTGGGAAAGTTTAGGTACCAGGCAGGTTATGGAAAGTTAGAGGGAGGTAGGAGCCAAGAGAACACCTATGTGAATGTATTGAGTCTTTGGGAGGGAGCTAAGGGTATCCCAGATGTGGTAGCTCAGGAGGTGGCAGATCAACAGATAGCAAAGGTCTCCAGAGGAAGGAGGTGGGAAGTGTCAGGAGAAGGCACAGGTGTGGTCAGTGAGTTGGTGGGAAGTGCCAGGAGGCAGCCCAGGTGTGGGGAATGAGGAGGTGTGAGGGGTCAGGAGGCAGCCCAGGTGTGGGGAATGAGGAGGTATGAGGGGTCAGGAGGCAGCCCAGATGTGGGGATGAGGACCAGTGAGGGGCCAGGAGGCAGCCCAGGTGTGGAGATGAGGAGGTATGAGGAATCTGGAGGCAGCCCAGTGTTAGCAAGTGTGTAGATAGAAGGGCAGGAGAACCCCTCTGCAGGTACTGAGGATCCTGGAGAACCAGGAGTCTATAGAGGATGGGTACTGAGAGGTGGTAGAGGTTGGGGGGCACCCGACCTATGGAAAGCCATGAAGAGGGAGAGGCCCAGCTATGGGTAATGATTAGGTTGGAAGGACAAGGAGGCAGTCCAGGTGTGGCCTTTTAATCATTTTATGTTGGCTGAGGCAAGGTAAGTTCAGATACAAATCAAGACAGCCCAGTTAACCCATTTCCATCCAGTCCATTCCGACTCATAGTGACCCTACAGATCAAGAGAGTGAAAATTTGAAAGGTTTGATTATACTTGCAGGCTCTGGGAGACACAGCATACATGGATAAAAAACAGGGACCTAAATGGGGTTGCAACCAGGGCAGGGCCACAAAACCTGCATTTGGAGAAGACAGCAAAATGTATGCAAGCAGGGGAGAATTTGTTTTTTTTAATTAAATCTCTATAAAAACCAAACCAAACCAAACCAAACCGGTTGCCTTCGAGTCGATTCCATTTCATAGCAACCCTCTAGGACAGAGTAGAACTGCCCCATAGGGCTTCCAAAGAGCGCTTGGTGGATTCCAACTGTTGACCTTTTGGTTAGCAGCCTTAGCTCCTAAGCACTTCACCCACAGGGTCTCCTAAGGGGCTATACTTGCATTTTATGATATTTATAACTACCCTGTATCTGGGGTTGTGGTGGTGCAGTGGTGGATTCTCTCCTTCTATGTAGGGGACCCGGGTTCCATTTCCAGGCAACGCACCTTATGCGCAGCCACCGGCCATCTGCCACTGGGGGCTTGGCTGTTGCTCTGATGCTGAACAGGTTTCAGCAGAGCTTCCAGACTAAGCCAGACGAGGAAGAAAGGCCTGGTGATCTACTTCTGAAAATCAGCCAAGGAAAATCCTGTGGGTCACAACAATCCACTCTGTAGCTGTTCATGGGGTTGGCACAGCACCAGTTAGCATTTGGTTCCAGTGTGCATGGGATCGCCGTGAGACAGGCTGACTCAACAGCAGCTAACAGCCAACAACAACAGTCCCATATTGGGGGTTACGTCACAAGGCACAGTCACGTGGGCATAGAATTAAAACAAACCGAAACTGTGGCCGTGGAATCCAGTCTGACTCATGGCAACTCGAGGTGTTACAGAGTAGAACTGTGCTCCCTAGGGTTTGCTTGGTTGTAATCTTTAGGGAAGCAGATATCCAGGCCTTTCTTCTGAGGTACGCCAAATGGGTTGAAACTGCCAACCTTTAGGTTAGTAGTCAGAGCAAACTGTGCCACCCAGGGACCTGGGGACACCGTAGGGTGAAAGATTTCTCCTTTTGCAGAAATAGTAAGAGTCGACAAGCTCACCATTTTCTTTGACGTGAAGTCAATACCTATGCTACCCATACCCCATTGATGCTCAGTCAATTCTGGTTCATATTGACCCTGTAGGACAGAGTAGACCTGGCCCACAGTGCTTCTAAGAAGCAGACTGCCATGTCTTTCTCCTGCACAGTGGCTGGTGCTTTTGAACCACTGACCTTTTGGTCAGCAGCTGCACCGCCAGGGCTCCTTATACTCCCCTATGTTAGTCCTACAGAAATCAGGATAAAAACCAAACCAAACCCAACCCAATGCCGTCGTGTTGACTCTGACTCATAGAGACCCTATAGGACAGGGTAGAAGTGCCCCATAGGGTTTCCAAGGCATGCCTGGCGGATTCAAACTGCTGACCCTTTGGTTAGCAGCTGTAGCACTTAACCACTGCGCCACCAGGGTTTCCAGAAATCAGGATAGGACAGTCTGAAAGGTGCCTAATCACACAGATACAGGATTTGCAGCTGGAAGCAACCTTAAAGATTCTTGAGTCCAAATTTCCTACCCTTGCAAAAAAAAAATCAAAAAAACGTGGACTCAGGATGAGAGGCGAAGTTACACTTCCCCAAGGACCAGTGATGCAGGACTTTAACAGAGACAGCTTGCTGCAGAAGGAGAGACTGCAGCTGGTCCTTGGAGGCTGCCTGGGATTCAGATGAGGACAACCATTTAGCACCCCACCCTGTAGGATGTCACTGAATTCGGAGGCGTTGTCAGCAGGGTGGGAAGAAGCAGGCCTCCTGCAGACCTCCTAAGCCTCCTTGAAGGCCCCCGCCAATCAGTAATGAGATGACTCATAGGATGAGAAGAGATCCAGGAAGAAAGCTGCCAGGCCTCTCGGACCTGTGTCGGGACGGATCTCAGATGGTGTTGATGCACCAGCAGTATCTTAATCCCCTTCGCTGCCTGACTGATTTTTTTCCCCAAGAGCCGAGGGGACCCCGAGGGCAGCCAGGATTTAAACGGGCTGACGTCCTACAGTGGGCTTTCCAGCACCCAAGTTCTTCCTGCTGATCGTAAATCCAAGCGGTTACGTTGTTCTCCAGTGGATCACACAGCTCTGGGGCCCTAACAGGATCCACCTAAACTCTGCTTCTGCCTCAGCTGGAGAACGTGAGGGTAGAAATACGGTTGGGGTTTCAGTGGGAAAGGAGCAGTGCCGGGGGTTACTTCTCATGTGTGTAGAAGGACGGCATCAGACGCCAGAGGCCCAGCCACCGCCTGCGGGGACCAGGAGCTGCACCTCCATCGCGGCCCTCCCCTGTCAGCACTCTTATTCGGTAGCAATTTTCTTTACAAAAATATGCAGTAGGCATCACTGGATTTAAGAAGTGTTTTTTTTTTTTTTTTAATTTAAATAATCTCCATTTTTTCATTTATCGTATTTATCCCTACCCCTTAATGGGGGTTTCTTAAAAGCAACCATCATCTGGGGGTTAAGTGGCTGTAAAGGATTTCTCGCCAAAGATTGAAAATAAAGACAAGGCTTTTTCACACCATGTTTATGGGTGGAAACCCTGGTGGCATAGTGGTTAAGTGCTACAGCTGTTAACCACAGGGTCGGCAGTTTGAATCCACCAGGCGCTCCTTGGAAATCCTATGGGGCAGTTCTTCTCTGTCGTATAGGGTCGCTATGAGTCAGGATCGACTCGACAGCACTGTGTTTGGTTTTGTTTTTTTTTTTCCTTCAAGTTGCTGCCTAAGCAATGACCCCCCGCCCCCCGCCACCCGTCTGTCAGCTTGTTGTACTTGGTGGCTTGCACGTTGCTGTGATGCTGGAAGCTATGCTATACCAGCTATACCAGCAGGGTCACCCATGGTGGACAGGTTTCAGTGGAGCGTCCATACTAAGACAGACTAGGGACTGACCCCAAAAGGTAGTCCTTGGGTGGTGCCAATGCTTCACGCGCTCGGCTGCTCACCAAAAGGTTCCAGGTTCAAATTCACCCTGAGGTGCCTTGGAAGAAAGGCCTGGCAATCTATTCCAAAAAATGAGCCATTGAAAACCCTATGCTGCACAATTCTACTCTGATACACATGGGGCCACCGTGAGTCAGGGTTGACTTTAAGCCCCAAATGTAAGGGGTAAATATTTTGTATTGTCAAAAGAAGACAACACTCTGTTGGAAATGACACCAAGGAGCCCTACTTTGCCTTGACTTTAAAGGACGTATGTGTCCCCTTGTTACATATGGCGATGCAGTAGCCTTGTCTAGCTGTTCTTCTGTGCAATGGCCTACCTGGGAAAATAGTCTGTGAAAAGACACAGTGTTGGTAGGTGTGACAGGATGTCATCTTTCTTCCTAAAACCCAGGCCGAACTGATGGTACAGACATTGTTCCTGCACAAGCCGGGGCCCGTGCCCACTTGTAAACCAGCAGGGAAGGGGAAGAAAGGACAAGCTACTCACCAGATAGACATCAAGCACTGAGGCGTTATCATCTTGCTTTTCCAGAGCTTCTATCTCAGAGTTTAGGTAGATGCTCACCTAATCCAAGGTAAATGTTGAACTGGATCCTTTGCTGGAAAAATATACAAGCGTCGTGAGCACGTTGCCACCACAACAAAATTCATAGAAACCTCCACGATCGTGGCTACAGACAGACAGATCATGGGGCGGATTTGGGGGATGAAGAAAGAATTTTTTTTTTAATGCCGTTCAAAGGGGATATGGTCACACATGGCGATACAGTACTTGAGTTAAAGTGTTTGATTGTGACTGTCATGAGCCACAATCTGCTCCATGGCAACTGTGTGTGTGTGTGTGTGTGTTTAATAGTGGGCTTTCTCTCTCTGCTTCTTGGCATTTTCGAGATGTGATTTGTGAAGCTCCTGCCTGTGAGAGGGGGGCTGCTTGGGACCGAGAAGCCCGCTGCTCATATTTGAATGGTTCCTTCTCGCTGGTTAAGTTCTCCTCTCCTGGTGCTCACAGTTTGCCACTTTATACAAGACAACCTTGTGCAGAGTTAGCACTGATGATGTCTTTTCTTTTAACTATTGTTTTTTTCTCTTTGGCGTGAAAGGTTCAATTACATCAGTGGTTAAACACAATATTCTGCCCCACAAGGAGCCCCAGTGGCACCGAAGGTTAAGCACGGCTGCTACCCAAGAAGTCGGCGGTTCATTGGGAGAAAAGACTTGATGAGCTGCTCCTGTAAAGATTACAGCCTTGGAAACCCTATGGGCCAGTTCCACTCTGTCATACAGGGTCACTATGAGTTGGAATCGACCAGATGGCATCCAGCAACATCCCCCCGAGTTCCTGATTTGGGAGGTCTGGTGTGGGGCGCATGAGATTGTATCAGGTGATGCTGATGCTGCTGGTCTGGTCCAGGGACCTCACTTTGCTCCACACGGAATTACATAGAGTGTTGTGTTATATGCTTTCAACATACTTAGGCATGTAGCACAATGCTCTATCAACTCAACGGCAATGGGTTTGGGATTGTACGCTTAGTGATTGATGCTACGTGTACCTCAGTAACAAGGACAATGACAAAAGCCAAAAGAATGCAGGTAGAGAACTGTTTATGCAGAGAAACTGCCTTGTTTTGTCTTGATATGATAACCAGTGTTAACTGTTGAAGCAATTGGTCCATCTTGTTGTTATCAGCTGCCCGGAGTCAACCCTAACTCATGGTGACCCCACGCACAATGGAACAAAAAGCTGCCTGGTCCTGTGCTATCCCGGTGATCAGTTTTGTGTCAGATCATTGTGACCCACAGATTTTCACTGGCTGGTTTTCAGAAGTAGTTTGCTAGTCCTTTCTTACTAGTCCCCCTTAGCCTGGAAGCTCAGCTAAAACCTGCTCAGCACCATGGCAACACTCAAGGATCCACTGACAGATGGGTGGTGGCTGCGCACGAGGTGCACTGGCCGGAAATCAAACCCTCACAGACGGTGAGAATTCCACCACCTCGAACCAAGTAGTATTTAAATCGGGTATTAATTTAGAGGCTCAGGAATGCACGATTTTTTTTCTTCATTGAAATACAGGGTAGTTTCGTTTTTAACCTGTGCGAGTTTGTCATGTGACGGTTTCTGCAGGCACAAATCGTCCTCAGGGTTTGGATCTTTGGTGTTAGGAGAATTGGGGAGGGGTGGCCATCTGCCACATGGAGGGAACTTCAGCCTGACACGTGGCCGCCCCCTGGCGGTCGAGCTGAGAGCAGCTGTGGAGAAGAAGGACTTCCCCTCTCACCGTCCATAGCATGCATGACTTCTTCCTGAGATCCTCTCCTGGCTTAGCTCAGAGCTCACCTCTGCTGATAACACCCTGTCTAAGGTCATCCTCTTAAGGAGCCCTGGTGGCACAATGGTTAAGTGCTGAGCTGCTAACTGAAAGGCTTACAGTTTGAACCCACCGCAGCTCCGCAGAAGAAGGACCTGGTGATCCACTTCAGTAAAGACGACAGCCTAGGAAACCCTATGGGGCAGCTCGACTCTGTCTCATGTGGTCGCTATGAGTGGGAATCGACTCAACGGCACCCACCACCAACAACAAGGTCACCCTCTCAGGATGGGAGACTACTGAGGACATTATAACCTCTGTGCCTCTCATCTGGGAACTGCTCGTATTTCTCTCTGTAAACATCTGACTATGAAGGAAGATACACGAACTAGTTCGGAATCCTGACCTTTTCAATATCAAATAAATGAAAAGTTGCCAAAAAACTGCATAGTTCTTATTAAGTAAGTTTTATTTGTATTTTTCCTGGCCATAAAAGTAAGGCATTTTGAGAGAACTTTGAAAATGAAGAAAAGTAGGAGGAAAGGAAGGTGCCTTGGTGGCACAGTGGTTAAAGTGCTCGACTGCTCACTGAAAGGTCAGCGGTTTGAACCCACCAGCTGCTCTGCAGGAGAAAAGATGTGGCAGTCTGCTCCTGTCAAGATTATAGCCTTGGAAACCATATGGGGCAATTCGATTCTGTCCTACAGGGTCACTAGGAGTCAGAATCAACTCGAAGGCAAAGGGTCTTGGTTTATGTAAAATATATGATGGGGGGTGGCAAAAAATACACTGCTAAATAATAGTGGTTTTCCAGATTTTCTGAATTGTGGGCCATATTGCTTTTACAAAAATTTTAAGTAACTTCCTCCTTCTGATTTTAATTTTTACTTACTTGAATTTATTTTCTTCCTAATAAGGGTATAAGCAAGAATATTCTGGAAGTGCTGGTTCTTTTCAAAATTTTATTTCTTTAATGGCCCTACATGCATATGGTATAAAACACAGCAGAAAGTAGCTCTCTTTGCCCATATTCTTGTGTGATTCAGAGTTCTACTGCCTAGAAGTAAACTTGTTCTGGGAGTATTTTTTTAAATATAATATTTACCTTTTGGTTTTGGAACCTAAGAGTATGTCATCGACATGGTTAAAAGAAAATAAAAATAAGAAAACAGAAACATTAGTGTATTCTCCAGGACTCAGTAAGTACATTTATCAGTGATAATTTAAAAAATATATATTACCAAAAAAAGAAATACCAGATTTCCTTGGTTCATATAATCAAAATTTGATAAAATCAAAGTCATCTCTTTTTTAACCTTTATTATCCACACTAAAAAAAGAAACAAAAATTTTTTTTTTTTTTACACATTATTAGTTTCCCATCTTAGTAATTAGAATATTTTTGCATCATTTAATTTGGGCACAAAAACGAAGCTCATAGACACTCATATCCAGGTTCTATAAAGAACTCATACAACCCAATAATACAAAGACAAACCAGCAGAAAAATGGGCAAAACATACCAATTACCATGGCTAAATACATAACACCGACATCAATAAATGTTGATGAGGATATGGAGCCACAGGAACTCCGATTCATCCCTGGTGGGAATGCACAATATGGCCGAATGGAAGACCCTGGCAATTTTCTTACAAAGCCAAACATTATCTTGGTTATCTAGTGTTCTATAACAGAAGTGCCACAAGTGGGTGTCTTTAATGAACACAAATTCATTCTTTCACAGTTTGGGAGTCTAGAAGTCCAAACTCAGGGTGCTGGCTAGAGAGGAAGGCTTTCTCTCTAGGCTCTGGGGGAAGGTCCTTGTTCCCTGGTGATCTTCATGTGGTGTGGTATCTATCTTGTCTCATCTCTGCTTGCTTCTCTATGCCTAATCTGCTGTTTTTACAATTGGCTTAAAATATACCCTACACTGATATGGCCTCTTAACAAAGAAATCCCATTCTTAAATGAGAATATAACCAAAGGTATACTCATCACTATCAACTCGATTCTGACTTATAGAGACCCTACAGGACAGAGTAGAACTCACTCAGGGGGTTTCAAGGCTGTAATCTTTATGGAAGCAGATTGCCCTATCTTTCTCCTGTGGAGCAGCTGGTGGGTTCAAACCACCAATATTTTGGTGACCAGCTGAGCACTTAATCACTGTGCCACCAGGTAAAGGGGTTAGGATTTAAAACATATGTTTTAGGGGGACACAATTCAACCCACAACACCGTATGATCCAACTATCGTGCTCCTTGATTTACCAACCTTGAAAGCCTACGTTCACACAAAAACCTGCACACAGTGTTTATGGGAGGGTTTCTTATCTGTAGTTCTCATCAGTGTGGTGACTGAATGCATCTCTCTGTCTCCTTCCTGAGCCATCAGCAACCATAGTGCACCCCCGCTTCCTTCTGTGGGGTGACCTTGCCTCCCGGGATAGACCCTGGGCACCAGAAGGCACTCATGCCCCTGCCCTATAAAATCCTGGACTCCTAGGCTGCCTCCAAACAGCCAGCTCTGCTCGCTCTGCAATCAGAGCTCCAAGGACATTGGCATTGCCCAGGACATATACCAAGCCCGCCAGAGTGCCCACTGAGGCCTCTTTCCCTGCATGGGGGCAGGCAACCCCACCCACCGACAGCTCCCACTAAGGATCAAGATCTAACTACCAACTCTTTTCTTGGTCTCTCTAACCAAGAAAATCAACCTTATTTAAAGGCTGAAGGTAGGTGATTACCTAAGGGCTGCAAAACTGTTTCTGACCACTTCCTTTGCAAATCCTGCAGAAGCCTTTTGTTTTTGGGCCTCAATCAAAATGAATACAAAAAACATTTTGTTTAGCATTCTGTGATTTTTAGCAAAGACAGATTAGTGAAGGGTATACACATTATTAAATAGAAATGTGGATCTCTCCTAATCAAGAAATGCCTTACAGAGGACGGAAATCTTACCTGTGCTCAGATACCTTTCTGCTATACGCATGACTGTATGAACGTGTCCATTGCTGCTTAAAGCACTAATGGAATGTGATTATTGAAACAGTGAGGAGCTACCGTAAGGGATCATGAAGACTAAAAAGATACTGTGGGAACACACCAACCAATCCAAATAATTGCACCACAAAGATCAAACCAGTAGCTGTGGAGTCAATTCTGCCTCATGGCGCCCCAATGTGTGTCAGAGTAGAACTGTGCTCCTCAGAGTTTTCCCTGACTGACTTTTCAGGAGCAGATTGCCAGATCTTTCTTCTGGGGTGCCCCTGTGTCAACTCAAATCTCCAAGCTTTCGGTTAACAGCCGAGTGCCTTAACCATTTACGCTACCCACGGCCTGCAGAAAATTCCTGTTCCTGTGAAGATGCCCCAAGTACTGAAGGTAAAATATGTTCTGAGAAGAATTTCCACTTCCGTGTCTGCACCACTGATCAATTTAACGTCTATTTCTCTTCAATTCTTGTACTGGGGAATATTCTGCCTATTGCCCCGTTTTCTTACTGTGCTGTTGATTTCCTGGGCACAAAGCCAGCACAGAATTGATTCCTAAGTTCTTCGGATGAGACTTTCCCAGGTCCTGTTTCAGGGTTCACGTCTAAGGGCGAGCATCTCTCTGGGGAGGAATGCCCTCCAAACGGAGCAGTCAGGTCAGAGGCTCACCGTGTCTCAGCTTGCAGCTTGGGAAGATCCATTTCTGGAAGCAAAGTTTTGTGACTGGATGGAGGAGTCTGGCTCCCTGCCCAGGTTCTGCACCACCAAGTATTGCCCTAATAACTTTGATTCAGTGTGTCTGAGGGGAATTACTCCTCATTTGCAACAAGCCCCCCAGGAAAACTGCTAACCTCCCAGGCTCTGATCCTCCCATGTAAGCCCAGGAACTGCTGGCACTCACCATCTGCTCTAAGGCAAACACTTTCCAACTCCGACTCATGGCAACCTCTTATGTTACAGAGTAGAACTGCTCCATGGGGACTTCTTGGCTGCAATCTTTCACATTGGGCCTCTAGGAGTAGAAATCGACTTGATGGCAGCTAACAACAACAATGTTTATGGAAGCAGGTCGCCAAGCCTATCTTCCACGGCAGTGCCCAGTTAGTTCGAACCACCAATGCAGCCGAATGCCAAGTGTTTGCACCAGGAAGGGACCTTACATAGAAGAGGAATTTCACGTCCTCCCAGTGCTCCCCTGGGTGTGGACAGGGCTGGCTCTGCAAAGCCACTCAGGCCTCCCCGTCCTTTACAAAAATGCTTAATTCTGTCACCAGGAAAATTCATCTGGCTTCGTCTAATGTAATAACCTTCCATAATGTAATGTAATGAAGTATAATGCAATCATCTTCCATATTGTAGTCTATATAACAATAACCTTGTTTTATGTGTGTTTGTGCTTTAGGACTCCTTTTTTTTTTTTATTGACTCACTAACATTGAACTCATGGGTGACAACACAGTAACTCACGCCTGAAGCAAGCTTACCTAACATACCCATTTTCTCCATGAGGAACATCACAGCCTTCCTGTGCTTAGGGACAGGAGACAGCACTTCTACACAAGGCTTGGGGCCATTTAAACAGCAAAATCAGCAGCAAAGAACACAGAAATGTGGCCCTAAACAGACAGAGAAAAGGACTTGTTCACAGTCTGAGAGCTGAGGCCAGAAGGCAGAGCATCACCTTGTCCAGCCTCAGCTGGGGCAGCTCACAACTCTCAGCACTCTGCGCACCTCCACAAGTGATCGTGAAGGCACCCCGAGTAATATTTGTGGGGTTACAGATACATCTGAGCGCGTGGGTGAATGAGTGAGCATGGAAGCCGGGACAATGAGCATCAGCTGTATTATATCCTAGGCACTGTGCAGGATAAACCTGCTGCCATCCAGGTGGTTCCAGCTCATAAACGGTGCTATAAGAAGAAACTGCCTCACAGGATTTCCTGGGTTGTAATCTTTACAGGAGCAGACTGCCACCTTTCTCGCTGGGAGCCACTGTTGGGTTCGAACCATGGACTTTTTAGTTCACAGCTGAGTGCTTTAACCACTGTGCCTCCAGGGCTCCTTCTGTACAGGACAGTCAGATGCATTTTCCCGTTTTATGCTCACAATAATCTTGTGAGGTAGACATTTCTATTCCTTAGTCACAGGTGAGGAGACTGAGGCACGGGAAGGGAAAGTAAGGTAGCTGGTGACCAGCAGAGTGGCATTTCTAACTCAAAAGCCCCTCTGCTGGGTTCCCTGCCTGAGCTAGGTAGGTGCTGCACCCTCTTACACTTTCCTCAGAGGGAACGCACTGTGCCAAGTCTGGGCGGCATAAGGCTCGGGTTTGTGGAAGGCCACCTGCTTGCAGGTTTGGTGTCACTCCTCTCACTGGGACAGGAAGAAAGGGGTTACAGGTGTAGAGCACACACCCCTCCTCCCACGAGGCTCTGTGTTTGCCCTGGCTCAGGCAGCAGGGATCAGCAGGGATAAGAGGACCCCTGAGCCATTCTAGTTCCAAATGCCCTGTGGTGCTACCTTCCCCTCCATGCAGTCTTCCTGCAGGAGGGCCTCTCAGCTCCAGGAGAGGCAGCTTAGCCTTTCCAGAGGTGGCCTACTTCCTCTTTGACACACTATTAACCCTCTTTCTACAGAACAATCTCCTCTTTGTAGCTTCCAGGCATCACCTTCAGCTCTGTCCCTGGGAAGAATTCTCTGTGCACTTCCCTTTGCCTGGCTCATCAGCTTCCTGGCCTGCACAAAGAGCCCAGTAAGCCCTGGGTCCAACACCACCAGTTCCCGTGAGGTTGACTCCCACTCATGGCGACCCCATGGGTGTCAGAACAGAACTGGGCTCCATAGGGTTTTCTTTTTTTTTTTTTCTAAAATACTTTTTTTTTTTTTTATTAAGCTACAAGTGAACATTTACCATTCCAATCAGTCTGTCACATTTAGGTTTACATACAGCTTACTCCCTTCTCCCACTTGCTCTCCCCCTATTGAGTCAGCCCTTACAGTCTCTTGTTTCATGCCAATTTTGCCATCTTCCCTCTCTCTCTATCTTCCCATCCCCTCTCCAGTCAAGAGTTGCCAACACACTCTCCAGTGTCCACCTGATTTAATTAGCTCACTCTTCATCAGCATTTCTCTCCCCCCCACTGACCAGTCCTTTTCATGCCTGATGAGTTGTCTTAGGGGATGGTTCCTGTCCTGTGGCATCAGAAGTTCTGGGGAGCATTGTCTCTGGGATTCCTCTAGTCGCAATCATACCATTAGGTATGGTCTTTTCATGAGAATTAGGGGTCTGTATCCCATTGGTCTCCTGCTCCCTCAGGAGTTGTCTGTTGTGCTCCCTGACAGGGCAGACATCGATTGTGGCCGGGCACCAACTAGTTCTTCTGGTCTCAGGATAATGTAGGTCTCTGGTTCATGTGGCCCTTTCTGTCTCTTGGGTTCTTAGTTGTTGTGTGACCTTGGTGTTCTTCCTTTGCCTTTGCTCCAGGTGGGTTGAGACCAATTGATGTATCTTAGATGGCCACTTGTTGGCATTTAGGACCCCAGGCACCACAATTCAAAGTGGGATGCAGAGTGTTTTCATAATAGAATTATTTTGCCCATTGACTTAGAAGTCCCCTCAAACCAAGTTTCCCAGACCCCAGCCCCTGCTCCGCTGACCTTTGAAGCTTTCATTTTATCCCGGAAACCTTTTTGCTTTTAATCCAGTCCAATTAGGCTGAACTTCCTTGTGTTGAGTGTTGTCTTTCCCTTCACCCAAAGCAGTTCTTATCTACAGATTGATCAATAAAAAGCCCTCTCCCTCCCTCCCTCCCTCCCCCCTTTGTAACCACAGAAGTATGTGTTCTTCTCCGTTTTTTCTATTTCTCAAGATCTTATAATAGCGGTCTTATACAATATTTGTCCTTTTGCAACTGACTCATTTCGCTCAGCATAATGCCTTCCAGATTCCTCCATGTTATGAAATGTTTCACAGATTCGTCACTGTTCTTTATCGATGCATAGTATTCCACTGTGTGAATATACCACAATTTATTTACCCATTCATCCGTTGACGGACATCTTGGTTGCTTCCAGCTTTTTGCTATTGTAAACAGAGCTGCAATAAACATGGGTGTGCATATATCTGTTTGTGTGAAGGCTCTTGTATCTCTAGGGTATATTCCGAGGAGTGGGATTTCTGGGTTGTATGGTAGTTCTATTTCTAACTGTTTAAGATAACGCCAGATGGATTTCCAAAGTGGTTGTACCATTTTACAATCCCACCAGCAGTGTATGAGAGTTCCAATCTCTCCACAGCCTCTCCAACATTTATTATTTTGTGTTTTTTGGATAAATGCCAGTCTAGTTGGAGTGAGATGGAATCTCATCGCAGTTTTAATTTGCATTTCTCTAACCGGTAATGATCGGGAGCATTTTCTCATCTATCTGTTGGCTGCCTGAATATCTTCTTTAGTGAAATGTGTGTTCATATCCTTTGCCCACTTCTTGATTGGGTTGTTTGTCTTTTTGTGGTTGAGTTTTGACAGAATCATGTAGATTTTAGAGATCAGGCACTGGTCTGAGATGTCATAGCTGAAAATTCTTTCCCAGTCTGTAGGTGGTCTTTTTACTCTTTTGGTGAAGTCTTTAGATGAGCATAGGTGTTTGATTTTTAGGAGCTGCCAGTTATCTGGTTTCTCTTCATCATTTTTGGTAATGTTTTGTATTCTGTTTATGCCCTGTATTAGGGCTCCTACGGTTGATCCTATTTTTTCTTCCATGATCTTTATCATTTTAGTCTTTATGTTTAGGTCTTTGATCCACTTGGAGTTAGTTTTTGTGCATGGTGTGAGGTATGGGTCCTGTTTCATTCTTTTGCAAATGGATATCCAGGTATGCCAGCACCATTTGTTAAAAAGACTATTATTTCCCCAGTTGACTGACACTGGTCCTTTGTCAAATGTCAGCTGCTCATACGTGGATGGATTTATATCTGGGTTCTCAATTCTGTTCCATTGGTCTATGTGCCTGTTGTCGTACCAGTACCAGGCTGTTTTGACTAATGTAGCTATATAATAGGTTCTGAAATCAGGTAGGGTGAGGCCTCCCACTTTCTTCTTCTTTTTCAGTAATGTTTTGCTTATCCGGGGATTCTTTCCCTTCCATATGAAATTAGTGATTTGTTTCTCTATCCCCTTAAAGTATGACATTGGTATTTGGATTGGAAGTGCGTTATATGTATAAATGGCTTTTGGTAGAATAGACATTTTTACTATGTTAAGTCTTCCTATCTGTGAGCAGGGTATGTTTTTCCACTTAAGTATGTCCTTTTGAATTTCTTGTAGCAGAGTTTTATAGTTTTCTTTGTATAGGTCTTTTACATCCTTTGTAAGATTTATTCCTAAGTATTTTATCTTCTTGGGGGCTACTGTGAATGGTATTGATTTGGTTATTTCCTCTTCGGTGTTTTTTTTGTTGATGTAGAAGAATCCAAGTGATTTTTGTATGTTTATTTTATAACCTGAGACTCTGCCAAACTCTTCTATTAGTCTCAGTAGTTTTCTGGAGGATCTTAGGGTTTCCCATGTATACGATCATGTCATCTGCAAATAGTGATAGCTTTACTTCCTCCTTACCAATCTGGATACCCTTTATTTCTTTGTCTAGCCTAATTGCCCTGGCTAGGACTTCAAGTACGATGTTGAATAAGAGCGGCGATAAAGGGCATCCTTGTCTGGTTCCCGTTCTCAAGGGAAATGCTTTCAGATTCTCTCCATTTAGAGTGATATTGGCTGTTGGCTTTGCATAGATACCCTTTATTATGTTGAGGAATTTTCCTTCAATTCCTATTTTGGTTAGAGTTTTTATCATAAATGGGTGTGGAACATTGTCAAATGCCTTTTCTGCATCTATTGATAAGATCATGTGGTTTTTATCTTTTGTTTTATTTATGTGATGGATTACATTAATGGTTTTTCTGATATTAAACCAGCCTTGCATACCTGGTATAAATCCCACTTGATCAGGGTGAATTATTTTTTTGATGTGTTGTTGGATTTTATTGGCTAGAATTTTGTTGAGGATTTTTGCATCTATGTTCATGAGGGATATAGGCCTGTAATTTTCTTTTTTTGTAATGTCTTTACCTGGTTTTGCATCAGGGAGATGGTAACTTCATAGAATGAGTTGGGTAGTATTCCGTCTTTTTCTATGCTTTAAAATACCTTCAATAGTAATGGTGTTAAGTCTTCTCTGAAAGTTTGGTAGAACTCTGTAGTGAAGCCGTCTGGGCCAGGACTTTTTTTTGCTGGACGTTTTTTGATTACCGTTTCAATCTCTTTTTTTGTTATGGGTCTATTTAGTTGTTCTACTTCTGAATGTGTTAGTTTAGGTAGGTAGTATTGTTCCAAGAATTTATCCATTTCTTCTAGGTTTTCAAATTTGTTAGAGTACAATTTTACGTAGTAATCTGAAATGATTCTTTTAATTTCATTTGGTTCTGTTGTGATGTGGTCCTTCTCGTTTCTTATTCGGGTTATTTGTTTCCTTTCCTGTTTTTCTTTAGTCAGTCTAGCCAATGGTTTATCAATTTTGTTAATTTTTTCAAAGAACCAGCTTTTGGCTTTGTTAATTCTTTCAATTGTTTTTCTGTTCTCTAATTCATTTAGTTCAGCTCTAATTTTTATTATTTGTTTTCTTCTGGTGCCTGATGGATTCTTTTGTTGCTCACTTTCTATTTGTTCAAGTTGTAGGGACAGTTCTCTGCTTTTGGCTCTTTCTTCTTTTTGTATGTGTGCATTTATTGATATAAATTGGCCTCTGAGCACAGCTTTTGCTGTGTCCCAGAGGTTTTGATAGAAAGTATTTTCATTCTCGTTGCTTTCTAAGAATTTCCTTATTCCCTCCTTGATGTCTTCTATAACCCAGTCTTTTTTCAAGAGGGTATTGTTCAGTTTCCAAGTATTTGATTTCTTTTCCCTAGTTTTTCTGTTATTGATTTCTAGCTTCATTGCCTTGTGGTCTGAGAAGATGCTTTGTAATATTTCGATGTTTTGGATTCTGCAAAGATTTGTTTTATGACCTAATATGTGGTCTATTCTAGAGAATGTTCCATGTGCACTAGAAAAAAAAGTATATTTTGCAGCAGTTGGGTGGAGAGTTCTGTATAAGTCAATGAGGTCAAGTTGGTTGATTGTTGTAAGTAGGTCTTCCGTGTCTCTATTGAGCTTCTTACTGGATGTCCTGTCCTTCTCCGAAAGTGGTGTATTGAAGTCTCCGACTATAAATGTGGAGGTGTCTATCTCACTTTTCAATTCTGTTAAAATTTCATTTATGTATCTTGCAGCCCTGTCATTAGGTGCGTAAATATTTAATATGGTTATGTCTTCCTGATCAATTGTCCCTTTTATCATTATATAGTGTCCTTCTTTATCCTTTGTGGTGGATTTAAGTCTAAAGTCTATTTTGTCAGAAATTAATATTGGTACCTCTGCTCTTTTTTGCTTATTGTTTGCTTGATATATTTTTTTCCATCCTTTGAGTTTTAGTTTGTTTGTGTCTCTAAGTCTAAGGTGTGTCTCTTGTAGGCAGCATATAGATGGATCGTGTTTTTTTATCCAGTCCGTGACTCTCTGTCTCTTTATTGGTGCATTTAGTCCATTTACATTCAGCGTGATTATAGATAAGTAAGTTTTTAGTGCTGTCATTTTGATGCCTTTTCATGTGTGTTGTTGGCCATTTCATTTTTCCACATGCTTTTTTGTGCTGAGACGTTTTTCTTAGTAGCTTGTGAGATCCTCATTTTCATAATGTTTAACTTTGTGTTTATTGAGTCGTTACATTTTTCTTGGCTTTTTTCTTGAGTTATGGGATTGATATTCCTTTTTGTGGTTACCTTTTTATTTACCCCTATTTTTCTAAGTAAAAACCTAACTTGTATCCTTCTATTTCGCCTTGTATCACTCTCCATCTGGCAGTTCAATGCCTCCTATATTTAGTCCCTCTTTTTGATTATTTTGATCGTTTATCTATTGATTTCCATGATTTCCTGTTGTGTGTATTATTTTGTTTATTTATTTATTTATTTTTTAGAATTAGTCTTAATTTGTTTGTTTTTGTGCTTTCCCTATTTGAGTTGCGTTGATATCAGGACGTTCTGTTTTGTGACCTTGTATTGTGCTGGTACCTGATATTATTGGCCATCCAGCCAAACAATCTCCTTTAGCATTTCTTGCAGTCTTGGTTTAGTTTTTGCAAATTCTCTAAACTTGTGTTTATCTGTAAATATCTTAATTTCGCCTTCCTATTTCAGAGAGAGTTTTGCTGGATATATGATCCTTGGTTGGCAGTTTTTCTCATTCAGTGCTCTGTATACGTCGTCCCATTCCCTTCTTGCCTGCATGGTTTCTGCTGAGTAGTCTGAACTTATTCTTATTGATTCTCCCTTGAAGGAAACCTTTCTTTTCTCCCTGGCTGCTTTTAAAATTTTGTTTGTCTTTGGTTTTGGCAAGTTTGATGATAATATGTCTTGGTGTTTTTCTTTTTGGATCAATATAAATGGGGTTCGATGAGCATCTTGGACAGATATCCTTTCGTCTTTCATGATGTCAGGGAAGTTTTGTGTCAGGAGTTCTTCAACTATTTTCTCTGTGTTTCTGTCCCCCCTCCCTGTTCTGGGACTCCAATCACTCGCAAGTTATCCTTCTTGATAGAGTCCCACATGATTCTTAGGGTTTCTTCATTTTTTTTAATTCTTTTATCTGATTTTTTTTCAGCTATGTTGGTGTTGTTTCCCTGGTCCTCCAGAAGTCCCAGTCTACATTTTAATTGCTCGAGTCTGCTCCTCTGACTTTCTATTGCGTTGTCAAATTCTGTAATTTTATTGTTAATCTTTTGGATTTCTACATGCTGTCTCTCTATGGATTCTTGCAACTTATTAATTTTTCCACTATGTTCTTGAATAATCTTTTTGAGTTCTTCAACAGTTTTATCAGTGTGTTCCTTGGCTTTTTCTGCATTTATCCTAATTTCATTTGTGATATCTTTAAGCATTCTGTAAATTAGTTTTTTATATTCTGTATCTGATAATTCCAGGATTGTATTTTCATTTGGGAAAGATTTTGATTCTTTTGTTTGGGGGGTTGGAGAAGCTGTCATGGTCTGTTTCTTTATGTGGTTTGATATGGACTGCTGTCTCCGAGCCATCACTGGGAAACTAGATTTTCCAGGTAATCAGCTAAAAAAAAATGCCGTCAGATCCCTATCTGAATTCTCCCTCTGGCTCCGGGTATTCGGATGTTAATGGAGCCGCCTGGGGAGGGTGGGGGAGGGATCAGAGAGCTAGGAGTGTAGCACCACAGAATATAGAGCTGAACACCGCATTCACGCTCCGTCCCCGTCCGCCAAAATCCGGGCGGGACGGGTCCCCGGCTGGGACGCTGCTTTCCCCGCTCCGAGACCTGTCACTTCCTCCCGGTGACTTCTCCCTCCCGTGCGCAGCACTGCTCGCGCGAACTGGGTGGGCGTTTCCCGCACGAACGGGTGGGCCCGCCTCCAGGGTCTATTCAGGTGAATATAATTGGACCCCGCGGTTACGCCCCGCCCGCGCGTGCGCCCAAATCCCAGCGGGTTGACTCCCCGGCTGGGATGCTGCTTTCCCCGCTCCGAGACTGGTCACTTCCTCCCGGTGCCTTCTCCCTCCGGTGCGCCACACCTCTCGCGCGAACTGGGTGGGCGTCACCCGCACGACCAGGTGGGCCCGCCCCCTGGGTCAATTCAGGGTTATAAAATTGGATCCCACGCTCACGCCCCGCCCGCGCGAGCACCCAAATCCCAGCAGGACGGCACCTCGGCTGGGACGCTGCTTTCCCCGCTCCGAGACCAGTCACTTCCTCCCGGGAACTTCTCCCTCCGGTGCACCATGCCACACGCAGGGACTGGGTGTGCGTCCCCCCGCACGAACGTGTGGGCCCCGCCCCAGGGTCGCTTTAGGGAAATATAGCTGACCCCCCCCCGCTCGCGCCCCGCCCGCTTCCCGCCAAACTCCTGGCAGGACAGCTCCCCAGCTGGGATGCTGTTCTCCCCACTCCCAGATCAGTCACTGCCTCCCAGGTGCTTCTCCCTCCGGCTGCGCCGCTATGCCTCCCGCGCCAACCAGCTAGACTTCCTCCCAGGATGGTTTCAGGGGGGAAGGGCTGGGCCCCCCTTCTGTGCCGTCTGCCCCCCGAGCTCTGCCCCAGATCGGGCTCCGAAGTTCACCTGCCTGGTACGCTGGCTCCTAGTTCTGAAAACGGTCGCGGTCTGCCCGTATTTGTTCGTTTTCCGTCTCTAAGTCTGTGCTTGTTGTTCAGAGTTCGTAGATTGTTATGTATGTGATCAATTCCCTTGTTTTTCCGAGTCTTTGTTGCAAGAGGGATCCGCGGTAGCGTCCACCTAGTCTGCCATCTTGGCCCAGCCCCCCTCCATAGGGTTTTCTGACTGATTTTTCGGAAGTAGATTGCTAGGCCTTTCTTCCAAGGTACCTCTGGGTGGACTAGAACCTCCAACTCGATGGAACTGCCTTGTTTCTCTGTGTCTCACACCTGTTCTGCCTTTGACAGGGTACAGTCTTACCCGTTTTTTATCGATTGTTTTAGTGGAAAATATATGAGTTTTCCTTCTCTGACAGGTTTCCTCCTACTACAAGTTCCACCTTTCTTAGGTTTTACTATATATGTTTCATAGCTAGAAAATGAATTCATAGAGTAAGAAAAAAAGAACACTGTACTCCTTATTAGAGTGTAAAAATCAGTTCGGAATTATTCATTTCTATTATTTGAATCCAATGTGTCCTGATGGCAAAACGGTTAAGCACCAGGCTGCTAACCAAAAGGTTGGCTGTTCAAATCCTCCCAGCAACTCTGTAGGAGAAAGGCCTCGGAACCTTCTTCTGTAAAGATTACAGCCAAGAAAGACCTATGGGGACGTTCTACTCTGACACATGAGGTCTCTGCGAGTCGGAATTGATTCAAGAGCACCCACCCAACAACAGCAGCATTATTCAAATCCAAGATGTTAAGCTCTCAAGGGAAGATCATGAATTGCTGATGTTTTCTTTCTTTCTCATTCTGTTTTCTCCCAAGCCAATACTGGGGATACTGTGAAGCAACTTTGTAAAAGTGATCACATTGATCAAAGGTAATGATTGTGTTTAGTTTCTTCACTCAGTTCCATGATATAGTTCCGATATAGTCCTTGCAACACAATAGAGATAATAATTTGCACCACCAGAAATTCTGAGGAAATAAGACATTATTTCTCTAAATATCCAAAGTTAACACTCTTTGAACAAAATAAGTGATTCTTTTAAAATCTATGTCCTGAGACACTGCATTACAATGACTGTTTCCTTTCAATGTTTAAGGAGTGAAACAAAACCAGCTCTGTGGTCTGATTCTCAAGACATCTCACACCACATTCCAAAGAGGACATCAAATTAAAAAAAAAAAAAAAAAATGACAGCATCAGTGTTTTTTTCGTTACAAATGTCATACATGATTAAAAATTTGTAAAATATTGAACAGGAGGAAAAAAAGACAAAAAAGCACACCTAGTGCATTCAATATCTGAACGAAAATGCGTGTGCTGACAAAGCTTAGATTTCTCTAAGATTTGCACAAACCTTTCCCTTGTCTGTAGGATGCTCTGTGTCACACCTGCTCCCACTAGGTAGGCTTTTAGTTTGAAGGGCAATGATCTTGTGGGTGGTAGTTTAGCTCAAACAGTCTGAACAATCACTTGAGAAGCAGGAAATCTGTTCATACAGCAAAAACCATCCCAGCCTTTTCCTTGCAGCCTGCGCTTGGCCCTACCAACGGTGCCTACACAGCAGCCAGAGCTCCTGCCTCTGCGAATGGAACCCCAAAGTTTGAAGTTTGGGCAGCAGGTGGAGGTCAGCACTCTCGGGGTAGGTTGGCCCCTCCCTAGCCTCCTTGGCAGCTGAGATAGTCATGTGATCACTTCTGGTCATTAGATATTAAGAGGATTTTGCTGGTGGGGGAGGAAACAACTGGGGAAGCTCTCCCCTCTGCTCTCCGAAACAAAAGGATGGAACCTTGCAAAAGAGAATTTTTCTTTGTTTTGGTCTTTTCTTTGCTTCCTGCATGAGTCCCTGGAGTAAGGACATGCTCTCTGACATTGTGGCACCTATAGTGTGACCATGAGGCAAAAAACCAGAGAATCAAAAACCACAAAGGGGAAGACGTTGGAACAGAAAAATGGGAAGAGCCTGGATCTTGAGAATGTTGGGCAGCTGTGCTCACTCTGGACTGTAGCTCTCCAGACTTTATGTCAAGTAAATGATCAGCCTAGTAAAACCAAAGAAACCAGCTGCTGTCAAGTCGAGTCTGACTCTTAGCAATCCCATGTATATCACAGTAGGATTGTGTTCCGTAGGGCCTTTAGTGGAGGATTTTTTGGAAATAGGTATCAAGCCTCTCTTCTGAGGTGGACTGAAATCTCCCACCTTTTGGTTAGCAGGTGAGCGTGGTTACCATTTTCACCACCTAGGGACTCCACCATCATCCATCATCCATCAGACAGGTCTAAATCCTAGAAATGGACAATTCTAATTTGTCAATGAACTGTTGAGGGTTAGAATAAAGACTTGTTCAGACATTCAATTATCAAATATTTTTGCTACGATGAGTCCTCCCCTTAGGAAGATACTGGAGGATGTGCTCCATGAAAATGAGGGAGTTAACCATGAAAGAATAAAATATGGGATACGACAAACAGGGAAACCAACACAGGCAAGAGGTGACTAGACTCCTCATAATGATGGAGGGGTGACCCAAGCTGACATACATGCATCAAGCCCTAGAGGGCAACCAGGCCAGACAGAAGCAGGTCAGAGAGCCTTGGGGGAAACTTCTGTAAGACAATGAAATTAATACAATCTGATGCATCTAATCTATCTGACAAGCAATTATGACAACTGGTGGAGAGTTTGGGATTCCATTAGGGAAGTAATGAAACAAAAACTAAGCACATAGGCCCCCAGACATCTTCATAGCTCAGTAGTGAAGTTATTCCTGAGGTTCACCTTTCAGCCAAAGTTTAGACAGGCCCTTAAAACAGAATGACACTAAACGTTCACGTCAGCCCAGGGGCAAGAACCAGAAGGCAGGAGGGGACAGGAAACCTGGTAATGGGGAACCCAAGGTCGAGACAGGGAAAGTGCTGGCATGTTGTGGGGTTGGCAACCAGTGTCACAAAGCAATATGTGTATTGTTTAATGAGAAACTAATTTCCTCTGTAAACCTTCATCTAAAGGACAATTTAAAAAGAAAAAAAAACTAATCACATAGAAAAATTAGTAAACAGGGAAAACAAAAGATCATACAGGAAAGGAAAAGCAATCATAGTATATCACAGTGCCCACACAGCCTTAACCAAATACTCAATATTGATCTAACCACAATCATGATGTGACTATACTGGTAGACAGGTGGGGTGGGCAGCTGGAGGGTGGCCAGGCTTCATGTATCCACGGTGGGTGTCGGGTGGGGAAAAGACAGCTAAATCTTCATCTCCTATAGTGGAAAGTCATTAGCTAAGACCTAGATCCCAAAGAACAACATACATCTATCTATAAAGGAGCCTGGGTTATGCAATGGTTAAGCGGTTGGCTGATAACTGAAGGGTTCAAGGTGTGAACCCACCCAGCAGCTCCATGGGAAAAAGACATGGCCATCTGCTTCTGTAAAGATTACAGCCAAGAAAACCCTGTGGGGCAGTTTTACTCTGTCACATGGGGCCACTATGAGTTGGAATCAACTCGACAGCACCTAATAACAACAACATCTATCTATAAGCCTGTTATTTGGAGACATGGAATTAATAATCCAAAGAATCAGCTAGAAGAGTTGAAGGTGTTGCACCTGGGGAAGTAAGTTGTAAGGGGAGGTGACAGGGACCTGCTCTTTTTCCCAACAAATTTCATACAACGAATTGACTACCAAACTCTGTGCATATGATTTTGATGCAAAAAAAAAAAAAAAAA
Source organism: Loxodonta africana (assembly GCF_030014295.1). Taxonomy (NCBI): domain Eukaryota; kingdom Metazoa; phylum Chordata; class Mammalia; order Proboscidea; family Elephantidae; genus Loxodonta; species Loxodonta africana. The sequence goes on from NC_087350.1 coordinate 113,044,485, forward strand.
AACACAAAAGAAAAGGACTGGATGACACAGTCTCAAAAGTTCCCTTCCACCTCCAAAGAGCTGTGACTCTTTTAGGACAAGTTTTGCTCCTGGAATGGAAAGGGTCTGGAGAGTGGGCACAGAAAGGGCAAAGAAGCACGAACTTAATCCATTTCCCAAATGAGCTTGGACTTGGGCTTGTTTGCACTTGGGATGCCTGCCTTCTTTCTCATCTTGAATTCCATGAGAAACTTAGTCATGACAAAGAAACTGGCCAGTGATGGCAGCTAGGAATTACCAGGGTGTCCACCCAGACACACTCACTTATAAATGATAGATAAAACACCTTTTCCCAGACTAAATGTTTAAATACTTAGACATACTTTTCCAGTGAAATGAGAAGCAACGAAAGGAAAGACAGAGACATCCTAACATGTGTATTTTTTTCCACGTAGAAACGAGGCTGACATTTTCATTTTAAGCAACTCCTTCAGTGAGAAAATCCTGGTTCATTTTCAAGTTCTTTCGTGGTCTTGACAAAATCAGACACGAGTTTTTAATACTGATAGGCAGAAAACTAATGAGCTCTTTTATATCATTATTCATTTCATCTTTATTACTTTATCATTGAAAGCAGGTTTTTAAGTAATTAACTATTGGATTAGTATTATAAATTATAACCTGAGATTTTGTCATTGCCTCCTAATTCCCTCACTGTTGTTGTTGTTGTTAGGGGCCACCGAGTCAGTTGTGCCTCAAAGCAACCCCATGTAACACAGAATAAAAAACTGCTTCCAAGCTAAGAGAGACCAGGAAGAAAGGCCTGATGATTTACATCTGAAAATTAGCCAGTGAGAACCCTATGGATCCCAACAGAACATTGTCCAATACAATGCTGGACAACCCCCTAGGATGGAAGGCTGTCAAAATTCACAGTGGCCACAACAATGAACTCGAGAATACCAATGATCATGAAGATCATGCAGGACCAGGTAACATTTCATTCTGTTGTGCATGGGATTGCCAAGAGTTGGAGCTGACTTGATGGCAGCTAACAAAAACCAAAGTGTAGAACCTGCTACTGAGTGTGATGTTGACAAACAAAGAGGACAGAGGTTAAGTGGTCAGGATTGAGAGGCGTCTACCAGGGGCTCACAAGGACCAGGATGTTAGTGTTCTTAGGTGCCATCAGGTTGGTTCTGACTAGAGTGACACCTATGGACCACAGAATGAAACACTGCCTGGTCCTGTGCCATCCTCACAATCATTGCTATGTTTAAGCCCATTACTGCAGCAACTTCAGGGTATTCCTTTTTTTTGCTGACCCTCTACCAAGCATGATGTCCTCCTCCAGGGACTGGTCCCTCTGGATAATATGTCCGAAGTACACAAGACAAAGTCTTGCCATCCTCACTTCTAAGGAGCATTCTGGCTGTACTTCTTCCCAGACACAGTGGTTCGTTATTCTGGCAGTCCAGGCCATATTCAATATTCTTCGCCAACACCGTAATTCAGATGCTTCAATTCCTCTTCAGTCTTACTTATTTACTGCCCAGCTTTCACCTGCATATAAGACTGTGACCTTTCAGCTCTTTTTTTTTATCTCTTTCTCTTTTTTATTGTAGTGAAAACACACACCCCAAAATATCCGCCAACAAACTTTCACATTAACGCCCCAATGACATAAATGACATCTACACTCATGCAGAGCCAGCTATCTTCTGCGCTGCTATCTGAGAGCAGAAGACCTTTACAGAGACCTATGTATTCAGCGGCACCATACAGACAAAAAAAGCTTCTTGCTGACCAATTTGTTTACATAACAAATTTGAATATTCAAGATACACGATAAGTCACTTCAAATTTCTCTAATCCAAGGAAGTTAACCAAGTCAAAAATCCACTGCCTTCAAGTCGATTCTGACTCATAGCGACCATATAGGTTTTCCAAGGCTGTAAATCTTCATGGAAGCAGACTACCACAGCCTTCTCCCTCAGAGATGCTGATGGTTTTCAACAGCTGACCTTTTGGTAATCAATCAATCGCTTTAACCACTGTGCCACCAGGGCTCCTTAAACAAGTTAAGTGGCATTTGTGTGTACATGAGTTGAATAAATTTATAATGGATACTGACTTATTGGGCAGAGCCATCGAAACTGAGGCCTGGGGAAGATTTGTGGTTTGTCTTGTTATTTTTACCATTTCTTGACCCAGAGTGGCTACCTAACCGCTACCTACCTAAGCTCGTATCTAGCTGAGAAAGAAGGGAAGAGCAATAAAAAAGAAGAGTTACTACAACAGGTCCAACAGCTAGACTTTAGCTCACCATCGGCCAAGCTAGAATCGATAGGTATGCATGTATTAAAAATGAATATTGATCATATTGAGTCCTCTTTCTGTAAGTGAACCAAGCTACTAGCCTGCAGGAGGAACATGACTCCCAGTAGAAATTCTGCACCTGCACAAATTTGATTTCAGCGAGAACTTGCTCAACATTGACTGGATAATTATTGACAACGCACACATGTAAGCGCCTGTCCATATATACACGCTAGTGACAAAACTGCTTATATTAAAATAGAAAATAAAACAACTGATCCCATAGACAATCTGGAGATCTCTTTGTAAAGATATCAGTTTCTAGCACCAGTTAGAGAACACTTCACTTCAAAGGAAAGAATACCTAAAACCTAAGAGATTCCAGTAACTACCCCAATCCTTAAATTCACATTATGTGTTTGAGAGTCACCGTATTAGTTTGCTATTGCTGCTGTAACAAATTACCACAAACTTAGTGGCTTAAAACAAGGCAAATCTTCAAGGTTCATCACGTTGTGGCAGGTATCAGGACGTCATTTCTCTTTATGGATAAGTAATATTCATTGTTTGGTTTAGACCATATTTTGTTTATCCATTCACTTTTTGGTAGACACATGGATTGTTTCCACCATTTGACTATTGTGAAGAGCACTACAACGAACATTCGTGAACCAGTATCTGTTTGAGTCCCTGATTTCAAGTCTTCTGGGTCTATATCCGGGATTGGAATTTCTGGGTCATATGCTGTCCAGGAAACCTGGTTTGTTTCTCAGAGATTCCTGAATTTCAAGCCAAAAGTAGCCACCATTTGGCTCTGGGAAGCTTTGAGCATTTTTTGTTTTTGTTTTTAATGAAGGCTCTATATTTGTATTTTATTATATTTATAACTACTCCATCTTGGGGGTTGTGCTGCTTCAGTGGTAGAATTCTCGCCTTCCATGTGGGAGACCTGGGTTTGATTTTCAGCCAATCCACCTCCTACGCCCCCACCACTCGTCTACCACTGGAGGCTTGCATGCTGCTGTGATGCTGAACACATTTCAGCAGAGATTCCAGACTAAGCCAGGCTAGGAAGAAAGGCCTGGCAACCTACTTCTGAAAATGCGCCAAAGAAAACCCCATGGATCACACAATCCAATCTGCAACTGTTCATGGGGATGGCACAGGATCAGGAAGCATTTCGTCCCAGTGGGCATGGGGTCACCATGAGTCAGGGGCTGACTCAACAGCAGCTAACAGCAAACAAGAACAACCCCATATTGGAGGTTACTTCACAACGCACAGTCACTTGGGTATAGAATTACAAACAAACAAAAATCCCAAATCTGTTGCCATGGACTCCATTCTGACTCACGGCAACTCCATATGTTACAGAGTAGAACTGTGCTCCATAGGGTTTGTTTGGTTGTAATCTTTACGGAATTAGATTGCCAGGCCTTTCTTTTGAGATGCTGATCAGTGGGTTCAAACTGACAACCTTTAGGTTAGTAGTCAATGCAGACCATTTGTGCCACCCAAAGACCTGGGGACAGTGTGGGGTGAAGGAGTTCTTCTTATCCAAAAGCACCGAGAGTCTAAAAGCTCACCATCTTCTTCGGAAGTGAAGCCAGTACCTATAACACCCACACCCCATTGCCGCTGAGTCAACTCTGACTCACAGTGACCCTACAGAACAGAGTAGAACTGTCCCATAGGGTTTCCAAGAAGCAGACTGCCACATCTTTCTCCCACGGAGAGTCTGGTGGATTTTAACCTCTGTCCTTCTGGTTGGCAGCTGAGCACTTAACCACTGCACCACCAGGGCTCCTTATAGTCTCTATGCTTGTTTTACAGAAATCAGGAGAGGACAGTCTGAATGGGGTATAATCACAAAGATATGGGATTTTAAATCTGGAAGCAACTTTAGAGATTATCAGGTCTAGATTTCCTACGCTTATAATTAAAAAAAAAACCTTGTCTCAGGATGAGAGATGAAATTAGTCTTCCCGAAGGACCAGTGATGCAGGACTTTGACAGAGAAAGCCTGCTGCCGAAGGAGAGACTGGAGCTGATCCTTGGAGACTGCCTACACTTAGGATGAGGGCAATTTTGTGCCCAAACAGAACCTTTAGAATGTTATCGAATTCAGAGGTGTTGGAAGCACATGAAGAAGCAGGTCCCCCTGTCCTGGCACCCAGACCCCCACCTCTATTCAGGTCCATGAGGGTACACGTGCTCTGCCCCCTGGTGGGACCCCATGATAGTGAAGCATGAGAGGGGTGGAGAGCTGGTCATGGCCCAGGGGACCTTCTCTGAGGGACGTGGGGTCCGCTCCCCAAGGGAGAATGATCAACTTCCAGAAGAGAAGGGAGGTGCCCAGCTTTGGTGCTGTTTGAAGGAGGGATGTGAGAAAGGGACCCCCTCCCTAGGAAGGAGTCTTCCTCTTAGAATCATGGGGATGGTTGAAGCACAGAAAGGGGGAGACCTGCCTCACTGGAGGTGGAGATGAAAATAGGATTCAGGAGAACTTCCTTGAGTGGGGGCAGTTTGTTCCCAGCTCTGACAGCAGGCTAGGCCTGGATGGGAGTGGGGGGAGGGCTTGCCACAGGAGCACAGACCCAGCTCCTGGGCCCTCCCCACCTGGCACCTAACCCAGGCTCTCAGCACCCTGCCCTCCTTGTGGCCCAGGAATAGAGGTGATCCTGAGATTCAGGTGTTCCAGTCGGCCTGCAACAATGACGGTGTCACTCCAGGAACACTTTGGGGCCTAGTTCTGGTTCCGGAAGGGGCTCAGGGGGACTGAGAAGTGAGGCTTGTGCATGAGGTGGGCAAGAACAGGGGCGTAGCTCTTGATGCTGCTTCAGAGAGCAGACCTGGGCCGTGGGGATGCTCAGTGTCTCCTGAGTTCCCAGGCTCTCCATGTCCACCTGGCCCAATGTCTTGCTGCCACCCTGGGCAGAGTGATCCCAGGACACCAGACGCCATGTGGGTGGGGACACTGAGCTTGAAGAGGTGGTGGTGGGACACCTTGGGACCCAACACAAAGACAGTACTTTGTGCCTGCAAGAAGGGGAGATGGGCCACTTATACAGGCTGCCCCAGGCCACACAGGCCCCATTAGCACTGGGCCTTGCACAGGGGCCTGGCTGCTCCAGGCAGTGTCCACCAGCATCCCTCATGCTAAGGAGGCTATGTGCTGTGCTCCCTGTGAGCTGCCACCCACGTCCAACCCAGTGTAGGGTCCTGGCCCCAGACCATGAGGCCAGGTACAGTCCTTGGTGGAACCTTGGGTTCCTCTAGAGAAATTAAGACCTTTGCCCTGAATGTGGGGAGGGTGCCTCCTGAGTAAGTTGTATACCCCAGGGCCTGTTGAGGCAAAGAGGGGGCTAGGGAGTCTCCTTTGCTCACCACATCACCAGTTTAACTGCAGCTCCTGGTCCTTTGCCCACTAGGATCTAGGAGAGCTGCTGCCTACAGGACACCTGAACACAGGTGTAGGATAGGAGCTTTCTTGCCTGGGGCTACAGTGCTAGTGCACAATGCAGCAGAGAGGGACAAGAGCACGGAGACAGATACATGGGAGAGAAAAGAGCATATTCATTAGAGAAATGAAAGCAGGGTACAGCCAGTGAGAGAGGGCTGGGACCACTGGGTTGGGGTCAGGGGGCTCATTGAGGTGACATTTATGTGTGACTAGAATGACAGGAGGGGCCAGACCTGCATGAGTCAGAGAACAGTGTGCCAGGGAGAAGGTACAGCTGGTGCAGAGACTGGGAAGCAGGGTGAGTTTGCCCAGAGAAGGGGTTGGAAAGATGCCAGTGTGGCTGGAGTGAGCTGCAGAGAAGAGGACAGAGGGAGGAGGAGGGCAAGTCTAGATCCCAGGTGAGTTGGAGGAGCTACCTCCTCCTCTGAGACATCACCCCAAAACTTAGCAGCTCACGAAAACAAACTGATGATCTCACTGTCTCTGTGGACAGGAAGGTTGCATGGCTCACTCAGCTGATGACTCTGCCCCAGGTTCTCTCAGGAGGCTGGGGATGTGGTCTCAACTGAGGCTTGACTGGGGAGGGTGCACTCCCTACTCACTCTCTTGTGGACAGGAGGCTTTCTTGTGAGTTGGTGGACTGGGGTCGTCAGTTCCTCTCTGTTGATCAGGCCACATTAGGTCGTTGTCACATGGGCATCATAGTGTAGGCCAAACACACCAGCTGCTTTCCAGGGGGAAAGAGTGGGAAATAGCAGTTGGAAAGAGAGAAAGAGAGAGAGAGAGATGACAGAGAGAGCATAAGAGAAAGCCAGGTGGTATTGCCCCTAATAGGGTCACTATGAGTTGAAATTCACTCTAAGGCACCTTACAACCACAACAAGATTCCTGGGAAACAGTCCCTGAGTCCAGCCCCCACTGGGGAAGGCGGTCCCCTGGGATGTTTAGACCAAGAGGAGAGATTCTGGGGGGCTGTTGTGCAGGCTGCCCACCCCCTAGTCTGAGATGAGGCAATGGGTTGGATTCTAAATAAAGGAAGTTACTGGAGGCTTTGTGCAGAGGGTAGTAATATCTCATGTTTGTTTAATTCTGAGCCCTGCTGGGGCAGAGAGGGGAACTAGGCCCAAAGGGGAAGTAACTTTCCCAAGTGCACAGCAGGAGAATCCCCCCTGTTTTGAGGTGTACTCCATGGTGCTTCCCACCCCTGCTGGTAATTCCTCCATCTCTGAGTTCGTGCATGAGCTACAGGTGACACCAGCCCACGGGTTACAGGTGTTTTCTCACATACACCTGCTGACTTCCCTAGGAAGAAGTTGCTAGAATGATCCCCACTGTGTGCTAGGGAGACTGAGGAGGCACTGAGAAACACAAAGACTGTGTCCACACTCACAAACTTATTAAGAGGGATGATCTGTGTCTGAACGCAGCTTGGTCTGCTCAAAGCTGGGGCCCTGGCTACACCCAGGCCTACCCCAGGTTCTGTGCAGGGATCTGCTGGTGGTATTACTGTGCACAGTTCTAGAGATGGGATGGTGAGAGGTGAGCATTCAGCATCCCAGATGCAATTTGGGGGAGGACTTATCTTAGGTCAGGCACAGGTCAGGGGACCCAGGATATGACCTCACTTCCTTGGTGATGGAGTATATAGAACTTGGAATGCTGGTAACCAGGCACCCATATACTAGAGACAGCCCCCTTACTTGCTCACTTGAGTGGAGACGCTCGACCTAGAAAGATGTTTTCTTGTTGTTGCTCATCATCTTCCCTTGTGTCGAACCTTGAGAGACCCAGGAGTTCGACCCTTTCACGAAGGCTGAGACATGGTCTGATCCCCCATCCCCGAAGGCTCTGGCCATTTACCAGAAAGAAACCGAAGGTAACACAGGGTGGCCCAGATGCCAATCCGGGCCAGGCCACCACTGTGATCCCACCTTGGCAGCCCCACACCCCTCCTTACTGATTGGCAATAGGGTGGTGGGTGGGCCGAGTCTATCACGTTTGGGTGTCTTTCAGACTGGGGGCTGGGGTGGCACAGTTGGATACCTGCTTCACATCCTTGTCCTATCTCATCACATAGTACATTGGGATCTATGTCTCAACCCAGGAGTCATAGTTCTGACCAGGGCTTTAGGGAGGGATGGTCGGGAGGATCACACCTGAGTCGGCACACTTACCTGGGCCTTCTTGGAGCTCCAGCTCACCCTGTATGTGGCAGTCACCTCACAGTCCTAGCTGCAGGCATTGACTGCCCATTGGTGACCTTGTGCCAGCCCAGCTGTTCCTAGATCCTGGTGCAATACTCAGAGGTCCATGTCTTCACCCTTGCTCCTGAGTCCCCTACTCCCCCTGCAATCTCTCCTCCTTCCTGGAATGTGGGAGGTGGAGAGGGGCTGCAGAGCACAGGGCGGCCCTGGCCAGTGGATGTGGCTTGGGCTCCATGGTGTAGCCTCTGACTGAACCTTCCTGTATGCAGTATAGGCAGGGAAGTAGGAGCTCCTCGAAGGTCTAGGGGACACAAGGGCCTGAAGGGGCAGAGATGGATGGTGGAGGCTTGGGGCAGCCCTTAATGCCCCCTATACCACTGTTGGGCACTGTCTCTGCAGAAGCCCCCACAAGAGATCCGCGAGGAGAAGGAGGATGGCATTATCTACTCCATCTACCCCAAGAAAGGGGCCAAGAAGGGCTGGCGCAGGCTCTGGGTGAGTGTGTGTGGGCAGGGTCCCAAGCCAGGACCCTGAGATGACCAGATGGGACACGTGTGCCAGACACCACCTGGAGATCCCTAGCTCCCTCCCAGGGATGTTGCTCTCAAGGGCCACAGTTCCTCCCAAAGAAATCCGCCAAAACCGTTCCCTTATCCCCCAACTGCCCTCCCCACTCTGGCCAGGTACAGAGCCACTCTATATTTGTAGGATTATCAGAAAACAGTCTTTTGTACAGTTTTCACTGCACATCAGCTCAGGCATCTTTTTCCATGTTGTTCCTGTTTCAGTGTTGAACTCTACAGTCTCAGGGCAGTAGTCAGCTGGGCTCTCCTTCCACACCTTCTCCCAGCCTCTCACATCCTCATGCTTAGCAGGCTTCTTTTACCAAAAGCACAGCGCTCAGGCTATGATGCACACATTTCCACAACCTGCAATCGAAGGGAACACATCACCATGACCACTCCAAGTCAGGAGGTCTGTCCTGACTCTGCTGCAGAAAATTCCAGAAGGGAGGCTGGTTCCCACAGTGACTGACCATCTCACTGCTGCTGGCCCTGGGCTGATTCCTTCTGATGCCCTTTCAGCAGGGCTGCAGGAACCTCATGTGTGTGCTCACACACTGACCCACAGCAGGGCTGTAGGAACCTCACATGTGTCCTCATACACTGACCCACAGCAGGGCTGCAGGAACCTCACATGTGTCCTCACACACTGACCAACGAGGACAAACTCGCAGGGGCCACATTCTGGGGCAAAGGATGTGCACATTCCAAGTTAGGATCCCTAGAGCCAGACTCCTTCTCAAAAGAGCTGTCGCAGTCACTTGACCCAGCAGTCTGTGACACTGGCTGAGTCTCTGCATCCAGCCTGTTCTGGCTGTTATGGTTCTTTTCCATTTTTCCCAATCTTCTGTCACATTGGCCACTGGAACTGCAGGGTCGCTTTGAGGTGCTTTTGGCCCTGAGAAGCTGAGCCACCTCTCAGTCCTTTGCCGGTCATTCATATATGCACTCCACGATTGGTCTGTTGAGATCCTTGATCCTGTGGGGGTCTTTCTCCCACTCAGGGATCTTCCGGCATTCACCTTTTGCTGAATCTGCGACCACTACACCTTTAGCCTTTCAAAACCCCCTTTAATATACAGAAAGGAAATTCTGTGTCTTGCTTTGCATTCAGAGGGGGTCTCATGGATGTGTCTGCTCTGTGCACTGTCTCCAGCTGGGGAGGGACCGAGCTGGGACCAGAACTTCCAGTCTGACTCAGGAGCAGAGCAGGCCTCACGTGGCACACAGGGAACATCACGGAGCCCTAGCATCCGACAGTTCTGGGCTCTGACCCCTTGACTATGACAGACACTGGACAACAATAAGCTTGGTGTTCTCACCTCCACAGAGTGTTCTGTAAGGAGTCACAAGGATCCTGGCCTTAATACCAAACCAAGACAAATTTGTTGCCGTGGAGTCCATTCTGACTCATAGTGACCCGATAGGACAGAGGAGAAATGCCCTATAGGGTTTCCAAGGAGTGGCTTGTGGATTCGAACTGCAGACCTTTTGGTTAGTAGCCAAGCTCTTCAGAGCCACAGCGCCACCAGAGCTCCATTCAATACAGGGAAGTAATATAATTAACAAAATGCCATGAGGCTCCTAATATGTTTAATCATCTCCACCTCCTGTTTTCTGTTGGGGGCGTCTTGTCCCACCTCCTGCCACAGGGCACAGAGGTCCAGGACCCCGAACCTCCTCGTGGCTCACGGGGTGCCTCTGACGGTATGTCCCTTTACTCTCTCACCCCAGTGTGTATGTAGGTTGGACCAGGACCTAGATGAGACCTGCGTGGTGAGGACAGTCAAGGCTGGCTTGCTAGAGAAGCTGGTGGAGCACCTGGTGCCCGCCTTCACAGAGGGGGACTTGTCCTACATCGATATCTTTTTGGGAACCTATAGGACCTTTGCCACCACCCAGCAGGTCCTGGAACTGTTGTTCCAAAGGTGAGCAGCCCTCCCTGCACAGCCCAGTGGGAACTCAGCCCCTTAACCAGCTGTGAGTCTGTGGAATGTCACTCACCTCTCTGTGCCTCAGTTTGCTCCTCTGAAAAGTCAGGGGGTAAAGGATCAGCCTGCTTGAATTTAATCTCAGTACCACATGGGACAAACCATGTAAAATGTATACCTGGAACCCCATCAAAAACAAAACTGTTGCCAGTGAGTCAATTCCAAACCATAGTGAACTTAGAGGACAAAGTTAAGCTGCCCCATAGGCTTTCCAAGGAGCAGCTGAATTGGAACTGTTGACCTTTTGGTTAGCAGCCAAGCTCTTTAATCACTGTGCCACTAGAGCGCCAACACTTGGAGACCAGCTCTCAGGAAAAGGCTGCTGGAGGGCCTGGGATGTTCACGTTTACTTTTTTTCTTTCCTCCATGAAGAAGCAGTCTGCCTCACCCCTCACTGACTCCAGGGTCTTCAGCAATTCTAGTCCCCATTTGAAAAGGGGGAGTTGAGATCCTATCAAGTGGGTCCTTATCCTTTGTGTGGCCAGACCAAGAATCTCTGGTGGGTGACAGAGGGGCCCTAGGACAATCGGATACTGGGAAAGGTGCTGCTTGGCTTCATTCACTCAGCAATTATCTATGAAGCCCCTACAGTTGCAGACACTCTGCTAGACACTCAGCATCATCTAGACACAAAGCAGAAAGGAAGCCCTGCCATCCAGGTCTCCATCCTAGTCAGAAGGCAGACAGAAACACTAGACATGGAAAGCAGGTAGTGTCCACAGTATATTACATGGATGCCCTCGTGCCTCTTCTAGGTATGGATACAACTGCCCCCATTCTGCCGGGGATGGAGGACCCCAGGAGCAGCAGAATGAGTGAGTGGACATTGGGTGGAGAAAGAGGGTCCTCTGTCTGTAAGGAAGACTTCGGTTTGGAGGAGGCCTGTGACAGCATTTGGGCTGGGCATACCATGGGTTCCACATATGTAGATCCCCCGGAAGAATGAGGTTAGCAGAGCCCCCAGTAGGAGAAAGGAGTCACACAGAGCTGGGGATGCCGTCTGGGCTTAGTGGAAAGTAAAGTGTTCACAGGGGGCTCAGTGTGGCCCGTGAAGGTACACTTTCCCCCATAATTCCCTCCCATCTCTGATTATTTCCTCCCCATTTGGGACCATATCAGGAGGTGAGGAAAAACCTGCAACACAGTCATGCACCCCTGTCGTGGGTGCTCATCTCCATGTGGGGCCCTGTCCATCAGCAGAGAGTGGCTGTGGGAGACAGACCTTGTGTTTTCTCAGCCTCAAATATACCGGGAGCACTACTATGTGCCAGGCTGTGAGATGAACATGCAGATACACTGCTCCCTACGCTTTGGGGTTTACTGTCCAGTGCGGAGGGTGCAAAGGGACAAATAGAGACATGAGTCAGGGTTTGATGGGAGAGAGTTGGTGAAACCATTGATAGAATTCTCTCTGTGACCAATGCTCTGTGTTAAGCCCCTGCTCAGTGACCAGTTTGCCAGTGCCAGATAAGCCAGAGAGGCTGGTACATGGTAGGGCTAGATGTCAGAAGGCCAGGGACAGAGGAACCCAGTCCCTTGTAGAGATGCCCTGGGAGGTCAGTGTGGTGGGAAAGGCCAGGCCTCTGACCCTGCTTTTCATCACACATCCCCAGTGCCATCTCTTTCATCCTGAAAACCTGGATGGATGAATACCCAGAAGACTTTGACCAGCCAGAGCACTTGCCCATCCTGAAGCTCCTGGTGGAGTACCTGCAGGTGAACATGCCGGACTCGGACCTGGAACACCGTGCCCTTCTTCTCTGTGCCCAGCTGGACCACCTGGAGCCCAGTGAGGCAGAACCAGATGGTGAGGAGGACTGGGCATGCCTGCATGTGAGCTTGTGAGGGGGACATGGGGTGGGATTCACAAGGAGGACCCACAGAGCTGGGGTTGGGCCAGAGCTCAGAGTAACCTCAGACCCTTCTCTGGTGGACCACAGTCTGGGAAGACTTCCCGGGGAGAAAATCTGGGCCTTAGACTTCTCTTCAAGGCAGTGGGATATTTTCTGGCATTGGAAAAGCACAGGGAAATGCAATCATATTGGGAATATTTCTCTTTTTGTGCCTCCCCCGTCAGGGCCGGCACCAGGTCTAAAAGCAGCTCAGGATCTCTGTCTACCCACAGAAGAAACTCCAGGGCGACCTCATGAGGCAGATCACACTGCAATACCAAAACTGGAGTTCCGTAGAGCATCAGGTCCTCCATCCCCACATCTGTCACCACACAGACAGCCTGCTGGAATGCTGGCATCTTCTCCTGGATCCCCTCCCGGGGCAAATCCAGAACCACCTGTCGAGGTAGATCCTACTCCTGAACCATCACAGGAGCTGGATGGAACACCAGATCATCAACCATCATCAGACGGAGAGCCTGCTAGAGGACTGGGTTCTCTTCCTGGGTCTCCTCCAGAACCGGCTCCTGTGTCCCCGGAAGATATCGATCCTGGTCCTGTATCAACACCAGAGCTCCACACAGCATCAGCTATTCCATCACCAGCTCCCACACTGGCACCAGAAGGAAAGCCGGCAGGAGGGGTGGATTCCCGTCCTGGGCCACCACAGGAACCAGCTCCTGGACCACCTGCTGGTGTCGATCCTGCTCCCTCAGCAACAGTGGGGCGCAATGTAGCCCCAGTCCCTCCATCTGCTGCTTTGGCCCAGGCGCCTGATGAAGGGCCAAATGGAAAGCCACATTCTAATCCTGGGCCACCTCCAGAACTCAGTCACAGACCACCAGCTGCTGTGGATCCTGCTCCTGCAGCAACACCGGGGCTCAATGTTGCACCAGGTCCTCCATCTCCAGGTCTGGCCCAGGTTCCAGAGGAAGAGGCTGCTGGAAACCTTGACCATTATCCTGAGGCACCTCCAGAACAAGCTTCCAGACCACCAGCTGAGGTCCATTCTATTCCTACAGCAACAGCAGAGCTAGATGTGGCCCCATATGTTCCATCTCCAGGTCTGGCCCAGGCTCCACAGGAAGAGGCTGCTGGAAAGGTGGACTCATATCCTGGGCCACCTACAAAAGCGGCTCCAGCAGTACCAGCTGATGTCGAGCCTACTCCTGCACCAACACAGGGGCCCCATGTAGCCCCATGTCCTCCATCGGCTGCTCTGGCCCAGGCACCAGAAGAACAGTCTGATGAAATGTTGCAGTCTTATCTTGAGCCCCCTACAGAAACAACTCCTAGGCCACCAGTTAATGTTGACCCTGCTCCTGCATCAACACCAGGGCTCAAGTAGCCCCAGATCCTCCATCGCCAGCTCTGGCCCAGACTCCAGAGTCCCAGCAAGTCACCATGCCCACTCCACACCAGCTCCTCAGCCCCAGCCAGGGAGCATCGGCTTCAGAACGAGATCCTTCCTTCCCTTCACCTGAGTGGGTATTTCTCTGCTTTATATGTAGCATATTACAGCTCACTTTACATTTATAGCTCTTACTGTCTTCACTGGTAGATTTCTCATTAAATAAAGCTTGGTTTTAATGGTTTTAATGGGTGTGTTACCGTGGTTTTATGCACTTTCACGATCCCATCAACTATCACCAGTATCTATTTCAGAGCATTGTCATCACCACAAACAGAAACCCTGGACCCATTAAGTAGTCCTCCCCATGCCTGTCCCCTGTGCCCATGGCAATCAGTGATTGGCTTTCTATGCCTATGGATTTACCTGCTCTAGATTTCTTATCTAAATGGAAACATGTGGCCTTTTGTATCTTGCTTCTTAGCTTAAGGTGTTTGAGGTCCGTCCACACTATAGCACGAGTCAGTTTCTCACTCTAAAGCTCAGTGGTATTCCCTTGTGTAGATGGATCACACTTTGTTGACCCAGTCATCTGTTGATGGACATATGGGTTGGTTCCACCTAATGACTGATGGGAGTAGACCTACTGTGAGCATTCATGGACAGGTATTTGTGTGAGAGCCTGTCTACAGGATAAATCCCTGGGGTGGGTAAAGGAATGTGAGAATGGTGAGGACACAGTCCAGGTGTGGGGAGTGAAGTGTCAATGAGGAAGCTGTGGAGATCTCAGGAGTAAGGTGGGAAATGGTTCAGCAAAAGGCATACCTGTAGGGAGTGAGGAGGTGGGAGGGGTCAGTTGAAGTTCAGGTGTGGCTATTGAGGTGGGAGGGTCAGGAGGCAGCCCTGGGATGGGAAGTGAGAACGTAGGAGTGGCCACGACTCAGCCTGGTTGTGGCAACTAAGGAAGAGGGAGGGGTTAGGAGATGGCTGAGGTGTGGGTAAGGAGGAAATGGGAAAGTTCAGATACCAGGCAGGTTATGGAAATTTAGGGGTGGGTAGGAGCCAAGAAAACACCTAAGTGAATGTATTGAGTCTTTAGGAGGGAGCTAAGGGTAGTCCAGGTGTGGTAGCTCAGGAGGTGGTGGATCAACAGACAGCAAAGGTCTACAGAGGAAGGAGGTGGAAAGTGTCAGGAGAAACCACAGCTGTGGTCAGTGAGATGGTGGGAAGAGCCAGGAGGCAGCCCAGGTTTGGGGAGTGAGGAGGTCTGAGGGGCCAGGAGGCAGCCCAGGTGTGGGGAGTGAGGAGGTGTGAGGGGACAGGAGACAGCCCAGGTGTGGAGAGTGAGGAGCTATGAGGAATCTGGAGGCAGCCCAGTGTTAGCAAGTGTGTAGATAGAAGGGCAGGAGAACCCCCGTGCAGGTACTGAGGAGCCTGGACAACCAGAAGGCGGCAGAGGGTGGGTACTGAGGAAGTGGAAGAGGTTGGGGAGTACCCCACCTATGGAAAGTGATGAAGAGGGAGAGGCCCAGGTATGAGTAATGATTAGGTTGGAAGGACCAGGAGGCAGTCTAGGTGTGGGCCTTTTAATCATTTTACATTGGCCGAGGCAAGGTAGGGTCAGATACAAATCAAGACAGCCCAGTTAACCCATTTCCATCCAGTGGATTCTAACTCAAAGTGACCCTATAGATCAAGAGAGAGAGTGAAAATTTCAAAGGCTTGATTATACCCACAGGCTCTGGGGACAACACAGCATACATGGATACAGGGCCCTAATTGGGGTTGCACCCAGGGCAGGGCCACAAAAGCCACATCTGGAGAAGACAGCTTATGTATGCAAGCAGGGCACGGTAGCCTAGGTTTCCTGGGGTTTGAGTATTTTGATAATTCTTCAGGACCCAGAGCATAGGAACAGTCCCTAGGTGTTGGGTACCTGCTTGTCCCTAGGTGTTAGGTACCTGCCTAGAAGTGTGACAGCCAAGTAAGGGGGAGGGGTGGCTGGAGAACAGACTTAGCTGCTCAAGAAAGGGAATGGACTGGCCTTCAGCTGGGGTCTTAAAACTGTGTTAAAACAACTTTTAAGAAACAAACAATAACCCCACTTATATTACAATTGACCCCTTGAATATGTATCTGACATCACTCTTGAACTTGACCATTTGTGTAGAATGGCCTGCTTGCTAGAAGAGACTCCAAAGGAATAGCAGTATATAGTATAGAAAGTGAGGAAAGTAAAAAATAAAAAGGAGGAAAACAAGTAGAAATATAAGAAGTCTTTGTAGGCTGGGTCCTGCTAGGAGGAGCCTCCAGAGACTGGGGTTGGGCCAGAGCTCAGTGTAACCTCAGAAGCTCCTCTGGTGGACCACAGTCTGGGAAGGCTTCCGGGGGTGGAATCTTCGGTGTCCTTGGGAGATTTCCTGTGTTTGGAAAGACATGAGGAGAGGCAGACACGTGTGTGAAGGCTTTTCTTCTTTTAACTCCAGAGTTGCCGGCGCTTGACTCCACCCTTGTTTTTTCTTTGCCATAAGAATGGCACACCCCAGACAGGAGCTGACTCTGGACAAAGGTGACACTTGGAACACAGTTGCAGCTGGCCCGGAAATGTGAACGAGAAATAAAACTTGCTTGATGAATGATTTGGGGGTTGTTTGTTACTGCAACAAAACACAGCAGAAGCAGACTAATACTGCAGGACATTTGGGAAACCTCCAGAAGGAGTTGAGCAGAATCTGCTATTGAGTCTTTTCTCAGGATGCAGGGATCTTTATCTTTCCAGTTTCATGTGCCATGAAATTCACCTTATTTAAGATCCCCGAATACCTAGAAATGAGGAAGGTCTGATATTTTTCCTTATTAAAAGAAAGAAATGTAAAGACCGAAAACCATCAGGGCCATAATAAATGGACACTGATGGAATTGGAGAACGATGTGGCACAGAACCTCAAATTTCTAAAACAAACAAAACCCAAAAATCAAAAAACCAGTCTTACTGGACTCGTCCAGACTGGAGGACTCCCTGAGGCTATTGCCTTAAGATGCTCTTCAAACCTTGAACTGAAACTAACCCCTGAGGTCACCTTGGAGCTGAATAGCAGATAAGCTCACAAAACGTATCACCCGTGACTACTGAGTTCCTTTAAAAAGTCCCCTATATGAGGCCATACAGTGAACACTTCCTTTAAAACAAAGATGAGACTGTAAGGGGGCAGGGAAACTAGATTAATGGAAGGAGAACCACCAGAACAGAAATAATAACGATGGTCACATATTGTGAGAATATAACCAGTGTCACTGAACAATTTGTGTAGAAATTGTTGAATGGAAACCTAAACTGCTGTGTAATTCTTCACTGAAAACACACAAAAAATTAGTAAAAAAAACCCAGAAACCATCAAAATCAATGTACTACCACAACTGAGAACAAAATATTGTATTTCTCTCAATAAAACTATAGTTTACAGTATTATTTACTGAATAAATTATATAATTTCTCTTTTACAGGCAATAAACTACATCAGAAATATTTCAAGGACGATATATGTACAGGACATAAGGCCTTTGAAAAATAACTTTGTTTTGCTCATTTCACTAGTAAACAGTGAAAACATCTTTATAGAAGCTAGCTTTCTATAAAGTATATGCAGAATATGACACCGATCTTTATAGGAAACCAGTTTCAGCTTTCAATGACATGGGCTATGATTTCAATTTGGCAAAAAAAAAAAAAAAACAGAATCTATACTTTATTCACCATTTTGCATGGATGGTTTTGTTTAAAAAAAAAAATAAGCAAATTACCTATGGTGCTTATGTATAATCACTGGCTACATGCAAAAGAAAATAACGCAAGTGTCAATAAGAAAATAGTACTTCCAAGTCCAAAAAACGGTAATTGGCAATGGTATAGAGAGCAGCTTAGATAGATATAGTTCATGCAGTTCTTCACAGTTCAGCAAACAACAGCAAGTTGTGTGGTCTCTACACATCCCATCTGCTGACCATCCCAGGGGCACGGCTCCCCTGCCATCTCACAACTTGTCACTCCAGCTGAGTAGGACCCCGTGGGAGGTGGGCTAGGCCCAGTTCCTGTGTGGATTCTGGAGTGGAGACACTTCTCTCCCACGCTGTGTCCACTTGTCACCATCTGCTTAGGTGGTCACCATGTTTGCTTACTAGTGAAGAAGACAAAGAAAGAACATAGTGGTGAGACTAGATTTTGGCATCGACTTAGAACCCTGTCCCATAAGTGGAACACGAGCTCACGATTTCTCTCCATAACTGGTGTCTTGGGAAGGTACAGGCAGAAGTGTGGTTGATTAGGCTGAGGATTCTTCTGCAATGATTTTCAGGTGGATCCAGTTACCAGTTGCCATCAAGTCAATTTCCACTCACGGGGACCCCATGTGCAGAGTAGAACTGTGATCCTTAGAGGTTTCAAGGCTGTGACCTTTCGAAAACATTGCCAGGCCTGTCTTCCGAGATGCCTCTGGGTGGGTTTGAACCACGAAGCTTTCGGTTAATAGTCTTGCTTTAACTATTTGCACCACCATGGACTCCTATAACATGGACCCACCGCATGTTAATCACTCTGGCGCTTATCAAGTCCCTTCTACGTCTCAGCGCTGGGCTGAGACTTGGAGGGAAGCAACATTGGCAAAGACACACTCACGCTCTCCAGGTGCACAGGAGGTGGGGGTGTGCTCTGGGATACCAGGCCGGAAGCCACTCAGATCAACTTGAGCACGGTCATTTCCAAATAACATACCCCTGTGGCTGGGCTATAAAAATACATCCGGAAATACTTAACCTAAAATGGTGAACATTTAAAGTCGGAGCCAGCGTACTCAACCTGTGACAGTTCCATCAATATGTGTGAGGAAGCAGTACACAGCGCACACATGGTCAAAATCTTCAAATGACTTAAAACACAGAGGAAAATAGCAAACCTAAAATCAAAAAAACCAAACCCGTTGCCGTCAAGTGGATTCTGACTCATAGCGACCCGTATAGGACAGAGCGGAATTGCCCCCTATGCTTTCCATGGAGCATCTGGTGGATTCCAACGCCGACCTTTTGGTTAGTAGCCGTAGCTCTTAACCACTATGCTACCAGGGTTTCCAGTCCACCTAAAGCAGTCTGTTAATTAACCAAGAAGCTCTTTCTGAGGCACCAGGGCACTGTGGGGAGGCTGGATAACGCCCAGGGCAAGTCTAAACAGGGCACCCAACCAAGGTGGGCTTCCCAACCCAGAGAGTCAAGCCCCACTTTACAAAGCCCTTGGCCAGACATCCACATGCCAGAGTTGGCTTTTCTGGCTTCTCCAACCCTAAGCTAAGGTCATCTTCGCTTTTTATTTTACTAAGCAGGCTATCAAGTTCATATGCTTTGGTCCTTATTTTTATTCAGAGACATTAATGACATTCACTGTGCTGGGCGACCATCACCACTATCCATCCCCAGATGCTTTTCATCACCGCATAGGGAACCCAGTGCCCCTTTAGCAACAACTCCTCGTTTCTCCCTCCCCTCCGCCCCTGGTCACCACTGATAGCTTCTTATCTCCATGCACTTGCCTAAGGAACCCTGGTGGAGCAGTGATTAAGTGCTCAGTTCCTAACTGAAAAGTTTTCAGATGAAACCCACCAGCTGCTCCACTGGAGAAACGACCTGGTGATCTGCTCCCATAAACATTAAAGCCTAGAAAACCCTGTGGGGCAGCTCTACTCTGTCATGTGGGGTCAGAATGAGTTGGAATCGACTCGAAGGCAACTAGCAACAACACCAATGCATTTGTCTTGTTTAGACACTTAAGTGGGACCATACGACACTTGTCCTTTTGAATCTGACTTGCTTCACTCAGCGTGTTTTCAAGGTCCACCAGGCATGGCGTGTATCAGGGCTTCGTTTCCCTTTGTGGAGGAGTGATATTCCACTGTGTGGATAGACCATATTGTGCTTATCCATTCCTTTGTTGGTGGACACTTGGGTTGTTGCCATCATTTGACTATTGTGAATAATACCGCAGTGAACATTCATGTACACGTATCTGTTTGAGTCCCTGATTTCAAGGCTTTTGGGGCTACATCTAAGAGTGACCTTGCTGGGTCATATGGGACCAGAGAACCTAGTTGTTTTCTCAGAGATTCCTGAATTTCAAACAGAAAGTAGCCCCCATTTGGCTCTAGGAAGTTTTGAGAGTTTTTTTTTTGTGTGTGTAATTAAAGCTCTATAAACCAAACCAAACCCATTGCCTTCGAGTCAATTCCAATTCATAGCAACCCTATAGGACAGAGTAGAACTGCCCCACAGGGTTTGTAAGAAGCAGACTGCCACATCTTTTTCCTGCAGAGCACCAGGTGAGTTTGAACCACTGGCCTTTTGGTTAGCAGCCGAACGCTTTACCCTCTGTGCCACCAGGGCTCCTTATACTGTCTACGTTACAACATATTAGTCCTACGGAAATCAGGACAGGACAGTCTGAAAGGTGTCTAATCAGAAAGATAAGGGATTTTGCAGCTGGAAGCAATCACAGAGATTCTTGGGTCCAAGTTTCCTACCTTTGCAACTAAAAAATCAAAAAACCTTGGACTCAGGATGAGAGGCGAAGTTACACTTCCCCAAAGGCCAGTGATGCAAGACTTTAACAGAGAAAGTCTGCAGCAGAAGGAGAGACTGGAGCTGGTCCTTGGAGGCTGCGTACAATTTGGATGAGGACGACCATTTCGTGCCTCCTTGAAGGTCCACGCCAATCAGTAACAAGATGACTGATAGGATGAGAAGAGATCCAGGAAGAAAGCTGCCATGCCCCTGGGACTTCTATCAGGATGGACTTCAGATGGCGGCCTCTCATTTCAAAGTCGTTTGTGCAGCGGCAATAACTTAACACCCTTCGCTGCCTGCCTGATTTTTTTCCCAAAGAGCCGAGGGGACCCCAAGGGCAGCCAGGATTTAAACAGGCTGACGTCCTACAGTGGGCTTTCCAGCACCCAAGTTCTTCCTGCTGATCGTAAATCCAAGCGGTTACCTTGTTCTCCAGTGGATCACACAGCTCCGGGGCCCTAACAGGATCCACCTAAAATCTGCTTCTGCCTCAGTTGGAGAACGTGAGGGTAGAAATAGGGTTGGTGTTTCAGTGGGAAAGGAACAGTGCTGGGGGTTCCTTCTCATGTATGTAGAAGGACAGCATCAGTCTCTAGCGGCCCAGCCACCCTCTGCGGGGACCAGGAGCTGCACCTCCATCCCGGCCCTCCCCTGTCAGCGCTTCATTTCGTAGCATTTTTCTTTACAAAAATACACACTGGACATCACTGGATTTAAGATATTTTGTTTTCTTTTGTTTTAATAAGACCCTATATTTGCATTTATTGTATTTATCCCTACCCCTTAATGGGGGTTCCTTTAAAGCCACAGTCATCTTGGGGTTAAGTGGCTCTAAGGGATTTCTTGCCAAAGATTGAAAACAAAGACAAGGCTTTTTCACACCATGTTTGTGGGTGCTTCCTTCAAGTTGCTGCCTAAGCAATGAACCACCCCCCGTCTGCCAGCTTGTTGTACTTGGTGGCTTGCATGTTGCTGTGATGCTGGAAGCTATGCTATGCCAGCTACACCAGCAGGGTCACCCGTGGTAGACAGCTTTCAGTGGAGCGTCCATACTAAGACAGACTAGGGACTGACCCCAAAAGGGAGTCCTTGGGTGGTGCCAATGCTTCACACGCTCAGCTGCTCACCAAAAGGTTCCAGGTTCAAATTCACCCTGAGGTGCCTTGGAAGGAAGGCCTGGCAATCTACTTCTGAAAAATGAGCCATTGAAAACCCTATGCTGCACAATTCTACTCTGACCCACGTGGGGTTGCCATGACTCAGGGTGCACCAAACCAAAACCAAACAAACCCAGTGCCGTTGAGTCGATTCCGTCTCATAGCAACAACACATTAAGCCCCAAATGAAGATCCAAATGCAAGGGGTGACTATTTTGTATTGTCAAAAGAAGACAATACTCTGTTGGGAATGACACCAAGGAGCCGTACTTTGCTTTGACTTTACGGGACGTATGTGTCCCCTTGTAACATATGGTGATGCAGTAGCCTTGTCTAGCTGTTCTTCTGTGCAACGTCCCGCCTGGGAAAATAGTCTGTGAAAACCAAAACAAAACCAAACCCGGTGCCGTTGAGTCAATTCCGACTCATAGCGACCCCATAGGACAGAGTAGAGCTACGCCATAGAGTTTCCATGGAGCGCCTGGTGGATTCAAACGCCGACCCTTTGGTTAGAAGCTGTTTCCAGTCTGTGAAAAGACACACTATTTGTAGGTATGACACGGTGTCATCTTTCTTCCTAAAACCCGGGCCGACCTGGTGGTATGGACGTTGTTCTTGGGCAAGCCGGGGCCCGTGCCCACTTGTAAACCAGCAGGGAAGGAGAAGAAACTACACGTTACTCAACAGGTAGGCATCACGCACTTAGGTGTTATCATCCTGCGTTTCCAGAGTGTCTGTCTCAGAGGTTAGGTAGACGGTCCCCTCCTCCAAGGTAAATGTTGAACTGGAAGGTGACCCTTTGCTGGAAAATATACAAGGGCCGTGAGCAGGTTGCCACCAGAATGAAATCCATAGAAACCTCCACGATTGTGGCTACAGATACTGACGTGGGGAGGATTTGGGGGATGACAAAAAACTCTTTTTATGGTGTTCAAAGGGGATATGGTCACACCTGGAGATACAGTATTTGAGTTAATGTATTTGATTGTGGGTGCCATGGGCCAGAATCTACTGCATGACAACTGTGTGCGTGTCTTTAGTTAGTAGTGCGTTTCCTCTCCCTGCTTCTTTGTATTTTTGAGACACGATTTGTGAAGAAGCTCATACCTGTGAGTAGGGAGTTCCTGGGGACCAAGAAGCCCTCTGCTCATCTTTGACTCTGGATGGTTGCTTCTCGCTCATTAAATTCTCCTCTCTTGGTGCTCACACTTTGCCACTTCATAGAAGACAACCTTGTGCATAGTTAGCAATGATGATGTCTGTTCTTTTTACCATTGTTTTTTTCTTTTTGGCATGAAAGGTTTAATTACATCAGTGGTTAAACACAATTTTCTGCCCCCCAGGGAGCCCCAGTGGCAACAAAAGTTAAGCAAGGCTGCTACCCAAGAGGTTGGCAGTGCAATGGGAGAAAAGACCTGGTGATCTGCTTCTGTAGAGATTACAGCCTTGGAAACCCTATGGGGCAGTTCTACTCTGTCATATGGGGTCACTATGACTTGGAATCCACTGGACAGCATCCCACAATAATAACAACCCGCAGGGCTCCTGATTCGGGAGGTCTGGTGTACGGTGCATGAGTTTGTATCAGGTGGTACTGATGCTGCTGGTCTGGTCCAGGGACCACTATTTGTGCCACATGGAATTACATAATTAGAGTGTTGTGTTATATGCTTTCATCATACCTAAGCATATAAGGGAAACTCCGGTGGCGTAGTGATTAAGTGCTACGGCTGCTAACCAAGAGGTTGGCAGTTCGAATCCCCTAGGCTCTCTTTGGAAACTCTATTGGGCAATTCTACTCTGTCCTATAGGGTCGCTATGAGTCAGAATTGCCTCAATGGCAGTTGGTGGTTGGTTGAGCATATAAGACAACACTCTAATTGTCGACTCAACGACAATGGCTTTGGGATTGTATGCTTTGTAAGGAGAGTCCAAAGTGTACCTCAGTAACAAGGACACAAAAGCCAATGGAATGCAGGTAGAGAGCTGTTTATGCAGGGAAACTGCCTTGTTTTGTCTTGATATGACAACCAGTGTTAACTGTTGGAGTAATTGCTCCATGTTGGTGGTGCCAGCTGCCCTGGAATAAACCCTAACTCATGGCGACCCCATGCACAATGGAACAAAACGCTGCCTGGTCCTGTGCCATCCCGGTGATCAGTTTTCAGTCAGGTCATTGTGACCCACAGGGTTTTCACTGGCTGACTTTCAGAACTAGATTGCCAGGCTGTTCTTCCTAGTCCATCTTAGTATGGAAGCTCTGCTGAAACCTGCTCAGCATCATAGCAACACACAAGCTTCCATGGAGAGATGGGTGCTGGCTGCGCACGAGGTGCACTGGCCAGAGGTAAAACGCGGGTCTCCCTCATGGAAGGTGACTATTCCACTATCTCAACCAAATTTTATTTAAATCGGGTATTAATTTCTTTTATTAATTTAGGGGCTCAGGAATGCACGATTTTTTTTCTTCATTGAAATACAAGGTATTTTCGTTTTTAACCTGTGGAAATTTGCCATGCGAAGGTTTCTGCAGGCACAAATTGTGGGCAGGGTTTGGATGTTTGGTGTTAGGAGAACTGGGGAGGGGTGGCCATCTGTCATATGGAGGGAACCTCAGCATGGCGCGTGGTCGCCCCCTGGTGGTCGAGCTGAGAGCAGCTGTGGAGAAGAAGGACTTCCCCTCTAACCTTCCATACCATGTCCTCTTCCTGAGATCCCTTCCGGACTTAGCTCAGAGCTCACCTCTGCTGACAACACCCTGTCTAAGGTGATCTTCTTAAGGAGCACTGGTGGCACAACGATTAAGTGCTCAGCTGCTAACTGACTGGCTGAACCCACCAGCAGCTCCACAGAAGAAAGACCTGGTGACCTGCTTCAGTAAAGACGACAGCCTAGGAAACCCTATGGGGCAGCTCTACTCTGTCCCATGTGGTCTCTGTGAGTGGGAATCGACTCAAGGGCACCCACCACCAACAACAAGGTCACTCTCTCAGGATGGGAGACTACTGAGGACATTATAACCTCTGTGCCTCTCATCTGGGAACTGCACGTAATTCTCTCTGTAAACATCTGACTCTGAATGGAAGACACTCGAACTGGTTAGGAATCCTGACCTTTTCAATATCAAACAAAGAAATGAAAAAGTTCCCAAAAAACTGCATAGTTCTTAATAAATAAGGTTTCTTTGTATTTTTCCTGGTCATAAAAGTAAGGCATATTGAGAAAACTTTGAAAATAAAGAAAAGTAGGAGGAAAGGAAGGTGCCTTGCTGACACGGTGGTTAAAGTGCTCGACTGCTCACTGAAAGGTCAGCGGTTTGAACCCACCAGCTGCTCTGCAGGAGAAAAGATGGGGCAGTCTGCTCCTGTCAAGGTTATAGCCGTGGAAACTATAGGGGGCAGTTCGATTCTGTCCTACAGGCTCACTAGGAGTTAGAATCAATTCAAAGGCAAAGGTTTTTGGTTTATGTAAAATATATGATAGGGGGGTGGCAAAAAATACACTACAAAATAATAGTGGTTTTCCAGACTTTCTGAATCGTGGGCCATATTGCTTTTCTCTAATAATTTTTTAAAGTAACTTCCTCCTTCTGATTTTAATTTTTAGCTACTTTTATTTATTTTCTTCCTAATAGGGTATAAGCAAGAATATTGTGGTTGTGCTTGTTCTTTTCAAAATTTTATTTCTTTAATGGTCCTACATGCATATGGTACAAAATACAGCAGAAAGTAGCCCTACTTGCCCATATTCTTGTGTGATTCAGAGTTCTCCTGCCAAGAAGCAAGCTTGTTTTGGGAGTATTTTTTTTAATATAATATTTACCTTTTGGTTTTGGAACCTAAGATTATGTCACTGACATGGTTAAAAGGAAATAAAAATAAGAAAACAGAAACATTAGTGTATTCTCCAGGACTCAAAAAGTACATTGATGGATGATAATTTTTAAAAAATATATTACCAGAAAAAAGAAATATCAGATTTCCTTGGTTCATAGTTTCAAAATTTGATAAAATCTAAGTCATCTCTTTTTTAGCCTTTATTATCCACACTGTTTTACACATGTATTAGTTTTCCATCTTAGTAAGTAGAATATTTTTGCATCATTAAATTTGGGCACAAAAATAAGGCTCATAGACACTTGTATCCAGATTATATAAAGAACTCTCAAAATCCAATAAGAGAAGGGAAATAACCCAGTAGAAAAATGGGCACAACATACCAATTAAGATGGCTAAAATACATAATGCCAACATCAATAAATGTTGGTGAGCATGTGGAGCCACAGGAACTCCCGTTCATCAGTGGAGGGAATGCACAATGGCAGGTTGGAAAGCCCTCACAGTTTTCTTACAAAACCAAACGTCATCTTGGTTATCAAATGCTCTATAACAGAAATGCCACAAGTGGGTGCCTTTAATGAACACAAATTTATCTTCTCACAGTTGAGGAGTCTAGAAGTCCAAAGTCAGGGTGCTGGCAGGAGAGGAAGGTTTTCTTTCTCTGCAGGCTCTAGGGGAAGGTCCTTGTTCCCTGGTGATCTTCCTGTGGTGGGACATCTGTCTTCTCCCATCTCTGCTTGCTTCTCTATGGCTAATCTGCTCTTTTTATATGTCAAATGTGATTAGCTTAAAATACACCCTACACTGATATGGCCTCTTAACAAAGAAATCCCATTCTTAAATGAGAATATAAGCACAGCAATGCTCATCACTGTCAAGTCGATTCCAACTTATACCAACCCTAGAGGACAGAGTAGAACTGACTCACAGGGTTTCAAGGCTGTAATCTTTATGGAAGCAGATTGCCCCATCTCTCTCCTGTGGAGCAGCTGGTGGGTTCAAACCACCAACATTTTGGTGAACAGCTGAGCACTTAATCACTGTGCCACCAGGTAAAGGGGTTAGGATTTAAAACACATGTTTTAGGGGGACACAATTCAACCCACAACACCATATGATCCAACAATCGCACTCCTTGATTTACCAACATTGAAAGCCTATGTTCACACAAAAACCTGCACACAGGGTTTATGGGAGGGTTTCTTATCTGTAGTTCTCATCAGTGTGGTGGCTGAATGCATCTCTCTGTCTCCTTCCTGAGCCATCAGCAACCACAGTGCACCCCCTGCTTCCTTCTGTGGGGTGACCTTGTCTCCTGGAATGGACCCTGGGCACACAGAAGGCACTCATGCCCCTGCCATGTAAAACGCTGGATTCTTAGGCTGCCTCCAAACAGCCAGTTCTGTTCGCTCTACAATCAGAGCTCCAAGGACATTGGCATTCTACCAATAGGACATATACCAAGCCCTCCAGAGTGCCCACTGAGACCCCTTTCCCTGGGTGGGGGCAGTCACCCCCACCCACCAACAGCTCCCGCTAAGGATCAAGATCTAATTTCTAACTCTTAGGCTCTCTAACCAAGAAAATCAACCTTATTTAAAGGCTGAAGGTGGGTGATAAGCTAAGGGCTGCAAAACTGGTCCTGACCACTTCCTTCGCAAATCCTGCAGAAACCTTACTTTTGTTTTTGGGCCTCAACCAAAATGAATACTAAAAACATTTTGTTTAGCATTCTGTGATTTTTAGCAAAGACAGATTAGTGAAGGGTAAACACAGTATTGAAGAGAAATGTGGATCTCTCCTAATCAAGAAAAGCCTTACAGAGGATGGAAAATCTTACCTGTGCTCAGATACCTTTCTGCTATATGCATGACTGTGTATGAACGTGTCCATTGCTGCTTAAAGCACTAATGGAATGTGATTATTGAAACAGTGAGGAGCTACCGTAAGGGATCATGAAGACTAAAAAGATCCTGCGGGAATACACCATCCAATCCAAATAACTGCACCACAAAGATCAAACGAGTAGCTGTGGAGTCAGTTCTGCCCCATGGCGCCCCCGTGTGTGTCAGAGTAGAACTGTGCTCCACAGAGTTTTCACTGGCTGATTTTTCAGGAGCAGATTGCCAGATCTTTCTTCTGGGGTGCCCCTGGGTCAACTCAAATCTCCAAGCTTTCGGTTAGCAGCCGAGTGCCTTAACCGTTTAACCGACCCAGGGCCTGCAGAAAATTCCTGTTCCCGTGAAGATTCCCCAAGTACTGAAGGTAAAATATGTTCTGAGAAGGATTTTCACTTCAATGTCTGCACCACTGATCAGTTTAATGTCTATTTCTCTTCAATTCTGGTACTGGGGAATATTCTGCCTATTGCCCCATTTCCTTACTGTGCTGTTGATTTCCTGGGCACAAAGCCCACACAGAATTGATTCCTAAGTTCTTCGGCTGAGAGTTTCCCAGCTCCTGTTTCAGGGTTCATGACTAAGGGCAAGCATCTCTCTGGGGAGGAATGCCCTCCAAACCCAGCGGTCGGGTCAGAGCCTCACCATGCCTCAGCTCGCAGCTCAGGAAGATCCATTTCCGGAAGCAAAGTTATGTGACTGGATGGAGGAGTCTGGCTCCCTGCCCAGGTTCTGGACCACCAAGTGTTGCCCTAATTCCTTTGATTCAGAGTGTCTGAGGGGAATTACTCCTCATTTGCAACAAGCCCCCCAGGAAACTGCTAACCTCCCAGGCTCTGATCCTCCCCTGTAAGCCCAGGAACTGCTGGCACTCGCCATCTGCTCTAAGGCACACACTTCCCGACTCCAACTCATGGCGACCTCTTATGTTACAGAGTAGAACTGTTCCATGGGGACTTCTTGGCTGCAATCTGTGACATCGGGCCTCTAGGATTAGAAATCGACTTGGTGGCAGCTAACAACAACAATCTTTATGGAAGCAGGTCACCAAGTCTATCTTGCACGGCAGTGCTGGGTTAGTTCGAACTACTGATCTTAAGATAACCAGCCAATTGCCAAGTGTTTACGCCAGGAAGGGGCCTTACCTAGAAGAGGAATTTCACATCCTCCCCATGCTCCCCTGGGAGTGGACAGGGCTAGATGTGCAAAGCCACTCAGGACTCCCCTTCATTTACAGAAATGCTTACTTCTACCACCAGGAACCTTCATCTGGCTTCGTCGCAGGGTGTGACCCTGGCTGGGCTGCTGACAACATCAGTGATAATTTTATAGCCTGGAACACTCTGATTTCTGTTTGCAGACCTAATGAGTGTTTTATACCTAATTCCCCCAAGGACATTTGTTCAGGGAACATATGTATAATTCACAGTTTTCATCTTTTAAAAGTCACTCTCTCACTGCCTTTATTTATTTTTTTGTCCAAGTAATAACGTTATAACATATCACCTATGATACAGATTGAAAAACTCGGCCTTTCTGACTCACAGTGACTGAATAGGACAGAATAGAACTGTCCCGTAGGGTGTCCAGGGCTGTGGTCTTTACAGAAGCAGACTGCCACATCTTTCTCCTACAGCGCGGCTGGGGGGCTCAACCTTGTGGTTAGCAGCCAGGTGCTTAACCACTGTACCACCAGGGCTCCTTGTGACACAGATAGAGCAGGGAAAAGAAACAGCTTCTTGCCCCTTGTCTCCCCAACCCCAGTGACCCCCCCCCCACCCCCACCGTGGGCAGCTCCTTTTAGGATTTCTTTTTCTAGTTCTTCTGGGGCTTCCCTTTATATCTTTGAATCAACCAGGTAATACCGAGATTCTCAGCCTAAGGCAACATTCATTGATTTGGGAAGAAGGAAATTACCCTCTCCAACTCCACCTTCCGTTCCATATTTGCTACTTAACATTTTATTTGTTTCATAACTGTGAAAATGCGCAAATGAAAACCCTACGGATCACAACGGTCCAGCCGTACAGGATCATGGTTTAGTTTTGTTGTGCCCCCAGGAGCTGAGGGCTGACTCGACAGCAGCTAACAACAGGAACGTACTCCACATGTCCTTTCCCGTCCCCATTATCTCATCTTTGTCCCCTCCTTTCACCTCTCATTTTGTATCAGACCTTTTTTTCCCAAGCCTTATCTCTACCTCACCAAAAAAAAAAAAAAAAACCAGTAACATCAGTTCCGACTCAGTAGATCTGTCCCATACAGTTTCTAAGGAGCAGCTGGTGGATTTGAACTGCCGACCTTTTGGATAGCAGCCAAACTCTTAACCACTGCACAACCAGGGCCCCAAGGCTGCCCTGCCGAGTTTGTCGATATTTACATTCTGTCTTGCAGCTATCACCAAAATGTTCCTGCTTTGTCCTTGGATTGGCTCTGAAATTAGAAAATCAATATGTAGTTTATATTATTAGGACTATGTAAACAATGTTTAATGCCTGGCCAACGGCGAGTGGGGTTGAAATTTCCCTTTGTGTTCAAAGTCATGATTGCTGGGCCATGCAAAGAAAAATCTTTCCCAAATCAAAGTTAAAAGCAGTCTTTGTCTCTCTCTCTCGCACTTTAAATTTTACTTACATTCATGCCACATTTTAGCCTGTGTGATGGTTAACACTGTGTGTCAGCCTGGCTAGGCTGTGATTCTCAGTGGTTTGGCAGACAGGGGACTGGCTGCTCTTCCATAATGGAATAGAATGTAATCACTTTCCATGATGTGAACTGATGTGAGCAGCAATCAGTTAAAAGAGGAGTTTCCTTGGGGATGTGGCCTGCCTCCAGTATGTAAATGGTGAAGCTCTTTCTCCCTCTACCCACCTGTGTATCCCCTTTCTCTTTCTTCTCCACCCTGAACTCTCCTCCTTGCCTGACCTCAGGTTCCTGGACATAAGCCTGTAGATGTCTCTGGCCTGCCACCTGACATGCAGATTTTAGGTCATCAGCAGTCACAAGCCCGTGAGCAGAGCTGATCCTTAGCGTGCCCGCTGGCTTCCAAGCGGTGAAGAATGACAACAAGTTTCTCACGCACAGCTAGGCCAACACCAAATTAATTTCAAACTCTGACTTGAATGATTGGAAAATGTCGTACAAACTACCGGTCTCTGCTGTCCTGGTCAACATCCTGTCTGCAGCCATTAGGAATAAAAGCCACATGTTGTTGTTGTTGTTTTTACGTGCCATTGAGTCAGTTCTGGCTCGTAGCGACCCTACTTACAACAGAATGAAACACTGCCCGGTCCTGAGCTGTCCTTACAATTGTTATTTTGCTTGAGCCCATTGTTGCAGCCACTGTGTCAATCCACCTCTTTAAGGCTCTTCCTCTTTTCCATTAACCTTGTACTTTACCAAGTATGATTTCCTTCTCCAGGGACTGATCCCTCCTGAAAACATGTCCAAAGTATGTAAGACGCAGTCTTGCCGTCCTTGCTTCTAACGGAGCATTCTGGTTATACTTCTTTCAAAACAGATTTGTTCATTCTTTCGGCAGTCCATGGTATATTCAATATTCTTTGCCACCACCAAAATTTGAAGGCGTCAATTCTTCTTCATTCTTCCTCATTCACTGTCCAGCTTTCACGTGCATATGATGCGATTGAAAATACCATGGCTTGGGTCAGGAGCACCTTAGTCTTCAAGGTGACATCTTTGCTTCTCAGCACTTTAAAGAAGTCTTTTGTAGCAGATCTGCTCAATGCAATGCATCTTTTGATTTCTTGACTGCTGCTTCCATGGGCGTTGATTGTGGATCCAAGTAAAACGAAATGCTTGACAACTTCAATCTTTCCTCCATTTACCATGATGTTGCTCATTAGTTCAGTTGTGAGGATTTTTGTTTTCTTTATGTTGAGGTGTAATCCATACGGAAGGCCGTGGTCCTTTGATCTTTGTTCGTAAGTGCTTCAAGTCCTCTTCACTTTCAACAAGCAAGGTTCTATCACCTGCATAACAAAGGTTCTTAATGCATCTTCCTCCAATCCTGATGCCCCGTTCTTCTTCATATAATCCAGGTTCTTAGATTATTTGCTCAGCATACAGATTGAATAGTTATGGTGAAAGAATACAACCCTGACGAACAACTTTCCTAACTTTAACCCACTCAGTATCCCCCTGTTCTGTCTGAACAACTGCCTCTTGATCTATGTACAGGTTCCTCAGGAGCACAATTAAGTGTTCTGGAATTTCGATTCTTTGCAATGTCATCCATAATTGGTTATGATCCACACAGTCGAATGTCTTTGCATAGTCAGTAAAACACAGGTAAACATCCTTCTGGTATTCTTTGTTTTCAGCCAGGATCCATCTGACATCAGCAATGATATCCCTGGTTCCATGTCCTCTTCTGAATCTGGCCTGAGTTTCTGGCAGTGCTCTGTTGGTATACTCCTACAGCTGCTTTTGAAGGATCTTCAGCAAAATTTTGCTTGCGTGAGATATTAATGATATTGTTCTATGATTTTCGTATTCTGCTGTATCACCTTTCTTGGGAATAGGCAGAAATATTGATCTCTTCCACTTGGTCAGGAAGCTACTTCCATATTTCTTGGCATAGATGAGGAGCACTTCCAGTGCTAGAACCATTTGTTCAAACATCTCAATTGATATTTCCTCAATTCCTGGAGCCTTGTTTTTCATCAATGTCTTCAGTGCAGCTTGGGCTTCTTCCTTCAGGACCATCGGTTCCTGATCATATGCTACCTCTTGACATTGTTGACCATCAACTAATTCATTTGGGTGTAATGACTCTGTATATTCCTTCTATCTTCTTTTGATGCTTCCTGTGTCATTTAATATTTTCCCCAAAGAATCCTTCACTATTGCAACTTGAAGCTTGAATTTTTTTTTCAGTTCTTTCAGCTTGAGAAACGTTCTTCCCTTTTGGTTTTCTATGTCCAGCTCTTTGCACATGTCATTGTAATACTTTACTTTGTTTTCTCAAGCCAGCCTTTGAAATCTTCTGTTTAGTTCTTTTACTTCATCATTTCTTCCTTTTGTTTTAGCTGCTCGATGTTCGAAAGCATGTCTCAGAGTCTCTTCTGACATCCATCTTGGTGTTTCCTTTCTTTCCTGTCTTTTCAGTGACCTCTTTCTTTCCTCAGGTATGAGATCCTTGATGTCATCCCACGACTTGTCTGGTTTTCAGTTGTTAGTGTTCAACGTGTCAAATCTATTCTTGAAATGGTCTCTATATTCAGGTGGGATATACTCTATGTCGTATTTGGCTCTCGTGGACTTGCTCTGATTTTCTTCAGTTTCAGCTTGAAGTTGCATACGAGCAATTGATGGTCTGTTCCACAGTCAGCCCCTGGCCTTTTTCTGACTGATGATATTGAGCTTTTCCATCATCTCTTTTCACAGATGTAGTCGATTTGATTCTTTTTGTTCTGCTTGGTGAGGTCCATGTGCATAGTTGCCGTTTATGTTGGTGAAAAAAGGTATTTGCAATGAAGAAGTCATTGGTCTTGCAAAATTCTAACATTCGATCTCCAGCATTGTTTCTATCACCAAGGCCATATTTTCCAGCTACCAATCCTTCTTCGTTTCCAACTTTCACATCCCAATCACCATAATTATCAATGCATCCTGATTGCATGTTAGATCAATCTTCAAACTGCAGAAGCTGATAAAAACTTCAATTTCTTCATCTTTGGCCTTAGTGGTTGGTGCATAAATTTGAATAAGATTTGCATTAACTGGTCTTCCTTGTAGGTGTATGGATATTGTCCCATCACTGACGGTGTTGTACCTCAGGATTGATCTTGAAACGTTCTATTGATGATGAATGCAACACCATTCCTCTTCTTGTTGTCATTCCCGGCATAGTAGATTATATGACCATCTGATTCAAAATGGCCAACACCAGTGCATTTCAACTCACTAATACCTAGGATATCGATGTTTATGCATTTCATTTCATTTTTGACAATTCCCAATTTTCGTAGATTCATACTTCATACTTTCCGGGTTCTGATTATTCATGGATCTTTGCAGCTATTTATTCTCATTTTGAGTCATGCCACATCAGCAAGCGAAGGTCCCAAAAGCTTTACTCCATCCATGTCATTAAGATTGGCTCTACTTTAAGGAGGCAGCACTTCCCCAGTTGTCTTTTGAGTGCCTTCAAACCTGGGGGGCTCATCTTCCATCATTATATCAGACAATGTGCTGCTGCTATTCATAAGGTTTTCACTGTCCAATTCTTTTCAGAAGTAGACTGCCAGGTGCTTCGTCCTAGTCTGTCTTAGTCTGGAAGCTCAGCTGAAACCTGTCCTCCATGGGTGACCCTGCTGGTATCTGAATACCTATGGCATAGCTTCTCAGCATCCCAGCAACACGGAAGCACCCACAGTACAAGAAACTGACAGACACATGAGGGATAAGCAGCATAGGGACAGATAAATCAAACAGAGCCCCAGTGTACAAAAAAAGGAGGTAGCTGGCTAAGCACCTCACTGGCAGGGATGTTTTGGGAGGTATACAGTGTGGACTTCTCTGAAGAGAAGACCTAGGATTTATTCTGATTCCCAAATCACAATTCAGCTTTAATACCCTCAAACCAGATATTGTGGTCAAGTCGATTGCAACTCATGGCAACCCCACGTGTGTCAGAGGGGAACTGTGCTCCATAGAGTTTTCTTTTCTTTTCTTTTTTTTTTCTGATGTGTATTTGGGAAAGGTTTACACAGGATGTTAGATTCCCATTCGACAATTTCAGCACAAATTGGTGACATGGGTTACATTCTTTACAATGTGTGAACATTCTCATTATTTTCATTCTAGTTGTTCTGTTTTCTTAGGGTATTCAATAGTTGAATGTTCAGAAGCGTATCACCAGGTGTATCTTCTGAGGTGCCTCTGGGTGGACTTAAACTTCCAACCTTTTGGTTAACAGCTGAGAGTGTTAACTGTTTGTACCCTCAGGGGCCCTTTTATATGTGCCAAAACCCTTCTTATAAGTTAAGGAACTACCTAGGTGCTTTGGAACAAAAGGTCAGAAAGTGCCATTGGTGAGACAATGCATCTCAAGCTTTCATTAGCATCACTGGCAGGCTCAGGAAGCTGAATCTTTGGCAACTTGTTTCTGAAGCAAGTCATCTAGAACCACCTTCAAGAAACTGTGAGAAACACCAGCTTAGAAAAATGGCAAGGCGGTGAGATGTGCAGGTCAGAGACTGTGCTTCTTTGAATGACCAAGGGCCAGAACGATCCATCATGGGTGGCCTGGCAAAGAATTAACAGGAACCTCCATGTGGTACAAGTTTGGTAAAGGCCCTGCCTGTGCTTTCCACGTTCAGAGCTGGCTCTGTCCATTGTTGTTATTACTGTTGTCAGCTAATACTGAGTTGGCTGCCGACTCATAGCAACTCCATGCACAACAGAACAAAATGCTGCCAAGTCCTGCACCATCCCCATGGCCGGCTGTGGATTAAACCATTGTGATGCATAGCGACTTCACTGGCTGACTGTCTATTCCTTAGGAGCTCAGATATGTAACCATTTATCACATCGTACTCAATATATTCTACCCTCAAAAGAGCGTACGAGTTTACATATTAGTTTACATACAAATAAACTAATAATCTTTAGATTTGTTATTGTTCGTTGAATAAATTTATAATGGAAACTGACTTGCTGGGCAGAGACATCCAAACTGAGGCCTGGGGAAGATTTGTGGTTTGTCTTGCTATTTTCACTATTTCTTGACCCAGAGTGGCTACCTAACCGCTACCTACCTAATCTTCTATCTAACTGAGAAAGAAGGAAATAGCAACAAAAAAGAAGAGTTACTACAACAGGTCCAACAGCTAGACTTTAACTCACCATCGGCCAAGCTAGAATCGATAGGTATGCATGTATTAAAAATGAATATTGATCATATTGAGTCCTCTTTTCTGAAAGTGAACCAAGGTACTAGCCTGGAGGAGGAAGATGACTCCCAGTAGAAACTCTGCACCTGCACAAATTTGATTTGAATGAGAACTTGCTCAACATTGACTAGATAATTAATGACGGCGAACACATGTTAGCACCTGTCTATATACACACGCTAGTGACAAAATTGCATATATTAAAAAAGGAAAATAAAACAACTGATCCCATAGACAATCTTGTGATCTCTTTGTAAAGATCACACTTTCTAGCACCAGTTAGAGAAAATTTCATTCAAAAGGAAAGAATACCCAAAACCTAAGAGATTCCAGTAACTACCCCAATCCTTAAATTCACATTACATGTTTGAGAGTCACCGTATTAGTTTGCTATTGCTGCTGTAACAAATTACCACAAACTTAGTGGCTTAAAACAAGGCAAATTTTCAAGGGTCATCACGTTGTAGCAGGTATCACGATTTCATTTCTCTTTATGGATAAGTAATATACCATTGTATGGTTTAGACCATATTT
Organism: Loxodonta africana; assembly: GCF_030014295.1. Taxonomy (NCBI): domain Eukaryota; kingdom Metazoa; phylum Chordata; class Mammalia; order Proboscidea; family Elephantidae; genus Loxodonta; species Loxodonta africana. The sequence goes on from NC_087350.1 coordinate 113,080,197, forward strand.
TGTTTATCCATTCATTTGTTGGTAGACACGTGGGTTCTTTCTACCATTTGACTATTGTGAATAACACTGCAATGAACATTCATGTACAAGTATCTGTTTAAGTCCCTGATTTCAAGTCTTCTGGGTCTATACCCAGGAGTGGAATTTCTGGGTCATATGGTGTCCAGCAAACCTGGTTGCTTTCTCAGAGATTCTGAATTTCAAGACAAAAGTAGTCACCATTTGGCTCTGGAAAGCTTTGAGCATTTTTTGTTTTTGTTTTTAATCAAGGCTCTATATTTGTATCTTATTATATTTATAACTGCTTCATCTTGAGGGTTGTACTGGTTCAGTGGTAGAATTCTCGCCTTCCATGTAGAGACCTCGGTTTGATTTTCAACCAGTCCACCTCCTATGCCCTCACCACTCATCTGCCACTGGAGGCTTGCATGCTGCTATGATGCTGAACAGGTTTTAGCAGAGATTCCAGACTAAGCCAGGCTAGGAAGAAAGGCCTGGCAAACTACTTCTGAAAATGCGCCAAAGAAAACTCCATGGATCACACAATCCAATCTGCAACTGTTCATGGGGATGGCACAGGATCAGGCAGCATTTCGTCCTAGTGGGCATGGGGTCACCATGAGTCAGGGGCTGACTCAACAGCAGCTAACAGCAAACAAGAACAACCCCACGTTGGAGGTTACTTCACAATGCACAGTCACTTGGGTATAGAATTAAAAACAAACAAAAAACCCATACCTGTTGCCATGGACTCCATTCCGACTCATGGCAACTCCATGTGTTACAGAGTAGAACTGTGCTCCATACGGTTGCTTGGTTATAATCTTTAGGGAAGTAGATTGCCAGACCTTTCTTTTGAGATGCTAATCAGTGGATTCAAACTGACAACCTTTAGGTTAGTAGCCGATGCAGACCATTTGTGCCACCCAAAGACTTGGGGACAGTGAAATGGTGAAGGAGTTCTCCTTGTCCAAAGGCACTGAGAGTCTAAAAGTTCACCATCTTCTTCAGAAGTGAAGCCAGGGCCTATGACACCCATACCCCATTGCCCCTGAGTCAACTCTGACTCACAGTGACCCTACAGAACAGAGTAGAACTGTCCCATAGGGTTTCCAAGAAGCAGACTGCCACATCTTTCTCCCACGGAGACGCTGGTGGATTTTAACCTCTGTCCTTCTGGTTGGCACCTGAGCACTTAACTAGTGCACCACCAGGGCTCCTTATAGTCTCTATGCTTGTTTTACAGAAATCAGGAGAGGACAGTCTGAATGGAGTATAATCACAAAGATATGGGATTTTAAATCTGGAAGCAACTTTAGAGATTCTCATGTCCAGATTTCCTACACTTGTAATTAAAAAAAAAAAAAAGCTTATCTCAGGATGAGAGGTGAAATTAGTCTTCCCCAAGGACCAGTGATGCAGGACTTTGACAGAGAAAGCCTGCTGCCAAAGGAGAGACTGGAGCTGGTCCTTGGAGACTGCCTACAACTAGGATGAGGACAATTTTGTGCCTGAACCGACCCTTTAAAATGTTATCGAATTCAGAGGTGTTGACAGCACATGAAGAAGCAGGTCCCACTGTCTTGGCACCCAGACCCCCACCTCTTTTCAGGTCCATGTGGGTACATGTGCTCTGCCCCCTGGTGGGACCCCGTGGTATTAAAGCATGAGGGGTATAGAGGGCTGATCCTGGGTCAGAGGACCTTCTCTGAGGGACACGGGGTCCGCCCCCCAAGGGAGAATGATCAACTTTCAGAAGACAAGGGAGGTGTCCAGCTTTGGTGCTGTTTCAGGGAGGGATATGGGAAAGGGATCCCCTCCCTGGGAAGGAGTCTTCCTCTTAGAATCATGGGGAGGGTTGAAGCACAGAGAGGGGGAGACCTGCCTCACTGGAGGTGGAGATGAGAGTAGAATCCAGGAGAACTTCCTGGAGGAGGGGCACTTTGCTCCCAGCTTTGAGAGCAGGCTAGGCCTGGATGGGAGTGGGGAGAGGGCCTCCCACAGGAGCACAGACCTACTTCCTGGACCCTCCCTACCTGGCACCCAACCCAGGCTCTCAGCACCACGCCCTCCCTGTGACCCAGGAATAGAGGTGATCCTGAGATTCAGGTGTTCCAGTTGACCTGCAACAATGACGGTGTCACTCCAGGAGCACTTTGGGACCTAGTTCTAGTTCAGCGAGGGGCTCGGGGGACTGAGAAGTAAGGCTTGGGCAGGAGGTGGGGAAGAAGAGGGGTGTGGCTTCTGATGCTGCTTCAGAGAGCAGACCCAGGCCGAAGGGATACTCAGTGTCTCCTGTGTCCCCAGGCTCTCCATGTCCATCTGGCCCAATGTCTTGTTGCCGCACTGGGCAGAGTGATCCTGGGACACCAGACCCCACGTGGGTGGGGACACTGAGATGGAAGAGGTGATGGTGGGACACCATGGGATCCAACACGAGGACAGTATTTTGTGCCTGTGAGAAGGGGAGGCGGGCCACTTATACGGGCAGTCCCAGGCCACACAGGCGCCATTCACACTGGGCCTTGCACAGCGGCCTGGCCACTCTTGGCAGTGTCCACTGGCATCCCTCATGCTAAGAAGGCTACGTGCCGTGCTCTCCGTGAGCTGACACCCACTTCCACCCCAGGGTGGGGTCCTGGCCCCAGCCCTCCCTTAGCTAGCACTGAAGCAGTTCCCATATCCAAACCCTCAATACACAACTGGGAAACTGAATCCAAGAGAAAGGCAGGGACGGCTCAGAACAAACAAGTGGGCAGAGTCCAGAAGATGAGGAAGATTCTGGCCTCCTAGGCCAGGGCTCAGCCCCTATCATGGGGTTTGCTTTGAGAACAAGAGCTGCCAAGATGTGGGGAAACCCAGGTACTCCCTCCCATTGTGAGGCCGATAACCTCTCACAACCACCACACACACACACAGGTACACGCACACACAGGCGCACACATTGACTTCACAGATGGGGTCATGAGGGTGGGGTCAGAAGAGAAGAGGACACCAAGGAAGCAAACCACTGGAAAGAAGAGAGAGGGTAGAGGCAGCTCTGTCTAGTGGCCCTCAATCTCCTAGCTACAACTGCACAGCCCACAACACAGGACAGGGAGACACTGGGTGAAGGGAGAGGAACCCTAAGGTTCCCAGGGGTCTACCAGGGCCAGCATCCCCACAGAAACACAGATTGGATAAGGCCTGGTCCTACAGTCACTGCTCTGGTTCCCTGGAGCTAGGACAAGGCCACTTCAGAGTAGAGGGGGCTGCAGGACGGAAAGCCTCAGTTTCCTCCTCTGTACATTGTGGTGCTTAGAGTGGGTGAGCCCCAGGATTCCAAGGCTCACAGAAGTGTCTGCTGGCCTCGGTTCTCTGTGGATGACCCACTGCTCTCTGAGGTCCTAGGAAAAGTGCTTCCTACTTTCCTGAGCTGATTATTCCCCCAACAAGAGCACTGGGGTGCAGGGACTAGGAACTTGGAGTCCAGCAGGGCAGGGCAGAGCCATGGACCATGAGACCAGGTCCAGACCTTGGTGGAACCCGGGGGTCCTCCTAAGAAATTAGGGCCTTTGCCCTGAATGTGGGCAGGGTACCTCCTGAGTATTTTGGATACCCCCGGGCCTGTTGAGGCAAAGCGGGGACTAGGGAGTCTCCGTTTTTCACCATATCACCAGTTTAACTGCAGGTCCTGGTCCTTTGCTCCCTAGGATCCAGGAGATCTGCTGCCTCCAGGACACCTGATCACAGGTATGGGATAGGAGCTTTCTTGACTGGGGCTGCAGGGCTAGTGCACAATGGAGCAGAGAGGGACAAGAGCATGGAGACAGATACATGGGAGAGAAAAGAGCAAATTCATTAGAGAAAATAAAGCAGGGTACAGCCAGTGAGAGAGGGATGGGGCCACTGGATGGGGGTCCAGAGGCCTCACTGAGGTGACATTAATATGTGACCAGAATGACAGGAGGGGCCAGACCTGCATGGGTCAGGGAACAATGTGCCAGGGAGAAGGTACCGCTGGTGCAGAGACTGGGAGGCAGAGTGAGTTTAGCCAGAGAGGGGGTTGGAATGATGCCAGTGTGGCTACAGTGAGCTGTGGAGAAGAGGAGGGAGGGAGGAGGAGGGCAGGTCTAGGTCCTAGGTGAGTTGGAGGAGCTATCTCCTCCTCTGTGACATCACACCAAAACTTTGCAGCTTGCGAAAACAAACTGATGATCTCCCTGTCTCTGTGGACAGTAATGCTGCATGGATAAGCTGATGACTCTGCCCAAGTTCTCTCAGGAGGCAATGTGGTCTCAGCTGAGGCTTGACTGGGGAGGATCCACTCCCTACTCACTCTGTTGTGGGCAGGAGTCTTTCTTGTCAGTTGCTGGACTGGGTCCTCAACTCCTCTCTGTTGATCAGGCCACGTTAGGTCATTGTCGCATGGGCATTATAGGGCAGGCCAAACATACCAGCTGCTTTCCAGGGGGAAAGAGTGGGAAATGACAGTGAGAAAGAGAAAAAGAGAGAGAGAGAGATGACAGAGAGAACATAAGAGAGAGCCAGGAGGCATCGCCCCTAATAGGGTCACTATGAGTTGAAATTCACTCTAAAGCACCTTATAACCACAATAAGATTCCTGGGAAGCAAGTCCCTAAGTCCAGCCCACACTAGTGAAGGAGGTCCCACAGGATGTTGAGACCCGAAGGAGAGATTTTGGGGGGCCGTTGTGTAGGCTACCCACCTCCTAGTCCGAGATGAGGCACTTGGTCTGATTCTAAATAATGGAAGTTATTGGAGGCTTTTGTGCAGAGGGTAGGAATATCTGATTTTTAATTCTGAGCCCTGCTGGGACAGAGAGAGAAACCAGGCCCAGAGGGGAAGTAAATTTCCTAAGCTCACAGCAAGAGAATCCACCCTGTTTGGGGGTGTGCTCCATGCTACTTCCCACCCCTGCTTGTAATTCAGCCATCTCTGAGTTTGTGTATTAGCTACAGGTGACACCAGCCCAAGGGTTTACTGGTGTTTTCTCACGTACACCTGCTGACTTCCCTAGGAAGAAGATGCTAGAATGATCCCCACTGTGTGCTAAGGAGACTGAGGAGGCACTGAGAAGCACAAAGACTGTGTCCACACTCACAAACTTATTATGAGGGATGATCTGTATCTGAATCCAGCTCTGCTCAAAGCTGGGGCCCTGGCTGCACCCAGGCCTACCCCAGGTTCTGTGGGAGGAGCTGCTGGTGGCGTATCTGTGCACAGTTCTAGAGATGGCATGGGGAGAGGTGAGAATTCAGTATCTCAAATGCAATTTTGGGGAGGACTTATCTTAGATCAGGTACAGGTCAGGGGACCCAGGATATGACCTCACTTCCTTGGTGATGGAGTACATAGAACTTGGAATGCTGGTAACCAGGCACCCATATACTAGAGACAGCCTCTTACTTGCTCACTTGAGTGGAGACACTCGACCTAGAAAGATGTTTTCTTGTTGTTGCTCATCATCTTCCCCTGTGTCCAACCTTGAGAAACCCAGGAGTTCGACCCTTTCACGAAGGCTGAGACGTGGTCTCATCCCCCATCCCCGAAGGCTCTGGCCATTTACCAGAAAGAAACTGAAGGTAACACAGGGTGGCCCAAATGCCAGTCCAGGCCAGGCCACCACTGTGATCCCACCTGGGCCACCCCACATCCCTCCTGACTGATTGGCAACAGGGTGGTGGGTGGGCCGAGTCTATCACGTTTGGGTGTGTTGCAGACTGGCGGCTGGGGTGGCACAGTTGGATACCTGCTTCACATCCTTGTCCAACCAGCTTCATCATATAGGACGCTGGGATCTGTATCTCTACCCAGGAATCATAGTTCTGACCAGGGCTTTAGGGAGGGATGGTCAGGGGGATCACGCCCTGAGTCAGCACACTTACCTGGGCCTTCTAGGAGCTCGAGTTCACCCTGTATGTGGCAGTCACCCCACAGTCCTAGCTGCAGGCATTGACTGCCCATTGGTGACCTTGTGCTAGACCAACTGTTCCTAGATCCTGGTGCAATACTCAGAGGTCCATGTCTTCACCCTTGCTCCTGAGTCCCCTACTCCCCTTGCAATCTCTCCTCCTTCCTGGAATGTGGGAGGCAGAGAGGGGCTGCAGAGCACAGGGCGGCCCTGGCCAGTGGATGTGGCTGGGGCTGCATGGTGTAGCCTCTGGCTGAACCTTCCTGTATGCAGTATAGGCAGGAAAGTAGGAGCTCCTCGAAGGTCTAGGGGACACAAGGGCCTGAAGGGACAGAGGTGAATGGTAGAGGCTTGGGGCAGCCCTTAATGCCCCCTGTACCACTGTTGGGCACTCTCTCTGCAGAAGCCCCCACAGGAGATCCGCGAGGAGAAGGAGGATGGCATTATCTACTCCATCTATCCCAAGAAAGGGGCCAAGAAGGGCTGGCGCAAGCTCTGGGTGAGTGTGTGTGGGCAGGGTCCCAAGCCAGGACCCTGAGATGACCAGATGGGACACATGTGCCAGACACCACCTGGAGATCCCTAGATCCCTCCCAGGGATGTCGCTCTCAAGGGCCACAGTTCCCTCCCAAAGAAATCCGCCAAAACCATTCCCTTATCCCCCAACTGCCCTCCCCACCCCGGCCAGGTACAGAGTCACTGTATATTTGTAGGAATATCAGAAAAGAGTCTTTTGTACTGTTTTTGCTGCACATCAGCTCAGACATCTTTTTCCATGTTGTTCCTGTTTCAGTGTTGAACTCTACCGTCCCAGGGCAGTAGTCAGCTGGGCTCTCCTTCCACACCTGCTCCCAGCCTCTCACATCCTCATGCTTAGCACGCTTCTTTTACCCAAAAGCACAGGGCTCAGGCTATGATGCACATATTTCTGCACCTGCAATCTCAGGGAACACATCACCATGACCACTCCAAGTCAGGAGCTCTGTCCTGACTCAGCTGCAGAAAATTCCAGAAGGGAGGCTGGTTCCCACAGTGACTGACCATCTCACTGCTGCTGGCCCTGGGCTGATTCCTTCTGATGCCCTTTCAGCAGGGCTGCAGGAACCTCACGTGTGTCCTGACACACTGACCCACAGCAGGGCTGCAGGAACCTCACGTGTGTCCTCACACACTGACCACCCAGGACAAACTCCCAGGAGCAGCACGCTGGGGCAAAGGATGTGCACATTCCAAGTTAGGATCCCTAGAGGCAGACTCCTTCCCAAGACAGCTGTCGCAGTCACGTGGCCCAGCAGTCTGTGACACTGGCTCAGTCCCTGCATCCAGGCTGTTCTGGCTATTATGGTTCTTTTCCATTTTTCCCAATCTGCTGTCACATTGGCCACTAGAGCTGCAGGGTCATTTTGAGGTGGTCTTGGCCCTGAGAAGCACCTCTGAGTCCTTTACCGGTCATTCATATATGCCCTTCATGATTGGTCTGTTGAGATCCTTGATCCTATGGGGGTCTTTCTCCCACCCAGGAATCTTCTGGCATTCACCTTTTGCTGAATCTGCGACCACTACACCTTTAGCTTTTCAAAACCCCCTTTAAATGCACAGAAAAGAAATTCTATGTCTTGCTTTGCATTCAGAGGGGGTCTCATGGGTGTGTCTGCTCTGTGCGCTGTCTCAAGCTGGGGAGGTAGCGAGCTTGCACCACACTTTCCAGTCTGAGTCAGGAGCAGAGCAGGCCTCACGTGGCACACAGGGAATATCACGGGGCCCTAGCGTCTGACAGTTCTGGGCTCTGATCCCTTGACTATGACAGACACTGGACAACAATCAGCTGGGTGTTCTCACCTCCACAATAGAGTGTTCTGTGAGGAGTCACAAGGATAATGGCCTTAATACCAAACCAAGACAAATTTGTTGCTGTGGAGTCCATTCTGACTCGTAGTGACCCGATAGGACAGAGGAGAAATGCCCTATAGGGTTTCCAAGGAGTGGCTTGTGGATTCGAGGTGCAGACATTTTGGTTAGTAGCTAAGCTCCTCAGAGCCACAGCGCCAGCAGAGCTCCACTCAATACAGGGAACTAATATAATTAACAAAATGGCTTGAGGCTCCTAATATGTTTAATCATCTCCACCTCCTGTTTTCTGTTGGGAGCGTCTTGTCCCACCTCCTGCCACAGGTCACAGAGGTCCCGGACCCCGAGCCTCCCTATGGTTCACGTGGTGCCTCTGACCGTATGTCCCTTTACTCTCTCACCCCAGTGTGTACGTGGGTTGGACCAGGACCTAGATGAGACCTGCGTGGTGAGGACAGTCAAGGCTGGCTCACTGAAGAAGCTAGTGGAGCACCTGGTGCCCGCCTTCACAGAGGGGAACTTCTCCTACATCGATATCTTTTTGGGAACCTACAGAACCTTTGTCACCACCCAGCAGGTCCTGGAACTGTTGTTCCAAAGGTGAGTAGCCCGCCCTGCACAGCCCAGAGGGAACTCAGCCCCTTAACCAGCTGTGATTTGGGGAATGTCACTCACCTCTCTGTGACTCAGTTTGCTCCTCTGAAAAGATGGGGGGTAGAGGATCAGCCTTCTTGAATTTCCTCTCAGTACCACATGGGACAAGCCATGTAAAGTGTGTACCTGGAACCCCACCAGAAACAAAACTGTTGCCCTTGAGTCAATTCCAAACCATAGTGAACTTAGAGGACAAAGTACAGCTGCCCGACAGGCTTTCCAAGGAGCAGCTAAATTTGAACTGTTGACCTTTTGGTTAGCAGCCAAGCTCTTTAACCACTGTGCCACTAGACCAGCTCTAGGGAAAAGGCTGCTGGAGGGGCTGGGATGTTCACATTTACTTTTTTCCTTTCCTCCATGAAGAAGCTGTCTACCTCATCCCTCACTGACTCCATGGTCTTCAGCAATCCTTACTCCCCATTTGAAAAGGGGCAGTTGAGATCCTATCAAGTGGGTCCTTGTCCTTTGTGTAGCCAGACCAAGAATCTCTGGTGGCTGACAGAGGGGTCCTAGGACAATCAGACACTGGGAAAGGTGCTGCTTAGCTTCATTCAATCAACAATTATCTATGAAGCCCCTACAGTTGCAGACACTCTTCTAGACACTCAGCATCATCTAGACACAAAGCAGAATAGAAACCCTGCCCTCCAGATCTTCATCCTAGCCAGGAGGCAGACAGGAACACTAGACATGGGAAGCAGGTAGTGTCCACAGCATATAACATAGACGCCCTCATGCCTCCTCTAGGTATGGATACAACTGCCCCCATTCAGCCGGGGACAGAGGACCCCAGGACCAGCAGAAAGAGTGAGTGGACATTGGGTGGAGAAAGAGGGTCCTCTGTCTACAAGGAAGACTTCGGGTTGGAGGAGGCCTGTGACAGGATTTGGGCTGCGCATATCCTGGGTCCCACATATGTAGATGCCCCTGCAGGAATGAGGTTAGCAGAGGCCCCAGTAGGAGAAAGGAGTCACGCAGAGCTGGGGATGCAGTCTGGGCTTAGTGGGAAGTAAAGTGTTGGCAGGGGGCTCAGTGTGGCCCGTGAAGGTACACTTTCCCCCATAATTCCCTCCCATCTCTGATTATTCCTCCCCCATTTGGGACCATATCAGGAGGTGAGCAAAAACCTGCAACACGGTCATGTACCCTTGTCTTGGGTGCTCATCTCCATGTGGGGCCCTGTCCATCAGCAGAGAGTGGCCGTGGGAGACAGACCTTGTGTTTTCTCAGCCTCAAATATACCTGGAGCACTACTATGTGCCAGGCTGTGAGATGAACATGCAGATACACTGCTTCCTACCCTTTCAGGTTTACTGTCCAGTGGGGAGGGTGTCAGAGGACAAACAGAGACATGAGTCAGGGTTTGAGGGGGGAGAGTTGGTCAAATCATTGATAGAATTCTCTCTATGACCAAGGCTCTGTGTTAAGCCCGTGCTCAGTGACCAGTTTCCCACTGCCAGGTCAGCCAGAGAGGCTGGTACACAGTAGGGCTAGACTTCAGAAGGTCAGGGACAAAGGGACCCAGTCCCTTGCAGAGATGCCCTGGGAGGTCAGTGTGGTGGGAAAGGCCAGGCCTCTGACCCTGCTTTTCATCACGCATCCCCAGTGCCATCTCTTTCATCCTGAAAACCTGGATGTATGAATACCCAGAAGACTTTGACCAGCCTGCACACTTGCCCTGCCTGAAGCTCCTGGTGAAGTACCTGCAGGTGAACATGCCGGGCTCGAACCTGGAACACCGTGCCCTTCTTCTCTGTGCCCAGCTGGACCACCTCGAACCCAGTGAGGCAGAACCAGAGGGTGAGGAGGATTGGGCATGCCTGCATGTGAGCTTGTGAGGGGGACATAGGATGGGATCCACAAGGAGGACCCACAGAGTTGGGGTTGGGCCAGAGCTCAGAGTAACCTCAGACCCCCCTCTGGTGGACCATAGTCTGGGAAGACTTCCTGGGGTGGAAATCTAGGCCTTAGACTTCTCTTCAAGGCAGTGGGATATTTTCTGTCATTGGAAAAGCACAAGGAAATGTAGCCATGTTGGTGACTATTTCTCCTCTTGTGCCTCCCCCATCAGGGCCGGCACCAGGTCTAAAAGCAGCTCAGGATCTCTGTCCACCCACAGAAGGAGCTCCAGGGCGACCTCATGAGGCAGATCACACTCCAATACCAACACTGGAGTTCCGTAGAGCATCAGGTCCTCAATCCCCACACCTGTCACCACACACAGAACCTGCTGGAATGCTGGCATCTTCTCCTGGATCACCTCCCAGAGCAAATCCAGAACCACCTATTGGGGTAGATCCTACCCCTGAACCATCACAGGAGCTGGATGGAACACCAGATCCTCAACCACCACCTCCATCAGCAGATGAAGAGCCTGCTGGAGGACTGGGTTCTCTTCCTGGGTCACCTCCAGAACCAGCTCCTCTACCCCCAGCAGATGTCAATCCTGCTCCTGTATCAACACCAGAGCTCCACACAGCATCAGCTATTCCATCACCAGCTTCCACACTGGCACCAGAAGGAAAGCCAGCTGGAGGGATGGATTCCCATCCTGGGCCACCAGAGGAACCAGCTCCTGGACCACCTGCTGGTGTCGATCCTGCTCGTGCAGCAACACTGGGGCTCAGTGTAGCCCCAGTCCCTCCATCTGCTGCTCTGACCCAGGCACCTGATGAAGGGCTGAACGGGAAGCCACGTTCTAATCCTGGGCCACCTCCGGAACTCAGTCACAGACCACCAGCTGCTGTGGATCCTGCTCCTGCAGCAACACCGGGGCTCAATGTTGCACCAGGTCCTCCATCTCCAGGTCTGGCCCAGGCTCCAGAGGAAGAGGCTGCTGGAAAGCTTGACCATTATCCTGAGGCACCTCCAGAACAAGCTTCCAGACCACCACCTGAGTTCCATTCTATTCCTACAGCAACAGCAGAGCTAGATGTGGCTCCATGTCTTCCATCTCCTGGTCCGGCCCAGGCTCCAGACAACGAGTCTGCTGGGGAGCTGGACTTGTATCCTGGGTCACCTACAGAGCTGTCTCCAGCAGTACCAGCTGATGTCGAGCCTACTCCTGCGCCAACACAGGGGCCCCATGTAGCCCCATGTCCTCCATCTGCTGCTCTGGCCCAGGCACCAGAAAAACAGTCTGATGAAGAGTCGGATTCTTATCCTGAGCCGCCTGCAGAAACAACTCCTGGGCTACCAGTTAATGTTGACCCTGCTTCTGCATCAACACCAGGGCTCAGGTAGCCACAGATCCTCCATCTCCAGCTCCGGCCCAGGCCCCAGAGTCCCAGCAAGTCACCATGCCCACTCCACACCAGCTTCTCAGCCCCAGCCAGGGAGCATCGGCTTCAGAACGAGATCCTTCCTTCCCTTCACCTGAGTGGGTATTTCTCTGGTTTATATGTAGCACGTTTACAGCTTACTTTACATTTATAGCTCTGTCTTCACTCGTACATTTCTCATTAAATAAAGTTTTGTTTTAATGGTTTTAATGGGTGTGATACCATGGTTTTATGCACTTTCACGATCCTATCAACTATCACCAGTGTCTATTTCAGAACATTGTCATCAGCACAAACAGAAACCCTGGACCCATTAAGCAGTCCTCCCCATGCCTGTCCCCCGTGCCCTTGGCAATCAGTGATTGGCTTTCTATGCCTATGGATTTACCTGCTCTAGATTTCTTATCTAAATGGAAACATGTGGCCTTTTGTATCTTGCTTCTTACCTTAATGTGTTCTAGGTCCATCCACACTGTAGCACGAGTCAGTTTCTCACTCTAAAGCTCAGTGGTATTCCCTTGTGTAGATGGATCATACTTTGTTGACCCAGTCATCTGTTGATGGACATATGGGTTGGTTCCACCTATTGACTGATGGGAGTAGAGCTGCTGTGACCATTCATGGAGAGGTATCTGTGTGAGTGCCTGTCTCCAGGATAAACCCCTGGGGTGGGTAAAGGAAGGTGGGAAGGGTGAGGACACAGCCCAGGTATGGGGAGTGAAGTGTCAATGAGGAAGCTGTGGAGATCTCAGGTGTAAGGTGGGAAGTGGTTCAGTAGAAGGCATACCTGTAGGGAGAGAGGAGGTAGGAGGTGTCAGTTGAAGTTCAGGTGTGGTTATTGAGGTGGGAGGGGTCAGGAGGCAGCCCTGGGATGGGAAGTGAGAAGGTAGGAATGACCAGGACTCAGCCTGGTTGTGGCAACTGAGGAAGAGGGAGGGGTTAGGAGATGGCTGAGGTGTGGGTAAGGAGGAACTGGGAAAGCTCAGGAACCAGCCAGGTTATGGAAAGTTAAGGGGAGGTAGGAGCCAAGAGAACACCTATGTGAATATATTGAGTCTTAGGGAGGGAGCTCACCATAGCCCAGGTGCGGTAGCTCAGGAGGTGGTGGGTCAACAGACAGCAAAGGTCTGCAGAGGAAAGAGGTGGAAAGTGTCAGGAGAAAGCACAGGTGTGGTCAGTGAATTGTCAGGAAGAGCCAGGAGGCAGCCCGGGTGTGGGGATGAGGAGGTCTGAGGGGCCAGGAGGCAGGCCAGGTGTGGGGAGTGAGGAGGTGTGAGGGGCCAGGAGGCAGCCCAGGTGTGGGGATGAGGAAGTCTGAGGGGCCAGGAGGCAGCCCAGGTGTGGGGAATGAGGAGCTATGAGGAATCTGGAGGCAGCCCAGTGTTACCAAGTGTGTAGATAGAAGGGCAGGAGAACCCTGGTGCAGGTACTGAGGATCCTGTACAACCAGGAGGCGGCAGAGGGTGGGTACTGAGGAAGTGGTAGAGGTTGGGGGGTACCCCACCTATGGAAAGTGATGAAGAGGGAGAGGCCCAGGTATGAGTAATGATTAGGTTGGAAGGACCAGGAGGCAGTCCAGGTGTGGCCTTTTAATCATTTTACGTTGGCTGAGGCAAGGTAAGTTCAGATACAAATCAAGACAGCGCAGTTAACCCATTTCCATCCAGTCAATTCCGACTCATAGTGACCCTATAGATCAAGAGAAAGAGTGAAAATTTGAAACGCTTGATTATACCCACAGGCTCTGAGGAAACACAGCATACGTGGTTACAGGGCCGTTATTGGTTATTGGGGTTGCACCCAGCGCAGGATCACAAAAGCCACATTTGGAGAAGACAGCTTATGTATGCAAGCAGGGCAGGGTAGGCTACATTTCCTGGGGTTTGGGATTCGAACTGCCGACCTTTTGGTTAGCAGCCGTAGCTCTTAACCACTATGCCACCAGGGTTTCCAGGCCACATAAAGCAGTCTGTTAATTAACCAAGAAGCCCTTGCTGAGGCACCAGGGCACTGTGGGGAGGCTGGAGAACCCCCAGAGTGAGTCTAAAGAGTGGACCCAGCCAAGGTGGGCTTCCCATCCCAGAGAGTCAAGCCCCCCTTTACAAAGCCCTGGACTGGACATCCAAATGCCAGAGTTTGCTTTTCTAACTTCCCCAACCCTAAGCTAAGGTCACCTCCACTTTTATTTTACTAAGCAGAATATTAAGTTCATATGCTTTGGTTCTTATCTTTATTCAGAGACATTAATGACATTCACTGTGCTGGGCGACCATCACCACTATCCATCCCCAGATGTTTTTCATCACCGAAAAGGGAACCCAGTGCCCCTTCAGCAACAGCTCCTCATTTCTCCCTCCCCTCAGCCCCTGGTCACCACTGATACCTTCTCATCTCCATGGACTTGCCAAAAAACCCTGGTGGGGCAGTGGTTAAGTGCTCGGCTGTGAACTGAAAAGTTTTCAGATGAAACCCACCAGGTGCTCCACTGAAGAAACGACCTGGTGATCTGCTCCCATGAAGATTAGAGCCTAGAAAACCCCGTGGGGCAGTTCTACTCTGTCACGTGGGGTCAGAATGAGTTGGAATCGATTCAAAGGCTACTAACAACACCACCAATGCATTTGTCTAGTTGAGACATTTAAGTGGGATCATACGATACTTTTCCTTTTGAGTCTGACTTGCTTCACTCAGCATGTTTTCAAGGTCCACCATGTATGGCATGTATCAGGACTTCGTTTCCCTTTATGGAGGAGTAATATTCCACTGCATGAATAGACCATATTTTGCTTATCCATTCCTTTGTTGGTGGACACTTGGGTTGTTTCCATCATTTGACTATTGTGAATAATACCGCAGTGAACATTCATGTACACGTATCTGCGTGAGGCCCTGATTTCAAGTCCTTTAGGGCTTATCTAGGAGTGGCATTGCTGGGTCATATAGTGACCAGAGAACCTAGTTGTTTTCTCAGAGATTCTTGAATTTCAAACAGAAAGTAGCCCCCATTTGACTCTAGGAAGTTTTGAGAATTTTTTTTTTTTTTTTTAATTAAAGCTCTATAAAACCCAAACCAAACCAAACCAGTTGCCTTCGAGTCGATTCCAATTCATAGCAACCGTATAGGACAGAGTAGAACTGCCCCATAGGGCTTTCAAGGAGCGCTTGGTGGATTCCAACTGTCGACCTTTCGGTTAGCAGCCTTAGCTCTTAAGCACTTCCCCACCAGGGTCTCCTAAGGCGCTATACTTGCATTTTATGATATTTATAACTACCCTGTATCTGGGGTTGTGGTGGTGCAGTGGTGGATTCTCACCTTCTATGTAGGGGACCCGGGTTCCATTTCCAGGCAATGCACCTTATGCGCAGCCACCACCCATCTGCCACTGGAGGCTTGGCTGTTGCTCTGATGCTGAACAGGTCTCAGCAGAGCTTCCAGACTAAGCCAGACGAGGAAGAAAGGCCTGGTGATCTACTTCTGAAAATCAGCCAAGGAAAACCCTGTGGGTCACAACAATCCACTCTGAAGCCGTTCATGGGGTTGGCACAGCACCAGGCAGCGTTTGGTTCAAGTGTGCATGGGATCGCCGTGAGACAGGCTGACTCAACAGCGGCTAACAGCCAACAGCAACAACCCCATATTGGGGGTTACGTCACAAGGCACAGTCACGTGGGCATAGAATTAAAACAAACCGAAACTGTGGCCGTGGAATCCTGTCTGACTCATGGCAACTCGAGGTGTTACAGAGTAGAACTGTGCTCCCTAGGGTTTGCTTGGTTGTAATCTTTAGGGAAGCAGACCTCCAGGCCTTTCTTCTGAGGTATGCCAGATGGGTTCAAACTGCCAACCTTTAGGTTAGTAGTCAGAGCGAACTGTGCCACCCAGGGACCTGGGGACACCGTAGGGTGAGGGAGTTCTCTTGTCCAAAAGCACCAAGAGTCTACAAGCTCACCATTTTCTTTGGAAGTGAAGCCAATACCTATGCTACCCATATCTCCTTGCCACTGAGTCATTTCTGATTCATAGTGACTCTGTAGGACAGAGTAGAACTGCCCCACAGCGTTTGTAAGAAGCAGACTGCCACATCTTTTTCCTGCAGAGCCACTGGTGAGTTTGAACCATTGGCCTTTTGGTTAGTAGCCGGATGCTTTACCCTCTGCACCACCAGGGCTCCTTATACTCTCTATGTTAGTCCTACGGAAATCAGGATAGGACAGTCTGAAAAGTGTCTAATCACACAGATACAGGATTTTGTAGCTGGAAGCAATCACAGAGATTCTCGCGTCCAAATTTCCTACCCTTGCAATTAAAAAATCAATAAAACTTGGACTCAGGATGAGAGGCGAAGTTACACTTCCCCAAAGACCAGTGATGCAAGACTTTAACAGAGAAAGTCTGCTTCAGAAGGAGAAACTGGAGCTGGTCCTAGGAGGCTGTGTACAATTTGGATGGGGACAACCTTTTTGTGCCTCCTTGAAGGTCCACGCCAATCAGTAACAAGATGACTGATAGGATGAGAAGAGACCCAGGAAGAAAGCTGCCATGCCCCTGGGACATGTATCAGGATGGACTTCAGATGGCGGCCTCTCATTTCAAAGTTGCTTGTGCAGCGGTAATATCTTAACCCCCTTCGCTGCCTGACTGATTTTTTTCCCAAAGAGCCGAGGGGACCCTGAGGGCAGCCAGGATTTATACTGACTGATGTCCTACAGTGGGCTTTCCAGCACCCAAGTTCTTCCTGCTGATTGTAAATCCAAGCGGTTACCTTGTTATCAAGTGGATCACACAGCTCCGGGGCCCTAACAGGATCCACCTAAACTCTGCTTCTGCCTCAGCTGGAGAAAGTGAGGGTAGAAATACGGTTGGGGTTTCAGTGGGAAAGGAGCAGTGTCGGGGGTTGCTTCTCATGTACCCAGAAGGATGGCATCTGACGCCAGAGGCCCAGCCACCGCCTGCGGGGACCAGGAGCTGCACCTCCATCCAGGCCCTCCCCCGTCAGCACTTCATTTGGTAGCATTTTTCTTTACAAAAATACACACTGGACATCACTGGATTTAAGATTTTTTGTTTTGTTTTAATAAGACCCTATATTGCATTTATTGTATTTATCCCTATCCCTTAATGGGGGTTCCTTTAAAGGCCACAGTCATCTTGGGGTTAAGGGGCTCTAAGGGATTTCTTGCCGAAGTTTGAAAACAAAGACAAGGCTTTTTCACACCATATTTGTGGATGTTTCCTTCAATTTGCTGCCTAAGCAATGAACCACCCACCATCTCTCAGCTTGGTGTACTTGGTGGCTTGCATGTTGCTGTGATGCTGGAAGCTATGCTATGCCAGCTACACCAGCAGGGTCACCCGTGGTGGACAGGTTTCAGTGGAGCGTCCATGCTAAGACAGACTAGGGACTGACCCCAAAAGGTAGTCCTTGGGGGGTGCAATGCTTCACGCTCTCAGCTGCTCACCAAAAGGTTCCAGGTTCAAATTTACCCTGTGGTGCCTTGGAAGGAAGGCCTGGCAATCTACTTCCAAAAAACAAGCCATTGAAAACCCTATGCTGCACAATTCTACTCTGACACATGTGGGGTTGCCATGACTCAGGGTGGACCAAACCAAAACCAAACAAACCCAGTGCCGTCGAGTCGATTCCGTCTCATAGCGACCCTACATTAAGCCCCAAATGAAGATCCAAATGCAAGGGGTGACTATTTTGTATTGTCAAAAGAAGACAATACTCTCTTGGGAATGACACCAGAGAGCCCTACTTTGCCTTGACTTTAGGGGAGATATGTGTCCCCTTGTTACATATGGTGATGCAGTAGCCTTGTCTAGCTGTTCTTCTGTGGAAAGTCCTGCCTGGGAAAATAGTCTGTGAAAACCAAAACCAAACCAAACCCAGTACAGTTGAGTCAATTCCGACTCATATTATAGGACAGAGTAGAACTGCCCCATAAAGTTTCCAAGGAGGGCCTGGTGGATCCTTTGGTTAGCAGCTGTTTCCAGTCTGTGAAAAGACACACTATTTGTAGGTGTGACACGGTGTCATCTTTCTTCCTAAAACCCGGACCGACCTGGTGGTACGGAAGTTGTTCTTGCGCAAGCTGGGGCCCGTGTCCACTTGTAAAGCAGCAGGGAAGGGGAAGATACCACAAGTTTCTCACCAGGTAGACATCAAGCACTGAGGCGTTATCATTCTGCGCTTCCAGAGTGTCTGTCTCAGAGGTTAGGTAGGTCCCCTCCTCCAAGGTAAATGTTGAACTGCAAGGTAACCCTTTGCTGGAAAAATATACAAGGGTCATGAGCAGGTTGCCACCAGAACGAAATCCATAGAAACCTCCATGATTGTGGCTACAGATAACTGAGGTGGGGATGGTTTGGGGGTTGAAAAAAAATTTTTTTTATGCTGTTCAAAGGGGATATGGTCAGACCTGGAGATACAGTACTTGAGTTAATCTATTAGATTGTGGGTGCCATGACCGAGAATATACTTTATGACAACTGTGCACGAGTCTTTAGTTAGTAGTCCGTTTCCTCTTCCTGCTTCCTTGTGTTTTCCAGACGCGATTTGTGAAGCTCATACCTGTGAGAAGGGAGTTGCTGGGGACCAAGAAGCCCGCTGCTCATCTTTGACTCTGGATAGTTGCTTCTCACTGGTTAAGTTCTCCTCTCTTGGTGCTCACACTTTGCCACTTTATAGAAGACAACCTTGTGCATAGTTAGCAATGGTGATGTCTGTTCTTTTTACTATTGTATTTTTCTTTTTGGCATGAAAGGTTTAATTACATCAGTGGTTAAACACAATTTTCTGCCCCCCCAGGGAGCCCCAGTGGCAACGAAAGTTAAGCAAGGCTGCTACCCGAGCGGTTGGCAGTGCAATGGGAGAAAAGACCTGGTGATCTGCTTCTGTAGATATTAGAGCCTTGGAAACCCTATGGGGCAGTTCTACTCTGTCATATGGGGTCACTATGACTTGGAATCGACTGGACAGCATCCCACAATAATAACAACCCGCAGGGGTCCTGATTCGGGAGCTCTGGTGTACGGTGCATGAGTTTGTATCAGGTGGTACTGATGCTGCTGGTCTGGTCCAGGGACCACTATTTGTGCCACACAGAATTACATAATTAGAGTGTTGTGTTATATGCTTTCATCATACCTAAGCATATAAGGGAAACCCTGGTGGCGTAGTGATTAAGTGCTACGGCTGCTAACCAAGAGGTCGGCAGTTTGAATCCCCCAGTTGCTCCTTGGAAACTCTATTGGGCAATTCTACTCTGTGCTATAGGGTCGCTATGAGTCGGAGTCGACTTGTCGGCAGTTGGTGGTTGGTTAAGCATATAAGACAACGCTCTAATTGTCGACTCAACGGCAATGGCTTTAGGATTGTATGCTGTGTAAAGAGAGTCCAAAGTGTACCTCAGTAACAAGGACACAAAAGCCAATGGAATGCAGGTAGAGAGCTGTTTATGCAGGGAAACTGCCTTGTTTTGTCGTGAGATGACAACCAGTGTTCACTGTTGAAGTAATTGGTCCATCTTGGTGGTGTCAGCTGCCCTGGAGTCAACCCTAACTCATGGTGACCCCATGAACAGTGGAACAGAACGCTGCCTGGTCCTGTGCCAACCCTGTGATCAGTTTTTAGTCAGATCATTGTGACCCACAGGGTTTTCACTGGCTGCTTTTCCGAACTAGATTGCCAGGCCGTTCTTCCTAGTCCATCTTAGTATGGAAAGCTCTGCTGAAACCTGCTCAGCATCATAGCAACACGGAAGGCTCCACGGAGAGATGGGTGCTGGCTGTGTAAGAGGTGCACTGGCCGGAAGTCAAACCCGGGTCTCCCTCATAGACGGTGAGAATTCTACCATCTCGAACCAAATAGTATTTAAATGGGTATTAATTTTTTTTTTTTTTTAGGGGCTCAGGAATGCACAATTTTTTTCTTCATTGAAATACAGGGCAGTTTTGTTTTTAACCTGTGGAAATTTGCCATGTGAAGGTTTCTGCAGGCACAAATTGTCCCCAGGGTTTGGATGTTTGGTGTTAAGAGAACTGGGCAGGGGTGGCCATCTGCCATATGGAGGGAACCTCAGCATGGCGCGTGGTCGCCCCCTGGTGGTCGAGCTGAGAGCAGCTGTGGAGAAGAAGAACTTCCCCTCTCACCTTCCATACCATGTAGTCTTCCTGAGATCCCCTCCTGGCTTAGCTCAGAGCTCACCTCTGCTGACAACACCCTGTCTAAAGTCATCCTCTAAAGGAGCCCTGGTGGCACAATGGTTAAGTGCTCAGCTGCTAACTGACTGGCTGAACCCACCAGAAGCTCCGCAGAAAAAAGACCTGGTGATCTGCTTCAGTAAAGATGACAGCCTAGGAAACCCTATGGGGCAGCTCTACTCTGTCCCATGGGCTCGCTATGAGTGGGAATTGACTCAATGGCACCCAGCAACAACAACAAGGTCACCCTCTCAGGATGGGAGACTACTGAAGACATTATAACCTCTGTGCCTCTCATCTGGGAACTGCACGTAATTCTCTCTGTGAACATCTGACTCTGAATTCAAGACACAGGAACTAGTTAGGAATCCTGACCTTTTCAATAGCAAACAAAGAAATGAAAAAGTTGCCAAAAAACTGCGTAGTTTTCCTGGTCATAAAAGTAAGGCATATTGAGAAAACTTTGAAAATAAAGAATAGTAGGAGGAAAGGAATGTGTCTTGGTGGCACAGTGGTTAAAGTGCTCGACTGCTCACTGAAAGGTCAGCGGTTTGAACCCACCAGCTGCTCTGCAGGAGAAAAGATGGGGCAGTCTGCTCCTGTCAAGATTACAGCCGTGGAAACTATATGGGGCAGTTCGATTCTGTCCTACAGGGTCACTAGGAGTCAGAATCAAGTTGAAGGCTAAGGATTTTGGTTTATGTAAAATATACAATAGGGGGGTGGCAAAAAATACGCTACAAAAAAAATAGTGGTTTTCCAGACTTTCTGAATTGTGGGCCATATTGCTTTTATGATAATTTTTTTAAGTAACTTCCTCCATCTGATTTTAATTTTTAGTTACTTCTATTCATCTTCTTCCTAATAAAGGTATAAGCAAGAATATTCTGGAAGTGCTTGTTCTTTTCAAAATTTTATTTCTTTAGTGGTCCTACATGCATATGGTATAAAATACAGCAGAAAGTAGCCCTCTTTGCCCATATCCTCGTGTGATTCCGAGTTCTGCCTAGAAGCAAACCCGTTTTGGGAGTATTTTTTTTAATATAATAGTTACCTTTTGGTTTTGGAACCTAACAGTATGTCACTGACATGGTTAAAAGATAATAAAAAAAAAACAAAACAGAAACATTAGTGTATTCTCCAGGATTCAAGAAGTACATTTTTCAATGATATTTTTAAAAAAATATATTATTACCAGAAAAAGGAAATACCAGATTTCCTTGGTTCATAGAATCAAAATTTGATAAAATCAAAATCATCCCTTTTTTAACCTTTATTATCTACTCTGTTTTACACATGTATTAGTTTTCCATCTTGGTAAGTAGACTATTTTTGCATCATTAAATTTGGGCACAAAAACGAGGCTCATACACACTCATTTCCAGATTATAGAAAGAACTCTTACAACCCAATAATAGAAAGGCAAATAACCCAGTAGAAAAATGAGCAAAACATACCAATTACGATGGCTAAAGTACATAATGCCCACATCAATAAATGCTGGTGAGAATTAGGAGCCACAGGAACTCTCATTCATCCCTAGTGGGAATGCACAATATGGCCGCATGGAAGACCCTGGCAGTTTTCTTACAAAGCCAAACATCATCTTGGTTATCTAGCGCTCTATAACAGAAACGCTACAAGTGGGTGTGTTTAATGAACGCAGATATATTTTCTCACAGTTGAGGAGTCTAGAAGTTCAAAGTGAGGGTGCTGGCTGGAGAGGAAGGTTTTCTCTCTCTGTAGGCTCTGGGGGAAGGTCCTTGTTCCCTGGCGATCTTCATGTGCTGTGGCATCTATCTTCTCCCATCTCTGCTTGCTTCTCTATGCCTAATCTGCTCTTTTTCTCTGTCAAAGGTGATTGGCTTAAAATACACCCTACACTGATATGGCCTCTTAACAAAGAAATCCCATTCTTAAATGAGAATATAACCACAGGTATACTCATCACTGTCAAGTCGATTCTGACTTATAGAGACCCTACAGGACAGAGTAGAACTGACTCAAGAGTTTCAAGGCTGCAATCTTTATGGAAGCAGATTGCCCCATCTTTCTCCTGTGGAGCAGCTGGTGGGTTCAAACCACCAACATTTTGGTGAACAGCTGAGCACTTAATCACTGTGCCACCAGGTAAAGGGGTTAGGATTTAAAACATATGTTTTAGGGGGACACGATTCAACCCACAACACCATATGATCCAACAATTGTGCTCCTTGATTTACCAACCTTGAAAGCCTACGTTCACACAAAAACCTGCACACGGTGTTTATGGGAGGGTTTCTTATCTGTAGTTCTCATCAGTGTGGTGGCTGAATGCATCTCTCTGTCTCCTTCCTGAGCCATCAGCAACCACAGTGCACCGCCTGCTTCCTTCTGTGGGGTAACTTTGTCTTCCGGGATGGACCCTGGGCACACAGAAAGCACTCATGCTCCTGCCCCCTTAAATGCTGGACTCCTAGGCTGCCTTCAAACAGCCAGCTCTGCTCACTCTGCAGTCAGAGCTCCAAGGACATTGGCATTGCCCAGGACACATACCAAGCCCTCCGGAGTGCCCACTGAGACCCCTTTCCCTGGGTGGGGACAGGCACCCCCACCCACCGACAGGTGCAGTAACAAGCAAGATCTAACTACCAACTCTTTTCTTGGTCTCTCTAACCAAGAAAATCAACCTTATTTAAAGGCTGAAGGTGGGTGGTTACCTAAGGGCTGCAAAACTGGTCCTGACCACTTCCTTCGCAAATCCTGCAGAAGCCTTACGTTTTTGGGCCTCAACCAAAATGAATACTAAAAACATTTTGTTTAGCATTTTGTGATTTTTAGCAAAGACAGCTTAGTGAAGGGTATACACATTATTGGAGAGAAATGTGGATCTCTCCTAAAAGAAATGCCTTACAGAGGACACAAAATCTTACCTGCGCTCAGGTACCTTTCTGCTATACGTATGACTGTGTATGTACGTGTTCATTGCTGCTTAAAGCACTAATGGAATGTGATTATTGAAACAGTGAGGAGCTACCGTAAGGGATCATGAAGACTAAAAAGATACTGCGGGAATACACCATCCAATCCAAATAACTGCACCACAAAGATCAAACCAGTAGCTATGGAGTCAATTCTGCCTCATGGCGCCCCCGTGTGTGTCAGAGTAGAACTGTGCTCCGCAGAGTTTTCACTGGCTGATTTTTTCAGGAGCAGATTGCCAGATCTTTCTTCTGGGGTGCCCCTGGGTCAACTCAAATCTCCAAGCTTTCGGTTAGCAGCCGAGTGCCTTAACCATTTACCCTACCCAGGGCCTGCAGAAAATTCCTGTTCCCGTGAAGATGCCCCAAGTACTGAAGGTAAAATATGTTCTGAGAAGGGTTTCCACTTCAATGTCTGCACCACTGATCAGTTTAATGTCTATTTCTCTTCAGTTCTGGTACTGGGGAATATTCTGCCTATTGCCCCATTTCCTTGTTGTGCTGTTGATTTCCTGGGCAAAAAGGTTACACAGAATTGATTCCTAAGTTCTCTGGCTGAGAGTTTCCCAGCTCCTGTTTCAGGGTTCAGGTCTAACGGCAAGCATCTCTCTGGGGAGGAATGCCCTCCAAACCCAGCGGTCAGGTCAGAGGCTCACCATGCCTCAGCTCGCAGCTTGGGGAGATCCATTTCCGGAAGCAAAGCTATGTGACTGGATGGAGGAGTCTGGCTCCCTGCCCAGGTTCTGCACCACCAAGTATTGCCCTAATTCCTTTGATTCAGAGTGTCTGAGGGGATTTACTCCTCATTTGCAACAAGCCCCCCAGGAAACTGCTAACCTCCCAGGCTCCGATCCTCCCGTGTGAGCCCAGGAACTGCTGGCACTCGCCATCTGCTCTAAGGTACACACTTCCCGACTCGGACTCATGGCCACCTCTTATGTTACAGAGTAGACCTGCTCCATGGGGACTTCTTGGCTGCAATCTGTCACATCAGGCCTCTAGGAGCAGAAATTGACTGGATGGCAGCTAACAACAACAATCTTTATGGAAGTAGGTCGCCAAGCCCATCTTCCACGGCAGTGCCCGGTTAGTTCGAACCACCGACCTTAAGATAAGCAGCCGAATGCCAAGTGTTTGCACCAGGAAGGGACCTTACACAGAAGAGGAATTTCACGTCCTCCCAGTGCTCCCCCGGGAGTGGACTGGGCTGGCTGTGCAAAGCCACTCAGGCCTCCCCGTCATTTACACAAATGCTTACTTCTGCCGCCAGGAAAATTCACCTGGCTTAGTCTAAAGTAATAACCATCCATAATGTAATGTAATGCAATATAATGCAATCATCTTCCATAACTTAGTCTATATAACAATAACCTTGTTTGATGTGTGCTTGTGTTTAAGGACGCCTTATTAAATACATACTGTTGATTCATTAACGTTGAACTCATGGCTGACAGCACAGTAACTCACGCCTGAAGGAAGCTTACCTAACACACCTATTTTCTCCATGTGGCACATCACAGCCTTCCTGTGCTTAGGGACAGGAGACAGCACTTCCACACAAGGCTTGGGGCCATTTAAACAGCAAAATCAGCAGCAAAGAACACAAAAATGTGGCCCTAACTAGAGCGAGAAAAGGACTTGTTTATAGTCTGAGAGCTGAGGCCAGAAGGCAGAGCATCACCTTGTCCAGCCTCAGCTGGGGCAGCTCACGTTTCTCAGCACTCTGTGCGCGTCCACGAGTGATCGTGAAGGCACCACGAGTAATAATTGTGGGGTTACAGATACATCTGAGCGAGTGGGTGAATGAGCAAGCATGGAAACCGGGGACAATGAGCATCAGCTGTATTATATCCTAGGCACTGTTCAGGATAAACCTGCTGCCATCCAGGTGGTTCTAGCTCATAAACGGTGCTATAGGACAAGGGGAAACTACCTCATAGGATTTCCTAATCTTTACGGGAGCAGACACCAACCTCTTTCTCACCGGGAGCCGCTAGTGGGTTCGAACCACAGAATTTTTAGTTCACAGCTGAGTGCTTTAACCACTGTGCCACCACGGCTCCTTCTGTACAGGACAGTCAGATGCATTTTCCCATTTTATGCTCACAATAATCTTGTGAGGTAGATATTTCTATTCCTTCATTACAGGTGAGGAGACTGAGGCACGGGAAGGGAAAGTAAGGTAGCTGGTGACCAGCAGAGTGGCATTTCTACCTCAGAAGCCCCTCTGCTGGGTTCCCTGCCTGAGCTAGGTAGGTGCTGCACCCTCTTACACTTTCCTCAGAGGGAACGCACTGTGCCAAGTCTGGGCGGCATAAGGCTCGGGTTTGTGGAAGGCCACCTGCTTGCAGGTTTGGTGTCGCTCCTCTCACTGGGACAGGAAGAAAGGGGTTACAGGTGTAGAGCACACACCCCTCCTCCCACGAGGCTCTGTGTCTGTCCTGGCGCAGGCAGCAGGGATCTGAACAGATAAGCAGACCTCTGAGGTATTCCAGTTCCAAATGCCCTGTGGTGCTACCTTCCCCTCCATGCAGTCTTCCTCCAGGAGGGCCTCTCAGCTCCAGGAGAGGCAGCTTAGCCTTTCCAGAGGTGCCCTACTTCCTCTTTGACACACTATTAACCCTCTTTCTACAGAACAATCTCCTCTTTGTAGCTTCCAGGCATCACCTTCAGCTCTGTCCCTGGGAAGAATTGTCTGTGCACCTCCCTTTGCCTGGCTCATCAGCTTCCTGGTCTGCACAAAGAGCCCAGTAAACCCTGGGTCCAAAACCGCCAGTTCCCGTGGGGTTGACTCCCACTCATGGCGACCCCATGGGTGTCAGAGCAGAACTGGGCTCCCAAGGGTTTTCTGTGACTGATTTTTCGGAAGTAGATTGCTAGGCCTTTCTTCCAACGTACCTCTGAGTGGACTAGAACCTCCAACACGATGGAACTGCCTTGTTTCTCTGTGTCTCACACCTGTTCTGCCTTGGACAGGGTGCAGTCTTACCACTTTTTTATCACTTGTTTTAGGGGAAAATATGCGAGTTTTCCTTCTCTGACAGGTATCCTCCTTAGACAAGTTCCGGCTTTCTCAGGTCTTACTATATATAACTTTCAGAGTTAGAAAATGAATTCGTAGAGCAGGGAAAAAAAAAAAAAAGTTCCTTATTAGAGTGTAAAAATTAGTTTGGAATTATTCATTTCTATTATTCGAATCCAAGGTGTCCTGATGGGGAAGTGGTTAAGCACCAGGCTGCTAACCAAAAGGTTGGCTGTTCAAACCCTCCCAGCGACTCTGCAGGAGAAAGGCCTGGCAACCTTCTTCTGCAAAGATTACAGCCAAGAAAGACCTATGGGGACCTTCTACTCTGACACATGAGGTCACTGTGAGTCAGAATTGATTCAACAGCACCCAACACCAACAGCGTCATTCAAATCCAAGATGTTAAGCTCTCAAGGGAAGATCATGAATTGCTGATGTTTTCTTTCTTTCTCATTCTGTTTTCTCCCAAGCCAATACTGGGGATACTATGAAGCAACTTTTTCAAAGCGATCGCATTGATCAAGGGTACTGATTATGTTTAGTTTCTTCACTCAGTTCCATGAACTTCCGATATAGTCCTTGCAACACAATAGAGATAATAATTTGCTCCGTCAGAAATTCTGAGGAAATGAGACATTATATCTCTAAATATCCAAAGCTAATACTCTTTGAACAAAAAAAAAGTGATCCTTTTAAAATCTGTGGCCTGAGACACTGCATTACAATGGCTGTTTCCTTTTAATGTTTAAGTAGTAAAACAAAACCCGCTCTGTGGTCGGATTCTGAAGACATCTCATACCACATTCCAAAGAGGACATCAAATTAAGAAAAAATTAACAACATCAGTGTTTTTTTCATTACAAATGTCATACATGATAAAAAAATTAGTAAAATATTGAACAGGAGGGAAAAAAAGACAAAAAAGCACACCTAGTTCCTTCTACATCTGAATGAAAATGCGTGTGCTGACAAAGCTTAGATTTCTCTAAGATTTGCACAAACCTTTCTCTTGTCTGTAGGATGCTCTGTGTCACACCTGCTCCCACTAGGTAGGCTTTTAGTTTGAAGGGCAATGATCTTGTGGGTGGTAGTTTAGCTCAAACAGTCTAAACAATCACTTGAGAAGCCGGAAATCAGTTCATACAGCACAAACCATCCCGGCCTTTTCCATGCAGGCTGCGCTTGGCCCCACCAACGGTGCCTACACAGCAGCCAGAGCTCCTGCCTCTGCGAACGGAACCCCAAAGTTTGAGTTTAGGCAGCAGGTGGAGGTCAGCACTCTCAGGGCAGGTCGGCCCCTCCCTACCCTCCTTGGCAGCTGAGGTAGTCATGTGGTCACTTCTGGTCATTAGATATTAAGAGGATTTTGCTGGTGGGGGAGGGAACAACTGGGGAAGCTCTCCCTTCTGCTCTCCAAAACCAAAGAATGGAACCTTGCCAAAGAGAACTTTTCTTTGTTTTGGTCTTCTCTTTCCTTCCTGCATGAGTCCCTGGAGCAAGGACATGCTGTCTGACATTGTGGCAGCCATAATGTGACCACGAGGCAAAAAACCAGAGAATCAAAAACCACAAAGGGGAAGATGGTGGGACAGAAAAATGGGAAGAGCCAGAATCTTGACAATGATGGGCAGCTGAGCTCACTCTGGACTGTAGCTCTCCAGACTTTATGTCAAGTAAATGATCAGCCTAGAAAAACAAAAGAAACCATTACTGTCAAGTCAAGTCTGACTCTCAATGATCCCATGTATATCAGAGTAGGATTGTGCTCCACAGGGCTTTTAGTGGAGGATTTTTTGGAAATAGATATCAAGTCTTTCTTTTGAGGTGGACTCAAACCTCCCACCTTTGGTTAGCAGTTGAGTGTGGTAACCATTTTCACCACCTAGGGACTCCACCAGCCCATCAGACAGGTCCAAATCCTACAAATGGACAATGCTAATTTATCAATCAACTGTTAGGGTTAGAATAAAGACTTGTTTAGACATTCAAGTATCAAATATTTTTGCTACAATGAGTCCTTCTCTTAGGAAGATACCGGAGGATGTGCTCCCTCAAAATGAGGGAGTAAACCATGAAAGAATAAAATACGGGGTATGACAAACAGGCAAACCAACACAGGCAACAGGTGACTAGACTTCCTAGAATGATGGAGGGGTAACCCCAAGCTGACATACATGCATCAAGCCCTAGAGGGTAACCAGGCCAGACAAAAGCAGGTCAGAAAGCCTTGGGGGAAACTTCTGTGAGACAATGAAATTAATACAATCTGATGCATCTAATCTATTTGAGAAGCAATTATGACAACTGGTGGAGAGTTTGGGATTCCATTAGCTAAGTAATGAAACAAAAGCTAAGCACATAGGCCTCCAGGCACCTTTATAGCTCAGTAGTGAAATTATTCCTGAGGTTCACCTTTCAGCCAAAGATTAGACAGGCCCTTAAAACTGAACAACACTAAACATTACCTTCAGCCCAGGGGCAAGGACCAGAAGGCAGGAGGGACAGGAAAGCTGGTAATGGGGAACCCAAGGTCAAGACAGGGAAAGTGTTGGCATGTCGTGGGGTTGGCAACCAGTGTCACGAAACAATATGTGTATTGTTTAATGAGAAACTAATTTCCTCTGTAAACCTTCATCTAAAGGACAATTAAAAAAAGAAAACTAAGCACATAGAAGATTTAGGAAACAGGGAAAACAAAACGTCATCCAGGAAAGGAAAAGTAGTCATAGTCTATCACAGTGCCCACACCGCCTTAACCAAATACTCCATATTGACCTAACCACAATCATGATGTGACTATACTGGGAGACAGGCAGGGTGGGCAGCTGGAGGGGGGCAAGGCTGCATGTGTCCATGGTGGGTGTGGGGTGGGGAAAAGACAGCTAAATCTTCATCTCCTATAGTGGAAAGTCATTAGCTAAGACCTAGATCCCAAAGAACAAGACACGTCTATCTATAAAGTAGCCCGGGTTACGCAACGGTTAAGCGGTTGGCTGATAACTGAAGGGTTGAAGGTGTGAACCCACCCAGCAGCTCCATGGGAAAAAGACCTGGCAATCTGCTTCTGTAAAGATTACAGCCAAGAAAACCCTGTGGGGCAGTTTTACTCTGTCACATGGGGCCACTATGAGCCGGAATCAACTCGACAGCACCTAATAACAGCATCTATCTATCTATAGGCCTGTTATATGGAGACATGGAATTAATAATCCAAAGAATCAGCTAAAAGAGTTGAAGGTGTTGCACCTGTGGAAGTAAGTTGAAAGGGGAGGTGACAGGGACCTGCTCTTTTTCCCAACAAACTGTATACAATGATTTGACTACCAAACTCTGCCCATATGATTTTGATACAAAAAAACAAAGACAAAAGAAAAGGACTGGATGACACAGTCTCAAAAGTTCCCTTCCACCTCCAAAGAGCTGTGACTCTTTTAGGGCAAGTTTTGCTCCTGGAATGGTAAGGGTCTGGAGAGTGGGCACAGAAATGGCAAAGAAGCACGAACTTAATCCATTTCCCAGATGAGCTTGGACTTGGCCTTGCTTGCACTTGGAATGCCTGCCTTCTTTCTCATCTTGAACTCCGTGAGGAACTTAGTCATGACAGAGAAACTGGCCAGTGATGGCAGCATCTAGGAATTACCAGGGTGTCCACCCAGACACACTCACTTATAAATGATAGATAAAACACCTTTTCCCAGACTAAATGTTTAAGTACTTAGACACACTTTTCCAGAGAGATGAGAGGCAATGAAAGGAAAGACAGGGAGATTCTAACATGTATTTTTTTCCACGTAGAAATAAGGCTGACATTTTCATTTTAAGCAAATCCTTCAGTGAGAAAATCCTTCTAGTTCATTTTCAAGTTCTTTTGTGATCTTCCAAACACTAGTTTTTAACACCGATAACCAGACAAATAATGAGCTCTTTTATATCATTATATGTTTCTTCTTTATTAGTTTATCATTGAAAGCAGGTTATTAAATAACTATTGCATTGGTATTATTATAAGATGAGATTTTGTCATTGCCTCCTAATGCCCTCACTGTTGTTGTTGTTGTTGTTAGGTGCCATGGAGTCATTTCTGTCTCACAGCAACCCCATGTAAAACAGAACGAAAAACTGCCCGGTCCTGTGCTATCCTCAAAATCATTGCTATGTTTGAGCCCATTGTTGCAGCCACTGTGTCAGTCCATCTCATTTAGGGTCTTCCTCTTTTTCGCTGACCCTCTACTTTACCAAACATGATGTCCTTTTGCAGAGACTGGTCTCTCCTGATAGCGTGTCCAAAGTACTTGAGATGAAGGAGCTTCGAAGGAGCTTTCTGGCTTTACTTCTTCCAAGGCAAATTTGATTGTTCTTCTGGCAGTCCATATTATATTCAATATTCAATACTCTTAAACAACACCATAATTCAAAGGACTTAATTCTTTTCCAGTTTTCTTTATTCATTGTACAGCTCTCACATGCATATGAGGTGATGAAAAACACCGTGGCTTACATCAGGTGCAACTTAGTCCTCAAAATGACAACTTTGCTTTTTAAGATTTTTTTTTAATAATTTTTATTGTACTTTAAGTAAAAGTTTACAAATCAAGTCAGTCTCTCACATATAAATAAACTTATATATACCTTACTACATACTCCCATTTACTCTCCCCCTAATGAGTCAGTGCTTCCAGTCTCTCCTTTCGTGACCATTTTGCCAGTTTCTAACCCTCTCTACCCTCCCATCTCCCTGCCAGACAGGAGATGCCAGCACAGTCTCAAGTGTCCACCTGATACAAGTACCTCACTCCTCATCAGCATCTCTCTCCAACCCGTTGTCCAGTCCATTCCCTGTCTGATGAGTTGTCTTCGGGAATGGTTCCTGTCCTGGGCCAGCAGGTTTGGGGACCGTGACTGCTGGGATTCTTCTAGTCTCAGTCAGACCATTAAGTCTGGTCTTTTTATGAGAATTTGGGGTCTGCATCCCACTGATCTCCTGCTCCCTCAGGGGTTCTCTGTTGCGCTCCCTGTCAGGGCAGTCATCGGTTGTGGCCGGGCACCATCTAGTTCTTCTAGTCTCAGGATGATGTAAGTCTCTAATTCATGTGACCCTTTCTGTCTCTTGGGCTCATAATTATCTTCTGACCTTGGTATTCTTCATTCTCCTTTGATTCAGGTGGGTCAAGACCAATTGATACATCTTAGATGGCCGCTTGTTAGCATTTAAGACCCCAGACGCCACACTTCCAAGTGGGATATAGAATGTTTTCTCAATGGAATTTATTTTGCCAATTGACTTAGATGTCCCCTGAAGCCATAGTACCCAAACCCCCACCCTTGCTCTGCTGACCTTCAAAGCATTCAGTTTATTCAGGAAACTTCTTTGCTTTTGGTCCAGTCCAGTTGAGCTGACCTTCCCTATATTGAGTATTGTCCTTCCCTTCACCTAAAGTAGTTCTTATCTACTATCTAATCAGTAAATAACCCTCTCCCACCCTCCCTCCCTCCCCTCCTCATAATCGCAAAAGAATGTATTCTTCTCAGTTTATACTATTTCTCAAGATCTTATAATAGTGGTCTTATACAATATTTGTCCTTTTGCATCTAACTAATTTCACTCAGCATAATGCCTTCCAGATTCCTCCATGTTATGAAATGTTTCACAGATTCGTCACTGTTCTTTATCGATGCGTAGTATTCCATTGTGTGAATATACCATCATTTTTTTATCCATTCATCCGTTGATGGACACTTTGGTTGCTTCCAGCTTTTTGCTATTGTAAACAGCGCTGCAATAAACACGGGAGTGCATATAACTGTTTGTGTAAAGGCTCTAATTTCTCTAGGATATATTCCGAGGAGTGGGATTTCTGGGTTGTATGGTAGTTCTTTTTCTAACTTTTTAAGGAAACGCCAGATAGATTTCCAAAGTGGTTGCACCATTTTACATTCCCACCAGCAGTGTATAAGAGTTCCAATCTCTCCACAGCCTCTCCAACATTTATTATTTTGTGTTTTTTATATTAATGGCAGCCTTGTTGGAGTGAGATGGAATCTCGTCGTAGTTTTAATTTGCATTTCTCTAGTGGCTAATGATAGAGAGCATTTTCTCATGTATCTTTTAGCTGCCCGAATGTCTTCTTTAGTGAAGTGCGTGTTCATATCCTTTGCCCACTTTTTGATTGGGTTGTTTGTCTTTTTGTGGTTGAGTTTTAACAGAATCATATGGATTTTAGAGATCAGGCACTGGTCGCAGATGTCATAGCTGAAAATATTTTCCCAATCTGTAGGTGGTCTTTGTACTCTTTTGGTGAAATCTTTAGATGAGCATAGGTGTTGGATTTTTAGGAGCTCCCAGTTATCTGATTTCTCTTTGCCCTTTTTAGTAATGTTTTGTATTCTCTTTATGCCTTGTATTAGGGCTCCTAAAGTTGTCCCTATTTTTTCTTCCATGATCTTTATTGTTCTAGTCTTTATGTTTAGGTCTTTGATCCACTTGGAGCTAGTTTTTGTGCATGGTGTGAGGTATGGGTCCTGTTTCATTTTTTTACAAATGAATATCCAGTTATGCCAGCACCATTTCTTAAAAAGACTATCTTTTCCCCAATTAACTGACACTGAGCCTTTGTCAAATATCAGCTGCTCATATGTGGATGGATTTATATCTGGGTTCTCAATTCTGTTCCATTGGTCTATGTGCCTGTTGTTGTTCCAGAACCAGGCTGTTTTGACTACCGTGACTGTATAATATGTTCTAAAATCGGGTAGAATGAGGCCTCTCACTTCCTTCTTCTTTTTCAGTAATGCTTTACTTATCCGGGGCTTCTTTCCCTTCCATATGAAGTTGGTGCTTTGTTTCTCCATCACATTAAAAAATGTCATTGGAATTTGGATCGGAAATGCATTGTATATATAGATAGCTTTTGGTAGAATAGACATTTTTACAATGTTAAGTCTTCCTATGCATGAGCAAGGTATGTTTTTCCACTTATGTAGGTCCCTTTTAGTTTCTTGCACTAGTACTTTGTAGTTTTCTTTGTATAGGTCTTTTACATCTTTGGTAAGATTTATTCCTAAGTATGTTATCTTTTGGTGGGCTACTGTGAATGCTATTGATTTGGTGATTTCCTCTTCGATGTTCTTTTTGTTGATGTAGAGGAATCCAAGTGATTTTTGTATGTTTCTCTTGCAACCTGAGACTCTGCCGAACTCTTGTATTAGTTTCAGTAGTTTTCTGGAGGATTCCTTAGGGTTTTCTCTGTATAAGATCAAGTCATCTGCAAACTGAGGGAATTTTACTTCTAACTTGCCAATCTGTATGCCCTTTATTTCTTTGTCTAGCAGAATTGCTCTGGCTAGGACCTCTAGTACAATGTTGAATAAGAGAGGTGATAAAGGGCATCCTGCTTTTTAAGGTTGTAAAGAGGCCTTTTGCAGCAGATTTCCCCAATGCAATACATCTTTGATTTCTTCACTGCTGATTCCATGGATGGTAATTGTGGATCCAAGTAAACTGAAATCCTTGACAACTTCAGATTTTTCTCCATTTATCGTGATGTTGCTTATTGGCCCAGTCGTGAGGATTTTTGTTCTCTCTGTGCTGAGGTGTAATCCATACTGAAGGCTGTGGTCTTTGATCTTCAGCTGTAAACACTTCAAGTCCTCTTCACTTTTAGCAAGCAAGGTTGTGTCATCAACATATCACAGGTTGAATGAGTCTTCCTCCATTGCGAGGAAGTTTGTTTTCATTATGTTGAGGTGTAATCCACTCCCTCACTACACTTAGCTCACTCTCCTGACACCCGTGACCACCATGAGAGTTCAAGGCAAGAGGCCATTGTGGTAGATGGGCTCCGTCTGTCTGTGGGGAGGCTGGGTGGCTTCCACTCTCAAAGTTATTGAGTCCTCAGGAGCCAGTTCAATTTGAGGGCTCCAAGGGGAAATAAATTCCTTCCTCGAAGACCAACATATCATCAAAGTACAGGGACATAAAGCCAGCTACTGCGGAGATAGTTCCAGACACCAGAAGGATTAAATGGAGGTTGTTGGAGATCAACTTCCTCTTTGCCTTGGAGGATGTTTGCCTCTTCTCTTGTGTATTTCGGGTATCTCAGAGAAGTAAAAGTAAACCCAGCATTCTGCTAGAGGTGTACACCAGAAAGTCCTGCTGGGAGGGGGGATGGCTGGAGCTGCGAATGTGAGCCACAGAGAGGCTCATCCAGCCCCAATCTCAGGCTCTGTAAGTCACCACTACCCTTAAAAACCCATTGTTGTGGCCAGTGTGTATTTTGAGTGCTTTCCAACCCAGGGCCTCAACTTCCAGTGCTACATTAGGCAATTTTCTGTTCTGATCCACAGGGTCTTCACTGCCTATTTTTGAGATGCAACTCAGAAGGCAAATGGGAATGATATGACTGAGCCCAAAGGGACTGCCTTCAAGAGAAGCCAATGGAGTTGAGGCCTGGAATTAGGAGACTATCCACGTAAGTCCACGCGGGCAAGAATTATCTAGGGTAAGAAGCACCCAGTTGTTAGTCTGTTGTACTATGGTGGCTTGCATGTTGCTGTGTTGCTGGAATCTATGTCACTGGTATTTCAAATACTAGCAGGCCTCCCCAGTGATGGACTGGTTTCAGTGGAGCTTCCAGGCTAAGAGAGACCAGGAAGAAAGGTCTGATAATCTACATCTGAAAATTAGCCAGTGAGAACCCTATGGATCCCATCAGAATATTGTCCAATATACTGCTGGACAGCCCCCTAGAATGGAAGGCTGTCAAAATTCACAGTGGCCACAACAATGAACTCTGGAATACCAACGATCATCAAGATCGTGCAGGACCAGGCACCATTTCATTGTGTCATGTGTGGGATTGCCAAGAGTTGGAGGTAACTTGATGGCAGCTAACAAAAACTAAAGTGTAGAACCTGCTACTGAGTGTGATGTTGACAAAGAGGACAGAGGTTAAGTGGTCAGGATTGAGAGGGGTCTACCAGGGGCTCACAAGGACCAGGATGTTAGTATTCTTAGGTGCCATCAGGTTGGTTCTGACTAGAGTGACACCTATGGAAAACAGAATGAAACACTGCCTGGTCCTGTGACATCCTCACAATCATTGCTATGTTTAAGCCCATTACTGCAGCAACTGTAGGGTCTTCCTTTTTTTTGCTGACCCTCTACCAAGCATGATGTCCTCCACCAGGGACTGGTCCCTCTGGATAATATGTCCAAAGTACACAAGACAAAGTCTTGCCATCCTCACTTCTAAGGAGCATTCTGGCTGTACTTCTTCCCAGACACAGTGGTTCGTTATTCTGGCAGTCCAGGCCATATTCAATATTCTTCGCCAACACCGTAATTCAGATACTTCAATTCCTCTTCAGTCTTACTTATTTATTGCCCAGCTTTCACCTGCATATAAGACTGTGACCTTTCAGCTCTTTTTTCTCTCTCTGTCTTTTGTATTGTACTGAAAACACACACTCCAAAACATCCACCGACAAAACATTCACGTTAACAACCCAATGACATAAATGACATCTACACTCATGCAGAGCCAGCAATCTTTTGAGCTGCTATTTGAGAGCAGAAGAACTTTACAGAGACCTATGTCTTTAGCTGCACCATACAGACAAAAAAAAGCTTCTTGCTGGCTAATTTCTTTACATAACAAATTTGAATATTCAAGATACACGATAAGTCACTTCAAATTTCTCTAATCCAAGGAAGTTAACCAAGTCAAAAATCCACTGCCTTCAAGTCGATTCTGACTCATACTGACCCTATAGGTTTTCCAAGGCTGTAAATCTTTATGGAAGCAGACTACCACATCCTTCTCCCTCAGAGATGCTGGTGGTTTTCAACTGCTGACCTTTTGGTAATCAATCAATCGCTTTAATCACTGTGCCACCAAGGGCTCCTTAAACAAGTAAGTGGCTTTTACGTTCACATCAGTTGAATGAATTTATAATGGTTACTGACTTGTTAGGCAGAGCCATCCAAACTGAGGCCTGGGGAAGATTTGTGGTTTGTCTTGTTATTTTTACCATTTCTTGACCCAGAGTGGCTACCTAATTGCTACCTGCCTCATCTTGTATCTAGCTGAGAAAGAAGGGAAGAGCAACAAGAAGGAAGAGTTACTACAACAGGTCCAACAGCTAGACTTTAACTCACCATTGCCCAAGCTAGAATCGATAGGTATGCATGTATTAAAAATGAATATTGATCATATTGAGTCCTCTTTCTGAAAGTGAACCAAGCTACTAGCCTGGAGGAGGAAGATGACTCCCAGTAGAAACTCTGCACCTGCACAAATTTGATTTCAACGAGAACTTGCTCAACATTGACTAGATAATTATCGACAGCCTACACATATTAGCGCCTGTCCATATATACACGCTACTGACAAAACTGCATATGTTAAAATAGAAAATAAAACAACTGATCCCATAGACAATCTTGTGATCTCTTTGTAAAGATCACACTTTCTAGCACCAGTTAGAGAACATTTCATTTAAAAGGAAAAAATACCTAAAACCTAAGACATCCCAGTAACTACCCCAATCTTTAAGTTCACATCATGTGTTTGAGAGTCACTGCATTAGTTTGCTATTGCTGCTGTAACAAATTACCACAAACTTAGTGGCTTAAAACAAGGCATTTTTTCAAGGTTCATCACATTGTGGCAGGTATCAGGACTTCATTTGACTCTATGGATAAATAATATTCCATTGTACGGTTTAGACCATATTTTGTTTATCCATTCATTTGTCGGTAGACACGCAGGTTGTTTCCACCATTTGACTATTGTGAATAACACTGCAATGAACATTCGTGTACAGGTATCTGTTCGAGTCCCTGATTTCAAGTCTTCTGGGTCTATACCCAGGAGTGGAATTTCTGGGTCATATGGTGTCCAGCAAACCTGGCTGCTTTCTCAGAGATTCCTGAATTTCAAGCCAAAATTAGCCACCATTTGGCTCTGGGAAGCTTTGAGCATGTTTGTTTCTTTGTTTTTAATGAAGGCTCTATATTTGTATTTTATTATATTTATAACTACTCCCTCTTGGGGGTTGTGCTGGTTCAGTGGTAGAATTCTGGCCTTCCATGCAGGAGACCTGGTTTCAATTTTCAGCCAATCCACCTCCTATGCCCCCACCACTCATCTACCACTGGAGGCTTGCATGCTGCTATGATGCTGAACAGGTTTCAGCAGAGATTTCAGACTAAGCCAGGCTAGGAAGAAAGGCCTGGCAACCTACTTCAGAAAATGTGCCAAAGAAAACCCCATGGATCACACAATCCAATCTGCAGCTGTTCATGAGAATGGCACAGGATCAGGCAGCATTTCGTCCCAGTGGGCATGGGGTCACCATGAGTCAGGGGCTGACTCAACAGCAGCTAACAGCAAACAAGAACAACCTCATACTGGAGGTTACTTCAAAAGGCACAGTCACTTGGGTATAGAATTAAAAAAAACAAAAATCCCAAACCTGTTGCCATGGACCCCATTCTGACTTATGGCAACTCCATGTGTTACAGAGTAGAACTGTGCTCCATAGGGTTTGCTTGGTTGTAATCTTTAGGAAAGTAGATTGCCAGACCTCTCTTTTCAGATGCTGATCAATGAGTTCAAGCTGACAACTTTAGGTCAGTGGTCAATGCAGATTACTTGTGCCACCCAAAGACTTGGGGACAGTGTGGGGTGAAGGAGTTCTCCTTGTCCAAAGGCACTGAGATTATAAAAGCTCACCATCTTCTTTGGAAGTGAAGGCAGTACCTATGACATCCATACCCCATGGCCAGTCAGTCAACTCTGACTCACAGTGACCCTATAAAACAGAGTAGAACTGTCCCACAGGGTTTCCAAGAAGCAGACTGCCACATCTTTCTCCCATGGAGAGGCTGGTGGATTTTAACCTCTGTCCTTCTGGTTGGCATCTGAGTACTTAACCACTGCACCACCAGGGCTCCTTCTAGTCTCTATGCTCATTTTACAGAAATCAGGATAGGACAGCCTGAATGGGGTGTAATCACAAAGATATGGGATTTTAAATCTGGAAGTAACTTTAGAGATTCTCGGGTCCAGATTTCCTACACTTGTAATTTAAAAAAAAACTTGTGTCAGGATGAGAGGTGAAATTAGTCTTCCCCAAGGACAAGTGATGCAAGACTTTGACAGAGAAAGCCTGCTGCCAAAGGAGAGACTGGAGCTGGTCCTTGGAGACTGCCTACAGTTAGGATGAGGACAATTCTGTGCCCGAATGGAACCTTTAGAATGTTATCGAATTCAGAGTTGTTGGGAGCACATGAAGAAGTACGTCCCCCTGTGCTGGCACCCAGACCCCCACCTCTATTCAAGTCCATGTGGATACATGTGCTCTGACCCCTGGTGGCACCCCGTGGTAGTGAAGCATGAGAGTGGTGGAGGGCTGGTCATGGCCCAGGGGACCTTCTCTGAGGGAAAGAGGGTCTGCCCTCCAAGGGAAAATGATCAACTTTCAGAAGAGAAGGGAGGTGCCCAGCTTTGTTGCTGTTTGACGGAGGGATTTTGGAAAGGGACCCCCTCCCTGGGAAGGAGTCTTCCTCTTAGAATCATGGGGAGGGCTGAATCACAGAGAGGGGGAGAACTGCCTCATTGGAGGTGGGGATAAGAGTGGAATCCAGGAGAACTTCCTGGAGGAGGGGCTGTTTGCTCCCAGCTCTGAGAGCAGGCTAGGCCTGGATGGGAGTGGGCAGAGGGCCTCCCACAGGAGCACAGACACAGCTCCTGGACCCTCCCCACTGGGCACCCAACTCAGGCTCTCAAGCACCCTGCCCTCCCTGTGGCCCAGGAATAGAGGTGATCCTGAGATTCAGGTGTTCCAGTCGGCCTGCAACAATGACAGTGTTGCTCCAGGAGCACTTTGGGGCCTAGATCTGGTTCAGGGAGGGGCCCAGGGGGACTAAGAAGTAAGACTTGGGCAGGAGGTAGGGAAGAACAGGGGTGCGGCTCCTGATGCTACTTCAGAGAGCAGACCTGGGTTGTGGGAATACTCAGCGTCTCCTGAGTCCCCAGGCTCTCCATGTCCACCTGGCCCAATGTTTTGTTGCCACCCTGGGCAGAGTGATCCCAGGACAAAAACTCCATGTGGGTGGTAACACAGAGCTAGAAGAGGTGACATTGAGACACCATGGGAACCACCACGAAGACAGCATTTTGTGCCTGCGAGAAGGGGAGGCGGGCCACTTATACAGGCTGTCCCATTCCACACAGGCCCCATTAGCACTGGGACTTGCACAGCAGCCTGGCCACTCTGGGCAGTGTCCACCAGCATCCCCCATGCTAAGGAAACTATGTGCCATACTCCCTGTGAGCTGCGACCCACGTCCACCCCAGTGTGGGGTCCTGGCCCAGCCCTCCCTGAGCTAGTACAGAAGCAGTTCCCCATCCAAACCCTCAATACACAACTGGGAAACTGAATCCAAGAGAAAGGCAGGGAAGGCCCAGAACATACAAGTGGGCAGACTCCGGAAGACGAGGAAGGTTCCGGCCCCCTAGGCCAGGGTTCAGCCCCTATCATGGGGTTTGCTTGGAGAACGAGAGCTGCCAAAATGTCGGAAACCCAGGTATTCCCTTCTGTTGTGACGCCGATTTCCTCTCACAACAGCCACACACACTCAGGCACACACATACACAAGCACACAGGTGCACACATACACACACACAAGCACGCAGGCACACACACACGCACAGATTGACTTCACAGGTGGGGCCATGAGGATGGGGTCAGAAGAGAACACCAAGGAAGCGATCCCCTGAAAAGAAGAGAGCGGGTAGAGGTAGCTCTGTCTTGGGAAAGTGGCCCTCAGTCTCCTAGCTACAGCCCATGGCCCACAACACGGGACACAGAGACACTGGATGAAGGGAGAGGGACCCCAAGGTTCCCAGGGGTCTGCCAGGGCCAGCATTCCCACAGCAACACAGGGCGGACAAGGCCTGGTCCTGTAGTCACTGCTCGGAGTCCCTAGAGCTAGGATGAGCCCATCTCAGATTGGAGGGGGCTGCAGGACAGAAAGCCTCAGTTTCCTCCTCTGTAGATTGAGGTGCTTGGAGTGGGTGAGCCCCAGGATTCCAAGGCTCACAGAAGTGTCTGCTGGCCTCGGTTCTCTGTGGATGACCCACTATGCTCTGAGGTCCTAGGAAAGTGCTTCCTACTTTCCTGAGCTGATTATTCCCCCAGCAAGAGCACTGGGGTGCAGGGACTAGGAACTTGGAGTCCAGCAGGGCAGGGCAGAGCCATGGACCATGAGACCAGGTCCAGTCCTTGGTGAAACCTTGGGTGCTTCTGAGAAATTACGGCCTTTGTCCTGAATGTGGGGAGGGTGCCTCCTGAGTTAGCTGGATACCCCAGGACCTGTTGAGGCAAAGAGGGGGCTAGGGTGTCTCCTTTGCTCACCACATCACCAGTTTAACTGCAGATCCTGGTCCTTTGTCCCCTAGGACCCAGGAGAGCTGCTGCTTCCAGGACACCTGAACACAGGTGTGTGTTTTGTGATGAGTTTACCAGCCTGGGCATAGAATATTAATGCGGGCCATGAGGGTTTGGCAGACTCTTCTGCCAGTGGTTTCCCCTGGGGCCAGGAGAGCTGCTGCCTCCAGGACACCTGAACACAGGTGTGGGATATGAGCTTTCTTGCCTGGGGCTGCAGTGCTAGTGCACAATGGAGTGGAGAGAACAAGAGCATGGAGACAGATACATGGGAGAGAAAACAGTATATTCCAGAGAGAAAATAAAGCAGGGTACAGCCAGTGAGAGAGGGCTGGAGCCACTGGGTGGGGGTCCAGAGGCTTCACTGAGGTGATATTTATATGTGACCAGAATGACAGGAGGGGCCAGACCTGCATGGGTCAGGGAACAGTGTGCCAGGGAGAAGGCATAGCTGGTGCGGAGACTGGGAGGCAGAGTGAGTTTGCTCAGAGAGGGGGTTGGAAAGATGCCAGTGTGGCTGGAGTGAGCTGCAGAGAAGAGGAGGAGGGAGGAGGAGGGCAAGTCTAGGTCCTAGGTGATTTGGAGGAGCTATCTCCTCCTCTGTAACATCACCCCAAAACTTAGCCACTCACGAAAACAAACTGATCTCACTGTCTCTGTGGACAGGAATGCTGCATGGCTCAGCTGATGACTTTGCTCCAAGTTCTCTCAGGAGGCTGGGGATGTGGTCTCAATGGAGGCTCGACTGGGGAGGATGCACTCCCTGCTCACTCT
This sequence comes from Loxodonta africana, assembly GCF_030014295.1. Classification (NCBI taxonomy): domain Eukaryota; kingdom Metazoa; phylum Chordata; class Mammalia; order Proboscidea; family Elephantidae; genus Loxodonta; species Loxodonta africana. Next base: position 113,121,313 of record NC_087350.1, read on the forward strand.
GTTGTGGGCACGAGTCTTTCTTGTGAGTTGCTGGACTGGGGTCCTCATTTCCTCTCTGTTGATCAGGCCACATTAGGTCATTGTCACATGGGCTTGATAGGGCAGGCCAAACATACCAGCTGCTTTCCAGGGGTAAAGAGTGGGAAATGACAGTGAGAAAGAGAGAGAGAGATGACAGAGAGAGCATAAGAGAGAGCCAGGAGGCATTGCCCCAATAGGGTCACTATGAGTTGAAATCCACTCTAAGGCACCTTATGACCACAACAAGATTCCTGGGAAGAAAGTGCCTGAGTCCAGCCCACACTAGTGAAGGAGGTCCCACAGGATGTTGAGACCCAGACAGGGATTTTGGGGGGCCATTGTGCACGCTGCCCACCCCTTAGTCCAAGATGAGGCACTGGGTCTGATTCTAAATAATGGAAGTTATTGGAGGCTTTTGTGCCCAGGGTAGGAATATCTGATGTTTGTTTAATTCTAAGTCCTGCTAGGGCAGAGTGGGAAACTAGGCCCAGAGGCGAAGTAACTTTCCTAAGCTCACAGCAGGAGAATCCCCACTGTTTTGAGGTGTACTCCACGCTGCTTCCCACCCCTGCTTGTAATTCGGCGATCTCTGAGTTTGTGTATTAGCTACAGGTGACACCAGCCCACGGGTTACACGTGTTTTCTCACATACACCTGCTGACTTCCCTAGGAAGAAGTTGCTAGAATGATCCCCACTGTGTGCTAGGGAGACTGAGGAGGCACTGAGAAACAGAAAGACTTTGTCCACAGTCAACAAACTTATTAAGAGGGATGATCTGTGTCTGAACCCATCTCTGTCTGCTCAAAGCTGGGGACCTGGCTACACCCAGGCCAACCCCAAGTTCTGTGGGGGGCGGGGGGGTACTGCTGTTGGTGTCACTGTGCACTGTTCTAGAGATGGGATGGGGAGAGGTGAGCATTCAGCATCTCAGGTGTAATTTTTTGCAGAGGAATTATCTTAGGTCAGGTAAAGGTCAGGGGACCCAGGATATGACCTCACTTCCTTGGTGATGGAGTACATAGAACCTGGAATGCTGGTAACCAGGCACCCATATACTGGAGACAGCCCCCTTACTTGCTCACTTGAGTGGAGACACTCGACCTAGAAAGATGTTTTCTTGTTGTTGCTCATCATCTTCCGCTGTGTCCAACCTTGAGAAACCCAGGAGTTCGACCCTTTCACGAAGGCTGAGACGTGGTCTCATCCCCCATCCCCGAAGGCTCTGGCCATTTACCAGAAAGAAACCGAAGGTAACACAGGGTGGCCCAGATGCCAATCCAGGCCAGGCCACCTCTGTGATCCCACCTGGGCAGCCCCACTCCCCTCCTGAATTATTCTCAATAGGGTGGAGGGTGGGCCGAGTCTATCACGTTTGGGTGTCTTTCAGACTGGGGCTGGGGTGGCACAGTTGGATACCTGCTTCACATCCTTGTTCCAACCAGCCTATCACATAGGACATTGAGATCTGTGTCTCTATCCAGGAGTCATATTTCTGACCAGGGCTTTAGGGAGAGACGGTCGGGAGGATCACAGCCTGAGTTGGCACACTCACCTGGACCTTCTTGGAGCTCCAGCTCAACCTGTATGTGGCAGTCACCCCACAGTCCTAGCTGCAGGCATTGACTGCCCATTGGTGACCTTGTGCCAGCTGTTCCTAGATCCTGGTGCAACACTCAGAGGTCCATGTCCTCACCCTTGCTCCTGAGTCCCCTCCTCCCTGGAATGTGGGAGGTGGAGAGGGGCTGTAGAGCACAGGGCAGCCCTGGCCAGTGGATGTGGCCGAGGCTCCATGGTGTAGCCTCTGGCTGAACCTTCCCATATGAGGTGTAGACAGGGAAGTAGTAGCTCCTCGAAGGTCTAGGGGACACAAGGGCCTGAAGGGGCAGAGATGGACGATGGAGGCTTGGGGCAGCCCTTAATGACCCCTGTATCACTGCTGGGCAATGTCTCTGCAGAAGCCCCCACAGGAGATCCGAGAGGAGAAGGAGGATGGCATTATCTACTCCGTCTACCCCAAGAAAGAGGCCAAGAATGGCTGGCGCAGGCTCTGGGTGAGTGTACGTGGGCAAGGTCACAAGCTTGGGCCCTGAGATGACCAGATGGGACACTTGTGCCAGACGCCACCTGGAGATCCCTAGCTCCCTCCCAGGGATGTCTCTCTCAAGGGCCACAGTTCCCTCCCAAAGGAATCTGCGAAAACCCTTACCTTATTCCCCCAACTTGCCCTCCCCACACTGGCCAGGTACAGAGTCACTCTTTCTATATTTGTAGGACTATTAGAAAACAGTCTTTTATACTGTTTTCACTGGACATCAGCAGAGGTGTCTTTTTGCATGTTGTTTCTGTTTTAGTGGTAAACTCTCAGGCCCAGGGCCGGGCAGGAGTCACCTGGGCTCTCCTTCCCCACCTTCTCCCAGCCTCTCACATCCTCATGCTTAGCAGACTTCTTTTACTCAAATGCACGGGGCTCAGGCTATGACACATTTTCTGCAACCTGCAATCTCAGGGAACACATCACCATGACCCCTCCAAGTCAGGAGCTGTGTCCTGACTCAGCTGCAGAATGTTCCAGAAGGGTGGCCAGTTCCCACAGGGACTGGCGATCTCACTGCTGCTGGCCCTGTGCTGATTCTTTCTGCTGCCCTTTCAGCAGGGCTGCAGGAACCTCACGTGTGTCCTCACACACTGACCCACGGCAGGGCTACAGGAACCTCACGTGTGTCCTCACACACTGACCCACAGCAGGGCTACAGGAACCTCACGTGTGTCCTCACACGCTGACCCACAACAGGGCTGCAGGAACCTCCCGTGTGTCCTCACACGCTGACCCACAGCAGGGCTGCAGGAACCTCCCGTGTGTCCTCACACACTGACCCACAGCAGGGCTACAGGAACCTCACGTGTGTCCTCACACGCTGACCCACAGCAGGGCTGCAGGAACCTCACGTGTGTCCTCACACACTGACCCACAACAGGGCTACAAGAACCTCACATGTGTCCTCACAGACTGATCAACAGCAGGGCTGCAGGAACCTCACGTGTGTCCTCACATGCTGACCCACAACAAGGCTGCATGAACCTCCCGTGTGTCCTCACACACTGACCCACAGCAGGGCTGCAGGAACCTCACGTGTGTCCCCACACACTGACCACCCAGGACAGACTCAGGGGCAGCATGCTGAGGCAAAGGATGTGCACATTCCAAGTTAGGATCCATAGAGCCAGACTCCTTCCCAAACGAGCTGTCACAGTCACATGGCCCAGCAGTCTGTGACACTAGCTGGGTCCCTGCATCCGGCCTATTCTGGCTATTATGGTTCTTTTCCATTTTTGCCAATCTGCTGTCACATTGGCCACTGGAGCTGCAGGGTCGCTTTGAGGTGCTTTTGACCCTGAGAAGCTGAGCCACCTCTCATTCCTTTACCGGTCATTCATATGTGCCCTCCATGATTGGTCTGTTGAGATCCTTGACCTTGTGGGGGTCTTTCTCCCACCCAGGGATCTTCCGGCATTCACCTGTTGCTGAATCTGTGACCACTATACCTTCAGCTTCTCAAAACCCCCTTTAATGTACAGAAAGGAAAATCTGAAGCTTGCTTTGCATTCAGAGGGGGTCTCATGGGTGTGTCTGCTCTGTGCACTGTCTCCAGCTGGCGAGGGAGCCAGCTTGCACCAGACCTTCCCCTCCGAGTCAGGAGCAGAGCAGGCCTCACATGGCACACAGGGAACATCATGGAGCCCTAGTGTCCGACAGTTCTGGGCTCTGACCCCTTGACTATGAACAGACACTGGACAACAATAAGCTTGGTGTTCTCACCTCTACAATAGAGTGTTCTGTGAGGAGTCACAAGGATACTGGCCTTAATAACAAACCAAGCCAAATTTGTTGCCGTGGAGTCCATTATGACTCATAGTGACAGTATAGGACAGAATAAAACTGCCCCATAGGGTTTCCAAGGAGTGGCTTGTGGATTCGAACTGCAGAACATTTGGTTAGTAGCCAAACTCTTCAGAGCCACAGCGCCACCAGAGCTCCACTCAATACACGAAACTAATATAATTAACAAAATGGCTTGAGGTTCCTAATATGTTTAATCATCTCCACCTCCTGTTTTCTGTTGGGGGTGTCTTGTCCCACCTCCTGCCACAGGTCACAGAGGTCTGGGACCCTGGTCCTCCTGGTGGTTCATGGGGTGCCTCTGACGGTATGTCCCTCCACTCTCTCACCCCAGTGTGTATGTGGGTTGGACCAGGACCTAGATGAGACCTGCCTGGTGAGGACCGTCAAGGCTGGATCGCTGAAGAAGCTGGTGGAGCACCTGGTGCCTGCCTTCACAGAGGGGGACTTGTCCTACATAGATATCTTTTTGGGAACCTATAGGACATTTACCACCACCCGTCAGGTCCTGGAACTCTTGTTCCAAAGGTGAGTAGCCCACCCTGCACAGCCCAGTGGGAACTCAGCCCCTTAACCAGCTGTGAATCTGGGGAATGTCACTCACCTCTCTGTGACTCAGTTTGCTCCTCTGAAAAGTTGAGGGGTAAATGATCAGCCTGCTTGAATTTACTCTCAGTACCACATGGCACAAGCCATGTAAACTGTGTACCTGGAACCCCACCAAAAAGAATACTGTTGCCATCGAGTCAATTCCAAACCATAGTGAGCTTAGAGGACAGAGTAGAACTGCCCCATAGGCTTTCCAAGGAGCAGCTGAATTTGAACTGTTGGCCTTTTGGTTAGCAGCCAAGCTCTTTAACCAATGTGCCACTAGAGCACCAACACCTGGAGATCAGCTCTAGGGAAAAGGCTCCTGGATTGGCTGGGATGTTCACATTTACTTTTTTCCTTTCCTCCATCAAGAAGCTGTCTGCCTCGCCCCTCACTGACTCCATGGTCTTCAGCAATCCTATTCCCCATTTGAAAAGGGGGAGTTGAGATCCTATCAAGTGGGTCCTTGTCCTTCGTGTAGCCAGAAGAAGAATCCCTGGTGGCTGACAGAGGGGCCCTAGGACAATCAGATACTGGGGAAGGTGCTGCTTGGGTTCACTCACTCAGCAATTATCTATGAAGCCCCTACAGTTGCAGGCACTGTTCTAGATACTCAGCATCATTCAGTGAACAAAGCAGAAAGAAGTCCTGCCCTCCTGGTCTCCATTCTAGTCAAGAGGCAGACAGGAACACTAGACATGGGAAGCAGGTAGTGTCCACAGTGCATTACATGGACGCCCTCATGCCTCCTCTAGGTATGGATACAACTGCTCCCATTCAGCCGGGGACGGAGGACCCCAGGACCAGCAGAAAGAGTGAGTGGACGTTAGGTGGAGAAAGAGGGTCCTCTGTCTGCAAGAAAGACTGGGGGTTGGAGGAAGCCTGTGTTAGGATTGGAGCTGGGCATACCCTGGGTCCCACATATGTAGATCCCCCTGGAGGAATGAGGTTAGCGGAGCCTCCAGTAGGAGAAAGAAGTCACATAGAGCTAGGGGTACAGCCTGGGTGCAGTGGAAATCAAAGTGTTGGCAGGGGTCTCAGTGTGGCCCCTTAGGGTACACTTCCCCTCCATGATTCCCTCCCATCTCTGATTATTCCCTCACCATTTGGGGCCAGATCAGGAGGAGAGGAAAAACCTGCAACACAGTCATGCACCCCTGTCGTGGGTGCTCAGCTCCATGTGCGGCCCTGTCCCTCAGCGGAGAGTGACCGTGGGAAACAGACCTTGTGTGTCCTCAGCCTGAAATATTCCTGGAGCACTACTGTGTGCTAGGCTGTGAGGTGAACATACAGACACACTTCTCCCTACCCTTTGGGGTTTAATGTCCAGAGGGAAGGGTGTCAGGGGACAAATAGAGACATAAGTCAAGCTTTGAGGAGGGAGGGTTGGTCAAACCATTAATAGGATTCTCTCTGTGACCAAAGATCTGTGTTAACCCCCTGCTCAGTGATTAGGCTGCCCCTGCCAGGACAGCCAGAGGGTGTGGTGCTCGGTGGGGCTGGACTTTAGAAGGACAGGGAAAGAGGGACCCGGTCCCTTCCAGAGATGTCCTGGGACATCAGTGTGGTGGCAAAGGCCAGGCCTCTGACCCTGCTTTTCATCACACATGACCAGCGCCATCTCTTTCATCTTGAAAACCTGGATGGATGAATACCCAGAAGACTTTGACCAGCCAGCACACTTGCCCTGCCTGAAGCTCCTGGTGGAGTACCTGCAGGTGAACATGCCGGGCTCGGACCTGGAACACCGTGCCCTTCTTCTCTGTGCCCAGCTGGACGACCTGGAGTCCAAAGAGGCAGAGCCAGAGGGTGAGGAGGACTGGGCATGCCTGCATGTGAGCTTGTGAGGGGGACATAGGGCGGGATCCACAAGGAGGACCCACAGAGTTGGGGTTGGGCCAGAACTAAGAGTAACCTCAGACCCTCCTCTGGTGGACCACAGTCTGTGAAAACATCCTGGGGTGGAAATCTAGGCCTTGGGCTTCTCTTCAAGGCAGTGGGATATTTTCTGCCATTGGAAAAGCACAAGGAAATGCAGTCATGTTGGTGAGTATTTCTCCTCTTGTGCCTCCACGTCAGGACCAGCACCAGGTCTAAAAGCAGCTCAGGATCTCTGTCTACCCGCAGAAGGAACTCCAGGGCGACCTCATGAGGCAGATCACACTCCAATACCAACACTGGAGTTTCGTAGAGCATCAGGTCCTCCATCCCCACATCTGTCACCACACACAGAGCCTGCTCGAAAGCTGGCATCTTCTCCTGGATCACCTCCTGGGGCAAATCCAGAACCACGTGTTGGGGTAGATCCTACTCCTGAACCATCACAGGAGCTGGATGGAACACCAGATCCTCAACCACCACCTCCATCATCAGATGAAGAGCCTGCTGGAGGACTGGGTTCTCTTCCTGGGTCACCTCCAGAACTGGCTCCTGTGTCCCCGGCAGATGTCGATTCTGCTCCTGTATCAACACCAGAGCTCCACACAGCATCAGCTATTCCATCATCAGCTCCCGCATTGGCACCAGAAGGAAAGCCGGCTGGAGGGGTGGATTCCCATCCTGGGCCACCGCAGGAACCAGCTCCTGGACCACCTGCTGGTGTCGATCCTGCTCCTGCAGCAAGAGTGGGGATCAATGTAGCCCCAATCCCTCCATCTGCTGCTCTGGCCCAGGCGCCTGATGAAGGGCCAAACGGAAAGCCAGGTTCTAATCCTGGGCCACCTCCGGAACTCAGTCAGGGACCACCAGCTGCTGTGGATCCTGCTTCTGCAGCAACACCGGGGCTCAATGTAGCAACAGGTCCTCCATCTCCAGGTCAGGCCCAGTCTCCAGAGGAAGAGGCTGCTGGAAAGCTTGACCATTATCCTGAGGCACCTCTAGAACAAGCTTCCAGACCACCGGCTGAGGTCCGTTCTATTCCTACAGCAACAGCAGAGCTAGATGTGGCGCCATGTCTTCCATCTCCAGGTCTGGCCCAGGCTCCAGAGGAAGAGGCTGCTGGAAAGGTGGGCTCGTATCCTGGGTCACCTACAAAACCGGCTCCAGCAGTACCAGCTGATGTCGAGCCTACTTCTGCACCAACAAAGGGGCCCCATGTAGCCCCATGTCCTCCATCTGCTGCTCTGGACCAGGCACCAGAAGAACAGTCTGATGAAAAGTCGGATTCTTATCCTGAGCCACCTGCAGAAACAACTCCTAGGCCACCAGTTAATGTTGACCCTGCTTCTGCATCAACACCAGGGCTCAAGTAGCCCCCGATCCTCCATCGCCAGCTCCGGCCCAGGCCCCAGAGTCCCAGCAAGTCACCATGCCCACTCCACACCAGCTCCTCAGCCCCAGCCAGGGAGCATCGGCTTCAGAGCGAGATCCTTCCTGACCTTCACCTGAGTGGGTATTTCTCTGCTTTATATGTAGCATATTACAGCTTACTTTACATTTATAGCTCTTACTCTCTTCACTGATAGATTTCTCATTAAATAAAGTTTTGTTTTAATGGTTTTAACTGGTATGATACCGTGGTTTTATGTACTTTCATGATCCTATCAACTATCACCAGTATCTATTTCAGAACATTGTCATCAGCACAAACAGAAACCCTGGACCCATTAAGCAGTCCTCCCCATGCCTGTCCCCTGTGCCCATGGCAATCAGTGATTGGCTTTCTATGCCTATGGATTTACCTGCTCTAGATTTCTTATCTAAATGGAAACATGTGGCCTTTTGTATCTTGCTTCTTAACTTAATGTGTTCGAGGTCAGTCCACATTGTAGCACGTGTCAGTTTCTCACTCTAAAGCTCAGTGGTATTCCCTTGTGTAGATGGATCATACTTTGTTGACCCAGTCATCTGTTGATGGACATATGGGTTGGTTCCACCTATTGACTGAGGGGAGTAGAGCTGCTGTGAGCATTCATGGACAGGTATCTGTGTGAGTGCCTGTCTACAGGATAAATCCCTGGGGTGGGTAAAGGAAGGTGGGAATGGTGAGGACACAGTCCAGGTGTTGGGAGTGAAGTGTCAATGAGGAAGCTGTGGAGATCTTGGGTTTAAGGTGGGAAGCGGTTCAGTAGAAGGCATACCTTTAGGTAGTGAGGAGGTGGGATGGATCAGTTGAAGTTCAGGTGCAGTTATGGAGGTGGGAGGGTCAGGAGGAAGCCCTGGGGTGGGAAGTAAGAAGGTAGGAGTGGCCACGACTCGGCCTGGTTGTGGCAACTAAGGAAGAGGGAGGGGTTGGGAGATGGCTGAGGTGTGGGTAAGGACGAACTCGGAAAGTTCAGGTACCAGGCAGGTTATGGAAAGTTGGGAGGAGGGTAGGAGCCAAGAGAACACCTATGTGAATGTATTGAGTCTTTAGGAGTAAGCTAAGGGTAGCCTAGGTGTGGTAGCTCAGGAGGTGGTGGATCAACAGACAGCAAAGGTCTACAGAGGAAGGAGGTGGAAAGTGTCAGGAGAAAGCACAACTGTGGTCAGTGAGATGGTGGGAAGAGCCAGGGGCAGCCCAGGTGTGGGGATGAGGAGGCCTGAGGGAACAGGAGGCAGCCCGGGTGTGGGGAATGAGTAGGTCTGAGGGGCCAGGAGGCAGCCCGGGTGTGGGGATGAGGAGGTCTGAGGGGCCAGGAGGCAGCCCAGGTGTGGGGAGTGAGGAGGTGTGAGGGGACAGGAGACAGCCCAGGTGTGGGGAATGAGGAGCTATGAGGAATCTGGACGTAGCCCAGTGTTACCAAGTGTGTAGATAGAAGGGCAGGAGAACCCCCGTGCAGGTACTGAGGATCCTGTACAACCAGGAGGCGGCAGAGGGTGGGTACTGAGGAAGTGGAAGAGGTTGGGGAGTACCCCACCTATGGAAAGTGATGAAGAGGGAGAGGCCCAGGTATGAGTAATGATTAGGTTGGAAGGACCAGGAGGCAGTCCAGGTGTGGCCTTTTAATCATTTTATGTTCGCTGAGGCAAGGTAAGTTCAGATACAGATCAAGACAGCCCAGTTAACCCATTTCCATCCAGTCGATTCCGACTCAGTGACCGTATAGATCAAGAGAGAGAGTGAAAATTTGAAAGGCTTGATTATATCCACAGGCTCTGCGGAGAACACAACATACACGGATACAGGGCCCTAATTGGGGCTGCACCCAGGGCAGGGCCACAAAAGCCACATCTGGAGAAGACAGCTTATGTATGCAAGCAGGGCTCCGTGGGCTAGGTTTCCTGGGGTATGGGTATTTTGATAATTCTGCAGGACCCAGAGCAAAGGAGCTTAACCTAGGTGTTGGGTACCTGCTTGTCCCTAGGTGTTAGGTACCTGCCTAGAAGTGTGAGTGCTAAGTAAGGTGGAAGGGTGGCTGTAGAATAGACTTAGCTGCTCAAGAAAGGGAATGGACTGGCCTTCAGCTGGGGCCTTAAAATTGTGTTAAAACAGCTTTTAAGAAACAAACAATAACCCCACTTCTGTTACAATTGACCCCTTGAATATGTATCTGACATCACTTTTGAACTTGACCATTTGTGTAGAATGGCCTGGTTGCCAGAAGAGACTCCCAAGGAATAGTAGTATATGGTATAGAAAGCGAGGAAAGTAAAAAATAAAAAGGAGAAAAACAAGTAGAAGTCTCAGAAGTCTTTGTAGGCTGGGTCCTGCTGGCAGAAGCCTCCAGAGACTGGGGCTGGGCCAGAGCTCAGTGTAACCACAGAAGCTCCTCTGGTGGACTACTCTCTGGGAAGGCTTCCGGGGGTGGACTCTTGGGTTTCCTTGGGAGGTTTCCTGTGTTTGGAAAGACATGAGGAGAGGCGGACACGTTGGTGAGCCGTTTTCTTCTTGCAACTCCAGAGTTGCCAGCGCTTGGCTCCACCCTTGTTTTTTCTTCTGCCATAAGAATGACACGCCCCAGACAGGAGCTGACTCTGGACAAAGGTGATGCTTGGAACAGAGTTGCAGCTGGCCAGAAAATGTGAACGAGAAATAAAACTTAGTTGATGAATGATTTGGGGATTGTTTGTTACTGCAACAAAATGCAGCGGAAGCAGACTAATACTGCAGGACATTTGGGTAAACCTTTTTTCCAGAAGCAGCTGAGCAGAATCTGCTATTCAGTCTTTTCTCGGGGCACAGGGATCTTTATCTTTACATTTTCATGTGCCACGAGATTCAGCTTATTTAAGATCCCCAAATATCAAGAAATGAGGAGGCTCTGATATTTTTCATTATTAAAAGAAAGAAATGTAAAGACCAAAAACCATCAGGGCCATAATAAATGGACGCTGATAGAACTGGAGAACAACGTGGCACAGAACCTCAAATTTCTAGAACAAACAAAACCCAAAAATCAAAAAACCATACTTACTGGACTCCTCGAGACTGAAGGACTCCCGGAGGCTAATGCCTTGAGATGCTCCTCAAACCTTGAACTGAAACTAACCCCTGAGGTCACCTTGGAGCTGAATAGCAGATAAGCTCACAAAAAATATCACCCGTGACTACTGAGTTCCTTTAAAAAGTCCCCTATATGAGGCCACACAGTGAACAGTTCCTTTAAAACAAAGATGAGACCATAAGGGGGCAGGGAAACTAGATTAATGGAAGGAGAACCACCACAACAGAAATAATAACAATGGTCACATATTGTGAAGAATATAACCAGTGTCACTGAACAATTTGTGTAGAAATTGTTGAATGGAAACCTAAACTGCTGTGTAATCCTTCGCTGAAAACACAAAAAAAAATTATTTAAAAAACCAGAAACCATCAGAATCAATGTACTACCACAAGTGAGAACAAAATATTGTATTTCTCTCAATAAAACTATAGTTTACAGTAGTATTTACTGAATAAATTATATAATTTCTCTTTTACAGGCAATAAACTAAATCACAAATATTTCAAAGACGATATATGTACAGGACATACGGCCTTTGATAAATAACTTTATTTTGCTCATTTCACTAGAAAACAGTGAAAACATCTTTAGAGAAGCTAGCTTTCTATAAAGTATATGCAGAATATGACAGTGATCTTTATAAGAAACCAGTTTCAGCTTTCAATGACATGGGCTATGATTTTAATTTGGCAAAAAAAAAAAACAGAATCTACACTTTATTCACCATTTTGCATGGATGGATCTGTTTAAAAAAAATAAGCAGATTACCTATGGTGCTTATGTAATCACTGGCTACATGCAAAATGAAATAACACAAGAGTCAATAAGAAAATAGTAGTTCCAAGTCCAAAAAAAGGTAATTGGCAATGGTATAGAAAGCAGCTCAGATAGATATAGTTCATGCAGTTCTTCACAGTCCAGCAAACAACAGCAAGTTGTGTGGTCTCTACACATCCCATCTGCTGACCATCCCAGGGGCACGGCTCCCCTGCCATCTCACAACTTGTCACTCCAGCTGAGTAAGGCCCTGTGGGAGGTGAGCTGGGCCCAGTTCCTGTGGGGATTCTGGAGTGGAGACACTTCTCTCCCACGCTGTGTCCACCTGTCACCATCTGCTTAGGTGGTCAACATGTTTGCTTACTAGGGAAGAAGACAAAGAAAGAACACAATGGTGAGACTAGATTTTGGCATCGACTTAGAACCCTGTCCCGTAAGTGAAACACGAGCTCAGGATTTCTCTCCATAGCTGGCGTCTTGGGAAGGTACAGGCAGAAGTGGGGTTGATTAGGCTGAGGATTCTTCTGCAATGATTTTCAGGTGGATCCAGTTACCAGTTGCCATCAAGTCAATTTCCACTCACGGGGACCCCATGTGCAGAGTAGAACTGTGATCCTTAGAGGTTTCAAGGCTGTGACCTTTCGAAAACATTGCCAGGCCTGTCTTCCGAGATGCCTCTGGGTGGGTTTGAACCACCAAGCTTTCAGTTAGCAGTCTTGCTTTCACTATTTGCACCACCATGGACTCCTATGACATGGACCCACCACATGTTAATTACTCTGATGCCTATCAAGGCCCTCCTACATCTCAGCACTGGGCTGAGACTTGGAGCGAAGCAACACTGGCAAAGACACACTCACGCTCTCCAGGTGCACAGGGGGTGGGGGTGTGCTCTGGGACACCAGGCAGGAAGCCACTCAGATCAACTTGAGCACGGTCATTCCCAAATAACATACCCCCGTGGCTGGGCTATAAAAATACATCTGGAAATACTTAACCTAAAATGGTGAACATTTAAAGTCGGAGCCAGCTTACTCAACCTGTGACAGTTCCATCATTATACGTGAGGAAGCAGTACACAGCCCACACATGGTCAAAATCTTCAAATGACTTAAAACACAGAGGAAAATAGACAACCTAAAATCAAAAAAACCAAACCCGGTGTGGTCCAGTTGAAAAAAAACCAAAAACCGAACCCACAGCCGTCAAGTCGATTCTGACTCATAGCGACCGTATACGACAGGGTGGAATTGCCCGATGGGCTTTCCATGGAGCGCCTGGTGGATTCGAACTGCCCACCTTTCGGTTAGCAGCCGTAGCTCTTAACCACTATGCTACCAGGGTTCCCAGCCCACCAAAAGCAGTCTGTTAATTAACCAAGAAGCCCTTTCTGAGGCACCAGGGCACTGTGGGGAGGCTGGATAAGCCCCAGGGCGAGTCTAAACAGGGCACCCAACCAAGGTGGGCTTCCCAACCCGGAAAGTCAAGCCCCCTTTTACAAAGCCCTGGGCCGGACAACCAAATGCCAGAGTTTGCTTTTCTGGCTTCTCCAACCCTAAGCTAAGGTCACCTCCACTTTTATTTTACTAAGCAGAATATTAAGTTCATATGCTTTGGTCCTTATTTTTATTCAGAGACATTAATGACATTCACTGTGCTGAGCGACCATCACCACTATCCATCCCCAGATGTTTTTCATCACCGAAAAGGGAACCCAGTGCCCCTTCAGCAACAACTCCTCGTTTCTCCCTCCCCTCAGCCCCTGGTCACCACTGATACCTTCTTATCTCCATGCACTTGCCTAAGGAACCCTGGTGGTGCAGTGGTTAAGTGCTCAGCTGCTAACTGAAAAGCATTCAGATGAAACCCACCAGCTGCTCCACTGAAGAAATGACCTGGTGATCTGCTCCCATGAAGATTAGAGCCTAGAAAACCCTGTGGGGCAGTTCTACTCTGTCACGTGGGGTCAGAATGAGTTGGAATCAACTCGAAGGCAGCTAGCAACAACACCAATGCTTTTGTCTAGTTGAGACATTTAAGTGGGATCGTACGACACTTGTCCTTTTGAGTCTGACTTGCTTCACTCAGCATGTTTTCAAGGTCCACCATGTATGGCATGTATCAGGGCTTCGTTTCCCTTTATGGAGGAGTAATATTCCACTGTGTGGATAGACCATATTTTGCTTATCCATTCCTTTGTTGGTGGACACTTGGGTTGTTTCCATCTTTGACTATTGTGAATAATACCGCAGTGAACATTCATGTACACGTATCTGTTTGAGTCCCTGATTTCAAGTCTTTTGGGGTACATCTAGGAGTGGCATTGCTGGGTCATATGGTGACCAGAGAACCAAGTTGTTTTCTCAGAGATTCCTGAATTTCAAACAGAAACTAGCCCCCATTTGGCTCTAGGAAGTTTTGAGAATTTGTTTTTTTTTAATTAAAGCTCTATGAAACCCAAAAAAAAACAAACCGGTTGCCTTTGAGTCGATTCCAATTCATAGCAACCCTATAAGACAGAATAGAACTGCCCCATAGGGTTTCCAAGGAGCGCTTGGTGGATTCCAACTGTCGACCTTTTGGTTAGCAGCCTTAGCTCCTAAGCACTTCACCACCAGGGTCTCCTAAGGGGCTATACTTGCATTTTATGATATATATAACTACCCTGTATCTGGGGTTGTGGTGGTGCAGTGGTGGATTCTCACCTTCTATGTAGGGGACCCGGGTTCCATTTCCAGGCAATGCACCTTATGCTCAGCCACCGCCCATCTGCCACTGGAGGCTTGGCTGTTGCTATGATGCTGAACAGGTTTCAGCAGAGCTTCCAGACTAAGCCAGATGAGGAAGAAAGGCCTGGTGATCCACTTCTGAAAATCAGCCAAGGAAAACCCTGTGGATCACAACAATCCAATCTGCAGCTGTTCATGGGGTTGGCACAGGACCAGGCAGCGTTTGGTTCCAGTGTGCATGGGATCGCCGTGAGACAGGGGCTGACTCAACAGCAGCTAACAGCCAACAACAACAACCCCATATTGGGGGTTACGTCACAAGGCACAGTCACGTGGGCATAGAATTAAAACAAAGCAAACCTAAACCAGTGGCCGTGGAATCCAGTCTGACTCATGGCAACTCGAGGTGTTACAGAGTAGAACTGTGCTCCCTGGGGTTTGCTTGGTTGTAATCTTTAGGGAAGCAGACCTCCAGGCCTTTCTTCTGAGGTACACCAGATGGGTTCAAACTGCCGACCTTTAGGTTAGTAGTCATCGCAAACTGTGCCACCCAGGGACCTGGGGACACCGTAGGGTGAGGGAGTTCTCTTGTCCAAAAGCACCAAGAGTCTACGAGCTCACCATTTTCTTTGGAAGTGAAGCCAATACCTATACTACCCATATCTCATTGCCACTGAGTCATTTCTGATTCATAGTGACTCTGTAGGACAGAGTAGAACTGCCCCACAGGGTTTGTAAGAAGCAGACTGCCACATCTTTTTCCTGCAGAGCCGCTGGTGAGTTTGAACCACTGGCCTTTTGGTTAGCAGCCGAGCACTTTACCCTCTGCACCACCAGGGCTCCTTATACTGTCTACGTTACAACATGTTAGTCCTACGGAAATCAGGACAGAACAGTCTGAAAGGAGTCTAATCAGAAAGATAAGTGATTTTGTAGCTGGAAGCAATCACAGAGATTCTTGGGTCCAAATTTCCTACCTTAGCAATTAAAAAACCAAAAAAACTTGGACTCAGAATGAGAGGCAAAGTTACACTTCCCCAAAGGCCAATGATGCAAGACTTTAACAGAGAAAGTCTGCTGCAGAAGGAGAGACTGGAGCTGGTCCTTGGAGGCTGCGTACAATTTGGATGAGGACGACCATTTTGTGCCTCCTTGAAGGTCCATGCCAATCAGTAACAAGATGACTGATAGGATGAGAAGAGATCCAGGAAGAAAGCTGCCATGCCCCTGGGACTTGTATCAGGATGGACTTCAGATGGCGGCCTCTCATTTCAAAGTCGTTTGTGCAGTGGTAATAACTTAACACCCTTAGCTGCCTGCCTGATTTTTTCCCCAAAGAGCCGAGGGGACCCTGAGGGCAGCCAGGATTTAAAGGGGCTGACGTCCTACAGTGGGCTTTCCAGCACCCAAGTTCTTCCTGCTGATCGTAAATCCAAGCGGTTACCTTGTTATCAAGTGGATCACACAGCTCCGGGGCCCTAACAGGATCCACCTAAACTCTGCTTCTGCCTCAGCTGGAGAACGTGAGGGTAGAAATAGGGTTGGTGTTTCAGTGGGAAAGGAGCAGTGCTGGGGGTTCCTTCTCAGGTATGTAGAAGGACGGCATCAGGCGCCAGGGGCCCAGCCACCCTCTGCGGGCACCCCATGGACAATGGAACAAAACGCTGCCTGGTCCTGTGCCATCCCGGTGATCAGTTTTCAGTCAGATCATTGTGACCCACAGGGTTTTCACTGGCTGATTTTCAGAACTAGATTACCAGACCATTCTTCCTAGTCCATCTTAGTATGGAAGCTCCGCTGAAACCTGCTCAGCATCATAGCAACACGCAAGCCTCCACGGAGAGATGGGTGCTGGCTGCGCACGAGGTGCACTGGCCAGAAGTCAAACCGGGTCTCCCTCATGGAAGGTGACTATTCCACCAACTCAACCAAATAGTATTTAAATCGGGTATTAATTTAGAGGCTCAGGAATGCACGATTGTTTTCTTCATTGAAATACAGGGTAGTTTTGTTTTTAACCTGTGGACGTTTGCCATGTGACCGTTACTGCAGGCACAAATTTCCGCAGGGTTTGGATGTTTGGTGTTAGGAGATCTGGGGAGGGGTGGCCACCTGCCATATGGAGGGAACCTCAGCATGGCGCGTGGTCTCCCCCTGGTGGTCGAGCTGAGAGCAGCTGTGGAGAAGAAGGATTTCACCTCTAACCTTCCATACGGTGTCCTCTTCCTGAGATCCTCTCCTGGCTTAGCTCAGAGGTCACCTCTGCTGACAACACCCTGTCTAAGGTCATCCTCTTAAGGAGCCCTGGTGGCACAATGGTTAAGTGCTGAGCTGCTAAGTGAAAGGTTGACAGTTTGAACCCACCAGCAGCTCCGCAGAAGAAAGACCTGGTGATCTGCTTCAGTAAAGACGACAGCCTAGGAAACCCTATGGGGCAGCTCTACTCTGTCCCATGTGGTCGCTATGAGTGGGAATCGACTCAACGGCACCCACCACCAACAACAAGGTCACCCTCTCAGGATGGGAGACTACTGAGGCCATTATAACCTCTGTGCCTCTCATCTGGGAACTGCACGTAATTCTCTCTGTAAACATCTGACTCTGAATGGAAGACACACGAACTAGTTAGGAACCCTGACCTTTTCAATATCAAAAAAAGAAATGAAAAAGTTGCCAAAAAACTGAATAGTTTTCCTGGCCATAAAAGTAAGGCATATTGACAAAACTTTGAAAATAAAGAATAGTAGGAGGAAAGTAAGGTGCCTTGCTGGCACAGTGGTTACAATGCTCGACTGCTCACTGAAAGGTCAGCAGTTTGAACCCACCAAATGCTCTGTAGGAGAAAAGATGTGGCAGTCTGCTCCTGTCAAGATTATAGCCTTGGAAACTATATGGGGCAGTTCGATTCTGTCCTACAGGGTCACTAGGAGTCAGAATCAACTTGAAGGCAAAGGGTTTTGGTTTATGTAAAATACACAATGGGGGGGGTGGCAAAAAATACGCTACAAAATAATAGTGGTTTCCCAGACTTTCTGAATTGTGGGTCATATTGCTTTTTTATTTTTTTTTAATTTTTATTAAGCTTCAAGTGAACATTTACCATTCCAATCAGTCTGTCACATGTAGGTTTACATACATCTTACTCCCTTCTCCCACTTGCTCTCCGCCTATTGAGTCAGCCCTTACAGTCTCTCGTTTCGTGCCAATTTTACCATCTTCCCTCTCTCTCTATCTTCCCATCCCCCCTCCAGTCAAGAGTTGCCAACACACTCTCCCGTGTCCACCTGATTTAATTAGCTCACTCTTCATCAGTATCTCTCTCCCCCCCACTGACCAGTCCTTTTCATGCCTGATGATTTGTCTTCGGGGATGGTTCCTGTCCTGTGCCATCAGAAGTTCTGGGGAGCATTGTCTCTGGGATTCCTCTAGTCACAATCATACCATTAGGTGTGGTCTTTTCATGAGAATTTGGGGTCTGTATCCCATTGGTCTCCTGCTCCCTCAGGAGTTGTCTGTTGTGTTCCCTGACAGGGCAGACATCGATTGTGGCCGGGCACCAACTAGTTCTTCTGGTCTCAGGATAATGTAGGTCTCTGGTTCAAGTGGCCCTTTCTGTCTCTTGGGTTCTTAGTTGTCGTGTGACCTTGGTGTTCTTCCTTTGCCTTTGCTCCCGGTGGGTTGAGACCAATTAATGTATTTTAGATGGCCGCTTGTTGGCATTTAGGACCCCAGGCGCCACAATTCAAAGTGGGATGCAGAGTGTTTTCATAATAGAATTGTTTTGCCCATTGACTTAGAAGTCCCCTCAAACCAAGTTCCCCAGACCCCAGCCCCTGCTTCGCTGACCTTTGAAGCTTTCATTTTATCTCGGAAACCTCTTTACTTTTAATCCAGTCCAATTAGGCTGACCTTCCTTGTTTTGAGTGTTGTCTTTCCCTTCACCCAAAGCAGTTCCCATCTACAGATTGGTCAATAAAAAGCCCTCTCCCTCCCTCCCTCCCTCCCCCCTTTGTAACCACAGAAGTATGTGTTCTTCTCCATTTTTTCTATTTCTCAAGATCTTATAATAGTGGTCTTATACAATATTTGTCCTTTTGCCACTGACTCATTTCGCTCAGCATAATGCCTTCCAGATTCCTCCATGTTATGAAATGTTTCACAGATTCGTCACTGTTCTTTATCGATGCGTAGTATTCCATTGTGTGAATATACCACAATTTATTTACCCATTCGTCCGTTGATGGACATCTTGGTTGCTTCCAGCTTTTTGCTATTGTACACGGAGCTGCAATAAACATGGGTGTGCATGTATCTGTTTGTGTGAAGGCTCTTGTATCTTTAGGGTATATTCCGAGGAGTGGGATTTCTGGGTTGTATGGTAGTTCTATTTCTAACTGTTTAAGATAACGCCAGATGGATTTCCAAAGTGGTTGTACCATTTTACAATCCCACCAGCAGTGTATGAGAGTTCCAATCTCTCCGCAGGCTCTCCAACATTTATTATTTTGTGTTTTTTGAATTAATGCCAGTCTAGTTGGTGTCAGATGGAATCTCATCGTAGTTTTAATTTGCACTTCTCTAATGGCTAATGATCGAGAGCATTTTCTCATGTATCTGTTGGCTGCCTGAATATCTTCCTTAGTGAAATGTGTGTTCATACCCTTTGCCCACTTCTTGATTGGGTTGTCTTTTTGTGGTTGAGTTTTGACAGAGTCATGTAGATTTTAGAGATCAGGCGCTGGTCTGAGATGTCATAGCTGAATATTCTTTCCCAGTCTGTAGGTGGTCTTTTTACTCTTTTGGTGAAGTCTTTAGATGAGCATAGGTGTTTGATTTTTAGGAGCTCCCAGTTATCGGGTTTCTCTTCATCATTTTTGGTAATGTTTTGTATTCTGTTTATGCCCTGTATTAGGGCTCCTAGGGTAGATCCTAGTTTTTCTTCCATGATTTTTATCGTTTTAGTCTTTATGTTTAGGTCTTTGATCCACTTGGAGTTAGTTTTTGTGCATGGTGTGAGGTATGGGTCCTGTTTCATTCTTTTGCAAATGGATATCCAGGTATGCCAGCACCATTTGTTAAAAAGACTATTATTTCCCCAATTAACTGACACTGGTCCTTTGTCAAATATCAGCTGCTCATACATGGATGGATTTATATCTGGATTCTCAATTCTGTTCCATTGGTCTATGTGCCTGTTGTTGTACCAGTACCAGGCTGTTTTGACTACTGTAGCTATATAATAGGTTCTGAAATCAGGTAGGGTGAGGCCTCCCACTTTCTTCTTCTTTTTCAGTAATGTTTTGCTTATCCGGGGGTTCTTTCCTTTCCATATGAAATTAGTGATTTGTTTCTCTATTTCCTTAAAGTATGACATTGGTATTTGGATTGGAAGTGCGTTATATTTATAAATGGCTTTTGGTAGAATAGACATTTTTACTATGTTAAGTCTTCCTATCCATGAGCAGGGTATGTTTTTCCACTGAAGTGTGTTCTTTTGAATTTCTTGTAGCAGAGTTTTATAGTTTTCTTTGTATAGGTCTTTTACATCCTTGGTAAGATTTATTCCTAAGTATTTTATCTTCTTGGGGGCTACTGTGAATGGTATTGATTTGGTTATTTCCTCTTCGGTGTTCTTTTTGTTGATGTAGAGGAATCCAAGTGATTTTTGTATGTTTATTTTATATCCTGAGACTCTTCCAAACTCTTCTATTAGTTTCAGTAGTTTTCTGGAGGATTTCTTAGGGTTTTCCATGTATACGATCATGTCATCTGCAAATAGTGATAGCTTTACTTCCTCCTTACCAATCTGGATACCCTTTATTTCTTTGTCTAGCCTAATTGCCCTGGCTAGGACTTCAAGTACGATGTTGAATAAGAGTGGTGATAAAGGGCATCCTTGTCTGGTTCCCGTTCTCAAGGGAAATGCTTTCAGGTTCTCTCCATTTAGAGTGATATTGGCCGTTGGCTTTGCATATATGCCCTTTATTATGTTGAGGAATTTTCCTTCCATTTCTATTTTGGTGAGAGTTTTTATCATAAATGGGTGTTGAACTTTGTCAAATGCCTTTTCTGCATCTATTGATAAGATCATGTGGTTTTTATCTTTTGTTTTATTTATGTGATGGATTACATTAATGGTTTTTCTGATATTAAACCAGCCTTGCATACCTGGTATAAATCCCACTTGATCAGGGTGTATTATTTTTTTGATGTGTTGTTGGATTCTATTGGCTAGAATTTTGTTGAGGATTTTTGCATCTATGTTCATGAGGGATATAGGTCTAAAATTTTCTTTTTTTGTAATGTCTTTACCTGGTTTTGGTATCAGGGAGATGGTAGCTTCATAGAATGAGTTGGGTAGTATTCCGTCTTTTTCTATACTTTGAAATACCTTCAATAGTAATGGTGTTAAGTCTTCTCTGAAGGTTTGGTAGAACTCTGCAGTGAAGCCATCTGGGCCAGGACTTTTTTTTGTTGGGAGTTTTTTGATTACCGTTTCAATCTCTTTTTTTGTTATGGGTCTATTTAGTTGTTCTACTTCTGAATGTGTTAGTTTAGGTAAGTAGTATTGTTCCAAGAATTTATCCATTTCTTCTAGGTTTTCAAATTTGTTAGAGTACAATTTTATGTAGTAATCTGATATGATTCTTTTGATTTCATTTGGTTCTGTTGTGATGTGGTCCTTCTCGTTTCTTATTCGGGTTATTTGTTTCCTTTCCTGTTTTTCTTTAGTCAGTCTAGCCAGTGGTTTATCAATTTTGTTAATTTTTTCAAAGAACCAGCTTTCGGCTTTGTTAATTCTTTCAATTGTTTTTCTGTTCTCTAATTCATTTAGTTCAGCTCTAATTTTTATTATTTGTTTTCTTTGGGTGCCTGATGGATTCTTTTGTTGCTCACTTTCTATTTGTTCAAGTTGTAGGGACAGTTCTCTGATTTTGGCTCTTTCTTCTTTTTGTATGTGTGCATTTATTGATATAAATTGACCTCTGAGCACTGCTTTTGCTGTGTCCCAGAGGTTTGATAGGCAGTATTTTCATTCTCGTTGCTTTCTAAGAATTTCCTTATTCCCTCCTTGATGTCTTCTATAACCCAGTCTTTTTTCAGGAGGGTATTGTTCAGTTTCCAAGTATTTGATTTCTTTTCCCTAGTTTTTCTGTTATTGATTTCTAGCTTCATTGCCTTGTGGTCTGAGAAGATGCTTTGTAATATTTCGATGTTTTGGATTCTGGAAAGATTTGTTTTATGCCCTAATATGTAGTCTATTCTAGAGAATGTTCCATGTGCGCTAGAAAAAAAAGTATATTTTGCAGCAGTTGGGTGGAGAGTTCTGTATAAGTCAATGATGTCAAGTTGGTTGATTGTTGTAAGTAGGTCTTCCGTGTCTCTATTGAGCTTCTTACTGGATGTCCTGTCCTTCTCCGAAAGTGGTGTGTTGAAGTCTCCTACTATATATGTGGAGGTGTCTATCTCACTTTTCAATTCTGTTAAAATTTGATTTATGTATCTTGCAGCCCTGTCATTAGGTGCGTAAATATTTAATATGGTTATGTCTTCCTGATCAATTGTCCCTTTTATCATTATATAGTGTCCTTCTTTATCCTTTGTGGCGGATTTAAGTCTAAAGTCTATTTTGTCAGAAATTAATATTGCTACTCCTCTTCTTTTTTGCTTATTGTTTGCTTGATATATTTTTTTCCATCCTTTGAGTTTTAGTTTGTTTGTGTCTCTAAGTCTAAGGTGTGTCTCTTGTAGGCAGCATATAGATGGATCGTGTTTTTTTATCCAGTCCGTGACTCTCTGTCTCTTTATTGGTGCATTTAGTCCATTTACATTCAGCGTGATTATAGATAAGTAAGTTTTTAGTGCTGTCATTTTGATGCCTTTTCATGTGTGTTGTTGGCCATTTCATTTTTCCACATGCTTTTTTGTGCTGAGACGTTTTTCTTAGTAGCTTGTGAGATCCTCATTTTCATAATGTTTAACTTTGTGTTTATTGAGTCGTTACATTTTTCTTGGCTTTTTTCTTGAGTTATGGGATTGATATTCCTTTTTGTGGTTACCTTTTTATTTACCCCTATTTTTCTAAGTAAAAACCTAACTTGTATCCTTCTATTTCGCCTTGTATCACTCTCCATCTGGCAGTTCAATGCCTCCTATATTTAGTCCCTCTTTTTGATTATTTTGATCGTTTATCTATTGATTTCCATGATTTCCTGTTGTGTGTATTATTTTGTTTATTTATTTATTTATTTTTTAGAATTAGTCTTAATTTGTTTGTTTTTGTGCTTTCCCTATTTGAGTTGCGTTGATATCAGGACGTTCTGTTTTGTGACCTTGTATTGTGCTGGTACCTGATATTATTGGCCATCCAGCCAAACAATCTCCTTTAGCATTTCTTGCAGTCTTGGTTTAGTTTTTGCAAATTCTCTAAACTTGTGTTTATCTGTAAATATCTTAATTTCGCCTTCCTATTTCAGAGAGAGTTTTGCTGGATATATGATCCTTGGTTGGCAGTTTTTCTCATTCAGTGCTCTGTATACGTCGTCCCATTCCCTTCTTGCCTGCATGGTTTCTGCTGAGTAGTCTGAACTTATTCTTATTGATTCTCCCTTGAAGGAAACCTTTCTTTTCTCCCTGGCTGCTTTTAAAATTTTGTTTGTCTTTGGTTTTGGCAAGTTTGATGATAATATGTCTTGGTGTTTTTCTTTTTGGATCAATATAAATGGGGTTCGATGAGCATCTTGGATAGATATCCTTTCGTCTTTCATGATGTCAGGGAAGTTTTGTGTCAGGAGTTCTTCAACTATTTTCTGTGTGTTTTCTGTCCCCCCTCCCTGTTCTGGGACTCCAATCACTCGCAAGTTATCCTTCTTGATAGAGTCCCACATGATTCTTAGGGTTTCTTCATTTTTTTTAATTCTTTTATCTGATTTTTTTTCAGCTATGTTGGTGTTGTTTCCCTGGTCCTCCAGAAGTCCCAGTCTACATTCTAATTGCTCGAGTCTGCTCCTCTGACTTTCTATTGCATTGTCAAATTCTGTAATTTTATTGTTAATCTTTTGGATTTCTACGTGCTGTCTCTCTATGGATTCTTGCAACTTGTTAATTTTTCCACTATGTTCTTGAATAATCTTTTTGAGTTCTTCAACAGTTTTATCAGTGTGTTCCTTGGCTTTTTCTGCATTTATCCTAATTTCATTTGTGATATCTTTAAGCATTCTGTAAATTAGTTTTTTATATTCTGTACCTGATAATTCCAGGATTGTATCTTCATTTGGGAAAGATTTTGATTCTTTTGTTTGGGGGGTTGGAGAAGCTGTCATGGTCTGTTTCTTTATGTGGTTTGATATGGACTGCTGTCTCCGAGCCATCACTGGGAAACTAGATTTTCCAAGTAGTCGGCTAAAAAAAAAATGCAGTCAGATCCCTATCTGAATTCTCCCTCTGGCTCCGGGTATTCGGATGTTAATGGGGTCGCCTGGGGAGGATGGGGGAGGGATCTGAGAGCTAGAAGTGTAGCACCACAGAATATAGAGCTGAACACCACGTTCACGCTCCGTCCCCGTTCACCAAAATCCGGGCTGGACGGGTCCCTGGCTAGGACACTGCTTTCTTTGCTCGGAAACCAGTCACTTCCTCCTGGGGACTTCCTCCGGTGCGAGGCACCGCTCGTGGGCACTGGGTGGGCGTTTCCCTCACGAAGGGGTGGGCCCGCCCCCAGGGTCTCTTCGGGCGATTATAATTGGGTCCCGCTGTCACGCCCTGTCTGTGCGCGTGCCCAAATCCCAGCGGGATAACTTCCGGGTTGAGACGCTGCTTTCCCCGTTCCGGAACCAGTCACTTCCTCCCGGGGACTTCTCCTTCCAGTGCGCCACACCTCTCGCTCGAAATGGGTTGGCGTCACCTGCACGGCCAGGTGGGCCCGCCCCCTGGGTCAATTCAGGGTAATAAAAATGGACCCCGCGCTTACGCACCACCCGCGCGAGCGCGCACCCAGATCCCAGCGGAATGGCTCCCCGTCTGGGATGCTGCTTTCCCTGCTTTGAGACCAGACACTTCCGGGGATTTCTCCCTCTGGTGTGCCGCGCCACATGCGCGGACTGGGTGTGCGTCCTCCCGCACGAACGTGTAGGCCCCGCCCTGGGGTCACTTTAGGGAAATATAGTTGACCCCCCCCGCTCGCGCCCCATCGGCTTCTCGCCTAACTCCCGGCGGGACGGCACCCCAGCTGGGGCGCTGTTCTCCCCCCTCCCAGATCAGTCACTGCCTCCCGGGTGCTTCTCCCTCCGGCTGCGCCTCTACGTCGCCCGCGCCAACCTGCTAGACTTCCTCCCGGGATGGGTTCGGGGGAGAAGGGGTGGGCCCCCTTTCTGTGCCGTCTGCCCCCCTGGGCTCTGCCCCAGATCGGGCTCCGAAGGTCACCTGCCTGGTGCGCTGGCTCCTGGTTCTGAAAACAGTCGCTGTCTGCCCGTATTTGTTCGTTTTCCGTCTCTAAGTCTGTGCTTGTTGTTCAGAGTTCGTAGATTGTTATGTATGTGATCGATTCCCTTGTTTTTCCGAGTCTTTGTTGCAAGAGGGATCCGCGGTAGCGTCCACCTAGTCCGCCATCTTGGCCCCGGGCTCATATTGCTTTTAGAATAATTTTTTTAAGTAACTTCCTCCTTCTGATTTTAATTTTTAGTTACTTCTATTCATCGTCTTCCTAATAAAGGTATAAGCAAGAATATTCTGGAGGTGCTTGTTCTTTTCAAAATTTTATTTATTTAGTGGTCCTACATGCATATGGTATAAAATACAGCAGAAAGTAGCCCTCTTTGCCCATATCCTGTGTGATTCAGAGTTCTCCTGCCTAGAAGCAAACTCGTTTTGGGAGTATTTTTTTAATATACTATTTACCTTTTGGTTTTGGAACCTAAGACTATGTCACTGACATGGTTAAAAGATAATAAAAATAACAAAACAGAAACATTAGTGTATTCTCCAGGACTCAAAAGTACATATTTCAATGATAATTTAAAAAAATATATTATTACCAGAAAAAAGAAATACCAGATTTCCTTGGTTCATAGAATCAAAATTTGATAAAATCAAAATCATCTCTTTTTTAACCTTTATTATCCACTCGTTTTACACACGTATTAGTTTTCCATCTTGGTAAGTAGAATATTTTTGCATCATTAAATTTGGGCACAAAAACGAGGCTCATAGACACTCTTTTCCAGATTATAGAAAGAACTCTTACAACCCAATAATAGAAAGGCAAATAACCCAGTAGAAAAATGAGCAAATCAGAGCAATTCCGATGGCTAAAATACATAATGCCGACATCAATAAATGTTGGTGAGGATGTGGAGCCACGGGAACTCCCATTCATCCCTGGTGGGAATGCACAACATGGCCGAATGGAAGACCCTGGCAGTTTTCTTACAAAGCCAAACATCATCTTGGTTATCTAGTGCTCTGTAACAGAAATGCCACAAGTGGGTGTCTGTAATGAACACAAAATTATTTTCTATCAGTTTAGGAGTCTAGAAGTCCAAAGTCAGGGTGCTGGCTGGAGAGGAAGGTTTTCTCTCTGTGTAGGCTCTGGGGAAAGGTCCTGTTCCCTGGTGATCTTCATGTACTGTGGCATCTATCTTCTCCCATCTCTGCTTGCTTCTCTATGCCTAATCTGCTCTTTTTATATCTCAAAAGTGACTGGCTTAAAATACACCCTACACTAATATGGCCTCTTAACAAAGAAATCCCATTCTTAAATGTGAATATAACCACAGGTATACTCATCACTGTCAAGTCGATTCTGACTTATAGAGACCCTACAGGACAGAGTAGAACTGACTCAAGGGTTTCAAGGCTGTAATCTTTATGGAAGCAGATTGCCCCATCTTTCTCCTGTGGAGCGGCTGGTGGGTTCAAACCACCAATATTTTGGTGAACAGCTGAGCACTTAATCACTGTGCCACCAGGTAAAGGGGTTAGGATTTAAAACATATGTTTTAGGGGGACACAATTCAACCCACAACACCATATGATCCAACAATCACGCTCCTTGATTTACCAACATCGAAAGCCTACGTTCGCACAAAAACCTGCACACAGTGTTTATGGGAGGGTTTCTTATATGTAGTTCTCATCAGTGTGGTGGCTGAATGCATCTCTCTGTCTCCTTCCTGAGCCATCAGCAACCACAGTGCACTCCCTGCTTCCTTCTGTGGGGTAACATTGTCTCCCGGGATGGACCCTGGACACACAGAAGGCACTCATGCTCCTGCCCTTTAACTGCTGGAGTCCTAGGCTGCCTCCAAACAGCCAGCTCTGCTCACTCTGCAATCAGAGCTCCAAGGACATTGGCATTGCCCAGGACACATACCAAGCCCTCCAGAGTGCCCACTGAGGCCCCTTTCCCTGGGTGGGGACAGGCACCCCCACCCACCGACAGCTCCACTGAGGATCAAGATCTAACTACCAACTCTTTTCTTGGTCTCTCTAACCAAGAAAATCAACCTTAGTTAAAGGCTGAAGGTGGGTGGTTACTTACCTAAGGGCTGCAAAACTGGTCCTGACCACTTCCTTCGCAAATCCTGCAGAAGCCTTTTGTTTTGGGGCCTCAACCAAAATGAATACCAAAAACATTTTGTTTAGCATTCTGTGAATTTTAGCAAAGACAGATTAGTGAAGGTTATATACATTATTGAAGAGAAATGTGGGACAGAGGACGTAAAATCTTACCTGTGCTCAGATACCTTTCTGCTATATGCATGACTGTGTATGAACGTGTCCATTGCTCCTTAAAGCACTAATGGAATGTGATTATTGAAACAGTGAGGAGCTACCGTAAGGGATCATGAAGACTAAGAAGATACTGCGGGAATACACCATCCAATCCAAATAACTGCACCACAAAGATCAAACCAGTAGCTGTAGAGTCAATTCTGCATCATGGCGCCCCCGTGTGTGTCAGAGTAGAACTGTGCTCCTCAGAGTTTTCCCTGGCTGATTTTTCAGGAGCAGATTGCCAGGTCTTTCTTCTGGGGTGCCCCTGGTTCGACTGAAATCTCCAAGCTTTCGGTTAGCAGCCGAGTGCCTTAACCGTTTACCCTACCCAGGGCCTGCAGAAAATTCCTGTTCCCGTGAAGATGCCCCAAGTACTGAAGGTAAAATATGTTCTGAGAAGGATTTCCACTTTGGTGTCTGCACCACTGATCAGTTTAATGTCTATTTCTCTTCAGTTCTGGTACTGGGGAATATTCTGCCTATTGCCCCATTTTCTTGTTGTGCTGTTGGTTTCCTGGGCACAAAGCCAGCACAGAATTGATTCCTAAGTTCTCCGGCTGAGAGTTTCCCATCTCCTGTTTCAGGGTTCATGACTAAGGGCAAGCATCTCTCTGGGGAGGAATGCCCTCCAAACCCAGCGGTCAGGTCAGAGGCTCACCATGCCTCAGCTCGCAGCTCAGGAAGATCCATTTCCGGAAGCAAAGTTATGTGACTGGATGGAGGAGTCTGGCTCCCCGCCCAGGTTCTGCACCCCCAAGTATTGCCCTAATTCCTTTGATTCAGAGTGTCTGAGGGGAATTACTCCTCATTTGCAACAAGCCCCCCAGGAAACTGCTAACCTCCCAGGCTCTGATCCTCCCGTGTAAGCCCAGGAACTGCTGGCACTTGCCATCTGCTCTAAGGCACACACTTCCCGACTCGGACTCATGGCGACCTCTTATGTTACAGAGTAGAACTGCTCCATGGGGACTTCTTGGCTGCAATCTGTCACATCGGGTCTCTAGGAACAGAAATCGACTTGATGGCAGCTAACAACAACAATCTTTATGGAAGCAGGTCGCCAAGCCTATCTTCCACGGCAGTGCCCGGTTAGTTCGAACCACCGACCTTAAGATAAGCAGCCGAATGCCAAGTGTTTGCGCCAGGAAGGGACCTTACATAGAAGAGGAATTTCACGGCCTCCCAGTGCTCCCCCGGGAGTGGACAGGGCCAGCTCTGCAAAGCTACTCAGGCCTCCCCGTCGTTTACAAAAATGCTGACTTCTGCCACCAGGAAAATTCATCTGGCTTCGGTTGGAGGGCGTGAACCTGGCTGGACTGCTCACAACATCAGTGATAATTTTATAGCCTGGAGCGCTCTGATTTCTGTTTGCAGACCTAATGAGTGTTCTATAGCTAATTCCCCTGAGGACATTTGCTCAGGGAACATATGGCATAATCCACAGTTTTCATCTTGTAAAAGTCATTCTCTCACTGCCTTTATTTATTTTTTTATCAAAGTAATAACGTGATAACATATCACCTGTGATACAGATTGAAAAATTCGGCCTTTCTGACTCATAGTGACTGAATAGGACAGAATAGAACTGTCCCGTAGGGTTTCCAGGTCTATGGTCTTTACGGAAGCAGACTGCCCCATGTTTCTCCCGCAGCGTGGTTGGGGGGCTCAACCTTATGGTTAGCAGCCAGGTGCTTAACGACTGCACCACCAGGGCTCCTTGTGACACAGGTAACACGGGGAAAGAAACAGCTTCTTGCATCTTGTCTCCCGAACCCCAGTGACCACCCCCCCCACCGTGGGCAGCTCCTTTTAGGATTTCTTTTTCTAGTTCTTCTGGGGCTTCCCTTCATTGAATCAATCAGGGAATACCGAGATTCTCAGCCTAAGGCAGCATTCATTGATTTGGTAAGAAGGAAATTACCCTCTCCAACTCCACCTTCAGTCTGATATTTGCTACTTAACGTTTTATTTATTTCATAACTGTGAATAATACACTTAATAGCCTTTTTTTTTTATCAGTGGTAGAATTCTCAGTTTCCACGCGGGAGACCCGGGTTTGATTCCCAGCCAAGGCACCTCATGTGCAGCCCCCACCTGTCATCCCCCAGTGCAGGCTTGACTGTTGCTGTCTGGGCTGCTGAACAGGCTTCAGCGGAGCTTCCAGGCGAAGACAGACTAGGAAGAGAGACCTCGTGATTTGCTTCTGAAAATTAGCAAATGAAAACCCTACGGATCACAATGGTCCAGCCGTACAGGATCATGGTTTAGTTTTGTTGTGCCACCAGGAGCTGAGGGCTGACCCGACAGCAGCTAACAACACCAACGTACTCCACATGGTCCTTTCATGTCCCCGTTATCTCATCTTTATCCCCTGTTTTCACCTCTCATTTTGTATCAGACATTTGTTTCCTAAGCCTTATCTCTACCTCACCAAAAACAAAACAGTAGTGTCAACTCCGACTCAGTAGGTCTGTCCCTTAGAGTTTGTAAGGAGCAGCTGGTGGATTTGAACTGCCGAACTTTTGGATAGCAGCCAAACTCTTAACTCTGCACCACCAGGGCCCCAAGGCAACCAGGCCAAGGCTGTCAATATTTACATTCTGTCTTGCAGCTATCACCAAAATGTTCCTGCTTTGTCCATGGGTTGGCTCTGAAATTAGAAAATCAATATGTAGTTTATATTATTAGGACTATGTAAACAGTGTTTAATGCCTGGCCAACGGCGAGTGGGGTTGAAATTCCCCTTTGGGTTCAAAGTCACGATTGCTGGGCCATGCAAAGAAAAATCTTCCCAAAATCAAAGTTAAAAGCAGTCTCTGTCTCTCTCTCTCGCACTTTAAATTTTACTTACATTCATGCCACATTTTATTCTGTGTGATGGTTAACACTGTGTGTCAGCCTGGCTAGGCTGTGATTCTCAGTGGTTTGGTGACACTGGACTGGCTGCTCTTCCCTAATGGAATAGAATGTAATCACTTTCCATGATGTGAACTGATGTGAGCAGCAATCAGTTAAAAGGGGAGTTTCCTTGGGGATCTGGCCTGCCTATGTAAATGGTGAAGCTCTTTCTCCCCCTACCCTCCCCCTCTATCCCCTTTCTGTTTCTTCTCCACCCTGCACTCTCCCTGTTGCCTGACCTCAGGTTCCTGGACATAAGTCTGTAGAGGTCTCTGGCCTGCCACCTGACCTGCAGATTTTGATTCATCAGCAGTCACGAGCCCGTGAGCAGACCTGATCCTTAGCGTGCCCGCTGGCTTCCAAGCAGTGAAGAATGACAGCAAGGTTCTCACACACAGCTAGGCCAACACCAAATTAATTTCAAACTCTGACTTGAATGATTGGAAAATGTCATAGAAACTACTGGTCTCTGCTGTCCTGGTCAACATCCTGTCTGCAGCCATTAGGAATATAAGCCAAATGTTGTTGTTGTTGTTTTTACGTGCCATCGAGTCGATTCCGGCTCGTAGCAACCCTACTTACAACAGAATGAAACACTGCCCGGTCCTGCAACATCCTTACAATTGTTGTTTTGCTTGAACCCATTGTTGCAGCCACTGTGTCAATCCACCTCTTTAAGGCTCTTCCTCTTTTCCATTAACCCTGTACTCTAAAAAAGTATGATTTCCTTCTCCAGGGACTGATCCCTCCTGAAAACATGTCCAAAGTATGTAAGACGCAGTCTCGCCATCCTTGCTTCTAACGGAGCATTCTGGTTGTACTTCTTTCAAAATAGATTTGTTCATTCTTTTGGCAGTCCATGGTGTATTCAGTATTCATTGCCAGCACCGCAATTTGAAGGCATCAATTCTTCTTCGGTCTTCCTCATTCACTGTCCAGCTTTCACGTGCATATGGTGCGACTGAAAATACTATGGCTTGAGTCAGGCACACCTTAGTCTTCAAGGTGACATCTTTGCTTTTCAGCACTTTAAGGAAGTCTTTTGTAGCAGATCTGCCCAATGCAATGCATCTTTTGATTTCCTGACTGCTGCCTCCATGGCTGTTGATTATGGATCTAAGTAAAACGAAATGCTTGACAATGTCAATCTTTTCTCCGTTTATCATGATGTTGTTCATCGGTCCAGTTTTGAAGATTTTTGTTTTCTTTATGTTGTGGTGTAATCCATACGGAAGGCCGTGGTCCTCTGATCTTCGTTAGTAAGTGCTTCAAGTCCTCTTCACTTTCAACAAGCAAGGTTCTGTCATCTGCATAACGAAGGTTCTTAATGCGTCTTCCTCCAATCCTGATGCCCTGTTCTTCTTCATATAGTCCAGCTTCTTGGATTATTTGCTCAGCATACAGATTGAATAGTTATGGTGAAAGGATGCAATCCTGACCCACAACTTTCATGACTTTAACCCACTCAGTATCCCCCTGTTCTGTCTGAACAACTGCCTCTTGATCTATGTACAGGTTCCTTATGAGCACTAATAAGTGTTCTAGAATTCCTATTCTTCTCAATGTCATCCATAATTGGTTATGATCCACACAGCCAAATGCCTTTGTGTAGTCAATAAAACACAGGTAAACATCCTTCTGGTATTCTTTGTTTTCAGCTAGGATCCATCTGACATCAGCAATGATATCCCTGGTTCCACATCCTCTTCTGAATCTGGCCTGAGTTTCTGGCAGTGCTCTGTTGATATACTCCTACAGCTGCTTTTGAATGATCTTCAGGAAAATTTTGCTTGCGTGAGATATTAATGATATTGTTCTATGATTTTTGCTGGATCACCTTTCTTGGGAATAGGCATAAATATCGATCTCTTCCACTTGGTTGGTCAGGAAGCTACTTCCATATTTCTTGGCATAGATGAGGGAGCACTTCCAGTGCTAGAACCATTTGTTCAAACATCTCAATTGATATTTCCTCAATTCCTAGAGCCTTGTTTTTCACCAACACCTTCAGTGCAGCTTGGGCTTCTTCCTTCAGGACCATCGGTTCCTGATCATATCCTACCTCTTCACATTGTTGACCATCAACTAATTCATTTGGGTGTAATGACTCTGTATATTCCTTCTATCTTCTTTTGATGCTTCCTGTGTCATTTAATATTTTCCCCAAAGAATCCTTCACTATTGCAACTTGAAGCTTGAATTCTTTTTTCAGTTCTTTCAGCTTGAGAAACGTTCTTCCCTATTGGTTTTCTATCTCCAGCTCTTTGCACATGTCTTTTTAATACTTTACTTTGTTTCCTCAAGCCACCCTTTGAAATCTTCTCTTTAGTTCTTTTGCTTCATCATTTCTTCCTTTTGTTTTAGCTCCTTGACGTTTGAAAGCAAGTTTCAGAGTCTCTTCTGACGTCCATCTTGCTCTTTTCTTTCTTTCCTGTCTTTTCAGAGACCCCTTGCTTTCTTCAGGTATGAGATCCTTGACGTCATCCCACGACTTGTCTGGTTTTGAGTTATTAGTGTTCAAGGTGTCAAACCTGTTCTTGAGATGTCTCTAAATTCAGGTGGGATATACTCAATGTCATATTTGGCTCTCGTGGACTTGCTCTGATTTTCTTCAGTTTCAGCTTGAAGTTGCATATGAGCAATTGATGGTCTGTTCCACTGTCAGCCCCTGGCCTTTTTCTGACTGATGATATTGAGCTTTTCCATCATCTCTTTCCATAGATGTAGTCGATTTGATTCCTTTGTGTTCCACCTGGTGAGGTCCATTTGTATAGTTGCCGTTTATGTTGGTGAAAAAAGGTATTTGCAATGAAGAAGTCATTGGTTTTGCAAAATTCTATCATTCGATCTCCAGCATTGTTTCTATCACCAAGGCCATATTTTCCAGCTACCGATCATTCTTCGTTTCCAACTTTCACATCCCGATCACCATAATTATCAATGCATCCTGATTGCATGTTAGATCAATTTTCAAACTGCAGAAGCCGATAAAAACTTCAATATCTTCTCTTTGGCCTTAGTGGTTGGTACATAAATTTGAATAAGATTTGCATTAACTGGTCTTCCTTGTAGGTGTATGGATATTGTCCCATCACTGACGGTGTTGTACCTCAGGATAGATCTTGAAACGTTCTTTTTGATGATGAATGCAACACCATTCCTCTTCTTGTTGTCATTCCCGGCATAGTAGACTATATGACCATCCAATTCAAAACGGCCAACACCAGTGCATTTCAGCTCACTAATACCTAAGATATCGATGTTTATGCATTTCATTTCATTTTTCACATTTCCCAATTTTCCTAGATTCATACTTTGTACTTTCCAGGTTCCGATTATTCATGGATCTTTGCAGCTGTTTATTCTCATTTTGAGTCATGCCACATCAGCAAGCGAAGGTCCCAAAAGCTTTACTCCATCCATGTCGTTAAGGTTGGCTCTACTTTAAGGAGGCAGCTCTTCCCCAGTCATCTTTTGAGTGCCTTCCAAACTGGGGGGCTCATCTTCCATCACTATATCAGACAATTTTCAGCCCCTATTCATAAGGTTTTCACTGTCTAATTCTTTTCAGACGTAGACTGCCAGGTGCTTCTTCCTAGTCTGTCTTAGTCTGGGAGCTTAGCAGAAACCTGTCTTCCATGGTGACGCTGCTGGTATCTGAATACCTATGGCATAGCTTCCAGCATCCCAGCAACACGGGAGCCCCCACAGTACAACAAACTGACAGACATGTGGAGAATAAGCAGTGTCGGAAAAGATAAATCAAACAGAGCCCCAGTGGACAAAGAAAGGAGGTAGCTGGCTAAGCAGCTCCCTGGCAGGGATGTTTTGGGAGATACACAGCATAGACTTCTCTGAAGAGAAGACCTAGGATTTATTCTGTATTCCGAAATCACAATTCAGCTTTAATCACCTCAAACCAGATACTGCGGTCAAGTCGATTGCAACTCATGGCAATCCCACATGTGTCAGAGGTGAACTGTGCTCCGTAGAGTTTTCTTTCTCTTTTTTTTTTTTTTTCTGATGTGTATTTGGGAAAGGTTTACACAGCAGGTTAAATTCCCATTCAACAATTTCAACACAGATTGGTGACATTGGTTACATTCTTTACAATGTGTGAACATTCTCATTATTTTCATTCTGGTTGTTCTATTTTCTTAGGATATTCAATAGTTGAATTTTCATAAGCATATCACCAGATCTGTGTTCTGAGGTGCCTCTGGGTGGACTTGAACTTCCAAACTTTCGGTTAGCAGCTGAGTGTGTTAACCATTTGTACCCTCAGTGGCCCTTTTATATACCAAAACCCTTCTTATAGGTTAAGGAACTAACTAGGTGCTTCAGAACAAAAGGTCAGAACGTGCCATTGGTGAGACAATGCATCTCAAACTTTCATTAGAATCACTGGCAGGCCCAGGAAGCTGAAGTTTTGGCAATTTGTTACTGAAGCAAGTGGTTCTAGAACCACCTTCAAGAAACTGTGAGAAGCACCGGCTTAGAAGAACGGCAAGGCGGTGAGATGTGCAGGTCAGAGACTGTGCTTCTTTGAATGACCAAGGGCCAGAACGATCCATCAGGGGCGGCCTGCCAAAGAATTCAGTGGAACCTCCATGTGGTACAAGTTTGGTAAAGGCCCTGCCTGTGCTTTCCAGGTTCAGAGCTGGCTCTATCCATCTCCTTAGGCTGGTCTTTTCTGTTCTTTGTTGTTATTACTATTGTCAGCTGATACTGAGTTGGCTGCCGACTCATGACAACTCCATGCACAACAGAACAAAATGCTGCCACGTCCTGCACCATCCCCATGGCCGGCTGTGGATTAAACCATTGTGATCCATAGGGACTTCATTGGCTGACTGTCTATTCTTTAGGAGCTCGGATCTGTAACCATTTATCACATCGTACTCAATATATTCTACCTTCAAAAAAGCACATACGAGTAAACTAATAATCTTTAGATTTGTTATTGTTCGTTGCTATCGAATTGGCTCCGACTCATGGTGACCCATGTACAACGGAATGAAACTTCACCTTGTCCTGAGCCATCTTCGTGACCGTTGCCAGGACTGAGTCCACTGTCGCAGTTACTGTGTATTCTGAGCGCCTACCAGCCCAGGGGCTCATCGTCCAGCACCATATTGGACAATGTTCCGTAGTGACCCACAGGGTTTTCATTGTCTAACTTTCAGAAGCAGGTCACCAGGGCTTTCTTCGTAGTCTGTTTTAGACTGGAAGCTCCGCTGAAACCTGTCCACTGTGGGTGACCCTGCTGGTATTTGAAATACTGGTGGCATAGCTTCCAGCATCACAGAACACACAAGACCCTACAGTACGACAAACTGACAGACGGGTGTTGAGGTAAATGATTAGCTATTTTGTGAAATTCCAGAAAACACGCCATTCGTTATTTTAAACTGTTCACATACCTGACGTATGTTTATGTGTTAATGTGCTCAGCAATCTGTAAATACAAACAGTAATGTTTAAAAGCTGTCACTGAAATCGTACCCTTTTCCCATTTAGTCTACATCATTCCCAAAAGACTAAATTATCCTTTTTCAGAGTCTGATTTAAACTCCATTTATTTTGGATGCCTGTCTTTTACATGTATCTCTAAATTGTATTTACAGGAAATTTCCCAATGGCCATTAATGAAAATGTTCTCAACGCATTTACCATTGAGATTCCTCTGTGGCATTTCCTTAGATGAAGCCATTGTATCACATCTGAGCTGAGGTGGGAGTAGAAACTCGAAGGCTTTAGTTCTTCCTCCAAACTCCCTCTGGAATCAGTGCTCCTTAGTGGGGACATGGGCAGTTTCTTCAACTCTCTGAGCTTGTTCTTTAACCAAATAAAAAACCAAACCAAACTCATTGCCATTGAGTCGCCTTCAACTCATAGTGACTCTATGGAGACAGTACAACTGTCCCAGAGGGTTTCCAAGGAGCAGCTGGTGCATTCAAACTGCAGACGTTTTGGTTAGTAGCCAAGCTCTTAACCACTGAAACATCAGGGCTTCTCACCCATATATAGTCGTGGTAAAAATCACCTTCCTTATTGACCACAGGATTGGTGTGAACAATACATGTGCAAGCATCAAGTGGAGCTCCTGCCAAACCTGTAATGAACCCCAGCTATAATTGTAGATGAAGCCATGGTTGCCCAGTGGTTAAGAGCTTGGCTGCTAAACAAACGGTGGCAGTTCGAATCCACCAGCCACTCCTTGGAAACCCTATGGGACAGTTCTATTCTGTCCTAGAGGGTGGCTATGGGTCAGAATCAACTTGATGGCTTTGGCTTTGTTTTTTGGTTTTATAATTGTCGATGGTGAAGAGTTTCAGTGAAAAACTCGATGTAAGGGAAAACAAATGTTCCCTGAAACAATTTCAGACTTCATCAATGATGTTGGAAGTCCGCATGGTCTCTTACATAAAGGAAGGATCAATGGAAACCTCTCTGGGTTAGTTCAGCCCCTACCTACCTGTGTGATGCTGAGTAAGTCCTGTCACCTCAGCTTTCTCACTTTTAAAGGGAGGGTTTGGGGCTAAATGATCCGTAGTTTCTCTTTTCTTTGTTTTTAATGAATAAATCATCTCCTAGAATTCAAAAGAATTTCATGTTCCCTAAAGAGTCAAAAACTCCACAAACACA
This sequence comes from Loxodonta africana, assembly GCF_030014295.1. Classification (NCBI taxonomy): domain Eukaryota; kingdom Metazoa; phylum Chordata; class Mammalia; order Proboscidea; family Elephantidae; genus Loxodonta; species Loxodonta africana. The sequence goes on from NC_087350.1 coordinate 113,158,018, forward strand.
TCCCCAGTGGTTTACTCCCTGAACAAGCGTGAAGACCCCCTTACAGACTGTCACTATCACGCTCCCTTTTACTCTTCTGAATACACCCTGATTCCTCTTGCTTCCAATTGTATATTTGACCCTCTTCCAGATGTGTATTATCAGTTTTCCGTGTTGGAGTTTGTTTACTTGTGAGAACAAGGCTCTCCTTTCCCATGCATCATAAAGCACTTCCCAGAAGGGGTGGGGCTGGGGGTGTAGGATATGCTCAGGTACAAAACATAGCTTATAATGTTGATGTGTTAAAGAGATAGGGGTGGAGGTCCAAGCCCCTGCCTGGGAGAACTCTCCTTCTCCCCTCCCACAATGTGGCTCTTAAGAGAGGCAAAGTCTTCTTGTTTTCAACTTCTGAGGCTGTGGTGCAGGGATTAAGAGCTTGACTGCTAACTAAAAGTTTGGCTGTTCGAATTCAACAGACACTCTTTGGAAACCCTACAGGGCAGTTCTACTCTGTCCTATAGGATCACTGAGTTGGAATCTACATTATGGCAATAATTTTCTTTTTTTTTGGTGGTCTTTTTTACAATACCTTTCAGTTAAAAAAACGAAGCAAGCTAAGATCAAACAACAATAACCAGCACCTTTAATGAGAGTAATGGAGCAACAGTGGCTCAGTGGTAGAATTCCTGCCTTCCATGCAGGAGACTCGGGTTCGATTCCCAGCCAATGCACCTCATGCGTGGCCACCCCTGTCTGCCAGTGGAGGCATGTATGCTGCTAGGATCCTGAACAGGTTTGGGTGGAGCTCCCAGACTGAGACAGTGTAGGAAGAAAGGCCTGGTGATCGACTTCCGAAAACCAGCCAAAGAAAACCTGTGGATCCCAACGGCCTAGTCCACAGCTGACCATGAGGAAGGTGGAGAACCAGGCAGCAGTTTGCTCTGTGGTGTATGGAGTCACCAGGGGTTGGGGCAGACTTGATGGCAGCCAACAACAACAACAACAGTAATAGTAACAGCCGCCACTTCTTGTGTCCTGTGCACGTGGCACTGAGACTGAGACCTTAAATAGGTAACCTCACTTACCTTTTTAGCAATCCGTGTAGGTATTATCATCACAGTTTCACACATGAAATGAATGAGGCCGCCAGAACCTAAGTACCACACTTTTACACAAATAACAGCATAGTGCAAGTTTTTTTTTTTTTTTTTTTTTGCCAACTTCACTCTCCCACCCCCCAGACATTTTTGTAAACTCACTATGATAATTTCTTTTAAATGTCACTGTAAAAAAATTAGCATACTGTGCTTACAGAAATACCTGGAGGAGCATGGTTGGAAAATGTATAACACGCATTATTTGAAGAAAGTCTCACTGTGCCCAGACACACCTTTCTGACCTGAATCTGGCAGGTTAATAAGTGTAGAACCTCCCTTACACTGCCTCCCACTCTAAAGAAAACTCCCCACCTGACTCAACTGGAAAAATGTGCTTCCTGGTTTAAAATGGAGAAAGAGCAGCGGAACAGCTTGGAGAGATTCAGTACCTGGTGATTTCACTCTTTTTATTATTGTTTTTAAGTTTACAACTCATTTTATTTTCTCATTCAAAAACTGTTTTGTCACTTTGGTTTTACTCTTAACATCTCTCAGAGAGCAAGATGGGAGCTGGGATAAGATGCTGTTATGGATTCAATTGTGTCCCCACAGAATCTATGTCAACGTGGCTAGGCCATGATTCCCAATATTGTGTGGTTGTCTTCCATTTTGTGATCTGATGTAATTATCCTATGTGTTGTAAATCCTAACCTCTATGATGTTAATGAGGCAGGATTAGAGGCAGTAATGTTAATGAGGTAGGACTCAATCTACAGGATTAGGTTGTATCTTGAGTCAACCTCTTTTGAGATATAAAAGAGAAAAGCAAGTGGAGAACAGAGGGACCTCGTGAAACCAAGAAAGAAGCACTGAGAGTGGAGTGCGTCCTTTGGACCTGGGAACCCTATGATGAGAAGCTCCTAGACCAGGGGAAGATTGATGACAAGGACCTTTCTCCACAGCCCAGAGAGAGAAAGCCTTCCCTGGGAGATGAAGCCCTGAGTTTGGACTTCTAGCCTCCTAGGCTGTGACAGAATAAATTTCTGCTTGTTTAAGGCACCTATTTGTGGTATTTCTGTGATAGCACTGCATAACTGAGACACATGCCCATTTTGACGCAGCGGCAGTTCGAATCCACCAGATACTCCTTGGAAATGCTATGGGGCAGTTCTACTCTGTCTTACAGGATTGCCATGAGTCAGAATCAGCTCAATGACAATGAGTTTTTTTTTTTTTTGATGTGACAGTCATCAAGCAAAGCTTTATAGAAAACACAAAAAAGAATCCTAGCACATTGTTCATCCCAGAAAGGATTTCCAAGGTAAGATAAAAAATATACCAGCAGAATACAGTGCAAAACCACTTGTTAAAAAAGGGTGGAAAACTTCTGTCGATGTGATGTATGTTTCACAACTCTGGGAAAATGAAGCTGACTTTTATTAAGCAACGATCATAACAAGCTCTTGACTTGATGCTTCACATGATCCTAACTTCAATATCAAAAAATTCCATAACATGGGTATTCTTAATCCCACTTTGTAGGGACGAGGAAAGGGGCTTTTCAGAGACGTTATGGAAACACAGCAGTTACAGATTTAATTGTGTCCCCACAAATATGTGTTGTAAATCCGAACCTCTGTGTCTATGGTTGTAATCCCACTTGGGAGTGGGCTTTCTTCGTTATGTCAATGAGGCAGGATTACTGTAGTGTGTGTCTTAGTCTCTTTTGAGATACAAAAACAGCAGATTGAACAAGCACCCCAGCAAGCAAGGAGAGTTGGGGGCAGATAGATGACACATCACATGAAGATCACCAAAGAGATAAGGAACAGAAGATGGAGAAAGACAAGGGCCTTCCCCTGAGCAGACAGAGAGCGAGCCTTCCCCTAGAGCCAGTGCCTTGAATTCAGACTTACAGCCTCCTAAACTGAGCAAATAAATTTCTGTTTGTTAACGTCACCCAACTGTGGTATTTCTGGTACAGCAGCACTAGGTAACTGAGACATAGTTCAAGTTTATGCTTGTTTGTATTTAAGTGGCTTTAGCCAGAATTCTAAGTGGATCAGAGTCTTCCCTTTCCCTTCTTCACACTATTAATATTAAATATATTGGACTTCTGTTTTTGCCAACCCAGTATTATTTTCCCTTCTTTTGGTAAGATCGGCCCACTGAGCCTTTGAGGAACTCTGTCCCCTCTTTCCACACAGCCCTATTGGAGCTGCACATCCCAGCACCTCGCCCCCAAAAGTGAGCTTCTGGCCCAACCCAGGCTCATCAGACTCTTGGAGAAATCTGTTTTTGGGCAATAGAAGTGGAGTAGTAACATTGGCACTAGCCAAAAGAGATGTATGATGGCTACTTTTATGTGTCAACTTGGCCAGACTATAGCTCCCAGTTATTTGGCCAGTAGTTGCTGTTCCAGAATGTAATCTAATGTAATAATCTTTCATAATGTAGTCTAATGTAATAAGCTTCCATAAAGTAATGTAATGCAATATAATGCAATCATCTTCCATTCCCAGAATAATGTAGTGCATAAAACAATAACCTTGTTTTAAGAGTGTTTGTGTTTAAGGATGCCTTGTTTAATACATACTCTTGATTCATTAACATTGAACTCATGGCTGACAGCACAATAACTCACGCCTGAAGGAAGCTTACCTAACACACCCATTTTCTCCATGAGGTACATCACAGCCTTCCTGTGCTTAGGGACAGGAGACAGCACTTCCAAACAAAGCTTGGGGCCATTGAAACAGCAAAATCAGCGGGAAAGAACACAAAAATGTTGCCCTAGACAGAGCGAGAAAAGGACTGGTTTACTGTCTGAGAGCTGAGGCCAGAAGACAGAGCATCACCTTGTTCAGCCTCAGCTGGAGCAGCTCACATTTCTCAGCACTCTGTGCGCGTCCATGAGTGATCATGAAGGCACCACCAGTAATAATTGTGGGGTTACAAATACATCTGAGCGAGTGGGTGAATGAGCGAGCATAGAAGCTGGGGACAATGAGCATCAGCTTTATTATATCCTAGGCACTGTGCAGGATAAACCTGCTGCCATCCAGGCGGTTCCAGCTCATAAACGGTGCTATAGGACAAGGGGAAAGTGCCTCATAGGATTTCCTAATCTTTACAGGAGCAGACTGCCACCTCTTTCTCACTGGGAGCCGCTGGTGAGTTAGAACCACGGCCTTTTTAGTTTACAGCTGAGTGCTTTAACCACTGTGCCACGAGGGCTCCTTCTGTACAGGACAGTCAGATACATTTTCCCATTTTATGCTCACAATAATCTTGTGAGGTAGATATTTCTATTCCTGCGTTACAGGTGAGGAGACTGAGGCACGGGAAGGGAAAGTAAGGTAGCTGGTGACCAGCAGAGTGGCATTTCTAACTCAAAAGCCCCTCTGCTGGGTTCCCTGCCTGAGCTAGGTACGTGCTGCACCCTCTTACACTTTCCTCAAAGGGAACGCACTGTGCCAAGTCTGGGCGGCATAAGGCTCGGGTTTGTGGGAGGCCACCTGCTTGCAGGTTTGCTGTCGCTCCTCTCACTGGGACAGGAAGAAAGGGGTTACAGGTGTAGAGCACACACCCCTCCTCCCATGAGGCTCTGTGTCTGTCCTGGCTCAGGCAGCAGGGATCTGCATGGATAAGAGGACCCCTGAGGCATTCTAGTTACAAACACCCTATGGTGCTCCCCTCCCTGCCATGCAGTCTTCCTCCAGGAGGGCCTCTCAGCTCCAGGAGAGGCAGCTTAGCCTTTCCAGAGGTGGCCTACTTCCTCTTTGACACACTATTTACCCTCTTCCTACAGAACAATCTCCTCTTTGTAGCTTCCAGGCATCACCTTCAGCTCTGTCCCTGGGAAGAATTGTCTGTGCACCTCCCTTTGCCTAGCTCATCAGATTCCTGGTCTGCACAAAGAGCCCAGTAAGCCCTGGGTCCAAAACCACCAGTTCCCGTGGGGTTGACTCCCACTCATGGCGACCTCATGGGTGTCAGAGCAGAACTGGGCTCCATAGGGTTTTCTGTGACTGATTTTTCGGAAGTAGATTGCTAGGCCTTTCTTCCAAGGTACGTCTGGGTGGACTAGAACCTCTAACTCAACGGAACTGCCTTGTTTCTCTGTGTCTCACACCTGTTCTGCCTTTGACAGGGTGCAGTCTTACCACTCTTTTATCGCTTGTTTTAGTGGAAAATATGTGAGTTTTCCTACTCTGACAGGTTTCCTCCTTACACAAGTTCCACCTTTCTCAGGTTTTACTATATATGTTTCATAGCTAGAAAATGAATTCATAGAGCAAGAAAAAAAGAACACTTTACTCCTTATTAGAGTGTAAAAATTGTTTCGGAATTATTTATTTCTATTATTCGAATCCAAGGTGTCCTGATGGCGAAACGGTTAAGCACCAGGCTGCTAACCAAAAGGTTGGCTGTTCAAACCCTCCCAGTAACTCTGCAGGAGAAAGGCCAGGCAACCTTCTTCTGTAAAGATTACAGCCAAGAAAGACCTATGGGGACGTTCTACTCTGACACATGAGGTCTCTGTGAGTTGGAATTGATTCAAGAGCACCCAACACCAACAGCATTATTCAAATCCAAGATGTTAAGCTCTCAAGGGAAGATCATGAAATGCTGGTGTTTTCTTTCTTTCTCATTCTGTTTTCTCCCAAGCCAATACTGGGGATACTATAAATCAACTTTTTAAAAGCGATCACATTGATCAAAGGTAATGATTGTGTTTAGTTTCTTCACTCAGTTCCATGAACTTCCGATATAGTCCTTGCAACACAATAAAGATAATAATTTGCTCCATCAGAAATTCTGAGGAAATAAGACATTATATCTCTAAATATCCAAAGCTAACACTCTTTGAACAAAATAAGTGATTCTTTTAAAATCTATGTCCTGAGACACTGCATTACAATGACTGTTTCCTTTCAATGTTTAAGGAGTGAAACAAAACCAGCTCTGGGGTTCGATTCTCAAGACATCTCACACCACATTCCAAAGAGGACATCAAATTAAAAAAAAATTGACAGCATCAGTGTTTTTTTCATTACAAATGTCATACATGATGAAAAATTAGTAAAATATTGAACAGGAGAAAAAAAAGACAAAAAAGCATACCTAGTTCGTTCTACATCTGAATGAAAATGCGTATGCTGACAAAGCTTAGATTTCTCTAAGATTTGCACAAACCTTTCCCTTGTCTGTTTGATGCTCTGTGTCAAACCTGCTCCAATTAGGTAGGCTTTTAGTTTGAAGGGAAATGATCTTGTGGGTGATAGTTTAGCTCTAACAGTCTAAACAATCACTTGAGAAGCAGGAAATCTGTTCATACAGCAAAAACCATCCCGGCCTTTTCCTCGCAGGCTGCGCTTGGCCCCACCAACGGTGCCTACACAGCAGCCAGAGCTCCTGCCTCTGCGAACGGAACCCCAAAGTTTGAGTTTAGGCAGCAGGTGGAGGTCAGCACTCTCAGGGCAGGTTGGCCTCTCCCTAGCCTCCTTGGCAGCCTGAGGTAGTCAAGTGGTCACTTCCGGTCATTAGATATTAAGAGGATTTTGCTGGTGGGGGAGGGAACAACTGGGGAAACTCTCTCCTCTGCTCTCCAAAACAAAAGAATGGAACCTTGTCAAAGAGAACTTTTCTTTGTTTTGGTCTTCTCTTTTCTTCCTGCATGAGTCCCTGGAGTAAGGACATGCTGTCTGACATTGTGGCAGCTATAGTGTGACCATGAGGCAAAAATCCAGAGAATCCAAAACCAAAAAGGGGAAGATGGCGGAACAGAAAAATGGGAAGAGCCTGGATCTTGAGAATGTTGGGCAGCTGAGCTCACTCTGGACTGTAGCTCTCCAGACTTTATGTCAAGTAAACGATCAGCCTAGTAAAACCAAAGAAACCAGCTGCTGTCAAGTCGAGTCTGACTCTCAGCGATCCCATGTATATCAGAGTAGGATTGTGTTCCATAGGGCTTTTAGTGGAGGATTTTATGGAAATAGATATCAAGCCTTTCTTCTGAGGTGGACTCAAACCTCCCACCTTTTAGTTAGCAGTTGAACTTGGTAACCATTTTCACCACCTAGGGACTCCACCAGCCCATCAGACAGGTCTAAATCCTACAAATGGACAATGCTAAATTATCAATCAACTGTTAGGGTTAGAATAAAGACTTGTTTAGACATTCGAGTATCAAATATTTTTGCTACAATGAGTCCTTCTCTTAGAAAGATACGGGAGGATGTGCTCCATCAAGATGAGGGAGTAAACCATGAAAGAATAAAATACGGGGTATGACAAACAGGCAAACCAACACAGGCAACAGGTGACTAGACTTCCCAGAATGATGGAGGGGTAACCCCAAGCTGACATACATGCATCAAGCCCTAGAGGGCAACCAGGCCAGACAGAAGCAGGTCAGAAAGCCTTGGGGGAAACTTCAGCAAAACAATGAAATTAATACAATCTGATGCATCTAAACTATTTGAGAAGCAATTATGACAACTAGTGGAGAGTTTCGGATTCCACTAGGGAAGCAATGAAACAAAAACTAAGCACATAGGCCCCCAGACACCTTCATAGCTCAGTAGTGAAGTTATTCCTGAGGTTCACCTTTCACCCAAAGATTAGACAGGCCCATAAAACAGAACCACACTGAACATTCACGTCAGCCCAGGGGCAAGGACCAGAAGGCAGGAGAGGACAGGAAAGCTGGTAATGGGGACCCCAAGGTCGAGACAGGGAAAGTGTTGGCATGTCGTGGGGTTGGCAACCAGTGTCACGAAACAATATGTGTAATGTTTAATGAGGAACTAATTTCCCCTGTAAACCTTCATCATCTAAAGGACAATTAAAAAAAGAAAACTAAGCACATAGAAGATTTAGGAAACAGGGAAAACAAAACATCATCCAGGAAAGGAAAAGCAATCATAGTATATCACAGTGCCCACACAGCCTTAACCAAATACTCCATATTGATCTAACCACAATCATGATGTGACTATACTGGGAGACAGGCAGGGTGGGCAGCTGGAGGGTGGCCAGGCTTCATGTATCCATGGTGGGTGTGGGGTGGGGAAAAGACAGCTAAGTCTTCATCTCCTACAGTGGAAAGTCATTAGCTAAGACCTAGATCCCAAAGAACAAGACACATCTGTCTATAAAGGAGCCTGGGTTACGCAACGGTTAAGGGGTTGGCTGATAACTGAAGGGTTGAAGGTGTGAACCCACCCAGCAGCTCCACGGGAAAAAGACCTGGCCATCTGCTTCTGTAAAGATTACAGCCAAGAAAACCCTGTGGGGCAGTTTTACTCTGTCACCTGGGGCCACTATGAGCCGGAATCAACTCGACAGCACCTAATAACAGCATCTATCTATAAGCCTGTTATTTGGAGACACGGAATTAATAATCCAAAGAATCAGCTAAAAGAGTTGAAGGTGTTGCACCTGGGGAAGTAAGTTGGAAGGGGAGGTGGACAGGGACCTACTCTTTTTCCCAACAAACTGTATACCACGATTTGACTACCAAACTCTGCGCATATGATTTTGATACAAAAAAACAAAGACAAAAGAAAAGGACTGGATGACACAGTCTCAAAAGTTCCCTTCCACCTCCAAAGAGCTGTGACTCTTTTAGGGCAAGTTTTGCTCCTGGAATGGAAAGGGTCTGGAGAGTGGGCACAGAAAGGGCAAAGAAGCATGAACTTAATCCATTTCCCAAATGAGCTTGGACTTGGCCTTGCTTGCATTTGGAATGCCTGCCTTCTTTCTCATCTTGAACTCCGTGAGGAACTTAGTCATGACAAAGAAACTGGCCAGTGATGGCAGCAGCTAGGAATTACCAGGGTGTCCACCCAGACACACTCACATATAAATAATAGATAAAACACCTTTTCCCAGACTAAATGTTTAAGTACTTAGACACCTTTTCCAGTGAAATGAGAAACAGTGAAAGACAGAGAGATTCTAACATGTATTTTTTTCCAGGTGGAAACGAGGCTGACATTTTCATTTTAAGCAAATCCGTCAGTGAGAAAATCCTTCTAGTTCATTTTCAAGTTCTTTTGTGTTCTTCCAAACACTAGTTTTTAACACTGATAGCCAGACAAATAATGAGCTCTTTTATACCATTATACCTTTCTTCTTTATTACTTTATCATCGAAAGCAGGTTATTAAATAATTAACTATTGGATTGGTATTATTATAAGTTGAGATTTTGTCATTGCCTCCTAATTCCCTCACTGTTGTTGTTAGGTGCCATCGAGTCAGTTGTGTCTCACAGCAACCCCATGTAAAACTGAACAAAAAACTGCCCAGTCCTGTGCTATACTCAAAATCATTCTATGTTTCAGGCCATTGGTGCGGCCACTGTGTCAGTCCATCTCATTTAGGGTCTTCCTCTTTTTTGCTGACCTGCTACTTTACCAAGCATGATGTCCTTTTGCAGAGACTGGTCTCTCCTGATACTGTTTCCAAAGTACTTGAGATGAAATAGCTTCAAAGGAGCATTCTGGCTTTACTTCTTCCAGGACAAGTTTGTTTGTTCTCTGGCACTCTATATTATATTCAATATTCTTAAACAACACCATAATTCAAAGGACTTAATTCTTTTCCAGTTTTCTTTACTCATTGTACAGCTCTGACATGCATATGAGGTGATCAAAAACACTGTGGCTTACAACAGGTGCACCTTAGTCCTCAAAGTGCCAACTTTGCTTTTTAAGATTTTTTTTTAATAATTTTTATTGTACTTTAAGTGAAAGTTTACAAATCAAGTCAGTCTGTCATATATAAACTTATATACACCTTACTACATACTCCCATTTACTTTCCCCCTAATGAGTCAGCCCATTCCCTCCTTCCAGTCTCTCCTTTTGTGACCATTTTGCCCATTTTTAACCCTCTCTACCCTCCCATATTCCCTCCAGACAGGAGATGCCAACAGAGTCTCAAGTGTCCACCCGATACAAGTAGCTCACTCTTCATCAGCATCTCTCTCCAATCCATTGTCCAGTCCATTCCATGTCTGATGAGTTGTCTTCGGGAATGCTTCCTGTCCTGGGCCAGTAGAAGGTTTGGGGACTATGACCGCTGGGATTCTTCTTGTCTCAGTCAGACCATTAATTCTGGTCTTTTTATGAGAATTTGGGGTCTGCATCCCACTGTTCTCCTGCTCCCTCAGGGGTTCTCTGTTGTGCTCCCTGTCAGGGAAGTCATCGGTTATGGCCGGGCACCATCTAGTTCTTCTAGTCTCAGGATGATGTAAGTATCTAATTCATGTGGCTCTTTCTGTCTCTTGGGCTCATAATTATCTTCTGACCTTGGTGTTCTTCATTCTCCTTTGATCCAGGTGGGTCGAGACCACTTGATGCATCTTAGATGGCCGCTTGTTAGCATTTAAGACCCCAGACGCCACACTTCAAAGTGGGAAGCAGAATGTTTTCTTAATAGAATTAATTTTGCCAATTGACTTTGAAGTCCCCTTCAGCCATAGTCCCCAAACCCCCGCCCTTGCTCCGCTGACCTTCGAAGCATTCAGTTTATTCAGGAAACTTCTTTGCTTTTGGTCCAGTCCAGTTGAGCTGACCTTCCCTATATTGAGTATTGTCCTTCCCTTCACCTAAAGTAGTTCTTATCTACTATCTAATCAGTAAATAACCCTCTCCCACCCTCCCTCCCTCCCCTCCTCATAATCGCAAAAGAATGTATTCTTCTCAGTTTATACTATTTCTCAAGATCTTATGATAGTGGTCTTAAAGAATATTTGTCCTTTTGCCTCTGACTAATTTCACTCAGCATAATGCCTTCCAGGTTCCTACATGTTATGAAAGGTTTCACAGATTCATCACTGTTCTTTATCGATGTGTAGTATTCCATTGTGTGAATATACCATCATTTATTATCCATTCATCTGTTGATGGACACCTTGGTTGCTTCCATCTTTTTGCTATTGTAAACAGTGCTGCAATAAACATGGGTATGCATATATCTGTTCGTGTAAAGGCTCTTATTTCTCTAGGATATATTCCGAGGAGTGGGATTTCTGGGTTGTATGGTAGTTCTTTTTCTAACTTTTTAAGGAAACACCAGAGAGATTTCCAAAGTGGTTGTACCATTTTACATTCCCACCAGCAGTGTATAAGAGTTCCAATCTCTCCACAGCCTCTCCAACATTTATTATTTTGTGTTTTTTATATTAATGCCAGCCTTGTTGGAGTGAGATGGAATCTCGTCGTAGTTTTAATTTGCATTTCTCTAGTGGCTAATGATAGAGAGCAGTTTCTCATGTATCTTTTAGCTGCCTGAATGTCTTCTTTAGTGAAGTGCGTGTTCATATCCTTTGCCCACTTTTTGATTGGGTTGTTTGTCTTTTTGTGGTTGAGTTTTAACAGAATCATATGGATTTTAGAGATCAGGCGCTGGTCGCAGATGTCATAGCTGGAAATATTTTCCCAATCTGTAGGTGGTCTTTGTACTGTTTTGGTGAAGTCTTTAGATGAGCATGGGTGTTTGATTTTTAGGAGCTCCCAGTTATCTGGTTTCTCTTTGCCATTTTTACTAATGTTTTGTATTCTCTTTATGCCTTGTATTAGGGCTCCTAAAGTTGTCCCTATTTTTTCTTCCATGATCTTTATTGTTCTAGTCTTTATGTTTAGGTCTTTGATCCACTTGGAGTTAGTTTTTTTGCATGGTGTGAGGTATGGGTCCTGTTTCATTTTTTTGCAAATGAATATCCAGTTATGCCAGCACCATTTCTTAAAAAGACTATCTTTTCCCCAATTAACTGACACTGGGCCTTTGTCAAATATCAGCTGCTCATATGTGGATGGATTTATATCTGGGTTCTCAATTCTGTTCCATTGGTCTATGTACCTGTTGTTGTTCCAGAACCAGGCTGTTTTGACTACCGTGGCTGTATAATATGTTCTAAAATCAGGTAGAATGAGGCCTCTCACTTCCTTCTTCTTTTTCAGTAATGCTTTACTTATCTGGGGCTTCTTTCCCTTCCACATGAAGTTGGTGCCTTGTTTCTACATCACATTAAAAAATGTCATTGGAATTTGGATCGGAAATGCATTGTATATATAGATAGCTTTTGGTAGAATAGACATTTTTACAATGTTAAGTCTTCCTATCCATGAGCAAGGTATGTTTTTCCACTTATGTAGGTCCCTTTTAGTTTCTTGCACTAGTACTTTGTAGTTTTCTTTGTATAGGTCTTTTACATCTTTGGTAAGATTTATTCCTAAGTATGGTATCTTTTGGTGGGCTACTGTGAATGCTATTGATTTGGTGATTTCCTCTTCGATGTTCTTTTTGTTGATGTAGAGGAATCCAAGTGATTTTTGTATGTTTCTCTTGCAACCTGAGACTCTGCCGAAGTCTTCTATTAGTTTCAGTAGTTTTCTGGAGGATTCCTTAGGGTTTTCTCTGTATAAGATCAGTCATCTGCAAACTGAGGGAATTTTACTTCTAACTTGCCAATCTGTATGTCCTTTATTTCTTTGTCTAGCCGAATTGCTCTGGCTAGGACCTCTAGTACAATGTTGAATAAGAGAGGTGATAAAGGGCATCCTGCTTTTTAAGGTTGTAAAGAGGCCTTTGGCAGCAGCTTTCCCCAATGCAATGCGTCTTTGATTTCTTCACTGCTGATTCCATGGATGGTAATTGTGGATCCAAGTAAACTGAAATCCTTGACAACTTCAGATTTTTCTCCATTTATCGTGTTATAGCTTATTGGCCCATTTGTGAGGATTTTTGTTCTCTCTGTGCTGAGGTGTAATCCATACTGAAGGCTGTGGTCCTTGATCTTCAGCTATAATCACTTTAAGTCCTCTTCACTTTTAGCAAGCAAGGTTGTGTCATCAACATATCACAGGTTGAATGAGTCTTCCTCCATTGCGAGGAAGTTTGTTTTCATTATGTTGAGGTGTAATCCATTCCCTCACTACACTTAGCTCACTCTCCTGACACCCATGACCACCATGAGTTCAAGGCAAAAGGCCATTGTGGTATATGGGCTCCGTCTGTCTGTGGGGAGGCTGGGTGGCTTCCACTCTCTAAGTTACTGAGTCCTCAGGAGCCAGTTCAATTTGAGGGCTCCATGGGGAAATAAATTCCTTCCTCGAAGATCAACATGTCATCAAATTTCAGGGACGTAAATCCAGCTACCCTGGAGATGGTTCCAGATACCAGAAGGATTAAATGGAGGTTGTTGGAGATCAACTTCCTCTTTGCCTTGGAAGATGTTTGCCTCTTCTCATGTGTATCTGGGGTATCTCAGAGAAGCAAAAGTAAACCCAGCATTCTGCTAGAGGTGTACACCAGAGAGTCCTGGGAGGAGGGATGGCTGGAGCTGCGATAGTGAGCCTGGAGAGGCTCACCCAGCCCTGATCTCAGGCTCTGAAAGGCACCATGACTCTTAAGAACCAGTGTGTATTTTGAGTGCTTTCCAACCTAGGGGTTCAACTTCCAGCGCTACATTGGGCAATATTCTGTTCTGATCCACAGGGTCTTCACTGACTAATTTTGAGATGCAACTCAGAAGGCAAATGGGAATGATATGACTGGGCCCAAAGGAACACTTCCTTCAAGAGACTCCAGTGGAGTTGAGGCCTGGAATTAGGAGACTATCCATGTATGGCCACTCAGGCAGGAATTATCTAGGGTAAGAATCACCTATTTGTTAGTCTGTTGTACTATGGTGGCTTGCATGTTGCTGTGATGCTGGAAGGTAGGCCACTGGTATTTCAAATACTAGCAGGGCCACCCATGATGGACTGGTTTCAGTGGAGCTTCCAAGCTAAGAGAGACCAGGAAGAAAGTTCTGATGATCTACATCTGAAAATTAGCCAGTGAGAACCCTATGGATCCCAACAGAATATTGTCCAATATAGTGCTGGATACCCGATAGGATGGAAGGCTCTCAAAATTCACAGCGGCCACAACAATGAACTCGAGAATACCAATGATCATGAAGATCGTGCAGGACCAGGCACCATTTCATTCTGTCGTGTGTGGGAATGCCAAGAGTTGGAGCTGACTTGATGGCAACTAACAAAAACGAAAGTGTAGAAGCTGCTACTGAGTGTGAGGTTGACAAACAAAGAGGACAGAGGTTAAGTGGTCAGGATTGAGAGGGGTCTACCAGGGGGTCACAAGGACCAGGATGTTAGTGTTCTTAGGTGCCATCCAGTTGGTTCTGACTAGAGTGACACCTATGGACAACAGAATGAAACACTGCCTGGTCCTGTGCCATCCTCACAATCATTGCTATGTTTAAGCCCATTACTGCAGCAACTGTAGGGTCTTCCTTTTTTTTGCTGACCCTCTACCAAGCATGATGTCCTCCTCCAGGGACTGGTCCCTCTAGATGATATGTTCAAAGTACACTAGAAAAAGTCTTGCCATCCTCACTTCTAAGGAGCATTCTGGCTGTACTTCTTCCAAGACAGATTTGTTTATTACTCTGGCAGTCCAGGCCATATTCAATATTCTTCACCAACACCGTAATTCAGATGCTTCAATTCCTCTTCAGTCTTACTTATTTATTGCCCAGCTTTCACCTGCATATAAGACTGTGACCTTTCAGCTCTTTTTTCTCTCTCTGTCTTTTGTATTGTACTGAAAACACACACCCCAAAACATTCACCGACAAAACATTCACATTAACAACCCAATGACATAAATGACATCTACACTCATGCAGAGCCAGCTATCTTTTGAGCTGCTATTTGAGAGCAGAAGAACTTTACAGAGACCTATGTATTCAGCTGCGCCATACAGACAAAAAAAGCCTGCTGCTGCCTAATTTCTTTGCGTAACAAATTTGAATATTGAAGATACAGGATAAGTCGCTTCACATTTGTCTAATCCAAGGAAGTTAACCAAGTCAAAAATCCACTGCCTTCAAATTGATTCTGAATCAGAGCAACCCCATAGGTTTTCCAAGGCTGTAAATCTTTATGGAAGCAGACTACCACATCCTTCTCCCTCAGAGATGCTGGTGGTTTTCAACTGCTGACCTTTTGGTAATCAATCAATCGCTTTAACCACAGTGCCACCAGGGCTCCTTAAACAAGTTTAGTGGCTTTTATGTTCACATCAGTTGAATGAATTTATAATGGATACTGACTTGTTGGGCAGAGCCATCCAAACTGAGGCCTGGGGAAGATTTGTGGTTTGTCTTGCTATTTTTACTATTTCTTGACCCAGAGCGGTTACCTAACCGCTACCTACCTAAGCTTGTGTCTAGCTGAGAAAGAAGGGAACAGCAACAAAAAAGAAGAGTTACTACAACAGGTCCAACAGGTAGATTTTAACTCACCATTGGCCAAGCTAGAATCGATAGGTATGCATGTATTAAAAATGAATATTGATCACATCGAGTCCTCTTTCTGAAAGTGAACCAAGCTACTAGCCTGGAGGAGGAAGATGACTCCCAGTAGAAACTCTGTACCTGCACAAATTTGATTTCAACAAAAACTTGCTCAATATTGACTGGATTCTTATTGACAGCAAACATATGTTAGTGTCTGTCCATTTATACACACTGGTGACAAAACTGCATATGTTAAAATACAAAATAAAACAACTGATCCCATAGACAATGTTCTGATCTCTTTGTAAAGATCACACTTTCTAGCACCAGTTAGAGAACATTTCATTTAAAAGGAAAAAATACCTAAAACCTAAGACATTCCAGTAACTACCCCAATCTTTAAATTCACATCATGTGTTTGAGAGTCACTGCATTAGTTTGCAATTGCTGCTGTAACAAATTACCACAAACTTAGTGGCTTAAAACAAGGCAAATTTTCAAGGTTCATCACGTTCTGGCAGGTATCAGGACTTCATTTGTCTCTATGGCTAAATAATATTCCATTGTATGCTTTAGACCGTATTTTGTTTATCCATTCATTTGTTGGTAGACACATGGGTTGTTTCTACCATTTGAGTATTGCGAATAACACTGCAATGAACATTCGTGTACAAGTATCTGTTTGAGTCCCTGATTTCAAGTCTTCTAGGTCTCTACCCAGGAGTGGAATTTCTGGATCATATGGTGTCCAGCAAACCTGGCTGCTTTCTCAGAGATTCCTGAATCAATCCAAAAGTAGCCACCATTTGGCTCTAGAAAGCTTTGGGCATTTTTTTTGTTTGTTTTTAATGAAGGCTCTATATTTGTATTTTATTATATTTATAACTACTCCACCTTGGGGGTTGTGCTTGTTCAGTGGTAGAATTCTCCCCTTCCATGTAGGAGACCTGGGTTTGATTTTTAGCCAATCCACCTCCTATGCCCCTACCACTCATCTGCCACTGGAGATGCTGAATAGGTTTCAGCAGAGATTTCAGACTAAGCCAGGCTAGGAAGAAAGGCCTGGCAACCTACTTCTGAAAATGTGCCAAAGAAAACCCCATGGATCACACAATCCAATCTGCGACTGTTCATGGGGATGGTGCGGGATCAGGCAATATTTCATCCCAGTGGGCAAGGGGTCACCATGAGTCAGGGGCTGACTCAACAGCAGCTAAGAGCGAACAAGAACAACCCCATATTGGAGGTTACTTCACAACGCACAGTCACTTGGGTATAGAATTAAAAACAAACAGAAAACCCAAATCTGTTGCCATGGACTCCTTTCTGACTCATGGCAACTCCATGTGTTACAGAGTATAGCTGTGCTCCATAGGGTTTGCTTTGTTGTAATCTTTTCGGAAGTAGATTGCCAGGCCTTGCTTTTGAGATGCTGATCAGTGGGTTCAAACTGACGAGCTTTAGGTTAGTAGTCAATGCAGACCATTTGTGCCACCCAAAGACCTGGGGACGGTGTGGGGTGAATTAGTTCTCCTTGTCCAAAGGCATTGAGAGTCTAAAAGCTCACCATCTTCTTCAGAAGTGAAGCCAGTAGCTCTGACAACGGTACCCCATTGCCCCTGAGTCAACTCTGACTCACAGTGACCCTACAGAACAGAGTAGAACTGTCCCATAGGGTTTCCAAGAAGCAGAGTGCCACATCTTTCTCCCACGGAGAGGCTGGTGGATTTTAACCTCTGTCCTTCTGGTTGGCAGCTGAGCCCTTAACCACTGCACCCCCAGGGCTCCTTATACTCTCTATGATCATTTTACAGAAATCAAGAGAGGACAGTCTGAATGGAGTATAATCACAAAGATATGGGATTTTAAATCTGGAAGCAACTTTAGAGATTCTCGGGTCCAGATTTCCTACACTTGTAATTAAAAAAAAAAAAACAACTTGTGTCAGGATGAGAGGTGAAATTAGTCTTCCCCAAGGACCAGTGATGCAGAACTTTGACAGAGAAAGCCTGCTGCCGAAGGAGAGACTGGAGCTGGTCCTTGGAGACTGCCTACAATGAGGATGAGGACAATTTTGTGCCCGAACCGACCCTTTAAAATGTTATCGAATTCAGAGGTGTTGTCAGAACATGAAGAAACAGGTCCCCCTGTCCTGGCACCCAGACCCCCACCTCTATTCAGGTCCATGTGGGTACATGTGCTCTGTGCCCCGGTGGGACCCCGTGGTAGTGAAGCATGAGAGGGGTGGAGGGCTGGTCATGGCCCAGGGCACCTTCTCTGAGGGAAAGAGTGTCTGCCCTCCACGTGAGAATGATCAACTTTCAGAAGAGAAGGAAGGTGCCCAGCTTTGGTGCTGTTTGAGGGAGGGATGTGGGAAAGGGCCCTCCTCCCTGGGAAGGAGTCTTCCTCTTAGAATGATGGGGAGGGCTGAATCACAGAGAGGGGGAGTCCTGCCTCACTGGAGGTGGGGATGAGAGTGGAATCGAGGAGAACTTCCTGGAGGAGGGGCAGTTTGCTTCCAGCTCTGAGAGCAGGCTAGGCCTGGATGGGAGTGGGCAGAGGGCCTCCCACAGGAGCACAGACACAGCTCCTGGACCCTCCCCACCAGGCACTCATCTCAGGCTCTCAGCACCCTGCCCTCCCTGTGGCCCCGGAATACAGGTGATCCTGAGATTCAGGTGTTCCAGTCAGCCTGCAACAATGACAGTGTTGCTCCAGGAACACTTTGGGGCCTAGATCTGGTTCAGAGAGGGGCCCAGGGGGACGGAGAATTGAGGCTTGGGCAGGAGGTGGGGAAGAACAGGAGTGTGGCTCTTGATGCTGCTTCAGAGAGCAGACCCAGGCCGGAGGGATACTCAGGGTCTCCTGACTCCCCAGGCTCTCCATGTGCACCTGGCCCAATGTCTAGCTGCCACCCTGGGCAGAGTGATCCTAAGACACCAGACCCGACGTGGGTGGAGACACTGAGCTGGAAGAGGTGACGGTGGGACACCATGGGACCCACCACAAAGACAGCATTTTGTGCTTGCGAGAAGGGGAGGTGGGCCACTTATACAGGCTGCCCCAGGCCACTCAGGTCCCATTCACACTGGAACTTGCACAGTGGCCTGGACACTCTGGGCAGTGTCCACCAGCATCCCTCATGCTAAGAAGGCTACGTGCTGTGCTCTCCGTGAGCTGCCACCCACGTCCACCCCAGGGTAGGGTCCTGGCCCCAGCCCTCCCTGAGCTAGCACTGAAGCAGTTCCCATATCCAAACCCTCAATACACTACTGGGAATCTGAATTCAAGAGAAAGGCAGGGACGACCCAGAACATACAAGTAGGCAGAGTCCAGAAGATGAGGAAGGTTCTGGCCTCCTAGTCCAGGGCTCAGCCCCTATCATGGGGTTTGCTTTGAGAACGAGAGCTGCCAAGATGTGGGGAAACCCAGGTACTCCCTCCCATTGTGAGGCCGATAACCTATCACAACCACCACACCCACACAGGCACACACACACACACATACAAACAGATACACGCATACACACACACAAGAACGCACGGACACACACGTGCACACATTGACTTCACAGATGGGGCCATGAGGGTGGGGTCAGAAGAGAAGAGGACACCAAGGAGGCGATGCCCTGGAAAGAAGAGAGAGGGTAGAGGCAGCTCTGTCTTGGGACAGTGGCCCTCAGTCTCCTAGCTACATCCCCACGGCCCACAACACAGGACAGGGAGACGCTGGATGAAGGGAGAGGGACCCCAAGTTCCCAGGGGTCTACCAGGGCCAGCATCCCCACAGAAACATAGAGTGGACAAGGCCTGGTCCTACAGTCACTGCTCTGGTTCCCTGGAGCTAGGACAAGGCCACCTCAGAGTGGAGGGGGCTGCAGGACGGAAAGCCTCAGTTTCCTCCTCTGTACATTGTGGTGCTTAGAGTGGGTGAGCCCCAGGATTCCAAGGCTCACAGAAGTGTCTGCTGGCCTCTGTTCTCTGTGGATGACCCACTGCGCTCTGAGGTCCTAGGAGAGGGCTGGGGCCACGGGGCTGTGATTGGGGACTCACTGAGGTGACATTTATATGTGACCAGAAAGACAGGAGGGGCCAGACCTGCATGGGTCAGGGAACAGTGTGCCAGGGAGAAGGTACAGCTGGTGCAGAGACTGGGAGGCAGGGTGAAGTTGCCCAGAGAGGGGGTTGGAAAGATGCCAGTGTGGCTGGAGTGAGCTGTGGAGAAGAGGAGGGAGGGAGGAGGAGGGCAGGTCTAGGTCCTATGTGAGTTAGAGGAGCTATCTCCTCCTCTGTGACAACATCACCCCAAGTCTTAGCAGCTCATGAAAACAAACTGATGATCTCACTGTCTCTGTGGACAGGAATGCTGCATGGCTCAGCTGATGACTTTGCTCCAAGTTCTCTCAGGAGGCTGGGGATGTGGTCTCAACTGAGGCTCGACTAGGGAGGATCCACTCCCTACTCACTCTGTTGTGGGCAGGAGTCTTTCTTGTAAGTTGCTGGACTGGGGTCCTCAGTTCCTCTCTGTTGATCAGGTCACATTAGGTGATTGTCACATGGGCATTATAGGGCAGACCAAACATACCAGCTGCTTTCCAGGGGGAAAGAGTGGGAAATGACAGTGACAAAGAGAAAAAGAGAGAGAGAGAGAAATGACAGAAAGAGCATAAGAGAGAGCCAGGATGCATTGACCCTAATAGGGTCACTATGATTTGAATTTCACTCTAAGGCACCTTACAACCACAACAAGATTCCTGGGAAGCAAGTCCCTGAGTCCAGCCCACACTAGGGAAGGGGGTTGCACAGAATGTCGAGACCCGGAGGAGGAATTTTGGGGGCAATTGTGCAGGCTGCCCACTCCCTAGTCTTAGATGAGGCACTGGCTCAGATTCTAAATAATTCAAGTTGTTGGAGGCTTTTGTGCAGAGGGTGGGAATATCTGATGTTTTTTTAATTCTGACCCATGCTGGGGCAGAGAAGGAAAGCAGGCCCAGAGGGGAGGTAACTTTCCTATGCTCACAGCAGGAGAATCCCACCTGTTTTGAGGTGTACTCCATGCTGCTTCCCACCCCTGCCTATAATTTGGCCATCTCTGAGTTTGTGTATTAGCTACAGGTGACACCAGCCCACGGGTTTACAGGTGTTTTGTCACATACACCTGCTGACTTCCCTAGGAAGAAGATGCTAGAATGATCCCCATTGTGTGCTAGGGAGACTGAAGAGTCGCTGAGAAGCACAAAGACCTTGTCCTCACTCACAAACTTATTAAAAGGGATGACCTGTGTCTAAACCCAGCTCTGTCTGCACAAAGCTGGGGCCCTGGTTGCACCCAGGCCTACCCCAGGTTCTGTGGGGGAGATGCTGCTGGTGATATCACTGTGCACATTTCTAGAGATGGCATGGGGAGAGGTGAGCATTCAGCATCTCAGGGTATAATTTTGGGGAGGAATTATCTTAGGTCAGGCACAGGTCAGGGAACCCAGGATATGACCTCACTTCCGTGACGATGGAGTACATAGAAGTTGGAATGCTGGTAACCAGGCACCCGTATACTAGAGACAGCTCCCTTACTTGCTCAATTGAGTGGAGACACTCGACCTGGAAAGATGTTTTCTTGTTGTTGCTCATCATCTTCCCCTGTGTCAAACCTTGAGAAACCCAGGAGTTCCACCCTTTCACGAAGGCTGAGATGTGGTCTCATCCCCCACCCCCGAAGGCTCTGGCCATTTACCAGAAAGAAACCGAAGGTAACACAGGGTGGCCCAAATGCCAATCCAGGCCAGGCCACCACTGTGATCCCACCTGGGCAGCCCCATGCCCCTCCTGACTGATTGGCAATAGGCTGGTGGGTGGGCCGAGTCTATCACGTTTGGGAGTCTTGCAGACTGGGGACTGGGGTGGCACAGGTGGACACCTGCTTCACATCCTTGTTACAACCAGCCTCATCACATAGGACATTGGGATCTATGTCTCTACCCAGGAGTCATAGTTCTGACCAGGGCTTTAGGGAGTGATGGTTGGGGGAATCACAGCCTGAGTCGGCACACTCACCTGGAACTTCTTGGAGCTCCAGCTCAACCTTTATGTGGCAGTCACCCCACAGTCCTAGCTGCAGGCATTGACTGCCCATTTGTGACCTTGTGCCAGACCAGGTGTTCCTAGATCATAGTCTAATACTCAGAGGTCCATATCTTCACCCTTGCTCCTGAGTCCCCTAGTCCCCCTGCAATTTCTCCTCCTTCCTGGAATGTGGGAGGTGGAGAGGGGCCGCAGAGCATGGGGTGGCCCTGGTCAGTGGATGTGGCCGGGGCTGCATGGTGTAGCCTCAGGCTAAACCTTCCCATATGTGGTGTAGACGGGGAAGTAGGAACTCCTCAAAGGTCTAGAGGACACAAGGACCTGAAGGGGCAGAGATGGACAGTGGAGGCTTAGGGCAGCCCTTAATGCCCCCTGGAACACTGCTGGGCACTGTCTCTGCAGAAGCCCCCACAGGAGATCCGAGAGGAGAAGGAGGATGGCATTATCTACTCCGTCTACCCCAAGAAAGGGGCCAAGAAGGGCTGGCGCAGGCTCTGGGTGAGTGAGTGCGGTCAGAGTCACAAGCCTGGGCCCTGAGATGACCAGATGGGACACTTGTGCCAGATGCCATCTGGAGATCCCTACCTCCCTCACAGGATGTCACTCTCAAGGGCCACGGTTCCCTCCCAAAGGAATCCGCCAAAACCCTTCCCTTATACCTCCAACACCCCTCCCCACGCTGGCCAGGTACATATTCACTCTTTCTATATTTGTAGGAATATCAGAAAACTGTCTTTTGTACTCTTTACTGCACATCAGCCAGTGCATCTTTTTGCATGTTGTTCCTGTTTCAGCGTTCAACTCTCAGCCCCAGGGTCGGGCAGTAGTCAGCTGGACTGTCCTTCCCCACCTTCTCCCAGTCTCTCACATCCTCATGCTTAGCAGGCTCCTTTTACCCAAAAGCACAGGGCTCAGGCTATGATACACATTTTTCTGCAGCCTGCAATCTCAGGAAACACATCACCATGACCCCTCCAAATCAGGAGCTGTGTCCTGACTCAGAATGTTCCAGAAGGGAGGCCAGTTCCCACAGTGACTAGTGATCTCACTACTGCTACCCCTGGGCTCATTCCCTCTGCTGCCCTTTCAGCAGGGTTGCAGTATCCTCACGTGTGTCCTCACACACTGACCCATAGCAGGGCTGCAGGAGCCTCACATGTGTCCTCACTCACTGAACCATAGCATGGCTGCAGTAACCTCACGTGTGTCCTCACACCCTGACCCACAGCAGGGCTGCAGGAACCTCACCTGAGTCGTCACACACTGACCCACAGCAGGGCTGCAGGAACCTCACGTGTGTCCTCACAAACTGACCCACAGCAGGGCTGCAGGAACCTCACGTGTGTCCTCACAATGACCCACAGCAGGACTTCAGGAACCTCACATGTGTCCCCACACTCTGACCACCCAGGACAGACTCCCAGGGGCAGCGTGCTGGGGCGAAGGATGTGCACATTCCAAGTTCAGATCCCTAGGGCCAGACTCCTTCCCAAAAGAGGTGTCGCAGTCACGTGGTCCAACAGTCTGTGATGCTGGCTGTGTTCCCGCATGCAGCCTGCTCTGGCTGTTATGGTTCTTTTCCGTTTTTGCCAATCTGCTGTCACATTGGCCACTGGAGCTGCAGGGTCGCTTTGAGGTGCTTCTGGCCCTGAAAAGCTGAGCAACCTCTTAGTCCTATACCGGCCATTCATATATGCCCTCCATGATTAGTCTGTTGAGATCCTTGATCCTGTGGGGGTCTTTCTCCCACCCAGGGATCATCGGGCATTCACCTGTTGCTGAATCTGTGACCACTATACCTTTAGCTTCTCAAAACCCCCTTTAATGTACAGAAAGGGAAATCTGTGTCTTGCTTTGCATTCAGAGGGGGTCTCATGGGTGTGTCTGCTCTGTGCACTGTCTCCAGCTGGGGAGGGAGCCAGCTCGCACCAGACCTTCCCCTCCGAGTCAGGAGCAGAGCAGGCCTCACGTGGCACACAGGGAATATCACAGAGCCCTAGTGTCCGAAATTTCTGGGCTCTGCTCCCTTGACTATGAACAGACACTGGACAAGAATAAGCTGGGTATTCTCACCTCTACAATAGAGGGTTCTGTGAGAAGTCACAAGGATACTGGCCTTAATACCAAACCAAGCCAAATTTGTTACCGTGGAGTCCATTCTGACTCATATGACCCTATAGGATAGAACAGACCTGACCCATAGGGTTTCCAAGGAGTGGCTTGTGGATTCGAACTGTAGACCTTTTGGTTAGTAGCCAAGCTCTTCAGAGCCACAGCGCCACCAAAGCTACACTCAATACAGGGAAGTAATATAATTGACAAAATGACTTGAGGTTCCTAATATGTTTAATCATCTCCACCTCCTGTTTTCTGTTGGGGGCGTCTTGTCCCACCTCCTCCCACAGGTCACAGAGGTCCCAGACCCCGAACCTCCTGGTGGTTCACAGGGTGCCTCTGACGGTATGTCCCTCCACTCTCTCACCCCAGTGTGTATGTGGGTTGGACCAGGACCTAGATGAGACCTGTGTGGTGAGGACCGTGAAGGCTGGCTCGCTAGAGAAGCTGGTGGAACACCTGGTGCCCGCCTTCACAGAGGGGGACTTCTCCTACATCGATATCTTTTTGGGAACCTATAGGACCTTTGCCACCACCCAGCTGGTCCTGGAACTGTTGTTTCAAAGGTGAGCAGCCCGGCCTGCACAGCCCAGTGGGAACTCAGCCCCTTAACCAGCTGTGAGTCTGGGGAATGTCACTCACCTCTCTGTGCCTCAGTTTGCTCCTCTGAAGAGTCAGGGGGAAAACGATAAGCCTGGTTGAATTTCCTCTCAGTACCACATGGGACAAGCCATGTAAAGTGTGTACCTGGAACCCCACCAAAAACAAAACTGTTGCCCTTGAGTCAATTCCAAACCATAGTGAACTTAGAGGACAAAGTACAGCTGTCTCATAGGCTTTCCAAGGAGCAGCTGAATTTGTACTGTTGACCTTTTGGTTAGCAGCTAAGCTCTTTAACCAAAGTGCCACAAGAGAGCCAACACTTGGAGACCAGCTCTAGGGAAAAGGCTGCTGGAGGGCCTGGGATGTTCACATTTACTTTTTTCCTTTCCTCCATCAAGAAGCTGTCTGCCTCACCCCTTACTGACTCCATGGTCTCCAACAATCCTATTCCCCATTTGAACAGGGCAAGTTGAGATCCTATCAAGAGGGTCCTCGTCCTTTGTGTAGCCAGACCAAGAATTTCTGGTGGCTGACAGAGGGGCCCTAGGACAATCAGATACTGAGGAAGGTGCTGCTTGGGCTCATTCACTCAACAATTATTTATGAAGCCCCTACAGTTGCAGACACTCTTCTAGACATTCAGCATCATCTAGACACAAAGCAGAAAGGAAGCCCTGCACTCCTGGTCTCCATCATAGTCAGGAGGCAGACAGGAACACTAGATATGGGATTCAGGTAGTGTCCACAGTGCATTACATGGACACCCTCATGCCTCCTCTAGGTATGGATACAACTGCCCCCATTCAGCCGGGGACGGAGGACCCCAGGACCAGCAGAAAGAGTGAGTGGACATTGGGTGGAGTAAGAGGGTTCTCTGTCTGCAAAGAAACTGGGGGTTGGAGGAGGCCTGTGTTAGGATTGGGGCTGGGCATACCCTGGGTCCCACATATGTAGATCCCCCTGCAGGAATGAGGTTAGTGGAGCCCCTTGTAGGAGAAAGGACTCACACAAACCTGGGGATGCAGCCTGAGCATAGTGGGAAGCAAAGTGTTGGCAGGGGAATCTGTGTGGCCCCTGAGGGTACACTCCCCCCACAATTCCCTCCCATCTCTGATTATCCCCTCCCCACTTGGGACAATATCAAGAGGTGAGGAAAAACCTGCAACACGGTCATACACCAATGTCATAGATACTCATCTCCATGTGGGGCCCTGTCCCTCAGCAGAGACTGGCCGTGGCAGATACACCTCGTGTGTTCTCAGCCTTAAATATTCCTGGAGCACTACTATGTGCCAGGCTGTGAGGTGAACATGAAGATACACTGTTCCCTACCCCTTTGGGATTTACTGTCCAGTGGGGAAGGTGCCAGGGGACAAACAGAGACATAAGTCAGGGTTTGAGGAGGGAGAGTTGGTCAAACCATTGATAGAATTCTCTGTGGCCAAGGTTCTGTGTTAAGCCCCTGCTCAGTGACCAGTTTGTCACTGCCAGGACAGCCAGAGAGGCTGGTGCACAGTGGGCTAGACTTCAGAAGTTCAGGGCAGAGGGACCCGGTCCCTTGCATAGATGTCCTGGGACGTCAGTGTGGTGGGAAAGGCCAGGCCTCTGACCCTGCTTTTCATCACACATCCCCAGCGCCATCTCTTTCATCCTGAAAACCTGGATGGATGAATACCCGGAAGACTTTGACCAGCCGGCACACTTGCCCTGCCTGAAGCTCCTGGTGGAGTACCTGCAGGTGAACATGCCAGGCTCAGACCTGGAACACCGTGCCCTTCTTCTCTGTGCCCAGCTGGACCACCTGGAACCCAAAGAGGCAGAGCCAGAGGGTGAGGAGGACTGGGCATGCCTGCATGTGAGCTTGTGAGGGGACATGGGGCGGGATCCACAGGGAGGATCAACAGAGTTGGAGTTGGGCCAGACAGAGCTCAGAGTAGCCACAGAACCTCCTCTGGTGGACCACAGTCTGGGAAGACTTCCTTGGGTGGAAATCAGGGCCTTAGGCTTCTCTTAAATGCAGTGGGATATTTTCTGTCATTGAAAAGCACAAGGAAATGCAATCATGTTGGTGAATATTTCTCCTCTTGTGCATCCCCCATCAGGGCTGGCACCAGGTCTAAAAGCAGCTCAGGATCTCTGCCCACCCGCAGAAGGAACTCCAGGGCGACCTCATGAGGCAGATCACACTCCAATACCAACACTGGAGTTCCGTAGAGCATCAGGTCCTCCATCCCCACATCTGTCACCACACACAGAGCCTGCTGGAATGCTGGCATCTTCTCCTGGATCACCTCCTGGGGCAAATCCAGAACCACGTGTTGAGGTAGATCCTACCCCTGAACCATCACAGGAGCTGGATGGAACACCAGATCCTCAACCACCACCTCCATTATCAGACGAAGAGCCTGCTGGAGGACTGGGTTCTCTTCCTGGGTCACCTCCAGAACCGGCTCCTGTACCCCCAGCAGGTGTCCATCCTGCTCCTATATCAACACCAGAGGTCCACACAGCATCAGCTATTCCATCACCAGCTTCCACACTGGCACCAGAAGGAAAGCCACCTGGAGGGGTGGATTCCCATCCTGGGCCACCACAGGAACCAGATTCTGGACCACCTGCTGGTGTCGATCCTGATCCTGCAGCAACAGTGGGGATCAATGTAGCCGCAGTCCCTCCATCTGCTGCTCTGACCCAGGCGCCTGATGAAGGGCCAAACAGAAAGCCAGATTCTAATCCTGGGCCACCTCCGGAACTCAGTCACGGACCACCAGCTGCTGTGGATCCTGCTCCTGCAGCAACACCGGGGCTCAATGTTGCACCAGGTCCTCCATCTCCAGGTCTGGCCCAGGTTCCAGAGGAAGAGGCTGCTGGAAACCTTGACCATTATCCTGAGGCACCTCCAGAACAAGCTTCCAGACCACCAGCTGAGGTCCATTCTATTCCTATACCAACAGCAGAGCTAGGTATGGCCCCATATGTTCCATCTCCAGGTCTGGCCCAGGCTCTAGAGGAAGAGGCTGCTGGAAAGGTGGACTCGTATCCTGGGCCACCTACAGAATCGGCTCCAGGAGTAGCAGCTGATGTTGAACCTACTCCTGCACCAACACAGGGGCCCCAGGTAGCCCCATGTCCTCCATCTGCTGCTCTGGCCCAGGCACCAGAAGAACAGTCTGATGAAGAGTCGGATTCTTATCCTGAGCCACCTGCAGAAACAACTCCTAGGCCACCAGTTAATGTTGACCCTGCACCTGCATCAACACCAGGGCTCAAGTAGCCCCAGGTCCTCCATCGGCAGCTCTGGCCCAGGCCCCAGAGTCCCAGCAAGTCACCATGCCCACTCCACACCAGCTCCTCAGCCCCAGCCAGGGAGCATCGGCTTCAGAACGAGATCCTTCCTTCCCTTCACCTGAGTGGGTATTTCTCTGGTTTATATGTAGCATATTACAGCTTACTTTACCTTTATGGCTCTTACTGTCTTCACTGGTAGATTTCTCATTAAATAAAATTTGGTTTTAATGGGTGTGATATGGTGGTTTTATGCACTTTCACGATCCTATCAACTATCACCAGTATCTATTTCAGAACATTGTCATCAACACAAACAGAAACCCTGGACCATTAGGCAGTCCTCCCCCTGCCCCCTCCTCATGCCCATGGCAATCAGTGATTGTTTTTCTATGCCTATGGATTTACCCGCTCTAGATTTCTTATCTAAATGGAAACGTGGCCTTTTGTATCTTGCTTCTTAGCTTAATGTGTTCGAGGTCCATCCACACTGTAGCACGAGTCAGTTTCTCACTCTAAAGCTCAGTGGTATTCCCTTGTGTAGATGGATCATACTTTGCCTACCCAGTCATCTGTTGATGGACATATGGGTTGGTTCCACCTATTGACTGATGGGACTAGAGCTGCTGTGAGCATTCATGGACAGGTATCTGTGTGAGTGCCTGTCTACAGGATAAATCCCTGGGGTGGGTAAAGGAAGGTGGGAAGGGTGAGGACACAGTCCAGGTATGGGGAGTGAAGTGTCAATGCGGAAGCTGTGGAGAACTCAGGTGTAAGGTGGGAAGTGGTTCAGTAGAAGGCATACCTTTACCTGTAGGAAGTGAGGAAGTGGGAGGGATCAGTTGAAGTTCAGGTGTGGTTATTGAGGTGGGAGGGTTAGGAGGCAGCCCTGGGGACGGGGGTGGGGGGGGGAGTGAGAAGGTAGGAGTGGCCAGGACTCAGCCTGGTTGTGGCAACTGAGAAAGAGGGAGGGATTAGGAGATGGCTGAGGTGTGGGTAAGGAGGAACTGGGAAAGCTCAGAATCCAGTCAGGTTATGGAAAGTTAGGGGGAGCTAGGAGCCAAGACAACACCTATGTGAATGTATTAAGTCTTTGGAAGGGAGCTGACCATAGCCCAAGTGCAGTACCTCAGGAGGTGGTGGATCAACAGACAACAAAGGTCTGCAGAGGAAGGAGGTAGAAAGTGTCAGGAGAAAGCACAGGTGTGGTCAGTGAGTTGTCAGGAAGAGCCAGGGGCAGCCCAGGTATGGGGAGTGAGGAGGTGTGAGGGGCCAGGAGGCAGCCCAGGTGTGGGGAGTGAGGAGGTGTGAGGATCCAGGAGGCAGCCCAGGTATGGGGAGTGAGGAGGTGTGAGGATCCAGGAGGCAGCCCAGGTGTGGGAATTGAGGAGGTGTGAGGGTCCAGGAGGCAGCCCAGGTGTGGGGAGTGAGGAGGTGTGAGGGTCCAGGAGGCAGCCCAGGTGTGGGGAGTGAGGAGGTGTGAGGGTCCAGGAGGCAGCCCAGGTGTGGGGAGTGAGGAGGTGTGAGGGGCCAGGAGGCAGTCCATGTGTGGGGAGTGAGGAGGTCTGAGGGGCCAGGAGGCAGCCCAGGTGTGGGGAGTGAGGAGGTCTGAGGGGCCAGGAGGCAGCCCGGGTGTGGGGAGTGAGGAGGTCTGAGGGTCCAGGAGGCAGCCCAGGTGTGGGGAGTGAGGAGGTGTGAGGGGCCAGGAGGCAGTCCACGTGTGGGGAGTGAGGAGGTGTGAGGGGCCAGGAGGCAGTCCACGTGTGGGGAGTGAGGAGGTCTGAGGGGCCAGGAGGCAGCCCAGGTGTGGGGAGTGAGGAGGTCTGAGGGGCCAGGAGGCAGCCCAGGTGTGGGGAGTGAGGAGGTCTGAGGGGCCAGGAGGCAGCCCAGGTATGGGGAGTGAGGAGGTGTGAGGGGCCAGGAGGCAGGCCAGGTGTGGGGAGTGAGGAGGTGTGAGGGGCCAGGAGACAGCCCAGGTGTGGGGAATGAGAAGGTATGAGGAATCTGGAGGCAGCCCAGTGTTAGCAAGTGTGTAGATGGAAGGGCAGGAGAACCCCCGTGCAGGTACTGAGGATCCTGGAGAACCAGGAGGTGGCAGAGGGTGGGTACTGAGGAAGTGGTAGAGGTTGGGGGGTACCCTACCTATGGAAAGTGATGAAGAGGAAGAGGCCCAGGTAAGAGTAGTGATTAGGTTGGAAGGACCAGGAGGCAGTCCAGGTGTGGCCTTTTAATCATGTAACGTTGGCTGAGGCAAGGTAAGTTCAGATACAAATCAAGACAGCCCAGTTAATCATTTCCATCCAGTGGATTCTAACTCAAAGTGACCCTATAGATCAAGAGAGAGAGTGAAAATTTGAAAGCCTTGATTATACCCACAGGCTCTGAGGAGAACACAGCACATACATGGATAAAAAAAGGGCCCTAAATGGAGTTGCACCCAGGGCAGGGCCACAAAAGCCACATTTGGAGAAGACAGCTTATGTATGCAAGCAGGGCATGGTGGGCTAGGTTTCCTGGGGTATGGGTATTTTGATAATTCTGCAGGACCCAGAGCATAGGAGCTGCCCCTAGATGTTGGGTACCTGCTTGTCCCTAGGTGTTAGGTACCTGCCTAGAAGTGTGACAGCCAAGTAAGGGGGAGGGGTGGCTGGAGAATAGACTTAGCTGCTCAAGAAACGGATTGGACAGGCCTCCAGCTGGGGCCTCAAAACTGTGTTAAGACAGCTTTTAAGAAACAAACAATAACCCCACTTCTATTATAATTGACCCCTTGAATATGTATCTGACATCTTTTTGAACTTGACCATTTGTGTAGAATGGTCTGGTTGCTAGAAGAGATTCCCTAGGAGTAGGAATATATAGTATAGAAAGTGAGGAAAGTAAAAAATAAAAAGGTGGAAAACAAGTAGAAATATAAGAAGTCTTTGTAGGCTGGGTCCTGCTGGGAGGAGCATCCAGAGACTGGGGTTGGGCCAGAGCTCAGTGTAACCTCAAGTGCTCCTCTGGTGGACCACAGTCTGGGAAGTCTTCCGGGGGTGGAATCTTGGGTTTCCTTGGGAGGTTTCCTGTGTTTGGAAAGACAGAAGGAGAGGTAGACACGTTGGTGAAGGCTTTTCTTCTTGTAACTCCTGAGTTGCCGGCGCTTGGCTCTACCATTGCTTTTTCTTCTGCCATAAAAATGGCACACCCCAGACAGGAGCTGACTCTGGACAAAGGTGATGCTTGGAAGAGAGTTGCAGCTGGCCTGAAAATGTAAACAAGAACTAAATCTTGGTTGATGAATGATTTGGGGGTTGTTTGTTATTGCAACAAAACACAGCAGAAGCAGACTAATACTGCAGGACATTTTGGTAAACCTCCAGAAGGAGTTGAGCAGAATCTGCTATTGAGTCTTTTCTCGGGGCGCAGGGATCTTTATCTTTCCATTTTCATGTGCGATGAAATTCAGCTTATTTAAGAAATGAGGAGGGTCTGATATCTTTCATTATTAAAAGAAAGAAATGTAAAGACCAAAAACCATCAGGGCCATAATAAATGGACGATGATGGAATTAGAGAACGATGTGGCACAGAACCTCAAATTTCTAAAACAAACAAAACCCAAAAATCAAAAAACCAGACTTACTGGACTCCTCGAGACTGGAGGACTCCCTGAGGCTATTGCCTTGAGATGTTCTTCAAACCTTGAACTGAAACTTACCCCTGAGGTCACCTTGCAGCCGAATAGCAGATAAGCTCACAAAAAATATCAGCCATGACTACTGAGTTCCTTTAAAAAGTCCCCTATATGAGGCCATACACTGAACAGTTCCTTTAAAACAAAGACGAGACCGTAAGGGGGCAGGGAAACTAGACTAATGGAAGGAGAACCACCAGAACAGAAATAATAACAATGGTCACATATTTCTGTGTAATGTCCTACCTGGGAAAATAAAAAAAATTTATTATTTTTCATTCTGCGTAATGTCCTACCTGCGAAAATAGTCTGTGAAAACCAAAACCAAACCAAACCCAGTGCCGTGGAGTCAATTCCGACTCATAGCGACCCTATAGGACAGAGTAGAACTGCCCCATAGAGTTTCCAGGAAGCGCCTAGTGGATTCGAACAGCCAACCCTTTGGTTAGCAGCTGTTTCCAGTCTGTGAAAAGACACACTATTTGTAGGTGTGACACGGTGTCATCATTCTTTCTAAAACCCGAGCCAACCTGGTGGTATGGACGCTGTTCTTGCGCAAGCCGGGGCCCGTGCCCACTTGTAAACCAGCAGGGAAGGGGAAGAAACAAGAAGTTATTCACCAAGTAGACATCAAGCACTGAGGCGTTATAATCCTGCGTTTCCAGCATCTTTGTCTCAGAGGTTAGGTAGACGGTCCCCTTCTCCAAGGTAAATGTTGAACTGGAAGGTAACACTTTGCTGGAAAAATACACAAGGCTTGTGAGCAAGTTGCCACCAGAATGAACTCCACAGAAAACTCCACGATTGTGGGTACAGACACTAAGGCGGGGAGGATTTTGGGGATGAAAAAAAAATTTTTTTTTTGTTGGTGTTCAAAGGGGATATGGTCACACCTGGAGATACATCACTTGAGTTAAAGTATTTGATTGTGGGGGCCATGAGCCAGAATCTACCCCAGGACAACTGTGCGCGTGTCTTTAGTTAGTAGTGCGTTTTCTCTCCCTGCTTCTTTGTGTTTTCGAGATGCGATTTGTGAAGCTCATGCCTGTGAGTAGGGAGTTGCTGGGGACCAAGAAGCCCGCTGCTCATCTTTGACTCTGGATGGTTGCTTCTCGCTGATTAAGTTCTCCTCTCTTGGTGCTCACACTTTGCCAGTTCATAGAAGACAACCTTGTGCATAGTTAGCAATGGCGATGTCTGTTCTTTTTACTATTGTTTTTTTCTTTTTGGCATGAAAGGTTTAATTACATCAGTGGTTAAACACAATTTTCTGTCCCCCAGGGAGCCCCAGTGGCAACAAAAGTTAAGCAAGGCTGCTACCCAAGACGTTGGCAGTGCAATGGGAGAAAAGACCTGGTGATCTGCTCCTGTAGAGATTACAGCCTTGGAAACCCTATGGGGCAGTTCTACTCTGTCACATGGGGTCACTATGACTTGGAATCCACTGGACAGCATCCCACAATAATAACAACCCGCAGGGCTCCTGATTCGGAAGGTCTGGTGTACGGTGCATGAGTTTGTATCAGGTGGTACTGATGCTGCTGGTCTGGTCCAGGGACCACTATTTGAGCCACACGGAATTATATAATTAGGGTGTTGTGTTATATGCTTTCATCATACCTAAGCATATAAGGGAAACTCTGGTGGCGTAGTGATTAAGTGCTAGGGCTGCTAACCAAGAGGTCGGCAGTTCGAATCCCCCAGGCGCTCCTTAGAAACTCTGTTGGACAGTTCTACTCTGTCCTACAGGTTCGCTATGAGTCAGAATCGACTCGACGGCAGTTGGGGGTTGGTTAAGCATATAAGACAACGCTCTAATTGTTGACTCAACAGCAGTGGGTTTGGGATTGTATGCTTTGTAAGGAGAGTCCAAAGTGTACCTCAGTAACAAGGACAGAAAAGCCAATCGAATGCAGATAGAGAGCTGTTTATGCAGGGAAACTGCCTTGTTTTGTCGTGAGATGACAACCAGTGTTAACTGTTGAGGTAATTGGTCCATCTTGTTCTTATCAGCTGCCCTGGAGTCAACCCTAACTCATGGTGACCCCATGCACAATGGAACAAAACGCTGCCTAGTCCTGTGCCATCCCGGTGATCAGTTTTCAGTCAGATCATTGTGACCCACAGGGTTTTCACTGGCTGATTTTCAGAACTGGATTGCCAGGCTGTTCTTCCCAGTCCATCTTAGTATGGAAGCTCCGCTGAAACCTGCTCAGCATCATAGCAACACGCAAGCCTCCACGGAGAGATGGGTGCTGGCTGCGCACGAGGTGCGCTGGCCAGAAGTCAAACCGGGTCTCCCTCATGGAAGGTGACTATTCCACCATCTTGACCAAACAGTATTTAAATCGGGTATTAGAGGCGCAAGAATGCACGATTTTTTTCTTCATTGAAATACAAGGTAGTTTCATTTTTAACCTGTGGAAATTTGCCACGTGAAAGTTTCTGCAGGCCCAAATGGTCCGCAGGGTTTGGATGTTTGGTGTTAGGAGAACTGGGGAGGGGTGGCCATCTGTCATATGGAGGGAACCTCAGCATGGCGCGTGGTCGCCCCCTGGTGGTCGAGCTGAGAGCAGCTGTGGAGAAGAAGGACTTCCCCTTTCACCGTCCATACCATGTCCTCTTCCTGAGATCCCCTCCTGGCTTAGCTCAGAGCTCACCTCTGCTGACAACACACTGCTAAGGTCATCCTCTTACGGAGCCCTGGTGGCACAATGGTTAAGTGCTGAGCTGCTAACTGAAAGGCTGAACCCACCAGCAGCTCCGCAGAAGAAAGACCTGGTGATCTGCTTCAGTAAAGACGACAGGCTGGGAAACCCTATGGGGCAGCTCTACTCTGTCCCATGTGGTCGCTATGAGTGGGAATCGACTCAACAGCACCCACCAACAACAACAAGGTCATCCTCTCAGGATGGGAGACTACTGAGGACATTATAACCTCTGTGCCTTTCATCTGGGAACTGCACGTAATTCTCTCTGTAAACATCTGACTAGGAATGGAAGACACTCGAACTGGTTAGGAATCCTGACCTTTTCGATGTCAAACAAAGAAATGAAAAAGTTGACAAAAAACTGCGTGGTTTTCCTGGTCATAAAAGTAAGGCATATTGAGAAAACTTTGAAAATAAAGAATAGTAGGAGGAAAGGAAGGTGTCTTGGTGGCACAGTGGTTAAAGTGCTCGACTGCTCACTGAAAGGTCAGCGGTTTGAACCCACCAGCTGCTCTGCAGGAGAAAAGACGAGGCAGTCTGCTCCTGTCAAGGTTATAGCCGTGGAAACTATATGGGGCAGTTCAATACTGTCCTACGGGGTCGCTAGGAGTCAGAATCAACTTGAAGGCAAAGGACTTTGGTTTACGTACAATATACAATAGGGGGGTGGCAAAAAATACGCTACAAAATAATAGTGGTTTCCCAGACTTTCTGAATTGTGGGTCATATTGCTTTTCTAATAATTTTTTTAAGTAACTTCCTCCTTCTGATTTTAATTTTTAGTTACTTCTATTCATCTTCTTCCTAATAAAGGTATAAGCAAGAATATTCTGGAAGTGCTTGTTCTTTTCAAAATTTTATTTATTTAGTGGTCCTACATGCATATGGTATAAAATACAGCAGAAAGTAGTCCTCATTGCCCATATCCTCGTGTGATTCAGAGTTCTCCTGCCTAGAAGCAAACTCGTTTTGGCAGTATTTTTCTTAACATAATATTTACCTTTTGGTTTTGGAACCTAAGACTATGTCACTGACATGGTTAAAAGATAATAAAAATAACAAAACAGAAACATTAGTGTATTCTCCAGGACTCAAGAAGTACATTTTTCAATGATATATTTTTAAAAATATATTATTACCAGAAAAAAGAAATACCAGATTTCCTTGGTTCATATAATCAAAATTTGATAAAATCAAAATCATCTCTTTTTTAACCTTTATTATCCACTCTGTTTTACACATGTATTAGTTTTCCATCTTGGTAAGTAGACTATTTTTGCATCATTAAATTTGGGCACAAAAACAAGGCTCATAGACACTCATTTCCAGATTATAGAAAGAACTCTTACAACCCAATAATAGAAAGGCAAATAACCCAGTAGAAAAATGAGCAAAACATACCAATTACGATGGCTAAAGTATATAATGCCGACATCAATAAATGTTGGTGAGAATTAGGAGCCACGGGAACTCCCATTCATCCCTAGTGGGAATGCACAATATGGCTGCATGGAAGACCCTGGCAGTTTTCTTAAAAAGCCAAACATCATCTCAGTTATCTAGCGCTCTATAACAGAAACGCCACAAGTGGGTGTCTTTAATGAACGCAAATTTATTTTCTCACAGTTGAGGAGTCTAGAAGTCCAAAGGGAGGGTGCTGGCTGGAGAGGAAGGTTTTCTCTCTCTGTAGGCTCTAGGGGAAGGTCCTTGTTCCCTGGTGATCTTCATATGGTGTGGCATCTATCTTTTCCCATCTCTGCTTTCTTCTCTATGCCTAATCTGCTCTTTTTCTATGTCAAAGGTGATTGGCTTAAAATACACCCTACACTGATACGGCCTCTTAACAAAGAAATCCCATTCTTAAATGAGAATATAACCACAGGTATACTCATCACTGTCAAGTTGATTCTGACTTATAGAGACCCTACAGGACAGAGTAGAACTGATTCACAGGGTTTCAAGGCTGTAATCTTTGTGGAAGCAGATTGCCCCATCTTTCTCCTGTGGAGCGGCTGGTGGGTTCAAACCACCAACATTTTGGTGAACAGCTGAGCACTTAATCACTGTGCCACCAGGTAAAGGGGGTAGGATTTAAAAAATATGTTTCAGGGGGACACGATTCAACCCACAACACCATATGATCCGACAGTCATGCTCCTTGATTTACCAACCTTGAAAGCCTACGTTCACACAAAAACCTGCACACGGTGTTTATGGGAGGGTTGGTTATCTGTAGTTCTCATCAGTGTGGTGGCTGAATGCATCTCTCTGTCTCCTTCCTGAGCCATCAGCAACCACAGTGCACCCCCTGCTTCCTTCTGTGGGGTAACTTTGTCTCCCGGGATGGACCCTGGGCACACAGAAAGCACTCATGCTCCTGCCCCTTAAATGCTGGACTCCTAGGCTGCCTTCAAACAGTCAGCTCTGCTCGCTCTGCAATCAGAGCTCCAAGGACATTGGCATTGCCCAGGACACATACCAAGCCCTCCGGAGTGCCCACTGAGACCCCTTTCCCTGAGTGGGGACAGGCACCCCCACCCACCGACAGCTCCACTAAGGATCAAGAGCTAACTACCAACTCTTTTCTTGGTCTCTCTAACCAAGAAAATCAACCTTATTTAAAGGCTGAAGATGGGCAATTAGCTAAGGGCTACAAAACTGGTCCTAACCACTTCCTTCGCAAATCCTGCAGAAGCCTTATGTTTTTGGGCCTCAACCAAAATGAATACTAAAAACATTGTCTAGCATTCTGTGATTTTTAGCAGACAGATTAGTGAAGGGTAAACACATTATTGAAGAGAAATGTGGATCTCTCCTAAAAGAAATGCCTTACAGAGGAGGTAAAATCTTACCTGTGCTCAGATACCTTTCTGCTATACGCATGACTGTGTATGAACGTGTCCATTGCTGCTTAAAGCACTGATGGAATGTGATTATTGAAACAGTGAGGAGCTACCGTAAGGGATCATGAAGACTAAAAAGATCCTGCGGGAATACACCATCCAATCCAAATAACTGCACCACAAAGATCAAACCAGTAGCTGTGGAGTCAGTTCTGCCCCATGGCGCCCCCGTGTGTGTCAGAGTAGAATTGTGCTCCACAGAGTTTTCACTGACTGATTTTTCAGGATCAGATTGCCAGATCTTTCTTCTGGGGTGCCCCTGGGTCAACTCAAATCTCCAAGCTTTCGGTTAGCAGCCGAGTGCCTTAAGCATTTACCTACCCAGGGCCTGCAGAAAATTCCTGTTCCCGTGAAGATGCCCCAAGTACTGAAGGTAAAATATGTTCTGAGAAGGATTTCCACTTCGGTGTCTGCACCATTGATCAGTTTAATGTCTATTTCTCTTCAGTTCTGGTACTGGGGAATATTCTGCCTATTGCCCCGTTTTCTTGTTCTGCTGTTGATTTCCTGGGCAAAAAGGCTACACAGAATTGATTCCTAAGTTCTCCGGCTGAGAGTTTCCCAGCTCCTGTTTCAGGGTTCATGTCTAAGGGCAAGCATCTCTCTGGGGAGGAATGCCCTCCAAACCCAGTGGTCAGGTCAGAGGCTCACCGTGCCTCAGCTCGCAGCCTGGGGAGATCCATTTCCGGAAGGAAAGTTATGTGACTGGATGGAGGAGTCTGGCTCCCTGCCCAGGTTCTGCACCACCAAGTATTGCCCTAATTTCTTTGATTCAGACTGTCTGAGGCGAATTACTTGTAATTTGCAACAAGCCCCCCAGGAAACTGCTAACCTCCCAGGCTCTGATCCTCCCGTGTGAGCCCAGGAACTGCTGGCACTCGCCATCTGCTCTAAGGCACACACTTCCCGACTCCGACTCATGGCCACCTCTTATGTTACAGAGTAGAACTGCTCCATGGGGGCTTCTTGGCTGCAATCTGTCACATCTGGCCTCTAGGAGCAGAAATGGACTTGATGGCAGCTAACAACAAGAATCTTTGTGGAAGCAGGTCGCCAAGCCTATCGTCCATGGCACTGCTGGGTTAGTTTGAACCACCGACCGTAAGATAAGCAGCTGAATGCCAAGTGTTTGCGCCAGGAAGGGACCTTACATAGAAGAGGAATTTCATGTCCTCCCAGTGCTCCCCCGGGAGTGGACTGGGCTGGCTCTGCAAAGCCACTCAGGCCTCCCTGTCATTTACACAAATGCTTACTTCTGCCACCAGGAAAATTCACCTGGCTTCGTCTAATGTAATAAACTTCCATAAAATAATGTAATGCAATATAATGCAATCATCTTCCATAACTTAGTCTATATAACAACAACCTTGTTTTATGTGTGTTTGTGTTTAAGAACGCCTTATTTAATACATTCTGTTGATTCTTTAACATTGAACTCATGGCTGACAGCACAGTAACTCACGCCTGAAGGAAGCTTACCTAACACCCATTTCTCCATGAGGCACATCACAGCCTTCCTGTGCTTAGGGACAGGAGACAGTACTTCCACACAAGGCTTGGGGCCATTTAAACAGCAAAATCACCACCAAAGAACACAGAAGTGTGGCCCTAAACAGAACGAGAAAAGGACTTGTTTACAGCCTGAGAGCTGAGGCCAGAAGGCAGAGCATCACCTTGTCCAGCCTCAGCTGGGGCAGCTCACATTTCTCAGCACTCTGCGCGCGTCCATGAGTGATCCTGAAGGCACTCCGAGTAATAATTGTGGGGTTACAGGTACATCTGAGCGAGTGGGTGAATGAGCAAGCATGGAAGCCGGGGACAATGAGCATCAGCTGTATTATATCCTAGGCACTGTGCAGGATAAACCTGCTGCCATCCAGGAGGTTCCAGCTCATAAACGGTGCTATAGGACAAGGGGAAAGTGCCTCATAGGATTTCCTAATCTTTACGGGAGCAGACTGCCACCTCTTTCGCACTGAGAGTCACTGGTGGGTTCGAAGCACCAACTTTTTAGTTCGCAGCTGAGTGCTTTAACCACTGTACCACCAGGGCTCCTTCTGTACAGGACAGTCAGATGCATTTTCCCATTTTATGCTCACAATAATCTTGTGAGGTAGACATTTCTATTCCTGCATTACAGGTGAGGAGACTGAGGCACGGGAAGGGAAAGTAAGGTAGCTGGTGACCAGCAGAGTGGCATTTCTACCTCAAAAGCCCCTCTGCTGGGTTCCCTGCCTGAGCTAGGTAGGTGCTGCACCCTCTTACACTTTCCTCAGAGGGAACGCACTGTGCCAAGTCTGGGCGGCATAAGGCTCGGGTTTGTGGGAGGCCACCTGCTTGCAGGTTTGGTGTCGCTCCTCTCACTGGGACAGGAAGAAAGGGGTTACAGGTGTAGAGCACACACCCCTCCTCCCACGAGGCTCTGTGTCTGTCCTGGCTCAGGCAGCAGGGATCTGCACAGATAAGCAGACCTCTGAGGTATTCTAGTTCCAAATGCCCTGTGGTGCTACCTTCCCCTCCATGCAGTCTTCCTCCAGGAGGGCCTCTCAGCTCCAGGAGAGGCAGCTTAGCCTTTCCAGAGGTGGCCTACTTCCTCTTTGACACACTGTTAACCCTCTTTCTACAGAACAATCTCCTCTTTGTAGCTTCCAGGCATCACCTTCAGCTCTGTCCCTGGGAAGACTTCTCTGCGCACTCCCCCTTGCCTGGCTCATCAGCTTCCTGGCCTGTGGGAAGGGCCCAGTAAGCCCTGAATCCAAAACCACCAGTTCCCGTGGGGTTGACTCCCACTCATGTTGACCCCATGGGTGTCAGAGCAGAACTGGGCTCCATAGGGTGTTCTGTGACTGATTTTTCGGAAGTAGATTGCTAGGCCTTTCTTCCAAGGTACCTCTTGGGTGGACTAGAACCTCCAACTCGATGGAACTGCCTTCT
The DNA here is from genome assembly GCF_030014295.1 of Loxodonta africana. Taxonomy (NCBI): domain Eukaryota; kingdom Metazoa; phylum Chordata; class Mammalia; order Proboscidea; family Elephantidae; genus Loxodonta; species Loxodonta africana. The sequence continues at coordinate 113,197,718 of NC_087350.1, forward strand.
TTCTCTGTGTCTCACACCTGTTCTGCCTTTGACAGAGTGCAGTCTTACCACTTTTTTTTGCTTGTTTTAGTGGAAAATATGTGAGTTTTCCTACTCTGACAGGTATCCTCCTTACACAAGTTCCGGCTTTCTCAGGTTTTACCATATATAACTTTCATAGTTAGAAAATGAATTCATAGAGCAGAAAAAAAAAAAAAAAAAAGAACTATTTCCTTGTTAGAGTGTAAAAATTGGTTCAGAATTATTCATTTCTATTTTTCGAATCCAAGGTGTCCTGGTGGGGAATTGGTTAAGCACCAGGCTAGTAACCAAAAGGTTGGCTGTTCAAACCCTTCCAGCGACTCTGCAGGAGAAAGGCCTGGCAACGTTCTTCTGCAAGGATTACAGCCAAGAAATACCTATGGGGATGTTCTACTCTGAGACATGAGGTCACTGTGAGTCGGAATTGATTCAAGAGCACCCAACACCAACAGCATTATTCAAATCCAAGATGTTAAGCTCTCAAGGGAAGATCATGAAATGCTGGTGTTTTCTTTCTTTCTCATTCTGTTTTTTCCCAAGCCAATACTGGGGATACTATGAAGCAACATTTTCAAAGCGTTCGCATTGATCAAGGGTAATGATTATGCTTAGTTTCTTCACTCAGTTCCACGAACTTCCGATATAGTCCTTGCAACACAATAGAGATAATATTTTGCTCCGTCAGAAATTCTGAGGAAATGAGACATTATATCTCTAAATATCCAAAACTAATACTCTTTGAACAAAAAAAAAGTGATCCTTTTAAAATCTGTGGCCTGAGACACTGCATTACAATGGCTGTTTCCTTTTAATGTTTAAGGACTGAAACAAAACCAGGTCTGTGTTCCGATTCACAAGACATCTCACACCACATTTCAAAAAAAATTAAAAATATCAGTGTTTTTTCATTACAAATGTAATACATGATAAAAAAATTAGTAAAATGTTGAACAGGAGGAAAAAAAAGCCAAAAACACACCTAGTTCGTTCTACATCTGAATGAAAATGCGTGTGCTGACAAAGCTTAGATTTCTCTAAGATTTGCACAAACCTTTCCCTTGTCTGCAGGATGCTCTGTGTCACACCTGCTCCCACTAGGTAGGCTTTTAGTTTGAAGGGCAATGATCTTGTGGGTGGGAGTTTAGCTCAAATACTCTAAACAATCACTTGAGAAGCAGGAAATCTGTTCATACAGCACAAACCATCCCGGCCTTTTCCTCGCAGGCTGCACTTGGCCCTACCAACGGTGCCTACACAGCAGCCAGAGCTCCTGCCTCTGCGAACGGAACCCCAAAGTTTGAGTTTAGGCAGCAGGTGGAGGGCAGCACTCTCAGGGCAGGTTGGCCCCTCCCTAGCCCACTTGGCAGCTGAGATAGTCATGTGATCACTTCTGGTCATTAGATATTAAGAGGATTTTGCTGGTGGGGGAGGGAACAACTGGGGAAGCTCTCCCCTCTGCTCTCCAAAACAAAAAATGGAACCTTGTCAAAGAGAATGTCTCTTTGTTTTGGTCTTCTCTTTCCTTCCTGCATGAGTCCCTGGAGTAAGGACCTGCTGTCAGACGTTGTGGCAGCCATAATGTGACCACGAGGGAAAAAACCACAGAATCAAAAACCAAAAAGGGGAAGATGGTAGAACAGAAAAATGGGAAGAGCCTGGATTTTGAGGATGTTGGGCAGCTGTGCTCACTCTGGAATAGAGCTCTCCAGACTTTATGTCAAGTAAATGATCAGACTAGTAAAACAAAAGAAACCAGCTGCTGTCAAGTCGAGTCTGACTCTCAGCGATCCCATGTATATCAGAGTAGGATTGTGCCCCATAGGGCTTTTAGTGGACAATTTTATGGATATAGATATCAAGCCTTTCTTCTGAGGTGGACTCAAACCTCACACCTTTTGGTTAGCGGTTGAGCGTTGTAACCATTTTCACCACCTAGGGACTCCACCAGCCCATCAGACAGGTCTAAATCCTACAAATGGACAATGCTAATTTATCAATCAACTGTTGGGGTTACAATGAAGACTTGATTAGACATTCAAGTATCAAATATTTTGCTACAATGAGTTCTTCTTTTAGGAAGATACTTGAGGATGCGCGCCATCAAAATGAAGGAGTAAACCATGAAAGAATAAAATATGGGATACAACAAACAGGGAAACCAACACAGGCAAGAGGTGACTAGACTCCCCAGAATTATGGAGGGGTGACCCCAAGCTGACATAAATGCATCAAGCTCTAGAGGGCAACCAGGCCAGACAGAAGCGGGTCAGAAAACCTGGGGGAAAACTTCCATAAAACAATGAAGTTAATACAATCTGATGCATCTAATCTATTTGAGAAGCAATTATGACAAGTGGTGGAGAGTTTGGGATTCCATTAGGGAAGTAATGAAATAAAAACTAAGCACATAGGCCCCCAGACACCTTCATAGCTCAGTAATGAAGTTATTCCTGAGGTTCACCCTTCAGTCAAAGATTACACAGGCCCTTAAAACAGAACAACACTAAACATTCACTTCAGCCCAGGGGCAAGGATTACAGGAGAGCTGGTAATGGGGAACCCAAGGTCGAGACAGGGAAAGTGTTGGCATGTCGTGGGGTTGGCAAACAGTGTCACAAAACAATATGTGTATTGTTTAATGAGAAACTAATTTCCTCTGTAAACCTTCATCTAAAGTACAATTAAAAAAAAAAAAAACTAAGCACATAGAAAATTTAGTAAACAGGGAAGACAAAACATCATACAGGAAAGGGAAAGCAATCATAGTGCCCACACCACCTTAACCAAATACTCAATATTGATCTAACTACAATCATAATGTGACTATACTGGGAGACAGGCAGGGTGGGCAGCTGGAGGGGGGCAAGGCTGCATGTATCCATGGTGGGTGTGGGGTGGGGAAAAGACAGCTAAATCTTCATCTCCTACAGTGGAAAGTCATTAGCTAAGACCTAGATCCCAAAGAACAAGACATGTCTATCTATAAAGGAGCCTGGGTTACGCAATGGTTAAGCGGTTGGCTGATAACTGAAGGGTTGAAGGTGTGAACCCACCCAGCAGCTCCATGGGAAAAAGACCTGGCAATCTGCTTCTGTAAAGATTGCAGCCAAGAAAACCCTGTGGAGCAGTTTTACTCTGTCACGTGGGGTCACTATGAGCTGGAATCAACTCGACAGCACCTAATAACATCTATCTATAAGCCTGTTATTTGGAGACATGGAATTAATAATCCAAAGAATCAGCTAAAAGAGTTGAAGGTGTTGCACCTGGGGAAGTAAGTTGGAAGGGGAGGTGGACAGGGACCTGCTCTTTTTCCCAACAAACTGTATACAATGATTTGACTACCAAACTGTGTGCATATGATTTTGATGCAAAAAAAAAAAAAAAAAAAAAGACAAAAGAAAAGGGCTGGATGACACAGTCTCAAAAGTTCCCTCCCACCTCCAAAGAGCTGTGACTCTTTTAGTCTTTTAGGGCAAGTTTTGCTCCTGGAATGGAAAAGGTCTGGAGAGTGGGCACAGAAAGGGCAAAGAAGCATGAACTTAATCCATTTCCCAAATGAGCTTGGACTTGGCCTTGCTTGCACTTGGAATGCCTGCCTTCTTTCTCATCTTGAACTCCCTGAGGAACTTAGTCATTACAGAGAAACTGGCCAGTGATGGCAGCAGCTAGGAATTACCAGGGTGTCCACCCAGACACACTCACTTATAAATGATAGATAAAACACCTTTTCCCAGACTAAATGTTTAAGTACTTAGACACACTTTTCCAGAGAGATGAGAGGCAATGAAAGGAAAGACAGGGAGATTCTAACATGTATTTTTTTCCACGTAGAAACAAGGCTGACGTTTTCATTTTAAGCAAATCCTTCAGTGAGAAAATCCTTCTAGTTCATTTTCAAGTTCTTTTGTGATCTTCCAAACACTAGTTTTTAACACCAATAACCAGACAAATAATGAGCTCTTTTATATCATTATATGTTTCTTCTTTATTAGTTTATCATTGAAAGCAGGTTATTAAATAACTATTGCATTGGTATTATTATAAGATGAGATTTTGTCATTGCCTCCTAATGCCCTCACTGTTGTTGTTGTTGTTGTTAGGTGCCATGGAGTCATTTCTGTCTCACAGCAACCCCATGTAAAACAGAACGAAAAACTGCCCGGTCCTGTGCTATCCTCAAAATCATTGCTATGTTTGAGCCCATTGTTGCAGCCACTGTGTCAGACCATCTCATTTAGGGCCTTCCTCTTTTTCGCTGACCCTCTACTTTACCAAACATGATGTCCTTTTGCAGAGACTGGTCTCTCCTGATAGCGTGTCCAAAGTACTTGAGATGAAGGAGCTTCGAAGGAGCATTCTGGCTTTACTTCTTCCAAGACAAATTTGATTGTTCTTCTGGCAGTCCATATTATATTCAATACTCTTAAACAACACCATAATTCAAAGGACTTAATTCTTTTCCAGTTTTCTTTATTCATTGTACAGCTCTCACATGCATATGAGGTGATGAAAAACACCGTGGCTTACATCAGGTGCAACTTAGTCCTCAAAATGACAACTTTGCTTTTTAAGATTTTTTTTTAATAATTTTTATTGTACTTTAAGTAAAAGTTTACAAATCAAGTCAGTCTCTCACATATAAACTTATATATACCTTACTACATACTCCCATTTACTCTCCCCCTAATGAGTCAGTGCTTCCAGTCTCTCCTTTCGTGACCATTTTGCCAGTTTCTACCCCTCTCTACCCTCCCATCTCCCTGCCAGACAGGAGATGCCAGCACAGTCTCAAGTGTCCACCTGATTCAAGTACCTCACTCCTCATCGGCATCTCTCTCCAACCCATTGTCCAGTCCATTCCCTGTCTGATGAGTTGTCTTCGGGAATGGTTCCTGTCCTGGGCCAGCAGGTTTGGGGACCATGACTGCTGGGATTCTTCTAGTCTCAGTCAGACCATTAAGTCTGGTCTTTTTATGAGAATTTGGGATCTGCATCCCACTGTTCTCCTGCTGCCTCAGGGGTTCTCTGTTGTGCTCCCTGTCAGGGCAGTTATCGGTTGTGGCCGGGCACCATCTAGTTCTTCTAGTCTCAGGATGATGTAAGTCTCTAATTCATGTGGCTCTTTCTGTCTCTTAGGCTCATAATTATCTTCTGACCTTGGTATTCTTCATTCTCCTTTGATTCAGGTGGGTCAAGACCAATTGATACATCTTAGATGGCCGCTTGTTAGCATTTAAGACCCCAGACGCCACACTTCCAAGTGGGATGTAGAATGTTTTCTCAATAGAATTTATTTTGCCAATTGACTTAGATGTCCCCTGAAGCCATAGTACCCAAACCCCCACCCTTGCTCTGCTGACCTTCAAAGCATTCAGTTTATTCAGGAAACTTCTTTGCTTTTGGTCCAGTCCAGTTGAGCCGACCTTCCCTATATTGAGTATTGTCCTTCCCTTCGCCTAAAGCAGTTCTTATCTACTATCTAATCAGTAAATAACCCTCTCCCACCCTTCCTCCCTCCCCTCCTCATAATCGCAAAAGAATGTATTCTTCTCAGTTTATACTATTTCTCGAGATCTTATAATAGTGGTCTTATACAATATTTGTCCTTTTGCATCTAACTAATTTCACTCAGCATAATGCCTTCCAGATTCCTCCATGTTATGAAATGTTTCACAGATTCATCACTGTTCTTTATCGATGCGTAGTATTCCATTGTGTGAATATACCATCATTTATTTATCCATTCATCCATTGATGGACACTTTGGTTGCTTCCAGCTTTTTGCTATTGTAAACAGCGCTGCAATAAACACGGGAGTGCATATATCTGTTTGTGTAAAGGCTCTAATTTCTCTAGGATATATTCCGAGGAGTGGGATTTCTGGGTTGTATGCTAGTTCTGTTTCTAACTTTTTAAGGAAACACCAGATAGACTTCCAAAGTGGTTGTACCATTTTACATTCCCACCAGCAGTGTATAAGAGTTCCAATCTCTCCACAGCCTCTCCAACATTTATTATTTTGTGTTTTTTGAATTAATGGCAGCCTTGTTGGAGTGAGATGGAATCTCATCGCAGTTTTAATTTGCATTTCTCTAATGGCTAATAATAGAGAGCATTTTCTCATTTATCTTTTAGCCACCTGAATATCTTCATTAATGAAGTGCGTGTTCATATCCTTTGCCCACTTTTTGATTGGGTTGTTTGTCTTTTTGTGGTTGAGTTTTAACAGAATCATATACATTTTAGAGATCAGGTGCTGGTCGGAGATGTCATAGCTGAAAACTTTTTCCCAATCTATGGGTAGTCTTTTTACTCTTTTGGTGAAGTCTTTAGATGAGCATAGGTGTTTGATTTTTAGGAGCTCCCAGTTATCTGGTTTCTCTTTGTCATTTTTAGTAATGTTTTGTATTCTGTTTATGCCTTGTATTAGGGCTCCTAAAGTTGTCCCCATTTTTTCTTCCATGATCTTTATTGTTCTAGTCTTTATGTTTAGGTCTTTGATCCACTTGGAGTTAGTTTTTGTGCATGGTGTGAGGTGTGGGTCCTGTTTCATTTTTTTGCAAATGGATATCCAGTTATGCCAGCACCATTTGTTAAAAAGACTATCTTTTCCCCAATTAACTCACACTGGGCCTTTGTCAAATATCAGCTGCTCATATGTAGATAGATTTATATCTGGGTTCTCAATTCTGTTCCATTGGTCTATGTGCCTGTTGTTGTGCCAGTACCAGGTTGTTTTGACCACCATGGCTGTATAATATGTTCTAAACTCAGGTGGAGTGAGGCCTCTCACTTTCTTCTTCTTTTTCAGTAATGCTTTACTTATCCGAGGCTTCTTTCCCTTCCATATGAAGGTGGTGCTTTGTTTCTCCATCACATTAAAAAATGTTGTTGGAATTTGGATCGGAAGTGCATTGTATATATAGGTGGCTTTTGGTAGAATAGACATTTTTACAACATTAAGTGTTCCTATCCATGAGCAATGTATGTTTTTCCACTTATGTAGGTCCCTTTTAGTTTCTTGCACTAGTACTTTGTAGTTTTCTTTGTATAGGTCCTTTACATCTTTGGTAAGACTTATTCCTAAGTATTTTATCTTTTGGGGGGCTACTGTGAATGCTACTGATTTGGTGATTTCCTCTTCGATGTTCTTTTTGTTGATGTAGAGGAATCCAAGTGATTTTTTTATGTTTCTTTTGTAACCTGAGACTCTGCCGAACTCTTCTATTAGTTTCAGTAGTTTTCTGGAGGATTCCTTAGGGTTTTCTCTGTATAAGATCATGTCATCTGCAAATAGAGATACTTTTTCTTCTTCCTTGCCAATCCGTATGCTGTTTATTTCTTTGTCTAGCCTAATTGCTCTGGCTAGGACCTCTAGCACAATGTTGAATAAGAGTGGTGATAAAGGGGATCCTGGTTTTTAAGATTTTAAAGAGGCCTTTTGCAGCAGATTTGCCCAATGCAGTACGTCTTTGATTTCTTCACTGCTGATTCCATGGCTGTTGATTGTGGATCCAAGTAAACTGAAATCCTTGACAACTTTAGACTTTTCTCCATTTATTGTGATGTTGCTTATTGGCCCAGTCGTGAGGATTTTTGTTCTCTCTGTGCTGAGGTGTAATCCATACTGAACGCTGTGGTCTTTGATCTTCAGCTGTAAACACTTTAAGTCCTCTTCACTTTTAGCAAGCAAGGTTGTGTTATCAACATATCACAGGTTGAATGAGTCTTCCTCCATTGAGGGGAAGTTTGTTTTCATGATGTTGAGGTGTAATCCACTCCCTCACTACACTTAGCTGACTCTGCTGACACCCATGACCACCATGAGAGTTCAAGGCAAGAGGCCATTGTGGTAGATGGGCTCCGTCTGTCTGTGGGGAGGCTGGGTGGCTTCCACTCTCTAAGTTACTGAGTCCTCAGGAGCCAGTTCGATTTGAGGGCTCCATGGGGAAATAAATTCCTTCCTCGAAGACCAACATGTCATCAAAGTACAGGGACATAAAGCCAGCTACTGCGGAGATAGTTCCAGACACCAGAAGGATTAAATGGAGGTTGTTGGAGATCAACTTCCTCTTTGCCTTGGAGGATGTTTGCCTCTTCTCTTGTGTATTTCGGGTATCTCAGAGAAGTAAAAGTAAACCCAGCATTCTGCTAGAGGTGTACACCAGAAAGTCCTGCTGGGAGAGGGGATGGCTGGAGCTGCGAATGTGAGCCTCAGAGAGGCTCATCCAGCCCCAATCTCAGGCTCTGTAAGTCACCACTACCCTTAAAAACCCATTGTTGTGGCCAGTGTGTATTTTGAGTGCTTTCCAACCCAGGGCCTCAACTTCCAGTGCTACATTAGGCAATATTCTGTTCTGATCCACAGGGTCTTCACTGCCTATTTTTGAGATGCAACTCAGAAGGCAAATGGGAATGATATGACTGAGCCCAAAGGGACCGCCTTCAAGAGAAGCCAATGGAGTTGAGGCCTGGAATTAGGAGACTATCCATGTAAGGCCACGCGGGCAAGAATTATCTAGGGTAAGAAGCACCCATTTGTTAGTCTGCTGTACTATGGTGGCTTGCATGTTGCTGTGTTGCTGGAATCTATGTCACTGGTATTTCAAATACTAGCAGGCCCCCCCAATGATGGACTGGTTTCAGTGGAGCTTCCAGGCTAAGAGAGACCAGGAAGAAAGGTCTGATAATCTACATCTGAAAATTAGCCAGTGAGATCCCTATGTATCCCATCAGAATATTGTCCAATATACTGCTGGACAGCCCCCTAGAATGGAAGGCTGTCAAAATTCACAGTGGCCACAACAATGAACTCGAGAATACCAACGATCATGAAGATCGTGCAGGACCAGGCACCATTTCTTTGTGTCATGTTTGGGATTGCCAAGAGTTGGAGGTAACTTGATGGCAGCTAACAAAAACTAAAGTGTGGAACCTGCTACTGAGTGTGATGTTGACAAACAAAGAGGACAGAGGTTAAGTGGTCAGGATTGAGAGGGGTCTACCAGGGGCTCACAAGGACCAGGATGTTAGTATTCTTAGGTGCCATCAGGTTGGTTCTGACTAGAGTGACACCTATGCACAACAGAATGAAACACTGCCTGGTCCTGTGACATCCTCACAATCATTGCTATGTTTAAGCCCATTACTGCAGCAACTGTAGGGTCTTCCTTTTTTTTGCTGACCCTCTACCAAGCATGATGTCCTCCTCCAGGGACTGGTCCCTCTGGATAATATGTCCAAAGTACACAAGACAAAGTCTTGCCATTCTCACTTCTAAGGAGCATTCTGGCTGTATTTCTTCCAAGACACATTGGTTCGTTATTCTGGCAGTCCAGGCCATATTCAATATTCTTCGCCAACACCGTAATTCAGATACTTCAATTCCTCTTCAGTCTTACTTATTTACTGCCCAGCTTTCACCTGCATATAAGACTGCGACCTTTCAGCTCTTTTTTCTCTCTGTCTTTTTTATTGTACTGAAAACACACACTCCAAAACATCCACCGACAAAACATTCACATTAACAACCCAATGACATAAATGACATCTACACTCATGCAGAGCCAGCTATCTTTTGAGCTGCTATTTGAGAGCAGAAGAACTTTACAAAGACCTATGTCTTTAGCTGCACCATACAGACAAAAAAAGCCTCTTGCTGGCTAATTTCTTTACATAACAAATTTGAATATTCAAGATACACGATAAGTCACTTCAAATTTCTCTAATCCAAGGAAGTTAACCAAGTCAAAAATCCATTGCCTTCAAGTCGATTCTGACTCATACTGACCCTATAGGTTTTCCAAGGCTGTAAATCTTTATGGAAGCAGACTACCACATCCTTCTCCCTCAGAGATGCTGGTGGTTTTCAACTGCTGACCTTTTGGTAATCAATCAATCGCTTTAACCACTGTGCCACCAAAGGCTCCTTAAACAAGTAAGTGGCTTTTATGTTCACATCAGTTGAATGAATTTATAATGGATACTGACTTGTTGGGCAGAGCCATCCAAACTGAAGCCTGGGGAAGATTTGTGGTTTGTCTTGTTATTTTTACCATTTCTTGACCCAGAGTGGCTACCTAACTGCTACCTGCCTAATCTTGTATCTAGCTGAGAAAGAAGGGAAGAGCAACAAAAAAGAAGAGTTACTACAACAGGTCCAACAGCTAGACTTTAACTCACCATCGGCCAAGCTAGAAACGATAGGTATGCATGTATTAAAAATGAATATTGATCATATTGAGTCCTCTTTCTGAAAGTGAACCAAGCTACTAGCCTGGAGGAGGAAGATGACTCCCAGTAGAAACTCTGCACCTGCACGAATTTTATTTCAAAGAGAACTTGCTCAACATTGACTGGATAGTTATTGACAGCATACACATGTTAGCGCCTGTCCATATATACACGCTAGTGACAAAACTGCACATGTTAAAATAGAAATTGAAACAACTGATCCCATAGACAATGTTCTGATCTCTTTGTAAAGATCACACTTTCTAGCACCAGTGAGAGAAAATTTCATTTAAAAGGAAAAAATACCTAAAACCTAAGACATTCCAGTAACTACCCCAATCCTTAAGTTCACATCATGTGTTTGAGAGTCACTGCATTAGTTTGCTATTGCTGCTGTAACAAATTACCACAAACTTAGTGGCTTAAAACAAGGCAAATTTTCAAGGTTCATCACATTGTGGCAGGTATCAGGACTTCATTTGTCTCTATGGATAAATAATATTCCATTGTACGGTTTAGACCATATTTTGTTTATCCATTCATTTGTCAGTAGACACGTGGGTTTTTTCCACCATTTGACTATTGTGAATAACACTGCAATGAACATTCGTGTACGAGTATCTGTCTGAGTCCCTGATTCAAGTCTTCTGGGTCATACCCAGGAGTGGAATTTCTGGATCATACGGTGTCCAGCGAACCTGGATGCTTTCTCAGAGATTCCTGAATTTCAAGCCAAAAGTAGCCACCATTTGGCTCTGGGAATCTTTGAGCATTTTTGTTTCTTTGTTTGTAATGAAGGCTCTATATTTGTATTTTATTGTATTTATAACTACTCCATCTTGGGGGTTGTGCTGGTTCAGTGGTAGAATTCTGGCCTTCCGTGTAGGAGACCTGGTTTCGATTTTCAGCCAATCCACCTCCTATGCCCCCACCACTCATCTACCACTGGAGGCTTGCATGCTGCTATGATGCTGAACAGGTTTCAGCAGAGATTTCAGACTAAGCCAGGCTAGGAAGAAAGGCCTGGCAACCTACTTCAGAAAATGTGCCAAAGAAAACCCCATGGATCACACAATCCAATCTGCAACTGTTCATGAGGATGGCACAGGATCAGGCAGCATTTCGTCCCGGTGGGCATGGGGTCACCATGAGTCAGGGGCTGACTCAACAGCAGCTAACAGCAAACAAGAACAACCCCATACTGGAGGTTCCTTCAAAAGGCACAGGCACTTGGGTATAGAACTAAAAAAAACAAAAATCCCAAACCTATTGCCATGGACCCCATTCTGACTTATGGCAACTCCATGTGTTACAGAGTAGAACTGTGCTCCACAGGGTTTGCTTGGTTGTGATCTTTAGGGAAGTAGATTGCCAGACCTCTCTTTTCAGATGCTGATCAATGGGTTCAAGCTGACAACTTTAGGTTAGTGGTCAATGCAGCTCATTTGTGCCACCCAAAGACCTGGGGACAGTGTGGGGTGAAGGAGTTCTCCTTGTCCAAAGGCGCTGAGATTATAAAAGTTCACCATCTTCTTTGGAAATGAAGGCAGTACCTATGACACCCATACTCCATGGCCAGTCAGTCAACTCTGACTCACAGTGACCCTATAAAACAGAGTAGAACTGTCCCTTAGGGTTTCCAAGAAGCAGACTGCCACATCTTTCTCCCACAGAGAGGCTGGTGGATTTTAACCTCTGTCCTTCTGGTTGGCATCTGAGCACTTAACCACTGCACCACCAGGGCTTCTTCTAGTCTCTATGCTCATTTTACAGAAATCAGGATAGGACAGCCTGAATGGGGTATAATCACAAAGATATGGCATTTTAAATCTGGAAGCAACTTTAGAGATTCTCGGGTCCAGATTTCCTACCCTTGTAATTTAAAAAAAAACTTGTCTCAGGATGAGAGGTGAAATTAGTCTTCCCCAAGGACAAGTGATGCAAGACTTTGACAGAGAAAGCCTGCTGCCGAAGGAGAGACTGGAGCTGGTCCTTGGAGACTGCCTACAGTTAGGATGAGGACAATTTTGTGCCCGAACCGAACCTTTAGAATGTTATCGAATTCAGAGGTGTTGGGAGCACATGAAGAAGTACGTCCCCCTGTCCTGGCACCCAGACCCCCACCTCTATTCAGGTCCATGCGGATACGTGTGCTCTGCCCCCTGGTGGCACCCCGTGGTAGTGAAGCATGAGAGTGGTGGAGGGCTGGTCATGGCCCAGGGGACCTTCTCTGAGGGAAAGAGGGTCTGCCCTCCAAGGGAGAATGATCAACTTTCAGAAGAGAAGGGAGGTGCCCAGCTTTGGTGCTGTTTCCCGGAGAGATGTGGGAAAGGGCCCCCCTCCCTGGGAAGGAGTCTTCCTCTTAGAATCATGGGGAGGGCTGAATCACAGAGAGGGGGAGTCCTGCCTCATTGGAGGTGGGGATGAGAGTGGAATCCAGGAGAACTTCCTGGAGAAGGGTCAGTTTGCTCCCAGCTCTGAGAGCAGGCTAGGCCTGGATGGGAGTGGGCAGAGAGCCTCCCAAAGGAGCACAGACGCAGCTACTGGACCCTCTCCAACTGGCACCCAACTCAGGCTCTCAGCACCCTGCCCTCCCTGTGGCCCAGGAATACAGGTGATCCTGAGATTCAGGTGTTCCAGTCGGCCTGCAACAATGACAGTTTCGCTCCAGGAGCACTTTGGGGCCTAGATCTGGTTCAGGGAGGGGCCCAGGGGGACTAAGAAGTAAGACTTGGGCAGGAGGTAGGGAAGAACAGGGGTGCGGCTCCTGATGCTACTTCAGAGAGCAGACCTGGGCCGTGGGGACACTCAGTGTCTCCTGAGTCCCCAGGGTCACCATGTCCACCTGACCCAATGTTTTGTTGCCACCCTGGGCAGAATGATCCCAGGACAAAAACCCCATGTGGGTGGTAACACAGAGCTAGAAGAGGTGACGTTGGGACACCATGGGACCCACCATGAAGACAGCATTTTGTCCCTGCGAGAAGGGGAGGCGGGCCACTTATACAGGCTGTCCCATGCCACACAGGTCCCATTAGCACTGGGACTTGCACAGCAGCCTGGCCACTCTGGGCAGTGTCCACCAGCATCCCCCATGCTAAGGAAACTATGTGACGTACTCCCTGTGAGCTGCCACCCACATCCACCGCAGTGTGGGGTCCTGGCCCAAGCCTTCCCTGAGCTAGCACTGAAGCAGTTCCCATATCCAAACCCTCAATACACAACTGGGTAACTGAATCCAAGAGAAAGGCAGGGAAGGCCCAGAACATACAAGTGGGCAGACTCCAGAAGACGAGGAAGGTTCCGGCCCCCTAGGCCAGGGTTCAGCCCCTATCATGGGGTTTGCTTGGAGAACGAGAGCTGCCAAGATGTGAGGAAACCCAGGTACTCTCTTCTGTTGTAATGCCGATTTCCTCTCACCAGAGCCACACACACACGCAGGCACACACATACACAAGCACCCAGGTACACACATACACACGCAGGCACACACACACGCACACATTGACTTCACAGGTGGGGCCATGAGGGTGGGGTCAGAAGAGGAAGCGATCCCCTGAAAAGAAGAGAGAGGGTAGAGGCAGCTCTGTCTTGGGAAAGTGGCCCTTGGTCTCCTAGCTATAGCCCCACGGCCCACAACACGGGACACAGAGACACTGGATGAAGGGAGAGGGAGTGCAAGCTTCCCAGGGGTCTGCCAGGGCCAGCATCCCCACAGCAACACAGGGTGAACAAGGCCTGGTCCTTTAGTCACTGCTCTGATTCCCTAGAGCTAGGACGAGCCCATGTCAGATTGGAGGGGGCTGCAGGACAGAAAGCCTCAGTTTCCTCCTCTGTAGATTGAGGTGCTTGGAGTGGGTGAGCCCCAGGATTCTAAGGCTCACAGGAGTGTCTGCTGGCCTCGATTCTCTGTGGATGACCCACTATGCTCTGAGGTCCTAGGAAAGTGCTTTCTACTTTCTGGAACTGAATACTCCCGCAGCAAGAGCACTGGGGTGCAGAGACTGGGAACTCAGAGTCCAGCAGGGCAGGGCAGAGCCATGGACCATGAGGCCAGGTCCAGTCCTTGGTGGAAACTTGGGTGCTCCTGAGAAATTACGGCCTTTGTCCTGAATGTGGGGAGGGTGCCTCCTGAGTAAGCTGGATTCCCCAGGGCCTGTTGAGGCAAAGAGGGGGCTAGGGTGTCTCCTTTGCTCAGCACATCACCAGTTTAACTGCAGATCCCGGTTCTTTATCCCCTAGGACCCAGGAGAGCTGCTGCCTCCGGGACACCTGAACACAGGTGTGGGATATGAGCTTTCTTGCCTGGGGCTGCAGGGCTAGTGCACAATGGAGTGGAGAGGACAAGAGCATGGAGACAGATACATGGGAGGGAAAAGAGCAAATTTATTAGAGAAAATAAAGCAGGGTACAGCCAGTGAGAGAGGGCTGGGGCCACTGGGTGGGGGTCCAGGGGCTTCACTGAGGTGATATTTATATGTGACCAGAATGACAGGAGGGGCCAGACCTGCATGGGTCAGGGAACAGTGTGCCAGGGAGAAGGCATAGCTGGTGCGGAGACTGGGAGGCAGGGTGAGTTTGCCCAGAGAGGGGATTGGAAAGATGCCAGTGTGTCTGGAGTGAGCTGCGGAGAAAGGAGGAGGGAGGAGGAGGGCAAGTCTAGGTCCTAGGTGAGTTGGAGGAGCTATCTCCTCCTCTGTAACATCACCCCAAAAGTTAGCCACTCACGAAAACAAACTGATGATCTCACTGTCTCTGTGGACAGGAAGGCTGCATGGCTCAGCTGATGACTCTGCCCCAAGTTCTCTCAGGAGGCTGGGGATGTGGTCTGAATGGAGGCTCGACTGGGGAGGATGCACTCCCTGCTCACTCTGTTGTGGGCAGGAGTCTTTCTTGTGAGTTGCTGGACTGGGGTCCTCAGTTCCTCTCTGTTGATCAGGCCACATTAGGTCATTGTCACATGGGCTTGCTAGGGCAGGCCAAACATACCAGCTGCTTTCCAGGGGGAAAGAGTGGGAAATGACAGTGAGAAAGAGAGAGAGAGCGATGACAGAGAGAGCATAAGAGAGAGCCAGGAGGCATTGCCCCTAATAGGGTCACTATAAGTTGAAATTCACTCTAAGGCACCTTATGACCACAACAAGATTCCTGGGAAGAAAGTCCCTGAGTCCAGCCCACACTAGGGAAGGAGGTCCAACAGGATATTGAGACGCAGACAGAAATTTTTGGGGTCCATTGTGCATGCTGCCCACCCCCTAGCCCGAGATGAGGCACTGGGTCTGATTCTAAATAATGGAAGTTATTGGAGGCTTTTGTGCAGAGGGTAGGAATATCTGATGTTTCTTTAATTCTGAGCCCTGCTAGGCAGAGTGGGAAACTAGGCCCAGAGGGAAGTAACTTTCCTAAGCTCACAGCAGGAGAATCCCCACTGTTTTGAGGTGTACTCCATGCTGCTTCCCACCCCTAATTGTAATACGGCCATCTCTGAGTTTGTGTATTAGCTACAGGTGACACCAGCCCACGGGTTACACGTGTTTTGTCACATACACCTGCTGACTTCCCTAGGAAGAAGTTGCTAGAATGATCCTCACTGTGTGCTAGGGAGACTGAGGAGGCACTGAGAAACAGAAAGACTTTGTCCACAGTCAACAAACTTATTAAGAGGGATGATCTGTATCTGAACCCAGCTCTGTCTGCTCAAATCTGGGGCCCTGGCTACACTCAGGCCAACCCCAAGTTCTGTGGGGAGCAGGGGGGTACTGCTGTTGGTGTCACTGGGCACAGTTCTAGAGATGGGATGGGGAGAGGTGAGCATTCAGCATTTCAGTTGCAATTTTGTAGAGGAATTATCTTAGGTCAGGTACAGGTCAGGGATTCCAGGATATGACCTCACTTCCCTGGTGATGGAGTACATAGAACTTGGAACGCTGGTAACCAGGCACCCATATACTAGAGACAGCCCCCTTACTTGCTCACTTGAGTGGAGACACTCGACCTAGAAAGATGTTTTCTTGTTGTTGTTCATCATCTTCCCCTGTGTCAAACCTAGAGAAACCCAGGAATTCGACCCTTTCACGAAGACTGAGATATGGTTTCATCCCCCATCCCCGAAGGCTCTGGCCATTTACCAGAAAGAAACCGAAGGTAACACAGGGTGGCCCAGATGCCAATCCAGGCCAGGCCACCACTGTGATCCCACCTGGGCAGCCCCACTCCCCTCCTGACTGATTGGCAATAGGGTGGTGGGTGGGCCGAGTCTATCAGGTTTGGGTGTCTTTCAGACTGGGGCTGGGGTGGCAAAGTTGGATACCTGCTTCACATCCTTGGTCCAACCAGCCTATCACATAGGACATTGAGATCTGTGTCTCTACCCAGGAGTCACAGATCTGACCAGGGCTTTAGGGAGAGATGGTCGGGGGGTCATAGCCTGAGTCGGCACACTCACCTGGGCCTTCTTGGAGCTCCAGCTCAACCTGTATGTGGCAGTCACCCCAGAGTCCTAGCTGTAGGCATTGACTGCTCATTGGTGAACTTGTGCCAGCCCAGCTGTTCCTAGATCCTGGTGCAATACTCAGAGGTCCATGTCTTCACCATTCCTCCTGAGTCCCCTCCTCCTCCTGCAATCTCTCCTCCTTCCTGGAATGTGGGAGGTGGAGAGGGGCTGCAGAGCATGGGGTGGCCCTGGTCACTGGATGTGGCCGAGGCTCCATGGTGTAGCCTCTGGCTGAACCTTCCCATATGAGGTGTAGACAGGGAAGTAGTAGCTCCTCGAAGGTCTAGGGGACACAAGGGCCTGAAGGGGCAGAGGTGGACGGAGGAGGCTTGGGGCAGCCCTTAATGCTCCCTGGAACACTGCTGGGCAATGTCTCTGCAGAAGCCCCCACAGGAGATCCGCGAGGAGAAGGAGGATGGCATTATCTACTCCGTCTACCCCAAGAAAGTGGCCAAGAATGGCTGGCGCAGGCTCTGGGTGAGTGTGCGTGGGCAGGGTCACAAGCTTCGGCCCTGAGATGACTAGATGGGACACTTGTGCCAGACACCACCTGGAGATCCCTAGCTCCCTCCCAGGGATGTCCCTCTCAAGGGCCACAGTCCCCTCCCAAAGAAATCTGCCAAAACCCTTACCTTATTCCCCCAACTTGCCCTCCCCACACTGGCCAGGTACAGAGTCACTCTTTCTATATTTGTAGGACTATTAGAAAACAGTCTTTTATACTGTTTTCACTGGACATCAGCCTAGGTATCTTTTTGCATGTAGTTCCTGTTTTAGTGGTAAACTCTTAGGCCCAGGGCCGGGCAGGAGTCACCTGGGCTCTCCTTCCCCACCTTCTCCCAGCCTCTCACATCCTCATGCTTAGCAGGCTTCTTTTACTCAAGTGCACAGGGCTCAGGCTATGACACATTTTCTGCAACCTACAATCTCAGGGAACACATCACCATGACCCCTCCAAGTCAGGAGCTGTGTCCTGACTCAGCTGCAGAATGTTCCAGAAGGGTGGCCAGTTCCCACGGACACTGGCCATCTCACTGCTGCTGACCCTGTGCTGATTCCTTCTGCTGCCCTTTCAGCAGGGCTACAGGAACCTCACCTGTGTCCTAACACACTGACCCATAGCAGGGCTGCAGGAGCCTCACCTGTGACCTCACATACTGACCCACAGCAGGGCTGCAGGAACCTCACGTGTGTCCTCACATGCTGAGCCACAACAAGGCTGCAGGAGCCTCACATGTGTGCTCACACACTGACCCACAGCAGGGCTACAGGAACCTCAAGTGTGTCCTCACACACTGACCCACAACAGGGCTGCAGGAGCCACACATGTGTCCTCACACACTGACCCACAGCAGGGCTACAAGAACCTCACGTGTGTTCTCACACGCTGACCAACAACACGGCTGCAGGAACTTCACGTGAGTCCTCATCCACTGACCCACAGCAGGTTTGCAGAAACCTCACATGTGTCCCCACACTGACCACCCAGGACAGACTCCCAGGGGCAGCATGCTGGGGCAAAGGATGTGCACATTCCAAGTTAGGATCCCCAGAGCCAGACTCCTTCCCAAAAGATCTGTCACAGTCACGTGGCCCAGCAGGCTGTGATGCTAGCTGGATCCCTGCATCCGGCCTGTTCCGGCTATTATGGTTCTTTTCCATTTTTGCCAATCTGCTGTCACATTTGCTACTGGAGCTGCAGGGACGCTTTGAGGTGCTTTTGGCCCTGAGAAGCTGAGCCACCTCTCAGTCCTTTACCAGTCATTCATATATGCCCTCACTGATTGGTCTGTTGAGATCCTTGACCTGTGGGGGTCTTTCTCCTAATCAGGGATCTTCTGGCACTCACCTTTTGCTGAATCTATGACCACTATACCATTAGCTTCTCAAAGCCCCCTTTAATGTAAAGAAAGGAAAATCTGTGTCTTGCTTTGCATTCAGAGGGGGTCTTATGGGTGTGTCTGCTCTGTGCGCTGTCTCCAGCTGGGGAGGGAGCCAGCTTGCACCAGACCTTCCCCTCTGAATCAGGATCAGAGCAGGCCTCACGTGGCACACAGGGAACATCAAGGAGACCTAGCGTCTGACAATTCTGGGCTCTGATCCCTTGACTATGAACAGACTCGACAACAATAAGCTGGGTGTTCTCACCTCTACAATAGAGTGTTCTGTGAGGAGTCACAAGGATACTGGCCTTAATACCAAACCAAGGCAAATTTGTTGCCGTGGAGTCCATTCTGACTCATAGTGACCCTATAAGACAGAACAGAACTGCCCCATAGGGTTTCCAAGGAGTGGCTTGTAGATTCGAACTGCAGAACATTTGGTTAGTAGCCAAGTTCTGCAGAGCCACAGCGCCACCAGAGCTCCATTCAATATAGGCAAGTAATATAATTAACGAAATGGCATGAGCTTCCTAATATGTTGAATCATCTCCACCTCCTGTTTTCTACTGGGGGCGTCTTGTCCCACCTCCTGCCACAGGTCATAGAGGTCCGGAACCCTGACCCTCCTGGTGTTTCAGGGGGTGCCTCTGATGGTATGTCCCTCCACTCTCTCACCCCAGTGTGTATGTGGGTTGGACCAGGACCTAGATGAGACCTGCGTGGTGAGGACCATCAAGGCTGGCTCGCTAGAGAAGCTGGTGGAGCACCTGGTGCCTGCCTTCGTAGAGGGAGAGTTCTCCTACATCGATATCTTTTTGGGAACCTACAGGACCTTTGCCACCACCCAGCGGGTCCTAGAACTGTTGTTCCAAAGGTGAGCAGCCCACCCTGCACAGCCAAGGGGGAACTCAGCCCCTTAACCAGCTGTGAAACTGGGGAATGTCACTTTACCTCTCTGTGCCTCAGTTTGCTCCTCTGACAAGTCGGGGGGTAAAGGATCAGCCTGCTTGAATTTATTCTCTGTACCACATGGGACAAGCCATGTAAAGTGTGTACCTGGAACCCCACCAAAAACAAAACTGTCGCCATTGAGTCAATTCCAAACCATAGTGAACATAGAGGACAGAGTAGAACTGCCCCATAGGCTTTCCAAGGAGCAGCTGAATTGGAACTGTTGACCTTTTGGATAGAGCCAAGCTCTTTAACCACTGTGCCACTAGAGCCCCAACACTTGGAGACCAGCTCTAAGGAAAAGGTTGCTGGATTGGCTGGGATGTTCACATTTACTTTTTTCCTTTCCTCCATGAAGAAGCTGTCTGCCTCAGCCCTCACTGACTCCATGGTCTTCAACAATCCTATTCCCCATTTGAAAAGGAGGAGTTGAAATCCTATCAAGTGGGTCCTTCTCCTTTGGGTAGCCAGACCAAGAATCTCTGGTGGCTAACAGAAGGGCCCTAGGACAATCAGATACTGGGGAAGGTGCTGCTTGGCTTCATTTACTCAACAATTATCTATGAAGCCCCTACAGTTGCAGACACTCTTCTAGACACTGAGCATCATCTAGACACAAAGCAGAAAGAAAGCCCTGCCCTCCAGGTCTCCATCATAGTCAGGAGGCAGACAGGAACACTAGATATGGGATGCAGGTAGTGTCCACAGTGCATTACATAGACGCCCTCATGCCTCCTCTAGGTACGGATACAACTGCCCCCATTCTGCCGGAGATGGAGGACCCCAAGACCAGCAGAAAGAGTGAGTGGACATTGGGTGGAGAAAGAGGGTCCTCTGTCTGCAAGGAAACTGGGGGTTGGAGGAGGCCTTTGTCAGGATTGCAGCTTGGCGTACCCTGGGTCCCACATATGTAGATGCCCCTGCAGGAATGAGGTTAGCGGAGCCCCCAGTAGGAGAAAGGGCTCACACAGAGCTGGGGATGCAGCCTGGGCATAGTGGGAAGCAAAGTGTTGGCAGAGAGCTCAGTGTGTCCCCTGCGGGTACACTTCCCCCCATAATTCCCTCCTATCTCTGATTATTCCCTCCCCATTTGGGACCATATCAGGAGGTGAGGAAAAACCTGCAACACGGTCATGCACCCTGTCGTGGGTACTCATCTCCATGTGGGGCCCTGTCCCTCAGCAGAGAGTTGCCGTGGGAGACAGACCTTGTGTGTTCTCAGCCTTAAATATTCCTGGAGCACTACTATGCGCCAGGCTCTGAGGTGAACGTGAAGATACACTGCTCCCTACCCCTTTGGGGTTTACTGTCCAATGGGGAGGGTGGCAGGGGATAAACAGAGACGTAAGTCAGGGTTTGAGGAGGGAGAGTTGGTCAAACCATTGATAGAATTCTCTCTGTGACCAAGGCTCTGTGTTAAACCCCTGCTCAGTGACCAGTTTGCCACTGCCAAGACAGCCAGAGAGGCTGGTGCACAGTAGGGGTAGGCTTCAGAAGGTCAGGGACAGAGGGACCTGGTCCCTTGCAGCGATGTCCTGGGACTTCAGTGTGGTTGGAAAGGTCAGGTCTCTGACCCTGCTATTCATCACGCATCCCCAGTGCAATCACTTTCATCCTGAAAACCTGGATGGATGAATACCCGGAAGACTTTGACCAGCCGGCACACTTGCCCTGCCTGAAGCTCCTGGTGGAGTACCTGCAGGTGAACATGCCAGGCTCAGACCTGGAACACCGTGCCCTTCTTCCCTGTGCCCAGCTGGACCACCTGGAGCCCAAAGAGGCAGAGCCAGAGGGTGAGGAGGACTGGGCATGCCTGCATGTGAGCTTGTGAGGGGGACATGGGATGGGATCCACAGGGAGGACCCACAGAATTGGGGTTGGGCCAGAGCTCAGAGTAATCTCAGACCCTTCTCTGGTGGACCACAGTCTGGGTAGACTTCCTGGGTGGAAATCTGGATCTTAGACCTCTCTTCAAGGCAGTGGGATATTTTCTGTCATTGAAAAAGCAGAAGGAAATGCAGTCATGTTGGTGAATATTTCTCCTCTTGTGCCTCCCCCATCAGGGCTGGCACCAGGTCTAAAAGCAGCTCAGGATCTCTGTCCACTCGCAGAAGGAACTCCACGGCGACCTCATGAGGCAGATCACGCTCCAATACCTACACTGGAGTTCCATAGAGCATCAGGTCCTCCATCCCCACATCTGTCACCACACACAGAGCCTGCTGGAATGTTGGCATCTTCTCCTGGATCACCTCCAGGGGCAAATCCAGAACCACCTGTTGGGGTCGATCCTACCCCTGAACCATCACAGGAGCTGGATGGAACACCAGATCCTCAACCACCACCTCCATCATCAGATGAAGAGCCTGCTGGAGGACTGGGTTCTCTTCCTGGGTCACCTCCAGAACCGGCTCCTGTACCCCCAGCAGATGTCGGTCCTGCTCCTGTATCAACACCAGAGGTCCACACAGCATCAGCTATTCCATCACCAGCTCCCGCACTGGCACCAGAAGGAAAGCCAGCTGGAGGGATGGATTCCCATCCTGGGCCACCACAGGAACCAGCTCCTGGACCACCTGCTGGTGTTGATCCTGCTCCTGCAGCAACACTGGGGCTCAGTGTAGCACCAATCCCTCCATCTGCTGCTCTGGCCCAGGCGCCTCATGAAGGGCCAAACGGAAAGCCAGGTTCTAATCCTGGGCCACCTCTGGAACTCAGTCACGGACCACCAGCTGATGTGGATCCTGCTCCTGCAGCCATACCGGGGCTCAATGTTGCACCAGGTCCTCCATCTCCAGGTCTGGCCCAGGCTCCAGAGGGAGAGGTTGCTGGAAAGCTTGACCATTATCCTGAGGCACCTGCAGAACAAGCTTCCAGACCACCAGCTGAGGTCCATTCTATTCCTAGAGCAACAGCAGAGCTAGATGTGGCGCCATGTCTTCCATCTCCTGGTCCGGCCCAGGCTCCAGAGGAACAGGCTGCTGGAAAGGTGGACTCATATCCTGTGCCACCTACCAAATTGGCTCCAGCAGTACCAGCTGATGTCGAGCCTACTCCTGCACCAACACAGGGGCCACATGTAGCCCCAAGTCCTCCTTCTGCTGCTTTGGCCCAGGCACCGGAAGAACAGTCTGATGAAAAGTCAGATGCTTATCCTGAGCCGCCTGCAAAAACAACTCCCAGGCCACCAGTTAATGTTGACCCTGCTCCTGTATCAACACCGGGGCTCAAGTAGCCCCAGATCCTCCATCGCCAGCTCTGGCCCAGGCCCCAGAGTCCCAGCAAGTCACCATGCCCACTCCACGCCAGCTCCTCAGCCCCAGCCTGGGAGCATCGGCTTCAGAACGAGATCCTTCCTTCCCTTCACCTGAGTGGGTATTTCTCTGGTTTATATGTAGCACATTTACAGCTTGCTTTACATTTATAGCTCTTACTATCTTCACTGGTAGATTTCTCATTAAATAAAGTTTGGTTTTAATGGTTTTAACGGGTGTGTTACCGTGGTTTTATGCACTTTCACGATCCTATCAACTATCACCAGTATCTATTTCAGAACATTGTCATCAACACAAACAGAAACCCTGGACCCATTAAGCAGTCCTCCCCATGCCCCTTCCCCTGTGCCCATGGCAATCAGTGATTGGCTTTCTATGCCTATGGATTTACCTGCTCTAGATTTCTTATCTAAATGGAAACATGTGGCCTTTTGTATCTTGCTTCTTAGCTTAATGTGTTCGAGGTCCGTCCACACTGTAGCACGAGTCAGTTTCTCATGCATTCTAAAGCTCAGAGGAATGCCATTGTGTGGACGGATCGCACTTTGCCTACCCAGTCATCTGCTGATGGACATATGGGTTTGTTGTAACTACTGACGGATGGGAGGAGTAGAGGTGCTGTGAGCATCCGTGGACAGATATTTGTGTGAGTGCCTGTCTACAGGATAAATCCCTGGGGTGGGTTAAGCGGTGGTGGGAAGGGTGAGGACACAGTTCAGATGTGGGGAGTGAGAAGGTCAATGAGGAAGCTGTGGGGATCTCAGGAGTAAGGTGGGAAGTGGGTCAGTAGAAGGCACACACGTTGGGAGTGAGGAGGTTGGAGGGTCAGTTGAAGTCCAGGTGTGGTTGTTGAGGTGGGAGGGGTCAGGAGGCAGCCCAGGGGTGGGTAGTGTGAAGGTAGGAGAGGCCAGAACTCCGCCTGGGTGTGGAAACTGAGGAAGAGGGAACAGTTAGGAGAAGGCTCAGCAGTGGGTGCTGAGAAATTGGGAAAGTTTAGGTACCAGGCAGGTTATGGAAAGTTAGAGGGAGGTAGGAGCCAAGAGAACACCTATGTGAAAGTATTGAGTCTTTGGGAGGGAGCTAAGGGTAGCCCAGATGTGGTAGCTCAGGAGGTGGCAGATCAACAGATAGCAAAGGTCTCCAGAGGAAGGAGGTGGGAAGTGTCAGGAGAAGGCACAGGTGTGGTCAGTGAGCTGGTGGGAAGTGCCAGGAGGCAGCCCAGGTGTGGGGATGAGGACCAGTGAGGGGCCAGGAGGCAGCCCAGGTGAGGAGATGAGGAGGTATGAGGAATCTGGAGGCAGCCCAGTGTTAGCAAGTGTGTAGATAGAAGGGCAGGAGAACCCCTGTGTGGGTACTGAGGAGCCTGGAGAACCAGGAGTCTGCAGAGGATGGGTACTGAGAGGTGGTAGAGGTTGGGGGGCACCCGACCTATGGAAAGCCATGAAGAGGGAGAGGCCCAGCTATGGGTAATGATTAGGTTGGAAGGACCAGGAGGCAGTCCAGGTGTGGCCTTTTAATCATTTTACGTTGGCTGAGGCAAGGTAAGTTCAGATACAGATCAAGACAGCCCAGTTAACCCATTTCCATCCAGTCCATTCCGACTCATAGTGACCCTACAGATCAAGAGAGTGAAAATTTGAAAGGTTTGATGATACTTGCAGGCTCTGGGAGACACAGCATACATGGATACAGGGCCCTAAATGGGGTTGCACCCAGGGCAGGGCCAGAAAAGCCACATCTGGAGAAGACAGCTTATGTATGCAAGCAGGGCATGGTGGGCTAGGTTTCCTGGGGTATGGGTATTTTGATAATTCTGCAGGACCCAGAGCATAGGAGCTGCCCCTAGATGTTGGGTACCTGCTTGTCCCTAGGTGTTAGGTACCTGCCTTGAAGTGTGAGTGCTAAGTAAGGTGGAGGGGTGGCTGGAGAATAGACTTAGCTGCTCAAGAAGGAATGGACTGGCCTTCAGCTGGGGCCTTAAAATTGTGTTAAAACAGCTTTTAAGAAACAAACAATAACCCCACTTATATTACAATTGACCCCTTGAATATGTATGTGACATCACTTTTGAACTTGACCATTTGTGTTAAATGGCCTGATTGCTAGAAGAGACTCCCAAGGAATAGGAGTATATAGTATAGAAAGTGAGGAATGTAAAAAATAAAAAGGAGGAAAACAAGTAGAAGTCTAAGAAGTCTTTGTAGGCTGGGTCCTCCTGGGAGGAGCCTCCATACACTGGGATTGGGCCAGAGCTCAGTGTAACCTCAGAAGCTCCTCTGGTGGACCACAGTCTGGGAAGGCTTCCGGGGGTGGAATCTTGGGTGTCCGTGGGAGGTTTCCTGTGTTTGGAAAGACATGAGGAGAGGCAGACATGTTGGTGAAGGCTTTTCTTCCTGTAACTCCAGAGTTGCCAGTGCTTGGCTCCACCTTGCTTCTTCTTCTGCCATAAAAGTGGCATGCCACAGATAGGAGCTGACTCTGGACCCTAACATGAAGATGACACTTGGAACAGAGTTACAGCTGGCCTGAAAATGTGAATGAGAAATAAAACTTAGATGATGAATGATTTTGGGGTTTTTGTTACTGCAACGAAACGCAGTGGAAGCAGACTAATACTGCAGGACACGTGGGAAACCTCCAGAACGGGTTGAGCAGAATCTGGTATTGAGCCTTTTCTCAGGGCGCAGGGATCTTTTTCTTTCCATTTTCCTGTGCCCTGAGATTCAGCTTATTTAAGATCCCCGAATACTTAAAAATGAGGAGTGCCTTTTTTATTATTGAAAGAAAAAAATGTGAAGACCGGAAACCATCAGGGCCATAATAAATGGACGCTGATAGAATTGGAGAACAATGTGGCACAGAACCTCAAATTTCTAAAATAAACAAACAAAAACAAAAAACCAGACTTACTGGATTCCTACAGACTGGAGGACTCCCCAAAAACTATTGCCTTGAGATACTTTTCAAACCTTGAACTGAAACTAACCCCTGAGGTCTCCCTCAGCTGAATAGCAGATAAGCTCACAAAATAAAGAATAGCAGCCACGACTACTGTGTTCCTTTAAAAAATCACCTATAGGAGAACAAACAGTAAACAGTTCCTTGAAAAGAAAGAGGAGAATGTAAGTGGGAAGGAAAACTAGATTAAAGGAAGCAGAACAAGCAGAAGAGAAGTAATGAGATGCGGTCCCATATTGTGTAGAATATAACCAATGTCACCGAAGAACTTGTGTAGAAATTGTTGAAAGTAAACCTAAACTGCTGTGTAAACCGTCCCCGAAAAACACAAAAATATTAAAAAAAAAAAACCCCAAAAACCATTGGAATCAACGTACTACCACAATTGAGAACAAAATATTTTATTTCTCTCCATAAAACTATAGTTTACAGTGATATTTACTGAATAAATTATATAATTTCTCTCTTACAGGCAACAAACTAAATCACAAATATTTCAAAGAGAATATATGTACATGACTTAAGGCCTTTGATAAATAAGTTTGATCCTTTCACTAGTAAACAGTGAAAACATCTTTACAGAAGCTAGCTTTCTGTAATGTATATGCAGACCTATGACACTGGTCTTTGCAGGAAACCAATTCAAGCTTTCAAGGACATGGGCTATGTTCATAATTTGGCAATAAAACAGCAGAATCTGTACTTATTCACCATTTTCCATGGATGGATTTTTTTTTTTTTAAATAAGCAGATTACCTATGGTGCTTATGTAGAATCACTGGCTACATGCAAAATGAAATAACGCAAGAGTCAAAGTCCAAAAAAAGGTAATTGGCAATGGTATAGAAAGCAGCTTAGATAGATATAGTTCATGCAGTTCCTCACAGTCCAGCAAACAACAGCAAGTTGTGTGGTCTCTACACATCCCATCTGCTGACCATCCCGGGGGCACGGCTCCCCTGCCATCTCACAACTTGTCACTCCAGCTGAGTAGGACCCTGTGGGAGGTGGGCTGGGCCCAGTTCCTGTGGGGATTCTGGAGTGGAGACACTTCTCTCCCACACTGTGTCCACCTGTCACCATCTGTTTAGGTGGTCACCACGTTCGCTTGCTAGGGAAGAAGACAAAGAAAGAACACAATGGTGAGACTAGATTTTGGCATCGACTTAGAACCCTGTCCCGTAAGTGGAACACGAGCTCAGGATTTCTCTCCATAACTGGTGTCTTGGGAAGGTACAGGTAGAAGCAGGGTTGATTAGGCTGAGGATTCTTCTGCAATGATTTTCAGGTGGATCCAGTTACCAGTTGCCATCAGGCCAATTTCCACTCATGGGGACCCCATGTGCAGAGTAGAGCTGCGATGCCGAGGGTTTTCAAGGCTGTGGCCTTTCATAAGCAGATTGCCAGGCCTGTCTTCCCAAGTGCCTCTGGATGGGTTTGAACCACCAACCTTTTGGTTAGTAGCCTTGGTTTAACGATTTGCATCACCAGGGACTCCTATGACATGGACTCACTGCATGTGAATTACTCTGACACCTATCAAGTCCCTCCTCCATCTCTGCACTGTGTTAGGACTTGAGGGCAGCAACTCTGGCTAAGACACACTCACGCTCTCCAGGTGCACAGGGGGTGGGGTGCTCTCTGGGACACCAGGCCGGAAGCCACTCAGGTCATCTTGAGCACAGTCATTTCCAAATAACATACCCCCATGGCTGGGCTATAAAAATACATCCGGAAATACTTAACCTAAAATGGTGAACATTTAAAGTCGGAGCCAGCTTACTCAACCTGAGACAGTTCCATCAATATGTGTGAGGAAGCAGTACACAGCCCACACATGGTCAAAATCTTAAAATGACTTATAACACACAAAGGAAAATAGCCAACCTAAAACCAAAAAAACCAAACCTGGTGCCATTGAGTTGATTCCGACTCCTAGCCAACATAAAGCGGTCTGTTAATTAAACAAGAAGCCTTTTCTGAGGCCCCAGGGCATTGTGGGGAGGCTGGATAACCCACAGGGTGAGTCTGAACAGGGGCCCAACCAAGGTGGGCTTCCCACCCCAGAGAGTCGAGGCCCCCTCATCAAAGCCCTGGGCCAGACATCCAAATGCTAGAGGTTGCTTTTCTAACTTCTCCAAAGCTACGCTCAGGTCACCTCCAATTTTTATTTTGCTAAGCAGAATATGGCGTAGTGGTTAAGTGCTATGGCTGCTAACCAAAGGGTCAGCAGTTCGAATCCACCAGGCACTCCTTGGAAACTCTATGGGGCAGTTCTACTCTGTCCTATAGGGTCGCTATGAGTTGGAATTGACTCCGACGGCACTAGGTTTGGTTTTTGGTTAAGCAGAATATTAAGTTCATATGCTTTGGTTCTTATTTTTATTCAGAGACATTAATGATGTTCACTGTGCTGTGCGACCACCACCACTATCCATCCCCAGATGTTTTTGATCACCACAAAGGGAATCCAGTGCCCCTTCAGCAACAACTCCTCATTTCTCCCTCCCCTCAGACCCTGGTCATCACTGATACATTCGGATCTCCATGCACTTGCCTAAGGAATCCTAATTGCACAGTGCTTAAGTGCTCCGTTGCAAACAGAAAGATTGTCACTTCAAACCCACCAGCTGCTCCACTGGAAAAATGACCCAGTGATCTGCTCCCATGAAGATTAGAGCCTAGAAAACCCTGTGGGGTAGTTTTACTCTGTCATGTGGGGTCAGAATGAGTTGGAATCGACTCGAAGGGTTCTAAGAACAACAAGAATGCATTTGTCTAGTTGAGACATTTCATTTAAGTGGGATCATACAATATTTGTCCTTTGGAGTCTGACTTGCTTCACTCAGCATGTTTTCAAGGTCCACCATGTGTGGTATGTATCAGGGCTTTGTTTCCCTTTATGGAGGAGTAATATTCCACTGTATGGATAGATGATATTGTGCTTATCCATTTGTTGGTGGACACTTGGGTTGTTTCCGTCATTTGGCTATTGTGAATAATACCGCAGTGAACATTCATGTACACGTATCTTTCAAGTCTTTTGGGTCTATACCCAGGAGTGGCATTGCTGCGTCATATGGGGACCAGAAAGCCTGGTTGTTTTCTCAGAGTTCCTGAATTTCAAACAAAAAGTAGCCATTTGGCTCTGGGAATTTTTGAGCATTGTTTTTTTTTTTTTTTTTAATAATTTTTATTAAGCTTCAAGTGAACGTTTACAAATCCAATCAGTCTGTCACATATAAGTTTACATACATCTCACTCCCTACTCCCACTTACTCTCCCCCTCTTGAGTCAGCCCTTTCAGTCTCTCCTTTCTTGACAATTTTGCCGGCTTCCCTCTCTCTCTATCCTCCCATCCCCCCTCCAGACAAGAGTTGCCAACACAATCTCAAGTGTCCACCTGATATAATTAGCTCACTCTTCATCAGCGTCTCTCTCCCACTCGCTGACCAGTCCCTTTCATTTCTGATGAGTTGTCTTCGGGGATGGTTCCTGTCCTGTGTCAACTGAAGGTCTGGGGAGCATGGCCGCCGGGATTCCTCCAGTCTCAGTCAGACCATTAAGTTTGGTCTTTTTATGAGAATTTGGGGTCTGTATCCCACTGATCTCCTGCTCCCTCAGGGGTCCTCTGCTGTGCTCCCTGTCAGGGCAGTCATCGATTGTGGCCGGGCACCAACTAGTTCTTCTGGTCTCAGGATGATGTAGGTCTCTGGTTCATGTGGCCCTTTCTGTCTCTTGGGCTCTTAGTTGTCGTGTGGCCTTGGCGTTCTTCATTTTCCTTTGCTCCAGGTGGGTTGAGACCAATTGATGCATCTTAGATGGCCGCTTGTTAGCATTTAAGACCCCAGACGCCACATTTCAAAGTGGAATGCAGAATGATTTCATAATAGAATTATTTTGCCAATTGACTTAGAAGTCCCCGCAAACCATGTTCCCCAGACCCCCGCGCTTGCTCCGCTGACCTTTGAAGCATTCATTTTATCCCGGAAACTTCTTTGCTTTTGGTCCAGTCCAATTGAGCTGACCTTCCATGTATTGAGTGTTGTCTTTCCCTTCACCTAAAGCAGTTCTTATCTACTGACTAATCAATAAAAAACCCTCTCCCACCCTCCCTCCCTCCCCCCCTCGTAACCACAAAAGTATGTGTTCTTCTCAGGTTTACTATTTCTCAAGATCTTATAATAGTGGTCTTATACAATATTTGTCCTTTTGCCTCTGACTAATTTTGCTCAGCATAATGCCTTCCAGGTTCCTCCATGTTATGAAATGTTTCAGAGATTCGTCACTGTTCTTTATCGATGCGTAGTATTCCATTGTGTGAATATACCGCAATTTATTTACCCATTCATCCGTTGATGGACACCTTGGTTGCTTCCAACTTTTTGCTATTGTAAACAGAGCTGCAATAAACATGGGTGTGCATATATCTGTTTGTATGAAGGCTCTTGTATCTCTAGGGTATATTCCTAGGAGTGGGATTTCTGGGTTGTATGGTAGTTCTATTTCTAACTGTTTAAGATAACGCCAGATGGATTTCCAAAGTGGTTGTACCATTTTACATTCCCACCAGCAGTGTATGAGAGTTCCAATCTCTCCGCAGCCTCTCCAACATTTATTATTTTGTGTTTTTTGGATTAATGCCAGCCTTGCTGGTGTGAGATGGAATCTCATCGTAGTTTTAATTTGCATTTCTCTAATGGCTAATGATCGAGAGCATTTTCTCATGTATCTGTTGGCTGCCTGAATATCTTCTTTAGTGAAATGTGTGTTCATATCCTTTGCCCACTTCTTGATTGGGTTGTTTGTCTTTTTGTGGTTGAGTTTTGACAGAATCATGTAGATTTTAGAGATCAGGTGCTGGTCTGAGATGTCATAGCTGAAAATTCTTTCCCAATCTGTAGGTGGTCTTTTTACTCTTTTGGAGAAGTCTTTAGATGAGCATAGGTGTTTGATTTTTAGGAGCT
This sequence comes from Loxodonta africana, assembly GCF_030014295.1. NCBI lineage: Eukaryota > Metazoa > Chordata > Mammalia > Proboscidea > Elephantidae > Loxodonta > Loxodonta africana. The sequence continues at coordinate 113,228,502 of NC_087350.1, forward strand.
CCCAGTTATCGGGTTTCTCTTCATCATTTTTGGTAATGTTTTGTATTCTGTTTATACCTTGTATTAGGGCTCCTAGGGTTGTCCCAATTTTTTCTTCCATGATCTTTATCGTTTTAGTCTTTATGTTTAGGTCTTTGATCCACTTGGAGTTAGTTTTTGTGCATGGTGTGAGGTATGGGTCCTGTTTCATTTTTTTGCAAATGGATATCCAGTTATGCCAGCACCATTTGTTAAAAAGGCTATCTTTTCCCCAGTTAATTGACACTGGTCCTTTGTCAAATATCAGCTGCTCATATGTGGATGGATCTATGTCTGGGTTCTCAATTCTGTTCCATTGGTCTATGTGTCTGTTGTTGTACCAATACCAGGCTGTTTTGACTACTGTGGCTGTATAATAGGTTCTGAAGTCAGGTAAGGTGAGGCTCCCACTTTTTTCTTCTTTTTCAGTAGTGCTTTGCTTATCCGGGGCTTCTTTCCCTTCCATATGAAATTGGTGATTTGTTTCTCTATCCCCTTAAAATATGACATTGGAATTTGGATCGGAAGTGCGTTAAATGTATAGATGGCTTTTGGTAGAATAGACATTTTTACTATGTTAAGTCTTCCTATCCATGAGCAGGGTATGTTTTTCCACTTAAGTATGTCCTTTTGAATTTCTTGTAGTAGAGCTTTGTAGTTTTCTTTGTATAGGTCTTTTACATCCTTGGTAAGATTTATTCCTAAGTATCTTATCTTCTTGGGGGCTACTGTGAATGGTATTGATTTGGTGATTTCCTCTTCGGTGTTCTTTTTGTTGATGTAGAGGAATCCAAGTGATTTTTGTATGTTTATTTTATAACCTGAGACTCTGCCAAACTCTTCTATTAGTTTCAGTAGTTTTCTGGAGGATTCCTTAGGGTTTTCTGTGTATATAATCATGCCATCTGCAAATAGTGATAACTTTACTTCTTCCTTGCCAATCCGGATACCCTTTATTTCTTTGTCTAGCCTAATTGCCCTGGCTAGGACTTCCAACACGATGTTGAATAAGAGTGGTGATAAAGGACATCCTTGTCTGGTTCCCGTTCTCAAGGGAAATGCTTTCAGGGTCTCTCCATTTAGAGTGATATTGGCTGTTGGCTTTGCATAGATGCCCTTTATTATGTTGAGGAATTTTCCTTCAATTCCTATTTTGGTAAGAGTTTTTATCATGAATGCGTGTTGGACTTTGTCAAATGCCTTTTCTGCATCAATTGATAAGATCATGTGGTTTTTGTCTTTTGTTTTATTTATGTGATGGATTACATTAATGGTTTTTCTGATATTAAACCAGCCTTGCATACCTGGTATAAATCCCACTTGATCAGGGTGAATTATTTTTTTGATGTGTTGTTGGATTCTATTGGCTAGAATTTTGTTGAGGATTTTTGCATCAATGTTCATGAGGGATATAGGTCTATAATTTTCTTTTTTTGTAATGTCTTTACCTGGTTTTGGTATCAGGGAGATGGTGGCTTCATAGAATGAGTTGGGTAGTATTCCGTCATTTTCTATGCTTTGGAATACCTTCAGAAGTAGTGGTGTTAACTCTTCTCTCAAAGTTTGGTAGAACTCTGCAGTGAAGCCGTCCGGGCCAGGGCTTTTTTTTGTTGGGAGTTTTAGTTTGTTTGTGTCTCTAAGTCTAAGGTGTGTCTCTTGTAGGCAGCATATAGATGGATCGTGTTTCTTTATCCAGTCTGTGACTCTCTGTCTCTTTATTGGTGCATTTAGTCCATTTACATTCAGGGTAATTATAGATAAATAAGTTTTTAGTGCTGTCATTTTGATGCCTTTTTATGTGTGTTGTTGACAATTTCATTTTTCCACATACTTTTTTGTGCTGAGGCGTTTTTCTTAGTAAATTGTGAGATCCTCATTTTCATAGTGCTTGACTTTATGTTAGTTGAGTCGTTACGTTTTTCTTGGTTTTTATCTTGAGTTATAGAGTTGTTATACCTTTTTGTGGTTACCTTATTATTTACCCCTATTTTTCTAAGTAAAAACCTAACTTGTATTGTTCTATATCGCCTTGTATCACTCTCCATATGGCAGTTCAATGCCTCCTGTATTTAGTCCCTCTTTTTGATTATTGTGATCTTTTACCTATTGACTTCCATGATTCCCTGTTATGTGTATTTTTTTTTTTAATTAATCTTAATTTGTTTTTGTGATTTCCCCATTTGAGTTGATATCAGGACGTTCTGTTTTGTGACCTTGTGTTGTGCTGATACCTGATATTATTGGTTCTCTGACCAAACAATATCCTTTAGTATTTCTTGTAGCTTTGGTTTGGTTTTTGCAAATTCTCTAAACTTGTGTTTGTCTGTAAATATCTTAATTTTGCCTTCATATTTCAGAGAGAGTTTTGTTGGATATATGATCCTTGGCTGGCAGTTTTTCTCCTTCAGTGCTCTGTATATGTCGTCCCATTCCCTTCTTGCCTGCATGGTTTCTGCTGAGTAGTCAGAACATATTCTTATTGATTCTCCCTTGAAGGAAACCTTTCTTTTCTCCCTGGCTGCTTTTAAAATTTTCTGTTTATCTTTGGTTTTGGTGAGTTTGATGATAATATGTCTTGGTGTTTTTCTTTTTGTATCAATCTTAAATGGGGTTCGATGAGCATCTTGGATAGATATCCTTTCGTCTTTCATGATGTCAGGGAAGTTTTGTGTCAGGAGTTCTTCAACTATTTTCTCTGTGTTTTCTGTCCCCCCTCCCTGTTCTGGGACTCCAATCACCCGCAGGTTATCCTTCTTGATAGAGTCCCACATAATTCTTAGGGTTTCTTCATTTTTTTAAATTCTTTTATCTGATTTTTTTTCAGCTATGTTGGTGTTGATTCCCTGGTCCTCCAGATGTCCCAGTCTGCATTCTAATTGCTCGAGTGTGCTCCTCTGACTTCCTAGTGCGTTGTCTAATTCTGTTATTTTATTGTTAATCTTTTGGATTTCTACATGTTGTCTCTCTATGGATTCTTGCAACTTATTAATTTTTCCAGTATGTTCTTGAATAATCTTTTTGAGTTCCTCAACAGTTTTATCAGTGTGTTCCTTGGCTTTTTCTGCAGTTATCTTAATTTCATTTGTGATATCATTAAGCATTCTGTAAATTAGTTTTTTATATTCTGTATCTGATAATTCCAAGATTGTATCTTCATTTGGGAAAGATTTTGATTCTTTTGTTTGGAGGGTTGGAGAAGCTGTCACGGTCTGCTTCTTTAAGTGGTTTGATATGGATTGTTGTCTCCGAGCCATCACTGGGAAACTAGTTTTTCCAGAAAATCCGCTAAAAAAAAATGCAGTCAGATCCCTATCAGAGTTCTCCCTCTGGCTCAGGCTATTCAGATGTTAATGAAGCCGCCTGGGGAGGGTGGGGGAGGGAACAGAGAGATAGGAGAGTAGCACCTCAGAATATAGCCAGAGTTGCTTGTCTTGCTTGGAATGACTATTATATCTGAGATTCCCGCGGGCGCGTCGCCTATGTGTGCTGGCTGTGTGGAGATTGCCCGCGGGGGGTCTGGCCCACTGGAGTCACGGTCAGATCCTCTGCTTCCAGCCCCACGCCCAGCGTCAAGGCTCCCCTACTGGGCCGGTGCACTCTCGACTCCAAAATCAGTCGCTGCCTCCCAGGGACTTCTCGTCCCTCCAGCCGCGTGGCCGTGCCGCCTCCGAGAACCAGTTGGGCCTCCTCCCGGTGTTAGTTCAGATGGGTGGAGCAGCTCCCCGTGCTTGTGCCGTGACCGAGTGTCCCGGCTGGGACGCAGTTCTCCCCACTCCAATACCAGTCGCTGCCTCCCGGGGACTTCTCCTACCGGCTGCATCCCACGCTGCCCGCAGAACCGGCTGGTCCCCCTCCCGGGGTTAGTTCAGGGGGGTGGAGCAGCTCTCTGTGCTTGTGCCATACCTGACTGGTACGCTGGCTCCAGGCTCTGGAAACAATCGCTGCGTCCCCGTATTAGTTTGTTCTCCGTCTCTAAATCTGTGTTTGTTGTTCAGGGTTCGTAGATTGTTATGTATGTGATCGATTCACTTGTTTTTCCATGTCTTTGTTGTAAGAGGGATCCGAGGTAGCGTCTGCCTAGTCCGCCATCTTGGCTCCGCCCTTGTTTTGTTTTTTAATTAAAGCTCTATAAACCAAACCAAACCTGCTGCCTTCGAGTCGATTTTAAATCATAGCAATCCTATTGGACAGGGTAGAAGTGCCCCATAGGGTTTCCAAGGAGTGCTTAGTGGATTCCAACTGCCGTCCTTTTTGTTAGCAGCCTTAGCTCTTAAGCACTTCACCACCAGGGTCTCCTAAGGCGCTATACTTGCATTTTATGATATTTATAACTACCCTGTAACTGGGGTTGTGGTGGTGCAGTGGTGGATTCTCTCCTTCTATGTAGGGGACCCGGGTTCCATTTCCAGGCAATGCACCTTATGTGCAGCCACCACCCATCTGCCACTGGAGGCTTGGCTGTTGCTATGATGCTGAACAGGTCTCAGCAGAGCTTCCAGACTAAGCCAGACGAGGAAGAAAGGCCTGGTGATCTACTTCTGAAAATCAGCCAAGGAAAACCCTGTGGGTCACAACAATCCATTCTGTAGCTGTTCATGGGGTTGGCAAAGCACCAGGCAGTGTCTGGTTCCAGTGTGCATGGGATCGCCATGAGACAGGGGCTGACTCAACAGCAGCTAACAGCCAACAACAACAACCCCATATTGGGGGTTACGTCACAAGGCACAGTCACGTGGGGATAGAATTAAAACAAACCGAAACTGTGGCCATGGAATCCTGTCTGACTCATGGCAACTCGAGGTGTTACAGAGTAGAACTGTGCTCCCTAGGGTCTGCTTGGTTGTAATCTTTAGGGAAGCAGACCTCCACGCCTTTCTTCTGAGGTGCACCAGATGTGTTCAAACTGCCGACCTTTAGGTTAGTAGTCAGAGCAAACTGTGCCACCAGGGACCTGGGGACACCGTAGGGTGAGGGAGTTCTCTTGTCCAAAAGCACCAAGAGTCTACAAGCTCACCATTTTCTTTGGAAGTGAAGCCAATACCTATCCTACCCATATCTCATTGCCACTGAGTCATTTCTGATTCATAGTGACTCTGTAGGACAGAGTAGAACTGCCCCACAGGGTTTGTAAGAAGCAGACTGCCACATCTTTTTCCTGCAGAGCGCCAGGTGAGTTTGAACCACTGGCCTTTTGGTTAGCAGCCAAACGCTTTACCCTCTGCACCACCAGGGCTCCTTATACTGTCTACGTTACAACATGTTAGTCCTACGGAAATCAGGACAGGACAGTCTGAAAGGTGTCTAATCAGAAGGATAAGGGATTTTGCAGCTGGAAGCAATCACAGAGATTCTTGGGTCCAAATTTCCTACCTTTGCAATTAAAAAATCAAAAAAACTTGGACTCAGGATGAGAGGCAAAGTTACACTTCCCCAAAGGCCGGTGATGGAAGACTTTAACAGAGAAAGTCTGCAGCAGAGGGAGAGAATGGAGCTGGTCCTTGGAGGCTGCATACAATTTGGATGAGGACGACCATTTTGTGCCTCCTTGAAGGTCCACGCCAATCAGTAACAAGACGACTGATAGGATGAGAAGAGATCCAGGAAGAAAGCTGCCATGCCCCTGGGACTTGTATCAGGATGGACTTCAGATGGCAGCCTCTCATTTCAAAGTCGTTTGTGCAGTGGTAATAACTTAACACCCTTAGCTGCCTGCCTGATTTTTTTCCCAAAGAGCCGACGGAACCCTGAGGGCAGCCAGGATTTAAACGGGCTGACGTCCTACAGTGGGCTTTCCAGCACCCAAGTTCTTCCTGCTGATCGTAAATCCAAGTGGTTACCTTGTTATGCAGTGGATCACACAGCTCCGGGGCCCTAACAGGATCCACCTAAACTCTGCTCCTGCCTCAGTTAGAGAACGTGAGGGTAGAAATAGGGTTGGTGTTTCAGTGGGAAAGGAGCAGTGCTGGGGGTTCCTTCTCATGTACGTAGAAGGACGGCATCAGGCGACAGGGGCCCAGCCACCCTCTGCGGGGATCAGGAGCTGCACCTCCATCCCGGCCCTCCCCTGTCAGCAGTTCATTTGGTAGCATTTTTCTTTAGAAAAATACACACGGGACATCACTGGATTTAAGATTTTTTGTTTTGTTTTGTTTTGTTTTAGTAAGACCTTATATTTTCATTTATTGTATTTATCCCTACCCCTTAATGGGGGTTCCTTTAAAGGCCACAGTCATCTTGGGGTTAAGTGGCTCTAAGGGATTTCTTGCCAAAGATTGAAAAAAAAGACAAGGCTTTTTCACACCATGTTTCTGGACACTTCCTTCAAGCTGCTGCCTAAGCAATGAACCACCCCCCATCTGCCAGCTTGTTGTACTTGGTGGCTTGCATGTTGCTGTGATGCTGGAAGCTATGCTATGCCAGCTACACCAGCAGGGTCACCCGTGGTAGACAGGTTTCAGTGGAGCGTCCATACTAAGACAGACTAGGGACTGACCCCAAAAGGTAGTCCTTGGGTGGTGCCAATGCTTCACGCTCTCAGCTGCTCACCAAAAGGTTCCAAGTTCAAATTCACCCTGAGGTGCCTTGGAAGGAAGGCCTGGCAATCTACTTCTGAAAAATGAGCCATTGAAAACCCTATGCTGCACAATTCTACTCTGACACACATGGGGTCGCCATAACTCAGGGTGGACCAAACCAAAGCCAAACAAACCCAGTGCCATCGAATCGATTCCGTCTCCTAGCAACCCCACATTAAGCCCCAAATGAAGAAGATCCAAATGCAAGGGGTGACTATTTTGTATTGTCAAAAGAAGACAATACTCTGTTGGGAATGACACCAAGCAGCCTTACTTTGCCTTGACATTAGGGGAAGTGTGTGTCCCCTTGTTACATATGGTGATGCGGTAGCCTCGTCTAGCTGTTCTTCTGTGCAACATCCTGCCTGGGAAAATAGTCTGTGAAAACCCAAAACAAACCAAACCTGGTGCCGCTGAGTCAATTCCGACTCATAGCGACCCTATAGGACAGAGGAGAACTGCCCCATAGAGTTTCCAAGGAGCGCCTGGTGGATTCGATCTGCCGACCCTTTGGTTAGCAGCTGTTTCCAGTCTGTGAAAAGACACACTATTTGTAGGTATGACACGGTGTCATGTTTCTTCCTAAAACCCGGGCCGACCTGGTGGTACGGACGTTCCTCTTGCGCAAGCCGGGGCCCGTGCCCACTTGTAATCCAGCAGGGAAGGAGAAGAAACGACAAGTTACTCACCAGGTAAACATCAAACACTGAGGCGTTATCATCCTGCTTTTCCAGAGTGTCTGTCTGTCTCCGAGGTTAGGTAGACGGTCCCTCCTCCAAGGTAAATGTTGAACTGCAAGGTGACCCTTTGCTGGAAAAATATTCAAGGGCCGTGAGCAGGTTGCCACCAGAATGAAATCTATAGAAACCTCCACGATTGTGGCTACAGATACTGAGGTGGGGAGGATTTGGGGGATGACAAAAAATTCTTTTCATGGTGTTCAAAGGGGTTTGGTCGCACCTGGAGATACAGTATTTGAGTTAATGTATTTGATTGTGGGTGCCATGAGCCAGAATCTGCTGCATGACAACTGTGCGCGTGCCTTTAGTTAGTAGTGCGTTTCCTCTCCCTGCTTCTTTGTGTTTTTGAGACACGATTTGTGAAGCTCATACCTGTGAGTAGGGAGTTCCTGGGGTCCAAGAAGGCCGCTGCTCATCTTTGACTCTGGATAGTTGCTTCTCACTGGTTAAGTTCTCCTCTCTTGGTGCTCACAGTTTGCCACTTTATAGAAGACAACCTTGTGCATAGTTAGCAATGGTGACGTCTGTTCTTTTTACCATTGCTTTTTTCTTTTTGGCATGAAAGGTTTAATTACATCAGTGGTTAAACACAATTTTCTGCCCCCCAGGGAGCCCCAGTGGCAACGAAAGTTAATCAAGGCTGCTACCCGAGAGGTTGGCAGTGCAATGGGAGAAAAGACCTGGTGATCTGCTCCTGTAGAGATTATAGCCTTGGAAACCCTATGGGGCAGTTCTACTCTGTCATACAGGGTCACTATGACTTGGAATCGACTGGACAGCATCCCACAATAATAAGAACCCGCAGGGTTCCTGATTCGGGAGGTCTGGTGTATGGTGCGTGAGTTTGTATCAGGTGGTACTGATGCTGCTGGTCTGGTCTAGGGACCACTATCTGTGCCACACGGAATTACATAATTAGAGTGTTGTGTTATATGCTTTCATCATACCAAAGCATATAAGGGAAACCCTGGTGGCGTAGTGATTAAGTGCTACGGCTGCTAACCAAGAGGTCGGCAGTTCCAATCCCCCAGATGCTCCTTGGAAACTCTATTGGGCAGTTCTACTCTGTCCTACAGGGTCGCTATGAGTCGGAATCAACTCAACGGCAGTTGGTGGTTGGTTAAGCATATAAGACAATGCTCTAATTGTAGACTCAACAGCAATGGCTTTGGGATTGTATGCTTTGTAAGGAGAGTCCAAAGTGTACCTCAGTAAAAAGGACACAAAAGCCAATGGAATGCAGGTAGAGAGCTGTTTATGCAGGGAAACCGCCTTGTTTTGTCGTGATATGACAACCAGTATTAACTGTTGAAATAATTGGTCCATCTTGATGGTGTCAGCTGCCCTGGAGTCAACTCTAACTCATGGTGACCCCATGCACAATGGAACAGAACGCTGCCTGGTCCTGTGCCATCCCGGTGATCAGTTTTCAGTCAGATCATTGTGACCCACAGGGTTTTCACTGGCTGCTTTTCAGAAGTAGATTGCCAGGCCATTCTTCCTAGTCCATCTTAGTATGGAAGCTCCGCTGAAACCTGCTCAGCATCATAGCAACACGCAAGCCTCCACGGAGAGATGGGTGCTGGCTGCGCACGAGGTGCACTGGCCAGAAGTCAAACCGGGTCTCCCTCGTGGAAGGTGACTATTCCACCATCTCAACCAAATAGTATTTAAATCGGGTATTAATTTAGAGGCTCAGGAATGCATGATTGTTTTCTTCATTGAAATACAGGGTAGTTTTGTTTTTAACCTGTGGACATTTGCCATGTGAAGGTTTCTGCAGGCACAAATTGTCCGCAGGGTTTGGATGTTTGGTGTTAGGAGAACTGGGGAGGGGTGGCCATCTGTCATATGGAGGGAACCTCAGCATGGAGCGTGGTCTCCCCCTGGTGTTCGAGCTGAGAGCAGCTGTGGAGAAGAAGGACTTCCCCTCTCACCTTCCATACCATGTCCTCTTCCTGAGATCCCCTCCTGGCTTAGCTCAGAGATCACCTCTGCTGACAACACCCTGTCTAAGGTCATCCTCTTAAGGAGCCCTGGTGGCACAATGGTTAAGTGCTCAGCTGCTAAGTGAAAGGTTGACAGTTTGAACCCACCAGCAGCTCCGCAGAAGAAAGACCTGGTGATCTGCTTCAGTAAAGATGACAGCCTAGGAAACCCTATGGGGCAGCTCTACTCTGTCACATGTGGTCGCTGTGAGTGGGAATCGACTCAACGGCACCCACCACCAACAACAAGGTCACCCTCTCAGGATGGGAGACTACTGAGGACATTATAACCTCTGTGCCTCTCATCTGGGAACTGCACGTAATTCTCTCTGTAAACATCTGACTCTGAATGGAAGACACACGAACTAGTTAGGAATCCTGCCCTTTTCAATATCAAAAAAAGAAATGAAAAAGTTGCCAAAAAACTGCGTAGTTTTCCTGGTCATAAAAGTAAGGCATATTGAGAAAACTTTGAAAATAAAGAATAGTATGAGGAAAGTAAGGTGCTTTGCTGGCACAGTGGTTAAAGTGCTCGACCGCTCACTGAAAGGTCAGCAGTTTGAACCCACCAACTGCTCTGCAGGAGAAAAGATGGGGCAGTCTGCTCCTGTCGAGATTATAGCCTTGGAAACTATATGCGGCAGTTCGATTCTGTCCTACAGGGTCACTAGGATTCAGAATCAACTTGAAGGCAAAGGGTTTTGGTTTATGTAAAATATACAATGGGGGGTGGCAAAAAATACAGTACAAAATAATAGTGGTTTCCCAGACTTTCTGAATTGTGGGTCATATTGGTTTTATAATAATTTTTTTAAGTAACTTCCTCCTTCTGATTTTAATTTTTAGTTACTTCTATTCATCTTCTTCCTAATAAAGGTATAAGCAAGACTATTCTGGAAGTGCTTGTTCTTTTCAAAATTTTATTTATTTAGTGGTCCTACATGCATATGGTATAAAATACAGCAGAAAGTAGCCCTCTTTGCCCATATCCTGTGTGATTCAGAGTTCTCCTGCCTAGAAGCAAACTCGTTTTGGGAGTATTTTTTTAATATAATATTTACCTTTTGGTTTTGGAACCTAAGACTATGTCACTGACATGGTTAAAAGATAATAAAAATAACAAAACAGAAACATTAGTGTATTCTCCAGGATTCGAGAAGTACATTTTTCAATGATAATTTAAAAAAATATATTATTACCAGAAAAAAGAAATACCAGATTTCCTTGGTTCATATAATCAAAATTTGATAAGATCAAAATCATCTCTTTTTTAACCTTTATTATCCACTTGTTTTACACACGTATTAGTTTTTCATCTTGGTAAGTAGAATATTTTTGCGTCATTAAATTTGGGCACAAAAACGAGGCTCATAGACACTCATTTCCAGATTATAGAAAGAACTCTTACAACCCAATAATAGAAAGGCAAATAACCCAGTAGAAAAATGAACGAATCAGACCAATTACGACGGCTAAAATACATAATGCCGACATCAATAAATGTTGGTGAGGATGTGGAGCCACAGGAACTCCCTTTCATCCCTGGTGGGAATGCACAACATGGCCGAATGGAAGACCCTGGCAGTTTTCTTACAAAGCCAAACATCATCTTGGTTATCTAGTGCTCTATAACAGAAATGCCACAAGTGGGTGTCTTTAATGAACACAAATTTATTTTCTCAGTTTAGGAGTCCAGAAGTCCAAAGTGAGGGTGCTGGCTGGAGAGGAAGGTTTTCTCTCTCTGTAGGCTCTGGGGGAAGGTCCTTGTTCCCTGGCGATCTTCTTCTGGTGTGGCATCTATCTTTTCCCATCTCTGCTTGCTTCTCTATGCCTAATCTGCTCTTTTTCTCTGTCAAAGGTGATTGGCTTAAAATACACCCTACACTGATATGGCCTCTTAACAAAGAAATCCCATTCTTAAATGAGAATATAACCACAGGTATATTCATCACTGTCAAGTCGATTCTGACTTATAGAGACCCTACAGGACAGAGTAGAACTGACTCAAGGGTTTCAAGGCTGCAATCTTTATGGAAGCAGATTGCCCCATCTTTCTCCTGTGGAGCGGCTGGTGGGTTCAAACCACCAATATTTTGGTGAACAGCTGAGAACTTAATCACTGTGCCACCAGGTAAAGGGGTTAGGATTTAAAACATATGTTTTAGGGGCACATAATTCAACCCACAACACCATATGATCCAACAATCGTGCTCCTTGATTTACCAACCTTGAAAGCCTACGTTCACACAAAAACCTGCACACAGTGTTTATGTGAGGGTTTCTTATCTGTAGTTCTCATCAGTGTGGTGGCTGAATGCATCTCTCTGTCTCTCTCCTGAGCCATCAGCAACCACAGTGCACTCCCTGCTTCGTTCTGTGGGGTAACATTGTCTCCCAGGATGGACCCTGGGCACACAGAAGGCACTCATGCTCCTGCCCTTTAAATGCTGGAGTCCTAGGCTGCCTCCAAACAGCCAGCTCTGCTCGCTCTGCAATCAGAGCTCCAAGGACATTGGCATTGCCCAGGACACATACCAAGCCCTCCGGAGTGCCCACTGAGACCCCTTTCCCTGGGTGGGGACAGGCACCGCCACCCACCGACAGCTCCACTGAGGATCAAGATCTAACTACCAACTCTTTTCTTGGTCTCTCTAACCAAGAAAATCAACCTTATTTAAAGGCAGAAGGTGGGTGGTTACTTACCTAAGGGCTGCAAAACTGGTCCTGACCACTTCCTTCGCAAATCCTGCAGAAGCCTTTTGTTTTGGGCCTCAACCAAAATGAATACTAAAAACATTTTGTTTAGCATTCTGTGATTTTTAGCAAAGACAGATTAGTGAAGGTTATATACATTATTGAAGAGAAATGTGGATCTCTCATAAAACAAATGCCTTACGAAAAAAATACAGAGGACGTAAAATCTTACCTGTGCTCAGATACCTTTCTGCTATATGCATGACTGTGTATGAACGTGTCCATTGCTCCTTAAAGCACTAATGGAATGTGATTATTGAAACAGTGAGGAGCTAACATAAGGGATAATGAAGACTGAAAAGATACTGCAGGAATACACCATCCAATCCAAATAACTGCACCACAAAGATCAAACGAGTAGCTGTGGAGTCAATTCTGCCCCATGGCGCCCCCATGTGTTTCAGGGTAGAACTGTGCTTCACAGAGTTTTCACTGGCTGATTTTTCAGGAGCAGATTGCCAGATCTTTCTTCTGGGGTGCCCCTGGGTCAACTCAAATCTCCAAGCTTTCGGTTAGCAGCCGAGTGCCTTAACCGTTTACCCTACCCAGGGCCTGCAGAAAATTCCTGTTCCCGTGAAGATGCCCCAAGTACTGAAGGTAAAATATGTTCTGAGAAGGATTTCCACTTTGGTGTCTGCACCACTGATCAGTTTAATGTCTATTTCTCTTCAGTTCTGGTACTGGGGAATATTCTGCCTATTGCCCCATTTCCTCGTTGTGCTGTGGATTTCCTGGGCACAAAGCCCACACAGAATTGATTCCTAAGTTCTCCGGCTGAGAGTTTCCCATCTCCTGTTTCAGGGTTCATGTCTAAGGGCAAGCATCTCTCTGGGGAGGAATGCCCTCCAAACCCAGCGATCGGGTCAGAGCCTCACCATGCCTCAGCTCCCAGCTCAGGAAGATCCATTTCTGGAAGGAAAGTTTTGTGACTGGATGGAGGAATCTGACTCCCTGCCCAGGTTCTCCACCGCCAAGTATTGCCCTAATTCCTTTGATTCAGACTGTCTGAGGGGAATTACTCCTCGTTTGCAACAAGGCCCCCAGGAAACTGCTAACCTCCCAGGCTCTGATCCTCCCCTGTGAGCCCAGGAACTGCTGGCACTCGCCATCTGCTCTAAGGCACACACTTCCCGACTCCGACTCATGGCAACCTCTTATGTTACAGAGTAGAACTGCTCCACGGGGACTTCTTGGCTACAATCTGTCACATCGGGCCTCTAGGAACAGAAATCGACTTGATGGCAGCTAACAACAACAATCTTTATGGAAGCAGGTCGCCAAGCCTATCTTCCACGGCAGTGCCCGGTTAGTTCGAACCACCGACCTTAAGATAAGCAGCCGAATGCCAAGTGTTTGCACCAGGAAGGGACCTTACATAGAAGAGGAATTTCACGTCCTCCCAGTGCTCCCCCGGGAGTGGACTGGGCTGGCTCTGCAAAGCCACTCAGGCCTCCCCGTCATTTACACAAATGCTTACTTCTGCCACCAGGAAAATTCACCTGGCTTAGTCTAATGTAATAACCATCCATAATGTAATGTAATGTGATATAATGCAATCATCTTCCACAACTTAGTCTATATAAGAATAACCTTGTTCCATGTGTGCTTGTGTTTAAGGACGCCTTATTAAATACATACTGTTGATTCATTAACGTTGAACTCATGGCTTACAGCACAGTAACTCACGCCTGAAGGAAGCTTACCTAACACACCCATTTCTCCATGAGGCACATCACAGCCTTCCTGTGCTTAGGGACAGGAGACAGCACTTCCGCACAATGCCTGGGGCCATTTAAACAGCAAAATCAGCAGCAAAGAACACAAAAATGTGGCCTGAAACAGACCAAGAAAAGGACTTGTTTACAGTCTGAGAGCTGAGGCCAGAAGGCAGATCATCACCTTGTCCAGCCTCAGCTGGGGCAGCTCACATTTCTCAGCACTCTGTGCGCGTCCACGAGTGATCCTGAAGGCACCACCAGTAATAATTGTGGGGTTACAAATACATCTGGGCGAGTGGGTGAATGAGCAAGCATGGAAGCTAGGGACAATGAGCATCAGCTGTATTATAACCTAGGTACTGTGCAGGATAAACCTGTTGCCATCCAGACGGTTCCAGCTCATAAACGGTGCTATAGGACAAGGGGAAACTGCCTCATAAGATTTCCTAATGTTTACGGGAGCAGACACCAACCTCTTTCTCACTGGGAGCCGCTAGTGGGTTCAAACCACGGAATTATTAGTTCACAGCTGAGTGCTTTCACCACTGTGCCACCAGAGCTCCTTCTGTACAGGACAGTCAGATGCATTTTCCCATTTTATGCTCACAACAGTCTTGTGAGGTAGATATTTCTATCCCTTCATTACAGGTGAGGAGACTGAGGCACGGGAAGGGAAAGTAAGGTAGCTGGTGACCAGCAGAGTGGCATTTCTACCTCAGAAGCCCCTCTGCTGGGTTCCCTGCCCGAGCTAGGTAGGTGCTGCACCCTCTTACACTTTTCTCAGAGGGAACGCACTGTGCCAAGTCTGGGCGGCATAAGGCTCGGGTTTGTGGAAGGCCACCTGCTTGCAGGTTTGGTGTCGCTCCTCTCACTGGGACAGGAAGAAAGGGGTTACAGGTGTAGAGCACACACCCCTCCTCCCACGAGGCTCTGTGTTTGTCCTGGCGCAGGCAGCAGGGATCTGCACAGATAAGCAGACCTCTGAGGTATTCCAGTTCCAAATGCCCTGTGGTGCTACCTTCCCCTCCATGCAGTCTTCCTCCAAGAGGAAAATATGTGAGTTTTCCTTCTCTGACAGGTATCCTCCTTAGACAAGTTCCGGCTTTCTCAGGTCTTACTATATATAACTTTCAGAGTTAGAAAATGAATTCGTAGAGCAGGAAAAAAAAAAAAGTTCCTTATTAGAGTGTAAAAATTAGTTTGGAATTATTCATTTCTATTATTCGAATCCAAGGTGTCCTGATGGGGAAGTGGTTAAGTACCAGGCTGCTAACCAAAAGGTTGGCTGTTCAAACCCTCCCAGCGACTCTGCAGGAGAAAGGCCTGGCAACCATCTTCTGCAAAGATTACAGCCAAGAAAGACCTATGGGGACCTTCTACTCTGACACATGACGTCACTGTGAGTCAGAATTGATTCAACAGCACCCAACACCAACAGCATTATTCAAATCCAAGATGTTAAGCTCTCAAGGGAAGATCATGAATTGTTGATGTTTTCTTTCTTTCTCGTTCTGTTTTCTCCCAAGCCAATACTGGGGATACTATGAAGCAACTTTTTCAAAGCGATCGCATTGATCAAGGGTACTGATTATGTTTAGTTTCTTCACTCAGTTCCACGAACTTCCGATATAGTCCTTGCAACACAATAGAGATAATAATTTGCTCCGTCAGAAATTCTGAGGAAAGGAGACATTATGTCTCTAAATATCCAAAGCTAATACTCTTTGAACAAAAAAAAAGTGATCCCTTTAAAATCTGTGGCCTGAGACGCTGCATTACAATGGCTGTTTCGTTTTAATTTGTAAGTAGTAAAACAAAACCCGCTCTGTGGTCGGATTCTCAAGACATCTCATACCACCTTCCAAAGAGGACATCAAATTAAGAAAAAATTAACAACATCAGTGTTTTTTTCATTACAAATGTCATACATGATAAAAAAATTAGTAAAATGTTGAACAGGAGGAAAAAAACGACAAAAAGCACACCTAGTTCGTTCTACATCCGAACGAAAATGCGTGTGCTGACAAAGCTTAGATTTCTCTAAGATTTGCACAAACCTTTCTCTTGTCTGTAGGATGCTCTGTGTCACACCTGCTCCCACTAGGTAGGCTTTTAGTTTGAAGGGCAATGATCTTGTGGGTGGGAGTTTAGCTCAAACAGTCTAAACAATCACTTGAGAAGCAGGAAATCTGTTCATACAGCAAACACCATCACGGCCTTTTCCATGCAGGCTGCGCTTGGCCCTACCAACGGTCCCTACAGAGCAGCCAGAGCTCCTGCCTCTGCGAACGGAACCCCAAAGTTTGAGTTTAGGCAGCAGGTGGAGGTCAGCACTCTCAGGGCAGGTTGGCCCCTCCCTAGCCTCCTTGGCAGCCTGAGGTAGTCATGTGGTCACTTCTGTTCATTAGATATTAAGAGGATTTTGCTGGTGGGGGAGGGGACAACTGGGGAAGCTCTCCCCTCTGCTCTCCAAAACCAAAGAATGGAACCTTGCCAAAGAGAACTTTTCTTTGTTTTGGTCTTCTCTTTCCTTCCTGCATGAGTCCCTGGAGCAAGGACATGCTGTCTGACATTGTGGCAGCCATAATGTGACCACGAGGCAAAAAACCAGAGAATCAAAAACCACAAAGGGGAAGATGGTGGGACAGAAAAATGGGAAGAGCTTGGATCTTGAGAATGTTGGGCAGCTGTGCTCACTCTGGACTGTAGCTCTCCAGACTTTATGTCAAGTAAATGATCAGCCTAGGAAAACAAAAGAAACCATTACTGTCAAGTCGAGTCTGACTCTCAATGATCCCATGTACATCAGAGTAGGATTGTACCCCATAGGGCTTTTAGTGGGGGATTTTTTGGAAATAGATATCAAGCCTTTCTTTTGAGGTGGATTCAAACCTCCCACCTTTGGTTAGCAGTTGAGTGTGGTAACCATGTTCACCACCTAGGGACTCCACCAGCCCAACAGACAGGTCCAAATCCTACAAATGGACAATGCTAATTTATCAATCAACTGTTAGGGTTAGAATAAAGACTTGTTTAGACATTCAAGTATCAAATATTTTTGCTACAATGAGTCCTTCTCTTAGGAAGATACTGGAGGATGTGCTCCCTCAAAATGAGGGAGTAAACCATGAAAGAATAAAATACAGGGTATGACAAACAAGCAAACCCACACAGGCAACAGGTGACTAGACTTCCTAGAATGATGGAGGGGTAACCCCAAGCTGACATACATGCATCAAGCCCTAGAGGGTAACCAGGCCAGACAAAAGCAGGTCAGAAATCCTTGGGGGAAACTTCTGTGAGACAATGAAATTAATACAATCTGATGCATCTAATCTATTTGAGAAGCAATTATGACAACTGGTGGAGAGTTTGGGATTCCATTAGCTAAGTAATGAAACAAAAGCTAAGCACATAGGCCCCCAGACACCTTTATAGCTCAGTAGTGAAGTTATTCCTGAGGTTCACCCTTCAGCCAAAGATTAGACAGGCCCTTAAAACTGAACAACACTAAACATTCACGTCAGCCCAGGGGCAAGGACCAGAAGGCAGGAGGGACAGGAAAGCTGGTAGTGGGGAACCCAAGGTCAAGACAGGGAAAGTGTTGGCATGTCGTGGGGCTGGCAACCAGTGTCACGAAACAATATGTGTATTGTTTAATGAGGAACTAATTTCCTCTGTAAACCTTCATCTAAAGGACAATTAAAAAAAGAAAACTAAGCACATAGAAGATTTAGGAAACAGGGAAAACAAAACGTCATCCAGGAAAGGAAAAGCAATCATAGTCTATCACAGTGCCCACACTGCCTTAACCAAATACTCCGTATTGACCTAACCACCATCATGATGTGACTATACTGGGAGACAGGCAGGGTGGGCAGCTGGAGGGGGGCAAGGCTGCATGTATCCATGGTGGGTGTGGGGTGGGGAAAAGACAGCTAAATCTTCATCTCCTACAGTGGAAAGTCATTAGCTAAGACCTAGATCCCAAAGAACAAGACACATCTATCTATAAAGGAGCCCGGGTTATGCAATGGTTAAGCGGTTGGCTGATAACTGAAGGGTTGAAGGTGTGAACCCACCCAGCAGTTCCACGGGAAAAAGACCTGGCAATCTGCTTCTGTAAAGATTACAGCCAAGAAAACCCTGTGGGGCAGTTTTACTCTGTCACATGGGGCCACTATGAGCCGGAATCAACTCGACAGCACCTAATAACAGCATCTATCTATCTATAGGCTTGTTATATGGAGACACGGAATTAATAATCAAAAGAATCAGCTAAAAGAGTTGAAGGTGTTGCACCTGGGGAAGTAAGTTGTAAGGGGAGGTGGACAGGGACCTGCTCTTTTTCCCAACAAACTGTATACAACAATTTGACTACCAAACTCTGTGCATATGTTTTTGATGCAAAAAAAAAAAAAAAAAGACAAAAGAAAAGGACTGGATGACACAGTCTCAAAAGTTCCCTTCCACCTCCAAAGAGCTGTGACTCTTTTAGGGCAAGTTTTGCTCCTGGAATGGTAAGGGTCTGGAGAGTGGGCACAGAAAAGGCAAAGAAGCACGAACTTCATCCATTTCCCAGAGGAGCTTGGACTTGGCCTTGCTTGCACTTGGAATGCCTGCCTTCTTTCTCATCTTGAACCCCGTGAGGAAATTAGTCATGACAAAGAAACTGGCCAGTGATGGCAGCAGCTAGGAATTACCAGGGTGTCCACCCAGACACACTCACATATAAATAATAGATAAAACACCTTTTCCCAGACTAAATGTTTAAGTACTTAGACAAACTTTTCCAGTGAAATGAGAAGCAGTGAAAGACAGAGAGATTCTAACATGTATTTTTTTCCAGGTAGAAACGAGGCTGACATTTTCATTTTAAGCAAATCCTTCAGTGAGAAAATCCTTCAGTGAGAAAATCCTTCTAGTTCATTTTCAAGTTCTTTTGTGATCTTCCAAACACTAGTTTTTAACACTGATAGCCAGACAAATAATGAGCTCTTTTATACCATTATACCTTTCTTCTTTATTACTTTATCATCGAAAGCAGGTTATTAAATAATTAACGATTGGATTGGTATTATTATAAGTTGAGATTTTGTCATTGCCTCCTAATTCCCTCACTGTTGTTGTTAGGTGGCATCGAGTCAGTTGTGTCTCACAGCAACCCCATGTAAGACTGAACAAAAAACTGCCCAGTCCTGTGCTATACTCAAAATCATTCTATGTTTCAGGCCATTGGTGCGGCCACTGTGTCAGTCCATCTCATTTAGGGTCTTCCTCTTTTTTGCTGACCAGCTACTTTACCAAGCATGATGTCCTTTTGCAGAGACTCGTCTCTCCTGATACTGTTTCTAAAGTACTTGAGATGAAATAGCTTCAAAGGATCATTCTGGCTTTACTTCTTCCAGGACAAGTTTGTTTGTTCTCTGGCACTCCATATTATATTCCATATTCTTAAACAACACCATAATTCAAAGGACTTAATTCTTTTCCAGTTTTCTTTACTCATTGTACAGCTCTCACATGCATATGAGGTGATCAAAAACACTGTGGCTTACAACAGGTGCACCTTAGTCCTCAAAGTGCCAACTTTGCTTTTTAAGATTTTTTTTTAATAATTTTTATTGTACTTTAAGTGAAAGTTTACAAATCAAGTCAGTCTGTCATATATAAACTTATATACACCTTACTACATACTCCCATTTACTTTCCCCCTAATGAGTCAGCCCGTTCCCTCCTTCCAGTCTCTCCTTTTGTGACCATTTTGCCCATTTCTAACCCTCTCTACCCTCCCATATCCCCTCCAGACAGGAGATGCCAACACAGTCTCAAGTGTCCACCCGATACAAGTAGCTCACTCTTCATCAGCATCTCTCTCCAATCCATTGTCCAGTCCATTCCATGTCTGATGAGTTGTCTTCGGGAATGGTTCCTGTCCTGGGCCAGTAGAAGGTTTGGGGACCGTGACCGCTGGGATTCTTCTAGTCTCAGTCAGACCATTAATTCTAGTCTTTTTATGAGAATTTGGGGTCTGCATCCCACTGTTCTCCTGCTCCCTCAGGGGTTCTCTGTTGTGCTCCCTGTCAGGGAAGTCATCGGTTATGGCCGGGCACCATCTAGTTCTTCTAGTCTCAGGATGATGTAATTATCTAATTCATGTGGCTCTTTCTGTCTCTTGGGCTCATAATTATCTTCTGACCTTGGTGTTCTTCATTCTCCTTTGATCCAGGTGGGTCAAGACCACTTGATGCATCCTAGATGGCCGCTTGTTAGCATTTAAGACCCCAGATGCCACACTTCAAAGTGGGAAGCAGAACGTTTTCTTAATAGAATTAATTTTGCCAATTGACTTAGAAGTCCCCTTCAGCCATAGTCCCCAAACCCCCGCCCTTGCTCCGCTGACCTTAGAAGCATTCAGTTTATTCAGGAAACTTCTTTGCTTTTGGTCCAGTCCAGTCGAGCTGACCTTCGCTGTACTGAGTATTATCCTTCCCTTCACCTAAAGTAGTTCTTATCTACTATCTAATCGGTAAATAACCCTCTCCCACCCTCCCTCTCTCTCCCCTCTCATAACCACAAAAGAATGTATTCTTCTCAGTTTATACTATTTCTCAAGATCTTATGATAGTGGTCTTAAAGAATATTTGTCCTTTTGCATCTGACTAATTTCACTCAGCATAATGCCTTCCAGGTTCCTACATGTTATGAAATGTTTCACAGATTCATCACTGTTCTTTATCGATGTGTAGTATTCCATTGTGTGAATATACCATCATTTATTATCCATTCATCCATTGATGGACACCTTGGTTGCTTCCATCTTTTTGCTATTGTAAACAGTGCTGCAATAAACATGGGTATGCATATATCTGTTCGTGTAAAGGCTCTTATTTCTCTAGGATATATTCCGAGGAGTGGGATTTCTGGGTTGTATGGTAGTTCTTTTTCTAACTTTTTAAGGAAACACCAGATAGATTTCCAAAGTGGTTGTACCATTTTACATTCCCACCAGCAGTGTATAAGAGTTCCAATCTCTCCACAGCCTTTCCAACATTTATTATTTTGTGTTTTTTATATTAATGCCAGCCTTGTTGGAGTGAGATGGAATCTCGTCGTAGTTTTAATTTGCATTTCTCTAGTGGCTAATGATCGAGAGCATTTTCTCATGTATCTTTTAGCTGCCTGAATGTCTTCTTTAGTGAAGTGCGTGTTCATATCCTTTGCCCACTTTTTGATTGGGTTGTTTGTCTTTTTGTGGTTGAGTTTTAACAGAATCATATGGATTTTAGAGATCAGGCGCTGGTCGGAGATGTCAAGCTGAAAATATTTTCCCAATCTGTAGGTGGTCTTTGTACTCTTTTGGTGAAGTCTTTAGATGAGCATAGGTGTTTGATTTTTAGGAGCTCCCAGTTATCTGGTTTCTCTTTGCCCTTTTTAGTAATGTTTTGTATTCTGTTTATGCCTTGTATTAGGGCTCCTAAAGTTGTCGCTATTTTTTCTTCCATGATCTTTATTGTTCTAGTCTTTATGTTTAGGTCTTTGATCCACTTGGAGTTAGTTTTTGTGCATGGTGTGAGGTATGGGTCCTGTTTCATTTTTTTGCAAATGAATATCCAGTTATGCCAGCACCATTTCTTAAAAAGACTATCTTTTCCCCAATTAACTGACACTGGTCCTTTGTCAAATATCAGCTGCTCATATGTGGATGGATTTATATCTGGGTTCTCAATTCTGTTCCATTGGTCTATGTGCCTGTTGTTGTACCAGAACCAGGCTGTTTTGACTACCGTGGCTGTATAATATGTTCTAAAATCAGGTAGAATGAGGCCTCTCACTTCCTTCTTCTTTTTCAGTAATGCTTTACTTATCTGGGGCTTCTTTCCCTTCCATATGAAGTTGGTGTTTTGTTTCTCCATCACATTAAAAAATGTCATTGGAATTTGGATCGGAAATGCATTGTATATATAGATAGCTTTTGGTAGAATAGACATTTTTACAATGTTAGGTCTTCCTATCCATGAGCAAGGTATGTTTTTCCACTTATGTAGGTCCCTTTTAGTTTCTTGCACTAGTACTTTGTAGTTTTCTTTGTATAGGTCTTTTACATCTTTGGTAAGAATTATTCCTAAGTATTTTATCTTTTGGGGGGCCACTGTGAATGCTATTGATTTGGTGATTTCCTCTTCGATGTTCTTTTTGTTGATGTAGAGGAACCCAAGTGATTTTTCTATGTTTCTCTTGCAACCTGAGACTCTGCCGAACTCTTCTATTAGTTTCAGTAGTTTTCTGGAGGATTCCTTAGGGTTTTCTCTGTATAAGATCAAGTCATCTGCAAACTGAGGGAATTTTACTTCTAACTTGCCCATCTGTATGTCCTTTATTTCTTTGTCTAGCCAAATTGCTCTGGCTAGGACCTCTAGTACAATGTTGAATAAGAGAGGTGATAATGGGCATCCTGCTTTTTAAGATTGTAAAGAGGCCTTTTGCAGCAGATTTCCCCAATGAAATACGTCTTTGATTTCTTCACTGCTGATTCCATGGATGGTAATTGTGGATCCAAGTAAACTGAAATCCTTGACAACTTCAGATTTTTCTCCATTTATCGTGTTATAGCTTATTGGCCCAGTTGTGAGGATTTTTGTTCTCTCTGTGCTGAGGTGTAATCCATACTGAAGGCCGTGGTCCTTGATCTTCAGCTATATACACTTTAAGTCCTCTTCACTTTTAGCAAGCAAGGTTGTGTCATCAACATATCACAGGTTGAATGAGTCTTCCTCCATTGCGAGGAAGTTTGTTTTCATTATATTGAGGTATAATCCATTCCCTCACTACACTTAGCACACTCTCCTGACACCCATGACCACCATGAGTTCAAGGCAAAAGGCCATTGTGGTAGATGGGCTCCGTGTGTCTCTGGGGAGGCTCGGTGGCTTCCACTCTCTAAGTTACTGAGTCCTCAGGAGCCAGTTCAATTTGAGGGCTCCATGGGGAAATAAATTCCTTCCTCGAAGATCAACATGTCATCAAATTTCAGGGACATAAAGCCAGCTACCGTGGAGATGGTTCCAGATACCAGAAGGATTAAATGGAGGTTGTTGGAGATCAACTTCCTCTTTGCCTTGGAAGATGTTTTCCTCTTCTCATGTGTATCTGGGGTATCTCAGAGAAGCAAAGTAAACCCAGCATTATGCTAGAGGTGTACACCAGAGAGTCCTCCTGGGAGGAGGGATGGCTGGAGCTGCGATAGTGAGCCTGGAGAGGCTCACCCAGCCCTGATCTCAGGCTCTGAAAGGCACCACGACTCTTAAGAACCAGTGTGTATTTTGAGTGCTTTCCAACCTAGGGTCTCAACTTCCAGTGCTACATTGGGCAATATTCTGTTCTGATCCACAGGGTCTTCACTGACTAATTTTGAGATGCAACTCAGAAGGCAAATGGGAATGATATGACTGGGCCCAAAGGAACACTTCCTTCAAGAGTCTCCAGTGGAGTTGAGGCCTGGAATTAGAAGACTATCCATGTATGGCCACTCAGGCAGGAATTATCTAGGGTAAGAATCACCCATTTGTTAGTCTGTTGTACTATGGTGGCTTCCTTGTTGCTGTGATGCTGGAAGCTAGGCCACTGGTATTTCAAATACTAGCAGGGCCACCCATGATGGACTGGTTGCAGTGGAGCTTCCAGGCTAAGAGAGACCAGGAAGAAAGGTCTGATGATCTACATCTGAAAATTAGCCAGTGAGAACCCTATGGATCCCAAAAGAATATTGTCCAATATAGTGCTGGACCCCCTAGGATGGAAGGCTGTCAAAATTCACAGCGGCCACAACAACGAACTCGAGAATACCAATGATCATGAAGATCGTGCAGGACCAGGCACCATTTCATTCTGTCGTGTGTGGGAATGCCAAGAGTTGGAGCTGACTTGATGGCAACTAACAAAAACCAAAGTGTAGAACCTGCTACTGAGTGTGATGTTGACAAAGAGGACAGAGGTTAAGTGGTCAGGATTGAGAGGCGTCTACCAGGGGCTCACAAGGACCAGGATGTTAGTGTTCTTATGTGCCATCCAGTTGGTTCTGACTAGAGTGACACCTATGGACAACAGAATGAAACACTGCCTGGTACTGTGCCATCCTCAGAATCATTGCTATGTTTAAGCCCATTACTGCAGCAACTGTAGGGTCTTCCTTTTTTTGGTGACCCTCTGCCAAGCATGATGTCCTCCTCCAGGGACTGGTCCCTCTGGATAATATGTCCAAAGTACACTAGAAAAAGTCTTGCCATCCTCACTTCTAAGGAGCATTCTGGCTGTACTTCTTCCAAGACAGATTTGTTCATTACTCTGGCAGTCCATGCCATATTCGATATTCTTCGCCGACACCGTAATTCAGATGCTTCAATTCCTCTTCAGTCTTACTTATTTATTGCCCAGCTTTCACCTGCATATAAGACTGTGACCTTTCAGCTCTTTCTTTTCTCTCTCTCTCTTTTTTATTGTAGTGAAAACACACACTCCAAAACATCCACCGACAAAACTATTCACATTAACAACCCAATGACATAAATGACATCAACACTCATGCAGAGCCAGCTATCTTTTGAGCTGCTATTTGAGAAAAGAAGAACTTTACAGAGACCTATGTATTCAGCTGCAGCATACGGACAAAAAAACCTGCTGCTGCCTAATTTCTTTACATAACAAATTTGAATATTGAAGATACAGGATAAGTTGCTTCACATTTGTCTAATCCAAGGAAGTTAACCAAGTCAAAAATCCACTGCCTTCAAGTTGATTCTGACTCAGAGCAACCCCATAGGTTTTTCAAGGCTGTAAATCTTTATGGAAGCAGACTACCACATCCTTCTCCCTCAGAGATGCTGGTGGTTTTCAACTGCTGACCTTTTGGTAATCAATCAATCGCTTTAACCACAGTGCCACCAGGGCTCCTTAAACAAGTTTAGTGGCTTTTATGTTCACATCAGTTGAATGAATTTATAATGGATACTGACTTGTTGGGCAGAGCCATCCAATCTGAGGCCTGGGGAAGATTTGTGGTTTGTCTTCCTATTTTTACTATTTCTTGACCCAGAGTGGCTACCTAACTGCTACCTACCTAGGCTTGTGTCTAGCTGAGAAAGAAGGGAAGAACAACAAAAAAGAAGAGTTACTATAACAGGTCCAACAGCTAGATTTTAACTCACCATTGGCCAAGCTAGAATTGATACGTATGCATGTATTAAAAATGAATATTGATCACATCAAGTCCTCTTTCTGAAAGTGAACCAAGCTACTAGCCTGCAGGAGGAAGATGACTCCCAGTAGAAACTCTGTACCTGCACAAATTTGATTTCAACAAGAACTTGTTCAACATTGACTGGATTCTTATTGACAGCAAACATATGTTAGTGCCTGTCCATTTATACACACTAGTGACAAAACTGCATATGTTAAAATAGAAAATAAAACAACTGATCCCATAGACAATCTTGTGATCTCTTTGTAAAGATCACACTTTCTAACACCAGTTAGAGAACCTTTCATCTAAAAGGAAAAAATACCTAAAACCTAAGACATTCCAGTAAGTACCCCAATCTTTAAATTCACATTATGTGTTTGAGAGTCACTGCATTAGTTTGCAATTGCTGCTGTAACAAATTACCACAATCTTAGTGGCTTAAAACAAGGCAAATTTTCAAGGTTCATCACGTTGTGGCAGGTAACAGGACTTCATTTGTCTCTATGGATAAATAATATCCCACTGTATGCTTTAGACCATATTTTGTTTATCCATTCATTTGTTGGTAGACACATGGGTTGTTTCTACCATTTGAGTATTGCGAACAACACTGCAATGAACATTTGTGTACAAGTATCTGTTTGAGTCCCTGATTTCAAGTCTTCTAGGTCTCTACCCAGGAGTGGAATTTCTGGATCATATGGTGTCCAGCAAACCTGGCTGCTTTCTCAGAGATTCCTGAACCAATCCAAAAGTAGCCACCATTTGGCTCTAGAAAGCTTTGGGCATTTTTTTTGTTTGTTTTTAATGAAGGCTCTATATTTGTATTTTATTTTATTTATAACTACTCCGTCTTGGGGGTTGTGCTTGTTCAGTGGTAGAATTCTCCCCTTCCATGTGGGAGACCTGGGTTTGATTTTTAGCCAATCCACCTCCTATGCCCCCACCACTCATCTGCCACTGGAGATGCTGAATAGGTTTCAGCAGAGATGGCAGACTAAGCCAGGCTAGGAAGAAAGGCCTGGCAACCTACTTCTGAAAATGTGCCAAAGAAAACCCCATGGATCACACAATCCAATCTGCGACTGTTCATGGGGATGGTGCGGGATCAGGCAATATTTCATCCCAGTGGGCAAGGGGTCACCATGAGTCAGGGGCTGACTCAACAGCAGCTAAGAGCGAACAAGAACAACCCCATATTGGAGGTTACTTCATAACGCACAGTCACTTGGGTATAGAATTAAAAACAAACAAAAAACCCAAATCTGTTGCCATGGACTCCTTTCTGACTCATGGCAACTCCATGTGTTACACAGTATAGCTGTGCTCCATAGGGTTTGCTTGGTTGTAATCTTTTCGGAAGTAGATTGCCAGGCCTTTCTTTTGAGATGCTGATCAGTGGGTTCAAACTGACGAGCTTTAGGTTAGTAGTCAATGCAGACCATTTGTGTCACCCAAAGACCTGGGGACAGTGTGGGGTGAAGGAGTTCTCCTTGTCCAAAGGCATTGAGAGTCTAAAAGCTCACCATCTTCTTCAGAAGTGAAGCCAGTAGCTCTGACACCGGTATCCCATTGCCCCTGAGTCAACTCTGACTCACAGTGACCCTACAGAACAGAGTAGAACTGTCCCATAGGGTTTCCCAGAAGCAGACTGCCACATCTTTCTCCCACGGAGAGGCTGGTGGATTTTCACCTCTGTCCTTCTGGTTGGCAGCTGAGCACTTAACCACTGCACCACCAGGGCTCCTTATAGTCTCTATGATCATTTTACAGAAATCAAGAGAGGACAGTCTGAATGGAGTATAAATCCCAAAGATATGGGATTTTAAATCTGGAAGCAACTTTAGAGATTCTCAGGTCCAGATTTCCTACACTTGTAATTAAAAAAAAAAACTTGTGTCAGGATGAGAGGTGAAATTAGTCTTCCCCAAGGACAGGTGATGCAGGACTTTGACAGAGAAAGCCTGCTGCCGAAGGAGAGACTGGAGCTGATCCTTGGAGACTGCCTACAATGAGGATGAGGACAATTTTGTGCCCGAACCGACCCTTTAGAATGTTATCGAATTCAGAGGTGTTGGCAGAACATGAAGAAGCAGGTCCCCCTGTCCTGGCACCCAGACCCCCACCTCTATTCAGGTCCATGGGGGTACATGTGCTCTGCGCCCCGGTGGGACCCCGTGGTAGTGAAGCATGAGAGGGGTGGAGGGCTGGTCATGGCCCAGGGCACCTTCTCTGAGGGAAAGAGTGTCTGCCCTCCAAGTGAGAATGATCAACTTTCAGAAGAGAAGGGAGGTGCCCTTCTTTGGTGCTGTTTGAGGGAGGGATGTGGGAAAAGGACCCCCTCCCTGGGAAGGAGTCTTCCTCTTAGAATCATGGGGAGGGCTGAATCACAGAGAGGGGGCGACCTGCCTCACTGGAGGTGGGGATGAGAGTGAAATCCAGGAGAACTTCCTGGAGGAGGGGCAGTTTGCTTCCAGCTCTGAGAGCAGGCTAGGCCTGGATGGGAGTGGGCAGAGGGCCTCCCACAGGAGCACAGATGCAGCTCCTGGACCCTCCCCACCAGGCACCCAACTCAGGCTCTCAGCATCCTGCCCTCCCTGTGGCCCCGGAATACAGGTGATCCTGAGATTCAGGAGTTCCAGTCGGCCTGCAACAATGAGAATGTTGCTCCAGGAGCACTTTGAGGCCTAGATCTGGTTCAGGGAGGGGCCCAGGGGGACTGAGAATTGAGGCTTGGGCAGGAGGTGGGGAAGAACAGGAGTGTGGCTCTTGATGCTGCTTCAGAGAGCAGACCCAGGCCGGAGGGATACTCAGTGTCTCCTGACTCCTCAGGCTCTCCATGTGCACCTGGCCCAATGTCTAGCTGCCACCCTGGGCAGAGTGATCCTAAGACACCAGACCCGATGTGGGTGGAGACACTGAGCTGGAAGAGGTGATGGTGGGACACCATGGAACCCACCAAAAAGGCAGCATTTTGTGCTTGCGAGAAGGGGAGGTGGGCCACTTATACAGGCTGCCCCAGGCCACTCAGGCCCCATTCACACTGGAACTTGCACAGTGGCCTGGACACTCTGGGCAGTGCCCACCAGCATCCCTCATGCTAAGAAGGCTACGTGCTGTGCTCCCCGTGAGCTGCCACCCACGTCCACCCCAGGGTGGGGTCCTGGCCCCAGCCCTTCCTGAGCTAGCACTGAAGCAGTTCCCATATCCAAACCCTCAATACACTACTGGGAATCTGAATCCAAGAGAAAGGCAGGGACGACCCAGAACATACAAGTGGGCAGACTCCAGAAGACGAGGAAGGTTCCGGCCTCCTAGTCCAGGGCTCAGCCCCTATCATGGGGTTTACTTTGAGAACGAGAGCTGCCAAGATGTGGGGAAACCCAGGTACTCCCTCCCATTGTGAGGCCGATAACCTCTCACAATCACCACACCCACACAGGCACACACACACACACACACAGAGATACACGCATACACACACACAAGAACGCACGGACACACACGTGCACACATTGACTTCACAGATGGGGCCATGAGGGTGGGGACAGAAGAGAAGAGGACACCAAGGAGGCGATGCCCTGGAAAGAAGAGAGAGGGTAGAGGCAGCTCTGTCTTGGGACAGTGGCCCTCAGTCTCCTAGCTACATCCCCACGGCCCACAACACAGGACAGGGAGACGCTGGATGAAGGGAGAGGGGCCCCAAGTTCCCATGGGTCTACCAGAGCCAGCATCCCCACAGAAACATAGAGTGGACAAGGCCTGGTCCTACAGTCACTGCTCTGGTTCCCTGGAGCTAGGACAAGGCCACCTCAGAGTGGAGGGGGCTGCAGGACGGAAAGCCTCAGTTTCTTCCTCTGTACATTGTGGTGCTTAGAGTGGGTGAGCCCCAGGATTCCAAGGCTCACAGAAGTGTCTGCTGGCCTCTGTTCTCTGTGGATGACCCATTGCACTCTGAGGTCCTAGGAGAGGGCTGGGGCCAAGGGGCTGGGATCGGGGGCTCACTGAGGAGACATTTATACGTGACCAGAAAGACAGGAGGGGTCAGACCTGCATGGGTCAGGGAACAGTGTGCCAGGGAGAAGGTACAGCTGGTGCAGAGACTGGGAGGCAGGGTGAAGTTGCCCAGAGAGGGGGTTGGAAAGATGCCAGTGTGGCTGGAGTGAGCTGTGGAGAAGAGGAGGGAGGGAGGAGGAGGGCAGGCCTAGGTCCTATGTGAGTTAGGGGAGCTATCTCCTCCTCTGTGACAACATCACCCCAAGTCTTAGCAGCTCATGAAAACAAACTGATGATCTCACTGTCTCTGTGGACAGGAATGCTGCATGGCTCAGCTGATGACTTTGCTCCAAGTTCTCTCAGGAGGCTGGGGATGTGGTCTCAACTGAGGCTCGACTGGGGAGGATGCACTCCCGGCTCACTCTGTCGTGGGCAGGAGTCTTTCTTGTGAGCTGCTGGACTGCGGTCCTCAGTTTCTCTCTGTTGATCAGGCCACATTAGGTCATCCTCATATGGGCATTATAGACAGACCAAACATACCAGCTGCTTTCCAGGGGGAAAGAGTGGGAAATGACAGTAACAAAGAGAAAAAGAGAGAGAGAGAGATGACAGGGAGAGCATAAGAGAGAGCCAGGAGGCATTGACCCTAATAGGGTCACTATGATTTGAAGTTCACTCTAAGGCACCTTACAACCACAACAAGATTCCTGGGAAGCAAGTCCCTGAGTCCAGCCCACAATAGGGAAGGGGGTTGCACAGAATGTCGAAACCCGGAGGAGGAATTTTGGGGGCAATTGTGCAGGCTGCCCACTCCCTAGTCCGAGATGAGGCACTGGCTCAGATTCTAAATAATTGAAGTCATTGGAGGCTTTTGTGCAGAGGGTGGGAATATCTGATGTTTTTTTAATTCTGACCCGTGCTGGGGCAGAGAAGGAAAGCAGGCCCAGAGGGGAGGTAACTTTCCTATGCTCACAGCAGGAGAATCCCACCTGTTTTGAGGTGTACTCCATGCTGCTTCCCACCCCTGCCTATAATTTGGCCATCTCTGAGTTTGTGTATTAGCTACAGGTGACACCAGCCCACGGGTTTACAGGTGTTTTCTCACATACACCTGCTGACTTCCCTAGGGAGAAGATGCTAGAATGATTCCCATTGTGTGCTAGGGAGACTCAAGAGTCACTGAGAAGCACAAAGACTTTGTCCTCACTCACAAACTTATTAAAAGGGATGACCTGTGTCTAAACCCAGCTCTGTCTGCACAAAGCTGGGGCCCTGGTTGCACCCAGGCCTACCCCAGGTTCTGTGGGGGAGATGCTGCTGGTGATATCACTGTGCACAGTTCTAGAGATGGCATGGGGAGAGGTGAGCATTCAGCATCTCAGGGTGTAATTTTGGGGAGGAATTATCTTAGGTCAGGCACAGGTCAGGGAACCCAGGATATGACCTCACTTCCGTGGCGATGGAGTACATAGAACTTGGAATGCTGGTAACCAGGCACCTGTATACTAGAGACAGCTCCCTTACTTGCTCACTTGAGTGGAGATACTCGACCTAGAAAGATGTTTTCTTGTTGTTGCTCATCATCTTCCCCTGTGTCAAACCTTGAGAAACCCAGGAGTTCGACATTTTCACGAAGGCTGAGATGTGGTCTCATCCCCCACCCCCGAAGGCTCTGGCCATTTACCAGAAAGAAACCGAAGGTAACACAGGGTGGCCCAAATGCCAGTTCAGGCCAGGCCACCACTGTGATCCCACCTGGGCAGCCCCACGCCCCTCCTGACTGATTGGCAATAGGGTGGTGGGTGGGCCGAGTCTATCACGTTTGGGAGTCTTGCAGACTGGGGACTGGGGTGGCACAGGTGGACACCTGCTTCACATCCTTGTTCCAACCAGCCTCATCACATAGGACATTGGGATCTATGTCTCTACCCAGGAGTCATAGTTCTGACCAGGGCTTTAGGGAGTGATGGTTGGGGGAATCACAGCCTGAGTCGGCACAGTCACCTGGACCTTCTTGGAGCTCCAGCTCAACCTGTATGTGGCAGTCACCCCACAGTCCTAGCTGCAGGCATTGACTGCCCATTTGTGACCTTGTGCCAGACCAGGTGTTCTTAGATCCTGGTGTAATACTCAGAGGTCCATATCTTCACCCTTGCTCCTGAGTCCCCTAGTCCCCTGCAATCTCTCCTTCTTCCTGGAATGTGGGAGGTGGAGCGGGGCCGCAGAGCATGGGGTGGCCCTGGTCAGTGGATGTGGCAGGGGCTGCATGGTGTAGCCTCAGGCTGAACCTTCCCATATGTGGTGTAAACGGGGAAGTAGGAGCTCCTCAAAGGTCTAGAGGACACAAGGACCTGAAGGGGCAGAGATGGACGGTGGAGGCTTAGGGCAGCCCTTAATGCTCCCTGGAACACTGCTGGGCACTGTCTCTTCAGAAGCCCCCACAGGAGATCCGAGACGAGAAGGAGGATGGCATTATCTACTCCGTCTACCCCAAGAAAGGGGCCAAGAAAGGCTGGCGCAGGCTCTGGGTGAGTGAGTGCCGTCAGGGTCACAAGCCTGGGCCCTGAGATGATCAGATGGGACACTTGTGCCAGATGCCATCTGGAGATCCCTACCTCCCTCACAGGATGTCACTCTCAAGGGCCACAGTTCCCTCCCAAAGGAATCCGCCAAAACCATTCCCTTATCCCTCCAACACCCCTCCCCACACTGGCCAGGTACACATTCACTCTTTCTATATTTGTAGGAATATCAGAAAACTGTATTTTGTACTCTTTACTGCACATCAGCCAGTGCATCTTTTTGCATGTTGTTCCTGTTTCAGCATTCAACTCTCAGCCCCAGGGTTGGGCAATAGTCAGCTGGACTGTCCTTCCTCATCTTCTTCCAGTCTCTCACGTCCTCATGCTTAGCAGGCTCCTTTTACCCAAAAGCATAGGGCTCAGGCTATGATACACATTTTTCTGCAGCCTGCAATCTCAGGAAACACATCACCATGATCCCTCCAAATCAGGAGCTGTGTCCTGACTCAGAATGTTCCAGAAGGGAGGCCAGTTCCCACAGTGACTATTGATCTCACTACTGCTACCCCTGGGCTCATTCCCTCTGCTGCCCTTTCAGCAGGGTTGCAGTATCCTCACGTGTGTCCTCACACACTGACCCTTAGCACGGCTACAGGAGCCTCACGTGTGTCCTCACTCACTGAACCATAGCAGGGCTGCAGTAACCTCACGTGTGTCCTCACACCCTGACCCACAGCAGGGCTGCAGGAGCCTCACGTGTGTCCTCACACACTGTCCCACAGCAGGGCTGCAGGAACCTCACCTGAGTCATCACACACTGACCCACAGCAGAGCTGCAGGAACCTCACGTGTGTCCTCACAAACTGACCCACAGCAGGGCTGTAGGAACCTCACGTGTGTCTTTACACACTGACCCACAGCAGGACTGCAGGAACCTCACATGTGTCCCCACACTCTGACCACCCAGGACAGACTCCCAGGGGCAGCGTGCTGGGACGAAGGATGTGCACATTCCAAGTTCGGATCCCTAGAGCCAGACTCCTTCCCAAAAGAGGTGTCGCAGTCACGTGGTCCAACAGTCTGTGATGCTGGCTGTGTTCCCGCATGCAGCCTGCTCTGGCTGTTATGGTTCTTTTCCGTTTTTGCCAATCTGCTGTCACATTTGCCACTGGAGCTGCAGGGTCGCTTTGAGGTGCTTCTGGCCCTGAAAAGCTGAGCAATCTCTTAGTCCTATACCGGCCATTCATATATGCCCTCCATGATTAGTCTGTTGAGATCCTTGATCCTGTGGGGGTCTTTCTCCCACCCAGGGATCACCGGGCATTCACCTGTTGCTGAATCTGCGACCACTATACCTTTAGCTTCTCAAAACCCACTTTAATGTACAGAAAGGGAAATCTGTGTCTTGCTTTGCATTCAGAGGGCGTCTCATGGGTGTGTCTGCTCTGTGCACTGTCTCCAGCTGGGGAGGGAGCCAGCTTGCACCAGACCTTCCCCTCCGAGTCAGGAGCAGAGCAGGCCTCACATGGCACACAGGGAATATCACAGAGCCCTAGTGTCCGAAATTTCTGGGCTCTGATCCCTTGACTATGAACAGACACTGGACAAGAATAAGCTGGGTATTCTCACCTCTACAATAGAGTGTTCTGTGAGAAGTCACAAGGATACTGGCCTTAATACGAAACCAAGCCAAATTTGTTACCGTGGAGTCCATTCTGACTCATAGTGACCCTACAGGACAGAACAGAACTGCCCCATAGGGTTTCCAAGGAGTGGCTTGTGGATTCGAACTATAGACCTTTTGGTTAGTATCCAAGCTCTTCAGAGCCAACGCGCCA
Source organism: Loxodonta africana (assembly GCF_030014295.1). Classification (NCBI taxonomy): domain Eukaryota; kingdom Metazoa; phylum Chordata; class Mammalia; order Proboscidea; family Elephantidae; genus Loxodonta; species Loxodonta africana. Next base: position 113,261,890 of record NC_087350.1, read on the forward strand.
CCAAAGCTACACTCAATACAGGGAAGTAATATAATTGACAAAAAGACTTGAGGTTCCTAATATGTTTAATCATCTCCACCTCTTGTTTTCTGTTGGGGGCGTCTTGTCCCACCTCCTCCCACAGGTCACAGAGGTCCTAGACCCCGAACCTCCTGGTGGTTAAGGGGGTGCCTCTGACGGTATGTCCCTCCACTCTCTCACCCCAGTGTGTATGTGGGTTGGACCAGGACCTAGATGAGACCTGCGTAGTGAGGACCGTGAAGGCTGGCTCGCTAGAGAAGCTGGTGGAGCACCTGGTGCCCGCCTTCACAGAGGGGGACTTGTCCTACATCGATATCTTTTTGGGAACCTACAGGACCTTTGCCACCACCCAGCAGGTCCTGGAACTGTTGTTCCAAAGGTGAGCAGCCCGCCCTGCACAGCCCAGTGGGAACTCAGCCCCTTAACCAGCTGTGAATCTGGGGAATGTCACTCACCTCTCTGTGCCTCAGTTTGCTCCTCTGAAGAGTCAGGGGGAAAACGATAAGCCTGCTTGAATTTACTCTCAGTAGCACATGGGACAGGCCATGTAAAGTGTGTGCCTGGAACCCCATCAAAAACAAAACTGTTGCCATTGAGTCAATTCCAAACCATAGTGAACTTAGAGGACAAAGTACAGCTGCCCCATAGGCTTTCCAAGGAGCAGCTGAATTTGAACTGTTGACCATTTGGTTAGCAGCTAAGCTCTTTAACCAATGTGCCATTAGAGAGCCAACACTTGGAGACCAGCTCTAGGGAAAAGGCTGCTGGAGGGCCTGGGATGTTCACGTTTACTTTTTTCCTTTCCTCCATCAAGAAGCTGTCTGCCTCACCCCTCACTGACTCCATGGTCTCCAACAATCCTATTCCCCATTTGAACAGGGCAAGTTGAGATCCTATCAAGAGGGTCCTCGTCCTTTGTGTAGCCAGACTAAGAATTTCTGGTGGCTGACAGAGGGGCCCTAGGACAATCAGATACTGAGGAAGGTGCTGCTTGGGCTCATTCACTCAACAATTATTTATGAAGCCCCTACAGTTGCAGACACTCTTCTAGACATTCAGCATCATCTAGACACAAAGCAGAAAGGAAGCCCTGCACTCCTGGTCTCCATTGTAGTCAGGAGGCAGACAGGAACACTAGATATGGGATTCAGGTAGTGTCTACAGTGCATTACATGGACGCCCTCATGCCTCCTCTAGGTGTGGTTACAACTGCCCCCATTCAGCCGGGGACGGAGGACCCAAGGACCAGCAGAAAGAGTGAGTGGACATTGGGTGGAGAAAGAGGGTTCTCTGTCTACAAGGAAACTGGGGGTTGGAGGAGGCCTGTTTCAGGATTGGGGCTGGGCATACCCTGGGTCCCACATATGTAGATCCCCCTGCAGGAATGAGGTTAGCAGAGCCCCCTGTAGGAGAAAGGACTCACACAAACCTGGGGATGCCGCCTGAGCATAGTGGGAAGCAAAGTGTTGGCATGGGAATCTGTGTGGCCCCTGAGGGTACACTCTCCCCACAATTCCCTCCCACCTCTGATTATCCCCTCCCCACTTGGGACAATATCAAGAGGTGAGGAAAAACCTGCAACACGGTCATACACCAATGTCATGGATACTCATCTCCATGTGGGGCCCTGTCCCTCAGCAGAGACTGGCTGTGGCAGATAGACCTTGTGTGTTCTCAGTCTTAAATATTCCTGGAGCACTACTATGTGCCAGGCTGTGAGGTGAACATGAAGATACACTGTTCCCTACCCCTTTGGGATTTACTGTCCAGTGGGGAAGGTGCCAGGGGAGAAACAGAGACATAAGTCAGGGTTTCAGGAGGGAGAGTTGGTCAAACCATTGATAGAATTCTCTGTGGCCAAGGTTCTGTGTTAAGCCCCTGCTAAGTGACCAGTTTGTCACTGCCAGGACAGCCAGAGAGGCTGGTGCACAGTGGGCTAGACTTCAGAAGGTCAGGGCAGAGGGACCCGGTCCCTTGCAGAGATGTCCTGGGACGTCAGTGTGGTGGGAAAGGCCAGGCCTCTGACCCTGCTTTTCATCACACATCCCCAGCGCCATCTCTTTCATCCTGAAAACCTGGATGGATGAATACCCGGAAGACTTTGACCAGCCGGCACACTTGCCCTGCCTGAAGCTCCTGGTGGAGTACCTGCAGGTGAACATGCCAGGCTCAGACCTGGAACACCGTGCCCTTCTTCTCTGTGCCCAGCTGGACCACCTGGAGCCCAAAGAGGCAGAGCCAGAGGGTGAGGAGGACTGGGCATGCCTGCATGTGAGCTTGTGAGGGGACATGGGGTGGGATCCACAGGAAGGATCAGCAGAGTTCGGGTTGGGCCAGACAGAGCTCAGAGTAGCCACAGGTCCTCCTCTGGTGGACCACAGTCTGGGAAGACTTCCTTGGGTGGAAATCAGGGCCTTAGGCTTCTCTTAAATGCAGTGGGATATTTTCTGTCATTGAAAAGCACAAGGAAATGCAATCATGTTGCTGAATATTTCTCCTCTTGTGCATCCCCCATCAGGGCCGGCACCAGGTCTAAAAGCAGCTCAGGATCTCCGTCCACCCGCAGAAGGAACTCCAGGGCGACCTCATGAGGCAGATCACGCTCCAATACCAACACTGGAGTTCCATAGAGCATCAGGTCCTCCATCCCCACATCTGCCACCACACACAGAACCTGCTGGAATGCTGGCATCTTCTCCTGGATCACCTCCTGGGGCAAATCCAGAACCACGTGTTGAGGTAGATCCTACCCTTGAACCATCACAGGAGCTGGATGGAACACCAGATCCTCAACCACCACCTCCATCAGCAGACGAAGAGCCTGCTGGAGGACTGGGTTCTCTTCCTGGGTCACCTCCAGAACTGGCTCCTGTACCCCCAGCAGGTGTCCATCCTGCTCCTGTATCAACACCAGAGGTCCACACAGCATCAGCTATTCCATCACCAGCTTCCACACTGGCACCAGAAGGAAAGCCGCCTGGAGGGGTGGATTCCCATCCTGGGCCACCAGAGGAACCAGCTCCTGGACCACCTGCTGGTGTCGATCCTGCTCGTGCAGCAACACTGGGGCTCAGTGTAGCCCCAGTCCCTCCATCTGCTGCTCTGGCCCAGGCGCCTGATGAAGGGCCTAACGGGAAGCTAGGTTCTAATCCTGGGCCACCTCCAGAACTGAGTCACGGACCACCAGCTGCTATGGATCCTGCTCCTGCAGCAACACCGGGGCTCAATGTTGCACCAGGTCCTCCATCTCCAGGTCTGGCCCAGGTTCCAGAGGAAGAGCCTGCTGGAAACCTTGGCCATTATCCTGAGGCACCTCCAGAACAAGCTTCCAGACCACCAGCTGAGGTCCATTCTATTCCTATACCAACAGCAGAGCTAGGTGTGGCCCCATATGTTCCATCTCCAGGTCTGGCCCAGGCTCCAGAGGAAGAGGCTGCTGGAACGGTGGACCCGTATCCTGGGCCACCTACAGAATCGGCTCCAGGAGTAGCAGCTGATGTTGAACCTACTCCTGCACCAACACAGGGGCCCCAGGTAGCCCCATGTCCTCCATGTGCTGCTCTGGCCCAGGCACCAGAAGAACAGTCTGATGAAAAGTCGCATTCTTATCCTGAGCCACCTGCAGAAACAACTCCTAGGCCACCAGTTAATGTTGACCCTGCTCCTGCATCAACACCAGGGCTCAAGTAGCCCCAGGTCCTCCATCGGCAGCTCTGGCCCAGGCCCCAGAGTCCCAGCAAGTCACCATGCCCACCCCACACCAGCTCCTCAGCCCCAGCCAGGGAGCATCGGATTCAGAACAAGATCCTTCCTTCCCTTCACCTGAGTGGGTATTTCTCTGGTTTATATGTAGTGTATTACAGCTTACTTTACCTTTATAGCTCTGACTGTCTACACTGATAGATTTCTCATTAAATAAAATTTGGTTTTAATGGTTTTAATGGGTGTGATATGGTGGTTTTATGTACTTTCACAATCCTATCAACTATCACCAGTGTCTATTTCAGAACATTGTCATCAACACAAACAGAAACCCTGGACCCATTAAGCAGTCCTCCCAATGCCTGTCCCCTGTGCCCATGGCAATCAGTCATTGGCTTTCTATGCCTATGGATTTACCTGCTCTAGATTTCTTCTCTAAATGGAAACATGTGGCCTTTTGTATCTTGCTTCTTAGCTTAATGTGTTCTAGGTCCATCCACACTGTAGCACGAGTCAGTTTCTCACTCTAAAGCTCAGTGGTATTCCCTTGTGTAGATGGATCATACTTTGTTGACTCAGTCATCTGTTGATGGACATATGGGTTGGTTCCACCTATTGACTGATGGGAGTAGAGGTGCTGTGAGCATTCATGGACAGGTATCTGTTTGAGTGCCTGTCTACAGGATAAATCCCTGGGGTGGGTAAAGGAAGGTGGGAAGGGTGAGGACACAGTCCAGGTGTGGGGAGTGAAGTGTCAATGAGGAAGCTGTGGAGATCTCAGGTGTAAGGTGGGAAGTGGTTCAGTAGAAGGCATACCTTTACCTGTAGAAAGTGAGGAAGTGGGAGGCATCAGTTGAAGTTCAGGTGTGGATATTGAGGTGGGAGGGTCAGGAGGCAGCCCTGGGGACTGGGGGGGGGAGGTGAGAAGGTAGGAGTGGCCAGGACTCAGCCTGGTTGTGGCAACTGAGAAAGAGGGAGGGATTAGGAGATGGCTGAGGTGTGGGTAAGGAGGAACTGGGAAAGCTCAGGATCCAGTCAGGTTATGGAAAGTTAGGGGGAGGTAGGAGCCAAGACAACACCTATGTGAATGTATTGAGTCTTTGGAAGGGAGCTGACCATAGCCCAAGTGCAGTACCTCAGGAGGTGGTGGGTCAACAGACAGCAAAGTTCTGCAGAGGAAGGAGGTAGAAAGTGTCAGGAGAAAGCACAGGTGTGGTCAGTGAGTTGTCAGGAAGAGCCAGCGGCAGCCCAGGTATGGGGAGTGAGGAGGTCTTAGGGGCCAGGAGGCAGCCCAGGTGTGGGGAGTGAGGAGGTCTTAGGGGCCAGGAGGCAGCCCAGGTGTGGGGAGTGAGGAGGTGTAAGGGTCCAGGAGGCAGCCCAGGTGTGGGGAGTGATGAGGTTTGAGGATCCAGGAGGCAGCCCAGGTGTGGGGAGTGAGGAGGTCTGAGGGGCCAGGAGGCAGCCCAGGTATGGGGAGTGAGGAGGTGTGAGGGGACAGGAGGCAGCCCAGGTGTGGGGAATGAGGAGGTCTGAGGAATCTGGAGGCAGCCCAGTGTTAGCAAGTGTGTAGATGGAAGGGCAGGAGAACCCCCGTGCAGGTACTGAGGATCCTGGAGAACCAGGAGGTGGCAGAGGGTGGGTACTGAGGAAGTGGTAGAGGTTTGGGGGCACCCCACCTATGGAAAGTGATGAAGAGGAAGAGGCCCAGGTAAGAGTAATGATTAGGTTGGAAGGACCAGGAGGCAGTCCAGGTGTGGCCTTTTAATCATTTTACGTTGGCTGAGGCAAGGTAAGTTCAGATACAAATGAAGACAGCCCAGTTAACCCATTTCCATCCAGTGGATTCTAACTCAAAGTGACCCTATAGATCAAGAGAGAGAGTGAAAATTTGAAAGCCTTGATTATACCCACAGGCTCTGAGGAGAATACAGCATATACATGGATAAAAAAAGGGCCCTAACTGGAGTTGCACCCAGGGCAGGGCCACAAAAGCCACATTTGGAGAAGACAGCTTATGTATGCAAGCAGGGCATGGTGGGCTAGGTTTCCTGGGGTATGGGTATTTTGATAATTCTGCAGGACCCAGAGCATAGGAGCTGCCCCTAGATGTTGGGTACCTGCTTGTCCCTAGGTGTTAGGTACCTGCCTAGAAGTGTGACAGCCAAGTAAGGGAGAGGGGTGGCTGGAGAATAGACTTAGCTGCTCAAGAAAGGGAATGGACAGGCCTCCAGCTGGGGCCTCAAAACTGTGTTAAGACAGCTTTTAAGAAACAAACAATAACCCCACTTCTATTATAATTGACCCCTTGAATATGTATCTGACATCTTTTTGAACTTGACCATTTGTGTAGAATGGCCTGCTTGCTAGAAGAGATTCCCTAGGAATAGGAATATATAGTATAGAAAGTGAGGAAAGTAAAAAATAAAAAGGTGGAAAACAAGTAGAAATATAAGAAGTCTTTGTAGGCTGGGTCCTGCTGGGAGGAGCTTCCAGAGACTGGGGTTGGGCCAGAGCTCAGTGTAACCTCAAGTGCTCCTCTGGTGGACCACAGTCTGGGAAGTCTTCCGGGGGTGGAATCTTGGGTTTCCTTGGGAGGTTTCCTGTGTTTGGAAAGACAGAAGGAGAGGTAGACACGTTGGTGAAGGCTTTTCTTCTTGTAACTCCTGAGTTGCCGGCGCTTGGCTCTACCATTGCTTTTTCTTCTGCCATAAAAATGGCACACCCCAGACAGGAGCTGACTCTGAACAAAGGTGACGCTTGGAACAGAGTTGCAGCTGGCTTGAAAATGTAAACAAGAACTAAAACTTGGTTGATGAATGATTTGGGGGTTGTTTGTTATTGCAACAAAACACAGCAGAAGCAGACTAATACTGCAGGACATTTTGGTAAACCTCCAGAAGGAGTTGAGCAGAATCTGCTATTGAGTCTTTTCTCGGGGCGCAGGGATCTTTATCTTTCCATTTTCATGTGCCATGAGATTCAGCTTATTTAAGAAATGAGGAGGGTCTGGTATCTTTCATTATTAAAAGAAAGAAATGTAAAGATCAAAAACCATCAGGGCCATAATAAATGGACGATGATGGAATTGGAGAACAATGTGGCACAGAACCTCTAATTTCCAAAACAAACAAAACCCAAAAATAGAAAAACCAGATTTACTGGACTCCTCGAGACTGGAGAACTCCCTGAGGCTATTGCCTTGAGATGCTCTTCAAACCTTGAACTGAAACTAACCCCTGAGGTCACCTTGCAGCTGAATAGCAGATAAGCTCACAAAAAATATCAGCCATGACTACTGAGTTCCTTTAAAAAGTCCCCTATATGAGGCCATACACTGAACAGTTCCTTTAAAACAAAGACGAGACCGTAAGGGGGCAGGGAAACTAGACTAATGGAAGGAGAACCACCAGAACAGAAATAATAACAATGGTCACGTATTTCTGTGTAATGTCCTACCTGGGAAAATAAAAAAAAAAATTATTATTTTTCATTCTGCATAATGTCCTACCTGCGAAAATAGTCTGTGAAAACCAAAACCAAACCAAACCCAGTGCCGTGGAGTCAATTCTGACTCATAGCGACCCTATAGGACAGAGTAGAACTGCCCCACAGAGTTTCCAGAAAGCGCCTAGTGGATTCGAATTGCCCACCCTTTGGTTAGCAGCTGTTTCCAGTCTGTGAAAAGACACACTATTTGTAGGTGTGACACGGTGTCATCATTGTTTCTAAAACCCGAGCCAACGTGGTGGTATGGACGTTGTTCTTGCACAAGCCAGGGCCCGTGCCCACTTGTAAACCAGCAGGGAAGGGGAAGAAACGAGAAGTTACTCACCAAGTAGACATCAAGCACTGAGGCGTTATAATCCTGCGTTTCCAGCATCTTTGTCTCAGAGGTTAGGTAGACGGTCCCCTTCTCCAAGGTAAATGTTGAACTGGAAGGTAACACTTTGCTGGAAAAATACACAAGGCTCGTGAGCAAGTTGCCACCAGAATGAACTCCATAGAAAACTCCACGATTGTGGGTACAGACACTAAGGTGGGGAGGATTTGGGGGATGAAAAAAAATTTTTTTTTTTTTTGGTGTTCAAAGGGGATATGGTCACACCTGGAGACACATCACTTGAGTTAAAGTATTTGATTGTGGGGGCCATGAGCCAGAATCTACCCCAGGACAACTGTGCGCGTGTCTTTAGTTAGTAGTGCGTTTTCTCTCCCTGCTTCTTTGTGTTTTCGAGATGCGATTTGTGAAGCGCATGCCTGTGAGTAGGGAGTTGCTGGGGACCAAGAAGCCCGCTGCTCATCTTTGACTCTGGATGGTTGCTTCTCGCTGATTAAGTTCTCCTCTCTTGGTGCTCACACTTTGCCAGTTCATAGAAGACAACCTTGTGCATAGTTAGCAATGGCGATGTCTGTTCTTTTTACTATTGTTTTTTTCTTTTTGGCATGAAAGGTTTAATTACATCAGTGGTTAAACACAATTTTCTGCCCCCCAGGGAGCCCCAGTGGCAACAAAAGTTAAGCAAGGCTGCTACCCAAGAGGTTGGCAGTGCAATGGGAGAAAAGACCTGGTGATCTGCTTCTGTAGAGATTACAGCCTTGGAAACCCTATGGGGCAGTTCTACTCTGTCATATGGGGTCACTATGACTTGGAATCCACTGGACAGCATCCCACAATAATAACAACCCACAGAGCTCCTGATTCGGGAGGTCTGGGGTACGGTGCATGAGTTTGTATCAGGTGGTACTGATGCTGCTGGTCTGGTCCAGGGACCACTATTTGTGCCACATGGAATTACATAATTAGAGTGTTGTGTTATATGCTTTCATCATACCTAAGCATATAAGGGAAACTCCGGTGTCGTAGTGATTAAGTGCTACGGCTGTTAATCAAGAGGTTGGCAGTTCGAATCCCCCAGGCTCTCTTTGGAAACTCTATTGGGCAATTCTACTCTGTCCTATAGGGTCACTATGAGTCAGAATTGCCTCAGTGGCAGTTGGTGGTTGGTTGAGCATATAAGACAACGCTCTAATTGTCGACTCAGCGGCAATGGGTTCGGGATTGTATGCTGTGTAAGGAGAGTCCAAAGTGTACCTCAGTAACAAGGACACAAAAGCCAATGGAATGCAGGTAGAGAGCTGTTTATGCAGGGAAACTGCCTTGTTTTGTCTTGATATGACAACCAGTGTTAACTGTTGGAGTAATTGCTCCATGTTGGTGGTGTCAGCTGCCCTGGAATAAACCCTAACTCATGGCGACCCCATGCACAATGGAGCAAAACGCTGCCTGGTCCTGTGCCATCCCGGTGATCAGTTTTCAGTCAGGTCATTGTGACCCACAGGGTTTTCACTGGCTGACTTTCAGAACTAGATTGCCAGGCCGTTCTTCCTAGTCCATCTTAGTATGGAAGCTCCGCTGAAACCTGCTCAGCATCATAGCAACACGCAAGCTTCCATGGAGAGATGGGTGCTGGCTGCGCATGAGGTGCACTGGCCAGAAGTCAAACCTGGGTCTCCCTCATGGAAGGTGACTATTCCACCATCTCAACCAAATTGTATTTAAATCGGGTATTAATTTAGGGGCTCAGGAATGCACGATTTTTTTTCTTCATTGAAATACAAGGTATTTTCGTTATTAACCTGTGGAAATTTGCCATGCGAAGGTTTCTGCAGGCACAAATTGTCCTCAGGGTTTGGATGTTTGGTGTTAGGAGAAGTGGGGAGGGGTGACCATCTGTCAAATGGAGGGAACCTCAGCATGGCGCGTGGTCGCCCCCTGGTGGTCGAGCTGAGAGCAGCTGTGGAGAAGAAGGACTTCCCCTCTCACCTTCCATACCATGTCCTCTTCCTGAGATCCCTTCAGAACTTAGCTCAGAGCTCACCTCTGCTGACAACACCCTGTCTAAGGTGATCTTCTTAAGGAGCACTGGTGGCATAATGATTAAGTGCTCAGCTGCTAACTGAGTGGCTGAACCCACCAGCAGCTCCACAGAAGAAAGACCTGGTGACCTGCTTCAGTAAAGACGACAGCCTGGGAAACCCTATGGGGCAGCTCTACTCTGTCCCATGTGGTCGCTGTGAGTGGGAATCGACTCAAGGGCACCCACCACCAACAACAAGGTCACTCTCTCAGGATGGGAGACTACTGAGGACATTATAACCTCTGTGCCTCTCATCTGGGAACTGCACGTAATTCTCTCTGTAAACATCTGACTATGAATGGAAGACACGAGAACTGGTTAGGGATCCTGACCTTTTCAATATCAAACAAAGAAATGAAAAAGTTCCCCAAAAACTGCATAGTTCTTCATAAATAAGGTTTATTTGTGTTTTTCCTGGTCATAAAAGTAAGGCATATTGAGAAAACTTTGAAAATAAAGAAAAGTAGGAGGAAAGGAAGGTGCTTTGCTAACACGGTGGTTGAAGTGCTCGACTGCTCACTGAAAGGTCAGCGGTTTGAACCCACCAGCTGCTCTGCAGGAGAAAAGATGGGGCAGTCTGCTCCTGTCAAGGTTATAGCCGTGGAAACTGTAGGGGGCAGTTCGATTCTGTCCTACAGGCTCACTAGGAGTCAGAATCAATTCAAAGGCAAAGGTTTTTGGTTTATGTAAAATATATGATAGGGGGGTGGCAAAAAATACACTACAAAATAATAGTGGTTTTCCAGACTTTCTGAATCGTGGGCCATATTGCTTTTCTCTAATAATTTTTTAAAGTAACTTCCTCCTTCTGATTTTAATTTTTAGCTACTTCTATTTATTTTCTTCCTAATAGGGTATAAGCAAGAATATTGTGGTTGTGCTTGTTCTTTTCAAAATTTTATTTCTTTAATGGTCCTACATGCATATGGTACAAAATACAGCAGAAAGTAGCCCTCCTTGCCCATATCCTTGTGTGATTCAGAGTTCTCCTGCCAAGAAGCAAGCTCGTTTTGGGAGTATTTTTTTTAATATAATATTTACCTTTTGGTTTTGGAACCTAAGATTATGTCACTGACATGGTTAAAAGGAAATAAAAATAAGAAAACAGAAACATTAGTGTCTTCTCCAGGACTCAAAAAGTACATTTATGGATGATAATTTTTAAAAAATACATTACCATAAAAAAGAAATATCAGATTTCCTTGGTTCATAGTTTCAAAATTTGATAAAATCTAAGTCATCTCTTTTTTAGCCTTTGTTATCCACACTGTTTTACACATGTATTAGTTTTCCATCTTAGTAAGTAGAATATTTTTGCATCATTAAATTTGGGCACAAAAACAAGGCTCATAGACACTTGTATCCAGATTATATAAAGAACTCTCAAAATCCAATAACAGAAGGGAAATAACCCAGTAGAAAAATGGGCACAACATACCAATTAAGATGGCTAAAATACATAATGCCAACATCAATAAATGTTGGTGAGCATGTGGAGCCACAGGAACTCCCGTTCATCAGTGGAGGGAATGCACAATGGCAGGTTGGAAAGCCCTCACAGTTTTCTTACAAAACCAAACGTCATCTTGGTTATCAAGTGCTCTATAACAGAAATGCCACAAGTGGGTGCCTTTAACGAACACAAATTTATCTTCTCACAGTTGAGGAGTCTAGAAGTCCAAAGTCAGGGTGCTGGCAGGAGAGGAAGGTTTTCTTTCTCTGCAGGCTCTAGGGGAAGGTCCTTGTTCCCTGGTGATCTTCCTGTGGTGGGGCATCTGTCTTCTCCCATCTCTGCTTGCTTCTCTATGGCTAATCTGCTCTTTTTATATGTCAAATGTGATTAGCTTAAAATACACCCTACACTGATATGGCCTCTTAACAAAGAAATCCCATTCTTAAATGAGAATATAAGCACAGCAATGCTCATCACTGTCAAGTCGATTCCAACTTATACCAACCCTAGAGGACAGAGTAGAACTGACTCATAGGGTTTCAAGGTTGTAATCTTTATGGAAGCAGATTGCCCCATCTCTCTCCTGTGGAGCAGCTGGTGGGTTCAAACCACCAACATTTTGGTGAACAGCTGAGCACTTAATCACTGTGCCACCAGGTAAAGGGGTTAGGATTTAAAACACATGTTTTAGGGGGACACAATTCAACCCACAACACCATATGATCCAACAATCGTGCTCCTTGATTTACCAACATTGAAAGCCTACGTTCACACAAAAACCTGCACACAGTGTTTATGGGAGGGTTTCTTATCTGTAGTTTTCATCAGTGTGGTGGCTGAATGCATCTCTCTGTCTCCTTCCTGAGCCATCAGCAACCACAGTGCACCCCCTGCTTCCTTCTGTGGGGTGACCTTGTCTCCTGGAATGGACCCTGGGCACACAGAAGGCACTCATGCCCCTGCCATGTAAAACGCTGGATTCTTAGGCTGCCTCCAAACAGCCAGCTCTGTTCGCTCTACAATCAGAGCTCCAAGGACATTGGCATTGCCCAGGACACATACCAAGCCCTCCGGAGTGCCCACTGAGACCCCTTTCCCTGGGTGGGGGCAATCACCCCCACCCACCAACAGCTCCCGCTAAGGATCAAGATCTAATTTCCAACTCTTGGGCTCTCTAACCAAGAAAATCAACCTTATTTAAAGGCTGAAGGTGGGTGATAAGCTAAGGGCTGCAAAACTGGTCCTGACCACTTCCTTCGCAAATCCTGCAGAAACCTTACTTTTGTTTTTGGGCCTCAACCAAAATGAATACTAAAAACATTTTGTTTAGCATTCTGTAATTTTTAGCAAAGACAGATTAGTGAAGGGTACACACAGTATTGAAGAGAAATGTGGATCTCTCCTAATCAAGAAAAGCCTTACAGAGGATGGAAAATCTTACCTGTGCTCCGATACCTTTCTGCTATATGCATGACTGTGTATGAAAGTGTCCATTGCTGCTTAAAGCACTGATGGAATGTGATTATTGAAACAGTGAGGAGCTACCGTAAGGGATCATGAAGACTAAAAAGATCCTGCGGGAATACACCATCCAATCCAAATAACTGCACCACAAAGATCAAACCAGTAGCTGTGGAGTCAATTCTGCCCCATGGCGCCCCCGTGTGTGTCAGAGTAGAACTGTGCACCTCAGAGTTTTCCCTGGCTGATTTTTCAGGAGCAGATTGCCAGATCTTTCTTCTGGGGTGCCCCTGGGTCAACTCAAATCTCCAAGCTTTCGGTTAGCAGCCCAGTGCCTTAACCATTTAACCGACCAGGGGCCTGCAGAAAATTCCTGTTCCCGTGAAGATGCCCCAAGTACTGAAGGTAAAATATGTTCTGAGAAGGATTTTCACTTCAATGTCTGCACCACTGATCAGTTTAATGTCTATTTCTCTTCAGTTCTGGTACTGGGGAATATTCTGCCTATTGCCGCATTTCCTTACTGTGCTGTTGATTTCCTGGGCACAAAGCCCACACAGAATTGATTCCTAAGTTCTCTGGCTGAGAGTTTCCCATCTCCTGTTTCAGGGTTCATGTCTAAGGGCAAGCATCTCTCTGGGGAGGAATGCCCTCCAAACCCAGCGGTCAGGTCGGAGCCTCACCATGCCTCAGCTCACAGCTCAGGAAGATCCATTTCCGGAAGCAAAGTTATGTGACTGGATGGAGGAGTCTGGCTCCCTGCCCAGGTTCTGCACCACCAAGTGTTGCCCTAATTCCTTTGATTCAGAGTGTCTGAGGGGAATTACTCCTCATTTGCAACAAGCCCCCCAGGAAACTGCTAACCTCCCAGGCTCTGATCCTCCCCTGTGAGCCCAGGAACTGCTGGCACTCGCCATCTGCTCTAAGGCACACACTTCCCGACTCCAACTCATGGCGACCTCTTATGTTACAGAGTAGAACTGCTCCATGGGGACTTCTTGGCTGCAATCTGTGACATCGGGCCTCTAGGATTAGAAATCGACTTGGTGGCAGCTAACAACAACAATCTTTATGGAAGCAGGTCACCAAGTCTATCTTGCACGGCAGTGCTGGGTTAGTTCGAACCACTGATCTTAAGATAACCAGCCAATTGCCAAGTGTTTACGCCAGGAAGGGGCCTTACCTAGAAGAGGAATTTCACATCCTCCCCATGCTCCCCTGGGAGTGGACAGGGCTAGATGTGCAAAGCCACTCAGGACTCCCCCTCATTTACAAAAATGCTTACCTCTACCACCAGGAACATTCATCTGGCTTCGTCGCAGGGTGTGACCCTGGCTGGGCTGCTGACAACATCAGTGATAATTTTATAGCCTGGAACACTCTGATTTCTGTTTGCAGACCTAACCAGTGTTTTATACCTAATTCCCCCGAGGACATTTGTTCAGGGAACATATGGTATAATTCACAGTTTTCATCTTTTAAAAGTCACTCTCTCACTGCCTTTATTTATTTTTTTGTCCAAGTAATAACGTTATAACATATCACCTATGATACAGATTGAAAAACTCGGCCTTTCTGACTCACAGTGACTGAATAGGACAGAATAGAACTGTCCCGTAGGGTGTCCAGAGCTGTGGTCTTTACAGAAGCAGACTGCCACATCTTTCTCCTACAGCGTGGCTGGGGGGCTCAACCTTATGGTTAGCAGCCAGGCGCTTAACCACTGCACCACCAGGGCTCCTTGTGACACAGATAGAGCAGGGAAAAGAAACAGCTTCTTGCCCCTTGTCTCCCCAACCCCAGTGACCCCCCCCCAACCCCACCATGGGCAGCTCCTTTTAGGATTTCTTTTTCTAGTTCTCCTGGGGCTTCCCTTTATATCTTTGAATCAACCAGGTAATACCGAGATTCTCAGCCTAAGGCAACATTCATTGATTTGGGAAGAAGGAAATTACCCTCTCCAACTCCACCTTTTTTTTTTTTTATCAGTGGTAGAATTCTCACCTTCCACGCGGGAGACCCGGGTTTGATTCCCAGCCAAGGCACCTCATGTGCAGCCCCCACCTGTCATCCCCCAGTGCAGGCTTGACTGTTGCTGTCTGGGCTGCTGAACAGGCTTCAGCGGAGCTTCCAGGCGAAGACAGACTAGGAAGAGAGGCCTGGTGATTTGCTTCTGAAAATTAGCAAATGAAAACCCTACGGATCACAACGGTCCAGCCGTACAGGATCATGGTTTAGTTTTGTTGTGCCCCCAGGAGCTGAGGGCTGACTCGACAGCAGCTAACAACACGAACGTACTCCACATGTCCTTTCACGTCCCCGTTATCTCATCTTTGTCCCCTCCTTTCACCTCTCATTTTGTATCAGACATTTTTTTCCCAAGCTTTACCTCTACCTCACCAAAAAAAAAAAAACCAGTAGCATCAGTTCCGACTCAGTAGATCTGTCCCATACAGTTTCTAAGGAGCAGCTGGTGAATTTGAACTGCCGACCCTTTGGATAGCAGCCAAACTCTTAACCACTGCACAACCAGGGCCCCAAGGCTACCATGCTGAGTTTGTCAATATTTACATTCTGTCTTGCAGCTATCACCAAAATGTTCCTGCTTTGTCCTTGGATTGGCTCTGAAATTAGAAAATCAATATGTAGTTCATATTATTAGGACTATGTAAACAATGTTTAATGCCTGGCCAACGGCGAGTGGGGTTGAAATTTCCCTTTGGGTTCAAAGTCATGATTGCTGGGCCATGCAAAGAAAAATCTTTCCAAAATCAAAGTTAAAAGCAGTCTTTGTCTCTCTCTCTAGCTCTTTAAATTTTACTTACATTCATGCCACATTTTAGCCTGTGTGATGGTTAACACTGTGTGTCAGCCTGGCTAGGCTGTGATTCTCAGTGGTTTGGCAGACACTGGACTGGCTGCTCTTCCATAATGGAATAGAATGTAATCACTTTCCATGATGTGAACTGATGTGAGTAGCAATCAGTTAAAAGGGGAGTTTCCTTGGTGATCTGGCCTGCCTCCAGTATGTAAATGGTGAAGCTCTTTCTCCCCCTACCCTCCCCCTCTATCCCCTTTCTCTTTCTTCTCCACCCTGCACTCTCCTCCTTGCCTGACCTCAGGTTCCTGGACATAAGCCTGTAGACCTCTCTGGCCTGCCACCTGACCTGCAAATTTTAGGTCATCAGCAGCCACAAGTCCCTGAGCAGACCTGATCCTTAGTGTGCCCGCTGGCTTCCAAGCAGTGAAGAATCACAACAAGGTTCTCACGCACAGCTAGGCCAACACCAAATTAATTTCAAACTCTGACTTGAATGATTGGAAAATGTCGTGCAAACTACCGGTCTCTGCTGTCCAGGTCAACATCCTGTCTGCAGCCATTAGGAATATAAGCCACATGTTGTTGTTGTTGTTTTTATGTGCCATCGAGTCAGTTCCGGCTCGTAGCGACCCTACTTACAACAGAATGAAACACTGCCCGGTCCTGTGCCAGCCTTACAATTGTCGTTTTGCTTGAGCCCATTGTTGCAGCCACTGTGTCAATCCACCTCTTTAAGGCTCTTCCTCTTTTCCATTAACCCTGTACTTTACCAAGTATGATTTCCTTCTCCAGGGACTGATCCCTCCTGAAAACATGTCCAAAGTATGTAAGACGCAGTCTTGCTGTCCTTGCTTCTAACGGAGCATTCTGGTTATACTTCTTTCAAAACAGATTTGTTCATTCTTTCGGCAGTCCATGGTATATTCAATATTCTTTGCCAGCACCACAATTTGAAGGCATCAATTCTTCTTCATTCTTCCTCATTCACTGTCCAGCTTTCACGTGCATATGATGCGATTGAAAATACCATGGCTTGGGTCAGGAGCACCTTAGTCTTCAAGGTGACATCTTTGCTTCTCAGCACTTTAAAGAAGTCTTTTGTAGCAGATCTGCTCAATGCAACGCATCTTTTGATTTCTTGACTGCTGCTTCCGTGGGCGTTGATTGTGGATCCAAGTAAAACGAAATGCTTGACAACTTCAATCTTTCCTCCATTTATCATGATGTTGCTTATTAGTTCAGTTGTGAGGATTTTTGTTTTCTTTATGTTGAGGTGTAATCCATACGGAAGGCCGTGGTCCTTTGATCTTTGTTCGTAAGTGCTTCAAGTCCTCTTCACTTTCAACAAGCAAGGTTCTGTCACCTGCATAACAAAGGTTCTTAATGCATCTTCCTCCAATCCTGATGCCCCATTCTTCTTCATATAATCCAGCTTCTTATATTATTTGCTCAGCATACAGATTGAATAGTTATGGTGAAAGAATACAACCCTGACGAACAACTTTCCTAACTTTAACCCACTCAGTATCCCCCTGTTCTGTCTGAACAACTGCCTCTTGATCTATGTACAGGTTCCTCAGGAGCACAATTAAGTGTTCTGGAATTTCGATTCTTTGCAATGTCATCCATAATTGGTTATGATCCACACAGTCGAATGCCTTTGCATAGTCAATAAAACACAGGTAAACATCCTTCTAGTATTCTTTGTTTTCAGCTAGGATCCATCTGACATCAGCAATGATATCCCTGGTTCCACGTCCTCTTCTGAATCTGGCCTGAGTTTCTGGCAGTGCTCTGTTGATATACTCCTACAGCTGCTTTTGAAGGATCTTCAGCAAAATTTTGCTTGCGTGAGATATTAATGATATTGTTCTATGATTTTCGTATTCTGCTGTATCACCTTTCTTGGGAATAGGCAGAAATATTGATCTCTTCCACTTGGTCAGGAAGCTACTTCCATATTTCTTGGCATAGATGAGGAGCACTTCCAGTGCTAGAGCCATTTGTTCAAACATCTCAATTGATATTTCCTCAATTCCTGGAGCCTTGCTTTTCATCAATGTCTTCAGTGCAGCTTGGGCTTCTTCCTTCAGGACCATCGGTTCCTGATCATATGCTACCTCTTGACATTGTTGACCGTCAACTAATTCATTTGGGTGTAATGACTCTGTATATTCCCTATATCTTCTTTTGATGCTTCCTGTGTCATTTAATATTTTCCCCAAAGAATCCTTCACTATTGCAACTTGAACCTTGAATTTTTTTTTCAGTTCTTTCAGCTTGAGAAACGTTCTTCCTTTTGGTTTTCTATGTCCAGCTCTTTGCACATGTCATTGTAATACTTTACTTTGTTTTCTCAAGCCAGCCTTTGAAATCTTCTGTTTAGTTCTTTTACTTCATCATTTCTTCCTTTTGTTTTAGCTGCTCGATGTTCAAAAGCAAGTTTCAGAGTCTCTTCTGATGTCCATCTTGTTCTTTCCTTTCTTTCCTGTCTTTTCAGTGACCTCTTTCTTTCTTCAGGTAGGAGATCCTTGATGTCATCCCACGACTTGTCTGGTTTTCAGTTATTAGTGTTCAATGTGTCAAATCTAATCTTGAAATGGTCTCTATATTCAGGTGGGATATACTCTATGTCGTATTTGGCTCTCGTGGACTTGCTCTGATTTTCTTCAGGTTCAGCTTGAAGTTGCATATGAGCAACTGATGGTCTGTTCCACAGTCAGCCCCTGGCCTTTTTCTGACTGATGATATTGAGCTTTTCCATCATCTCTTTTCACAGATGTAGTCGATTTGATTCCTTTGTGTTCTGCTTGGTGAGGTCCATGTGCATAGTTGCCGTTTATGTTGGTGAAAAAAGGTATTTGCAATGAAGAAGTCATTGGTCTTGCAAAATTCTAACATTCGATCTCCAGCATTGTTTCTATCACTAAGGCCATATTTTCCAGCTACCAATCCTTCTTCGTTTCCAACTTTCACATCCCAATCACCATAATTATCAATGCATCCTGATTGCATGTTAGATCAATCTTCAAACTGCAGAAGCTGATAAAAACTTCAATTTCTTCATCTTTGGCCTTAGTGGTTGGTGCATAAATTTGAATAAGATTTGCATTAACTGGTCTTCCTTGTAGGTGTATGGATATTGTCCCATCACTGACGGTGTTGTACCTCAGGATTGATCTTGAAACTTTCTTTTTGATGATGAGTGCAACACCATTCCTCTTCTTGTTGTCATTCCCGGCATAATAGATTATATGACCATCTGATTCAAAATGGCCAACACCAGTGCATTTCAACTCACTAATACCTAGGATATCGATGTTTATGCATTTCATTTCATTTTTGACAATTCCCAACTTTCGTAGATTCATACTTCATACTTTCCGGGTTCTGATTATTCATGGATCTTTGCAGCTATTTATTCTCATTTTGAGTCATGCCACATCAGCAAGCGAAGGTCCCAAAAGCTTTACTCCATCCATGTCATTAAGGTTGGCTCTACTTTAAGGAGGCAGCACTTCCCCAGTTGTCTTTTGGGTGCCTTCAAACCTGGGGGGCTCATCTTCCATCATTATATCAGACAATGTGCTGCTGCTATTCATAAGGTTTTCACTGTCCAATTCTTTTCAGAAGTAGACTGCCAGGTGCTTCGTCCTAGTCTGTCTTAGTCTGGAAGCTCAGCTGAAACCTGTCCTCCATGGGTGACCCTGCTGGTATCTGAATACCTATGGCATAGCTTCCAGCATCCCAGCAACACGGAAGCGCACACAGTACAAGAAACTGACAGACACGTGGGGGATAAGCAGCATAGGGACAGATAAATCAAACAGAGCCCCAGTGGACAAAAAAAAAGGAGGTAGCTGGCTAAGCACCTCACTGGCAGGGATGTTTTGGGAGGTATACAGCATGGACTTCTCTAAAGAGAAGACGTAGGATTTATTCTGATTCCCAAATCACAATTCAGCTTTAATACCCTCAAACCAGATATTGTGGTCAAGTCGATTGCAACTCATGGCAACCCCACGTGTGTCAGAGGGGAATTGTGCTCCATAGAGTTTTCTTTTCTTTTTTTTTTTTTTCTGATGTGTATTTGGGAAAGGTTTACACAGGATGTTAGATTCCCATTCGACAATTTCAACACAAATTGGTGACATTGGTTACATTCTTTACAATGTGTGAACATTCTCATTATTTTCATTCTGGTTGTTCTGTTTTCTTAGGGTATTCAATAGTTGAATTTTCAGAAGTGTATCACCAGGTGTATCTTCTGAGGTGCCTCTGGGTGGACTTAAACTTCCAACCTTTTGGTTAACAGCTGAGAGTGTTAACTGTTTGTACCCTCAGGGGCCCTTTTATATGCCAAAACCCTTCTTATAAGTTAAGGAACTACCTAGGTGCTTCGGAACAAAAGGTCAGAAAGTGCCATTGGTGAGACAATGCATCTCAAGCTTTCATTAGATCCACTGGCAGGCCCAGGAAGCTGAATCTTTGGCAACTTGTTTCTGAAGCAAGTCGTTCTAGAACCACCTTCAAGAAACTGTGAGAAGCACCAGCTTAGAAACATGGCAAGGCGGTGAGATGTGCAGGTCAGAGACCGTGCTTCTTTGAATGACCAAGGGCCAGAACAATCCATCATGGGCAGCCTGGCAAAGAATTAACAGGAACCTCCATGTGGTACAAGTTTGGTAAAGGCCCTGCCTGTGCTTTCCACGTTCAGAGCTGGCTCTGTCCATGTCCCTAGGCTGGCCTTTGCTGTTCTTTGTTGTTATTACTGTTGTCAGCTGATACTGAGTTGGCCGCCGACTCATAGCAACTCCATGCACAACAGAACAAAATGCTGCCAATCCTGCACCATCCCCATGGCCGGCTGTGGATTAAACCATTGTGCTGCATAGGGACTTCATTGGCTGACTGTCTATTCCTTAGGAGCTCAGATATGTAACCACTTATCACATCGTACTCAATATATTCTACCCTCAAAAGAGCGTACGAGTTTACATATTAGTTTACATACAAATAAACTAATAATCTTTAGATTTGTTATTGTTCGTTGAATAAATTTATAATGGAAACTGACTTGCTGGGCAGAGACATCCAAACTGAGGCCTGGGGAAGATTTGTGGTTTATCTTGCTATTTTCACTATTTCTTGACCCAGAGTGGCTACCTAACCGCTACCTACCTAATCTTCTATCTAACTGAGAAAGAAGGAAACAGCAACAAAAAAGAAGAGTTACTACAACAGGTCCAACAGCTAGACTTTAACTCACCATCGGCCAAGCTAGAATCGATAGGTATGCATGTATTAAAAATGAATATTGATCATATTGAGTCCCCTTTTCTGAAAGTGAACCAAGCTACTAGCCTGGAGGAGGAAGATGACTGCCAGTAGAAACTCTGCACCTGCACAAATTTGATTTGAATGAGAACTTGCTCAACATTGACTAGATAATTAATGATGACGAACACATGTTAGCACCTGTCTATATACACACGCTAGTGACAAAATTGCATATATTAAAAAAGGAAAATAAAACAACTGATCCCACAATCTCTGATCTCTTTGTAAAGATCACACTTTCTAGCACCAGTTAGAGAAAATTTCATTCAAAAGGAAAGAATACCCAAAACCTAAGAGATTCCAGTAACTACCCCAATCCTTAAATTCACATTACATGTTTGAGAGTCACCGTATTAGTTTGCTATTGCTGCTGTAACAAATTACCACAAACTTAGTGGCTTAAAACAAGGCAAATTTTCAAGGGTCATCACGTTGTAGCAGGTATCAGGATTTCAATTCTCTTTATGGATAAGTAATATTCCATTGTATGGTTTAGACCATATTTTGTTTATCCATTCATTTGTTGGTAGACACGTGGGTTCTTTCTACCATTTGACTATTGTGAATAACACTGCAATGAACATTCGTGTACAAGTATCTGTTTAAGTCCCTGATTTCAAGTCTTCTGGGTCTATACCCAGGAGTGGAATTTCTGGGTCATATGGTGTCCAGCAAACCTGGTTGCTTTCTCAGAGATTCCTGAATTTCAAGCCAAAAATAGCCACCATTTGGCTCTGGGAAGCTTTGAGCATTTTTTGTTTTTAATGAAGGCTCTATATTTGTATCTTATTCTATTTATAACTGCTTCATCTTGAGGGTTGTACTGGTTCAGTGGTAGAATTCTCGCCTTCCATGTAGAGACCTCGGTTTGATTTTCAACCAGTCCACCTCCTATGCCCTCACCACTCATCTGCCACTGGAGGCTTGCATGCTGCTATGATGCTGAACAGGTTTTAGCAGAGATTCCAGACTAAGCCAGGCTAGGAAGAAAGGCCTGGCAACCTATTTCTGAAAATGCGCCAAAGAAAACCCCATGGATCACACAATCCAGTCTGCAACTGTTCATGAGGATGGCACAGGATCAGGCAGCATTTCGTCCTGGTGGGCATGGGGTCACCATGAGTCAGGGGCTGACTCAACAGCAGCTAACAGCAAACAAGAACAACCCCACGTTGGAGGTTACTTCACAATGCACAGTCACTTGGGTATAGAATTAAAAACAAACAAAAAACCCAAACCTGTTGCCATGGACTCCATTCCGACTCATGGCAACTCCATGTGTTACAGAGTAGAACTGTGCTCCATAGGGTTGCTTGGTTATAATCTGTATGGAAGTAGATTGGCAGACCTTTCTTTTCAGATGCTGATCAGTGGGTTCAAACTGACAACCTTTAGGTTAGTAGCCGATGCAGACCATTTGTGCCACCCAAAGACTTGGGGACAGTGAAATGGTTAAGGAGTTCTCATTGTCCAAAGGCACTGAGAGGCACTAAAAGCTCACCATCTTCTTCAGAAGTGAAGCCAGGGCCTATGACACCCATACCCCATTGCCCCTGAGTCAACTCTGACTCACAGTGACCCTACAGAACAGAGTAGAACTGTCCCATAGGGTTTCCAAGAAGCAGACTGCCACATCTTTCTCCCACGGAGACACTGGTGGATTTTAACCTCTGTCCTTCTGGTTGGCACCTGAGCACTTAACTAGTGCACCACCAGGGCTCCTTATAGTCTCTATGCTCGTTTTACAGAAATCAGGAGAGGACAGTCTGAATGGAGTATAACCACAAAGATATGGGATTTTAAATCTGGAAGCAACTTTAGAGATTCTCATGTCCAGATTTCCTACACTTGTAATTAAAAAAAAAAAAAAAAAGCTTATCTCAGGATGAGAGGTGAAATTAGTCTTCCCCAAGGACCAGTGATGCAGGACTTTGACAGAGAAAGCCTGCTGCCAAAGGAGAGACTGGAGCTGGTCCTTGGAGACTGCCTACAACTAGGGTGAGGACAATTTTGTGCCTGAACCGACCCTTTAAAATGTTATCGAATTCAGAGGTGTTGGCAGCACATGAAGAAGCAGGTCCCCCTGTCTTGGCACCCAGACCCCCACCTCTTTTCAGGTCCATGTGGGTACATGTGCTCTGCCCCCTGGTGGGATCCCGTGGTATTAAAGCATGAGAGGTATAGAGGGCTAATCATGGGTCAGAGGACCTTCTCTGAGGGACACGGGGTCCGCCCCCCAAGGGAGAATGATCAACTTTCAGAAGACAAGGGAGGTGTCCAGCTTTGGTGCTGTTTCAGGGAGGGATATGGGAAAGGGATCCCCTCCCTGGGAAGGAGTCTTCCTCTTAGGATCATGGGGAGGGTTGAAGCACAGAGAGGGGGAGACCTGCCTCACTGGAGGTGGAGATGAGAGTAGAATCCAGGAGAACTTCCTGGAGGAGGGGCAGTTTGCTCCCAGCTTTGAGAGCAGGCTAGGCCTGGATGGGAGTGGGGAGAGGGCCTCCCACAGGAGCACAGACCTACTTCCTGGACCCTCCCTACCTGGCACCCAACCCAGGCTCTCAGCACCACGCCCTCCCTGTGGCCCAGGAATAGAGGTGATCCTGAGATTCAGGTGTTCCAGTCGACCTGCAACAATGACGGTGTCACTCCAGGAGCACTTTGGGGCCTAGTTCTAGTTCAGCGAGGGGCTCGGGGGACTGAGAAGTAAGGCTTGGGCAGGAGGTGGGGAAGAAGAGGGGTGTGGCTCCTGATGCTGCTTCAGAGAGCAGACCCAGGCCGGAGGGATACTCAGTGTCTCCTGTGTCCCCAGGCTCTCCATGTCCATCTGGCCCAATGTCTTGTTGCCGCACAGGGCAGAGTGATCCTAGGACACCAGACCCCACGTGGGTGGGGACACTGAAATGGAAGAGGTGACAGTGGGACACCATGGGATCCAACACGAGGACAGTATTTTGTGCCTGCGAGAAGGGGAGGCGGGCCACTTATACAGGCAGTCCCAGGCCACACAGGCGCCATTCACACTGGGCCTTGCACAGCGGCCTGGCCACTCTTGGCAGTGTCCACTGGCATCGCTCATGTTAAGAAGGCTACGTGCCGTGCTCTCCGTGAGCTGACACCCACGTCCACCCCAGGGTGGGGTCCTGGCCCCAGCCCTCCCTGAGCTAGCACTGAAGCAGTTCCCATATCCAAACCCTCAATACACAACTGGGAAACTGAATCCAAGAGAAAGGCAGGGACGGCTCAGAACAAACAAGTGGGCAGAGTCCAGAAGATGAGGAAGATTCTGGCCTCCTAGGCCAGGGCTCAGCCCCTATCACGGGGTTTGCTTTGAGAACGAGAGCTGCCAAGACGTGGGGAAACCCAGGTACTCCCTACCGTTGTAAGGCCGATTTCCTCTCACAACCACCACACACACACAGGCACGCACGCACGCACACACACACACAGGTACACGCATACACACGCGCACACATTGACTTCACAGATGGGGTCATGAGGGTGGGGTCAGAAGAGAAGAGGACACCAAGGAGGCGATCCCCTGGAAAGAAGAGAGAGGGTAGAGGCAGCTCCGTCTTGGGACAGTGGCCCTCAATCTCCTAGCTACAACCGCACGGCCCACAACACAGGACAGGGAGACGCTGGATGAAGGGAGAGGGACCCTAAGGTTCCCAGGGGTCTACCAGGGCCAGCATCCCCACAGAAACACAGATTGGACAAGGCCTGGTCCTACAGTCACTGCTCTGGTTCCCTGGAGCTAGGACAAGGCCACCTCAGAGTGGAGGGGGCTGCAGGATGGAAAGCCTCAGTTTCCTCCTCTGTACATTGTGGTGCTTAGAGTGGGTGAGCCCCAGGATTCCAAGGCTCACAGAAGTGTCTGCTGGCCTCGGTTCTCTGTGGATGACCCACTGCCCTCTGAGGTCCTAGGAAAGTGCTTCCTACTTTCCTGAGTTGATTATTCCCCCAGCAAGAGCACTGGGGTGCAGGGACTAGGAACTTGGAGTCCAGCAGGGCAGGGCAGAGCCATGGACCATGAGACCAGGTCCAGTCCTTGGTGGAACCCGGGGGTCCTCCTAGGAAATTAGGGCCTTTGCCCTGAATGTGGGGAGGGTACCTCCTGAGTATTTTGGATACCCCCGGGCCTGTTGAGGCAAAGAGGGGACTAGGGAGTCTCCGTTTTTCACCATATCACCAGTTTAACTGCAGGTCCTGGTCCTTTGCTCCCTAGGATCCAGAAGATCTGCTGCCTCCAGGACACCTGAACACAGGTATGGGATAGGAGCTTTCTTGACTGGGGCTTCAGGGCTAGTGCACAATGGAGCAGAGAGGGACAAGAGCATGGATACAGATACATGGGAGAGAAAAGAGCAAATTCATTAGAGAAAATAAAGCAGGGTACAGCCAGTGAGAGAGGGATGGGGCCACTGGATGGGGGTCCAGAGGCCTCACTGAGGTGACATTAATATGTGACCAGAATGACAGGAGGGGCCAGACCTGCATGGGTCAGGGAACAATGTGCCAGGGAGAAGGTACCGCTGGTGCAGAGACTGGGAGGCAGGGTGAGTTTACCCAGAGATGTGGTTGGAATGATGCCAGTGTGGCTACAGTGAGCTGTGGAGAAGAGGAGGGAGGGAGGAGGAGGGCAGGTCTAGGTCCTAGGTGAGTTGGAGGAGCTATCTCCTCCTCTGTGACATCACACCAAAACTTTGCAGCTTGCAAAAACAAACTGATGATCTCCCTGTCTCTGTGGACAGTAATGCTGCATGGATAAGCTGATGACTCTGCCCAAGTTCTCTCAGGAGGCAATGTGGTCTCAGCTGAGGCTTGACTGGGGAGGATCCACTCCCTACTCACTCTGTTGTGGGCAGGAGTCTTTCTTGTCAGTTGCTGGAGTGGGTCCTCAACTCCTCTCTGTTGATCAGGCCACGTTAGGTCATTGTCGCATGGGCATTATAGGGCAGGCCAAACATACCAGCTGCTTTCCAGGGGGAAAGAGTGGGAAATGACAGTGAGAAAGAGAAAAAGAGAGAGAGAGAGATGACAGGGAGAACATAAGAGAGAGCCAGGAGGCATCGCCCCTAATAGGGTCACTATGAGTTGAAATTCACTCTAAGGCACCTTATAACCACAATAAGATTCCTGGGAAGCAAGTCCCTGAGTCCGGCCCATACAAGGAAAGGGGGTCTCACAGGATGTTGAGACCCGAAGGAGAGATTTTGGGGGGCCGTTGTGCAGGCTACCCACCTCCTAGTCCGAGATGAGGCACTTGGTCTGATTCTAAATAATGGAAGTTATTGGAGGCTTTTGTGCAGAGGGTAGGAATATCTGATGTTTAATTCTGAGCCCTGCTGGGGCAGAGAGAGAAACCAGGCCCAGAGGGGAAGTAACTTTCCTAAGCTCACAGCAAGAGAATCCACCCTGTTTGGGGGTGTGCTCCATGCTACTTCCCACTCCTGCTTGTAATTCGGCCATCTCTGAGTTTGTGTATTAGCTACAGGTGACACCAGCCCAAGGGTTTACTGGTGTTTTCTCACATACACCTGCTGACTTCCCTAGGAAGAAGATGCTAGAATGATCCCCACTGTGTGCTAAGGAGACTGAGGAGGCACTGAGAAGCACAAAGACTGTGTCCACACTCACAAACTTATTATGAGGGATGATCTGTATCTGAATCCAGCTCTGCTCAAAGCTGGGGCCCTGGCTGCACCCAGGCCTACCCCAGGTTCTGTGGGAGGAGCTGCTGGTGGCGTATCTGTGCACAGTTCTAGAGATGGCATGGGGAGAGGTGAGAATTCAGTATCTCAAATGCAATTTTGGGGAGGACTTATCTTAGATCAGGTACAGGTCAGGGGACCCAGGATATGACCTCACTTCCTTGGTGATGGAGTACATAGAACTTGGAATGCTGGTAACCAGGCACCCATATACTAGAGAGAGCCTCTTACTTGCTCACTTGAGTGGAGACACTGGACCTAGAAAGATGTTTTCTTGTTGTTGCTCATCATCTTCCCCTGTGTCCAACCTTGAGAAACCCAGGAGTTCGACCCTTTCACGAAGGCTGAGACGTGGTCTCATCCCCCATCCCCGAAGGCTCTGGCCATTTACCAGAAAGAAACCGAAGGTAACACAGGGTGGCCCAAATGCCAGTCCAGGCCAGGCCACCACTGTGATCCCACCTGGGCCACCCCACATCCCTCCTGACTGATTGGCAATAGGGTGGTGGGTGGGCCGAGTCTATCACGTTTGGGTGTCTTGCAGACTGGCGGCTGGGGTGGCACAGTTGGATACCTGCTTCACATCCTTGTCCAACCAGCTTCATCACATAGGACGTTGGGTTCTGTATCTCTACCCAGGAATCATAGTTCTGACCAGGGCTTTAGGGAGGGATGGTCAGGGGGATCACGCCCTGAGTCAGCACACTTACCTGGGCCTTCTAGGAGCTCGAGTTCACCCTGTATGTGGTAGTCACCCCACAGTCCTAGCTGCAGGCTTTGACTGCCCATTGGTGACCTTGTGCCAGCCCAACTGTTCCTAGATCCTGGTGCAATACTCAGAGGTCCATGTCTTCACCCTTGCTCCTGAGTCCCCTATTCCCCTTGCAGTCTCTCCTCCTTCCTGGAATGTGGGAGGCGGAGAGGGGCTGCAGAGCACAGGGCGGCCCTGTCCAGTGGTTGTGGCTGGGGCTGCATGGTGTAGCCTCTGGCTGAACCTTCCCGTATGTGGTATAGGCAGGAAAGTAGGAGCTCCTCGAAGGTCTAGGGGACACAAGGGCCTGAAGGGGCAGAGATGAATGGTGGAGGCTTGGGGCAGCCCTTAACGCCCCCTATACCACTGTTGGGCACTCTCTCTGCAGAAGCCCCCACAGGAGATCCGCGAGGAGAAGGAGGATGGCATTATCTACTCCATCTATCCCAAGAAAGGGGCCAAGAAGGGCTGGTGCAAGCTCTGGGTGAGTGTGTGTGGGCAGGGTCCCAAGCCAGGACCCTGAGATGACCAGATGGGACACATGTACCAGACACCACCTGGAGATCCCTAGCTCCCTCCCAGGGATGTCGCTCTCAAGGGCCACAGTTCCCTCCCAAAGAAATCCGCCAAAACCATTCCCTTACCCCCCAACTGCCCTCCCCACCCTGGCCAGGTACAGAGTCACTCTATATTTGTAGGAATATCAGAAAAGAGTCTTTTGTACTGTTTTTGCTGCACATCAGCTCAGACATCTTTTTCCATGTTGTTCCTGTTTCAGTGTTGAACTCTACAGTCCCAGGGCAGTAGTCAGCTGGGCTCTCCTTCCACACCTGCTCCCAGCCTCTCACATCCTCATGCTTAGCAGGCTTCTTTTACCCAAAAGCACAGGGCTCAGGCTATGATGCACATATTTCTGCAACCTGCAATCTCAGGGAACACATCACCATGACCACTCCAAGTCAGGAGCTCTGTCCTGACTCAGCTGCAGAAAATTCCAGAAGGGAGGCTGGTTCCCACAGTGACTGACCATCTCACTGCTGCTGGCCCTGGGCTGATTCCTTCTGATGCCCTTTCAGCAGGGGTGCAGGAACCTCACGTGTGTCCTGACACACTGACCCACAGCAGGGCTGCAAGAACCTCACATGTGTCCTCATACACTGACCCACAGCAGGGCTGCAGGAACCTCACGTGTGTCCTCACACACTGACCACCCAGGACAAACTCCCAGGGGCAGAATGCTGGGGCAAAGGATGTGCACATTCCAAGTTAGGATCCCTAGAGCCAGACTCCTTCCCAAGACAGCTGTCGCAGTCACGTGGCCCAGCAGTCTGTGACACTAGCTCAGTCCCTGCATCCAGGCTGTTCTGGCTATTATGGTTCTTTTCTGTTTTTCCCAGTCTGCTGTCACATTGGCCACTAGAGCTGCAGGGTCATTTTGAGGTGGTTTTGGCCCTGAGAAGGACCTCTGAGTCCTTTACCGGTCATTCATATATGTCCTTCATGATTGGTCTGTTGAGATCCTTGATCCTATGGGGGTCTTTCTCCCACCCAGGGATCTTCCGGCATTCACCTTTTGCTGAATCTGCAACCACTACACCTTTAGCTTTTCAAAACCCCCTTTAAATGCACAGAAAAGAAATTCTGTGTCTTGCTTTGCATTCAGACGGGGTCTCATGGGTGTGTCTGCTCTGTGAGCTGTCTCAAGCTGGGGAGGTAGCGAGCTTGCACCACACTTTCCAGTCTGAGTCAGGAGCAGAGCAGGCCTCACGTGGCACACAGGGAATATCACGGGGCCCTAGCGTCTGACAGTTCTGGGCTCTGATCCCTTGACTATGACAGACACTGGACAACAATCAGCGGGGTGTTCTCACCTCCACAATAGAGTGTTCTGTGAGGAGTCACAAGGATAATGGCCTTAACACCAAACCAAGCCAAATTTGTTGCTGTGGAGTCCATTCTGACTCGTAGTGACCCGATAGGACAGAGGAGAAATGCCCTGTAGGGTTTCCAAGGATTGGCTTGTGGATTCGAACTGCAGACATTTTGGTTCCTAGCTAAGCTCCTCAGAGCCACAGCGCC
The DNA here is from genome assembly GCF_030014295.1 of Loxodonta africana. Lineage (NCBI taxonomy): Eukaryota > Metazoa > Chordata > Mammalia > Proboscidea > Elephantidae > Loxodonta > Loxodonta africana. Next base: position 113,291,150 of record NC_087350.1, read on the forward strand.
ACCAAAGCTACACTCAATACAGGGAAGTAATATAATTAACAAAATGGCTTGAGGCCCCTAATATGTTTAATCATCTCCACCTCCTGTTTTCTGTTGGGAGCGTCTTGTCCCACCTCCTGCCACAGGTCACAGAGGTCCCGGACCCCGACCCTCCCTATGGTTGACGCGGTGCTTCTGACGGTATGTCCCTTTACTCTCTCACCCCAGTGTGTGCGTGGGTTGGACCAGGACCTAGACGAGACCTGCGTAGTGAGGACAGTCAAGGCTGGCTCACTGAAGAAGCTAGTGGAGCACCTGGTGCCCGCCTTCACAAAGGGGGACTTGTCCTACATCGATATCTTTTTGGGAACCTACAGGACCTTTGCCACCACCCAGCAGGTCCTGGAACTGTTGTTCCAAAGGTGAGTAGCCCGCCGTTCACAGCCCAGAGGGAACTCAGCCCCTTAACCAGCTGTGAGTCTGGGGAATGTCACTCACCTCTCTGTGCCTCAGTTTGCTCCTCTGAAAAGATGGGGGGTAGAGGATCAGCCTCCTTGAATTTACTCTCAGTACCACATGGGACAAGCCATGTAAAGTGTGTACCTGGAACCCCACCAAAAACAAAACTGTTGCCATTGAGTCAATTCCAAACCATAGTGAACTTAGAGGACAAAGTACAGCTGCCCCACAGGCTTTCCAAGGAGCAGCTAAATTTGAACTGTTGACCTTTTGGTTAGCAGCCAAGCTCCTTAACCACTGTGCCGCTAGACCAGCTCTAGGGAAAAGGCTGCTGGAGGGGCTGGGATGTTCACATTTACTTTTTTCCTTTCCTCCATGAAGAAGGTGTATGCCTCATCCCTCACTGACTCCATGGTCTTCAGCAATCCTACTCCCCATTTGAAAAGGGGCAGTTGAGATCCTATCAAGTGGGTCCTTGTCCTTTGTGTAGCCAGACCAAGAATCTCTGGTGGCTGACAGAGGGGCCCTAGGACAATCAGACACTGGGAAAGGTGCTGCTTAGCTTCATTCAATCAACAATTATCTATGAAGCCCCTACAGTTGCAGACACTCTTCTAGACACTCAGCATCATCTAGACACAAAGCAGAAAAGAAACCCTGCCCTCCAGATCTTCATCCTAGCCAGGAGGCAGACAGGAACACTAAACATGGGAAGCAGGTAGTGTCCACAGTATATAACACAGACGCCCTCATGCCTCCTCTAGGTATGGATACAACTGCCCCCATTCAGCCGGGGACAGAGGACCCCAGGACCAGCAGAAAGAGTGAGTGGACTTTGGGTGGAGAAAGAGGGTCCTCTGTCTACAAGGAAGACTTCGGGTTGGAGGAGGCCTGTGACAGGATTTGGGCTGGGCATATCCTGGGTCCCACATATGTAGATGCCCCTGCAGGAATGAGGTTAGCAGAGCCCCCAGTAGGAGAAAGGAGTCACGCAGAGCTGGGGATGCAGTCTGGGCTTAGTGGGAAGTAAAGTGTTGGCAGGGGGCTCAGTGTGGCCCCTGAAGGTACACTTTGCCCCATAATTCCCTCCCATCTCTGATTATTCCTTCCCCATTTGGGACCATATCAGGAGGTGAGGAAAAACCTGCAACACGGTCATGCGACCCTGTCGTGGGTGCTCATCTCCATGTGGGGCCCTGTCCATCAGCAGAGAGTGGCCGTGGGAGATAGACCTCGTGTTTTCTCAGCCTCAAATACACCTGGAGCACTACTATGTGCCAGGCTGTGAGATGAACATGCAGGTACACTGCTTCCTACCCTTTCGGGTTTACTGTCCAGTGGGGAGGGTGTCAGGGGACAAACAGAGACATGAGTCAGTGTTTGAGGGGGGAGATTTGGTCAAACCATTGATAGAATTCTCTCTATGACCAAGGCTCTGTGTTAAGCCCCTGCTCAGTGACCAGTTTCCCACTGCCAGGTCAGCCAGAGAGGCTGGTACACAGTAGGGCTAGACTTCAGAAGGTCAGGGACAGAGGGACCCAGTCGCTTGTAGAGATGCCCTGGGAGGTCAGTGTGGTGGGAAAGGCCAGGCCTCTGACCCTACTTTTCATCACACATCCCCAGTGCCATCTCTTTCATCCTGAAAACCTGGATGGATGAATACCCAGAAGACTTTGACCAGCCGGCACACTTGCCCTGCCTGAAGCTCCTGGTGAAGTACCTGCAGGTGAACATGCCGGGCTCAAACCTGGAACACCGTGCCCTTCTTCTCTGTGCCCAGTTGGACCACCTCGAACCCAGTGAGGCAGAACCAGAGGGTGAGGAGGATTGGGCATGCCTGCATGTGAGCTCGTGAGGGGGACATAGGGTGGGATCCACAGGGAGGACCCACAGAGTTGGGGTTGGGCCAGAGCTCAGAGTAACCTCAGACCCCCCTCTGGTGGACCATAGTCTGGGAAGACTTCCTGGGGTAGAAATCTAGGCCTTAGACTTCTCTTCAAGGCAGTGGGATATTTTCTGTCATTGGAAAAGCACAAGGAAATGTAGCCATGCTGGTGACTAATTCTCCTCTTGTGCATCCCCCATCAGGGCCGGCACCAGGTCTAAAAGCAGCTCAGCATCTCTGTCCACCCACAGAAGGAGCTCCAGGGCGACCTCATGAGGCAGATCACACTCCAATACCAACACTGGAGTTCCGTAGATCATCAGATCCTCGATCCCCACACCTGTCACCACACAGAGAGCCTGCTGGAATGCTGGCGTCTTCTCCTGGATCACCTCCCAGAGCAAATCCAGAACCACCTGTTAGGGTAGATCCTACCCCTGAACCATCACAGGAGCTGGATGGAACACCAGATCCTCAACCACCACCTCCATCAGCAGACGAAGAGCCTGCTGGAGTACTGGGTTCTCTTCCTGGGTCACCTCCAGAATCAGCTCCTGTACCCCCAGCAGATGTCGATCCTGCTCCTGTATCAACACCAGAGCTCCACACAGCATCAGCTATTCCATCACCAGCTTCCACACTGGCACCAGAAGGAAAGCCAGCTGGAGGGATGGATTCCCATCCTGGGCCACCAGAGGAACCAGCTCCTGGACCACCTGCTGGTGTCGATCCTGCTCGTGCAGCAACACTGGGGCTCAGTGTAGCCCCAGTCCCTCCATCTGCTGCTCTGGCCCAGGCACCTGATGAAGGGCTGAACGGGAAGCCACGTTCTAATCCTGGGCCACCTCTGGAACTCAGTCACAGACCACCAGCTGCTGTGGATCCTGCTCCTGCAGCAACACCGGGGCTCAATGTTGCACCAGGTCCTCCATCTCCAGGTCTGGCCCAGGCTCCAGAGGAAGAGGCTGCTGGAAAGCTTGACCATTATCCTGAGGCACCTCCAGAACAAGCTTCCAGACCACCACCTGAGGTCCATTCTATGCCTACAGCAACAGCAGAGCTACATGTGACTCCATGTCTTCCACCTCCTGGTCCGGCCCAGGCTCCAGACAACGAGCCTGCTGGGGAGCTGGACTTGTATCCTGGGTCACCTACAGAGCCGTCTCCAGCAGTACCAGCTGATGTCGAGCCTACTCCTGCACCAACACAGGTGCCCCATGTAGCCCCATGTCCTCCATCTGCTGCTCTGGCCCAGGCACCAGAAGAACAGTCTGATGAAGAGTCGGATTCTTATCCTGAGCTGCCTGCAGAAACAACTCCCAGGCCACCAGTTAATGTTGTCCCTGCTTCTGCATCAACACCAGGGCTCAGGTAGCCACAGATCCTCCATCTCCAGCTCTGGCCCAGGCCCCAGAGTCCCAGCAAGTCACCATGCCCACTCCACACCAGCTCCTCAGCCCCAGCCAGGGAGCATCGGCTTCAGAACGAGATCCTTCCTGACCTTCATCTGAGTGGGTATTTCTCTGGTTTATATGTAGCATATTGCAGCTTACTTTATTTACATTTATAGCTCTTACTGTCTTCACAGGTAGATTTCTCATTAAATAAAGTTTTGTTTTAATGGTTTTAATGGGTGTGATACCGTGGTTTTATGCACTTTCACAATCCTATTAACTATCACCAGTATCTATTTCAGAACATTGTCATCAACACAAACAGAAACCCTGGACCCATTAAGCAGTCCTCCCCATGCCTGTCCCCTGTGCCCATGGCAATCAGTGATTGGCTTTCTATGCCTATGGATTTACCTGCTCTAGATTTCTTATCTAAATGGAAACATGTGGCCTTTTGTATCTTGCTTCTTAGCTTAATGTGTTCGAGGTCCATCCACACTGTAGCACGAGTCATATTCTCACTCTAAAGCTCAATGGTATTCCCTTGTGTATATGAATCACACTTTGTTGATCCAGTCATCTGTTGATGGACATATGGGTTGGTTCCACCTAATGACTGATGGGAGTAGAGCTGCTGTGAGCATTCATGGACAGGTATCTGTGTGAGTGCCTGTCTACAGGATAAATCCCTGGGGTGGGTAAAGGAAGGTGGGAAGGGTGAGGACACAGTCCAGGTATGGGGAGTGAAGTGTCAATGAGGAAGCTGTGGAGATCTCAGGTGTAAGGTGGGAAGTGGTTCAGTAGAAGGCATACCTGCAGGGAGTGAGGAGGTAGGAGGTGTCAGTTGAAGTTCAGGTGTGGTTATTGAGGTGGGAGGGGTCAGGAGGCAGCCCTGGGGTGGGAAGTGAGAAGGTAGGAGTGACCAGGACTCAGCCTGGTTGTGGCAACTGAGGAAGAGGGAGGGGTTAGGAGATGGCTGAGGTGTGGGTAAGGAGGAACTGGGAAAGCTCAGGAACCGGGCAGGTTATGGAAAGTTAGGGGGAGGTAGGAGACAAGAGAACACCTATGTGAATGTTTTGAGTCTTAGGGAGGGAGGTCACCATAGCCCAGGTACGGTAGCTCATGAGGTGGTGGGTCAACAGACAGCAAAGGTCTACAGAGGAAGGAGGTGGAAAGTGTCAGGAGAAAGCACAGGTGTGGTCAGTGAATTGTCAGGAAGAGCCAGGAGGCAGCCCGGGTGTGGGGATGAGGAGGTCTGAGGGGCCAGGAGGCAGCCCAGGTGTGGGGAGTGAGGAGGTCTGAGGGGCCAGGAGGCAGGCCAGGTGTGGGGAATGAGGAGGTGTGAGGGGCCAGGAGGCAGCCCGGGTGTGGGGATGAGGAGGTGTGAGGGGCCAGGAGGCAGCCCGGGTGTGGGGATGAGTAGGTCTGAGGGGCCAGGAGGCAGGCCATTTGTGGGGAATGAGGAGGTGTGAGGGGACAGGAGACAGCCCAGGTGTGGGGAGTGAGGAGGTCTGAGGGGCCAGGAGGCAGCCCAGGTGTGGGGAGTGAGGAGGTGTGAGGGGACAGGAGACAGCCCAGGTGTGGGGAATGAGGAGCTATGAGGAATCTGGAGGTAGCCCAGTGTTAGCAAGTGTGTAGATAGAAGGGCAGGAGAACCCCGGTGCAGGTACTGAGGAGCCTGTACAACCAGGAGGCGGCAGAGGGTGGGTACTGAGGAAGTGGTAGAGGTTGGGGGATACCCCACCTATGGAAAGTGATGAAGAGGGAGAGGCCCAGGTATGAGTAATGATTAGGTTGGAAGGACCAGGAGGCAGTCCAGGTGTGGCCTTTTAATCATTTCACGTTGGCTGAGGCAAGGTAAGTTCAGATACAAATCAAGACAGCCCAGTTAGCCCATTTCCATCCAGTCAATTCCGACTCATGGTGACCCTATACTATAGATCAAGAGAAAGAGTGAAAATTTGAAACGCTTGATTATACCCACAGGCTCTGAGGAAAACACAGCATACCTGGATACAGGGCCATTATTGGGGTTGCACCCAGCGCAGGATCACAAAAGCCACTTTTGGAGAAGACAGCTTATGTATACAAGCAGGGCAGGGTAGGCTAGATTTCCTGGGGTTTGGGATTCGAACTGCCGACCTTTTGGTTAGCAGCCGTAGCTCTTAACCACTATGCCACCAGGGTTTCCAGCCCACATAAAGCAGTCTGTTAATTAACCAAGAAGCCCTTGCTGAGGCACCAGGGCACTGTGGGGAGGCTGGAGAACCCCCAGGGAGAGTCTAAAGAGTGCACCCAACCAAGGTAGGCTTCCCATCCCAGAAAGTCAAGCCCCCCTTTACAAAGCCCTGGACTGGACTTCCAAATGCCAGAGTTTGCTTTTCTAACTTCTCCAATCCTAAGCTAAGGTCACCTCCACTTTTTATTTTACTAAGCAGAATATTAAGTTCATATGCTTTGGTTCTTATCTTTATTCAGAGACATTAATGACATTCACTGTGCTGGGCGACCATCAACACTATCCATCCCCAGATGTTTTTCATCACCGAAAAGGGAACCCAGTGCGCCTTCAGCAACAGCTCCTCATTTCTCCCTCCCCTCAGCCCCTGGTCACCACTGATACCTTCTTATCTCCATGGACTTGCCAAAAAACCCTGGTGGCGCAGTGGTTAAGTGCTCGGCTGTGAACTGAAAAGTTTTCAGATGAAACCCACCAGGTGCTCCACTGAAGAAACGACCTGGTGATCTGCTCCCATGAAGATTAGAGCCTAAAAAACCCTGTGGGGCAGTTCTACTCTGTCACGTGGGGTCAGAATGAGTTGGAATCAATTCAAAGGCTACTAACAACACCACCAATGCATTTGTCTAGTTTAGACATTTAAGTGGGATCATAGGATACTTGTCCTTTTGAGTCTGACTTGCTTCACTCAGCATGTTTTCAAGGTCCACCATGTATGGCATGCATCAGGGCTTCGTTTCCCTTTTTGGAGGAGTAATATTCCACTGCATGAATAGACCATATTTTGCTTATCCATTCCTTTGTTGGTGGACACTTGGGTTGTTTCCATCATTTGACTATTGTGAATAATACCGCAGTGAACATTCATGTACACGTATCTGCGTGAAGCCCTGATTTCAAGTCCTTTAGGGCTAATCTAGGAGTGGCATTGCTGGGTCATATAGTGACCAGAGAACCTAGTTGTTTTCTCAGAGATTCTTGAATTTCAAACAGAAAGTAGCCCCCATTTGACTCTAGGAAGTTTTGAGAATTTTTTTTTTTTTTTTTTAATTAAAGCTCTATAAAACCCAAACCAAACCAGTTGCCTTCGAGTCGATTCCAATTCATAGCAACCGTATAGGACAGAGTAGAACTGCCCCATAGGGCTTTCAAGGAGCGCTTGGTGGATTCCAACTGTCGACCTTTTGGTTAGCAGCCTTAGCTCTTAAGCACTTCCCCACCAGGGTCTCCTAAGGCGCTATACTTGCATTTTATTATATTTATAACTACCCTGTATCTGGGGTTGTGGTGGTGCAGTGGTGGATTCTCACCTTCTATGTAGGGGACCCGGGTTCCATTTCCAGGCAACGCACCTTATGCGCAGCCACCACCCATCTGCCACTGGAGGCTTGGCTGTTGCTCTGATGCTGAACAGGTCTCAGCAGAGCTTCCAGACTAAGCCAGATGAGGAAGAAAGGCCTGGTGATCTACTTCTGAAAATCAGCCAAGGAAAACGCTGTGGGTCACAACAATCCACTCTGCAGCTGTTCATGGGTTTGGCACAGCACCAGGCAGCGTTTGGTTCCAATGTTCATGGGATCGCCGTGAGACAGGCTGACTCAACAGCAGCTAACAGCCAACAGCAACAACCCCATATTGGGGGCTACGTCACAAGGCACAGTCACGTGGGCATAGAATTAAAACAAACCGAAACTGTGGCCGTGGAATCCTGTCTGATTCATGGCAACTCGAGGTGTTACAGAGTAGAACTGTGCTCCCTAGGGTTTGCTTGGTTGTAATCTTTCGGGAAGCAGGCCTCCAGGCCTTTCTTCTGAGGTATGCCGGATGGGTTCAAACTGCCAATCTTTAAGTTAGTAGTCATCGCAAACTGTGCCACCCAGGGACCTGGGGAAACTGTAGGGTGAGGGAGTTCTCTTGTCCAAAAGCACCAAGAGTCTACAAGCTCACCATTTTCTTTGAAAGTGAAGCCAATACCTATCCTACCCATTTCTCATTGCCACTGAGTCATTTCTGATTCATAGTGACTCTGTAGGACAGAGTAGAACTGCCCCACAGGGTTTGTAAGAAGCAGACTGCCACATCTTTTTCCTGCAGAGCCGCTGGTGAGTTTGAACCATTGGCCTTTTGGTTAGCAGCCGAACGCTTTACCCTCTGCACCACCAGGGCTCCTTATACTCCCTATGTTAGTCCTACAGAAATCAGGATAGGACAGTCTGAGAAGTGTCTAATCACACAGATACGGGATTTTGTAGCTGGAAGCAATCACAGAGATTCTCGGGTCCAAATTTCCCACCCTTGCAATTAAAAAATCAATAAAACTTGGACTCAGGATGAGAGGCGAAGTTACACTTCCCCAAAGACCAGTGATGCACGACTTTAACAGAGAAAGTCTGCTTCAGAAGGAGAGACTGGAGCTGGTCCTAGGAGGCTGTGTACAATTTGGATGAAGACAACCTTTTTGTGCCTCCTTGAAGGTCCACGTCAATCAGTAACAAGATGACTGATAGGATGAGAAGAGATCCAGGAAGAAAGCTGCCATGCCCCTGGGACATGTATCAGGATGGACTTCAGATGGCGGCCTCTCATTTCAAAGTCGCTTGTGCAGCGGTAATATCTTAACCCCCTTCGCTGCCTGACTGATTTTTTTCCCCAAAGAGCCGAGGGGACCCCGAGGGCAGCCAGGATTTATACTGACTGATGTCCTACAGTGGGCTTTCCAGCACCCAAGTTCTTCCTGCTGATTGTAAATCCAAGCGGTTACCTTGTTATCCAGTGGACCACACAGCTCCGGGGCCTTAACGGGATCCACCTAAACTCTGCTTCTGCCTCAGCTGGAGAACGTGAGGGTAGAAATACGGTTGGGGTTTCAGTGGGAAAGGAGCAGTGTCGGGGGTTGCTTCCCATGTACGCAGAAGGATGCCATCTGACGCCAGAAGCCCAGCCACCGCCTGCGGGGACCAGTAGCTGCACCTCCATCCAGGGCCTCCCCCGTCAGCACTTCATTTCGTAGCATTTTTCTTTACAAAAATACACACGGGACATCAATGGAGTTAAGATTTTTTGTTTTGTTTTAATAAGACCCTATATTGCATTTATTGTATTTATCCCTACCCCTTAATGGGGATTCCTTTAAAGGCCACAGTCATCTTGGGGTTAAGTGGCTCTAAGAGATTTCTTGCCAAAGATTGGAAACAAAGACAAGGCTTTTTCACACCATATTTGTGGATGCTTCCTTCAAGTTGCTGCCTAAGCAATGAACCACCCCCCATCTGTCAGCTTGTTGTACTTGGTGGCTTGCATGTTGCTGTGATGCTGGAAGCTATGCTATGCCAGCTACACCAGCAGGGTCACCCATGGTGGACAGGTTTCAGTGGAGTGTCCATGCTAAGACAGACTAGGGACTGACCCCAAAAGGTAGTCCTTGGGGGGTGCAATGCTTCACGTGCTCAGCTGCTCACCAAAAGGTTCCAGGTTCAGATTTACCCTGTGGTGCCTTGGAAGGAAGGCCTGGCAATCTACTTCCAAAAAACGAGCCATTGAAAACCCTATGCTGCACAATTCTACTCTGACACACGTGGGGTTGCCATGAATCAGGGTGGACCAAACCAAAACCAAACAAACCCAGTGCCGTCGAGTCGATTCCGTCTCATAGCGACCCTACATTAAGCCCCAAATGAAGATCAAAATGCAAGGGGTGACTATTTTGTATTGTCAAAAGAAGACAATACTCTGTTGGGAATGACACCAAGGAGCCCTACCTTGCCTTGACTTTAGGGGAGATATGTGTCCCCTTGTTACATATGGTGATGCAGTAGCCTTGTCTAGCTGTTCTTCTGTGGAAAGTCCTGCCTGGGAAAATAGTCTGTGAAAACCAAAACCAAACCAAACTCAGTACAGTTGAGTCAATTCCGACTCATATTATAGGACAGAGTAGAACTGTCCCATAAAGTTTCCAAGGAGCGCCTGGTGGATTCGAACGGCTGACCCTTTGGTTAGAAGCTGTTTCCAGTCTGTGAAAAGACACTATTTGTAGGTGTGACATGGTGTCATCTTTCTTCCTAAAACCCGGGCCGACCTGGTGGTACAGACATTGTTCTTGCGCAAGCCGGGGCCCGTGCCCACTTGTAAAGCAGCAGGGAAAGGGAAGATACGACAAGTTTCTCACCAGGTAGACATCAAGCACTGAGGCGTTATCATTCTGCGCTTCCAGAGTGTCTGTCTCAGAGGTTAGGTAGAAGGTCCCCTCCTCCAAGGTAAATGTTGAACTGCAAGGTAACCCTTTGCTGGAAAAATATACAAGGGTCATGAGCAGGTTGCCACCAGAACGAAATCCATAGAAACCTCCATGATTGTGGCTACAGATAACTGAGGTGGGGATGGTTTGGGGGTTGAAAAACTTTTTTTTTATACTGTTCAAAGGGGATATGGTCAGACCTGGAGATACAGTACTTGAGTTGATCTATTAGATTGTGGGTGCCATGACCCAGAATATACTTTATGACAACTGTGCACGTGTCTTTAGTTAGTAGTGCGTTTCCTCTCCCTGCTTCTTTGTGTTTTCCAGACGCGATTTGTGAAGCTCATACCTGTGAGTAGGGAGTTGCCGGGGACCAAGAAGCCCGCTGCTCATCTTTGACTCTGGATAGTTGCTTCTCGCTGGTTGAGTTCTCCTCTCTTGGTGCTCACACTTTGCCACTTTATAGAAGACAACCTTGTGCATAGTTAGCAATGGTGATGTCTGTTCTTTTTACTATTGTATTTTTCTTTTTGGCATGAAAGGTTTAATTACATCAGTGGTTAAACACAATTTTCTGCCCCCCCCCCTCCCCGGGAGCCCCAGTGGCAACAAAAGTTAAGCAAGGCTGCTACCCAAGAGGTTGGCAGTGCAATGGGAGAAAAGACCTGGTGATCTGCTTCTGTAGACATTAGAGCCTTGGAAACCCTATGGGGCAGTTCTACTCTGTCATATGGGGTCACTATGACTTGGAATCGACTGGACAGCATCCCACAATAATAACAACCTCCAGGGCTCCTGATTCGGGAGGTCTGGTGTACGGTGCATGAGTTTGTATCGGGTGGTAGTGATGCTGCTGGTCTGGTCCAGGGACCACTATTTGTGCCACATGGAATTACATAATTAGAGTGTTGTGTTATATGCTTTCATCATACCGAAGCATATAAGGGAAACCCTGGTGACGTAGTGATTAAGTGCTACGGCTGCTAACCAAGAGGTCAGCAGTTCGAATCCCCCAGTTGCTCCTTGGAAACTCTATTGGGAAATTCTACTCTGTCCTATGGGTTCGCTATGAGTCGGAGTCGACTTGTCGGCAGTTGGTGGTTGGTTAAGCATATAAGACAACGCTCTAATTGTCGACTCAACGGCAATGGCTTTAGGATTGTATGCTGTGTAAGGAGAGTCCAAAGTGTACCTCAGTAACAAGGACACAAAAGCCAATGGAATGCAGGTAGAGAGCTGTTTATGCAGGGAAACTGCCTTGTTTTGTCGTGAGATGACAACCAGTGTTCACTGTTGAAGTAATTGGTCCATCTTGGTGGTGTCAGCTGCCCTGGAGTCAACCCTAACTCATGGTGACCCCATGAACAGTGGAACAGAACGCTGCCTGGTCCTGTGCCAACCCTGTGATCAGTTTTCAGTCAGATCATTGTGACCCACAGGGTTTTCACTGGCTGATTTTCCGAACTAGATTGCCAGGCCGTTCTTCCTAGTCCATCTTAGTATGGAAAGCTCTGCTGAAACCTGCTCAGCATCATAGCAACACGGAAGGCTCCACGGAGAGATGGGTGCTGGCTGTGCACGAGGTGCACTGGCCGGAAGTCAAACCCGGGTCTCCCTCATAAAAAACTATAAACGGTGAGAATTCTACCATCTCGAACCAAATAGTATTTAAATTGGGTATTAATTTTTTTTTTTTTTTTTAGGGGCTCAGGAATGCACAATTTTTTTCTTCTTTGAAGTACAGGGTAGTTTTGTTTTTAACCTGTGAAAATTTGCCATGTGAAGGTTTCTGCAGGCACAAATTGTCCCCAGGGTTTCGATGTTTGGTGTTAGGAGAACTGGGCAGGGGTGGCTATCTGCCATATGGAGGGAACCTCAGCATGGCGCGTGGTCGCCCCCTGGTGGTCGAGCAGAGAGCAGCTGTGGAGAAGAAGGACTTCCCCTCTCACCTTCCATATACCATGTCGTCTTCCTGAGATCCCTCCTGGCTTAGCTCAGAGCTCACCTCTGCTGACAACACCCTGTCTAAAGTCATCCTCTTAAGGAGCACTGGTGGCACAATGGTTAAGTGCTCAGCTGCTAACTGACTGGCTGAACCCACCAGCAGCTCCGCAGAAAAAAGACCTGGTGATCTGCTTCAGTAAAGATGACAGCCTGGGAAACCCTATGGGGCAGCTCTACTCTGTCCCATGTGCTCGCCATGAGTGGGAATTGACTCAATGGAACCCAGCAACAACAACAAGGTCACCCTCTCAGGATGGGAGACTACTGAGGACATTATAACCTCTGTGCCTCTCATCTGGGAACTGCACGTAATTCTCTCTGTGAACATCTGACTCTGAATTCAAGACACAGGAACTACTTAGGAATCCTGACCTTTTCAATATCAAACAAAGAAATGACAAAGTTGCCAAAAAACTGCGTAGTTTTCCTGGTCATAAAAGTAAGGCATATTGAGAAAACTTTGAAAATAAAGAATAGTAGGAGGAAAGGAATGTGTCTTGGTGGCACAGTGGTTAAAGTGCTCGACTGCTCACTGAAAGGTCAGCGGTTTGAACCCACCAGCTGCTCTGCAGGAGAAAAGATGGGGCAGTCAGCTCCTGTCAAGATTACAGCCGTGGATGGAAACTATATGGGGCAGTTCGATTCTGTCCTACAGGGTCACTAGGAGTCAGAATCAAGTTGAAGGCAAAGGATTTTGGTTTATGTAAAATATACAATAGGGGGGTGGCAAAAAATACGCTACAAAAAAAATAGTGGTTTTCCAGACTTTCTGAATTGTGGGCCATACTGCTTTTATGATAATTTTTTTAAGTAACTTCCTCCATCTGATTTTAATTTTTAGTTACTTCTACTCATCTTCTTCCTAATAAAGGTATAAGCAAGAATATTCTGGAAGTGCTTGTTCTTTTCAAAATTTTATTTCTTTAGTGGTCCTACATGCATATGGTATAAAATACAGCAGAAAGTAGCCCTCTTTGCCCATATCCTCGTGTGATTCAGAGGTCTCCTGCCTAGAAGCAAACTCTTTTTGGGAGTATTTTTTTTAATATAATAGTTACCTTTTGGTTTTGGAACCTAAGAGTATGTCACTGACATGGTTAAAAGATAATAATAAAAAAAAAAAAAAAAACAGAAACATTAGTGTATTCTCCAGGATTCAAGAAGTACATTTTTCAATGATATTTTTTAAAAAATATATTATTACCAGAAAAAGGAAATACCAGATTTCCTTGGTTAATAGAATCAAAATTTGATACAATCAAAATCATCCCTTTTTTAACCTTCATTATCTACTCTGTTTTACACATGTATTAGTTTTCCATCTTGGTAAGTAGATTATTTTTGCATCATTAAATTTGGGCACAAAAACGAGGCTCATACACACTCGTTTCCAGATTATAGAAAGAACTCTTACCACCCAATAATAGAAAGGCAAATAACCCAGTAGAAAAATGAGCAAAACATACCAATTACGATGGCTAAAGTACATAATGCCGACATCAATAAATGTTGGTGAGAATTAGGAGCCACAGGAACTCCCATTCATCCCTAGTGGGAATGCACAATATGGCCGCATGGAAGACCCTGGCAGTTTTCTTACAAAGCCAAACATCATCTTGGTTATCTAGTGCTCTATAACAGAAACGCTACAAGAGGGTGTCTTTAATGAACGCAGATATATTTTCTCAAAGTTGAGGAGTCTAGAAGTCCAAAGTGAGGGTGCTGGCTGGAGAGGAAGGTTTTCTCTCTCTGTAGGCTCTGGGGAAAGGTCCTTGTTCCCTGGTGATCTTCATGTGCTCTGGCATCTATCTTCTCCCATCTCTGCTTGCTTCTCTATGCCTAATCTGCTCTTGTTCTCTGTCAAAGGTGATTGGCTTAAAATACACCCTACACTGATATGGCCTCTAAACAAAGAAATCCCATTCTTAAATGAGAATATAACCACAGGTATATTCATCACTGTCAAGTCGATTCTGACTTATAGAGACCCTACAGGACAGAGTAGAACTGACTCAAGGGGTTTCAAGGCTGTAATCTTTATGGAAGCAGATTGCCCCATCTTTCTCCTGTGGAGCAGCTGGTGGGTTCAAACCACCAACATTTTGGTGAACAGCTAAGCACTTAATCACTGTGCCACCAGGTAAAGGGGGTAGGATTTAAAACATATGTTTTAGGGGGACACGATTCAACCGACAACACCATATGATCCAACAATTGTGCTCCTTGATTTACCAACCTTGAAAGCCTACGTCCACACAAAAACCTGCACATAGTGTTTATGGGAGGGTTTCTTATATGTAGTTCTCATCAGTGTGGTGGCTGAATGCATCTCTCTGTCTCCTTCCTGAGCCATCAGCAACCACAGTGCACTCCCTGCTTCCTTCTGTGGGGTAACTTTGTCTTCCGGGATGGACCCTGGGCACACAGAAAACACTCATGCTCCTGCCCTTTAAATGCTGTACTCCTAGGCTGCCTTCAAACAGCCAGCTCTGCTCACTCTGCAATCAGAGCTCCAAGGACATTGGCATTGCCCAGGACATATACCAAGCCCTCCAGAGTGCCCACTGAGACCCCTTTCCCTGGGTGGGGACAGGCACCCCCACCCACCGACAGGTGCACTAACAAGCAAGATCTAAGTACCAACTCTTTTCTTGGTCTCTCTAACCAAGAAAATCAACCTTATTGAAAGGCTGAAGGTGGGTGGTTACTTACCTAAGGGCTGCAAAGCTGGTCCTAACCACTTCCTTCGCAAATCCTGCAGAAGCCTTACGTTTTTGGGCCTCAACCAAAATGAATACTAAAAACATTTTGTTTAGCATTCTGTGATTTTTAGCAAAGACAGATTAGTGAAGGGTACACACAGTATTGAAGAGAAATGTGGATCTCTCCTAATCAAGAAATGCCTTACAGAGGACAGAAAATCTTACCTGTGCTCAGGTACCTTTCTGCTATACGCATGACTGTGTATGAACGTGTCCTTGCTGCTTAAAGCACTAATGGAATGTGATTATTGCAACAGTGAGGAGCTACCGTAAGGGATCATGAAGACTAAAAAGATCGTGCAGGAATACACCATCCAATCCAAATAACTGCACCACAAAGATCAAACCAGTAGCTATGGAATCAATTCTGCCTCATGGCGCCCCCGTGTGTGTCAGAGTAGAACTGTGCTCCTCAGAGTTTTCACTGGCTGATTTTTTCAGGAGCAGATTGCCAGATCTTTCTTCTGGGGTGCCCCTGGGTCAACTCAAATCTCCAAGCTTTCGGTTAGCAGCCCAGTGCCTTAACCATTTACCCTACCCAGGGTCTGCAGAAAATTCCTGTTCCCGTGAAGATGCCCCAAGTACTGAAGGTAAAATATGTTCTGAGAAGGGTTTCCACTTCAATGTCTGCACCACTGATCTGTTTAATGTCTATTTCTCTTCAATTCTGGTACTGGGGAATATTCTGCCTATTGCCCCATTTCCTTGTTGTGCTGTTGATTTCCTGGGCAAAAAGGTTACACAGAATTGATTCCTAAGTTCTCTGGCTGAGAGTTTCCCAGCTCCTGTTTCAGGGTTCACGTCTAAGGGCAAGCATCCCTCTGGGGAGGAATGCCCTCCAAACCCAGTGGTCAGGTCAGAGCCTCACCATGCCTCAGCTCGCAGCTTGGGGAGATCCATTTCCGGAAGCAAAGTTATGTGACTGGATGGAGGAGTCTGGCTCCCTGCCCAGGTTCTGCACCACCAAGTATTGCCCTAATTCCTTTGATTCAGAGTGTCTGAGGGGATTTACTCCTCATTTGCAACAAGCCCCCCAGGAAACTGCTAACCTCCCAGGCTCTGATTCTCCCCTGTGAGCCCAGGAACTGCTGGCACTCGCCATCTGCTCTAAGGCACACACTTCCCGACTCCGACTCATGGCCACCTCTTATGTTACAGAGTAGAACTGCTCCATGGGGACTTCTTGGCTACAATCTGTCACATCGGGCCTCTAGGAACAGAAATCGACTTGATGGCAGCTAACAACAACAATCTTTATGGAAGCAGGTCGCCAAGCCTATCTTCCACGGCAGTGCCCAGTTAGTTCGAACCACAGACCTTAAGATAAGCAGCCGAATGCCAAGTGTTTGCGCCAGGAAGGGACCTTACGTAGAAGAGGAATTTCACGTCCTCCCAGTGCTCCCCCGGGAGTGGACTGGGCTGGCTCTGCAAAGCCACTCAGGCCTCCCCGTCATTTACACAAATGCTTACTTCTGCCACCAGGAAAATTCACCTGGCTTAGTCTAATGTAATTACCATCCATAATGTAATGTAATGTGATATAATGCAATCATCTTCCACAACTTAGTCTATATAACAATAACCTTGTTTGATGTGTGCTTGTGTTTAAGGACGCCTTATTAAATACATACTGTTGATTCATTAACGTTGAACTCATGGCTGACAGCACAGTAACTCATGCTTGAAGGAAGCTTACCTAACACACCCATTTTTCCATGAGGCACATCACAGCCTTCCTGTGCTTAGGGACAGGAGACAGCACTTCCGCACAATGCCTGGGGCCATTTAAACAGCAAAATCAGCAGCAAAGAACACAAAAATGTGGCCTGAAACAGACCAAGAAAAGGACTTGTTTACAGTCTGAGAGCTGAGGCCAGAAGGCAGACCATCACCTTGTCCAGCCTCAGCTGGGGCAGCTCACATTTCTCAGCACTCTGTGTGCGTCCACGAGTGATCGGGAAGGCACCACGAGTCATAATTGTGGGGTTACAAATACACTTGACCGAGTGGGTGAATGAGGAAGCATGGAAGCCGGGGACAATGAGCATCAGCTGTATTATATCCTAGGCACTGTGCAGGATAAACCTGCTGCCATCCAGGTGGTTCTATCTCATAAACGGTGCTATAGGACAAGGGGAAACTGCCTCAAAAGATTTCCTGATCTTTATGGGAGCAGACACCAACCTCTTTCTCACTGGGAGCCGCTAGTGGGTTTGAACCATGGAATTTTTAGTTCACAGTTGAGTGCTTTAACCACTGTGCCACGAGGGCTCCTTCTGTACAGGACAGTCAGATGCATTTTCCCATTTTATGCTCACAACAATCTTGTGAGGTAGATATTTCTATTCCTTCGTTACAGGTGAGGAGACTGAGGCCCGGGAAGGGAAAGTAAGGTAGCTGGTGACCAGCAGAGTGGCATTTCTACCTCAGAAGCCCCTCTGCTGGGTTCCCTGCCCGAGCTAGGTAGGTGCTGCACCCTCTCACACTTTCCTCAGAGGGAACGCACTGTGCCAAGTCTGGGCGGCATAAGGCTCGGGTTTGTGGAAGGCCACCTGCTTGCAGGTTTGGTGTCGCTCCTCTCACTGGGACAGGAAGAAAGGGGTTACAGGTGTAGAGCACACACCCCTCCTCCCACGAGGCTCTGTGTCTGTCCTGGCGCAGGCAGCAGGGATCTGAACAGATAAGCAGACCTCTGAGGTATTCCAGTTCCAAATGCCCTGTGGTGCTACCTTCCCCTCCATGCAGTCTTCCTCCAGGAGGGCCTCTCAGCTCCAGGAGAGGCAGCTTAGCCTTTCCAGAGGTGGCCTACTTCCTCTTTGACACACTATTAACCCTCTTTCTACAGAACAATCTCCTCTTTGTAGCTTCCAGGCATCACCTTCAGCTCTGTCCCTGGGAAGAATTGTCTGTGCACCTCCCTTTGCCTGGCTCATCAGCTTCCTGGTCTGCACAAAGAGCCCAGTAAGCCCTGGGTCCAAAACCGCCAGTTCCCGTGAGGTTGACTCCCACTCATGTTGACCCCATGGGTGTCAGAGCAGAACTGGGCTCCCTAGGGTTTGCTGTGACTGATTTTTCGGAAGTAGATTGCTAGGCCTTTCTTCCAACGTACCTCTGGGTGGACTAGAACCTCCAACACGATGGAACTGCCTTGTTTCTCTGTGTCTCACACCTGTTCTGCCTTGGACAGGGTGCAGTCTTACCACTTTTTTATCGCTTGTTTTAGTGGAAAATATGTGAGTTTTCCTTCTCTGACAGGTATCCTCCTTACACAAGTTCCGGCTTTCTCAGGTCTTACTATATATAACTTTCAGAGTTAGAAAATGAATTCATAGAGCAGAAAAAAAAAAAAATTCCTCATTAGAGTGTAAAAATTGGTTTGGAATTATTCATTTCTATTATTCGAATCCAAGGTGTCCTGATGGGGAAGTGGTTAAGCACCAGGCTGCTAACCAAAAGGTTGGCTGTTCAAACCCTCCCAGCGACTCTGCAGAAGAAAGGCCTGGCAACCTTCTTCTGCAAAGATTACAGCCAAGAAAGACCTATGGGGACCTTCTACTCTGACACATGACGTCACTGTGAGTCAGAATTGATTCAACAGCACCCAACACCAACAGCATTATTCAAATCCAAGATGTTAAGCTCTCAAGGGAAGATCATGAATTGCTGATGTTTCCTTTCTTTCTCATTCTGTTTTCTCCCAAGCCAATACTGGGGATACTATGAAGCAACTTTTTCAAAGCGATCGCATTGATCAAGGGTACTGATTATGTTTAGTTTCTTCACTCAGTTCCACGAACTTCCGATATAGTCCTTGCAACACAATAGAGATAATAATTTGCTCCGTCAGAAATTCTGAGGAAAGGAGACATTATGTCTCTAAATATCCAAAGCTAATACTCTTTGAACAAAAAAAAGTGATCCTTTTAAAATCTGTGGCCTGAGACGCTGCATTACAATGGCTGTTTCGTTTTAATTTTTAAGTAGTAAAACAAAACCCGCTCTGTGGTCGGATTCTGAAGACATCTCATACCACATTCCAAAGAGGACATCAAATTAAGAAAAAATTAACAACATCAGTGTTTTTTTCATTACAAATGTCATACATGATAAAAAAATTAGTAAAATGTTGAACAGGAGGGAAAAAACGACAAAAAGCACACCTAGTTCGTTCTACATCCGAACGAAAATGCGTGTGCTGACAAAGCTTAGATTTCTCTAAGATTTGCACAAACCTTTCTCTTGTCTGTAGGATGCTCTGTGTCACACCTGCTCCCACTAGGTAGGCTTTTAGTTTGAAGGGCAATGATCTTGTGGGTGGGAGTTTAGCTCAAATACTCTAAACAATCACTTGAGAAGCAGGAAATCTGTTCATACAGCACAAACCATCCCGGCCTTTTCCTCGCAGGCTGCACTTGGCCCTACCAACGGTGCCTACAGAGCAGCCAGAGCTCCTGCCTCTGCGAACGGAACCCCAAAGTTTGAGTTTAGGCAGCAGTGGAGGTCAGCACTCTCAGGGCAGGTTGGCCCCTCCCTAGCCTCCTTGGCAGCCTGAGGTAGTCATGTGGTCACTTCTGTTCATTAGATATTAAGAGGATTTTGCTGGTGGGGGAGGGAACAACTGGGGAAGCTCTCCCCTCTGCTCTCCAAAACCAAAGAATGGAACCTTGCCAAAGAGAACTTTTCTTTGTTTTGGTCTTCTCTTTCCTTCCTGCATGAGTCCCTGGAGTAAGGACATGCTGTCTGACATTGTGGCAGCTATACTGTGGCCACGAGGCAAAAATCCAGAGAATCCAAAACCAAAAAGGGGAAGATGGTGGAACAGAAAAATGGGAAGAGCCTGGATCTTGAGAATGTTGGGCAGCTGTGCTCACTCTGGACTGCAGCTCTGCAGACTTTATGTCAAGTAAATGATCAGCCTAGTAAAACAACAGAAACCAGCTGCTGTCAAGTCGAGTCTGACGCTCAGGAATCCCATGTATATCAGAGTAGGATTGTGCTCCACAGGGCTTTTACTGGACGATTTTATGGAAATAGAAAGCCAAGCCTTTCTTCTGAGGTGGACTCAAACCTCACACCTTTCGGTTAACGGTTGAGCGTGGTAACCATTTTTACCACCTAGGGACTCCACCAGCCCATCAGACAGGTCTAAATCCTACAAGTGGACAATGCTAATTTATCAATGAACTGTTGGGGTTAGAATAAAGACTTGTTTAGACATTCAAGTATCAAATATTTTTGCTACAATGAGTCCTTCTCTTAGGAAGATACTGGAGGATGTGCTCCATCAAAATGAAGGAGTAAACCCTGAAAGAATAAAATATGGGATATGACAAACAGGGAAACTAACACAGGCAAGAGGTGACTAGACTCCTCATAATGATGGAAGGGTGACCCCAAGCTGACATAAATGCATCAAGCCCTAGAGGGCAACCAGGCCAGGCAGAAGCAGGTCAGAAAGCCTTGGGAAAACTTCTGTGAGACAATGAAATTAGTACATCTAATCTATTTGACAAGGAATTATGATAAGTGGTGGAGAGTTTGAGATTCAATTAGAGAACTATTGAAACAAAAACAAAGCACATAGGCCCCTAGACACCTTTAAAGCTCCGTAATGAAGTTATTCCTGAGGTTCACCCTTCAGCCAAAGATTAGATAGGCCCATAAAACAGAGTGACACTAAACATTCATGGCAGCCCAAGGGCAAGGACTAGAAGGCAGGAGGGGACAGGAAACCTGGTAATGGGGAACCCAAGGTCCAGACAGGGAAAGTATTGGCATGTCGTGGGGTTGGCAACCAACGTCACAAAACATATGTGTATTGTTTAATGAGAAACTAGTTTCCTCTGTAAACCTTCATCTAAAGGACAAATTAAAAAAAAAAAAGTAAGCACATAGAAGATTTAGTAAACAGGGAAGACAAAACATCATACAGGAAAGGGAAAGCAATCATAGTGCCCACACCGCCTTAACCAAATACTCAATATTGATCTAACTACAATCATAACGTGACTATACTGGGAGACAGGCAGGGTGGGCAGCTGGAGGGTGGCAAGGCTGCGTGGATCCATGGTGGGTGTGGGGTGGGGAAAAGACAGCTAAATCTTCATCTCCTACAGTGGAAAGTCATTAGCTAAGACCTAGATCCCAAAGAACAAGACACATCTATCTATAAAGGAGCCCGGGTTATGCAATGGTTAAGCGGTTGGCTGATAACTGAAGGGCTGAAGGTGTGAACCCACCCAGCAGCTCCACGGGAAAAAGACCTGGCAATCTGCTTCTGTAAAGATTACAGCCAAGAAAACCCTGTGGGGCAGTTTTACTCTGTCACATGGGGCCACTATGAGCCGGAATCAACTCGACAGCACCTAATAACAACATCTATCTATAAGCCTGTTATTTGGAGACATGGAATTAATAACCAAAATAATCAGCTAAAAGAGTTGAAGGTGTTGCACCTGGGGAAGTAAGTTGAAAGGGGAGGTGGACAGGGACCTGCTCTTTTTCCCAACAAACTGTATACAATGATTTGACTACCAAACTGTGTGCATATGATTTTGATGCAAAAAAACAAACACAAAAGAAAAGGACTGGATGACACAGTCTCAAAAGTTCCCTTCCACCTCCAAAGAGCTGTGACTCTTTTAGGGCAAGTTTTGCTCCTGGAATGGTAAGGGTCTGGAGAGTGGGCACAGAAAAAGCAAAGAAGCACGAACTTCATCCATTTCCCAGATGAGCTTGGACTTGGCCTTGCTTGCACTTGGAATGCCTGCCTTCTTTCTCATCTTGAACTCCGTGAGGAACTTAGTCATGACAAAGAAACTGGCCAGTGATGGCAGCAGCTAGGAATTACCAGGGTGTCCACCCAGACACACTCACTTATAAATGATAGATAAAACACCTTTTCCCACACTAAATGTTTAAATACTTAGACACACTTTTCCAGTGAAATGAGAAGCAGTGAAAGATAGAGAGATTCAAACATGTATTTTTTTCCAGGTGGAAACGAGGCTGACATTTTCATTTGAAGCAAATCCTTCAGTGAGAAAATCCTTCTAGTTCATTTTCAAGTTCTTTTGTGATCTTCCAAACACTAGTTTTTAACACTAATAGGCAGACAAATAATGAGCTCTTTTATATCCTTATACATTTCTTCTTTATTACTTTATCATTGAAAGCAGGTTATTAAATAATTAACTATTGGATTGGTATTATTATAAGTTGAGATTTTGTCATTGCCTCCTAATGCCCTCACTGTTGTTGTTGTTGTTGTTGTTAGGTGCCATCAAGTCAGTTGTGTCTCACAGCAACCCCATGTCAAACTGAACAAAAAACTGCCCAGTCCTGTGCTATCCTCAAAATCATCCTATGTTTGAGCCCATTGTTGCAGCCACTGTGTCCAGTCCATCTCATTTAGGGTCTTCCTCTTTTTCGCTGACCCTCTACTTTACCAAGCATGATGTCCTTTTGCAGAGGCTGGTCTCTCCTGAAAGCGTGTCCAAAGTACTTAACATGAAGGAGCTTCAAAGGAGCATTGTGGCTTTACTTCTTCCAGGACAAATTTGTTTGTTCTCTGGCACTCCATATTATATTCCATATTCTTAAACAACACCATAATTCGAAGGACTTAATTCTTTTCCAGTTTTCTTTCTGCATTGTACATCTCTCACATGCATATGAGGTGATCAGAAACACCGTGGCTTACATCAGGTGCACCTCAGTCCTCAAAGCGACAACTTTGCTTTTTAAGATTTTTTTTTTAAATAATTTTTACTGTGCTTTAAGTGAAAGTTTACAAATCAGGTCAGTCTCTCACATATAAACTTATACACACCTGACTACATACTCCCACTTACTCTCCCCCTAATGAGTCAGCCCGCTCTCTCCTTCCAGTCTCTCCTTTCGTGACCGTTTTGCCAGTTTCTAACCCTCTCTACCCTCCCATCTCCCCTCCAGACAGGAGATGCCAACACAGTCTCAAGTATCCACCTGATACAAGTAGCTCACTCCTCATCAGCATCTCTCTCTTACCCACTGTCCAGTCCCTTCCATGTCTGATGAGTTGTTTTCGAGAATGGTTCCTGTCCCGGGCCAGCAGAAGGTTTGGGGACCTTGACTGCCGGGATTCTTCTAGTCTCAGTCAGACCATTAAGTCTGGTCTTTTTATGAGAATTTGGGGTCTGCATCACACTGTTCTCCTGCTCCCTCAGGGGTTCTCTGTTGTGCTCCCTGTCAGGGCAGTCATCGGTTGTGGCCGGGCACCATCTAGTTCTTCTAGTCTCAGGATGATGTAAGTCTCTAGTTCATGTGGCCCTTTCTGTCTCTTGGGCTCATAATTATTTTCTGACTTTGGTGTTCTTCATTCTCCTTTGATCCAGGTGGGTCGAGACCACTTGATGCATCTTAGATGGCCGCTTGTTAGCATTTAAGACCCCAGACGCCACACTTCAAAGTGGGAAGCAGAATGTTTTCTTAATAGAATTTATTTTGCCAATTGACTTAGAAGTCCCCTTCAGCCATAGTCCCCAAACCCCCGCCCTTGCTCTGCTGACCTTCGAAGCATTCAGTTTATTCAGGAAACTTCTTTGCTTTTGGTCCAGTCCAGTCGAGCTGACCTTCCCTGTATTGAGTATTATCCTTCCCTTCACCTAAAGTAGTTCTTATCTACTATCTAATCAGTAAATAACCTTCTCCCACACTCCCTCCCTCCCCCCTCTCATAACCACAAAAGAATGTGTGCTTCTCAGTTTATACTATTTCTCAAGATCTTATAATAGTGGTCTTATACAATATTTGTCCTTTTGCATCTGACTAATTTCACTCAGCATAATGCCTTCCAGGTTCTTCCATGTTATGAAATGTTTCAGATTCATCGCTGTTCTTTATCGATGCGTAGTATTCCATTTGTGAATATACCATGATTTATTTATCCATTCATCCGTTGATGGACACCTTGGTTGCTTCCATCTTTTTGCTATTGTAAACAGAGCTGCAATAAACATGGTGTGCATATACCTGTTCGTGTAAAAGCTCTTATTTCTCTAGGATATATTCCGAGGAGTGGGATTTCTGGGTTGTATGCTAGTTCTATTTCTAACTTTTTAAGGAAACACCAGATAGACTTCCAAAGTGGTTGTACCATTTTACATTCCCACCAGCAGTGTATAAGAGTTCCAATCTCTCCACAGCCTCTCCAACATTTAGTATTTTATGTTTTTTGAATTAACGCCAGCCTTGTTTCAGTGACACAGAATCTCATCGTAGTTTTAACTTGCATTTCTCTAATGGCTAATGATCGAGAGCATTTTCTCAAGTATCTTTTAGCCGCCTGAATATCTTTTTTAGTGAAGTGGGTGTTCATATCCTTTACCCAATTTTGAATTGTGTTGTTTGTGTTTTTGTGGTTGAGTTTTAACAGAATCATATAGATTTTAGAGATCAGGCACTGGTTGGAGATGTCATAGCTGAAAATTTTTTCCCAAACCCTAGGTAGTCTTTTTACTCTTTTGGTGAAGTCTTTAGATGAGCATAGGTGTTTGATTTTTAGGAGCTCCTAGTTATCTGGTTCCTCTTTGTTATTTTTTGGTAATGTTTTGTATTTTCTTTATGCATTGTATTAGGGCTCCTAACGTTGTCCCTATTTTTTCTTCCATGATCTTTATTGTTTTTCTCTTTATCTTTAGGTCTTTGATCCACTTGGACTTATTTTTTGTGCATGGTGTGAGGTACGGATCCTGTTTCATTTTTTTGCAAATGGATATCCAGTTACGCCAGCACTATTAAAAAGACTATCTTTTCCCCAATTAACTGACTCTGGGCCTTTGTCAAATATCAGCTGCTCATATGTGGATGGATTTATATCTGGGTTCTCAATTCTGTTCCACTGGTCTATGTGCGTGTTGTTGTACCAGTACCAGGCTGTTTTGACTACCGTGGCTGTATAATATGTTCGAAAATCAGGTAGAGTGAGGCCTTTCACTTTCTTCTTCTTTTTTAGTAATGCTTTACTTATCCGGGGCTCCTTTCCCTTCCACATGAAGTTGATGCCTTGTTTCTCCATCACATTAAAAAATGTCATTGGAATTTGGATCGGAAGTGCATTGTATATATAGATGGCTTTTGGTAGAATAGACATTTTTACAATGTTAAGTCTTCCTATCCATGACCAAGGTATGTTTTTCCACTTATGTAGGTCCTTTTTAGTTTCTTGCACCAGTACTTTGTAGTTTTCTTGGTATAGGTCTTTTACATCTTTGGTAAGATTTATTCCTAAGTATTTTATCTTTTGGGGGGCAACTGTGAATGCTATTGATTTGGTGATTTCCTCTTCAATGTTCTTTTTGTTGATGTAGAGGAATCCAAGTGATTTTTGTATGTTTCTCTTGTAACCCGAGACTCTGCCGAAGTCTTCTATTAGTTTCAGTAGTTTTCTGGAGGATTCCTTAGGTTTTTCTGTGTATAAGATCATGTCATCTGCAAGTAGAGATACTTTTTCTTCTTCCTTGCCAATCTGTATGCCGTTTATTTCTTTGTCTAGCCTAATTGCTCTGGCTAGGACCTCTAGCACAATGTTGAATAAGAGAGGTGATAAAGGGCATCCTGCTTTTTAAGATTGTAAAGAGGCCTTTTGCAACAGATTTGCCCAATGCCGTACGTCTTTGATTTCTTCACTGCTGATTCCATGGACGCGGGTTGTGGATCCAAGTAAACTGAAATCCTTGACAACTTTAGACTTTTCTCCATTTATGGTGATGTTGCTTATTGGCCCAGTCATGAGGATTTTTGTTCTCTCTGTGCTGAGGTGTAATCCATACTGAACGCTGTGGTCTTTGATCTTCAGCTGTAAACACTTCAAGTCCTCTTCACTTTTAGCAAGCAAGGTTGTGTTATCAACATATCACAGGTTGAATGAGTCTTCCTCCATTGAGAGGAAGTTTGTTTTCATGATGTTGAGGTGTAATCCATTCCCTCACTACACTTAGCTCACTCTCCTGACACCCATGACCACCATGAGAGTTCAAGGCAAGAGGCCATTGTGGTAGATGGGCTCCGTCTGTCTGTGGGGAGGCTGGGTGGCTTCCACTCTCTAAGTTACTGAGTCCTCAGGAGCCAGTTTGATTTGAGGGCTCCATGGGGAAATAAATTCCTTCCTCGAAGACCAACATGTCATCAAATTACAGGGACATAAAGCCAGCTACTGCGAAGATAGTTCCAGACACCAGAAGGATTAAATGGAGGTTGTTGGAGATCAACTTCCTCTTTGCCTTGGAAGATGTTTGCCTCTTCTCTTGTTTATTTGGGGTATCTCAGAGAAGCAAAAGTAAACCTAGCATTCTGCTAGAGGTGTACACCAGAGAGTCCTGCTGGGAGGGGGGATGGCTAGAGCTGCGAATGTGAGCCTGGAGAGGCTCACCCAGCCCCGATCTTGGGCTCTGTAAGTCACCACTACTCTTAAGAACCCATTGTTGTGGCCAGTGTGTATTTGGAGTGCTTTCCAACCTAGGGGCTCAACTTCCAGCACTACATAGGGCAATATTCTGTTCTGATCCACAGGGTCTTCACTGACTAATTTTGAGATGCAACTCAGAAGACAAATGGGAATGATATGGCTGGACCCAAGGGAACACCATCTTCAAGAGATTCCAGTGGAGTTGAGGCCTGGAATTAGGAGACTATCCATGTATGGCCACTCAGGCAGGAATTATCTAGGGTAAGAATCACCCATTTGTTAGTCTGTTGTACTATGGTGGCTTGCATGTTGCTGTGATGCTGGAAGCTAGGCCACTGGTATTTCAAATACTAGCAGGGCCACCCATGATGGACTGGTTTCAGTGGAGGTTCCAGGCTAAGAGAGACCAGGAAGAAAGGTCTGATGATCTACATCTGAAAATTAGCCAGTGAGAACCCTATGGATCCCAACAGAATATTGTCCAATATAGTGCTAGATACCCCATAGGATGGAAGGCTGTCAAAATTCACAGCGGCCACAACAATGAACTCAAGAATACCAATGATCATGAAGATCGTGCAGGACCACGCAACATTTCATTCTGTCGTGTGTGGGAATGCCAAGAGTTGGAGCTGACTTGCTGGCAACTAACAAAAATCAAAGTGTAGAACCTGCTACTGAGTGTGAGGTTGAAAAACAAAGAGGACAGAGGTTAAGTGGTCAGGATTGAGAGGCGTCTACCAGGGGCTCACAAGGACCAGGATGTTAGTGTTCTTAGGTGCCATCAGGTTGGTTCTGACTAGAGTGACACCTATGGACAACAGAATGAAACACTGCCTAGTCCTGTGCCATCCTCACAATCATTGCTATGTTTAAGCCCATTACTGCAGTAACTGTAGGGTCTTCTTTTTTTTGCTGACCCTCTACCAAGCATGATGTCCTCCTCCAGGGACTGGTCCCTTTGGATAATATGTCCGAAGTACACAAGACAAAGTCTTGCCATCTTCACTTCTAAGGAGCATTCTGGCTGTACTTCTTCCAAGACAGATTTGTTCATTACTCTGGCAGTCCAGGCCATATTCAATATTCTTCGCCTACACCGTAATTCAGATGCTTCAATTCCTCTTCAGTCTTACTTATTTACTGCCCAGCTTTCACCTGCATATAAGACTGTGACCTTTCAGCTCTTTCTTTTCTCTCTCTCTCTTTTTTATTGTAGTGAAAACACACACCCCAAAACATCCACCGACAAAACATTCACATTAACAACCCAATGACGTAAATGACATCTACACTCATGCAGAGCCAGCTATCTTTTGAGCTGCTATTTGAGAGAAGAAGAACTTTACAGAGACCTATGTATTCAGCTGCACCATACAGACAAAAAAAGCTTATTGATGGCTAATTTCTTTACATAACAAATTTGAATATTCAAGATACACGATAAGTCACTTCAAATTTCTCTAATCCAAGGAAGTTAACCAAGTCAAAAATCCACTGCCTTCAAGTCGATTCTGACTCATACTGACCCTATAGGTTTTCCAAGGCTGTAAATGTTTATGGAAGCAGACTACCACATCCTTTCTCCCTCAGAGATGCTGGTGGTTTTCAACTGCTGACCTTTTGGTAATCAATCAATCGCTTTAACCACTGTGCCACCAAAGGTTCCTTAAACAAGTAAGTGGCTTTTATGTTCACATCAGTTGAATGAATTTATAATGGATACTGACTTGTTAGGCAGAGCCATCCAAACTGAAGCCTGGGGAAGATTTGTGGTTTGTCTTGTTATTTTTACCATTTCTTGACCCAGAGTGGCTACCTAACTGCTACCTGCCTAATCTTGTATCTAGCTGAGAAAGAAGGGAACAGCAACAAAAAAGAAGAGTTACTACAACAGGTCCAACAGCTAGACTTTAACTCACCATCGGCCAAGCTAGAAACGATAGGTATGCATGTATTAAAAATGAATATTGATCATATTGAGTCCTCTTTCTGAAAGTGAACCAAGCTACTAGCCTGGAGGAGGAAGATGACTCTCAGTAGAAACTCTGCACCTGCACGAATTTTATTTCAAAGAGAACTTGCTCAACATTGACTAGATAATTATTGACAGCCTACACATGTTAGCGCCTGTCCATATATACACGCTAGTGACAAAACTGCATATGTTAAAATAGAAAATAAAACAACTGATCCCATAGACAATCTTCTGATCTCTTTGTAAAGATCACACTTTCTAGCACCAGTTAGAGAACATTTCATTTAAAAGGAAAAAATACCTAAAACCTAAGACATTCCAGTAACTACCCCAATCCTTAAGTTCACATCATGTGTTTGAGAGTCACTGCATTAGTTTGCTATTGCTGCTGTAACAAATTACCACAAACTTAGTGGCTTAAAACAAGGCAAATTTTCAAGGTTCATCAGGCAGGTATCAGGACTTCATTTGTCTCTATGGATAAATAATATTCCATTGTACGGTTTAGACCATATTTTGTTTATCCATTCATTTGTCAGTAGACACGTGGGTTTTTTCCACCATTTGACTATTGTGAATAACACTGCAATGAACACTCGTGTACGAGTATCTGTCTGAGTCCCTGATTCAAGTCTTCTGGGTCTATACCCAGGAGTGGAATTTCTGGATCATACGGTGTCCAGCAAACCTGGATGCTTTCTCAGAGATTCCTGAATTTCAAGCCAAAAGTAGCCACCATTTGGCTCTGGGAATCTTTGAGCATTTTTGTTTCTTTGTTTGTAATGAAGGCTCTATATTTGTATTTTATTATATTTATAACTACTCCATCTTGGGGGTTGTGCTGGTTCAGTGGTAGAATTCTGGCCTTCCGTGTAGGAGACCTGGTTTCGATTTTCAGCCAATCCACCTCCTATGCCCCCACCACTCATCTACCACTGGAGGCTTGCATGCTGCTATGATGCTGAACAGGTTTCAGCAGAGATTTCAGACTAAGCCAGGCTAGGAAGAAAGGCCTAGCAACCTACTTCTGAAAATGTGCCAAAGAAAACCCCATGGATCACACAATCCAATCTGCAGCTGTTCATGAGGATGGCACAGGATCAGGCAGCATTTCGTCCCAGTGGGCATGGGGTCACCATGAGTCAGGGGCTGACTCAACAGCAGCTAACAGCAAACAAGAACAACCCCATATTGGAGGTTACTTCAAAAGGCACAGTCACTTGGGTATAGAATTAACAAAAATAAAAACCCAAACCTATTGCCATGGACCCCATTCTGACTTATGGCAACTCCGTGTGTTACAGAGTAGAACTGTGCTCCATAGGGTTTGCTTGGTTGTAATCTTTAGGGAAGCAGATTGCCAGACCTCTCTTTTCAGATGCTGATCAATGAGTTCAAGCTGACAACTTTAGGTTAGTGGTCAATGCAGATCATTTGTGCCACCCAAAGACCTGGGGACAGTGTGGGGTGAAGGAGTTCTCCTTGTCCAAAGACCCTGAGATTATAAAAGTTCACCATCTTCTTTGGAAATGAAGGCAGTACCTATGACACCCATACTCCATGGCCAGTCAGTCAACTCTGACTCACAGTGACCCTATAAAACAGAGTAGAACTGTCCCACAGGGTTTCCAAGAAGCAGACTGCCACATCTTTCTGCCACAGAGAGGCTGGTGGATTTTAACCTCTGTCCTTCTGGTTGGCATCTGAGCACTTAACCACTGCACCACCAGGGCTTCTTCTAGTCTCTATGCTCATTTTACAGAAATCAGGATAGGACAGCCTGAATGGGATATAATCACAAAGATATGGGATTTTAAATCTGGAAGCAACTTTTGAGATTCTCGGGTCCAGATTTCCTACACTTGTAATTTAAAAAAAAAACTTGTGTCAGGATGAGAGGTGAAATTAGTCTTCCCCAAGGACAAGTGATGCAAGACTTTGACAGAGAAAGCCTGCTGCCAAAGGAGAGACTGGAGCTGGTCCTTGGAGACTGCCTACAGTTAGGATGAGGAAAATTTTGTGCCCGAATGGAACCTTTAGAATGTTATCGAATTCAGAGGTGTTGGGAGCACATGAAGAAGTACGTCCCCCTGTGCTGGCACCCAGACCCCCACCTCTATTCAGGTCCATGTGGATACATGTGCTGTGACCCCTGGTGGGACCCCGTGGTAGTGAAGCATGAGAGGGGTGGAGGGCTGGTCATGGCCCAGGGGACCTTCTCTGAGGGAAAGAGGGTCTGCCCTCCAAGGGAAAATGATCAACTTTCAGAAGAGAAGGGAGGTGCCCAGCTTTGTTGCTGTTTGACGGAGGGATGTTGGAAAGGGACCCCCTCCCTGGGAAGGAGTCTTCCTCTTAGAATCATGGGGAGGGCTGAATCACAGAGAGGGGGAAAACTGCCTCATTGGAGGTGGGGATGAGAGTGGAATCCAGGAGAACTTCCTGGAGGAGGGGCAGTTTGCTCCCAGCTCTGAGAGCAGGCTAGGCCTGGACGGGAGTGGGCAGAGGGCCTCCCACAGGAGCATAGACACAGCTCCTGGACCCTCCCCACTGGGCACCCAACTCAGGCTCTCAAGCACCCTGCCCTCCCTGTGGCCCAGGAATAGAGGTGATCCTGAGATTCAGGTGTTCCAGTCGGCCTGCAACAATGACAGTGTTGCTCCAGGAGCACTTTGGGGCCTAGATCTGGTTCAGGGAGGGGCCCAGGGGGACTAAGAAGTAAGACTTGGGCAGGAGGTAGGGAAGAACAGGGGTGCGGCTCCTGATGCTACTTGAGAGAGCAGACCTGGGCCGTGGGGATACTCAGTGTCTCCTGAGTCCCCAGGGTCTCCATGTCCACCTGGCCCAATGTTTTGTTGCCACCCTGGGCAGGGTGATCCCAGGACAAAAACCCCATGTGGGTGGTAACACAGAGCTAGAAGAGGTGACGGTGGGACACCATGGGACCCACCATGAAGACAGCATTTTGTGCCTGCGAGAAGGGGAGGCGGGCCACTTATACAGGCTGTCCCATGCCACACAGGTCTCATTAGCACTGGGACTTGCACAGTGGCCTGGTCACTCTGGGCAGTGCCCACCAGCATCCCCCATGCTAAGGAGACTATGTGACCTACTCCCTGTGAGCTGCCACCCACGTCCACCCCAGTGTGGGGTCCTGGCCCAAGCCTTCCCTGAGCTGGTACAGAAGCAGTTCCCATATCCAAACCCTCAATACACAGCTGGGAAACTGAATCCAAGAGAAAGGCAGGGAAGGCCCAGAACGTACAAGTGGGCAGACTCCGGAAGACGAGGAAGGTTCCGGCCCCCTAGGCCAGGGTTCAGCCCCTATCATGGGGTTTGCTTGGAGAACGAGAGCTGCCAAGATGTGGTGAAACCCAGGTACTCCCTTCTGTTGTGACGCCGATTTCCTCTCACAACAGCCACACACACACGCAGGCACACACATACACAAGCACACAGGTACACACATACACACACACAAGCACGCAGGCACACACACACGCACAGATTGACTTCACAGGTGGGGCCATGAGGGTGGGGTCAGAAGAGGACACCAAGGAAGCGATCCCCTGAAAAGAAGAGAGAGGGTAGAGGTAGCTCTGTCTTGGGAAAGTGGCCCTCAGTCTCCTAGCTATAGCCCCATGGCCCACAACACGGGACACGGAGACACTGGATGAAGGGAGAGGGACCCCAAGGTTCCCAGGGGTCTGCCAGGGCCAGCATCCCCACAGCAACACAGGGCGGACAAGGCCTGGTCCTGTAGTCACTGCTCGGAGTCCCTAGAGCTGGGACGAGCCCATCTCAGATTGGAGGGGGCTGCAGGACAGAAAGCCTCAGTTTCCTCCTCTGTAGATTGAGGTGCTTGGAGTGGGTGAGCCCCAGGATTCCAAGGCTCACAGAAGTGTCTGCTGGCCTCGGTTCTCTGTGGATGACCCACTATGCTCTGAGGTCCTAGGAAAGTGCTTTCTACTTTCTGGAACTGAATACTCCTCCAGCAAGAGCACTGGGGTGCAGGGACTGGTAACTCAGAGTCCAGCAGGGCAGGGCAGAGCCATGGACCATGAGGCCAGGTCCAGTCCTTGGTGGAACCTTGGGTGCTTCTGAGAAATTACGGCCTTTGTCCTGAATGTGGGGAAGGTGCCTCCTGAGTAAGCTGGATACCCCAGGGCCTGTTGAGGCAAAGAGGGGGCTAGGGTGTCTCCTTTGCTCACCACATCACCAGTGTAACTGCAGATCCTGGTCCTTTGTCCCCTAGGACCCAGGAGAGCTGCTGCTTCCAGGACACCTGAACACAGGTGTGTGTTTTGTGATGAGTTTACCAGCCTGGGGATAGAATATTAATGCGGGCCATGAGGGTTTGGCAGACTCTTCTGCCAGTGGTTTCCCCTGGGGCCAGGAGAGCTGCTGCCTCCAGGACACCTGAACACAGGTGTGGGATATGACCTTTCTTGCCTGGGGCTGCAGTGCTAGTGCACAATGGAGTGGAGAGGACAAGAGCATGGAGACAGATACATGGGAGAGAAAAGAGCATATTCCAGAGAGAAAATAAAGCAGGGTACAGCCAGTGAGAGAGGGCTGGAGCCACTGGGTGGGGGTCCAGAGGCTTCACTGAGGTGATATTTATATGTGACCAGAATGACAGGAGGGGCCAGACCTGCATGGGTCAGGGAACAGTGTGCCAGGGAGAAGGCATAGCTGGTGCGGAGACTGGGAGGCAGGGTGAGTTTGCACAGAGAGGGGGTTGGAAAGATGCCAGTGTGTCTGGAGTGAGCTGCGGAGAAAGGAGGAGGGAGGAGGAGGGCAAGTCTAGGTCCTAGGTGAGTTGGAGGAGCTATCTCCTCCTCTGTAACATCACTCCAAAAGTTAGCCACTCAGGAAAACAAACTGATGATCTCACTGTCTCTGTGGACAGGAATGCTGCATGGCTTAGCTCATGACTCTGCCCCAAGTTCTCTCAGGAGGCTGGGGATGTGGTCTGAATGGAGGCTCGACTGGGGAGGATGCACTCCCTGCTCACTCTGTTGTGGGCAGGAGTCTTTCTTGTGAGTTGCTGGACTGGGGTCCTCAGTTCCTCTCTGTTGATCAGGCCACATTAGGTCATTGTCACATGGGCTTGATAGGGCAGGCCAAACATACCAGCTGCTTTCCAGGGGGAAAGAGTGGGAAATGACAGTGAGAAAGAGAGAGAGAGATGACAGAGAGAGCATAAGAGAGAGCCAGGAGGCATTGCCCCTAATAGGGTTACTATGAGTTGAAATTCACTCTAAGGCACCTTATGACCACAACAAGATTCCTGGGAAGAAAGTGCCTGAGTCCAGCCCACACTAGAGAAGGAGGTCCCACAGGATGTTGAGACCCAGACAGGGATTTTTGGGGGCCATTTTGCACGCTGCCCACCCCCTTAGTCTGAGATGAGGCACTGGGTCTGATTCTATATAATGGAAGTTTTTGGAGGCTTTTGTGCAGAGGGTAGGAATATCTGATGTTTGTTTAATTCTGAGCCCTGCTAGGGCAGAGTGGGAAACCAGGCCCAGAGGGGAAGTAACTTTCCTAAGCTCACAGCAGGAGAATCCCCCCTGTTTTGAGGTGTACTCCATGCTGCTTCCCACCCCTGCTTGTAATTCGGCCATCTCTGAGTTTGTGTATTAGCTACAGGTGACACCAGCCCACGGGTTTACAGGTGTTTTCTCACATACACCTGCTGACTTCCCTAGGAAGAAGTTGCTAGAATGATCCCCACTGTGTGCTAGGGAGACTGAGGAGGCACTGAGAAACAGAAAGACTTTGTCCACAGTCAACAAACTTATTAAGAGGCATGATCTGTGTCTGAACCCAGCTCTGTCTGCTCAAAGCTGGGGCCCTGGCTACACCCAGGCCAACCCCAAGTTCTGTGGGGAGCGGGGGGGTACTGCTGTTGGTGTCACTGGGCACAGTTCTAGAGATGGGATGGGGAGAGGTGAGCATTCAGCATTTCAGGTGTAATTTTGCAGAGGACTTATCTTAGGTCAGGTACAGGTCAGGGGATCCAGGATATGACCTCACTTCCTTGGTGATGGAGTACATAGAACTTGGAATGCTGGTAACCAGGCACCCATATACTAGAGACAGCCCCCTTACTTGCTCACTTGAGTGGAGACACTCGACCTAGAAAGATGTTTTCTTGTTGTTGCTCATCATCTTCCCCTGTGTCAAACCTTGAGAAACTCAGGAGTTCGACCCTTTCACGAAGGCTGAGATGTGGTCTCATCCCCCACCCCCGAAGGCTCTGGCCATTTACCAGAAAGAAACCGAAGGTAACACAGGGAGGCCCAGATGCCAATCCAGGCCAGGCCACCTCTGTGATCCCACCTGGGCAGCCCCACTCCCCTCCTGAATGATTCGCAATAGGGTGGTGGGTGGGCCGAGTCTATCACGTTTGGGTGTCTTTCAGACTGGGGCTGGGGTGGCATAGTTGGATACCTGCTTCACATCCTTGTTCCAACAAGCCTATCACATAGGACATTGAGATCTGTGTCTCTACCCAGGAGTCATAGTTCTGACCAGGGCTTTAGGGAGAGATGGTCGGGGGGATCACAGCCTGAGCTGGCACACTCACCTGGACCTTCTTGGAGCTGCAGCTCAACCTGTATGTGGCAGTCACCCCACAGTCCTAGCTGCAGGCATTGACTGCCCATTGGTGACCTTGTGCCAGCCCAGCTGTTCCTAGATCCTGGTGCAATACTCAGAGGTCCATGTCTTCACCTTTGCTCCTGAGTCCCCTCCTCCCTCTGCAATCTCTCCTCCTTCCTGGAATGTGGGAGGTGGAGAGGGGCTGCAGAGCATGGGGTGGCCCTGGTCAGTGGATGTGGGCGAGGCTCCATAGTGTAACCTCTGGCTGAACCTTCCCATATGCGGTGTAGACAGGAAAGTAGTAGCTCCTCGAAGGTCTAGGGGAAACAAGGGCCTGAAGGGGCAGAGATGGACGGTGGAGGCTTGGGGCAGCCCTTAATGCCTCCTGTATCACTGCTGGGCAATGTCTCTGCAGAAGCCCCCACAGGAGATCCGAGAGGAGAAGGAGGATGGCATTATCTACTCCGTCTACCCCAAGAAAGAGGCCAAGAATGGCTGGCGCAGGCTCTGGGTGAGTGTGCGTGGGTAGGGTCACAAGCTTGGGCCCTGACATGACCAGATGGGACACTTGTGCCAGACGCCACCTGGAGATCCCTAGCTCCCTCCCAGGGATGTCTCTCTCAAGGGCCACAGTTCCCTCCCAAAGGAATCTGCCAAGCCCTTACCTTATTCCCCCAACTTGCCCTCCCCACACTGGCCAGGTACAGAGTCACTCTTTTTATATTTGTAGGACTATTAGAAAACAGTCTTTTATACTGTTTTCACTGGACATCAGCCTAGGTATCTTTTTGCATGTTGTTCCTGTTTTAGTGGTAAACTCTCAGGCCCAGGGCCGGGCAGGAGTCACCTGGGCTCTCCTTCCCCACCTTCTCCCAGCCTCTCACATCCTCATGCTTAGCAGACTTCTTTTACTCAAGTGCACGGGGCTCAGGCTATGACACATTTTCTGCAACCTGCAATCTCAGGGAACACATCACCATGACCCCTCCAAGTCAGGAGCTGTGTCCTGACTCAGCTGCAGAATGTTCCAGAAGGGTGGCCAGTTCCCACAGGGACTGGCGATCTCACTGCTGCTGGCCCTGTGCTGATTCCTTCTGCTGCCCTTTCAGCAGGGCTGCAGGAACCTCACGTGTGTCCTCACACACTGACCCACGGCAGGGCTACAGGAACCTCACGTGTGTCCTCACACACTGACCCACAGCAGGGCTGCAGGAACCTCACGTGTGTCCTCACACGCTGACCCACAGCAGGGCTACGGGAACCTCACGTGTGTCCTCACAGACTGAGCAACAGCAGGGCTGCAGGAACCTCACGTGTGTCCTCACATGCTGACCCACAACAAGGCTGCAGGAACCTCCCGTGTGTCCTCACACACTGACCCACAGCAGGGCTGCAGGAACCTCACGTGTGTCCGCACACACTGACCACCCAGGACAGACTCAGGGGCAGCATGCTGGGGCAAAGGATGTGCACATTCCAAGTTAGGATCCCTAGAGCCAGACTCCTTCCCAAACGAGCTGTCACAGTCACATGGCCCAGCAGTCTGTGACACTAGCTGGGTCCCTACATCCGGCCTATTCTGGCTATTGTGGTTCTTTTCCATTTTTGCCAATCTGCTGTCACATTGGCCACTGGAGCTGCAGGGTCGCTTTGAGGTGCTTTTGGCCCTGAGAAGCTGAGCCACCTCTCAGTCCTTTTCCGGTCATTCATATGTGCCCTCCATGATTGGCCTGTTGAGATCCTTGACCCTGTGGGGGTCTTTCTCCCACTCAGGGATCTTCCGGCATTCACCTGTTGCTGAATCTGTGACCACTATACCTTCAGCTTCTCAAAACCCCCTTTAATGTACAGAAAGGAAAATCTGTGTCTTGCTTTGCATTCAGAGGGAGTCTCATGGGTGTGTCTGCTCTGTGCACTGTCTCCAGCTGGGGAGGGAGCCAGCTTGCACCAGACCTTCCCCTCCGAGTCAGGAGCAGAGCAGGCCTCACAGGGCACACAGGGAACATTACGGAGCCCTAGTGTCCGACAGTTCTGGGCTCTGATCCCTTGACTATGAACAGACTCGACAACAATAAGCTTGGTGTTCTCACCTCTACAGAGTGTTCTGTGAGGAGTCACAAGGATACTGGCCTTAATACCAAACCAAGACAAATTTGTTGCCGTGGAGTCCATTCTGACTCATAGTGACCCTATAGGACAGAATAAAACTGCCCCATAGGGTTTCCAAGGAGTGGCTTGTGGATTCGAACTGCAGAACATTTGGTTAGTAGCCAAACTCTTCAGAGCCACAGCGCCACCAGAGCTCCACTCAATACACGAAACTAATATAATTAACAAAATGGCTTGAGGTTCCTAATATGTTTAATCATCTCTACCTCCTGTTTTCTGTTGGGGGCGTCTTGTCCCACCTCCTGCCACAGGTCACAGAGGTCTGGGACTCCGGTCCTCCTGGTGGTTCATGGGGTGCCTCTGACGGATGGTATGTCCCTCCACTCTCTCACCCCAGTGTGTATGTGGGTTGGACAAGGACCTAGATGAGACCTGCGTGGTGAGGACCGTCAAGGCAGGATCACTGGAGAAGCTGGTGGAGCACCTGGTGCCTGCCTTCACAGAGGGGGACTTGTCCTACATCGATATCTTTTTGGGAACCTATAGGACCTTTACCACCACCCATCAGGTCCTGGAAGTGTTGTTCCAAAGGTGAGTAGCCCACCCTGCACAGCCCAGTGGGAACTCAGCCCCTTAACCAGCTGTGAATCTGGGGAATGTCACTCACCTCTCTGTGACTCAGTTTGCTCCTCTGAAAAGTCGGGGGGTAAATGATCAGCCTGCTTGAATTTACTCTCAGTACCACATGGCACAAGCCATGTAAAGTGTGTACCTGGAACCCCACCAAAAAGAATACTGTTGCCATCGAGTCAATTCCAAACCATAGTGAGCTTAGAGGACAGAGTAGAACTGCCCCATAGGCTTTCCAAGGAGCAGCTGAATTTGAACTGTTGGCCTTTTGGTTAGCAGCCAAGCTCTTTAACCAATGTGCCACTAGAGCACCAACACCTGGAGACCAGCTCTAGGGAAAAGGCTCCTGGATTGGCTGGGATGTTCACATTTACTTTTTTCCTTTCCTCCATGAAGAAGCTGTCTGCCTCGCCCCTCACTGACTCCATGGTCTTCAGCAATCTTATTCCCCATTTGAAAACGGGGAGTTGAGATCCTATCAAGTGGGTCCTTGTCCTTTGTGTAGCCACAACAAGAATCCCTGGTGGCTGACAGAGGGGCCCTAGGACAATCAGATACTGGGGAAGGTGCTGCTTGGGTTCACTCACTCAGCAATTATCTATGAAGCCCCTACCGTTGCAGGCACTGTTCTAGACACTCAGCATCATTCAGTGGACAAAGCAGAAAGAAGCCCTGCCCTCCTGGTCTCCATTCTAGTCAAGAGGCAGACAGGAACACTAGACATGGGAAGCAGGTAGTGTCCACAGTGCATTACATGTACACCCTCATGCCTCCTCTAGGTATGGATACAGCTGCCCCCATTCAGCCGGGGACGGAGGACCCCAGGACCAGCAGAAAGAGTGAGTGGACGTTAGGTGGAGAAAGAGGGTCCTCTGTCTGCAAGAAAGACTGGGGGTTGGAGGAAGCCTGTGTTAGGATTGGAGCTGGGCATACCCTGGGTCCCACATATGTAGATCCCCCTGGAGGAATGAGGTTAGCGGAGCCTCCAGTAGGAGAAAGAAGTCACATAGAGCTGGGGGTACAGCCTGGGTGCAGTGGAAATCAAAATGTTGGCAGGGGTCTCAGTGTGGCCCCTTAGGGTACACTTCCCCTCCATGATTCCCTCCCATCTCTGATTATTCCCTCACCATTTGGGGCCAGATCAGGAGGAGAGGAAAAACCTGCAACACAGTCATGCACCCCTGTCGTGGGTGCTCAGCTCCATGTGCGGCCCTGTCCCTCAGCAAAGAGTGACCGTGGGAAACAGACCTTGTGTGTCCTCAGCCTGAAATATTCCTGGAGCACTAATGTGTGCCAGGCTGTGAGGTGAACATACAGACACACTTCTCCCTACCCTTTGGGGTTTAATGTCCAGTGGGAAGGGTGTCAGGGGACAAACAGAGACATAAGTCAAGCTTTGAGGAGGGAAGGTTGGTCAAACCATTAATAGGATTCTCTCTGTGACCAAAGATCTGTGTTAACCCCCTGCTCAGTGATTAGGCTGCCCCTGCCAGGACAGCCAGAGGGTGTGGTGCTCGGTGGGGCTGGACTTTAGAAGGACAGGGAAAGAGGGACCCGGTCCCTTCCAGAGATGTGCTGGGATATCAGTGTGGTGGCAAAGGCCAGGCCTCTGACCCTGCTTTTCATCACACATGACCAGCGCCATCTCTTTCATCCTGAAAACCTGGATGGATGAATACCCAGAAGACTTTGACCAGCCAGCACACTTGCCCTGCCTGAAGCTCCTGGTGGAGTACCTGCAGGTGAACATGCCGGGCTCGGACCTGGAACACCGTGCCCTTCTTCTCTGTGTCCAGCTGGACCACCTGGAGCCCAGTGAGGCAGAATCAGAGGGTGAGGAGGACTGGGCATGCCTGCATGTGAGCTTGTGAGGGGGACATAGGGCGGGATCCACAAGGAGGACCCACAGAGTTGGGGTTTGGCCAGAACTCAGAGTAACCTCAGACCCTCCTCTGGTGGACCACAGTCTGGGAAAACGTCCTGGGGTGGAAATCTAGGCCTTGGGCTTCTCTTCAAGCAGTGGGATATTTTCTGTCATTGGAAAAGCACAAGGAAATGCAGTCATGTTGGTGAGTATTTCTCCTCTTGTGCCTCCACGTCAGGACCGGCACCAGGTCTAAAAGTAGCTCAGGATCTCTGTCCACCCGCAGAAGGAACTCCAGGGCGACCTCATGAGGCAGATCACACTCCAATACCAACACTGGAGTTTCGTAGAGCATCAGGTCCTCCATCCCCACATCTGTCAGCACACAGAGAGCCTGCTCAAAAGCTGGCATCTTCTCCTGGATCACCTCCTGGGGCAAATCCAGAACCACCTGTTGGGGTAGATCCTACTCCTGAACCATCACAGGAGCTGGAAGGAACACCAGATCCTCAACCACCACCTCCATCATCAGACAAAGAGCCTGCTGGAGGACTGGGTTCTCTTCCTGGGTCACCTCCAGAACCGGCTCCTGTGTCCCCGGAAGATATCGATTCTGCTCCTGTATCAACACCAGAGCTCCACACAGCATCAGCTATTCCATCACCAGCTCCCGCACTGGCACCAGAGGGAAAGCCGGCTGGAGGGGTGGATTCCCATCCTGGGCCACCACAGGAACCAGCTCCTGGACCACCTGCTCGTGTCGATCCTGCTCCTGCAGCAACAGTGGGGATCAATGTAGCCCCAATCCCTCCATCTGCTGCTCTGGCCCAGGCGCCTGATGAAGGGCCAAACGGAAAGCCAGGTTCTAATCCTGGGCCACCTCCGGAACTCAGTCATGGACCACCAGCTGCTGTGGCTCCTGCTCCTGCAGCAACACCGGGGCTCAATGTAGCAACAGGTCCTCCATCTCCAGGTCAGGCCCAGTCTCCAGAGGAAGAGGCTGCTGGAAAGCTTGATCTTTATCCTGAGGCACCTCTAGAACAAGCTTCCAGACCACCGGCTGAGGTCCATTCTATTCCTACAGCAACAGCAGAGCTAGATGTGGCGCCACGTCTTCCATCTCCAGGTCTGGCCCAGGCTCCAGAGGAAGAGGCTGCTGGAAAGGTGGGCTCGTATCCTGGGTCACCTACAAAACTGGCTCCAGCAGTACCAGCTGATGTCGAGCCTACTCCTGCACCAACAAAGGGGCCCCATGTAGCCCCATGTCCTCCATCGGCTGCTCTAGCCCAGGCACCAGAAGAACAGTCTGATGAAAAGTCCGATTCTTATCCTGAGCCGCCTGCAGAAAAAACTCCCGGACCACCAGTTAATGTCGACCCTGCTCCTGCATCAACACCAGGGCTCATGTAGCCCCCGATCCTCCATCGCCAGCTCCGGCCCAGGCCCCAGAGTCCCAGCAAGTCACCATGCCCACTCCACACCTGCTCCTCAGCCCCAGCCAACGAGCATTGGCTTCAGAACGAGATCCTTCCTGACCTTCACCTGAGTGGGTATTTCTCTGCTTTATATGTAGCATATTTACAGCTCACTTTACATTTATAGCTCTTACTGTCTTCACTGGTAGATTTCTCATTAAATAAAGTTTTGTTTTAATGGTTTTAACGGGTGTGATACCGTGGTTTTATGTACTTTCATGATCCTATCAACTATCACCAGTATCTATTTCAGAACATTGTCATCAGCACAAACAGAAACCCTGGACCCATTAAGCAGTCCTCCCCATGCCTGTCCCCTGTGCCCTTGGCAATCAGTGATTGGCTTTCTATGCCTATGGATTTACCTGCTCTAGATTTCTTATCTAAATGGAAACATGTGGCCTTTTGTATCTTGCTTCTTAGCTTAATGTGTTCGAGGTCAGTCCACATTGTAGCACGCGTCAGTTTCTCACTCTAAAGCTCAATGGTATTCCCTTGTGTAGATGAATCACACTTTGTTGACCCAGTCATCTGTTGATGGACATATGGGTTGGTTCCACCTATTCCCTGATGGGAGTAGAGGTGCTGTGAGCATTCATGGACAGGTATCTGTGTGAGTGCCTGTCTACAGGATAAATCCCTGGGGTGGGTAAAGGAAGGTGGGAATGGTGAGGACACAGTCCACGTGTGGGGAGTGAAGTGTCAATGAGGAAGCTGTGGAGATCTCGGGTTTAAGGTGGGAAGCGGTTCAGTAGAAGGCATACCTTTAGGTAGTGAGGAGGTGGGATGGGTCAGTTGAAGTTCAGGTGCAGTTATTGAGGTGGGAGGGTCAGGAGGCAGCCCTGGGGTGGGAAGTGAGAAGGTAGGAGTGGCCAGGACTCAGTCTGGTTGTGGCAACTAAGGAAGAGGGAGGGGTTAGGAGATGGCTGAGGTGTGGGTAAGGACGAACTGGGAAAGTTCAGGTACCAGGCAGGTTATGGAAAGTTGGGGGGGGGGGTAGGAGCCAAGAGAACACCTATGTGAATGTATTGAGTCTTTAGGAGGAAGCTAAGGGTAACCCAGGTGCGGTAGCTCAGGAGGTGGTGGATCAACAGACAGCAAAGGTCTGCAGAGGAAGGAGGTGGAAAGTGTCAGGAGAAAGCACAGCTGTGGTCAGTGAGATGGTGGGAAGAGCCAGGGGCAGCCCAGGTGTGGGGATGAGGAGGCCTGAGGGAACAGGAGGCAGCCCAGGTGTGGGGAGTGAGGAGGTGTGAGGGGACAAGAGACAGCCCAGGTGTGGGGAATGAGGAGGTATGAGGAATCTGGAGGCAGCCCAGTATTAGCAAGTGTGTAGATAGAAGGGCAGGAGAACCCCCGTGCGGGTCCTGAGGAGCCTGGACAACCAGGAGGCGGCAGAGGGTGGGTACTGAGGAAGTGGTAGAGGTTGGGGGGTACCCCACCTATGGAAAGTGATGAAGAGGGAGAGGCCCAGGTATGAGTAATGATTAGGTTGGAAGGACCAGGAGGCAGTCCAGGTGTGGCCTTTTAATCATTTTACGTTGGCTGAGGCAAGGTAAGTTCAGATGCAGATCAAGACAGCGCAGTTAACCCATTTCCATCCAGTCGATTCCGACTCAGTGACCGTATAGATCAAGAGAGAGAGAGTGAAAATTTGAAAGGCTTGATTATACCCACAGGCTCTGGGGAGAACACAGCATACACGGATACAGGGCCCTAATTGGGGCTGCACCCAGGGCAGGGCCACAAAAGCCACATCTGGAGAAGACAGCTTGTGTATGCAAGCAGGGCACGGTGGGCTAGGTTTCCTGGGGTATGGGTATTTTGATAATTCTGCAGGACCCAGAGCATAGGAGCTGCCCCTAGGTGTTGGGTACCTGCTTGTCCCTAGGTGTTAGGTACCTGCCTTGAAGTGTGAGTGCTAAGTAAGGTGGAGGGGCGGCTTGAGAATAGACTTAGCTGCTCAAGAAAGGGAATGGACTGGCCTTCAGCTGGGGCCTTAAAATTGTGTTAAAACAGCTTTTAAGAAACAAACAATAACCCCACTTCTATTACAATTGACCCCTTGAATATGTATCTGACATCACTTTTGAACTTGACCATTTGTGTTGAATGGCCTGGTTGCTAGAAGAGACTCCCAAGGAATAGTACTACATAGTATAGAAAGCGAGGAAAGTAAAAAATAAAAAGGAGTAAAACAAGTAGAAGTCTAAGAAGTCTTTGTAGGCTGGGTCCTGCTGGGAGGAGCCTCCAGAGACTGGGGTTGGGCCAGAGCTCAGTGTAACCACAGAAGCTCCTCTGGTGGACCACAGTCTGGGAAGGCTTCC
Source organism: Loxodonta africana (assembly GCF_030014295.1). Lineage (NCBI taxonomy): Eukaryota > Metazoa > Chordata > Mammalia > Proboscidea > Elephantidae > Loxodonta > Loxodonta africana. Next base: position 113,334,541 of record NC_087350.1, read on the forward strand.
GGGGGTAGAATCTTGGGTTTCCTTGGGAGGTTTCCTGTGTTTGGAAAGACATGAGGAGAGGCGCACACATTGGCGAACCGTTTTCTTCTTGTAACTCCAGAGTTGCCAGCGCTTGGCTCCACCATTGTTTTTTCTTCTGCCATTAGAATGGCACGCCCCAGACAGGAGCTGACTCTGGACAAAGGTGACGCTTGGAACACAGTTGCAGCTGGCCCAGAAATGTGAACAAGAAATAAAACTTGGTTGATGAATGATTTGGGGATTGTTTGTTACTGCAACAAAACACAGCAGAAGCAGACTAATACTGCAGGACATTTGGGTAAACCTCCAGAAGGAGTTGAGCAGAATCTGCTATTCAGTCTTTTCTCGGGGCACAGGGATCTTTATCTTTCCATTTTCATGTGCCATGAGATTCAGCTTATTTAAGATCCCCAAATATCGAGAAATGAGGAGGGTCTGATATTTTTCATTATTAAAAGAAAGAAATGTAAAGACCAAAAACCATCAGGGCCATAATAAATGGACGCTGATAGAACTGGAGAACAACGTGGCACAGAACCTCAAATTTCTAGAACAAACAAAACCCAAAAATCAAAAAACCATACTTACTGGACTCCTTGAGACTGGAGGACTCCCTGAGGCTATTGCCTTGAGATGCTCTTCAAACCTTGAACTGAAACTAACCCCTGAGGTCACCTTGGAGCTGAATAGCAGATAAGCTCACAAAAAAATATCAGCCATGACTACTGAGTTCCTTTAAAAAGTCACCTATATGAGGCCATACAGTGAACAGTTCCTTTAAAACAAAGATGAGACCATAAGGGGGCAGGGAAACTAGATTAATGGAAGGAGAACCACCAGAACAGAAATAATAACAATGGTCATATATTGTGAGAATATAACCAGTGTCACTGAACAATTTGTGTAGAAATTGTTGAATGGAAACCTAAACTACTGTGTAATCGTTCACTGAAAACACAAAAAAAAATTATTAAAAAAACCAGAAACCATCAGAATCAATGTACTACCACAACTGAGAATAAAATATTTTATTTCTCTCAATAAAACTATAGTTTACAGTAGTATTTACTGAATAAATTATATAATTTCTCTTTTACAGGCAATAAACTAAATCACAAATATTTCAAAGACGATATATGTACAGGACATAAGGCCTTTGATAAATAACTTTGTTTTGCTCATTTCACTAGTAAACAGTGAAAACATCTTTATAGAAGGTAGCTTTCTATAAAGTATATGCAGAATATGACACTGATCTTTATAGGAAACCAGTTTAAGATTTCAATGACATGGGCTATGATTTTAATTTGGCAAAAAAAAAAAAAAAACAGAATCTACACTTTATTCACCATTTTGCATGGATGGATCTGTTTAAAAAAAAATAAGCAGATTACCTATGGTGCTTATGTATAATCACTGGCTACATGCAAAATGAAATAACACAAGAGTCAATAAGAAAATAGTACTTCCAAGTCCAAAAAAAGGTAATTGGCAATGGTATAGAAAGCAGCTTAGATAGACATAGTTCATGCAGTTCTTCACAGTCCAGCAAACAACAGCAAGTTGTGTGGTCTCTACACATCCCATAGGCTGACCATCCCAGGGGCACGGCTCCCCTGCCATCTCACAACTTGTCACTCCAGCTGAGTAGGACCCTGTGGGAGGTGGGCTAGGCCCAGTTCCTGTGGGGATTCTGGAGTGGAGACACTTCTCTCCCACGCTGTGTACGCCTGTCACCATCTGCTTAGGTGGTCACCGTGTTTGCTTACTAGGGAAGAAGACAAAGAAAGAACACAATGGTGAGACTAGATTTTGGCATCAACTTAGAACCCTGTCCCGTAAGTGGAACACGAGCTCACGATTTCTCTCCATAGCTGGCGTCTTGGGAAGGTATAGGCAGAAGTGGGGTTGATTAGGCTGAGGATTCGTCTGCAATGATTTTCAGGTGGATCCAGTTACCAGCTGCCATCAAGTCAATTTCTACTCACGGGGACCCCATGTGCAGAGTAGAACTGTGATCCTTAGAGGTTTCAAGGCCGTGACTTTTCGAAAACATTGCCAGGCCTGTCTTCCGAGATGCCTCTGGGTGGGTTTGAACCACAAAGCTTTCAGTTAGCAGTCTTGCTTTCACTATTTGCACCACCATGGACTCCTATGACATGGACCCACCGCATGTTAATTACTCTGACGCCTATCAAGTCCCTCCTACATCTCAGCACTGGGCTGAGACTTACAGGGAAGCAACACTGGCAAAGACACACTCACGCTCTCCAGGTGCCCAGGGGGTGGGGGTGTGCTCTGGGATACCAGGCCGGAAGCCACTCAGATCAACTTGAGCACGGTCATTTCCAAATAACATACCCCCGTGGCTGGGCTATAAAAATACATCTGGAAATACTTAACCTAAAATGGTGAACATTTAAAGTCGGAGCCAGCTTACTCAACCTGTGACAGTTCCATCAATATATGTGAGGAAGCAGTACACAGCCCACACATGGTCAAAATCTTCAAATGACTTAAAACACAGAGGAAACTATCCAATCTAAAATCAAAAAAACCAAACCCGGTGTGGTCCAGTTGAAAAAAAAACCAAAAGCAAACCCATAGCCGTCAAGTTGATTCCGACTCATAGCGACCGTATAGGACAGGGTGGAATTGCCCGATGGGCTTTCCATGGAGCGCCTGGTGGATTCGAACTGCCCGCCTTTGGTCAGCAGCCGTAGCTCTTAACCACTATGCCACCAGGGTTTCCAGCCCACATAAAGCAGTCTGTTAATTAACCAAGAAGCCCTTTCTGAGGCACCAGGGCACTGTGGGGAGGCTGGATAAGCCCCAGGGCGAGTCTAAACAGGGCACCCAACCAAGGTGGGCTTCCCAACCCAGAGAGTCAAGCCCCCTTTTACAAAGCCCTGGGCTGGACAACCAAATGCCAGAGTTTGCTCTTCTGGCTTCTGCAACCCTAAGCTAAGGTCACCTCCACTTTTATTTTACTAAGCAGAATATTAAGTTCATGTGCTTTTGTCATTACTTTTATTCAGAGACATTAATGACATTCACTGTACTGGGCGACCATCACCACTATCCATCCCCAGATCTTTTTCATCACCGAAAAGGGAACCCAGTGCCCCTTCAGCAACAACTCCTCGTTTCTCCCTCCCCTCAGCCCCTGGTCACCACTGATACAGTCTTATCTCCATGCACTTGCCTAAGGAACCCTGGTGGTGCAGTGGTTAAGTGCTCAGCTGCCAACTCAAAAGTATTCAGATGAAACCCACCAGCTGCTCCACTGAAGAAATGACCTGGTGATCTGCTCCCATGAAGATTAGAGCCTAGAAAACCCTGTGGGGCAGTTCTACTCTGTCACCTGGGGTCAGAATGAGTTGGAATCAACTCGAAGGCAGCTAGCAACAACACCAGTGCATTTGTCTAGTTGAGACATTTAAGTGGGATCGTACGAAACTTGTCCTTTTGAGTCTGACTTGCTTCACTCAGCGTGTTTTCAGGGTCCACCATGCATGGCATGTATCAGGGCTTCGTTTCCCTTTATGGAGGAGTAATATTCCACTGTGTGGATAGACCATATTTTGCTTATCCATTCCTTTGTTGGTGGACCCTTGGGTTGTTTCCATCATTTGACTATTGTGAATAATACCGCTGTGAACATTCATGTACACGTATCTGTTTGAGTCCCTGATTTCAGGTCTTTTGGGGCTACATCTAGGAGTGGCATTGCTGTGTCATATGGTGACCAGAGAACCTAGTTGTTTTCTCAGAGATTCCTGAATTTCAAACAGAAAGTAGCCCCCATTTAGCTCTAGGAAGTTTTGAGAATTTTTTTTTTTTTTTAGTTAAAGCTCTATAAAACCCAAACAAAAGCAAACCGGTTGCCTTTGAGTTAATTCCAATTCATAGCAACCCTATAGGACAGAATAGAACTGTCCCATAGGGTTTCCAAGGAGCGCTTGGTGGATTCCAACTGTCAACCTTTTGGTTAGCAGCCTTAGCTCCTAAGCACTTCCCCACCAGGGTCTCCTAAGGCGTTATGCTTGCATTTTATGATATTTATAACTACCCTATATCTGGGGTTGTGGTGGTGCAGTGGTGGATTCTCTCCTTCTATGTAGGGGACCCGGGTTCCATTTCCAGGCAATGCACCTTATGCGCAGCCACCACCCATCTGCCACTGGGGGCTTGGCTGTTGCTCTGATGCTGAACAGGTCTCAGCAGAGCTTCCAGACTAAGCCAGACGAGGAAGAAAGGCCTGGTGATCTACTTCTGAAAATCAGCCAAGGAAAACCCCGTGGGTCACAACAATCCATTCTGAGCTGTTCACGGGGTTGGCACAACACCAGGCAGCGTTTGATTCCAGTGTGCATGGGATCGCCGTGAGACAGGGGCTGACTCAACAGCAGCTAACAGCCAACGACAACAGCCCCATATTGGGGGTTACATCACAAGGCACAGTCACGTGCGCATAGAATTAAAACAAACCGAAACCTGTGGCCGTGGAATCCTGTCTGACTCATGGCAACTCGAGGTGTTACAGAGTAGAACTGTGCTCCCTAGGGTTTGCTTGGTTGTAATCTTTAGGGAAGCAGACCTCCAGGCCTTTCTTCTGAGGTACGCTGAATGGGTTCAAACTGCCAACCTTTAGGTTAGTAGTCAGAGCAAACTGTTTATGCCACTAGGGACCTGGGGACACCGTAGGGTGAGGGAGTTCTCTTGTCCAAAAGCACCAAGAGTCTACAAGCTCACCATTTTCTTTGGAAGTGAAGCCAATACCTATCCTACCCATATCTCATTGCCACTGAGTCATTTCCGATTCATAGTGACTCTGTAGGACAGAGTAGAACTGCCCCACAGGGATTGCAAGAAGCAGACTGCCACATCTTTTTCCTGCAGAGCTGCTGGTGAGTTTCAACCACTGGCCTTTTGGTTAGCAGCCGAACACTTTACCCTCTGCACCACCAGGGCTCCTTATACTCTGTGTTAGTCCTACGGATATCAGGATAGGACAGTCTGAAAGGTGTCTAATCACACAGATACAGGATTTTGCAGTTGGAAGTAATCACAGAGATTCTTGGGTCCAAATTTCCTACCCTTGCAATTAAAAAAGCAAAAAACCTTGGACTCAGGATGAGAGGTGAAGTTACACTTCCCCAAAGACCAGTGATGCAAGACTTTAACAGAGAAAGTCTGCTTCAGAAGGACAGACTGGAGCTGGTCCTTGGAGGCTGCGTACAATTTGGATGAGGATGACCATTTCATGCCTCCTTGAAGGTCCACGCCAATCAATAACGAGATGACTGATAGGATGAGAAGAGATCCAGGAAGAAAGCTGCCATGCCCCTGGGACTTGTATCAGGATGGACTTCAGATGGCGGCCTCTCATTTCAAAGTCGTTTGTGCAGCGGTAATATCTTAACACCCTTCGATGCCTGACTGACTTTTTCTCCAAGGAGCCGAGGGGACCCCGAGGGCAGCCAGGATTTAAACGGGCTGATGTACTACAGTGGGCTTTCCAGCACCCAAGTTCTTCCTGCTGATCGTAAATCCAAGCAGTTACCTTATTATCTAGTGGATCACACAGCTCCGGGGCTCTAACAGGATCCACCTAAACTCTGCTTCTGCCTCAGCTGGAGAACGTGAGGGTAGAAATACAGTTGTGGTTCCAGTGGGAAAGAAGCAGTGTCGGGGGTTCCTTCTCATGTATGTAGAAGGCCAGCATCAGACGCCAGAGGCCCAGCCACCGCCTACGGGGACCAGGAGCTGCACCTCCATCCAGGGCCTCCCCCGTCAGCACTTCATTTGGTAGCGTTTTTCTTTACAAAAATACACACGGGACGTCACTGGATTTAAGTTTTTGTTTGTTTGTTTTAATAAGACCCTATATTTGCATTTATTGTATTTATCCCTACCCCTTAATGGGGGTTCCTTTAAAGACCACAGTCATCTTGGGGTTAAGTGGCTGTAAGGGATTTCTTGCCAAAGATTGAAAACAAAGACAAGGCTTTTTCCCACCATATTTGTGGATGCTTCCTTCAAGTTGCTGCCTAAGCAATGAACCACCCCCCATCTGTCAGCTTGGTGTACTTGGTGGCTTGCATGTTGCTGTGGTGCTGGAAGCTATGCTATGCCAGCTACACCAGCAGGGTCACCCGTGGTGGACAGGTTTCAGTGGAGCGTCCATACTAAGACAGACTAGGGACTGACCCCAAAAGGGAGTCCTTGTGTGGTGCCAATGCTTCACGCGCTCAGCTGCTCACCAAAAGGTTCCAGGTTGAAATTCACCCTGAGGTGCCTTGGAAGGAAGGCCTGGCAATCTACTTCCTAAATATGAGCCATTGAAAACCCTATGCTGCACAATTCTACTCTGACACACGTGGGGTTTCCATGACTCAGGGTGGACCAAACCAAAACCAAACAAACCCAGTGCCGTCGAGTCGATTCCGTCTCATAAAAAAAAAAAAAAAGTGACCCTATATTAAGCCCCAAATGAAGAAGATCCAAATGCAAGGGGTGACTATTTTGTATTGTCAAAAGAAGACAATACTCTGAGGGAATGACGCCAAGGAGCCCTACTTTGCCTTGACTTTAGGGGACGTATGTGTCCCCTTGTTACATATGGTGATGCACTAGCCTTGTCTAGCTGTTCTTCTGTGCAATGTCCTGCCTGGGAAAAGAGCCTGTGAAAACCAAAACCAAACCAAACCAAACACGGTGCGTTGAGTCAATTCCGACTCATAGCAACCCCATAGGACAGAGTAGAACTGCCCCATAGAGTTTCCAAGGAGCGCCTGGTGGATTCGAACTGCCGACCCTTTGGTTAGCAGCTGTTTCCAGTCTGTGAAAAGACACACTATTTGTAGGTGTGACACAGTGTCATCATTCTTCCTAAAACCCGGGCCGACCTGGTGGTACGGACGTTGTTCTTGCACAAGCCAGGGCCCATGTCCACTTGTAAACCAGCAGGGAAAGAGAAGAAAGGACAAGTTACTCACCAAGTAGACATCAAGCACTGAGGCATTATCATCCTGCGTTTCCAGCGTGTCTGTCTCAGAGGTTAGATAGACGTTCCCCTCCTCCAAGGTAAATGTTGAACTGGAAGGCAACCCTTTGCTGGAACAATAGACAAGGCTCGTGAGCAGGTTGCCACCAAAACGAAATCCATAGAAACCTCCACGATTGTGGGTACAGACACTAAGGTGGGGAGGATTTGGGGGATGAAAAAACAATTTTTTACGGTGTTCAAAGGGGATATGGTCAAACCTGGAGATACAGTACTCGAGTTAAAGTATTTCATTGTGGGTGCCATGAGCCAGAATCTACTCCATGACAACTGTGCGCGTCTGCTTAGTCAGTAGTTCGTTTTCTCTCCCTGCTTCTTTGTGTTTTCGAGACCACCTGATGTGTGAAGCTCATGCCTGTGTGTACGGAGTTGCTGGGGACCAAGAAGCCCGCTGCTCATCTTTGACTCTGGATGGTTGCTTCTCGCTGGTTAAGTTCTCCTCTCTTGGTGCTCACAGTTTGCTACTTTATAGAAGACAACCTTGTGCATAGTTAGCAATGGTGATGACTGTTCTTTTTACTATTGTTTTTTTCTTTTTGGCATGAAAGGTTTAATTACATCAGTGGTTAAACACAATTTTCTGCCCCCCAGGAGCCCCAGTGGCAACAAAATTTAAGCAAGGCTGCTACCCAAGAGGTTGGCAATGCAATGGGAGAAAAGACCTGGTGATCTGCTCCTGTAGAGATTACAGCCTTGGAAACCCTATGGGGCAGTTCTACTCTGTCATATAGGGTCACTATGACTTGGAATCCACTGGACAGCATCCCACAATAATAACAACCCGCAGGGTTCCTGATTCGGGAGGTCTGGGGTACGGTGCATGAGTTTGTATCAGGTGGTACTGATGCTGCTGGTCTGGTCCAGGGACCACTATTTGTGCCACACGGAATTACATAATTAGAGTGTTGTGGTATATGCTTTCATCATACCGAAGCATATAAGGGAAACCCTGGTGATGTAGTGATTAAGTGCTACAGCTGCTAACCAAGAGGTCGGCAGTTCAAATCCGCCAGGCGCTCCTTGGCAACTCCATTGGGCAGTTCTACTCTGTCCTATGGGTTCGCTATGAGTCGGAATCGGCTTGATGGGAGTTGGTGGTTGGTTAAGCATATAAGACAACGCTCTAATTTTCGACTCAATGGCAATGGGTTTGGGATTGTATGCTTTGTAAGGAGAGTCCAAAGTGCGCCTCAGTAACAAGGACACAAAAGCCAATGGAATGCAGGTAGAGAGCTGTTTATGCAGGGAAACTGCCTTGTTTTGTCATGAGATGACAACCAGTGTTAACTGTTGAAGTAATTGGTCCATCTTGTTCTTATCAGCTGCCCTGGAGTCAACCCTAACTCATGGTGACCCCGTGCACAATGGAGCAAAACGCTGCCTGGTCCTGTGCCATCCCGGTGATCAGTTTTCAGTCAGATCATTGTGACTCACAGGGTTTTCACTGGCTGATTTTCAGAACTAGATTGCCAGGCCGTTCTTCCTAGTCCATCTTAGTATGGAAGCTCCGCTGAAACCTGCTCAGCATCATAGCAACACGCAAACCTCCACGGAGAGATGGGTGCTGGCTGCGCATGAGGTGCACTGGCCGGAAGTCAAACCCGGGTCTCCCTCATGGAAGGCGATTATTCCACCATCTCGACCAAACAGTATTTAAATTGTGTATTCATTTTTTTATTATTATTATTATTATTAATAATTTAGAGGCTCAGGAACGCAAAACCTTTTTCTTCTTTGAAATACAGGGTAGTTTCATTTTTAACCTGTGGAAATTAGCCATGCGAAGGTTTCTGCAGGCACAAATTGTCCACAGGGTTTGGATGTTTGGTGTTAGGAGTACTGGGGAGAGGTGGCCATCTGCCATATGGAGGGAACCTCAGCATGGCGCGTGGTCGCCCCCTGGTGGTCGAGCTGAGAGCAGCTGTGGAGAAGAAGGACTTCCCCTCTCACCTTCCAGGCCATGTCCTCTTCCTGAGATCCCCTCCTGGCTTAGCTCAGAGCTCACCTCTGCTGACAACACCCTGTCTAAGGTCATCCTCTTAAGGAGCCCTGGTGGCACAATAGTTAAGTGCTGAGCTGCTAACTGAAAGGCTGAACCCACCAGCAGCTCCACAGAAGAAAGACCTGGTGACCTGCTTCAGTAAAGACGACAGCCTGGGAAACCCTATGGGGCAGCTCTACTCTGTCCCATGTGGTCGCTGTGAGTGGGAATCGACTCAAGGGCACCCACCACCAACAACAAGGTCACCCTCTCAGGATGGGAGACTACTGAGGACATTATAACCTCTGTGCCTCTCATCTGGGAACTGCACGTAATTCTCTCTGTAAACATCTGACTCTGAATGGAAAACACAGGAACTAGTTAGGAATCCTGACCTTTTCAGTATCAAACAAACGAAAAGTTGCCAAAGAACTGTGCGGTTCTTTTTTTTTTTTAATTTTTATTTTGCTTTAAGTGAAAGTTTACAAATCAAGTCAGTCTCTCATACAAAAATTTACACCTTGCTATATCCTCCTAATTTCTGTCCCCCAATGAGACAGCACAGCACATTCCTTCCATCCACTCTCTATTTTGTATCCATTCCGCCAGCTTCTGACCCCCTCTGCCCTCTGATCCCCTCTCCAGATAGGAGATACCAACATAGTCTACTTGATCCAAGAAGCTCTTTCTTCACCAGTATCATTTTGTATCCTATTGTCCAGTCTAATCCCTGCCTGAAGAGTTGGCTTTGGGAATGGTTCCTGTCTTGGGTTAACAGAAGGTCTGGGGACCATGACCACCCGGGTCCTTCTACTCTCAGTCAGACCATTAAGTCTGGTCTTTTTACAAGAGTTTGGGGTCTGCATCCCACTGCTCCCCTGCTCCCTCAGGGGTTCTCTGTTGTGTGCCTTGTCAGGGTACTCATTAGTTGTAGCCAGGCATCATCTAGTTCTTCTGGTCTCAGGCTGATATAGTCTCCAGTTTATGTGGCCCCTTTCTGCCTCTTCGGGTCGTAATTACCTTGTGTCTTTGGTGTTCTTCATTCTCCATTGCTCCACGTGGGTTGAGACCAATTGATGCGTCTGAGATGGCCACTTGCTAGTGTTTAAGACCCCAGACACCAGTCTCCAAAGTGGGATGTAGAATGTTTCCTTAATAGATTTTATTATGTCAATTGACTTAGATGTCCTGAGACCATGGTCCCCAAACCCCTGCCCTTGTTGCGCTGGTCTTCGAAGCATTCAGTTTATTCAGGAAACTGCTTTTGGTTTAGTCCAGCTGTGCTGACCTCTCCTGTACTGTGTGTTGTCTTTCCCTTCACCTGAAATAGTTCTTGTCTCCTATCTAATTAGTGAATACCCCTTTCCCTCCTACCCTCCCTCCCCCATCTTGTAACCATCAAAGAATATTTTCTCCTCTGTTTAAACTGTTTCTCCAGTTCTTATAATATTGGTCTTATACAATATTTGTCCTTTTGCAACTGAGTAATTTCACTCAGCATAATGCCTTCCAGATTCCTCCATGTTATGAAATGTTTCACAGATTCATCACTGTTCTTTATCGATGCGTAGTATTCCATTGTGTGAATATACCATCATTTATTTATCCATTCATCCGTTGATGGACACCTTGGTTGCTTCCATCATTTTGCTATTGTAAACAGTGCTGCAATAAACATGGGTGTGCATATATCTGTTCCTGTAAAGGCTCTTATTTCTCTAGGATATATTCCAAGGTGTGAGATTGCTGGATACTATGGCAGTTCTATTTCTAGCTTTTTAAGGAAGTGCCAAATCGATTTCCGAAGTGATTGTACCACTTTACATTCCCTCCAGCAGTGTAGAAGTGTTCCAGTCTCTCCACAACCTCTTCAACATTTATTATTTTCTGTTTTTTGGATTAATGCCAGCCTTGTTGGACTGAGATGGAATCTCATCGTAGTTTTGATTTGCATTTCTCTAACGGCTAATGATTGTGAGCATTTCCTCATGTATCTGTTAGCTACCTGAATGTCTTCTTTAGTGAAGTGCCTCTTCATAGCTTTTGCCCATTTTTTAACTGGGTTATTTGTCTTTTTGTAGTTGAGTTTTTGAAGTATCGTGTAGATTTTAGAGATCAAGCACTGATCAGAAATGTCCTAGCTAGAAACTTTTTCCCAGTCTATAGGTGATCTTTTTATTCTTTTGGCGAAGTCTTTGGATGGGCATAGGTGGTTTGATTTTTAGGCGCTCCCAGTTGTCTACTTTCTCTTCTGCATCGTTAGTAATGTTTTATATACTGTTTGTGCCATGTATTAGGGGTTCTAAAACATTGTCCCTATTTTTTCTTCTATGATCTTTATCATTTTAGATTTTATATTTAGGTCTTTGATCCATTTTGAGTTCGTTTTTGTGCATGGTATAAGGTATGGGTTTTGTTTCATGTTTTTGCAGATAGATATCCAGTTATGCCGGCACCATTTGTTAAAAAAGACTGTCTTGTCCCCATTTAACTGACTTTGGGCCTTTGTCAAATATCAAGTTCTCATATGTGGATGGATTTATGCCTGGATTCTCAATTATGTTTTATTCTTATACCAGTACCGGGCTATTTTGACTACTATTGTGGTATAATAGGTTCTAAAATCAGGTAGAGTGAGGCCTTCCAGTTTGTTATTCTTTTTCAGTAATGCATTGCTTTTCTGGGGCCTCTTTCCCTTCCCTATGAAGTTGGTGATTTGTTTCTCCATCTCATTAAAAATCGTCATTGGAATTTGAATTGGAATTGCATTGTATCTATAGATCGCTTTTGGTAGAATAGGCATTTTTACAATGTTAAGTCTTCCTATCCATGAGCAAGGTATGTTTTCCACTTAGGTAGGCCTCTTTCGGTTTCTTGCAGTAGTGTTAGGTAGTTTTCTTTGTATAAGTCTTTTACACCTCTGGTAAGATTTATTCCTAAGTATTTTATCTTCTTGGGGCTACTGTAAATGGCATTGATTTGGTGATTTCCTCTTCGACGTTCTTTTTGTTGGTGTAGAGGAATCCAACTGATTTTTGTATGTTTATCTTGTATCCTGTACTCTGCTGAACTCTTCTATCAGTTGCAGTAGTTTTCCTGAGGATTCCTTAGGGTTTTCTGTGTATAAGATCATGTCATCTGCAAATAGAGATACTTTTACTTCTTCCTTGCCAATCTGGATGCCCTTTATTTCTTTATCTAGCCTAATTGCTCTGGCTAGGACCTCCAGCACAATGATGAATAAGAGTGGTGATAAAGGGCATCCTTGTCTGGTTCCCGATCTCAATGGGAATGCTTTAGACTCTCTCCGTTTAGGATGATGTTGGCTATTGGCTTTGTATAAATGTCCTTTATTATGTTCAGGAATTTTCCTTCTATTCATATTTTGCTGAGTGTTTTTATCATGAATGAGTGTTGAACTTTGTCAAATGCCTTTTCTGCATCAGTTGATAAAATCATGTGATTCTTGTCTTTTGTTTTACTTGTATGATGGATTACATTAATTGTTTTTCTAATGTTGAACCATCCCTGCATACCTGGTACAAATCCCACTTAGTCATGGTGAGTTATTTTTTTTGATATGTTGTTGAATTCTATTGGCTAGAATTTTCTTAAGGATTTTTGCATCTAAGTTCATGAGGGATATAGGTCTGTAATTTTCTTTTTTTGTGGTGTCTTTACCTGGTTTTGGTATCAGGGATATGCTGGCTTTATAGAATGAGTTTGGGAGTACTCTGTCCTTTTCTATGCTCTGAAATACCTTTAGTAGTAGTGGTGTTAACTCCTCTCTGAAAGTTTGATAGAACTCTGCAGTGAAGCCTACCAGGCCAGGGTTTTTTTTTGTTGGGAGTTTTTTGATTATCTTTTCAGTCTCTTCTTTTGTTATGGGTCTATTTAGTTGTTCTACCTCTGTTTGTGTTAGTTTAGGTAGGTAGTGTGTTTCTAGGAATTCATCCATTTCTTCTAGGTTTTCAAATTTGTTAGAGTACAATTTTTCATAGTAATCTGATATGATTCTTTTAATTTCAGTTGGGTCTGTTGTAATATTGCCCATTTCATTTCTTATTTGGACTATTTGCTTCCTCTCCTGTTTTTCTTTTGCTATTTTGGTCAATGGTTTATCAATTTTTTTAGTTTTTTCACAGAACCAGCTTTTGGTCTTTTTAATTCTTTCAGTTGTTTTTCTGTTTTCTATCTCATTTAGTTCTGCTCTAATTTTTGTTATTTGTTTTCTTCAGGTGCCTAAGGGTTTCTTTTGTTGCTCTCTTTGTATTTGTTCAAGTTGTGGGGATAATTCTTTGATTTTGGCCCTTTCTTCTTTTTGGATGTGTGCCTTTATTGATATAAATTGACCTCTGAGCACTGCTTTTGCTGTGTCCCAAAGGTTCTGATAGGAAGTGTTTTCATTTTCATTGGATTCTATGAATTTCTTTATTCCGTCCTTCATGTCCTCTATAAACCAGTTTTTGTTTAGTTTCAGTGTTTGATTTCTTTTCCCTGCTTTTTCTGCTATTGATTTCTACTTTTATGGCCTTACAGGTAAAGAAGATGCTTTGTAATATTTCAATGTTTTGGATTCTGCTAAGATTTGTTTTATGACCTAGTATGTGGTCTATTCTAGAGGATGTTCCATGTGCGCTAGAAAAGAAACTACACTTGACTCCTGTTGTGTGGAGTGCTCTGTATATGTCTATAAGGTCCAGTTGGTTGATTATGGCATTTAGATCTTCCATATCTTTATTGAGTTTCTTTCTGGATGTCCTGTCCTGCACCAAAAGTGGTGTGTGTTGAAGTCTCCTATTATTATTGTGGAGCTGTCTATCTCACTTTTCAATGCTGATAGTTTGTTTTATGTATCTCGTAGCCCTGTCATTGGGTGCATATTTAATATGGCTATATCTTCTTGGTATATTGTCCCTTTAATCATTATATAGTGTCCTTCCTTATCCCTTATGATGGATTTAACTTTAAAGTCTTTTTTGTCAGAAATTAATATCGCCACTCCTACTCAATTTTGCTTGTTGTTTGCTTGATATATTTTTTCCATCCTTTGAGTTTTTGTTTGTTTGTGTCTCTAAGTCTAAGGTATGTCTCTTGTAGGCAGCATATAGACAGATCGTGTCTTTTTAATCCATTCTGCCATTCTCTGTCTCTTTATTGGTGCGTTTAGTCCATTTACCTTCAGCGTAATTATGAATAGGTATGAATTTAGTGTTGTCATTTTGATGTCTTTTTTTGTGTGTTATTGACAGTTTCTTTTTCCCACTTAATTTTATGTGCTGAGTAGATTATCTTTATATATTGTCTTTTCCTCTTGATCATTGTTATTTTCTTTCTGCTGAGTCTCTATTTTTTCTTGTATTTTATTTTGATGTGTAGGATAGTTTGTCTCCTTTGTGGTTACCTTATTATTTACCCCTATTTTTCTAAATTTAAACCTAACTTTTATTTCTTTGTATCACCTTATCTTCTTCTCCATATGGAAGATCTATGATTACATTTCTTAGTCCCTCTTTATTGTTTTAATCCTCTCTTCTTTCACATAATAACATCGCTGTTTCCCTGATTTGAACATTTTTTATCTTGATTTATTTTTGTGATTTCCCTGTCTGGGTTGACTTCTGATTACTCTGCCCAGTGTTCTAGCCTTGGGTGGATACCTGATATTACTGATTTTCTAACCAAAGATCTCCCTTTAGTATTTCTTGTGGTTTGGGTTTTTACAAATCCCCTAAATTTCTGTTTATCTGGAAATGTCCTAATTTCACCTTCATATTTGAGAGACAGTTTTGCTGGATATATAATTCTTGGCTGACAATTTTTTTCCCTCAATTTTTTCTATAGGTCATCCCATTGCCTCCTTGCCTGCATGGTTTCTGCTGAGTAGTCCAAGCTTATTCTTATTGGCTGTCCTTTGTAGGTGACTTCGTTTATCCCTCACTGCTCTTATAATTCCCTCTTTATCTTTGGTTTTGGCAAGTTTGATTATAATATGTCTTGGTGACTTTCTTTTAACACTACCTTATGTGGAGTTTGATGAGCATCTTGGATAGATATCTTCTCGTCTTTCACGTTATCAGGGAAGTTTTCTGCCAACAGATCTTCAACAATTCTCTCTGGATTTTCTGTTATCCCTCCCTGTTCTGGTACTCCAATCACTTGTAGATTATTTCTCTTGATACTTTCCCACATGATTCTTAAGGTTTTTTCAGTTTTTTTTTTAACTCTTTTATCTGATTTTTCTTCAAATATATTAGTACCAGTGCTTTATCTTCAAGTTCAGAAATTCTGCCTTCCACTTGCTCAAATCTGCTTCTCTGACTTTCTATTGAGTTGTCAATTTCTGTAATTTTATTTTTACTCTTCTAAATTTCTGATTGCTGTCTGTCTATGGGTTTTTCCAGCTTATTAAATTTTACATTATGTTCCTAAATAATCTTTTTAATTTCTTCAATTGCTTTATCTGTGTGTTCTTTGGCTTCTTCTGTGTATTGCCTCATTTCCTTCCTGATATCTTGAAGGATTCCGTATATTAATCTTTTGTATTCTCTCTGTGGTAATTCCAGGAAGGCACTTTCATCTAGAAGATCCCTGGATTCTTTGTTTTGAGAGCTTGTTGAGGCAATCATGGTCTGTTTCTTTATGTGACTTGGTATTGACTGTTGCCTCCAAGCCATCTATAAGTTATTGTATTAGTTTATGCTTGCTTACTGGGTCATAGCTGCTTGCTTTGTTTTGTTTTGGTATACCCCTATGGGATGCTTGAGTGAGTTAGCTTATTTTCACCTTTGGAGCTCTGACATCCTGTCCCTAGATGGTTAGAGCTATTATCAGGTATATCAGTCTAGGAGTCCATTGACTTTTCTTGTATGAATTCAGCTCAGGTGTCCAGGTAGCTGAGCATCATGGTGTGGTACAGGCTCTGTCCTACAGTCTTAGAGGGGCAGGGGTGGTGTAGGTACCGGTATCTGCTTGCAGCATGGGGTCACACTCTGAACAAGGCAGTGGGCTGAAAATTGTCCCCCACGTGTCTCTGAGGAAAGCGTGTCCCTGTTCCCTAGAGTATACAGGTGGGTGGGTTCTGCAGGTGGACCGCGGGCACCCAATGTTTTTGGTTGTAAAAACTTGGAGGTACCAGTTACCCTTGGACCCCTTTCGCAGGTGGCTGGGTGACCTGAGTGGAGCTACCAGTCCTTACATCCCTGATGTGGGTAGGTGAGGACCCTGTTTAATAGGCAAAGCCATGTCAAACATCAAACACCCAACTCTCCGCCGCACACCTGAAATGGTTGGAGTCTGCCAACAAGGGCCTATTCTTCTGAAATAGGCCCACACAGGTCCATGCAGAGGGGAAAGGTACTCAAAGTCCACAAACCGTTTATGGCTGGACAGGAGCTGCTTCTGTCCTGAGCTCCCCTGGTTAGTGGAGATGGCAAATTATCTTTTCCCCCAGTTGTGAATTTATTCCTTCTCCAAGGCTGGGAGGATGGCTCTAGGCACTCAACAGGGCATATCTCAGGTCCAGGGAAGCCAGCCTCTGTAGCAGGCTGGGGCTGGGGGCGTGGTAAAATACACGCAAGTACTTAGCTTTTGCCGAGAGCGCCGTTCTTCTCAGGTTCCGGAGGCGTGAGTGGGCTGTGTGACTGACTGCTTCTCCCTGAGGAAACTGCAGCTGAACACTAGTACCAGCCCACCGCCACTCCGGGAATGGTGCCTGAGGGCTCCCCGAGATTCAGGTCCGGTAACTCCTCTCCGCTTCTGAACAGTCTCTTCCTCCTGCTGCCCCTCAGTTCGTTTTCCGAGCTTGCCTTTGAAGTTCAGAGCTCCTAGCTTGTCATAAATATACTCGTTTCAGTTGTTTTTTCGGGTCTTTGTTGTAAAGAGGGCTTGCCGGAAGCATCTGTCTATTCTGCCGTCTTGGCTCCACCTCTGGGTATACACATTATTGAAGAGAAATGTGGATCTTTCCAAACCAAGAAACGCTTTACAGAGGGCATAAAATATCACCTGGGGTCAGACACCTTTCTGCTATGTGCATGGATGTGTATGAACGTGTCCATTGCTCCTTAAAGCAGTAATGGAATGTGATTTTTGAAACAGTGAAGAGCTATTGTAAGAGATAATGAAGACTAAAAATGATACTGCAGGAACACACCATCCAATCCAAATAACTGCACCACAAAGATCAAACCGGTAGCTGTGGAGTCAATTCTGCCTCATGGCGCCCCCGTGTGTGTCAGAGTAGAACTGTGCTCCTCAGAGTTTTCCCTGGCTGATTTTTCAGGAGCAGATTGCCAGATCTTTCTTCTGGGGTGCCCCTAGGTCAACTCAAATCTCCAAGCTTTCGGTTAGCAGCCGAGTGCCTTAACGATTTGCCCTACCCAGAGCCTGCAGAAATTTCCTGTTCCCGTGAAGATGCCCCAAGTACTAAAGGTAAAATGTGTTCTGAAAAAGATTTCCACTTCAATGTCTGCACCACTGATCACTTTAATGTCTATTTCTCTTCAATTCTGGTACTGGGGAATATTCTGCCTATTGCCCCATTTTCTTACTGCGCTGTTGATTTCCAGGGCACAAAGCCTACACAGAATTGATTCCTAAGTTCTCCGGCTGAGAGTTTCCCAGCTCCTGTTTCAGGGTTCACGTCTAAGGGCAAGCATCTCTCTGGGGAGGAATGCCCTCCAAACCCAGTGGTCGGGTCAGAGGCTCACCATGCCTCAGCTCGCAGCTTGGGGAGATCCATTTTCAGAAGCAAAGTTACGTGACTGGATGGAGGAGTCTGGCTGCCTGCCCAGGTTCTATACCATCAAGTATTGCCCTAATTCCCTTGTTTCAGACTGTCTGAGGGGAATTACTCCTAATTTGCAACAAGCCCCCCAGGAAACTGCTAACCTCCCAGCCTCTGATCCTCCTGTGTAAGCCCAGGAACTGCTGGCACTCACCATCTGCTCTAAGGCACACACTTCCCGACTCCGACTCGTGGCGACCACTTATGTTACAGAGTAGAACCCTTCCATGGGGACTTCTTGGCTGCTATCTGTCACATGAGGTCTCTAGGAGTAGAAATTGACTTGACGGCACCTAACAGCAACAACAATCTTTATGGAAGCAGGTCGCCAAGCCTATCTTCCATGGTACCGCTGGGCTAGTTCAAGCCACCAAGCTTAAGATGAGCAGCTGAGCGCCAACTGTTCGTGCCACTCAGGGACCTTACATAGAAGAGGAATTTCGCGTCCTCCCAGGGCTCCCCTGGGAGTGGACAGGGCTGGCTCTGCAAAGCCACTCAGGCCTCCATGTCATTTACAAAAATGCTTACTTCTGCCAGCAGCGAAATTCGTCTGGTTTCACCGGAGGACGTGAACCTGGCTGGACTGCTGACAACATCAGTGATCATTTTATAGCCCGGAACACTCTGATTTTTGTTTCCAGACCTAATGAGTGTTTTATAGCTAATTTCCCCGAGGACATTTGTTCAGGGAACATATGGTACAATCCACAGTTGTTGTCTTTAAAAGTCTTTCTCTCACTGCCTTAATTTTTGTTTTATCCAAGTAATAATGTCATAACATATCACATATGATGCAGATTCAAAAACACATCCATTCTGACTCATAGTGACCCCATAGGACAGAACTGCCCCATAAGGTTTCTAAGGCTATAATCATTACAGAAGTAGACTGACACATCTTTCTCCCGCAGAGTGGATGGTGGGTTCAACCTTATGGTTAGCAGCCATGTTCTTAACCACTGCGCTACCAGGGCTCCTTATGATACAGACAATGTGGTGAAAAGCCCACTCCTGCACCATCCCCATGATCGGATGTGGATTAAACCATCGTGATCCTTAGGGTCTTCATTGGCTGACGATCTATTCTCTAGGAGCTCAGATATGTAGCCGCTATCACGTCACACTCAATAAATTCTACCTTCAAAAAAGCACATACGAGTAAACTAATAAACTTTAGACTTCTTATTGCTCATTGCTGTCAAGTTGGCTCTGATTCACGGTGATCCCATGTAAAACAGAATGAAACATCATCAGGTCCTGAGCCATCTTCATGACCGTTGCCATGCTTGAGTCCATTGTTGCAACTACTGTATATTTTGAGTGCCTTCCAACCCAGGGGACTCATCGTCCAGCACTATATTGGACGATGTTCTGTAGTGACCCACAGGGTTTTCGTTGGCTAACTTTCAGAAGTAGGCCACTAGGCCTTTCTTCCTAGTGTATTTTCAGCTGGAAGCTCCCTGAAACCTGTCTACCATGGGTGACTCTACTAGTATTTGAAATACCAATGGCATACCTTCCAGCATCACAGCAGCATGCAAGCCCCCACAATACGACAAACTGACAGGCAGGTGGTGAGATAAATGATTAGGCATTTTGTGAAATATCATGAAGCATGCCATTCATTATTTTAAACTGTTCATATACTTATGGTTATGTGTTAATGTTCTTGTTGGTGTTGTTGTCAGGTGTCATCAAGTGAGTTCCGACTCATAGCGACCCTATGCACAAAGAACTAAACACTGCCTGATCCTGTGCCATCCTTATAATCATTGTTATCCTTGAGCCCATTGTTGCAGCCACTGGGTAATCCACATCTTTGAGGGTCTTCCTGTTTTCTGCAGACCCTGTACTTTACCAAGCATGATGTCCTTCTCCAGGGGCTGATCCCTCCTGACAACATGTCCAAAGTATGCAAGACACAGTCTCGCCATCCTTGCATCTAAGGAGCATTCTGGTTATACTTCTTCCAAGACAGATTTGTTTGTTCTTTTGGCAGTCCGTGGTATATTCAATATTCTTTGCCAGCACCACAATACAAAGGCATCAATTCTTTGGTCTTTCTTATTCATTCTCCAGCTTTCACATGGATATGATGCAATTGAAAATACCATGGCTTGGGTCAGGCACACCTTAGTCTTCAAGGTGACACCTTTGCTTTTCAACACTTTAAAGAAGCCCTTCACAGCAGATTTGCCCAGAGCAATGTGTCTTTTGATTTCTGGACTGCTGCTTCCATGGGTGTTGATTGTGGATCCAAGTAAAATGAAATCCTTGACAACTTCAGTCTTTTCTCCGTTTATCGTGATGTTGCTTATTCATCCAGTTGTGAGGATTTTTGTTTTCTTTATGTTGAGGTGTGGTCCATACTGAAGGCTTTGATCTTTACTAGTAAGTGCTTCAAGTCCTTTTCACTTTCAGCAAGCAAGGTTGTGTCATCTGCATAAAGCAGGTTGTTAATGAGTCTTCCTCTAGTTTTGATGCCCCTTTCTTCTTCAATTAATCCAGCTTCTTGGATTATTTGCTCAGCATACAGATTGACTAAATACGGTGAAAGGACACAAGCCTGATGTACACCTTTCCCAACTTTAAACCACTCAGTTAATGTGCTTAAAAAACAACAACAACAAAAAACAAACCCATTGCCGTCGAGTCAATTTTGACTCATAGCGACCCTACAAGACAGAGTAGACTGCCCCACAGGTTTCCAGCGAGTGCCTGGTAGATTCCATCTGCAGACCTTTTGGTTAGCAGCCACAGCACTTAACCATTATGCCACCAGGGTTTCCTTAATATGCTCAGCAATCTGTAAGTACATTTAAAAGCTGTCATTGAAATTGTACCCTTTTCCCATTTAGTCTACCTCCTCCCCAAAAGACTAAATTACTCATTCTCAGAGTCTGATTTAAGCTCTATTTATTTTGGATAATGACTGTCTGTTACATGTGTGTCTAAATCGTATTTACAAGAAATTTCCCAATGGCCGTTAACGAAAATGTTCTTATCACATTTTCCATTGAGATTCCTCTGTGGCATTTCCTTAGATGGAGCCATTGTATCACATCTGAGTTGAGCTGGGAGTGGAAACTCGAAGGCTTTAGTTCTTCCTCCAGGTTCCCTCTGGAATCAGTGCTCCTTAGTGGGGACATGGGCAATTACTTCACCTCTCTGAGCTTGTCCTTTATCCAAATACAAAAACCAAAACCAAACACGTTGCCATCGAGTCAGTTTCGACTCATAGTGATTTTAACTCATAGTGACCATATGGACAGCGTACAACTGTCCCAGAGGGACCCCAGGGAGCAGCTGGTGGATTCGAACTGTAGACCTTTTGGTTGGTAGACAAGCTCTTAACCACTGCACCACCAGGGCACCCTACCCATATAGTCTTGGTAAAAATCACCTTCCTTATCGATTGACCACAGGGTTGGTGTGAACAATACATGTGCAAGCATTAAGCATGGCTCCTAGCAAACCTATAATTAACCTGAAGTCCTGGTGGCCCAGTTGTTAAGAGCTCGGCTGCTAACCAAAAGGTTGGCAGTTCTAATCCACCAGCCACTCCTTGGAAAGCCTATGGGGTGGATCTACTCTGTCCTATAGGGTCGCTATGAGTCGGAATCAACTTAACTGCAACAGGTTTGGTTTTTAGTTTTATAATTGTAGATGGTGCAGAGTTTCAGTTAAAAACTCGATTTAAGGGAAAACAAATGTTTCCTGAAACAATTTCAGACTTCATCAATGATTCTGGAAGTCAGCATGGTCTCTTATATAAAGTAACAATCAAAGGAAACCTCTCTGGGTTAGTTCAGCCACTACCTACCTGTGTGATGCTGAGTAAGTACTGTCACCTCAGTTCCCTTGCTTTTAAAGGGAAGCTTTGGGGCTAAATAATAGGTAGTTTTTTATTTTTTAAATGAAGAAATCAGCCTCTATAGTCAAAAGAATTTCTTGTTCCATAAAGAGTTAAAAACTTTTTTGGTAAACATTCATGCTAACCGAAATGCTTTCCTCTGGGGCGTGTCTTGTCTGCAGGCCACCTGCTTGGTTGTGGCCAAGGCTGCAGTGCTGGTGGTGGGCCAGATTGGTGGTGTGTTGCAGGAGTTATCTGTTGAGATCCAGCCTGAAGCCCAATCCCTGGGCTTCCCAAAGACTTTGTTAGCACCTAATTCCCTGATTTGAATCGCTTTCTGCTAAAGATAGAGTGGTTTCCTCTTCCTGCAAAGGAACCCTGAATGACAGTTAAATTTCAGATATCAAATTGCAACTTGGAGACAGAATGTAAAAGGAAGTCTGTGAAAAATAAAAAAAAAGTTCACTTCAAAAAAGAAAAGGGAAAATATCACAGGTAGCATGTTCCCCCCCCCCCCCCCGCATCCAAATATATATAATACCAGCTGTTCTTGTGTGTTATTGAGTCAATTCTGCCTCCTAGTGATTCTACAGGACAGAGTAGAACTGCCCCATAGAGTTTCTAAGGCTGGAATCTTTATGGGAGCAGATCTTTTTCCCACAGAGCTGCTGATGGGTTGGAGCCACTGGTGGGTTGGAACTGCTGACCTTTCAGTTACCAGCCAGGTACTTAAACATTATGCAAACAGGGGTCCTTATGATACCAGTATCAACATAAACAAAACTATCAAGAATTACAACACAGCCCTAGGAGCAGGCAGAGATAACCCCCAAACTGGCTAGGAGAGACTGGGAGTCAGGAGGTGTCAGTGCCAGACCCTGTGGGAACCTTAGGATATCCATGACTTTAATACCTTCCAGCCAAGAGACTAGATACTTAACAACAAGAAACCCAAAAAACAAAAACCCAAACCCTTTTATTTCTATCCTGAATATTTCAGTAAATAATTTAATAGTGCATCCAATTACAATCCCTGATAATTATAACAGTAGCAAACTGTAAGAAACTACCACAGCTTTAATGAGGATTGCTTTGACTTTGCTAAGAGCTTCCTGTGACTTTTCGGCTCTTTATCCTATCCCTCTTTCTCTTTTTTTTATTGTAGTGAAAACAGACACCTCAAAACATCTGCTAACAAAACCTCCACATTTATAACTCAACAACACAGATGACATCTTTTATGTTGTGCCTCCATTATGCCATCCCCATCCAAAGCCAACTATCTTTTGAGCTGCTACTTATACTTGACAGCAAAACAACTTTACAGAGACCGATACGTTCAGCTGCGCCATACAGACAGAAAAAACTTCGTGCTGGGCTAATTAGTTTACATAACAAATTTGAACATTCAAGATATATGATAAATCATTTTAAATTTCTCTAATCCAAGTAAGCTAACCAAGTAAAAAACTCACTGCCTTCAAGTCAATTCTGACTCATAAAGACCCCATTGGGTTTCCAAGGCTGTAAATCTCCATGGAAGCAGACTGCCACGTCCTTTGCCTACAGAGATCCTGGTAGTTTCAAACTACTGACCTTTTGGTTAGCAATCAATCACTTTACCTACTGTGCCACATGGGCTCCTTAAACAAGTTAAATGGTTTTTATGTTCTCATGAGTTGAATAAATTTATAATGGAGGCTGCTTTGTTGGGCAGAGCCACCCAAACTGAGGCCTGGGGAAGATTTGTGGTTTGTCTTGTCATTTTTACCATTTCTTGACCCAGAGTGGCTACCTAACTGTTACCTACCTAAGCTTGTATCTAGCTGAGAAAAAAGGGAACAGCAACAAAAAAGAAGAGTTACTACAACAGGTCCAACAGCTAGACTTTAACTCACCATCGGCCAAGCTAGAATCGATAGGTATGCATGTATTAAAAATGAATATTGATCATATTGAGTCCTCTTTCTGAAAGTGAACCAAGCTACTAGCCTGCAGGAGGAAGATGACTCCCAGTAGAAACTCTGCACCTGCACAAATTTGATTTCAACAAGAACTTGCTCACCATTGACTAGATAATTATTGACAGCCTACACATGTTAGCGCCTGTCCATATATACACGCTAGTGACAAAACTGCATATGTTAAAATAGAAAATAAAACAACTGATCCCGTAGACAATGTTCTGATCTCTTTGTAAAGATCACACTTTCTGGCACCAGTTGCAGAACAGTTCATTTAAAAGGAAAAAATACCTAAAACCTAAGAGATTCCAGTAACTACCCCAATTCTTAAATTCACATTATGTGTTTGAGGGTCACTGTATTAGTTCGCTATTGCTGCTCTAACAAATTACCACAAACTTAGTGGCTTAAAACAAAGTAAATTTACTGTCTTCCAGTTCTGGAGGTCAGAAAGCCTAAAATCAAGTTATTGACAGCTTGTGTTCCTTTGTAGGTGCTCCAGGAATGAACCTGTTTCTTCGCTTTTTACAGCTTCTAGAGTCCCGGCGTGGTGCAAATGGTTAAATCCTCAACTACTAGGGGAAAGGTCGGCTGTTTGAACCCATCCAGGGATGCCTCGGGAGAAAGGCCTGGTGATCTGCTTCTGAAAGGTCACACAGTCTTGAAAACTCTATGGAGCTGTTCTACTCTGCACACATGGAATCACCATGAGTTGTAACTGACTTGATGGCAACTGGTATGGTAGTATAGAGTCCACTTGCATTCCCTGGTTCATGACCCTTTCATCTTTAAAGTCAGCAGCTTAGCATCTTCATTTTTTTTCCTTCCTTCCTTCCTTCCTTCCTTCCTTCCTTCCTTCCTTCCTTCCTTCCTTCCTTCCTTCCTTCCTTCCTTCCTTCCTTCCTTCCTTCCTTCCTTCCTTCCTTCCTTCCTTCCTTCCTTCCTTCCTTCCTTCCTTCCTTCCTTCCTTCCTTCCTTCCTTCCTTCCTTCCTTCCTTCCTTCCTTCCTTCCTTTTTCTTTCAATTGCACTTTAGATGGTTTACAGAACAAACTAGCTTCTCAGTAAACATCTAGTACACATATTGTTTTATGACGTTGGTTGCCAACCCCATGACACGTCAACACTCTCCCTTCTCAACCTTTGGTTCCTCATTATCAGCTTTCCTATCCCCTCCTGCCTTCTCGTCCTTGCCCCTGGGCTGGTGTGCCCATTTAGTCTCATTTTGTTTTATGGGCCTGTCTAACCTTTAGCTGAAGGGTAAACATCAGGAGTGACTTCATTACTGAACTAAAAGGGTGTCCGGGCACCATACTTTTGGGGTTTCTCCAATCTCTGTCAGGCCAGTAAGTCTGGTCTTTTTTTGTGAGTTAGAATTTTGTTTTACATATTCCTCCAGCTCTGTTCAGGACCCTCTTTTGTGATTCCTGTCAGAGCAGTCAGTGGTAGTAGCCGGGCACCATCTTGTACTGGACTCAGTCTGGTTGAAGCTTTGGTAGTTGTGGTCCATTAGTCCTTTGGACTAATCTTTCCCTTGTGTCTTTAGTTTTCTTTATTCTCCCTTGCTCCCAAAGGGGTGAGACCAGTGGAGTATCTTATATAGCTGCTCACAGCCTTTTAAGACCCCAGACGCTACTCACCAAAGTAGAATGTAGAACATATTCTCTATAAACTATGTTATGCCAATTGAGTTAGATGTTCCCTGAGACCATGGTCCCCACATCCCTCAGCCCAGTAGATCAGTCCCTCAGGGAGTTTGGATGAGTCTGTGAAGCTCCCATGACCTTGCCTTGTACATGTTGTGCTGACTTCCCCAGAAGTGTGAGCACAGCATCTTCAACTCTCTTGCTCTCTCTCTGCCCTCTGCCTCCCCATCAAGTGTCTTTCTCTGCCTTTAACCCTCCTGCTTCCTTCTTAAAAAAAAACTCTTGTGATTATACTGATGTTTTTAGGTGCCACGGAGTCAATTTTGACTCATAGTGACCCCATGTGACAGAGAACTGCCCCATAGGGTTTTCTTGGCTATAATCTTTGCAAAAGGGGATCACCAGGCCTTTCTCTCTCTGAGTCATTGCCAGGTTTGAGCGGCCGACATTTCCATTTGCAGCTGAGCACTTAACCATTGTGCTACCATGGCCCACCCAAATAATCCAGGATGATTTCCCCATCTCTGGGTCCTTGACTTAATCACATCTGCAAAGTCCCTTTTGCCATGTCAGGTAACATGTTCCCAGGTTCCAGGGATTAGGATGTGGGCATCTCTGCGGGGCCATTATCAGGCATCCCGCAGTAAATAAGGCCACTCATAGGAAAAGAGAATGTTAAGATACCTTTACGGCTATCTGTGCAATATCAATAAATAATGCTCATTTAAAAAATTATCCATCCATAGGAAACTAGTAAAACAAAAATGCTACAAATTTGTCTTCCTCCTCAGAGCCCAGGGTAGAATTTCCACCTGGCACAATGATGAACTGTAATGGAAACCACGGGGGGTGGCTGCAAACGTACTTCTCATCACGGTAAAGATCCAGCATGTCCTCTCGCTCTTACTTACAAGGCAGGTAAGGGGATATCTGGGTCGTTAGAGACAGCATGTTCCCTCTCTGAGGACGCTAGTTGACGTGGCAATGGCCTGATTGGTAATCTGATCGCGCTAAGCATTACCTGTTTGAATAAAGCGTAGTCCTGTCCTGTGGATAATGTTCGTTGGCGTACAAGGAAGAGGATGAAATCGTGGTCGCCAAGGAAGCAGCTTCAAACAGCGATGGGGTGCTGGGCACCAGGTCTGGGCGGTGTCGGGATCCTAGCGCTGAGCGAGGAAAGCAACACACACGCTTGTGAATCTCAGTGGAAATGCGCCTTTGGCCTCCAGAATAACTTACATGCGCCAAAAGCACCCATTTTACATAACAGGCAGCAAATTAAATGATGAATTAATTGCAAGCATTGAAACCATTGCTGAAATATAAAACACCTTCTTGAAAACCGGTTAGGCAGAAAGGAAATTACATTAATTCACGCGATGGCTTACAGAAATGACATTACCAATGTCCTTTGAAAAGCCTAATAGAGTGATTTACTATTTCAAAAGATGACAGAGAAAGCTCCCAGGAGCTTGAGGAGATAATAACCCAGCAGGCATGAAAGGATGACAGGCAAGTGTGGAAACACAGGGGACCGACTCTCCTCCTGAGGACACACGTGCGTCCGTGGATTTCCAGTTTAAATCAAAGAACCCTGAACCTTCAAGAGCCAGGAAACAAGTACTACACAGGCCAGCAGCCAGTGACAACCTCACCCTGCTGGAGCCCACATGTATCTTTTTTTATTATCCCAGGCTCTGCTGGACATTGTACTTCAGCAGCAAGATTGTTCTCTAGAATTTCGGAGAGCTAGCTCAGGTAACATCTTGATTTCAGTTTTTACCCGAGCAGAGAACCCAGGTAAACAGTGCCCAGGCTTCTGACCACAGAGCTGTGAACTAAGAAATGGATGTTATCTAAAGCCACTAAGTTTGTGGTAACTTGTTACCTGGTGATAGAAAACAAATAGTACCAAGAAACACTGAAAACACTAGAAAACCAATGGTTAAAAAGTAGAGGAGAAATTTGGCAATAACCTAGTGCACTGTGAAAGGCAAAGACCCCAAGAACAGAGCGCTATAAAGAGGTCGATCCTTTTGCAAACCTTGAACCGGCAGAGAATTGTAAAGTAAACTCATTTTTAAGTAGTAAGTTAGTTACGTTCTCAAAGAATGTGCTCAATAGCTTTTTCCTCAACCTTCAGAGACTTTTTCAGGTGAAGTACCTCTAAATATAAAGCCATGGGTCCAACTGTTCATCAGACCAAAGTACAATTTGTGTGCTACTTTCCATGTTTCCAGGCTTTTTGGACAGTATGTAGTATACTATACTCAACCCCTCCATTAACAATTGGGCTGTTTATTAAATTTAGGCCATATTGAACATATTCTTTGAAAATGTAACTAACACATGGTTTAAAAATAAGCACATCCTATCTCCTAGATGGGACAGACACCTTGTAGTTTTATGCGTGCTACCAAAAGGCTGGCAGTTCAAACACACCCAGAGGTGCCTCATGACCTTGCAAACCCTATGGAGCAGTTCTACTCTGCACACGTGGGGTTGCCATGAGTTGGAACTGACATGCAGGCAGCTAACAACAACAATGGGAAAGCCAGGTGGGTGGTAGGGGAGTTGCCAATGGAGGGATGATTGGGGTGGTGGGCGAAAGTCTGACAAAACTGGAGCCATCAGCTTAACTCTGCCATCACGAGTGGCAGGGAGAGGCTCAAGGGAAATTAACTCTTTGGTTGAAATCAGGAATTCTGGGTGAAAGTTGGTTTCCTGGACGATGAGAAAGAAAGAAACCCAATGTGGCTCATATGGACGAGCACTGCAAAAGGGGAACAGGGATAGCAGCCTATTCTAAAGACTGAGGAGAAGAAACCTCTAAAAGATCTCCTGTGGGAACCAGAAGTTCAGGAAATGCTAGAGACCTTCAAAAGAATATACCAGTAGAAAATTCTAAGACTTCACTTCCCCTTATCAGATTAAAAGAGAAAAGCCAAAGATCCACTCAGTTGATAGACAAAAGTATATGAAAAAATTCAATACTCCCTCCTGATAAAATCTTTCAGCAAATGAAGAATAAAAAGGAAGTTCCTTAACCTGATTATCAAATACAGCAAACACCTTTCTCAACAGTGAAAGGTTAGAACCATTCCCTTTAAAATGAGGACAAGCCAAGTGTGTCTACAGGCACCACTTGTATACATCGTTGTACTAAATGTCCTGGCCAGGAAATAAGAGAGAAAGGAAGAAAGAGAGAAAAAAGAAAGGAAAAAAAAAAAAAAAAATGCGAGGTCTATTTTGGGTATGTGGTAGCAACAAACAACCAGAAAACTCAATTCTTAAAAAAGATACTATTTAAAAAGGCAAAAAAATACATGCAGTTCTGAGTCAGAATCAACTCAATGGTGATGAGTCTGTTTTTTTTTTTTTATATATATTTCTATGTTGGGAGGCCCTGGTTTGATTCCTGGCCTAGGCATCTCATGTGTACCCACCACCCATCTGTCAGTGCAGTCTTGTATATTATGATGCTGAACAGGTTTTAGGAGAGCTTTCAGACTAAGACAGACTAGGAAGAAAGGTTTGGCGATCTACTTCTGAAAATCAGCCAGTGGAAACCCTATGGATCACTACAGTCCAATCCACAACCCATCATGGGGATGGGGCAGGACGAGGCAGCGTTTCGTCCCATTGTGCACTGGTCCGACACAAGTTGGGCCCGACTTGACAGCAGCTAACAACAACACTTCTGTATCCGCCCAAGGAATCAATCTAACAGAAAGTATACATGACAAGCAAGGAGAAAATGATAAAATTTCATTTAAGTTCATTAAAGAAGACCTAAACAGCTGAAGAGATAACTCACTGTTACATTGCATGTATATTTCTACACATATGTATGTATATGTATGTATGGAAACCCTGGTGGCGTAATGCTTAACTAAAAGGTCAGCAGTTAGAATCCACCAGCTGCTCCTTGGAAACCCTTTGGGGCAGTTCTACTCTGTCCTTTAGGGTCGCTATGAGTTGGAATCGACTCAACGGCAATGGTATGGGTATACGTATATATACATATATGTATGTGTGTATACACACATATACACCCACACAGAGCAAGGTCTAGGAGTAAAAACACCAAATGTTTGTTACCTTCAGGTAGTGGGATTATAGGAGATTTTTTCTTTTTGTATATTGTTGTATTTTCTAATTTTTCTATTGTTAATTTGCATTACTTGTATAAATAAATCACAATAACTTTTTTTTTTTTAAGTTACATGTCTTTACCTTCTTCGTCAAGGCTGCTGAAACTCTGCCCTTCGGTCAGCAAGTCGCTCTTCTCATCCTTCCATTCCTGGCTGATGGAAGACACTATCTCCTGTGAGGTTGCCTTCAGAGCGGCAATGGAATTGCACCTTTTCTTAGAAGGTGAGGCCTTCAAGGCTAGAAAAGAAGGAAAAAGGAGAGACAAAGATTCTTATTGTACATTCATATTTTCTTTTCTTTTGGTGAAAATAAACACAGCCATACAACATTCCAACGATTTCTACAAGCACAACTCAGTGACATCCGTTACCTCCTTCAAGTTGTGCGACATTCTCACTATTCTGCGAATTGTTCTACTACCATTGACTTAGACTCACTGCCCCGTAAGCTTCTCATGTAACCTTTTGAGTTGCTGTTGTCAATTTGATCTCACATAGACAATTCTTTAAAAGAGCACAATGCTCAAGGCAGACATATTTTACTTATTGAGATAAACTATTGTTTGGTTCTAAAAAGAAGACTTCAGGGGACAGTTTTAGTTTAAGGTTTTAAAGATTATCTTAGGGCATAGTTTCAGGGGTTCACCCAGCCTCAGTGGCTCCAGAAAGTCTGGATTCCATTGAGAATTTGAAATTCTGTTCTGCATTTTCCCCCTTTTGAGCAGGATTCCCCTATAGAATCTTTGATCAAAATAGTCCACATTCATATTTTATGGATTAAATTAATATTGTATTTATTATTTATTAACATTTTGGTTATTATTTGAGTAGAATTCAAGAAGCTTTTTTTTATATATTTGAGTAAAAAGTACAAACTGCTATCAAGTTGACCCTGACTCATGGTGACTCTATGTGTGTCAGAATAGAACTGTGTGCTATAGCGTTTTCAATGGCCGATTTTTCAGAACTAGATGGCCAGGGCTTTCTTACAAGGTACCTCTGGGTGGACTCGAACCCCCAACCTTTCAGTTAGCATCTGAGTGCTTAGCCATTTGCACCACCCAAGGACTGCATATACAAGGAAAGGGAGAGAGCAAAATTGTCTGTGTTTTAGTAACTTCTTTTGTCCAAAATGACTTGACTTACTTCGGGCTGTCTCAGAATAAATCAGAGAAGTAATATCTCTGCAGATTTTGAAATCAAGACTTATTTGAGGTGAATGCAAATGTTCCATGGCTGAACAATTGGCTTTTCTTCCTCCAAATAATGTTTTTCTAGTGCTGGGAGGAGGGTGGGTGGGCCGGTAATCTCGGATGGTAGAGTACCGAGAATTCTCATGACCCTAAGTTTTATTAACTTGGGAATGGGAATTTCTAAACAGCCAATGTTTAATCTTATATGCACGTCACCCACTTCAGCCAAGCTGCTTCTGGGTGCTTTTTTCTTTCAGCGACTTTCCACTGAAACTTTCTATCCCTTGGGTCTTTTCCAGCTCATGGTTATGTCAGATGTCTAATTCACTGCTGGTCGTTGTCCAAACAGCCTTCTACGGCACACTGAAGTGTGTTGGGAAACTCAAGCATTGCAAATGAACTGGACAGGCAACCTCACTCACTGAAGGCTGTGCTTTTCCCACTAGAAGGTCAGTAGTTGCTGCTCAAGGGCAGGTGGACCATCCCATTTATATGCTCCACCTGTTGCAATAATTCTTCTTGGCTTCTCAGCGTTAGAGGATTTCCTTGGAGGGCAGGGGGAGGTGGAAGTTGTATCTTGTTGATGTTTTTCCTTGAACTTGTTCTTGGCAGCATTTCCCCTCGCTGGGAGGTTTGCAGAAAGGGGTAACTCAGCAGCAGATGCATTAGAGTACTTGTGCTTACTCTTGGGAATCTCAGAGTTCAGAGTAGCTTGTTCATCTGAGGCCCTACTCACAGGCAGCTTGCGAGAATTTAATTGGAGAAGGACTTTGGGACCCACAGATGAAGAAATAATAGAGAGCGATCTCTCCGTGCAAAGAGAAGGGACAATTTATGGGTTCCCCCAAGCAGTCTTATAATAATAACATAATCCTAATAATACATAAAGAAGCCCTGGTGTCACAGTGGTTAAGCACTTGGCTGCTAACGAAAAGGTTGGTGGCTTGGACCCACCCATCAGCCCTGTGGGAGGAAAGACCTGTCAATGTGCTGCTGTAAAGATTACAGCCTGGAGAGCCCTATGGGGCAGTTCTACTCTGTCACATCAGGTCACTATGAGTCGTAATTGACTCAATGGCACCTAACAACAATAATAAATAACTTCTGCAGTGGGTTGTTGAGTTCACAAGCCAACATTCATGTTTCATTCCAGTTGCCACTGAGTCAGCTCTGACTCAGGGTGATCCCATGTTTGTCAGAGTAGAACTGTGCTCTTTAGCATTTTCAGTGGTTGACTTTTGGGAAGCAGATCACCAAACGTTCTTCTGAGGCACCTCTGGATGGACTTGGACTGCCAACTTTTTGATCAGTAGCTGAGTGCATCAACCGTTTTCACCACACAGGGGCTCTTCACATTCCATACCTCAAATTGCCCGTACGGTCGTCTGAGGGAGGGACGTCCTCTTACAGGCCAAGAGATGGAGAGTTAGGAAGGTTGGGCCTGGCTCAAGATTGTACGGCTAGAAAGCGTTAAACCTGGGTGTCTTTCTTTTATTTTTTTTAAACCAAGTATTTTGTGCTCAATATTCCAGTGCTCCCATCATTAATACGTTTCTCATATAAACTATAGAAATGGATTGAATAGGAAAATGCCTTGGCAAATCTAGTTTGTTGATGTTGGCTGCTGTCGAGTTCAACTCATAGAGATCCCATGTGACCAAGTAAACTGCACCACAGGGTTGTCTCAGCTGTATGGGAGCAGATTGCCAGGCCTTTCTTCTTCCAAATTTTCTATTAGCACCAAAATGCTTAAGTGCGGTGCCAACATGGCTCCTTAGGGTGTCTTTCTTTTTAAGTTGCCTAATTGGTAGTTGATTTCCTAGCTCTTTAGTACTCTGTTTCTGGTTAAAGTGAGGGAAAAAAAAAGAAGATACAACTAGAATTTGTCTTTCCTTGAGGGTGGAGATTTTGAATGTTTAAAAGCTGATCAAAATGGATTTTGATGACCAATAAGTAGACCAAGTAAGCCATGCTTCCCTTAACTCCCCATGCCATCCAACAGCGGTGACACGTGGTTTGTAAGTCTGAAGCACATGCCAGCTTCCGCCCCCACATTCTGTCTGCTAGGTTTCACACACCCTTGACTTTCAGTATAGTATCGAGTTTCAACAAAGTCTTTTCAAAATTCTAAACCAGAGGGCCTCAAATGCAGCTCAGGGGCCAGTCAGGGGATCTCTGAGGCTCTTTCAGGGTTTCTGGAAGGTCAAACTACTTTCACAATAATATTAAGACACTATTTTTTTTCTCTCTCATGCTTTCATGAGTATTATGATGGAGTTTTCCAGACATTACATAACCAGGATATCACCACAGGTGGGATTTAGAAGGAGATGGGGAATTCCAGATGCTTCCTATTAAGCCAGACGTTATTGTTGTTGTTGTTGTTGTTAGTAGATGTTACAGAGTAGAACTACCCCACAGGGTTTCCAAGGCTGTAAATCTCTAAGGAAGCAGACCGCCACATCTTTCTCCTGAGGAGTGGCTGACAGGTTCAAACCACCAACCTTTTAGTTAGCAGCCTAGCACTTAACCACTGCATCACCAGGGCTTCTTAACTGACAAATAGAGGGCTGTATATAAAATTGTACGCCACTATGCTACTCATTCTATAAAAATACACATAGAGAAAAATGGGCAGGAAGTACATTAAATATCAGTGGTGTAGATCTCCGGGTTGTGGGATTTCAAGTAATTTTCACCGTTTTCCTTTGCGTCTTTTTGGACTCGCCAGAATTTTTAATTGAAAGTGTGTGGATTTTATTAGCAGAAAACACCGATAAAGGTTATAAGAAAATTTGTCTTACGTAAATATAAAGTATAAAATCTTCTTTTTCAGAGTTTGTGTGTGTGTGTGTGTGTGTCTTATTTTGAACTGTAAAATTGGGCCAGGTTTCGGGCTGTGAAATTGGACCAATGAGATAGTTTAATAGTATAATAACAACCATACGTAATAATTTTTTTTTTTTTTTTACGTAATAATAGAGTTATTTTATCTTTTTCACATAATTAAAAAACTTAGTATGTAAATAATACATAGCTATTGTAAAAAATTTCATAAATACTGACCCAGAGGAGAAAATCCCACAGAATTCCCTAACAGGTTTATATACCCCACGAGAATTTGGCTGCGCATTTAAGTCTGCACATCAACAGTCTTATACACAAAAATATTGTATAATATCATAGTATCTAACACATACCGTATATAATAAAACCCATTGCCATCGAGTCGTTTATAGGACAGAGTAGAGCTGTCCCATAGGGTTTCCAAGAAGAGGCTGGTAGATTCAAACTGCCGACCTTTTGGTTAGCAGCCGAGGTCTTAACCCCTGTGCCAGCCAGGGCCCCATACTAATGATTATAAAAAAAAAATTTTTTTTGACCAGAATATCTTAACCATAATCATTAAGTAGTTACTACTAAAGGGAAATAAACAGCTCCAATTCTTGCAATGCAAATCTTGCAAAGATACACACAGTAAAATCAGCAAGTAAGTGGTAAGAGTAAAAAATCTTCATAAAAAATCTTACCTTGAATTTTCTTGAAAACTCTGGAATTCATAAACTTGAGAAACCTGTCTGCATAAAAACTTGGTCTGTGAACTGAAACAGTGTCCTGTAAGACAAATCAAGTTTGATGGGTTTACTTCTCAGAGGGGCCATGTCAACCCAGAAGAATCGGTTCTCTGTTATCCAGTGTTCTTAACCAAAGGGTGTGGGCACCCTGAGCCAGAGGAGAACAACGTCCTGGCCCCTGTGGGGTTCAGGAGTCAGGGCTAGAGGCACAGGCATGTACTCGATCAGAACAAAGATTCTAGACACTCAGGATGAAATGGAGCCTCGAGGCAGGTAGGAGAGAGACAGTAGAAAGGCTCTTCTATGTACATCAAAACAGTAATCATTTATTTAATACACCAAGTGGTACATTTCTAGAAATAGTAAACTTCATTACATGAGGCTCCATTTTGAGTCCAGGTTTATGGATTCAAAAGGAGAAACCTGTAAAAATTTAAGTTCAGATATTATAAATGGGCTTTGTTATAGATTGACTTGTGTCCCCCAAAAATGTGTATCAACTTGTTTAGGCCATGATTCCCAGTATTGTGTGGTTGTCCACCATTTTGTGATCTGATGGGATTATTCTCTGTGTTGTAGATCCTAGTCTCTATGATGTTAAGAGGCAGGATTAGAGGCAGCTATGTTAATGAGGCAGGACTCAATCTACAAGATTAGGTTGTATCTTGAGTCAATCTCTTTTGAGATATAAAAGAGAGAAGTGAGCAGAGAGGAGAGGAACCTCATGCCACCACAAAAGAAGAGCCAGGAGTGGAGCATGTCCTTTGGACCCAGGGTCCCTGTGCTGAGGAGCTCCTAGACCAGGGGACAATTGATGACAAGGGACTTCCCCCAGAGCCGAGAGAGAGAGAAAGCCTTCCCTGGGAGTTGGTGCCTTGAATTCGGACTTCTAGCTTCTAAGACTGTGAGAGAATAAATTTCTGTTTGCTCAAGCCACACACTCAAGGTATTTCTGTTACAGCAGCACTAGATACCTAAGACAGGTTTGGAAGAAAAAACACGCATTGACCCGGTTCTGGGGTTAGTTCTAGCTTTGAAAGGCTGTGTGGTGCCAGAACAAGAAGGGTGTCTCTATTTTTCATCTGTGAGATGAGGGTGTTAGATGAGGCATAGCTAGGATTCTGAAACTGTTATATTGTGAAACACGCAGAACGCAGGAATCCTCTTTGCCCAGGTTGTAATGATTCTCTAGTCTTCCAGGGAACAAATCCGTTTCAGAAGAAATAGAACCAGAATGCTCCTTAGAAGCCAGGATGGTGAGACTTTGGCTTACTTACGTTAGACATGTCATCAGGAAAGACCAATTGTTAGAATAGGACATCATGTTTGGTAAACCAGAGGGTCAGGGAAAACGAGGGAGATCCTCCATGAGATGGACTGACCAAGTGGCTGCAACAACGGGCTCAAACACACCAATGATCATGAAGATGGGATGGTGCAGAATCCAGGCAGTATTTTGTTCTGTTGTATATAAGGTTCTCATGAGTCGGAACTGACTCGATGGCAGCTAACAAGACTACTGGCAAGGCTCTAGAGGTGGAGGAAATTTACCACTAGTCTAGAAATCACTCTTTCCAGGGTTCTGGCACCTCCTGTCTGAAGTGGACACATTTTCACAACTGGTCCAGTGATTTAGAGATATTGTCTGGATGCAAGAGACTGAGCTGTGTTTGTGGATGATAAGGATGCAGCCCTGGCCTTCAAAGCGTTGTTCTTTCTGATATGAAGAGACATTTTTTAAAATAGAGGTAATTTGTAAACAAAAATAAGTCTTAATTGTTGCTTACAATTCCACAAATATATAATCACTGTGGAGTTTCCCAAAAAAAGAACACCAAAAACCAGCATACATGTTTTAAATAGATGAGAGGGGGGCTCCTTAGAAGCATCCAACTGATACAGGACAAGATTATTCAGATCAGAAATCTCATACGGTCACAGGAAATTATGAGTACCCCTGGGGGTGCAGTGGTTGAGAGTTTGGCTGCTATCCAAAAGGTCAGCAGCTCGAATCCACCAGCCACTTCTTGGAAACCTTATATGGGCAGTTCTACTCTGTCCTGTTGGGCCACTATGAGTCAGAATCAGCTTGACGGCAACAGGTTTGGCTTCTTTTTTTGGGTAGTGAAAATGGTTACTATGCTTGGCTGTTAACTAAAAGGTTGGCAATTCAAGTCCAGCCAGAGGGACCTCAGAAGAAAGGTCTGGTGACCTACTTCCAAAAATCCAGCCATTGAAAACCCCACGGGGCAGTGTGTCTACAGACACACACGGGTTCGCCGTGAGTCAGAATCAACTCGTAGGCAACAGGTTTCGCAGAGCTTTAACAGGGGGTGTCTATGCTCCCCTGTGATAGTACAAGGTACTGATGATGTAGGTCCTAACTTTCTCAGCTGGAAGAAAACAACGTAAGGCTCACATCTTGACCTTTTCATGCGAGGAAACTTTGTTGGCGCTGAGTGAGCTTCAGGTGAATTCTTGGAAACTTATTTGTGAACCTGTTATTTAAGGGTGCCTTCTGTCTGAGGCCAGTACCCAGCTGACGGACAAAACGCAAGTCTTTAATGCTGAAAGTTTTATCAATAATAGTCTTCCACAGAACTGAGAAAGTTCATGTTCTTTTCCAAGAAAGGATAAGAATAGCGTCTATAATTCATCCTCTTTCAAAGGAAAGCATCTGTTAACAGCTTATAAAGAAATGTGTATCCCAACCTTTGACTAATATATTCTTTGAAAGGGCCACTTCGAGTTATTAACTGAGGGAGGCTTAGGCAGATAAATATTCCGTCAGCACCAGGAAGTTCAAAGCTAATATCCAGATGGAAATGTGTGTGTTTGTGTGTGTGTGTGTCAATTCTGGGTCTGAAGAACATTCTTATGTCAGTCATCATTACCAGTTAAAAAAAAAAACCAGTTGCCATTGAGTCAACTCCAGCTCATGGGGACCCCACGATTGTCAAAGCAGAACTGTGCTCCATTAGGTTCTCAGTTGCTGATTTTTCAGGGGTAGATCACCCCCTCTTTCTTCTGAGGCACCTCTGGGTGGACTTGAACCTTCAACCTTTCGGTTAGCAGTGAGAGCATAAACCATCTGCACCACCCAGGGACTCCCAGTCATCACTTTGGTGGTGTTGTTGGGTACCACTGAGTTCATTCAGACTCATGGCGATCCCATGTTTTACAGAGTAGAACTGCCGCATGGGGTTTCCTGGGCTGTAATCTTTACGGGAGCAGATCACCAAGTCTTTCTTCCCCATGAAGATGCTTAAACACTGCACCACCAATCATCACTAAAGCCTGTTGCCGTCGGCTCGATTCCGGCTCACAGTGACCATATAAAACAGAGAAGAACTGCCCCCTAGAGTTTCCAAGGAGCAGCTGGTGGATTCCAAATGCCAACCTTTCAATTAGCAGTTGAACTCTTAACCACTGGGCCACCAGAGCTAATCATGTATAAATCCACATAATTTAAAAGCTTTCACCTCCTATGTGCTTGTTATGTGTCAGGCATAGTGTCGAACACCAACATGCATTCTTGGGCTTAATCCTCCCAGCAGTTCTGTGAGGCAGGTTCTACTAATATCCCCTGTTACAAATGAAGGGGTAGAGAGGCCAGGTAACCAGTAATGCGCCCAGGTCACACGGCTAGTGACATATAGTGAACTCAGGGCTCAAATCTAGGTCCATCTGCCACCAAAGTCAGGGCCCCAACCACTCTGCCGCTCAGTCTTGCGAGAGCTTCATTTCAACTGTCCTTCCCTGTACCTATGAAAACCACGTCCTCCTTTTTCTGGAAATGGTTTCACAGTTGGAGAAAGCTTAGCAGGTCCTCCAGCTTTCACACAGAAGCAGACACCAGTTTGTTTTCCTGGCCTCTACCTAGCCTAGCCCCTAGGTTGGATGATGTCTGTGGGAATAGCTGTTCCAATTTACATTATCTTAGCTGGGCTTGAATCCATCTGTTAGCCGGAAAGTCTGAATTGATAAAGTCCTTCCTTGCCTCTCTTGAAGTCTAGTGACCCAGTTACTGTAAAGTCTCTGAGAATTCAAAAGTATACACATTTAACAGGGAACACAAAGTCGCTCACCCCATCATAAACAAGGGCTTTCCAGGAATGTTCCAGCTTCTTCATTAACCTAAACGCAAACAGACAAAGAAAAGTGAGAAGGTAAAATCACTCCCATTAGGTGAATTTTCAGAATCTTTTGTTGATTAATTTTGAAATAATAGAGGGCTACTTCCCAAAATGTCTTACCTATATGACTGTAGGATATCAATGATGCCCATAAACAAAAGCAGCTTTTCTCCTTTATGGCTTTTAGCTGGGATACCTCCCATCCTATTGATGGAGCAAAAGGGAAAATATTTTGTCAGACCTTGTAAGGATCAGAAGTTGGGTGGTGTTTGGGTTGTGTTTTGTTTTGTTTTTTTGGTTTCCCTTCTGTGAGTCTTCCTGGGAATCCAGAATGACGCACTTCCCCACAGAGAACACTCACTATCTTAGCTGTCAACGCTGAAGAGTTCAGTGGAAATAACTCAAAAAATATTCCTATTTTAAAACCACAAGCAAGATGTTGAACACATTTAAAAATACTGATTTTGAAAAATATAATACATTTTTTTTCTGATCACAAAAAGTAATATATATTCACTGTGACCATTTTTATATAATATAGAAAAGCACACAGAAAAAAAAATAACAAAATCCATTTCTGGGATGCGAAGATAACCACTGTCAACATTTGGTACATCCTTCCTGTGTGTTGGGGGGGGTATGAGTGTGGGTGTGGGGGTGTGGGTGTGTGTGTGTGCGTGGTAAACACACATACATTTTATATGGAGGGGATTATTTAACTTATCACATTTTATAGCCTGACAAGTATTTTGTCAACTACAATGTTAATTTGATTTTTAATGGCTGTGCAGTGTTTCCCCATACTGACGTAGAATCATTTATTTAAATGATTACTGGACATTTAGATGGATTTACAAGCAAGAATCTTGAAAAAGAGTTCCAATGTGTTAATGCCCTTCATGCGAGTAAGGCAGTCATTGTTGGAGAATTCTGGAAGCCAGGCGCTTATGTTCAAGGAACATGATTTCATTCGCTTGGTCCCCTTGCTCAGCTAGTACACACGGGATGCCCTCTGCTCCTACCACGATTCATCTTTGGCTGTAACTGTTTTTGCTAGTGAATCTGTGCTTTATACGTGCGAGCTAATCCTGCAGTTCCTATCACATCTGGCTCAGGCAAGAGACCACATCTGCAGGGGTCCAGGACTAGAACAACAGAACCCTCTTAGTGCAGATAAAAAGGTCTGAATTGTGAACATAATTCCTATCCATGTATTTTCTTAAATACATGTTTATTCACATTCAAGCTCACTGTCCCTCTTGTGGCGGATGTTTTGAACATGCAGTAAACAGGTAAAAACATCTTCAGCCATTGTTTAAAAATAGCACCATTTGAAAAAAGAAATTGCATCGGTGAAAAGGATAATAGTAACTCAGAAAACTGCCACTCATCTCTTTCTGCATAGATGAAGAGACAGGGAGGTTTAATTCATTTTAGCCCTGGGTAGGAATTTGGTATCGAAGCGCAACCTTGAGGCGAACACAATCGCAATATCTGTACAATGACAGGGTTGCCACAGTCAAGGGGGTGAGGTGGGTGGTGGTCACACTTACGTGTCTGGGTTCTCCGTGATGATCCCATCTCCCGATTTCCCTGAACCCTGGATGGATTCCATCGCTGTTGAGTAGAGGACCTTCTGCATCGCTGGCCGCTTAGCATCAGGCACATTTTGTGAGGCATCCTCCTCTTTGTCTCTGAGGGAATGGTCCAAGATGTGGATTCCCAGCAGAAGGCTATAGTCCATGATCTTGAAGCTCTCCAGCACCTGATGAAGAAAAAGAACCAGACACCTGGTCAACCCAAATGGTCTACAAGCCTCACCTTCACAGAACCAGAGAGTCTGAGATATGCAGACACACAGGCCCTGCATCCCTTCCATGTAGTGGCTGAATCAAAGCAGCCAAAAAGAACCACGGGAAACATCGGATACAAACACTCAAGGTCCCAAGGAGTGGGGATTATTGCAATGGCTCCAAGATGAGATTTTTATGCGAATCAACACCAAGGATGTCTTCTTTTCACCCTCTGTGAATTTTTCACTAAGAGCATTTATTAATCACTTTCCAGGCACTGAGCAGTTCACTTGGATTCAATGCTTAAAATAACCCTGTAAGGCAGGCACAGTTGATTTTCCTTATTTGTGGATTCTGTATTTCCAAATTCCCCTACTCACTGAAGTTCACTTGTAACCCAAAATGCTTTTCAATCATTTGCAAACATGCACAGAGCAGGGAAAAAAAAAAAAAAAATTGAGTTGCCTGATGCACATGTTCCCAGCTGGGGTTGGACAAGATGACACCCTGCCTTCTTGTTGCAGCTCACATGCTCTAAGTATGCTTTCTGTGGTCTATTTAGTGCCATGTGTTTGCATTTTTGTGCTTTTTGCTGGTGATTTCACTGTTTAAAATGGCCCCCAAGCATAGTCTTGCAGTGCTATTTAGGGTTCTGAAGCACAGAAGGCTGTGATGTGCCTTAGGGGGAAAGTACGTCTCTTAGATGAGCTTCACTCAGGCTTGAGTTAAAGCCGTGTGTTCAATGTTAGTGAATCAACTATACATTAAATAAGGCATCTTTAAACAAAAACACACATAAAACAAGGTTATGTATTAATCAGTTGATGAAATGTTGTGACCAGAGGGTCACAGGAACCTAACCCTGTCTTTTCTCTGGGGGCAATAGCTCTGTATTCGCTAAATCAGTGTTCATGGCGACTTTAAAGAACATAACAGCCATGATAATGAAAACTGACGGTATTATTATCATCTCTATTTTACAGAGGGAGCACCTGGGACGCTGATAAAAGGGGCAGTTTGCTCAAAATCACACAGCTCGCAAGTGGAGGAGTCAGGTTTTGGACCCAAACCGTCAACTCCAGCTGCTGCACTCTTAAACATCAGAGCAGAAAAACCAGCTGATGACCACTCCCAGCTTCTACCCTCCTCAGCACAGGCTCAGCCGTGGCTCAGCTGGCAGTGGGGCTGGAATTCGCTTTTGCTTGGATTTTGTCCTCAAATCAAAATCTTTCTGGTGGTTGTTGCTACTAGTTGCTGATGGGTCAATTCCGACTCATGGTGACCCTATTTGTGTAGAGCAGAACTGTCCCACAGAATTTTCAAGGCTATGACCTCTGAGAAGCAGATCACCAGGCCCGTCTTCTGAGGTGCCTCTGGGAAGGTTTGAACCACCAACCTTTCGGCTAGTAATAGAGTGTTTAACCATTTTCACGACCCAGTTTAGTGGTCTCCTTTTCCAAGTCTGCCTCTCAAAGTTGTCATTCAGTTCCCTGAAGCACCTGTTTTTAAAAAAGATCCTGCTTCATATTAAATTGTGCCCCTCCCCGCAAACATGTGTTGGAATCCTAACTAACCCCTATACCTGTGAGTGTATCCTCTTTGGAAACAGGGCTTTCTTTCTTATGCTAATTAGATCACACCCAGGTAGAGTGGGCTCTAGATCTAATTACTTCTCTTTTTTTTTCATTTTGCTGTGTTTTAGGTGAAAGTTTACAGGGCAAATTAGTTTCACATTCAAAAATATATACACAATTGTTTTGTAATACTGCTTGCACTCCCTGCAACGTGTCAGCACCCTCCCCCTTTCCCTTCCCATCCTAGGTTCCCCATGTCCATTCATCCAGTTTTCTTGTCCCTTCCTGTCTTTTCATCTTTGCTTTCGGCCAGGTGCTACCCATTTGCTCTTGTATACCTGGTTGAACTAAGAAGCACATTCCTCAAGTGTGTTATTGTTTGTTTTATAGGCCTGTCTAATCTTTGGCTGAAAGGCAGGACTTCGGGAGTGGTAAATCTAATGCCTTCTGAGTTATATAAAGAGCAGATTACACACAGAGATACGTACACCCTGGGGGTGAAGACAAACATCACGTGAAGATTGTGTACAAGCCAAGGAACCAAGCAACGCCGGGGACTACCAACACAAGGGAACTGACATGGCCGAAATCCTGATTTGGACTTTCAATCTCCAGAGTTGTGAGGAAAAGTTTCTGTTCTTTAAA
Source organism: Loxodonta africana (assembly GCF_030014295.1). Taxonomy (NCBI): domain Eukaryota; kingdom Metazoa; phylum Chordata; class Mammalia; order Proboscidea; family Elephantidae; genus Loxodonta; species Loxodonta africana. The sequence continues at coordinate 113,376,932 of NC_087350.1, forward strand.
GCCACCGACTTGTATTTCTGTTGTAGCAGAGCTTGGTAACTAGGGGAGATTTTAATGAAGAACAAGGAGCAGGGCTTGTTATGTAACTATGCCCTCAGCAAACAGTAGGGGAGAGATGGAATTAAAAGTCTCCAGAGACAGCCAGATGAAGGAGATAGGGTTATCCTGACAGGAAGATGATAAGAAGTAAGGTTGAATAAAAACAAACAAAACCAAGCCCACTGCCTTCCAGTCGATTCCAACTCATAGCGACCCTATAGAACACAGAAGAACTGCCCCCACAGGGGTTCTAAGACTGTATTCTTTATGAAGGAGCCCCGCTGGTGCAATGGTTAAGCGCTCAGCTTCTAACCAGAAGGTCGGTGGTTCCAACCCACGAGCTGCTATGCAGGAGGAAGATGTAGTGCTCTGCCTCCATATATTTTACGGCCTTGGAAAGGCTACGGGGCAGTTCTACGCTGTCCTATAGGGTCGCTATGAGTCAGAATCGACTCGATGGTGACGGGTTTCATCTTTACAGGAGCAGACTGCCGTATCTTTCCCTTGTGGAGTGACTGGCGGGTTTGAACTGCTAATCTGTTGGTTAGGGGCCAAGCACTTAGCTACTGCACCACCAGGGCTCCTATTAGGTCAAGTAAGATTCACTCAGAGCCCTGGTGGCGTAGTGGTTAACAGCCCAGCTGCTAACCAAAAAGTTGGCAGTTCAAATACACCAGCCGCTCCTTGGAAACCCTATAGGGCAGTTCTACTCTGTCCTATAGGGTCACTATGTTGGAACCGACTCGACGGCACCTAACAACAAGAACAAAGACTCAATGAAAATGGCTTCAGAGTGTGGGTGGGGCCTCGATACTCAGACCCTTCCCAGAGGGAGGGAGAGCGGGCAGACACATGCGCTTGCCTGAAAATTGGCGTTTTCCTCTATGACAAAGGTCTTTTCCCACTTGTGTGTACACTGTTCTTCTCTATAAAAGGCATTCCTCACTCAGAGCTGCTCAGGAAATCAGAGTGGTCCGGAGCCTACGGCAACGCTGCTTGGCACAACAGCTGTCTGCATATGATGATATGTCGCGGTGCCCCAGTTTGGAAACAGCTTTGAGGGTCACAGTCTACAGATAACTCTGCTTAACCAGGAATCAAATATCTAGAACTCCTTATGCCTCTCATTCTTCCTCAGCCTAGCTGCTTTTTGGTCAGATATTTATGATACATTAAAGAGGGGTCTGAGTCCCTGAGTGGCGCAAATGGTGAACGTGCTCAGCTGCTAACCAAAAGGTTGACATTCAAGTCCACCCAGAGGTGCCTCAGAAAGGCCTGGCAATCTGCTGCCAAGAAATCAGCCACTGAAAACCCTGTGGAGCACAGGTCTACTCTGACACACATGGGGTCACTATGAGTCAATTGATTCAACAGCAACTAATTTTTTTGTTTTGTTTTCCAGTAAAGAGGGGGGCAAGCCTGAAGATTCAAATACCTGGGGCTGCCATCTGATGGGTGTCATTTGACAAAAGACTTTGTGAGCTACAGCATAAGTGGCCATCAAAAAATAAGGTTACCCCTGGGTCTCATGTATCTTTGCCATCAGTGGGGAAAACTGAAAGAGGGCCACTGATAAGTATCAATTACTCCAGAGTGTTCACCCTTCATCTTTCAATACACTCAGTTAAGTACTTTCAGAAAGAAGACAGGCAAGAACTGAAAATAGACTCTTATTAGTTATGAAGTTTAGCCATGGAACATGCTCACCCGAGAGCTGAGAGGCCCAGATAACATTGTAGAACCAGCCTCCCTAACTAAAGAGGAGTGATGCAAAGACTGGAGGAGGAAGGAAGGGGTGGTGGATGAATGTCCTCACCACTGAACCAACGCATGAGAGTAAGGCCCATCACCTGGTTCTCCATGGAGGCGTATCAATGCTGTATCCCTGCCACGAAGCAGCACAGACACGTGGAAGAAAATGAGACTGTTTTATGCCAAGGGTGCCAAGGGCCTGACCTCTCAAAGGAAAACAAATGGATCTTGGATGTTTTCTTCAGATGGAAACAAGTAGCAGAGGGCTCTGTGCTTTTTAATTCATAACCATATGGAAATTATGGCTCGGGAGTACTAACTACGCTGTTGCTGTGGTTGTTGTTTGCCGTCACCAGATCATTTCTCCTGTGGCGAGGCTGGTGGGTTAGAACCAGCTCAGTCAGCAGCCAAATACTTAACCACTGCACCACCAAACTTTGTGAACCCTTCACAACGATCACAACCCACGGATGCCCATTTTCTTTCACACATTTACCAGTGCTAGTGCTCCCACTCGGAGAGAGACTGGTGGATAAGAACATGGAGGACACAGAGCCCAGGCAAGTTACTTTACCTCCCAATGCCTCAGTTTCATCATCTGTCAAATGGTGACAATATCACCTACTTCATAGGGTGCTTGTGAAAATTGAATATGTTAACACAAGTAATGAGCTTGGAAAAATTCCTGGCACAAACTAAGCGTTCGACTAATTGCTGGCTAGATTCATGATGATGACAATCCATGATGGCTCATTCCTCTCATGTAATGTGAGAGCTGGGTAATGAAAAAGGAAGACTGAAGAAGAACTGAAGCATCTGAACTGTGGTGTTGGTGAAGAACACTGAATATACCATGGACCGCCAAAAGAATGAACAAATCTGTCTCGGAAGAAGTATAGTCAGAATGCTTCTTAGAAGCAAGGAGAGACTACATCTCACACACTTTGGACGTGCTATCAGGAGGGATCAGTCCCTGGAGAAGGACATCATGCTTGATAAATTAGAGAGTCAGAGAAAAAGAGGAAGACTCTCCCTCAAGGAGATGGATTGACACAACGGCTGCAACAATGGGCTCAAGGATAACAGGGATTGTAAGGACAGGGCAGTGTTTCATTCTTTTGTACATGAGGGGTCACTATGAGTCAGTACCGACTCAACAGCACCTCACAACAACAGTGTAAGAGACTACTGACGTCAGCTTGAAGTAAACACCCTGGAGTTACACTTTCCAAAACAAAATTCCACGGAACAACCAATAAAATAGGATTACATTTCCACCCAGCTTACCAGTACCATTTTGGCAAATTCTAGTTCCTTTAAAAGCTCCAGGTGTGTGGGCATCCAGTCTTACCACCTGGATGTTCAACAAGAGAAGTTCAGCTGACAACACAGCCACTCTGGCCAATGGGCTCTAAAGTGATTTTTCTCACTATCTGAATGGACAACAGTCCCATTTTCAGTTGGCAGGAAACAGCCTTGCACCCTACACAGCCCAAACCACCTACCTCCTGATGAATTCTGCTTGCTAAAAAGATTTATTTCTAAAATAACTGTATATGTGTTGTTGCTGTTGTTAGGTGCCATAGAGTCATACTGACCCTATGAGAGAACAAAATGTTACCCAGTCCTGCACCATCCTCACAATGGATGAGCCCACTGATGCAGCCACTGTGTCAGGCCATCTCATTAAGGGTCTTCCTTTTTTTCCCTGACCCTCTACTTTACCAGGCATGATGTCCTCACCAGGGATTGGTCCCTCTTTCCTGATAACATATCCAAAGTACTTGAGATAAGTCTTTCCATCCTAGCACCTAAAGAACATTCTGGCTGTACTTCTAATATATACCCACTTCTCACTTATCGACATGGTTAGTTTCCAAAAGCCAGGTTGTTAAGGGAAAATAGGCATTATGTGAAAATGGAGGAGGACCACATCAGATCACAAAATGGAGGAAGACTACATCATTACATAACTGCCAAATTATATCATATAATAACTGCCAAACTACTGAGAATCATGGCCCAGGCAAGTTGACACTTAACCTTAACTGCCAAAGCCAGTGTTACTCTCGCTTCACACCTCAGCATTCGTTACTACCGTATGTACATTGTTAATGTGCAAAATAGTCGGATAGTAGATTTTTTACCATTGTCATAAATAGGAAATGTTAGATAATGAGACAGTCGATAAGCAAGTAAGTTTATATATATATATGTATATATTTTTTGGTGGCAATATGTACAACCAAACGTGCATCTATTCACAAGTTCTATGTGAACAGTCCTGTGACATTGGTTACATTTTTCACATTGTGTCACCATTCTCACCATCTCTACCCATATTGTTCCGTCACCACTACTTTAGGCTCTCTGCCTTCAAGTTCTCATCTGGGCTTAGATGGACTGCTGTCAGGTTACACTCATAGAGATAATTCTTTATAAGAGCTCTATGCTCGAGGCAAATATCATTTATGAATTGGGCTAAGCTGTTGTTTAGTTTAATGATAGCTTCTTGGCACAGTTTTGGTTCAAGGCTTAAAGATTATTTCTGGGCATGAGATTCGCCGGTTTCCCAGGTCTGTTCTTATATTTTTCATATACTATTCGACCTGAATGTTTCCTTTGTACTTACAGTTCCTTTCACCTCCCAAGGACAGGCCAAAGAGAATCCTGTGTTTTATAAGTGATAATGAAGTCAGGCTGTGGCCAGCTCCAACTACTGATGAAGTCAGAAACTCTACCAGTGCTTTAAGGGGTCAAATCTGAGTCCCGGTTTAAAAAAAAAAAGAATAAACTTCAAGAGAGGGTGAACTAAGAAAAATCTATCAATAAAAAGGGGTTCATTTTCCCCGCACCATTAAATTGGATTGTCAGCATCCCTGTAGTATACAAGGCTGTCCTCAGGGAATTGGGCTCCCACTTTCACAGTGAAAGGCTTAAAAAAGGAATTCTATTCTAATTTTATGGGAAGCTGACCACTATAGTTAGGTTTTTGTTAGTCTAAGTCTCAACATCAGTTTAAAAAAAAAAAAAATTAAGGAACAAAAATATAAATATATACACCTACATTTTTAATCAAATTAAGAAATTTCCATAATAAAAAATTCTGGCAGATTTTAGCCACATATATTTAAAATCTGCATGGATGATAAATGAGAATAGTGCTACTATTCACATGCACCCAGTCCTTGAATTAAACAAATCGATAAATCTGCCAAAAACTTCACACACATGAGCGTTGTGTCTGACGTTCTGCAATGTGACAGCCATCAACCCAGTCCCTCAGGGAGGTACACACCTGTTCCTGGAATGTCTGCCTGGCCTCCCTGGAGGCTCTGTACCTGGGGATTTGTGATTCAAAACACAGGCTACAATGCAAGTCCAGGTGCCTTTCCATCTGGCATGGGCAAAACTCCACCTCCCCACTTGCAGAAAAAGAAAACAGGAATGGTTCAGAGAACTATTTAAATCTGGAAGCAAATTGGAATATTGCAATGCTTTGTATTAACAAAGCCAGGTATTTTTTCCTTCTCTGGCAAGGAGTATTTTAAGTCAATATTAATACTGAAATAGGATAAAATAGTCGATTTCAAAGCAGCTGGTACAGTACCCTGTAGATATGATCAAACATACTTGTTCCTGGAATAAATGCATGTTCTCCAGGTTCTCTTGGTAGATGAATGATGTGTGAGCAAGGCCCTTATTTACATAGTTTCTGCAGGTTTGGGGACACGACATGGGAGCTATCCCAACTCTGAACAAATGTTGTTGTTGGTAGCTGTAATCGAGTCAGCCCCCAACTCATGGAGGCCCCATCCACAACAGAATGAAACACTGCCTGGTCCTGTGCCATCCCCATGGTCAGCTGCAGATTGAACTGCTGTGGTCTGTATGGTTTTCCTTGGCTGATTTTTCTGAAGTAGACCACAAGGCCTTTTTCCCTAGTCTTTCTTAGTTTGGAAGCTCTGCTGAGACCTGTTCAGCATCATAGCAACACGCAAGCCTCCACTGACAGACGGGTGGTGACTGTACATGAGGTGCATTGGCTGGGACTTGAACCTGAGTCTCCTACATGGAAGGTGAGAATTCTTCTACTGGGCCACTTCTGGCCTCCAGAACGACAGGCACTCTTATGCTCTCCTTATGGTCAAAGGTCCTAAGAGTGGCTGGTTCTCCTTTCCTTTCTACATCCTCAGATGCTTTGGGAGCACATCGCATTCCTCAAACCACTGCTGCGGTGCGATCAATGGCTTTTGTGTATGGCCTTTCTAGCCATGCTCTGGTAACTCAGGTGACTGGGCACGACTGCATGATAGGGTGATTGTGACCCACCAAGGGGACCGGTCAGTTTTGCCTTAAAAGAGAGCCAATTCCAGAGCAGAGAGGAGGATCCTACTACCATCAAGGAAGGAGAGGCGCAGCAGCAGGAGACAGCACAGTGGGTTTCCTAGCCCACGGAGAGAGAAAACTGAGTGCTCTTGGGCAGAGACTGAGGGCCAGGGAGAGGCGTGCCTGCAAGCACTGCTGGAAAGAGGCTATCCTGACGGAGGAACTGCATCCTGAGTATTCCTGGGCCTGAACTGTAACTGTTACTAACTGTTACTTCCCTAATAAACCCCATAATTGTGAGTATGGTCTGTGAGTTCTATGTGGCCACTGCAATGAATTGTCAAATCCAGTAGCGAGTGCTGTGTGAGGGACGGTTGGTGTCGGACTTCGTAAAGATGGTGGAGGGAGAAGGCATGTCCCACACCTGCGTCATAGGAATCAGTCTTGGGCTGTTGATCTTGGTTCTCCTTCCCCGTTGTGGGGTCCAAAGAGGTCAGACACCGCCCCTACACCATTTTTACAACTGCAGTCTTCTGTCAGGCTGCTAGGAGGAGCCAGAGGGCTGCGTGGTCCTTGTTGTTAGGGGCTGCAGAATCCGATTCGGATTCATAGTGACCCCATGTGACAGAGTAAACTACCCCATAGCATATTCTAAGTTGTAATTCCCATGGGAGCAGTTCATCGGCTCTTTCCCCGGGGGAGCTGCTGGGTGGGTTTGAACTGCCAAACTTTTGGTTATCAGGTGAGTGTGTTAATGGTTTCCGCCACCTAGGAGGGATTCCAGGTCCCTTACAAGGACCCTTAAATCATCCAAGAGTTCTTACTGCTGGCCCTCAAGAAGGAAGCTTCATTCAGAAACACATCTTGAGGTCTCCTTAGCTTCCCTTTCCCCTGCTACTCTGCTTTCCCAGCCTGAGAAGTAATGCTACTTTGGGAAAACACAGGACTGATACATTAGGTGAGCATAAGACTGGGAAGGACGCTAGGTCAGGAGAGCACAGGACTGGGAATTATTTTATTGAGCAGGCACTCTCTTATTTAAAGATTCTAATGCCATTCTAGTTAATGTGTGCTAAATTAGAAAACTACCATCTTTTAACCTTTCATTAATGAATCCACCATCCATCTGTGTACTGTGGTGGCTTTCATGAAGCTGGAAAGTATGCCACCAGTATTTCAAATACGTTCAGGGTCATGCACAGTGGACAGGCTTCAATGCAGCTTCCAGGCTAAGTCAGACTAGGAAGGAATGCCTGGCGAATTATTTCAGAAATTAGCCATTGAGAACCCTATGGATCACAATAGAGTACTGTCCAATATAGTGGTGGAAGATAAGGCCCCCTAGGTTGGAAGGGATTACAAAATAGGCATAGCGATAGACTCAAACATACCAGCGATCAAGAAGGTGGCGCAGGACGGTACGACATTTTGTTCTGTTATACATAAGGCTGCCATGAGTTGGGGAGACCCGATGGCAACTAACAACGACAACAGTGAAGTAATGGACCTAGTCAATGGTTATAAACTGCCACTAACATCACAAAAAGTTAAGTAATCTGACATTATGTGCTTCTTGATGGAAGGACACAACAGAAAATATGAAGTCAAATCTAAATTTGACCAAATTTCTAGATGGAACAGCCCATTTACAGGAAAAACAGAGGAGAGTGGAGCATGTGAAATCAAACTACGAGACGCAGTCAGCAAACTCCAGACAGTGGAATATACAACTCCAACTCTTCAATAAATACCTCAAAATCAAAAAATAAGGGTGACCAGGAGAATTTAACAAGCAGACCTTATTGAAATCCTGATCCAAACTATAAAAGTCATTTTATGAAGCAGTTAGAAACGTGAATACTACTTAATGATTAGTATGAATTATTGTTAATTTGTTGAAGGTGTGATAGTAGTATTATACTTTTTTTTTAAGGAATCCTTAGCTTCCAGAGACTCTTACTAAAATATGGGTGAAATGATAAGATGCCTGAGATGTAGTTAAAGTATATGAAGGAGGGTGTGAAATCAAACCAGATTGGCCGTGAGTAGTTAATGGCTGAAGATGGGTGCTGAGTCCATGGGGGTTCATTATAATATTCTGTACACTTTTGCATATGTTTGAGCTCTTCAGGAATAAAGTTGAATGGCGTCCCGTGAAATGGTCAGATGAAATGCATTTGTTTAGAGTTAATGTACCAGAATCTCTGCTGATGACAGGCATAGGCAAAAAATAAAAATTATTAACTTGGGATCTTAGCCAAGTTAAAGCAGAAAGCTTACTATGCTCTATACTCATGGCACCTGCTCTTTCTCTGATGGGAGTGCTGAGCAAGAGCTAAACACGGGCCTGACGGGAAGCAGTATTAAGGGCCCTGCTAGGTTTTTCCCTGGGCCTATGGCCAGTTCCAAGTCCCTCAATGGTGTAAAAGGTTTATGCTCACCTACTAACTCAGAAGCTGGTGGTTCAAACCCACCTGGCAGCACAGTGGAAGAAAGACCTGGTGATCAGCTTCCCTAAAGATTACAGCCAAGAAAACCCTAGGGAGCAGTTCTACTCTGTAACACATGGGATCATCGCTAGTTGGAACTGACTGGATGGCAACAGGTTTGGTTTTGGTTTTATCGTCCAGTCCCTTAGTAAGGACTAAATGATTGGCAAAACCATCTGGGCTAATCTTACAATATAAGACAATTCGAAATGGTATTCAAAAGAGCAACCTGGAGATTTCGTGCAAACGGACATACCCAGGTACACTGGTTTAGGGAAAAACGAAGCCTGGAGTCCGCCGCCCCTCCAAAGCAGGCCCTTCCCAGGACAGCTCCTGAAATCACTTGCTTGTGCAAGAGCTGAGTGCTGCCTTTTTAACTTAATTTAATTTCACAAAACAGCCCAGAGTGTTCTCTGCTAATATAATAAAGGGAGAATACAGGCTGTGACAAGCCACACTATTTTGACTGGCAACGCAGACGGAAATAAATATTCAATTCTTAGCCTAGTTATGGCAATGATGTGTGTGTCACTGTGCCCACTAGAGGGACTCAGAACCCTGGGCTGCGCTGAGTTAACCTGTACCAAGGCTTTTTGGCTCACTGTAAAAGCTTGATGTAACAGCAGTATACCTTATAGGCATTAGAAATAGCCACTTTTCATTAAAAAAAAAAAAAAATTATATATATATATATATATACATATACGTATACCAAAAAAAAAAAAAAAATCTATGGCCATTGAGTTGATCCCTACTCATAACGACCCTATAGGACAGAGTAGAACTGCCCATAGGGTTTCTAAGGAGTGGCTGGTGGATTTGAACTGCTGACCTTTTGATCAGTAGCCATAAGTCTTAACCATTGTGTCACCAGGGTTCCATACATACATAAATACATACGTACATATTCGTCGCCTTCCGATATTGGACGAGTTTTGGAGGTTTTCTTTCCTTCATAGATATTTTGTAAACATACTGAAACATACCCTCTAATATTGGATTCGTCAAGTCCTTCCTATTATGTATCTTCTAGTTGGGTTCATCATGCATGTCTGCAGCTTAGCTGGTGGGCTTAGCTGAGAGCCTGCACGCCAGCCTGCTCTATGAGACTCAGAGGCCACACCTGGTCCGAGTCTCCCCACCCACTTCAACTAGGAGGTGAAACCCCGTAGTTCTCATCACTGTCCATTACAGCCCACCCGCTGGTGAGAGGTAAGGAAAATGGAAGAGGCTGTCCATGATAAAAAAAAAAAAAAAAAAGCTTGATGGTTTAGGTCTAGCATTTAGACTAAGCTTCTCAGAGGCAAGGGCCATATCCTATTCAGTTTTGGTAACCCCCCCAGGACTCAGCACAGAGGCTTCCACAGAGCAAGAATTCAGGAGCCACGTGCTGCATGCCATGTCACTAACGGGGGAGGAATGCGAAGCGGAATTTGTCAACCTGGATTCCCCAGGGTGAGCTGAGGCCAGAAAAATCATGCCAATCCGTTTGGCGTGATCATCAAGGCTTCCACAGGGCAAGAAGGACCTTGGGCCTGGAAACTTCACCGCTGGCACTGAAAAACTCACAATTTAAGGACACCGGAAAGTACCTAGAAGGTGAGTTTTAAGAAGTGATGGGAACCCCAGGGTTGATAAAATTGTTTTTCTCCCTCCAATTACGTGTCTGATTGGTATCACTAGAAATTAATTTTTCTGTCTTGAAGTATTTTATTTTTTAAATAATAACATATGTACATGGTCAAAATTTAAAAGGTTTAAGAGGGTGGCTCAATGCCACATCCCACATGGCATAGGGTGATGGTTTAAAGATTAAAGTAAATGGAGGGCCTCAGCAGCAGAGGGTGTTATTCCTTTGCACCACCTAGGGTCTCCCAAAGACTTCTTACATTTCTGTAACTCAGTCACTCACTGGATTCCAGAAGTTTCTTCAAAGACGAGGAGCCTCAATTTCATCCTGGAAGTTGCTAGGGTTTGCTGCCCACCGTCTCCTTCAGTTTGGGTGTTGTCAACCCTGCTCTATTTCACATCATGATCTGTGTGACTGCTGAACACCAGTGTCCTCAGCCGGATCTACTGTGGCCAAACTCAAAGGCTTTCCGGAAACATCTTCAAAGCCAGAGTTGCTACCGTCGAGGCCCCCTGTGGATACTTCCCCTTCCTGCCATAGCTCTGCTCTCTGGTTTCCCAGGATTCCCAATTGGGAAGGGAATTCAGTCCATGGGGCATTTCCTCCCCTTTGTTCCCTCCCCTCAGACACTTGTGTGAGTCCCCCAATTTGGGACCTCCCCTGGCCTTATCTGTGCACTAAAGTCATCTACAAAATCAAAGACAAGTAGGTTCTTTTCACACAAAAGCAGGAAACCCTAACGGACTCCATGCAGCATCATTCCATTGCATAAGCTCAAAGGCTTTATCCCCATGTGAGTTGAATTATTGTATATTTAAACTTCTGTGTGACAAATTACTTAAAATTGAAGGCTAGCTAGACATATAACAACAAACTCAGGAAATACATGAATCATCAACTCTTTAGGTAATATTTCATTTAGGAAGAAAAGGAGTTTACTTCTCAGGGCAGAGGAAAACATTTTCAGTCTTTCTGGAGAAATATTTATAATGCCCCATTTGGTTTGAAGTTGAGCATTAAAAAAAAAAAAACCTGGCTCGATAATCCTTCCATTTCTGTAGTTAATGAGAATTCTCAAAAGCCGTTCCCGCAGGATCCAACGTCACAGACTAGTCCCTGATCACGCTCTTCCCAAGACTTCAGAAACAATCAATCCACTGTAACGCTCGCATTTCTCAGAGAGCAGCTTTCCTTTTGAGTTAATAGGATTTCATGTGCACTCATGCTGGGAGCACTGGCACGTGTCTGTGGACTTGACTGTGCTTTTCATTAAACATTTAAAATTAAATCTTTGAGTTACTAATTTTACTTTGTGTTCGTCAGTCACTTAGCAAAGTTTTCTTCCCTGTCTCTCTCCCTCCTTGAAGTAGGTGGGAAGATTTAATTAACTCATTGCCCTGTCCATAACAAACTCTCTACTTTGATGGAGCCTGTTCCTAACTCCCACACCATCTGCCCATGTCAGGGCTAGAGAACCCACCATCTGGTGCCTCCAGCCCAGGCCATCCACATCCGCCTAGGTGATTACTTAACGGTTTCAAAATTTCAGCCAACTTTCCCCCATTATACCCACAAGCTCTAAAATGTCTAGCATTGCCTGGCTCAGAGCAAGTCCACAATAAACATTAACAGAGCTGAGCCAGAGGCGAACTGGGCCTTGGCAACGTGTCCTTACAGCCCTCAGGATCGTGTATTGTGTTTTTTTATGATTATGTATTAAGTGTGATGTATTTCAATGTGTAAGCTACCTACAGGTTACGGCTGAGATACAATATTCCCTTCCCCAGATGACTGGAATCCCTGGTTTGACAAAATATTCAGAGTTACTTGGTTGACTCAAATTGTCATTATTTCTGGTGTTAGTTGCCTTCAAGTCAATTCTGACTGATGGTGACCCCATGTGTGCACAGTAAACTGCGCCATAAGGTTTCAAAGGTTGTGACCTTTCGAAAGCAGCCAGAATTGAGGTACCCCTTACTTAGTAGAAACTCAAGCGTGAGCAACTTGGTAGGAGAATAGTCTGATCCTTGTAGCATTCAAAAGCTGGACAATGAAAGAGGGAGGCTGGAGAAGAATTGATGCATTTGAATCATGATGCTGGTGAAAAATACTGAACGTACTAGGGTCGCTATAGGGTCGCTATGAGTCAGAATCGACTCGACAGCAGTGGGTTTGGGTTTTTTGGTTTTTTATGGACTGCCAAAAGAACGAACTAATCATTCTTAGAACGCAACTAAAATGCTCCATACAAGGAAAGATGGAGAGTCTTTGACTTGCTTACTTTAGACACGTCATCAGGAAAGACCAATTGCTACAGCGGAGGGTCAACGAAGATGAAGGAAACCTCCAATAAGATGGATTAACACAACAGCCACAACAACGGACTCAAATATACTAATGATCGTGAAGATGGAGCAGGACTGGGCCCTGTTTTGTTCTGTTATATATAAGGTCGTCATGAGTCAGAGTGGGCTCAATGACAACTAGCAACAACAGCTACCTGGCCACTCTCTGGCACTGACCTAGCTTCTTCTCTTACTGCAGGCTGCAGGACCCTTTTCCATGACCCACCTGCACTAGAGCTGAATTGCAGCAACCGGCAAAAGCTTGGATCAGCATCCGCCTCCTTTCAGACTGATGAATGGTTGTGTTGTCCAGATAGTCTTAAACGGGGATGGCAATCACCGCCCAAATAAACAAATCCGTAGAATGGGGAATCAACACAGTTGCAATCTACTAATTTACTGGCCAAATGATCAATACAAATTTATCCCACACAATTATCCACAAATTGACAATATAGACATGATTTACTCTGGCTTACTGTCACACCAAACCATGTGTAGGCTATTATCAAAACCTACTTTTATTACATTTTATTGATTAGGTGAGGTTAACCATTTCAAAAATGTTTGCTGTTGTTCTCTTGGTGTAAAAATGGCGTGGGAGCAGCATCTGGCCTCTAACTTCACAATAGGGAAGGAGAATCAAGATCAACAGACCAGGGTGGATTCCTATGAAGCAGAAGTCAGATATGCTTCCTCTCTCCGCCACTTTTACCAGTTCTGACACCAACCATCCCTCCCACGGCACTCTCTCCTTCTCTGCTGGGTCCCGTAAGTCATGGCAAGGGCCTCACAGAACTCACAGACTATTCTCACAGTTATGGGGTTCATTAGGGAAGTAACAGGTTACAATTCAGGTTCAAGAACACTCAGGACACAGTTCTTCCATCAGGACAACCTCTTCTCAGCTGTGCCCACAGGTATGCTTCTCTCTGGCCCTCAGCCTCTGCCCTGCTCAGGTACGTGTTACAAAGCTCTTTTAGCCCTGCTGATAAGTACCCCTAAGTGCCCCACTCTGCCATTAAGCCCTGGCCCGAAGGCACTCAGTTCTAGCTCCATGGGTCAGCAAACCTAGCTCTACCAAGTGCCCAGAGGCACCCTACTCCGCCAGCAAGGCTCCTGCCCAAAGGCACTCAGCGCTCTCATTCGGTGGACCAGGAAGCCCACTGCACCATCTCTGACTGGTCTCTCTCTCCTGCCTCCATTTCTCTGCCTCCGCTTCTCATTGTCTTTAGTGTTACAGCTCTTTCTCTCTGTCTCCGTCTCCTGGTTCCAACAGCTTCTCAGCACAGAGATCCTAGGTCCAAAGGGCATGCTCTGCTCTGGGCTCTTCTTCCTTAATGGTGGTAAAAGCCTCTCCTTCCACCTCTGGCCTGACTCATTTTAAGTCCACTGGGATGGCAAAACTGACCAATCTCCTGGGTGGCGCACAATTACCCTGTTTCCACAATCCCACCCAGTCACCGGGGTAGGAGTTACAAGACCACGGAGAGAAGGCCCACAGAAAAGTGATACATCACACTGCACTTAGGCTTCGTCGGAAGACTGACATTGAGACAACTACTATTCTAAGCAAGCTGACGGGTGGGAAAATGAACCCACACAATTTCTGCTCTTATGAGGAGATTTTACTAGATTTTTTTTTTTTTTTTTTAGATACATGTTATGAATTGAACTCTGTCCTCCTAAAAGAAATATGAACATTGTAATCCTTGTACCTGTAAATATGATCCTGTTTGGAACCAGGGTTTCTCTTTTGTTATGTTAATGACATGATATCAGAGTAGGGTGGGTCCTAAACCTAATCACTTCTTAGAGTATGTCTTATAAAAAACAGCAGAATGGACAAAAAAACACACAGGGGAAAAGCGCAATGTGAAGACAGACACACACGGCAGACACATCTATAAGTCCAAGAACCACAAGGGTTGCTGGCAGCTACCAGAAGCTGCAATAGACCAAGAAGGACCTCTCCCTACAGCCAGCACCCTGCATACAGACTTCCAGCCTCCTGAACAATAAGGAACAAATTTCTATTCTTTATAGCCACCCACTTGTGGTATTTCTTCACATGACAGAGCTAGGTAACTAAGACAGTTCACATTAAACAAGTACCCAAGTAATTACAACACATGTAGAAAGACCAACAGCTGTTGTTGTTAGGTGTCATCAGGTCAGTCCCGGCTCACAGTGACCTCATGCACCACAGAATGAAACACTGCCTGGTCTTGCATCATCCTCACAACCGTTGCTATGTTTCAGCCCATTGTTGCAGCCACTGCATTAATATATCTCACAGAGGGTCTTCCCCTTTTCACTGGCCCTCTACTTTACCAAGCATGTCATTCTCCTGGGACTGGCCCTCCTGATAACATGTCCAAAGTATATGAGACAAAGTCTTGCCATCCTCGCTTCTAAGGAGCATTCTGGCTGTACTTCTTCCAAGACAGACTTCATTCTTCTGGCAGTCTGTGGTATAGTCAACATTCTTTGCCAACACCACAATTAAAAGCATCAATTCTTCTTCGGTCTTCCTCATTCACTGTCCTGCTTTCACATGCATGTGAGGCGACTGAAAATACCATGGCTTGATTCTGGCGTACCTTAGTCCTCAAGGTGACATCTCTGCTTCTCAACACTTTAAAGCGGTCTTTTGCTGCAGATTTCCCCAATGCAACTCATCATTTCATTTATTGGCTGCTGTTTCCATGGGTGTTGACTGTGGATCCCAGTAAAATGAAATCCTTGACAACTTCAATCTTTTCTCCATTTATCATGATGTTGCTTATTGGTCCAATTGTGAAGATTTTTGTTTTCTTTACGCTGAGGTGCAATCCATACTGAAGGCTGTGGTCTTTGACCTTCAACAGTTAAGTGCTTCGAGTCCTCTCACCTTCAGCAAGCAAAATGAAGTCTCATAGAAATGTTCTATGTCCTGTACATCAGTCCTCGCCTCCTTAGGAGTAACTGTCTAACTACGCTAACTCTCACAGACGTGTTATCAGCCATTAGACTTAACTGTAAGTTTTCCACATTCACCTTTCACCACTTTTTCCTTATATACCTAAACGGCTTCTTTACTGTTTTTTGTTTGTTTGTTTGTTTACTGGAGCATAAACTAATTATACAGAAGAGCCAAGCCCGCTGCCGTTGAATTGACTTGACAGCAGTGGGTTTTGGTAAAATAAGTATAGTAAATTGAAAATGAATAATTCCTACAGAAATAGTTCCTAATTGTTCTTTCCAAATTAAAACATAAAAATTTTGTATTTAAAAACATTTTTATCATAATCTTCCAACACGTATCACAAGAAGTTATGTGAAGGGTATATGATCTCTCTGTATTTTTCCCAACTGCAGATGAATCTATTATTTCAAAATACAGAGTTAAAAAAAAGGGACTTTTATAGGTACAATCTTTTGAAAGTCCTTGGATATATGATACTGACTTTATTTTCACATGGAATCCTGGCTTGGCTGCGTAGAGACTCCTATCTTTAAAAGCACTTTTTCCCAGACTACAGCATGATAAACAGAAAAACACTGAAGTTGCCAATGATTTCATTTTACTTGGATCCGCAATCAATATTTTACTTGAATCCACAATCATCACTCATCAGTGAAGAAATCAAAGGACACATTGCATTGGGCAAATCTGCTGCAAAAGACCTCTTTTAAGTGTTAAAAAAGCAAAGATGTCTCTTTAAGGACTAAGGTGCACCTGACCCAAGTCATGGTGTTTTCAATTGCCTCATATGCATGTGACAGCTGGACAATGAATAAGGAAGACTGAATGAGAATTGATGCTTTTGAATTACGGTGTTGGTGAAGAATATTGACTATACCATGGACTGCCAGAAGACCGAATAAATCTGTTTTGGAAGAAGTACAGCCAGAATGCTTCTTAGAAGCAAGGATGGTGAAATTTTGTCTCAAATACTTTGGATATGTTATCAGGTGGGATCAGTGCCTAAAGAAGGACGCTATGCTTGCTAAAGCAGAGGATCAGTGAAAAAGAGGAAGATCCTCAAGGAGATGGACTGACACAGTGATTACAACAAGGAGCTCAACCATAACGATTGTGACGATGGCGCAGAACCAGGCAGTGTTTTGTTCTGTTGTACGTAGGGTCGCTATGAGTAGGAACCGACTCAACGGCACCTAATGATAATAACATGTCTTGTAGTGGGGAGCCCTGGTGGCTCAATGGTTAAGCGCCCACTTCCTAACCGAAAGCTCAGCAGTTCGAATCCACCACCTGCTCCATGGGGGAAAGATGTGGCAGTCTGTTCCTGTAAAGATGATAGCCTTGGAAACCCTATGGGGCAGTTCTACTCTGTCCTATAGGGTTGCTACGAGTCAGAATCAACACCACGGCAATGGGTTTGATAGGTTTTTTTGGTATGTCTTATAGAAGGTCAGGAAACCCTGGTGGCATAGTGGTCAAGAGTGATGGCTGCTAACCAAAAGGTCACCAGTTCAAATCCAGCAGGCGCTCCTTGGAAACCCTATGGGGCAGTTCTACTCTGTCCTATAGGGTCACTATGAGTCGGAATCAACTCGACAGCAACAGGTACAGGTAGAAGGTCAAATACAATGAGTGACAAGAAGTTAGCCTTAGGATAACTGTACACTTGACTTTTAACAGGATGTTTCTAGAAACACAAACAAGTAGACAACAACAACAAAAAGCAACTCTCCAGGCTCTCATTCCTGATGAAGAGGAGTGCTTGCCCTCATCCACCAGTCTAGAGCTCAGGAAGCACGAATAAACAGACAATCCCCGGGCAACAGGGCTTTTGCACTCCACCTTTCCTTTTGTTCTGGCACCAAAGCCTGTGGTTTTAGGAGGAGGCAGAAAAAGGCCTTCCATATTCAACAGGCAAGAGGCACACACAGAGAGAGAAAGCAAGTCTAAAACTGGTCAGGCTTGTGCTACTCTCTGGGGAGCTGAGAGTCACTTTTCACCCACATCCTGAAAGGGTAGGAAAAACACAGGAAAAGGGTTTCTAGTAAAATGTGAGTGCTGTTTTTTCTTTTTATTTACTTAATTAAAAAAAAAAAAAAAAGAAGAATCACTCATACCCGCCCAGTTGCTCTGTTGGACAATTTTTTTTTTTTTTGCTTCATTCCCACTGTTCCTTCCATGCCTTCTTAAACAATAACAGGAAACATAAATAAATAAATAAGCCTTAGAGTGACTGTAAATTTCAACTAAAGCATACGCTTTGTCCCCAAACAGGTGCGGGCCCTCGCACTGACCCACTAAGCAATGCAGGACAAGCTTCTTTACCTCTTTGAGAACGCAGTTCCTCATCAGTTAAAATGGGAACATGAATGGTGCTGACTTCAAAGGGCTGAGGGGGAAAGGGAAAGGGATAAGGCCCTAAAAATTCTCCGCCTAGCCTGGCACACCGTAAGAGCTCACGAAACGGAAGCTGTGTAACAGGGGCTGTGAAGTGATATTTCTGTCAACAAAGAAAATGACACCAAGGACGCATTCCCAAGTATTAGCATGTATGTTACAACAGGTAGAAAGCAAAACCCAGAAAGCGTAGGCTGGTGCTGCTCAAGGAGCCCCTGGGTGGTGCAGACAGTTCATGCCTCGGCTGCTAACTGAAAGGGTGGAGTTCGAATCTACCCAGAGGCACCTCAGAAGAAAGGCCTGGTGACCGACTTCTGAAAAATCAGTTACCGAAAACCCCACGGAGCGCAGTTTTATTCTGACACACGTGGGGTCGCCAGGAGTCAGAACTGACTGGAGGACAACTGGTTTGGGGTTTTGGTTCCTCAGTGAGAATTCCCCACCTTCTAGGTTAGACCTAGTGGCACGGTGGTTAAGTGCTCGGCTGCTGACTGAGATGTCGGTGGTATGAACCCACCAGCAGCTCTGTGGAGGAGAGACATGGCAGTCTGCTGCCATAAAACTTACAGCCTGGGAAATCTGATGAGGCAGTTCTACTGTCTTATAGGGTCTCCGTGAGTCAGAATCAACCAGAGGGCAGTGGGTTTCACAGAACGTTAGATGGCAGGTTATGCCATCTTCCTCACCTTCGGATGAGATGGGGTGGGCAGAGAAGTGTGTCCCTCCCTGCAATGATGTCAGTCACCTGTGGCGGCCCACCAAACCCACTGCCAGAGAGTCAGTTCCGACTCATAGCAGCCCCATCGGGGTTCCCAGGCTGTGAAACCTCTGTGGAAAACGGACTGCCGCATCTTTCCCGTGCTGAGCTGCCGGTGGCTGTGAACCTCGGACCTTTCCATTAGCAGGCCACCGTTTTAACCACTGCACCACAGAAGGCAAGAAAGCCACAGCCTGGGAGGCACAGCCCATATTTCCCCCAGCCAAGCTCTGTGAGCCCTACAGCCTCCTCCAGGCAGCCCTGCCAGGCCCGGGCCTAGCCCTGCGCCTTCATGCCCTCTGCCCCTCCTCCTCCACGGCCTCTGCCCGCTCCACACGCCCTCTGCCCCCCCCCCCCCCACTAGGCCCAAATAAGCAGAGTGGCTAGACCTTCTCTTCCAGTGCAGCTAGGCCAGGGAGGGATAGTCCCGAGGATTTGCTAATCAAATGATCGTTCTCTTTCAGACACCATTAGGCTTGTAGTCTCATCTTTTTCTCCAAAAAGACACTTACCTGCATTCTAGAAATGCGCCAGGGCAGAAAATTTTGCCTACATTTTGACCTTTTTTTCTTTTTTAATTATTGCAGCCTGAGAGACTACGGACCGTGAATCCCTTCTGACAATGTACCTGGTTAAGTTTGCACAGAATGACAACGCCTGCCTTTCACTCAGAGAACATGAAACAACTTCAGCACACGTGCTGCTCACCCTGGGATCTACGTATTAACCCCACCAAGCACATTTCTCAAATTTCTCTCCCCCACTGGAAGCTTACTTCTTCCAAGATTTCTATATAGCTCTTCTGGCCAATCACTGCATTAAACCTAAATTTCTTTTCCCTCTAGTTTAGTTTAACTACCTTCCCCATGGGGGAGGATGAAAAGAAAAGTTTTCTTGACTCATTTTATCAAAGGAAGCTGATGTAGAAAAAAACTAACAAACAAAAAAAAAAACCCAGTTGCTATCAAGTCAACTCCAACTCATGGCTACCCTGCACTGTGTCAGAGTAGACCTATGCTTCATTGGGCTTCCAACGGCTGATTTTTCAGATGTAGATCACCAGGTCTTTCTTCCAAGGTGCCTCTGGGTGGACTGGAACCTCCAGCCTTTGGGTTAGTGCTAAGTGTGTTAATTGTTTGCACCACCCAGGGACTCTGAAGCCAACTGCTCTTATTTGTGAAATCAACAGAGATACCAGTGAAGAGATTCTAGATGATTCTCTCATCATCCAGCAATTCCTTCAACCTCAGAGAAGCATGGATCAACACCAGGACTGGGAAAGATGGGATTCCACAGGTCCACACTGGACATTCCTTAATTATATGATTTTGATGCGTGGCAGTCCAGGGTGACCTTTCAAAGGGAATCAGGGCGGGCACGTTCCTTACCCGGCAGTCTCTCTGGAGCGTTTTCATCAGCGCGTTGTAGGTGTCTATATCAAAATACAGTCCCTCGTGCATGTCCTGTAGGAAATCCAAGTCCTTGAACGTGGGGTTTGACTTCTCTCTCTCCTTCCGGGAGGCCCTTCGTTTGTAGGTGGAGCCTTTCAAGTCGTAGGTGTAGTGCATCCTCATGGCGCGTGGCAAGACGTTGTTCATCACCACGATCCTGATGTTGATACCGCCCGACTGCATGCAGTACAGGCCGTAGAACTTGGGCAAAAGGGTCCTTGGGTTCTGGTTTAAGTTCTGGAAACAGAAAAGGGGGAAAAATGCTCACAACCTCCCATTTTTACAAGACCCTGCTCCGCGAAAGATGCGTTTCCACACCAACAGGATCATTCAAAATGGGACACAATTGCCTTTACTAATAGTTGTTGCTAAAACATTATTGATTCTAATTTATCCCTTAAGTCTGCTTGTTGGAACAGTAACTTCATCACTGTAAACTCAGGACGCGCAAAGGGACTGCGCTGAAAATGGACAGAATTCCCAAATGAGCCCCAACTAAAAATGGGCAAAGGAGCCCTGGTGGCGCGGTGGCTAAGCACCGGCTGCTGGATGAAAGACTGGCAGTTTTTTTGCCCATTGTGCAACCCCCTTGCGAGTTATTTTCCAAGGCATGCTACGTGCATTATCTCTGTGTTGTTTATGTGGGCACGCTATTTGCAGAGAAAATGCGCAGTGCGCTGGTAGTGCAGCAGTTAAGCCCTTGGCTGCTACCTAAAGGTCAGCAGTTCAAACCCACCAGCTGCTCCCTGGGAGAATGATGTGGCAGTCTGCTTCCATAAAGATTACAGCCTTGGAAATGCTATGGGACAGTTCTACTCTGTCCTACAGGGTCGCTATGGGCAGAATAGACTCAATGGCAATGGGTTTGGTTTTTTGGTTTAGTGCTGGGGTTTAAAATGCCACTTCTGGACCCTGTGTTCAAGTCCCACCCCTGCAACTCATTAGCTGAATAACCCTGGGCCACGTACTCAATTTATCTTTGCCTCAATTACCCCATGTATAAAACGAAGACAGCTGTAGTAACAAAGCCTGCTCTGAGGATTCAGTAAATTAATCATGCAAATGACTGTGAGCCCTGTCTGACACCTAGAGAGTGTGTAGTCAGCGTTAGGTATTCTTCTTATTACTACGCACTGGGTGCAAAGAGCTTTGCAATGCTTCCTTCATCCTACATTCTGTAACTTCCTCTATCACAGCTCTGTACCATAGGTTATTCCCCCAGCTTTTAGAGGCTGACTCAGATTAGCTAAATAGCAGACTGGCTCATAAAATAAAGACTATCACCTGTGAGTAAGGAGGGCCTTTAAAAAACCACCTACAGGAGACCAACTGGTCAAAAATGACTCAAACACAAAGATGAGAGGTAAGGGGGCAGGGAGACTAGAGTACTGGCAACAGTACAACCAGAATGCATGAATGAGCTGGACGACACATGGTGAAACACGTAACCAATGTCACTGAAAAATTGGTGTAGAAATTGTTAAATGGGAATCTGATCTGTGGGCAACTTTCACCTTAAATACAATAAAATGTTATTTTAAAAAAAAAAAGACTGACTCAGAAGTGATGTTGCTTACTCATGGTCTCAGGGTTAGCTGATAGCAGACGTGGGATACGAACCCAGGACTATGGTTCAACAATTAGACCCTACTGCTCAATGCTAGTTCACTTTTAAAAATCTATTCGATGAAGGCATAGTATAATCTGAACACAAAAGAAAGTTCACCAAAGAGACAGAAACATGCTAGAGAGTCCCTCTGAAGATGCCCCAGGAGCTATCATATATGTGCCTGTGTTTCCTCAGCTGTGAGACAGGCTAGAGAGTCCCTCTGAAGATGCCCCAGGAGCTATCATATATGTGCTGGTGTTTCCTCAGCTGTGAGACAGGCTGGAGAGTCCCTCTGAAGCCGCCCCAGGAGCTATCATATATGTGCTGGTGCTTCCTCAGCTGTGAGACAGTATTGAACCCGGAGGGGAAGCTTTCATGACGTGAGTGACTTACCATGTAATACCCTGGCAGTAGCTTCTGAAGGAACTCCGCTTCTTTATGCTGAACGGTCTTGATGATAAACTCGTCATCACTGGTCACAAAGAACAAGGACCCACTGGCCCCAGGGTTAGACAGCTCAATTAGAGGCTCACTGCAGATGGAGTACTGAAAGAGCAAGTAAAGAAATATTTACAACAAAAGCGTGGGGTGGTGAAAAGTCATTGACAACACGCAGCGTCTGTCTTTCTCCTTTCCTCTAGCCTTGCTTCTTCTTTTTTTTAATAATATTTTATTGTTTTCGGTAAGAGTTTACACAGCAAATTAGGTTCCCATTTAATAATTAGTACACAACTTGTTCAGAGCCTTTGGCTACATTGTTCACAATGTTTTAACCTTCTCATTAATTCCCTTCTGGAAGTTTCACTTCCAGTAATCTACTTTCCCTGTCCCTCACACTTTCATCTTTGCTTTAGAGTAATTGTTGACCGTTTGGTATCATATGTATGATTTTGTGAAGGCACGCGGCTGTTGTTAGGTGCCGTTGAGTCTGTTCTGACCCATAGCGGCCCTATGTACAAGACAATGAAACACTGCCCACTCTTGCGCCATCCTCACAATTGTTGCTATGCTTGAGCTCATTGTTGCAGCCACTGTGTCAATCCATCTCATTAAGGGTATTCCTCTTTTTTGCTGACCCTCTACTTTACCATGAATGATGTCCTTCTCCAAGGAATGAACCCCTCTGATAACATGTCCAAAGTATGTGAGACGTAGTCTTGTCATCCTTGCTTCTAAGTAATAAGCTTTACTTTATGAGCCAATCCATGATTTAGCTAAAAGGTGACTTCAGGGAGTAATTTTGGTTCAAGGTTTACGGAGTGTCTTAGGGCGATAGTCTCGGGGAGTCCTCCAGTCTCAACTGGTCCAGGAAGTCTGGACTTTTGAAGAATTTAAGTTCTGTTCCACATTTTCCTCCCATGCTATGAGGATCTATTTATTGTGACCCTCTTCAGGACGGTTGTTAGTGGTAGCCAGGTACCATCTAGTCCTTCTGGTCTCAGGGTAGCTGAGGCCATGGTTCATGTATCTAGCTTTGCTCCTTGATACTCTCTTGCTGATCAGCATTGGAGCCTAGGCTCTTTTGAATGAGTTGAGGACAAGGAAGGAAAGCACAAATTGCACCAGACTGCAGACAGAATGCTGAAAGAGCCAGGAGGAAGCACAGGGCACTCGTCCTGCCCTCGGTGCAGACCTGTGTCCTCATGAAAGGGCAATCAGTGGACAGGGCCTGGGACTTGGAATTGCCAATTCTGTAAAACTGTGGCTCTGCCAGTTGCTAGTTTGTGGCCTCCAGTAAGTAACTGAGCATCTTTGGCTCTTCAGATCCTCACCTCAAAATAAAGATAATAATACTGACCTGAAAGTAGCTAAAAGTTTTAAGTGAATGCTTTTAAACAGCAACAACAAAGAAACCAAACCAGTTGCCTTTGAACTGATTCCAACTCATGGCAATCTCGTGTGTGTGTTAGAGTACAACTCTGCTCCATGGGGTTATAATGGCTGACTTTTTGGAAGCTGGTTGGACTGGGATCTCCAGTCTTTTGTTTAGCAGCCAAGTGTGTTAACTGCACCACCCAGGGACTCTGAGTGCTTTTGAAACCCCTGAGAGAAAAGGACCACCTGATTATTCCTTATTACATGATTATACGCAGAAGAGAGAGGCACATAGCATGAAATACACTCCACAGGCAGATAAGGAAGACCCGACAGTGCCCTAGGACGTACTGAGTATTTCCACTTGGTGCCAGTGACAAGAGGGTTACCCAAAGATACACTGAGACATTCTTAGTGAGGCAAAAAGGCCTTTCATATGATCATGAAAATAAAGTCATGAACTGCAAGCTCACTTACAAAGTGAAGGGAGACCCTGGGCTCTCTAGAAATCCTGGTCATTTATTCCAGAAAAACAAACCCATTGCCATCGAGTCAATTCTGACCCATATCAATCCTATAGGACAGAGCAGAACTGCCCCATATGGTCTCCAAGGAGCGGCTTGTGGACTCCAACTGCCGACCTTTTGGTTAGCAGCCAAACGCTTAACCACTGCGCTCCTGATGGACAGTAGTAAATGTGAAAGTACAAAAACAACAGAGGCGGCAGGAATTAGAGGCTGCAAATATAGAATAACTAGGAGGCTACGGGGAGAGCTTTCTGGAGAAACACGGATTCAAACTTGAACATCTGTTCCCAATGAAAGGCTCGGATTCCTCTCCAGGCAGTGACATCACCTGAAGCCTATCTCATTGGTTACTTGTCAAATATTCTTTTATTATGAATTTATAAATCAATACAGATGGAGAAATAAATCATTTGTTTTTCTGAAAATGTCCATTCTCTTGTTATTGTGTGCCGTCAAGTCCATTCCAACTCATAGCGACCTCATGTAACAGAGCAGAGCTGCCCCATAAGGTTGTCTTGGTTGTGAACCCTATGGGGCAGTTCTACTCTATCCTACTGCGTTACCATGAGTCGGAATTGACGCCACAGTACCAGGTTTAATCTTTCCGGAAGCAGATCACCAAGTCTTTCTCTTGTGTAGCTGCAGGGTAGGTTCAAACCATCAATATTTTGGTTAACGGCTGTTATGGATTGAATTGTGTCACCCCCAAAATATGTGTCAAATTGGTTAGGCTATGATTCCAGGTATTGTGTGGTTGTCCTCCATTTTGTGATTAGTATTTTATGTTAAAGAGGATTAGGTGGGATTGTAATACCCTTACTCAGGTTGTATCCTGGACACAATGTAAAGGGAGTTTCCCTGGGGTGTGGGCTGCACCACCTTTTTTCTTACAAGACATAATAGGAAAGGGAAGCAAGCAGAGATGGGGGAACTCATAATATCAAGAAAGCCGTGCCAAGAGCAGAGTGAGTCCTTTGGGCCTGGGGTTCCCGTTTGGAGAAGCTCCTAGTCCAGGCGCAGATTGATGAGAAGGACCTTCCTCCAAAGCCAACAGAGAGAGAAAGCCTTCCCATGGAGCTGACATCCTGAATTTGGACTTTTACCCTACTAGACTGTGGGAGAATAAACATCTGTTTGTGAAAGCCATCTATTTGTGATATTTCTGTTACAGCAGCACTAGAGCACTTAAACATTATGCCACCCGGGCTCTGTAATAAATTGTTTCCACCCAATTGAAAAGCTCTTTGAGGGCCACTCCTAGCATAATATCAGTGCTCAGTAAACTGGCTAATGGTACTGGACAGGAGTATTACCAACACGCTCTTGTAATTCTATTGCTCCTCACCCTACAACGCAGTTATACATTCTCTTCTAAGGAATCTTCTTTGAGATGTTGCCATTGAATAGAAAATAAAAAGGAGAGATAGGAACATTTTAATTAACTGTGATCAACAGGGCCCGTGTGCATGCCTGGGTTTTATGTCGGTTCAGACACTTTTCATCTGTGTAAGCTGTTTCAGAATTTATCCATTCTCTGGCTTCCATGTCCTGCAGGGCCTCCCTGCTATATCCACTTGAAAGAAAGCAAAGTACAACCCAGCTGGGTGCTGCCAATGCAAATTAACATCAGCTTGCCCGGGGGCGGCTGGGATACTCTTTCTGCCATTTTCCCCAACAGTGTAACATATTTACTCTGCTCTTTCTTATTGTTGTTGTTGAGTTGTTGTTGGTTGCTTTTGAGTTGATTCGGGCTCATGGTGACCTCACGTGTCAGAGCAGTACTGTGCTCCACAGGGTTTTCAACAGTGTGACCTTCCAAAAGCAGATCTCCAGGTCTGTCTTCCAAGGTGCCTCTGGGTGGGTTCGAACCACCTACCTTTTGGCTAGCAGTAGAGTGCTTAACTGTTTGCACCAGTCCAGGGACTCCTCATCCTACCCTTTTCTCACTGGCTCAGGTGAGCCTGAAAAGACACTATAGAGATTTCCCTGGGTGCTGGAATCCCGCAGCACAGGTGGGGAAGGAATGCATCAATGTCCTGCTGCCCAGGGGGAGGTGGTGAGGAACGCTCCGAGGCCTCCTGGCTTCCCTTGGGCGGTGCTTATTTAGGAACAAATGGGAAAGGAGGGGCGCTGGCACCGCGAAGCCTGCAGAAGCACAGTCTCTCAGCCATCCCGTAACCTAAATCATGAATGCGTCAACGTGAGACGTGCAATCAGCACGCACACAGGGAATGTCAGTGGCTGAGAACAGAGACAAAATGACTCAGGCTGGAAGGCAGATGCAATGGCACACAGCTAAGTAGAGACACACGCTCATCCTCACTGGGCTGAAGGCTGGGTGGGTAGTCAAGCTGACCAGCATCAAGGAATGCAAGCCTGTGGCATCTCCTTGGCTGGTGGCAGCTCCAGGAAGTTCAGAAGGAGAATCCCTTAATGTCCAACATGTGGTCACAGATGAGGGATTGATTTCAGTAACTCAATGTCAAACCCCACTGGGTTCCCCAAACATGTTTCCTGCATGATGGCCACTCTCGGTAATTACAGAATGGCTGGAGAGCCAAAGGCTCTTCTCTAACACACACACACACACACATCCACACACACCAACACACACATATATATACACATACACACATATATACATATATACACTCATGTTTGCACACACATACATGTATACACAATACACACACATACACACATATATACGTACACATATACATACATGCACATATATACACACACATACACAATGCACACATACACAGAATGAATGTGTGTGAGTGGCTGGGGGGGGGAGTGTCAGGTTGGTGCTGATGATAGTGAAGCCAACAACTAATAGGTTCTTGCCCAGCAGATCAGTGACTTGAAGTCAGCCAGACGCGGGGTTGGAAGAACAGAAAAGTTTATTCACAGTTTGCAAACAGGGAGGCAGGCAGGGTCTCACAGCCTAAGGCTGCCAGCTCTCTGAACTAAGATAGATTTGCTCCTTATATGTTGTTGTTGTTAGGTACCGTCAAGTCAGTTCTGACTCATAGCGACCCTATGCACAACAGAACGAAACACTGCCCAGTCCTGAGCCATCCTTACAATCATTGTTATGCTTGAGCTCCTTGTGGCAGCCACGGTGTCAATCCACCTCCCTGAGGATTTTCCTCTTTTCTGCTGACCCTGTATTCTGCCAAGCATGATGCCCTTCTCCAGGGACTGATCCCTCCTGACAACATGTCCAAAGTATGTAAAATGCAGTCTCACCATCTTTGCTTCTAAGGAGCATTCTGGTTGTACTTCTTCTAAGACAGATTTGTTCATTCTTCTGGCAGTCCATGGTATATTCAATATTCTTCACCAACACCACAATTCAAAGGCGTCAATTCTTCTTCAGTCTTCCTTATTCATTGTCCAGCTTTCACATGCATGTGATGCAATTGAAAATACCATGGCTTGGGTCAGGCACACCTTAGTCTTCAAGGTGACTTCTTTGCTCTTCAACACTTTAAAGAGGTCCTTTGCAGCAGGTTTACCCAGTGCAATGCGTCATTTGATTTCTTGACTGCAGCTTCCATGGCTGTTGATTGTGGATCCAAGTAAAATGAAATCCTTGACAACGTCAGTCTTTTCTCTGTTTATCGTGATGTTGCTCATTGGTCCAGTTGTGAGGGTTTTTGTTTTCTTTATGTGTAGGTGCAATCCATACTGAAGGCTGTGGTCTTTGATCTTCATTAATAAGTGCTTCAAGTCCTCTTCACTTTCAGCAAGCAAGGTTGTGTCATCTGCATAATGCAGGTTGTTAATGAGTCTTCCTCCAATCCTGATGCCCCATTCTTCTTCATATAGTCCAGCGTCTCGGATTATTTGCTCAGCATACAGATTGAATAGGTATGGTGAAAGAATACAACCCTGACTCACACCTTTTCTGACTTTAAACCAATCAGTATCCCCTTGTTCTGTCTAAACAACTGCCTCTTGATCTATGTAAAGGTTCCTCATAAGCACAATTAAGTGTTCTGGAATTCCCATTCTTCGCAATGTTAGTCAGTTTTCTTACTTTGGGGGCTTGCATGTTGCTGTGATGCTGGAAGCTATGCCACCGGTATTCAGATACCAGCAGGGTCACCCATGGAGGACAGGTTTCAGCTGAGCTTCCAGACTAAGACAGACTAGTAAGAAGGACCCGGCTCCTTATATAGGGAGTGACATATATATTCATGAACAGCGAGGGGAGGATCCTCAGTCCTGCGATGCGTGCGCAGTCCACATACTTTTTGTGAATGAGTTTTTGTGCATGGCTCTAAAAATACTGCGCACAGCCCTAAGAAAATGGCAACAGCTTGCTACTGCCACCCCAGGAAGGTCATATAGCGAGTAAATTTGGAGTTGGTCCACCTGCGCCTCAGCCTCCTGCCAGGAGAAGAGAGGAAACCTGGGGAATCAACCAGTCATGGTGAGGTGGTGTGAAATTGTTACAAAAATGTAGACTTTTCTGAAAAACAACTATTATGGCATGGTCAATAGCCCTCTGCCCTCTTCAGGAGGGCCATCTGACATTTCAGTTAAGGGGAGCGGTGACAGAGAAAGCTACAGAGACATCCACAGCTAGGGGGATCAGGACGTCCAGGACCTTCTACTCAGCCCTCACTGCTCTATGGAGACTTACATGCTCTGAGGAGTCCCTGGGAGGTGCAAATGGTTAACACACACAGCTGCTCATCAAAAGGCTAGAGGCTCAAGCCCACCCAGAGGCTCCTTGGAAGAAAGACCTAGTGATCTACTTCCAAAGAAATCAGGCACTGAAGACCCTATGGAGCAGTTCTACTCTCACACACACAGGGTTGCCATGAGTCAGAACTGACTCCATGTGATTGGCTTTGGAGGAACCAGTCTTACTCCATCAGACAGAAGCCATATGATTTCTTCCTAGAGAGGAGGATCCTTCAAGGGTTCTCATCAGCTCAGAACAGAACCAGCTTTGAATTCAATCACTTACATTTTACCCAAATGCTAAGATGCATTTCAAATACTCTTCTTTGTGATAAGTGACAAACGTGCTTTGTTTCATCTGAAAAAGCATGATTCCAGGATCTGGCTCAAGTCTTATTAAGACCATTTAGAAGGGGCTGAACAATAAATATTTGATGACATCCTTCCCATCTGCTTCTTGAAAAACAATCTTGAAGAGCCTCAGGGTGTTAACAGTGACCAAATTATGAAATAAACCATTCTCCACCCACAACAGAAAAGGAACTTTTAGGCCCCTTGAGTAGGAGTAAGCTACAACTCAGAGGTCCTATCAGACCACCTCACCAGAAGGCCGTTGTGTTTGTACCTCCAGGGTGCCAGAAGGGAGATAAGAGAAGGCAAGTCTACAGATAAAATGTGCCCTCATTCCAAATAAATACATTCTAAAAGGAGCTTGCATGAAGGGATTTGTGGGGAAGGAAACTCTTCAGCCTCTTTAAAATATGATTCAAACTTGTAGGTCAAGGTGAGCATGGCTGTGGGCCAAGGCAGGATTGCTATGAAAGCTATAAATAAGTCAAATAAAATGGGAAGGCTTTCAAAAAGAATCCAATTGGCCAAATCCACAGGTGTATGTAGAACTAATTATAATGTATCTGTTATGAACGTCAGACTTCCTGGCAACTAGTACTTGCCCTTTAATGTTCTGTAAATTTGCCCTCACTTTGAAACTATTGAACCAACCCCTACTGGCAACAGAGTCTTCATTGCAATGCTCTTCACCTGCTGCACATGCAGCTTTCAGATCACTGAAAAGGCTTTGACTCTTCTGTTGCACTAACCCATTACCCCTTACCCATTGCCATGACGTCAATTCTGCCTCATAGCAACACGATAGGACAGAGTGGATCTGCTCCATAGGGTTTCCAAGGCTATAATCCTTACCAAGCAGATGCCACATGTTTCTCCCATTTCTAGCATTAAAGTTAGGCTAAATAAGAACCTTTTGCCTCTGTTCCAACTTACCTACAAATTCTTAAAGACACACTCAGGAATGGATCTCCTTTGTAACCCAGGACTGCCTATAATTATCCGAAGGAGCAAGCAATACCACAGTTATTTAAATATCAATCACCCCGCAGATTTTGTAGCTATCAGGTACGGGTTGCAGCATCAAATCACATTTCCTGAAGCTAAATTTATAATCACTATGAAACCTGGGAGCTTTTACTATGCCCCCAGAGCTTTCTGAAGTGACAAACACCTGTCACTTATCACTGTTGCTAGGAGACAAGTATTTACATAGTATATTTCCTTAGGAGGAAGAAAAGGGCAGGCCCTTACCAAGTAATCATCAGGCTTGATACCGAAAAGTTCTCTGAAGTATCGGAAGGCTAGTGGAGCGTATGTCTTAAATCTGAAGTCTGGATAATGATGGGCCGGGGTCAGATTGCTCCCTTCGCTGCAGATAAGGCATCCAAAAAAGAAGACAGGGAGAGAAAGAAAATTAGCAAAGACAACACTGACTTTAAGTCTAGCTCTTTGGTCCTGGGTCTATTTCCTCTCTAGAATCAACCATCCCCTGGTGATGGTTCGTCAAAGCTCTGGTCACAAAGGCAGCATGGCCATCAGGGAAAAACAGATGGGAACTCAGTGGGCCTTCTCCAAGTATACACTCCCTGCCAATCACCCTCTGTGTCCATCCCGAACGTTCTTGAGCAACCTGTTCCTCCTCCTTCCTGGGAAAATCACCCGCTCTCCTCCTGTGATACCAGGATGATAATGTTTTTAGCATAAAGACCCAGGGCTTGGTGTGTGAAGCCATTTCCCCCAAAAATGAATTTTTTTACCATAAATTTTGGATATTGGATATACATTTTAAATTAGGAATAAGGGAAATGATTTTTAAAATATCCTAACCAAGAGAGACCCATCATACACAAACGGATGGGACATGGTTCTAAATTATCTTACGTACATGTTTTCAAGAAATCAGTAAGACCAGTTGCTATGGAATTGACCCTGACTCATGGCGACCCCATGTGTGTCAGAGTAGAACCGTACTCCATACGGTTTTCAGTGGATGATTTTCCAGAAGCAGACTGCCAGGGCATTCTTCCGAGGAGACTCTGGGTGGACTCAGACCTCAAACCTTTCGATTAGTAGTTGAGCGCATTAACCATTTGTACGACACAGGGAAAACCAAACCATTGTCGTCAAGTCGATTCCGACTCATACCAACGCTATAGGACAGAGTAGAACTGCCTGGTAGGGTTTTCACTTTTTTTTTTTTTTTTTAACCTTTACAGAAGCAGGCTGCCACATCTTTTTCCCACAGAGCAGCTGGTGGGTTCCAACTGCCCACCTTTGGATTAGCAGCCAAGCTCTTAACCACTGCACCACCAGAGACTGTAAATATTTTAGGGATTTTAAAACCTGATTTCCGCTCCCAAATATATATTACCTTTTTTTTTTTTTTTTCCTTTTCTGGGTTTATATTTAAAAATGTTTGTGCAATATTTATGATACATAAAAAGTATAAAGAAAAAACCAGTGAATACCCAGGAACCCAAAATGTTGCTTAAGAGATAAACCATTATCCATATAGCTGAGTCCTCTCTGTACTTCGCACTGACCATATCCACCACCTTCTCTTTCGAGGCACCCATTAGCCTGAATTTTAATGTTTCTCTTTCTCATGTTTTTTATTCTTCAACTACATTTAGTAGTCCATTTTCACATGGTGTCAGACAAGTCACCTCATCTAAAAAAAAAACCCAAACTCTGCCATTGAGTCGATTCCAACACACAGCGACCCTATAGGGCAGAGTAGAACTGCCTCCACAGGGTTTCTAAGGCTGTCATCTTTAGGGAAGTAGGCTGCCACATCTTTCTTCTGCAGAGAGGCTGGGGGGTCCGAACTACCAACCTTTCGGTTTGCAACCGAGTGCTTAACTGCTGTGCCACCAGGGATCCTTTCACTTAATCTACTCATTGAAATTTTCATAGCAAAAAATCAGAACAATGCAGTAGAATAATACGATTTTACAAAAAGGTTCACGATCTCTTTGTACCACATTCCAGCTGGGACCTCCAGGCGCTATGCGACTTCATTATGGTTTGACTTTTTTTTTTTTTTATCAAAATATTTGCCCCCGGTAAAACAGCTTCCACATTTACAATTCAACGACGATGATTACATTTGCCATGCTGTAACCGCCATCATTGACATCCTTGCCCAAAATATTCCACCACTATCAACATAAACTCGATGTCCCCCAAACAGAAACTCAGCCTTCCCCACCCCCTCCTACCCCTGGTGACCACTAAATAACCTGCTATACATTTGCTTATTTTATGTAAGTGGGATCATAGGGTATTTGTCCTCTAGTAACTGACTTAGGTTGCTCAGCACGATGCTTCGGGGTTCATCCCCGTTGTGGCATGCATCAGGGCTTCGTTGCTTTTCATGGCTGAGTAATATTTAATTCTACAGATGGACCACCTTTGGCTTCTCACTCATCTGTTGACGGACATTTTGGTTGTTTCCACCTTCTGGCTATTGTGAAAAGTGCTGCAGTGAACACTGGTGCACAGGTTTCTGTTAGCATTCCTGCTCTCACTTCTGAGTACACACCTAGGGTTGAGATTGCTGGGTCATATGGTAATTCTATGTTCAACTTTTTGAGGACCCGCCAAACTGTTTTCCACAGCAGCTGGACCATTTTACATTCCCACCAGCAATGGATGAGGGTCCGTTTCTCCACAACCTCACCAATATCTGTTGTTTTCTGATTTTTTGATCATTGCTATTCTAATGGGGGTGATGTATGATTTGATTTTCATGGTACCAAAGAGACAAATAAGGCTGTACAAATAAAAAGACTTTGAGCACATGAGTGAAAAAATAATCAACAAACACACCTGGCTTCTACTACAATGTAAGTTTCTCAAAGGCAGGCAGATTTTTGTATCAGTGCCTGGCACATAGTAAACAAAAAATCCATTTCTGTTGAGTCGATTTCAATTCAACTCATCGCAACCCTATGTATGCAGAACAAAACTGTGCTCCGTACAGTTTTCAAGGCTGTGGACTTTTGGAAGCAGATCTCCAGGCTTTTCTTCCAAGGAGCCTCTGGGTGAGTTCGAATTGCCAACCTTTTGGTTAATAGTCAAGCACTTAACCATTTGTGCCAGCCAGGCACATAGGAGACACTCAGTAAATTTATTTGTTGAATGAAAGAATGAGTTTTCAAGATAATGGTAAATACAATAGAATTGGTTCTTAAATGGAGATTAGGTGCTAACATCAACATAAAAAACCAGAAACCCGGTGCTGTCAAGCCGATTCCAACTCATTGCGATCCTACAGGACAGAGTAGAACTGCCCCATAGGGTTTCCAAGGAGTGGCTGGTGGATTCGAACTACTGACCTTTTGGTTAGCAGCTGTAGGTCTCAACCACTGCACCACCAGGGCTCCTAGGTTTAAGGCAAAAATCCAAAACTTTGATATTGCTCCAGGGAAAATGCCCCCCCCCCGGCCCCGCCACCAGACATTTCTAGTGGGAAGGTAAATTCCTCCTTTCCCTATGGAGGACTTTTCTACAACTTCCATCAAAACGACAAATACACATACTCTTCCCTTCAGCAAATGCATGTCTATAATTTATCCTACAGACAAGAGTCGCCCATGTACAAGACGACATATGTGCACACTGCTATTCATTAGAGCATTGCTCAGAACCGTCGAGGACTGGAAACAACCTAGATGTCCCCAGTAGAGGACTGGTCAGATTAATTATGGTTCAGCAGCCGCACATAGAAATACTACGCGGCTATTGAAAAAAAAAAAAAAGACTCCCTAGGTGGTACAAATGGTTAACACGCTCTGCTGTTGACCAGAAAAGTCAGAAGTTCCAGTATGTCCAGATGTCCCCAGAAGAAAGGCCTGGCAATCTACTTCTGAAAAACCATCTATTGAAAACCCTGTGGAACACGGTTCTACTTGGACGCATACAGGGGCGCCATGATTCGGAGTCTATGGCAACTGGGTTTTTACTGTTTAGTTTTCAGAGACAAGGGAGTTTGTATGCATTGATACGGCAAGATCTTGAAGACCAATGAGAGAAGCAGGATGCTGAACACTGTACATGGCCTGCCACCATTCATATAAAAAAGGAGGCGAAAAAGGCATTTCGTTGGTATGTATGTGCCTAAAAAATCCTCGAAGGATTTCAAATTGCTATTGTCAATTTGATTCCATATAGATTGATCTTAAAAGAATACAATGCTCAAGGCAGACATTCTTTACTAGCCAAGCTAAACTATTATTTGGTTTTAAGAAGACTTCAGGGGAAGCTCAAAGAGTTTTTAATGAAATAATTTTTTGTAAGTCCATCTGATTTAAAAAAAATGGGGAGGTTGTTGAAAACATACACAGCAAAACATATATCAACAATTTCTACATGAACAATTCAATGATGCTGATGACATTCCTTGTTATGTAACCATTCTCATCTTCCTCTTCCAAATTTTTCCTCAGGACATGAACTCATTGCCCCCTAAGTTTCCTATCTAACCTTTTGAGTTGCTGTTCTCAGTTTGATCCCATATATATAGTTCTTTAAAAGAGCTCAATAGTCAAGGCAGACATTCTCTAGTAATTAAGTTCAACTGTTTTTGATTTAAAGATGACTTCGGGGGATATTTTTGGTTTAAGGCTTAAGGTTTAAGGATTATCTCACGGCAACAGTTTCAGGAACTCGTTCAGCCTCAATGGCTTCAGAAATTCTGGATTCCATGAGAATTTGAAATCTTGTTCTAAATTTTTCCCCCTTTGATAATGATTCATCTATAGAGTCTTTGATCCAAACATGCAGGAATGGTAACCAGGCGCCATCCAGTTCTTCTGGTCTCATGGCAAAGGAGGCATAATGAAATAGTTTTAATTAAATACATCTTTAAAGTTAGGGTTAAAAGCTGTCACCTTTAACACACATGCACACAGAGTTCTACACGCTCAGAATACCGAAGGGCCTGTTGACCTCCGCATATTTAAGCTGCTCCAGTGAATAATAAACACCAGCTTGACATGAATGAAGCTTTAGTAAAGTGAATGCAAGTTATGCAGGCTGTTAGCACCAGCTAGGCCTCAATATTTGTCAAGACTCCCAGCGCACAAGAAAAAAACCCAACAGCTGGTATAGCAGACCTCAGCCTTAGTTTCCTGTGGTTCTCACCAGTGACTTCCTGTGGGCGTGCATGTGTGGCCCAGCTCCTCAGCACACGTACAAAATGCTTAACAACCCTGGGCCGTAGCACAGCAGACAGGCAATTCCATACAAGGACTGCAATGAACGTTAGTCTGCTATCTAGTGGAAGAGTCCCCTGGAAACCTCCCCCTGGCTTTCCTTGCCTAAGTCTGGGAAAAGGCCAGCACCCGGACTTCTTCAGCAGCAACGAAGTCTGCAGAAGGACAGGCTTCTACCCATTTTAAGATTTGTCCTATGTTTCTTCAGTGTATTTACGTAGTGTGTGGTACAAAAATGCTAGTCTTCTGTCTTGGCATAAAATTGAGGCTTTGAACTTTTCTGCTGTAAGGTTTATTAAAGCAGTGGTTCTAAATTTTTGGATTATATGGGCCAGTGAAATTTCAACAACAAAAGTTGGGAGGCCAATCTAGGATGTCCAACTTTATTTTGCCAAGTAAGAAACTAAACAATTCAGCAAACACATAGTGCTGTCACTATCACTTCATAAAGAAATGACATTTTAATTCTAAGAAAGGAGGAAGGGACTGTGAGGAAGGGACACTTCTTTTCCTATCTTGTTCTCTCCCCTCTTAATTCACCAAGAAGCAGTTAAAGATTGACCATGGGCCAGCAGTGGTTAAAGCAATCACATGCTAACTGAAAGGTCAGTGGTTCGAAACCACCAGTGGCTCAGTGGAAGAAAAACGTGACGACAGTCTGCTTCTGTAGAGATTTCCAGCCTTGGAAACCCATGGGGTCGCTTTGAGTCAGAGCTGACTCGATGGCAGTAGGAAAATGGGATGGGGATATATATATACATAGGTGGTTTCAGCAGTACATCGATGGGGAACTGCCAGAAATTCATGCTGGATTCAGAAGAGGACGTGGAACCAGGGATATCATTGCTGATGTCAGATGGATCTTGGCTGAAAGCAGAGAATACCAGAAAGATGTTTACCTGTGTTTCATTAACTATGCGAAGGCATTCGACTGTGTGGATCATAACAAACTATGGATAACGTTGCGAAGAATAAGAATTCAAGGACAATTAATTGTGCTCATGAGGAACCTGTACAGAGATCAAGAAGCAGTCGTTCAAACAGAACAAGGGGATACGGTGTGGTTTAAAGTCAGAAAGGTGTGAGTCAGGGTTGTATGCTTTCACCATACTTATTCAATCTGTATACTGAGCAAATAATCTGAGAACTGGGCTATATGAAGAAGAACAAGGCATCAGGATTGGAGGAAGACTCATTAACAACCAGCGATATGCAGATGACACAACCTTGCTTGCTGAAAGTGAAGAGGACTTGAAGCACTTACTGATGAAGATCAAAGACTACAGCCTTCACTATGGATTATACCTCAACATAAAGAAAACAAAAATCCTCACAACTGGACCAGTAAGCAACACTATGATAAATGGAGAAAAGATTGAGGTTGTCAAGGCTTTCCTCTTACTTGGATTCACAATCAATGTCCACGGAAGCAGCAGTCAAGAAATCAAACAACGCACTGCACTGGGCAGATCTGCTGCAAAAGACCTCTTTAAGGTATCAAAAAGCACAGCTATCACTTTAAGGACTAAGGTGCGCTGGACCACTTCATGTGCATGTGAAAGCACGACAGTGAATAAGGAAGACTGAAGAAGAATTGATGC
The DNA here is from genome assembly GCF_030014295.1 of Loxodonta africana. Classification (NCBI taxonomy): domain Eukaryota; kingdom Metazoa; phylum Chordata; class Mammalia; order Proboscidea; family Elephantidae; genus Loxodonta; species Loxodonta africana. The sequence goes on from NC_087350.1 coordinate 113,413,911, forward strand.
TTTTGAATTATAGTGTTAGTGAAGACTATTGAATAGACTATGAACTGCCAGAAAAACAAACAAATCTGTCTTGGAAGCAGTACAGCCAGAATGCTTCTTAGAAGCAAGGATGGCAAGACTACATCTCACATATTTCAGACACGTTATTAGGAGGGACTAGTTCCTGGAGAAGGACATCATGCTAGGTTAGAGGGTCAGAGAAAGAGGAAGACGCTCAATGAGATGAACTGACACAGTGGCTGCAGCAATGGGCTCAAACATAGCAACAATTGCGAGGATGGCACAGGACCAGGCAGTATTTCGTTCTGTTGTACACAGGGTCACTGTGAGTTGGAACCGACTCGACAGCGCCTAATAACAACAAATATATATGTAAGAGAGAGAGCGTGTGTGTGTGTGTGTGTGTGTGTGTGTGTACAGACCAAGAGAGAAAGAGAAAGATTTATCTTAAGGAAATGGCTCACACAGTTGTAGAGGCTGGCAAGGTCCAAGGCCATGGATCAGGCATCAGGCTGGAGGTGTCTCCTGACTAACACAGCTGCAGTGGCTGATGGACCCAAAATCAGCAAGTCAGATGGTGGCCCACTGGCTCACAGACTGTGGATGACGACAAACCCAAGATCAGCAGGTAAGACAGGAGGCTGCTGGCTCACAGGCTGTGGAGGCTGATACATTCCAAGACTGGCAGGCAAAGTGGCAGGCTGCCATCTGAAAGTCAGATGATGATGAGCCGGATGCCGGATCCAAAGCAAGCAAGCAAGCAAGCTTTGCCAGAGTGTCCATATATGTATTGGATGCAGGCTACACTCCCAAGGAAACGCCCCTTACAACTGACTGGCTGCTCACATCAGATCACATCATGGAGGTTATTACATTATATCACAAAATAGAGGATAACTATATCATTATAAAACTGCCAAACTACATAATTACATAACTGCCAAACCACTGAGAATCTTGGTCCAGCCAAGTTGACATACAACCTTAACCATTACACCCGTCTTAGTCTGAAAATACTTATTTCCTAAGTACAATGGACATTTGCTGTTGTTAGCTGCCGTCAAGTCGATTTTGTCTCATGGCGACTCCTGTCTTCCAAGGCACCCCGGGGTGGGTTTAAACCACCAACCTTTCAGCTGTTTGTATCACCCAGGGTCTCCTATTGGTCATTTAGAATTATACGACGTGGGAGCTTGAAGAAGCCCTGGCCTCCATTTGGAGTTTCCCAGTTTGCAGATAAATCGAAGTCCGGGAGGGGGAAATAAGGGTCTCAGCTGGCCAGGAACAAACAGATGGGGAGATTAGTCTCACGCCAGAATAGCAAAGCAGTCTCAAGCAGAGGGATAAGCCTCAGCTTGTACCTGGCGCTCCTCGGCTACTCAGGGAAGTTACTCTTTTTTCCTTTGGAGGATTCATTTACAGACGTCAGGGGACTCCCTGCCCAAATATCCCAGACACTTCTCCATGCGGGCTTCACACCACAGGGTCTGGTAGCCAGTATTTCTCTTACAGATGGTTTCACTGGCTACAGAGGCCTTCTCATTTGCATGGGCTGTGAACACACAGCTTCTATATATGTGGTTTTGTTGGTGTTAGTTGTCAAGTCAGCTCCAGCTCATGGCGACCCCACGTACAACAACACAAAACGTTGCAGGTCCTGCACCGCCTTCGCCATTGTCAGTATGCGTGAGTCCACTGTTGTGACTGCTGTGTATTCTGAGTGCCTTTCAACCTAGCGGGCTCATCTTCCAGCATCCTATCGGACGATATTCTTATTATAATCCATAACATTTTCACTGGCGAATTTTTGGAAGTCAGACTGCCAGGCCTTTCTTCCTAATCTGTCTTAGTCTGAAAGCTCTGCTGAAACCCATCCACCACATGTGACCTTACTGGTATTTTGAAATAGCTTCCAGCATTACAGCAACACCCAAGCCAGCACTGTACAATAAACTGGGAGATAGTTATTGGCATGTGGTTTTAGAGTCTGATAAACAAGTACAGCTTTGGGGGCCCTAGGCAGAATGAGTCAGTACTCAGTAATGGGGGCAAAACTAGCTGGGTGACTCCAACACACTTTAGCGTCTAGTGTTGAAGCTGAGCCACAGACCTTTGGTGTTTTAGGGGTGGCACTTATATTTGGGTTAAGCTTCCTTTATTTCAAACTGTCAGTGCCAGTCGTGGGTTTGGGGCCTCTTGGCAAAGCCTGGGAAACAGCAACTCCTGGGTGACAGCAGTTGGTTTCACTAAAGGGTGCTAAATACCTGTACTTTTGTGCAGCAAGAATGACCACACACCTGTAAGGTAGGATAAGTAAAGGATGCTTTGTCCCAGTGCAGAGACGGTGACACCAAGACAAAGAAAATTTAAGTGGCAATACAGCTGGACAGGTGACACTGAAGCCTGGTGACAAATGAGTGGTAGAGCCCAGTCTTCAAGCTGGATCTAAGTCTGGGTCTGTAGAAGTGGCCTTGTTCCTGCTGTTAGCAGCCACTGTTTTATCTACAACTCGAGCTTCTGATCACAGCAGAGAATCTGGAGTCAAAAGATCAAGCTACGGTCCCGGTTCTCTCGCTCATCTACTTCGTGATTTTGGTAAGATCATAGAACCAGGTAGTTGAAAGTGATTTTATACCATCCTTCAAGTCTTAAAAGGGCCCAGAGCTTTTCCGGCTACAGAATGAAATCAATCTAGAGCAAATATATAAAATATATATATATATATAGTATCTAAAAATAAGTTTGAGCATCTTAAAAAATAACAATAACGTCGTGCATCTTGTTGCTAAGGGAAATGGATTCCGCAGCTTCATGGCAGTAGTAAATTAAAACAACTCCCGCCACCTGGAGCTAGCAGTTCTCTATGACCCAGTTAAACTATTCGCTGTCTCAGGGCAACCCCACGCATGTCAGAGTAGAACTGTGCTCCATAGGGCTTTCAGTGGCTGATTTTGGGGAAACAGACCATCAGGACTTTCTTCCAAGGCTCCCCAGGGTAGACACGAACCTCCTCCTTTTGGTCAGCAGCTGAGCATGTTAACAGTTTGCACCACCCAAGGCCTCTGTGACCCTGACAGACATGTTGCATTTTAAGCTCCTAGAGCCTTCTGAATGTTCTAGGGGCTTACACCCAGGGCTGGTTCTGCCCACCCCTGGACTCCCATCCCCAGGAGTGTTTGTGAGAGCATTTGGGGGCAGTTTATTGAGATATAATTGGCATGCAATAAAAAGCACATTTTTTTTTTTTAAGTTTTGACCGATATATACACTCATGAAACCATCATTACCATCTAGATATTTAGTTTATCCATCAGCCTGTGGGGACATGGTGATCGTCACCGTAACTAGGAGATGGTACTGGCATTTAGTGGACAGGTCTGAGGATAAGAAAAATCCTAAAACATGTAGTCCTGATTCCGAAAAGCCAAGAGCACGTGCACTGGGCAATACCAGGCCAGCGCCTTTGCTGAGCCAATGAAGAGACCAAGGTCAGAGAGGAATCTGAGGCATGCCCACGAGGAAGCTGAGACATGGCCACAAGGAAGCTGAGACATGGCCGACATGTTTTTTCCTGTCACACTTTTCATCTAAATACATCCAGAGCCTGTGCATTATTTAAACAAACAGTATTTGGTATTTGGTGAAAGAAATTCTTGGTCTGAGTCAAAAGGTTGACATTTAAAGGCTGTAAATACTCTAAAATGGCATGTTTTAAATGTAACAGTGGCTGTTTCTCAATAGGGTGGGTCAGCTAGGGATCCTTCCGCTCAAGGGCACTCCTGCACCTCAGCTGCTGCTGCCCTGGGTTATAGAGTGAAGGCAAGGACACACTTAACAGGAATTACAGCTTTGGTCTCCTCTTTTTGCTGTTGTTAATTGCCGTTGAGTCAGTTCCAAATCACGGTGACCCCACGTACAACAGAACGAAACATTGCCCGGTTCTGCACCATCTTCATTACTGCTGGTAGGCTTAAGTCTAGTATTTCGGTGACTGTGTGTTCTGAGTGCCTTTCAGCATAGGGGCTCATCTTCCACCACTGTATCAGACAGTGTTCTCTCGTCATCCATAAGGTTTTCGCTGGCTGATTTTCAGAAGTAGATCACCAGGCATTTCTCCCTAGTCCGTCTTAGTCTGGAAGTTCTGCTGAAACCTGTCTACCATCGATGACCCTGCTGGTATTAGAAATGTCAGTGGCATAGCTTCTAGTATCACAGCAGCATGCTGGCCACCACAGGACGCACTGACAGACGGGGGGTAGAAGAGGCCATCATTTGTCTTCACCATGACAACGCATCAGGCTTACAATACATTGTCCATCAATAAAACGGATGAACTCAGAAAGTGCCTTTAAGTGACTACCTGATGACGATCCTGTTTATGTGCTTCTAAAGAGAAGCACCTGCTACAGTGTCATATATAATTTAGATGCTGCTGTAGTTGTTGCTGGTTGTCATCAAGTCGGCTCCGACTCATGGCAGCCCCATGTACAACAGAATGAAACGCGGCCCAGTCCTGCACCATCTTCATGACCGTTGGTATGCTTGAGTCCATTGTTGTGGGTGGCTAAGGAGCAATCTGGTTTTATTTCTTCCAGTACTGATTTGTTCCTATATAGTCAATATTCTTGCCTACGCTGCAATTCAAATGTGTCAATTCATCTTTTTTTAATCATCGTCCAGCTTTCACATGCATATGAGGCAATTATAAATGTAATTCTGATATTTGAGATATTAAAAGAGTGAAACATTAGAATTTTATTAGTTGTAAGAATCATGCAATAACCCCAAGATCAGAATTTGGTGTCTACCAGAAAGACTGCCACTCTAAAATGGGACGTAGTGTGCTTGGCTGTGTGTGCTAAGAATCACCTGGGGCTTGTTAAAGCAGATTGCTGGGTCCCACCCTCAGAGTTGCTGATTCAGCAGGTCTGGAGTGGAGCCCAAGAATCTGCATTTCTAACAAGTTCCCAGGGGCTGCTGAGGTTGCTGGTCTGGAGCCCATGGGCTTGGGCCACATCTTCCCCCTAATGCCTGTCAGTGCTGGTTGTGGTGGCAACACAGTGTGAGAGGAAGAAGGGATTAGCAAGGATGAAGCACCTGCCCTCATTCACACACCCGTCTTCAGGCTTAACCGCTCACGGCGCTCTGAGCTCCCTGCCAGCCACCATCCCACACACATCCTCCATTCCTCTGATTTGCAGCTGAAGGAAAAAAATAAGGGTGAAGTGCCTATGTAGGGGCCCAGGCAACCAGGAGGCAAAAATAAGGGTGAAGTGCCTATGTAGGGCCCAGGAGAGCCAGAACAACCTGCGTGCACTTTTACAGGAATTATGAGCCCAGCAGATCATACTAGAAGATTAACACACATTCATGGCCTCCTGGCTTTAAAGAGAAAAAGTGTAGTTGATACACACTTTTGTTTTGGAATGATAAACTGTTAGAAAACATTCAGACACTCTTTCCAAAAGATGGAAATGATTTAAACATCCATCAGCAGATGAATGAATAAAGGAAATGCAGTACCTACACACAATGGAATATTACTCAGCCATAAAAAGAATGAAGTCCTGATACAGTCTCCAATGGGGATGAACTTGGAGGACATTATGTGGAGCGAAATAAGCCGGACCAAAAAGGACAAATACTGTATGATCCCACTAATGTGCATGCAAATACCTGCAGATCTAAGGTTGACAGAGGTGGGTGGAGGGAGGGGAGAAACAGACTCACTGCTTAGGAAACACTGAGCTCTGTTAAGTGTGATGGAAACAGAAACACATGAACAATGATGGTTGCCAACATGATGAACACAATTAATGTCGCTGAATTGGACACATGAAGAATGTTGAAATGGAATGGAAGTATTTTGTTACCTACATATTTACCTCGAGAAACACACACACATACACACACAGAGAACAATTTCCACCCAGAGAAAGAAGAGTAGTATTGTGAGCAAATAGCATTATTTATCAGGCCTTGGAGTTGTCAATTTTCTGTCTGGAAACTAGTTCTCCTGGCTGCTAGAGGACCTTTGAGAAGCAAACTTCAGACCTTCCAGTAGATCAACTTGATTTTTCAGCTAACAGCATTTAAGGCTGTCTCTAGCTGATAGCTAAATTTCTTTTATTTATGTGTTCCTTTGACTCTGAGGAGTCCCTGGGTGATACAGTTAACACACAGCTGCCCAACAAAAGGTTGGAGGTTCAAGTCCACCCAGAGGTGCCTCAGAAAAAGGCCTGGTGATCTACTTCTGAAAAATCAGCCATTGAAAACCCCATGGAACACAGTTCTACTCTGACACACACGGGGTCACCATGAGTCGAGGTTGACTTGATGGCAAATGGTTTACCAGCTGTGACTATGTAGCTGATTTCTAGGTTTTACTTCTAGAAAGTTGAACACTGTACACAGAGATAAATGTGTAAATGCCATTTCCCTAAAGATTAAAAAAAAAAAAAATCAAGCAAAAAGACCACTAGCTGACCTTATCTCCACAGCCACTTTCACCCAAGTCCAGTAATACAGGATAGTAGAAATGGCTTATTTTGAAAAGAAAAAAAACAACTCATAGTGACCCTATAGGACAGAGCAGAAGTGCCCCATATGGTTTCCAAGGCTGTAAACTTTATGGAAGTAGAATCCCGCTTCTCTCACGGAGCAGCTGATGGGTTCGAACCATCAACCTTTCAGTTAGTAGCCAAGCACCAGGTGAACTGCTTAACCACTGCACCACCAGGGCTCTTTTGAAAAGAAAAAACTTATTTTAAATACAAATGTGTCTGTCAAGTCACTCCTCATAGCCCCAAAGGCAAAATAATCTCTCCCGAATTCCCATATTGAATATCTCTGTTTTTACTTTCTAGACCATTTTATCTGAAAAATCCTGTTTGTATTGGTGACATTTCCAACTTAATAATAATGCTTCTCTTTCTATTCTAAGGTGATGATGTCGTTAGGTGCTATCGAGTCGGCTCTGACTCATAGCCACCCTACGCGTAACAGAATGAAACCCATTGCCTCATCCTGCACCATCCTCACGATCATTGCTATATTTGAGCCAATTGTTGCAGCCACTATGTCAGTCCATCTCCTTGAGGGTCTTCCTCCTTTTTGCTGACCCTCCACTTTACCAACCATGATGTACTTATCCAGAGACTGGTCCCTCCTGATGACACGTCCAAAGTATGTGAGACGAAGTCTCATCATCCTCCCTTCTAAGGAGCTTTCTTCCAAGACAGATTTTTTCATTCTTCTGGGACTCCATGATATATTCAATATTCTTCGCCAACACAACAAATCAAAAGCATCAATTCTTCTTGTTCTTCCTTATTCATTGTCCAGCTTTCCCATGCATATGAGGCGACTGAAAACACCATGGCTTGGGTCAGGCACACCTTAGATCTTAACGTGACATTTTTGTTTTTTAATACTTTAAAGAGGTCTTTTGCAGCAGATTTGCCCAATGCAATGCATGGTTCGATTTCTTGACTGCTGCTTCCATGAGGGTTGATTGTGGATCCAAGTAAAATAAAATCCTTGACAGCTTCAATCTTTTCTCCATTTATCATGATGTTGCTCACTGGTCTAGTTGTGAGGATTTTTGTTTTCTTTATGTTGAGGTGTAATCCATACTGAAGGCTGTGGCCTTTGATTTTCATCAGCAAGTGCGACAAGTCCTCTTCTCTTCCAGGAAGCAAGGTTGTGTCATCTGCATAACACAGGTTGTTAATGAGTCTTCCTGGAATCCTGATGTCCCGTTCTTCTTTATACGGTCCAGCTTCTCTGATTATTTGCTCAACATATAGACTGAATAGGTATGGTGAAAGGATACAATCCTGACTCACACCTTTCCTGACTTTAAACCTCTCAGTATCCCCTTGTTCTGTTCAAATAATTGCCTCTTGATCTATGAACAGGTTCCTTATGAGCACAATTAAGTGTTCTAGAATTCTCATTCTTGGCAATGTTATCTATAATTTGTTATGATGATCCACACAATCAAATGCCTTTGCATAGTCAATAAAACACAGGCAAACACCTTACTGGTACTCTCTGCTTTCAGCTAGGATCCATCTGGCATCAGCAACGATATCCTTCGTTCCACGTCCTCTTCTGAATTCGGCTTAAATTTCTGGCAGTTCTCTCTCGATGTAGTGCTGCAACTGTTTTTGAGTGAACTTTAGCAAAATTACTTGTGTGTGATATTAATGATATTGTTCAGTAAGTTCCACATTTGGTTGGATAGGCTTCCATGGGAATAGGCATAAATGTGGGTCTCTTTATGTCAGTGGGCCAGGTAGCTGTCTTCCAAATTTCTTGGCATAGACAATTGAGCACTTCCAGTACTGCATCCATTTGTTGAGACAACTCAATTGGGACTCGGTCAATTCCTGGAGCCTTGTTTTTCACCAATGCCTTCAGTGCATCTTCCTTCAGTACCGTCGGTTCTTGATCATATGCTACCTCCTGAAATGACTGAACATTGACCAGTTCTTTTTGGTACAGTGACTCTGTGTATTCCTTCCATCTTGTTTTGATGCTTCTTGTGTTGTTTACTATTTCCCCACAGAATCCTTCACCATTCCAACTCAAGGCCTGAATATTTTCTCCAGTTTTTCAGGTTGAGAAATGCCAAGCATGTTTTTCCCTTTTGGTTTTCTAACTCCAGGTCTTTGCACATGTCATTATAACACTTTACTTTGTCTTCTCAAGCTGCCCTTCGAAATCTTCTGTTCGGCTCTCTTACTTCAGCATTTCTTTCATTCACTTTAACTATTTGATGTCGAAGAGCAAGTTTCAGAGTCTCTTCTGACACTCATTTTGGTCTTTTCTTTTTTTCCTGTCATTTTAATGACCTCTTGTCTTCTTCATATATGATGTCCTTGATGTCATTCCACAACTTGTCTGGTCTTCGGTCATTAGTGTTCAATGCATCAAATCTATTCTTGAGATGGTCTCTAAATTCAGGTGGGATATATTTTGGCTCTCGTGGACTTGTTCTACTTTTCTTCAGCTTCAACTTGAACTTGCATACAAGCAATTGATGGTCTGTTCTTCAGCTGGTCCCTGGCCTTGTTCTAACTAATGATCTGACTGATGATATTGAGCTTTTCCATCATCTCTTTTCACAGATGTAGTTGATTTGATTCCTGTGTATTCCATCCAGCAAGGCCCACATGTACAGTTGCTGTTTACGTTGTTGAAAAAAAGGTATTTGCAATGAAGTCATTGGTCTTGCAAAATTCTATTTTGAGATATTCAGTGTCATTTCTATTACAGAGGCCATATTTTCCAACTACCAATCCTTCTTTTTTGTTTCCAACTTTTGCATTCCAATCATCAGTAATCATCGATGCATCCTGATTGTATGTTCAATCAATTTCAGACTGCGGAAGCTGGAAAACAAATCTTCAATTTCTTCATCTTTGGCCTTAGTGGTTGGTGGATAAATTTGAATAATAGTTGTATTAGCTGGTCTTCCTTGTAGGTGTATGGATATTATCACTGACAGCGTCGTACTTCAGGATAGATCTTGAGATGTTCTTTTTGATGATGAATGCAACACCATTCCTCTTTAATTTGTCATTCCCGGTTTAGTAGACCATATGGCTGTCTGATTCAAAATGGCCAACAGGAGTCCATTTCGGCTCACTAATGCCTGAGATATCAATGTTTATGTGTTCCTTTTCATTTTTTGACAACTTCCAATTTTCCTAGATTCATGCTTCGTACATTCTATATTCCAATTATAAATGCATGTTTGCAACTGTTTCTTCTCATTTTGAGCCATGCCACATCAGCAAATGAAGGTCCTGAATGCTTGACTCCATTCACGTTATTAAAGTCAACTTTACTCTGAGGAGGCAGCTCTTCCCCAGTCATCTTTTGAGTGCCTTCCAACCTGAGGGGCTCATCTTCTGGCACTATATCAGACAATGTTCCACTGCTCTTCATAAGGTTTTCACTGGCTAATTTTCTTCAGAAGTAGACTACCAGGTCCTTCTTCCTAGTCTGTCTTAGTCTGGAAGCTCATCTGAAACCTGTTCACCATGGGTGATCCTACTGGTATTTGAAAAACAGTAGCATAGCTTCCAGCATCACTGCAGCACGCAAGCCCCAACAGTACAACACACTGACAGAGGCGTGGCGGAAGGTGACGATAGCCTTGTTTATCTATTTTAATAAATTTTTTTTCCCAAAATATGACAACAATTAGAGGCTATATGTATGAGTAACTTTGGTGTTTTGGCAAATATGGTGTCAAAATAGCAAGGATCTCAAGTTTTCTGGAGGAGAGTTAAGTTAAAGTCATCAAGAAACAGGAGCTGCAAGACTGAACTCAGATCGAGGTCCATTTGTCCCCTACCCCCTCGCCCGGCACAATGGGTGTTTCTTGGAAGTCTTCTCTTTTTAAACCCAGGGCAGACATTACTCTTTGATTACCTCATTCTTTCCCACTGAATCTTAAAATCTTTTTCCATACAGTCTTCCAGACATTCTTCAGAACAAATTACAACTGGCCCATAGGATGAAATCCATCTACCATCTCCATATAAAAAAATAATCCAATCTATCTTTGCAATGAAAACAATCATTTTGGCTGATTTTGGCCCTGCCAAAAGCTCCAATACTCACATCAATATGAGTACAGGGTGAAAATGTCCTTCACTAAGCAGATGTCACCAGGAAGGTGTCTTAGCATGGAAATCATCACAAATAAAAATGTTCTTACCTGGGTAGAAACACACTTTCCACCACATAAAAGTCTTGCATGAGAACATCTCGGTCTGGCTTGGAAGTGAGATTACCCACCGTGTATCCTATTCCCAACTGGATAGCACCTTTAATAGCAGATGATGCAGTCTGCAAAGAAAACAAGGGTCACAGCATTAGTCTTAAGGGTCAGGGACTCGTTCAATGTCACACACAGCAAAAAGAGGAGTGTGAGATCAGATCTCCTCTCTTGTTCCTGAGCAACACGGAAGCTGATGTCTGGAAAGATGACCTATTGCTGCTTCTTTTTTTTTAAATCTCAATTTTATTGAGATCTTTTTTTTTTTTTTTTGGTGAAAATACACACAGTCATATACCATTTCAAACTATTTCTACATGCACAAGTCAGTGACATTGATTACATTCTTCAAGTTGTACAAATATTCCCACCACCCTTCTCTGAATTGTTCCACCACCACTGACTTAGACTCACTGTCCCCTAAGCTTCCCGTCTAACCTTTCCAGTTACTGTTGTCAATTTGATCTCAAATAGATAATTCTTTGAAAGAGCACAATGCTCAAAGTAGACATACTTAAGATAAACTATTGCTTGGTTCAAAGTAGACTTGAGGGGATATTTTTGGTTTAAGGCTTAATTTTAAAGATTATCTCAGGGCAGTAGTTTCAGGGGTTCATCCCATCTCAACAGCTCCAGAAATTCTAGCTTCCACAGAAAATTTAAAATTCTGTTCCACATTCTTCCGCCTCATGATCAAGATTCTTCTGTAGAATCTTGGATCAAAACAATCAGTAATGGTACGTGGGCACCAGTCAGTTCTGGTCTCACAGCAAGGGGGCAGTTGTTCATGGTTCTTTGGTGTCAAAAGCTATGAAGAAATAAATAAATGAACAAATAAAGCAATTGAGCGGAGGGGAGATGGGTCTTGGATTTGCCAAATGAAAGTGCTAAATCTAAAAGTTTTTTTTTTCCTATAAAATAAATTATCTTTATTATATGCACTTAAGTCAGGATTTCTCAATCTTGACACTGCTGACACTTTGGTCCAGATAATTCCTTGTTGTTGGGAGGCTGTCCTGTGCATTGTAGTATGTTTAGCAGCATCTCTGGTCTCCACCCACTAGATGCCCTCCCCTCCTCAGAAGGTGGAAACATGTCCCGGTGTTCTTCTTTTTTCACACGCCATTTGGCTTAAGATGGGAAAAGATCAAGACTCAAGCCCTAGTGCATCAAGTGCTTTAAAAAAAAAAAAAAAATGTTTGCTATTTTAATACTCCCTGTTCTGAGACAACAGCTCTGAAATGCCACCGATTGGCGTCACTGACCTTTTGTACTAGTTGCTCTGGCCTCTGAAGGCTGAGATGGATATTTCTCATTTCAACCTCAGACAAAAATTCAAAAGGCATCTCTACTCCCACCCAACACTCGGAGCAGAGTGGCACAAGATGTGACATGAGCACTTTCCAGAAGATCCAATACCCTATAATGTTCTGGACCAGCGCTACCAACAGACTCCCAGGCCCTCCAAATACCTTTTCCTCCCCCACCTCCACCCTGAGTCTGCTTCTCAGAACAATTTGTGTTTCTGCTTACTTCATATAATTCATGACATCACCATGATAACAGTTATTTACCACTTTTTGGCAGGAACAACCCATTAAATGGGTGGAGAACCCAATTCTGTGTTGACCCTGTCTTGGCAACAGAAGGTGGTTGAAGAAGAACTGACACATTTGAATTATGTTGTTGGCAAAGAATACTGAATGTACCATGGAGTGCCAGAAGAACAGACAATTCTGTCTTGAAAGAAGTACAGCTAGAACGCTCCTTAGAAGCAAGGATGGTGAGAATTTACCTCATGTACTTTGGACAGGTTATCAGGAAGGATCAATCTCTGGAGAAGGTCATCATGCTTAGTGAAGAAGAGGAAGACCCTCAATGAGATAGATTGATACAGTGGCTGCAACAATGGGCTCAAACATAGCGATTGTGAGGATGGTGCAGGACCAGGCAGTGTTTTGTTCTGTCATACATGGGGTGGCTATGAGTTGGAGATGACTCAACAGCACCTAACAATAACACCAAAGTTTTGGGTAGGCTATATTTGATATTTTCAAACTTCACAGAGTATTGGGGGTGTAAGGAGTTTGTTGTTCAAACACATAATTTATAATTCAGAAAATCTATGGTGAAGGCCCAGAATATGCTCCTGCTCTACCCAAACCCATTGCCACTGAGTCAATTCTAACTCACAGTGACCCGATAGCACAGAACAGAACTGCACCATAGGGTTTCCAAGGCTGTAGTCTTTATGGAAGTAGACTGCCATACCTTTCTCCCATGGAGTGGCTGGTAGGTTGAAACTGCCAACCTTTCAGTTAGCAGCAGAGCACTTAACCACTGTACCACCAGGCCTCCATGTTCTTGCTCTGAAAAGGACTAAAAACAAATCTCTCTCCTAAGATCTAAGATTCATATGGTCCCCAAAGGAATAAAATTTTGGAAAGGACCCCATTTAAATCTGTTTAGTTAAACCAGAACAAAAAAAGATTTGTAATAATATTACTTCCCTTCCAGGTCCCTTAAAATGCAAGGGCTTTGCAACCTACTTGTGGTGTGAGAGTGTTCTGGCATGCCCTGCTGACCAGCTGCCACCCCACCTGCCAACCTGCTGAGTAGTGCGAGAATGCTTTGGCATGCCTGGGCATCTATCCACCACCCCCCACACTGATCTAACAAGCAGCAGCAGAGCTCTTCGGTGCTCCTAGACACCTGCCGCACCCCCTGGCTGCCACCCTGCCCACCCAGTGAGTGGCTGTGAATGCCCCTCATGCCACTGAACTGACAATAGGTGGTGACCAGTGCCTGACCAGCCCACCCACAGTGGTTCACACACCCACTGAAAACTGACGTGGATTCACCCTGCCCACTGCTGCCCTGCCCACTCAGAGACAGGTGGTGAGTGCTCCTGTGCTGCCAGACAAGCAATCAGCAAAGCATGCCTGTCCCACCCTCCCTGATACATCAAAACAAAACAAAAAATCAGGATGAAATGGCAAACATACAATCAATCAATACATAAAATGACACCTTAGTACCTCAGAGACCAAAAAAAAAAAAAAAAAGGCAAATCATACAAAGAAACAAGACAAGATGACTCAAATATATGACCAAAAAAAGTGGCAGAAAACCTTTCTGAAGAACTGGTAATAGAATTATCTGATAAGGAATTCAAAAGACTTATATACAAGGTCTTCAAAGAGATCAAGGAAAATACAAACAAAACCAAAGAAGAATTCAGGAACACAATACAAGAACAAGATGGCAAAATAAATAGACAATTAGAAACCATACAAAAATAATAACTAGAAATCCAGAAGATTAACAATAAAATATCAGAAATGGATAACTCAAAAGAAGGACATGCAAGTAGAATCGCAGCAATAAAGGAAAGAATCAGCAAAACAGGGGAAGAATCCCTTAATACTAATTTGTTTGGGGAACAATCAGAAAAAAAGAATGAAGAAAGCCTAAGAGTTATGTGGGATACTACCAAGAGAAAGAATTTATGCGTAAGTGGAATTCCAGAAGACAAGGAAGAAAAAAAAAAGCACAAACAGAATTTTTGAAGATTTATTGACAGAAAACTTCCCTACTATCATGAAAGACAAGAAGGTTTCCATCCATGAAGCTCAATGAACCCCATACTGGATAGACGCCAAAAGAAAACATCAAGATACATCATAATCAACCTTTCCAAAACCAAAAACAAAGAAAGAATTCTGAAAGCAGCTCATGAAAAATGAAATATCACCTACAAAGAGGCATCAATAAGATTAAGCACTGAATTCTCACCAGAAACCACACAGGCGAGAAGCCAGTGGAATGATATATACAAAACCCTAAAAAATAAATAAAATTGCCAACCAAGAATCAAAATTGTCTTTCAAATATGATGGCAAAGCTAGAACATTTTCAGATATACAGATATCAAGGGAATTGGTAAAAACTAGACCAACTTTACAAGAAACATTAAAGGGAGTTCTTCGGACAGAAAGCCAATGACATCAGACAACAACCTGAGATCAAGACACATGACAGTATTACCAAAATTCCAACCCTGACAATTCTCAAATATAACATAAAACTGAAAACAGGGAACCAGAGATATCAATCTGGAAATCATGACAACTTCAAAACAAAAAGAGGAAATAAATGGCATAGTTATAGAATTTCCATTTGCAGAGAAAGCCAAAGGAGATTTCAGACATAACAGACTGTTTTAAACTTAGGAAAAGAAAGATAAATTCCAGAGTAACCACAAAGAAAATAAATAAACCTACTTACCAAAAAAAAAAAAAAAAAGACTCTGCAAACAAACTCAACAGCAACAAAGGAATGAAAAAGAAAATCCACAAACAAAAAGAACTCGGCACAGAAAATTAAGCAGAACAAAGAAACCACTGCACCACAATAAAAAACCCATTGCCGTCAAATCAATTTCGACTCATAGCAACCCTATAGGACAGAGTAGAACTGCCCCACAGAGTTTCCAAGGAGCGCCTGGGTGGATTCAAACTGCCAACTTTTGGCTAGCAGCCCTAGCACTTAACTACTATGGCACCAGGCAGGAGTAAATTCACACCTAACGATAATCACAATGAATACAAATGGTTTAAATGCACCAGTCAAGAGATAAAGAGTGGCAGAATGGATTAAAAAACATGACCCATCAATATGTTGCCTACAGGAGACACATCTTACACACAAGGACATAAATACGTTAAAATCAAAGGATGGAAAAAATATATATCAAGCAAACAGCAACCAAAAGAGAGCAGAAGTGGCAATAATCTCTGATAAAATAGACTTTAAGTGAAAATCCATTATTAGAGACAAGGAGGGGCATGACACAATGATTAAAGGATCAATCTACAAGAGGACATAACCACAATACATATTTATGCTCCCAATGAAAGAGCTTCAAAATATATAAAACAAGCTCTAACAGAACTGAAAGTTGAAATAGACAGTTCTACAATAACAGTAGGAGTCTTTAACAAACCACTTTTGACATCGAACAGAAAAACTAGAAAGAAACTCAAAAAAGATACAGAGTATCTACATAACACAATTGACCAACTAGATCTCACAGACATACAGAACACACCACCCAACAGCAGCACAGTACACATACTTCTCCAGTGTACATGGATCGGTCTCCAGAATAGGCCAATATTAGGTCACAAAGCAAGCCTCAATAAATTCAAGAGCACTGAAATAATGCAAAGCATCTTCTCTGATCATAATGCTATAAAACTAAAATTCAATAACTGAAAGAGGAAGGGAAAAAAACACATGGAAACTGAGTAACACCTTACTTAAAAACTGTTGGGTAACAGAAGAAATTAAAAATGAAATTTAGAAGTTTTTTTGGAATCAAATGAGAATGAAAACACAACATACTAAAACCTTTGGGACACAGCAAAAGCCATACTCAGAGGAGAATTTACGACAATAAATGCACACATCAAAAAAGAAAATAGGGCCAAAATCAATAGTTTAGCCCTACAACTTGAACAAACGGAGGAGTAGGAAGAGAAGTTCACAGTCACCAGAAAGAAGGGAATAATAAAGAGCAGAGCAAGAATAAATGAAATAGAAAAGAGAAAAACAATAGAAAGACTCAACAAGACTAGAAGTTGGTTCTTTGAGAGGATCAATAAAATTGACAAACCACTGGCCAAACTGACAAATGAAAAAAACCAGAAGATGCAAATAACCAAAATAAGAAATGAGACGGGTGACATTATGACAGAACCAACTGAGATAAAAAGGATCATAACAGAATATCATAAAAAATTACACTCCAACAAATATGAAAACCTAGAAGAGACGAACAAATTTCTAGAAACACACACCTACCTACCTAACACAAATAGAGGCAGAAAATTTGAACAGACCCCAGACAAAAGAAGAAATAGAAGATGTCATGAAAAAATAAAAATAAAAACTTTCAACGAAAAGAAAGCCCTGACCTAGACAGGTTCCGTGAAGAATTCTACCAAAAATTCAGAGAAAAGTTGACACCAATTCTACTCAAACTATTCTAGAACATAGAAAAGGAAGGAACACTACCTAAGTCATTCAATGAACCCAGTATAACCCTGATAACAAAGAAAGGCAAAGACACCACTAAAAAAGAAAATTACAGACCAATAATCTCTCATAAATATAGACGCAAAAATTCTCAAGAAAATTCTAGCCAAAAGAATTCAACAACATATCAGAGACACAAGGATGGTTTAACATTAGAAAATCAATCCACCACATAAATAAAACAAAGATAAAGAGTCACATGATCATCTCAATGCAGAAAAGACATTCAATAAAATCCAACACACTTTCCTGATAAAAACTCTCTTCAAAATTGGAATAGAAGGGAAAATCCTCAACATAATTAGAGCCATATATGTAAAACTGAGCAAGGGTGTCACTTTGAGGACTAGGGTGTTCCTGACCCAAGCCATGGTATTTTCAATCACCTCATATGCATTTAAAAGCTAGACAATGAAAAAGGAAGACCAAAGAAGAATTGATGCCCCTGAATCACGGTGCTGGCAAACAATATTGAATATACCATGAACTGCCAAAAAACCAAAACTGTCTTGGAAAAAGTACAGCCAGAATGCTCATTAGAAGCAAGAATGGCAAGACTTCCTCTCACATACACTGGACATGTTATCAGGAGTGACCAGTCCCTAGAAAAGGACATCATGCTTGGTAAAGTAGAGGGTCAGCGAAAAAGAGGAAGACTTTCAATGAGATGGACTGATACAGTGGCTGCAACAACGGACTCAAACATAGCAACAATTGTGATGATGGTGCAGGACCAGGCAATGTTTCACTGTGTTGTACACAGGGTCGCTATGAGTCGGAACCTATCTGATAGCACCTGTTGCTGCTGTCGTTAGGTGCCGTCGAGTCAGTTCCGATGTGTGGGGGTGACGGTACCTAACAACATGCTAAACCAACATCCAACATTACTCTCAATGGAGAAAGATTGAGAGTATTACCCCTGAGAAAAAGAATGAGACAAGGATGCCCTTTATCACCACTCTTATTCAATATTGTACTGGAAGTTCTACCTAGGGCAATAAGGGAAATAAAGGGTATGCAAATTGTAAAGGAGGACGTAAACTATCCTTGTTCATGTATGACATGTTTCTATACATAGAAAATCCCAGAGGTTCTATAAGGAAGTTACTGGAACTAGTAGAAGGACTCAGCAAAGTGGCAAGGTACAAGATCAACACAGAGAAATCAGCTGGGTTTCCCTATACTATGAAAGAAGACTCTGAAAAGAAAATCAAGAAAACAATACCATTTATAATAGCTCCAAAAGGATAAAATACCTAGGAATAAACCTAACTAAAGGATGTAGAAGACTTACACAAGGAAAATTATAAAACACTGCTGCAAAAAAGTAAAACATTCCGTGCTCATGGATTGGAAGACTTAACATTATGAAAATGTCAATACCACCAAAAGCAACCTATAGATACAATGCAATTCCAGTCTAAATCCCAAACATTCTTTAATGAAATGGAAAAACTAATCTCTAACTTTATATGGAAAGGAAGGAGGCCCCAAGTAGCTAAAACAATATCAAAGAAAACAAAGTAGGAAGCCTATCGCTTCCTGATCTTAAAACTTACTGTACAGCCACAGTAATCAAAACAGCCTGGTACTAGTACAATGACAGACACATAGACCAATGGAATAGAACTGAGAACCCAGTATCAGCGGCTGATCTTCAACAAAAGGTCAAAGTCCATTCAATGCGAAAGAAATAGTCTCTTCAACGAACAGTGCTGGCAAAACTGGGTATCAATAGGAAGAAAACTGAATCAGGATCCATACCTCACACCACGCACAAAAACTAACTCGAAATGGCTTTAAAAGATCTAAATATTAAAGCAAAAACCATAAAGTTCCTGGAAGAAAACACAAGATCAGCACTGTTGTTATTATTGTTAGGTGCCATCAAGTTGGTTCGCCCTGTGCACAACAGAACGAAACACTGCCCAGTCCTGCACCATCCTCACAATCATTGTTATGCTTGGGCCCACTGTTGCTGCCACTTGTCAATCCATTTCATTGAGGGTCTTCCTCTTTTTCACTGACCCTTTACTTTACCAAGCATGATGTTCTTCTCCAGAGACTGATCCCTCCTGATAACACGTCCAAGGTATGTGAGATGTAGTCTCACCATCCTTGCTTCTAAGGAGCATTCTGGTTGTAATTCCTCCAAGACAGATTTGTTTGTTCTTTTGGCAGTCCATGGCATATTCAATATTCTACGACAACACCACAATTCAAAGGCGCCAATTCTTCTTCAGTCTTCTTTACTCATTGCCCAGCTTTCGCATGCATATGAGGCGAGTGAAAACACCATGGATTGGGTCAGGTGCACCTTTGTCTTCAAAGTGACGTCTTTGCTTTTTAACATTTTCAAGATGTCTTTTCCAGCAAATTTGCCCAATGCAATGTGTCTTTGATTCCTTGACTGCTGCTTCCATGGGGGTTGATTGTTGATCCAAGTAAAATGAAATCCTTGACAACTTCAATCTTTTCTCCGTTTATCATGATGTGGCTTATTGGTCCAGTGGTAAGGATTTTTGTTTTCTTTATGTTAATCCACACTGAAGGCTATAGTCTTTGATCTTCATCAGTAAGTGCTTCAAGTCCTCTTCACTTGCAGCAAGCAAGGCTGTGTCATCTGCATATCACAGGTTAATAAGTCTTCCTCCAATCCTGATGCCCCATTCTTCTTCATACAGTCCAGCTTCTTGGATTATTTGCTCAGGATACAGCTTGAAAGAGATGGTGAAAGGATACAACCCTGATGCACACCTTTACTGACTTTAAACCACGCAGTATCCCCGTGTTCTGTTCAAATGACTGCCTCTTGGTCTGTGAACAGGTTCCTCATGAGCACAATTAAGTGTTCTGGAATTCCCATGTTATCCATAATTTGCTATGATCCACACAATCAAATGCCTTTGCATAGTCAATAAAACACAGGTAAACAGCTTCCTGGTATTCTCTGCTTTCAGCCAGGATTCATCGGACATCAGCAGTGATATCCCTTGTTTCACATTCTCTTCGGAATCCAGCTTGAATTTCTGGCAATTCCCTGTCAATGTACTGCTGCAGCCACTTCTTAATGATCTTCAGCAAAATTTGCTTGTATGTGATATTGATGATATTGCTCGATAAGTTTCACATTCATTTGGATCACCTTTCTTGAGAATAGGCATAAATATGGATCTCTCCCAT
Organism: Loxodonta africana; assembly: GCF_030014295.1. Lineage (NCBI taxonomy): Eukaryota > Metazoa > Chordata > Mammalia > Proboscidea > Elephantidae > Loxodonta > Loxodonta africana. The sequence continues at coordinate 113,433,988 of NC_087350.1, forward strand.
TCGGTTGTCTTCCAAATTTCTTGGCATAGATGAGTGAGCACTTCCAGCACTGCATCCATTTGCTGAAATATCTCAATTGGTATTCATCAGTTCCTGAAGCCTTGTTTTTCACCAATGCCTTCAGTGCAGCTTGGACTTCTTCCTTCAGGACTATCAATTCCTGATCATATGCTACCTCCTGAAACGGTTGAATACCAATTCTTTTCGGTATAGCGATTCTGTGTATGCTTTCCAACTTCTTTTGATGCTTCCTGCGTCATTTAATATTTTTCCCGTCGAATTCTTCACTATTGCAACTGAAGCCTTGAATTTTCGATTCAGTTCTTTCAGCTTGACAAATGCCGGGGGTGTTCTTCCCCTTTGGTTCTCTGACTCCAGGTCTTTGTGCATGTCATTATAATACTTGGTCTTCTCAAGCCACCCTTTGAAATCGTCTGTTCAGCTCTTTTACTTCATCATTTCTTCCTTTGGCTTTAGTTGCATGATGTTCACCAGCAAGTCTCAGAGTCTCTTCTGATATCCATTTTGGTCTTTTCTTTCCCATTCCTGTCTTTTTAATGATCTTTTGCTTTTTTCATGTATGATGTCCTTGATGTCATTCAACAACTCACCTGGTCTCCAGTCATTAGTGTTCAACACGTCAAATCTATTCTTGAGATGGTCTCTAAATTCAGGTGGGATATACCAAAGGTCATAGAGCAGCATCTGGGGTCTAAAAAGCTTTCGAATATCCATCTAAGATACAATATGGGTCTCTTTCGGTCTGGAGCAAAGGAGAATGAAGGAAACCAAAGGCCCAAGGAAAAAATTAGTCCACAGAATTAATGGCCCACACAAACCACAGACTCTTCTAGCCTGAGATCAGAAGAATTAGATGGTGCCTGGCTACCACTACCAACAGTTCTGACCAGGGATACAACAGATGGTCCTGGTTAGAATGGGAAAAAAATGCAGAAAACGCAAATTCCTAAAAAAAAAAAAAAGGCTAGACTTACTAGACTGATGGAGACTAGAGGAACCCCTGAGATTACTGCCCTAAGATATCTTTTGAACTTGGAACTGAAGCTGTTCCCCCAGGGGCCACCTTTCATCAAAATAAGAGACTGGCTTATAAAATAAACACCACCCATGAATACTATGCTCCCTTAAATTAATCAACCATAGGTGACCAAATGGTCAACACTTACCCTAAAACAAAGAGGAGAAGCTAAGAAGGGGAGGGACGCTAGATTAATGCAAACAGAACAAAAAGAGCGGAAATGAGGAGAATGCTGACACATTGTGAAAAATGTAGCCAGGTCATGGAACAAGTTGTATACAAATTGTTAAATGGGAACCTAACTTGGTAAGTAAACTTTCATCTGAAACACAATTAAAAAAAAAAAAAAAAAAAAAACAAGGGCTCTGGCAAGGGAAACAGCAGTAGTAATAATACCTAGTCTTTTTTAACTAATTTGTACCAGGCACCTGCTATATGGATAACCATTATAATCATAATCTTACCCTAATACCAAAACCAGACAAAGACATCACAAGAAAATTACGGACCAACATCCTGCATGAATATAGATGCAAATAACAAAATTTTAGCCAACAGAATCCAACAATGTATTAAGAAAATTACACACTATGACCATGTGAGATTTATTCCAGGAATGCAAGGAGGGTTCAACACTAGAAAGTCAACTAGTATAATACACCACATTAATAAGACAAAGGAAAAGAACCACATGATCATAGCAATGGATGAAGGAAAGGCTTTAGATAAAATCCAATAGCCTTTCCTGGTAAAAACACTCAACAAGACAGGCACGGAAGGGAAATTCCTCAACAATTATAATCATAATTTATCATAATCATACCCAAACCAAACCCATGGTGGACGAGTCGATTCCAACTCATAGCAACCCTATAGGACAGAGTAGAACTGCCCCATAGGGTTTCCAAGGGTGTAAATCTTTACGGAAGCAGACTGCTACATCTTTCTCCCACAGAGCAGCGGGTGGGTTCCAAACCACTGACATTTTGGTTAGCAGCAGAGCACTTTAACCATTGTGCCACCGGGGCTCATCATAATCACAGCACATACTTACATCGTGTTTAAAAAATGCTGGGTGCTGTTCTAAGTATGTTTGGTTATACTAACTCTTTCATGCTTACAATGGCCCTATGAGGTAGATACTATGAATATGTTCACTTTACAAACTCTGGAAGATTAGTCCTTGCACGAGATCACACACAGGTTGTGAAGAGGTGGAGCTGGAATCCACACCTGGGGAGTCTGGCTCAGAGTCCAGGTTATAAGGAGTGCACTCTGCCGTTGCTAACATCAGTTCTCCTCCCTCACCTCAGCCTCTCAAGGACCCTAAGAGTAATGATGATTTCCCCATTTTACACGTGGCGGATTGAGGGATCAGCAAGGTTAGGTGAGGGGCAGTGGTGGTTCGGGGGTAGAATCCTTGCCTTCCATGCAGGAGACCTAGGTTCAATTCCCGGCCAATGCACCTCATGGTAGCCAACACCTGTCTGTCATTGGAGGCTGGAGTGTTGCCATGATGCTGAATAGGTTTCAGCAGAGCTTCCAGACTAAGATGGACTAGGAAGAAAGGCCTGGAGATGTACTTCTGAAAATTCACCCATGAAAGCCCTATAGAGCATAATGGTCCAATCTGTAACCGATCATGGGGATGGCTCAGGACCAGGCTTGTCCTCTGTGCACGGGGTCATTGTGCATGGTAGCCAACAATAGCAACAAGGCTCAGTGAGCTGTCCATCACACTGCTGGCGTCTGGAAGAGTCTGACGGCAAAGTCCATGCCACTTCCCGTCTCCTTTTTCAGAACAACTCCAGAATCAAAGCCAGGGGTTCCCCTTTGTTTGGCTGTTTGGTCTCAGCAAAGTCAGAGGTTCTGTGAGAGCCACTCCTTTTGATGGAATGGAGATAAAATATTGTATTTGGTTCTAATCATACCCAACCGTGGGTAAGCCTAAAAAAACTGTAAGCCAAGTGGTAACCCAGTATAAACACCATCATCCACATCTCTACATGGAGAGTCATTAACAAAGGGGATATTTTAATGCCACAGCAGGAGCAATGCCTGGAGGTTTCCCCCTCCCACAGCTGGGTAAAGTTAAATGCTTTACCATTTTAACATTGATGCATTTGGGTATGATTAAAACCCATCATGGAATGTTCCATCAGATTCACTGTGGCATGTGGGTTTCCCAGGCATGGGCAGCAAAGGCCCAGGCGCCTGACATTTCCCACTGGGAATGGTAATGCATTTCCTACCACAATCCCTTGAGCAAGATGTGCCTTAAACCTGTGAAATGGCTTTGAAATGCTACTCAGTATGTCCCTGAAGAGTAGGTCAGTAATGATGAGGACAAAGACCCTCCGTGTGAAGTGCTCATGGGTACCCTCTAGACCAGCAGTTCTTCCTGCAGTCTCCAAGCCATTAGCCATCCATTCCTTCTCTGGGTCACCCACCAGCAGACCACCTAGCCTGTAGTGGGTCTGTGGCTTCACACACACTCACCCTTACCAGTGTTCTCTACGTAACTTTGCAAGCACCCTACAAACACTGGGACGTGACCATGCTCTCTTCCAGCTCCCAGGGGGACCTCCAAAACCTTTAAAATATACAGGTTTGGACTTCAGAGCACAGCAAAACAGTCTATTTTTAATTCAGGACTTTGCAAGGGCTAAGTGGAGGAAATGTGTTGCCAGGATACTGGAAAAACCTCTAAAGCATTTGATACTTTGAGAAAAATAGAGCCACATAATATCACGAAGGCAGACTCTAACGTTTACTTTCATACTCCTCTTTGCTAACCCAAACGTGCTCAGGTAAGATGGTAACACCAGAGGAAAAGGAGTATCAGCCTGTGTTTGGGTAACCTGTCATGGTTTTCAAAGCTCTTTTACCTGTTGCATAGCTGTTTCCTGTTGCTAGCTGCTATACAGTCGGCCCCTGATTCACGGCGACCCCGCAATGGAATAAGACACTATCTGGTCCTGCTTGTCACCCCCAAGATCAGTTGTGGATGAAACCGTTGTGACCCCTGGGGCTTTAATTGGTGGATTTTCAGAAGTAGATCACCAGGCCTCTCTTCCTAGTCTCTCTCAGTCTGGAAGCTCTGCTGAAACATGCTCAGCATCACAGTAACTTGCACGCCTCCACACACAGACAGGTGGTCGCTATGCATGAGGTGCACTGGTCAGGAATGGAACCTGGGTCTTCCCCATGGAAGGTGAAAATTCTACCCCTGACCCACCAATGCCCCATGTTACATACGTAGGTAGGGCTTATAATGCCCATTTTATAGATAAAGACACAGTGGCTCTGGGGGAAGAACATTTTCCCAGGGACAGGGTCCATTGCTTTCCCTTGTTTCTCAGGAGCTCTGTTTTCCCAAAACCTCAGGTCTGGAGTTGAATCCTAAATGAGAGATGTTCACTGACAGGGGCCTTGGACTAGGACATGCAGAAAATGTCTCGGTAGCACCTCCTGACTGCAAAGGGCAACCGCCACCCAACCACCACCTGGGCAGGAGACTCCACACCCTCCTTCCTCACTTCCACCAGCTGAAGTCCAGTCCCATGGCTAGTGTGTGGCAGAGCCAGGAGAGGCACCCTGGTCTTCCAGAAGGCCCCAGTTCAGTCCTCTGCCATTGCACACTGCTTTGATATCCAAGTTATCTCTGTCGGAGATGGAATTTCACAAAGCCTGGAAGGACTTAAATAATGACATGATAACAGTGATGGTAGTACTAAGATTAAAAGTCTAAGTAAACCCACTATTAGGAAAACAATGATCCTGACAACTCATTTCCATCAGGTCGATTCTGACTCATAGCGATCCTATTAAAAAACCCGTTGCCGACGAGTCAATTCCAACTCATAGCGACCCTATGGGACAGAGTAGAACTGCCCCATACGGTTCCCAAGGAGCGTCTGGTGGATTCAGACCGCTGACCTTCTGGTTAGCAGCTGTAGCTCTTAACCACTATGCTACCAGGGTTTCCAAGCAACCCTATAGGACAAGGTAGAACTGCCACATAGGGTTTCCAAGGAGCGGCTGGTAGAGTCAAACTGCTGACGTTTTGGTTAGTTGCCATCCTCTTAACCACTATGCCACAAGGGCTCCATCCTGCCAACCACAGGATTTTAATGACCTTACATTGGTAACAGAAAACTGCTGTCTACATCTCACTGTCCATGAAATTAGATCACTTAATATGCCATCTGATATCACTGGCTTTAAAAGGAAGTATTAAAACATTTCACAACAAGGGTATTTTTTCCCCTAAGATCATCTGGTGAACTAATTACAGGATTATGGTAAATACATATATGTTGCCAAAGGGGCTTTTTACAAAAGGATAAATGTGATCATGTTACTACCTCGTCTGAAACCCTCTACTGGCTCCCCAGTATCCTCACCGTGGGATTAATTTCAAACACGTTAGCCCCACACTGGAAGTCCATCTTACACTACGGTTTCTCCAGCCCCCTGCCCCCCACTGACTCCTCTGCCCCAATATAAAAACAAACACCTCAGCCAACACACATTGTATCCCTTGAGTGACAGAACTTACAGAACCATGAATCCCTAAAGCCTAAAGCTTGCCCATGGCATTTTCAGTTTGAGTGCGTTTTCCCAGGGACAGGGTCCATTGCTTTCCCCTGTTTGTCAGGAGGTCTGGTTTTCCAAAACCAGAGGTCTGGAGTCAAATCCTAAGTTAGAGATGTTCACTGACAGGGGCCTTGGACTAGGACATGCAGAAAAGGTCTCAGTAGCTCCTCCTGATCGCAAGAGGGCAACCACCACCTAACCACCACCTGGGCGGGAGATGCCCACAGCCTGGTTCACTTCCACCAGCTCAAGTCCAGCCCCAGGCTCTCCTTCCTCCTGTCTCTGACCACACTCAAATGCAAGGCGTACACTTCCGATTCATTCCAATGACAGAATTAAGGAAAAAGAAAGCAAGGTAGAGTGAATAACGCTGGTTGTAAAAAAAAAAAAAAAAAAAAACCCACTGCCGTCAAGTTGATTCCGACTCATAGTGACCCTACAGGACAGAGCAGAACTGCCCCATAGAGTTTCCGAGGAGCACCTGGCAGATTTGAACTGCCGACCTTTTGGTTAGCAGCCGTAGCACTTAATCACTACACCACCAGGGTTTCCACACGCTGCTTGTAGGAATATGGAAATAGGATAGTTTGTGGATGACAAAACCCATTGTCGTGGAGCCAGCTCTGAATCACGGTGACCCCACATGTGTCAGAGTAGAACTGTGCTCCATAGGGTTTTCAATGGCTGATTTCTCAGATGTAGATCATCAGGCCTGTCTTCTGAGGTGCCTCTGGGTGGACTCGAACCGCCAACCTTTCAGTTAGCAGTCAAGTGTATTAGCTACAGTGGTAGGCTCCGTTCTACCACTGTTGTTGTTGTGTGCCATCAAGTCAATTCCGACTCATAGTGACCCTACATGACGGAGTAGAACTGCCCCATAGGGTTTTCCAGGCTGTAATCTTCATGGGAACAGATCGCCAGGTCTTTCTCCAGTGTAGCTGCTGGTAGGTTTGAACTGCTGACCTTTCAGTTAGCAGCCAAGCACTTAACCACTTCACCGCCAGGGCTCCTAGTTCACCACTAGCACCTCCCTAAAGTCTTTGTTCATCAGGAGCAGACATGTTTATTCCCTTCTCCAACTACGAGTGGTCTTATAGATGAATTTTTTTAAACAATTTATTTTACTTTTCTTGACAACATCCTCAGCGAAACATACGCCATTCAACAGTTTCTACACGTACAATTTGGTGACATTGATCACATTCTTCAAGTTGCTTAGCCATTCTCATCCTCCCTTTCTGAGTTCTTCCTCCATCCACCATTAACATGAACTCACTGTTTCCCATCTAACCTTTCAAGTTGCTGTTGTCTATTCCATCCTTTATAGATAGTTCTTTAAAAGAGCACAATGCTCAAGGCAGACATTCTTTACTAGTTAAGGTAAACTATTGTTTGGTTTGAAGAAGACCCCGGGGGATATTTTTTGGTTTAAGGCTTAAGTCATAGATGATTTGGGGGTATTGTGTTGCTTTCATAGAAACTACAGTGAAAGCTGGAACCTGTGTAAGGTGGAAACCTGTCAGAGAAGGAAAACACAAATATTTTACATTAGAACGAGCAATAGAAAAGTCATAAGGCTGTATCCTGTCAAAGGCAGAAAACTTGTGATACCCAGAAAAACAAGGCCATTCCGTCACGTTCTGGCACTCACAGATTTCACTGTATTTTCTTAATACATTTTCTGCAGCCATCTACGTTTCCAAAACTAAGAATACTGAAGGGACATTAGAATCATGTCTTCTCCTCTGTTTGCCATGGAGCCTACTAGGAAACTGCCTTGTAACCAGGTCATTCTGACTCATGAGGTACTAAGCCACTTTGGATGCAGCTCATGATGGATTCACTCAACAATCAGAAAGCTGGGTGGTTGGAGCCCACCAGCTGCTCCATGGGAAGGAAGGCCTGGTAATCTTCTCCCACAAAGATTACAGCCTAGCAAAGCCTGTGGGGCAGTTCTACTCTGTCCTATAGGGTCACTATGAGTTGGAATCTACTCAACGTCAGCAGTGGGTTTGGTTTTTTGTTTTTAAGTTTTTGTTACTATACAGCCTTTTAACAAGATCCCAGTGTATCTAGTTGTTTGACTAAAGATTTGCTTCTTAAAGATTTGATGGAAAAGGCAGAACAAAGAACAAATAGGTATTTCCATTTAAATTATCTCCCCCCTCTTCACACAATCGGTGAGGAAGCAGACTCTCTCTGTGGAAGGGGGAACCCTACCAAACGAACAGTCATGGACAGAAGAACATTGGCTCTTCAGGTGCTCACTGACAAATACGGCAGTGGGAAAGCATGCACAGTTCATTGCTCTTAAAAGAGATATGCCGTCAAAGACAGGTGAAATTTTTGATATAGGGCAGAACTGTATTATGAATGCTGCTAAATTAAAATTAGTGGTTGAGAAATACTACGATTTAGATTGAAGAGCTTCATCTTAAATGTGGCACAGTATGACATCATGAATACTTACTCTCACACACCAGGGAAGAAGATTCCATTCTGTTCCATGTATTCAAGTAAAACATAGTATTCATTTGATACAAATACAAATTTAGTATTATAGATTAAAAAAATAATTTTTGTTGTTTTGTTTTAAATCCTTTTAGAATCAACCCAAAAAAACCAAAAACCCACTGCCATCGAGTCGATTCGGACTCATAGCAACCCTATAGGACAGAATAGAACTGCCCCATAGAGTTTCCAAGGAGCACCTGGCAGATTTGAACTGCCGACATTTTGGTTAGCAGCTGTACCACTTAACCACTATGCCACCAGGGTTTCCTTAGACTCAACAGAAGCAGCAAGTTTCACAGAGTCTTTGAGTGTCAGATTTCCTGGTAAGGGGGTTATCAGTCAAAAAGTAAAAATACTACATGGATGCTAAGCTCTGTTTTGGAGGAAAGAATACGATGCTTTTGCAGTCTCTGGGAGGTACAAACGGCTAAGGAACCCAGCTGCTAACTGAAAGGTTGAAGATTCAGGTCTACCCAAAGGTGCCTTAGAAGACAACCCTGGTGATCTACTTCTGAAAAATTAACCATTGAAAACCCATGGAGCTCAGTCCCACTCCGACACAAAGGGGATTGCCGTGGATCAGAGTCAAATCAAAAACAGTTCATTTTAACTTGTCTTTTTACAGTCTGACACTGTAGGTTAGAAAGGACTTTGAGGATGGGCTTCTCTGAGGGACACACAATCAAGTATATTTAGCAAGAATCATTTCACATTATGGTATAATTTTTATTGTTTTAGGTGAAAGTTTACAGTGCAAATTAGTTTTTCATTCAAACATTTTATACACAAATTGTTTTGTGACAGTGGTTGCAATCCCCACAATGTGTCAGCACTCTTCCCCTTTCCCTTTCTACCCCAGGTTCCCTGTGTCCATTCATCCAGGTTTCTTGTCCCTTCCTGTCTTCTCGTCTTTGCTTTTGAGCAGGTATTGCCCATTTGGTCTAGTAAGCTTGATTGAACCAAGAAACACGTTCCTTCTGTGGGTTGTTGTTTGTTTTATAGGCCTGTCTAATCTTCAGCTGAAAGGTGGACTTCAGGAGTGGCTTCAGTTCCGAGTTAGCAGGGTGTCTGTGTCTGGGGACCACAGTCTCAGGGGCTCACCCTGTCTCTCTCAGACTAGTAAGTCCGGTCTTTTTTTGTGAGTTTGAATGTTGTTCTACATTTTTCTCTGGCTCTGTCCAGGACTCCCTACTATCATCCCTCTCAGAGCAGTCGGTGGTAGTAGCCGGACTCAGGCTGGTGGAGACCGTGGTTCCTGTGGTCCATTAGTCCTTTGGACTAGTATTTTCCTTGTGTCCTTGGTTTGGTAATAACTTTTTTGCCATACTCTGCCCATTCCTTTTGGGGGCATGAACAGAGCACATTAAGCCCTTTCAGGCATTCTATTAGCTAGCTGACACTTTCTCAGCGCTTACCGTGGTCCAGGCACTGCCGTCCTGAGGGCGTTAGACACGTTCTCACCATTACATGCTTTCATCCTCACTGATACACTTCATGACTCCTGATTCACCTTGGATGACACTAGTTCAGAAAGACAAAGAAGCGTGTCCAATGCCACACAGCTAGCAGTGACGGAGCCGGCCCTTGAGCCCAGGTCTGTCGACTCCCAGCTCATGCTGGCAGCCATCATGCTCACTGTCCTCACTGAGCACAGAGATGCACATTTCAGCTTTGGTGGATTCCCATTCAGTTAGCACAGGCCCAGCTCATCTCCTGGCTCACCCAGCTGCCCACCTCTCAGTGGCGTGGGTCTTTCCAGGCGGCGTCTGGCCAGCTTCTACCCTTTCCATCTGTGTGCTCCTCGGACCAGCCCATTAGCTCTCTGCCCACAGGTGTGGAGGTGGGTCAGGGCCAAGCTCACCCCCCAGAGCACCCAGGAGCTATTCACACAGTACTCTCCCAACCAGGCTCACAGGGACACAGGCACCATGTTAAAGGCATCCTCAAGGCCACAGTGGAAAGGCTTCCAGGTAACACCGGCACGTGGGGATCTTTAGAAAAGGAATCAGAAGTTAGGCTTGTCTACCAGCTCCACGTGAGCACAGGCAGAAGCCTGACCAACTCTCCCCTCCCCCCTTAGCTACCTCAGCTCTCTCAATGGTTGCTTCTGGCTTTATAGTATCCCACCCCTGCCCTACACCCCTTTCCTACAAAGCTCTCGCTGCATATGAAGCACAAACACACACAGACACACACACACACTCTCCACACATGCAAATACATACTCTCACACACGTACTCAGATAGATATACTCACATGCACACACACTTCTATACACACTCACACACATACACTCACACAGATACACACAAACTCATGCACACATTCTCACACACTTGCATACACACATGCACACTTACACCTACACTCACATACACATAACTCACACAGGCATACACACTCACACACGTTCACATACTCACACACTCACGCACATATGCTCACACACACATTCACACACAACACACGCATGCAACATACACATACACACACACACACACACTGCTGTTGTTGCAGTTAGAGGAACTGGGAGGGAATCATTACAACCCCTCAGGGAGGCTGACACCTTAAGGGGAACTTAATATATTTCTGGAAATACCAGTGGCATACATGACCCTTTTTTTTTTGGTCTTTTTTTAATTGTGCTTTAGGTGAAAGTTTATAGCTCACATTAGTTTCTCATGCCAAAATATATATACACATTGTTATGTGACCCTAGCTGCTATCCCTATCATGTGACGGTACATTCTTCCTTTCCACCCTGGATTTTCCGTGTCCATTCAACCAGCTCTTATCCCGTTCTGCCTTCTCATCTCACCTCTGGACAGGAGCTGCCCATTTAGTCTCCTGTATCTACTTGAACTAAGAAGCACACACATCACAAGTATCATTTTAAGTCTGATAAAAGTCTGATAGCCCAGTCTAATCTTTGTCTGAAGAGTTGGCTTCAGGAATGCTTTTAGTTCTGGGTTAACAGAGACTCCTGGGCCCATGTCTTCTGGGCTTCCTCTAGTCTCAGTCAAACCAGTAAGTCTGGTCTTTTTACATGAATTTGAGTTCTGCACCCCACTTTTCCCCTGCTCCGTCAAGGACTCCCTGTTTTTCCCTGTCAGGGTGGTTACCATTTAGTTCTGGTCTCAGGGTGGTAGCCAGGCACCATCTAGTTCTTCTGGTCTCAGGCTGATGGAGTCTCTGATTTATGTGGCCCTTTTGTCTCTTGGGCTAATATTTTCCTTGTGTCTTTGGTGTTCTTCATTCTCTTTTGCTCCAGGTAGGTTGGGACCAATTGATGCATCTTAGGTGGTGGCTCCCTAGCTTTTAAGACCCCAGATGCCACTCTCCAAAGTGGTATGCAGAATGGTTTCTTAATAAACTTTCTTATGCTTATTGAACTAGATGTCGGCTGAAACCATGGTCACCAGACCCCCACCCCTGCTACTCTGTTCCTCAAAGTGTTTGGTTGTGTTCAGGAAACTTCTTAGCTTTTGGCCTGGCCCAGCTGTGCTGACTTCTCCTGTACTGTGTGTTGTCCTTCCCTTTGCCTAAAACAATTCTTGTCTACCATCTAGTTATTGAGTTCCCCTCTCCTTCCCTCCCCACCCTCGTAACCAACAAAGAATGTTTTCTTCTGGGTTTAAACCTTTTCTTGAGTTCTTATAAGAGTGGTCTCATACAATATGTGTCCTTTTGCAACTGACTAATTTCACTCAGCATAATGCCTTCCAGATTCATCTATGGTATGTTTCGCAGATTCATCATTGTTGCCTAGTAGGGCACTGGGTGGGTGGGTCTGGGTAGTATTCCATTGTATGAATACACCTTAATTTGTAATCCAGTCATCTGTTGATGGCCACCTTGATTGTTTCCATCTTTTTGCTGTTTGAACAGTGCTGCAATGAACATGGGTGTGCATGTATCTATTTGTGTTAGATCTGTTATTTCTCTAGGATATGCTCCAAGGAGAGGGACTGCTGGATCATATGGTAGTGCTATTTCTAGCTTTTTTAGGAAGCACCAAATAGATTTCCAAAGTGGTTGTACCATTTTACATTCCCACCAGCAGTGTGTACGTGTTCCAGTCTCTCTACAACCTCTCCAATATTTATTATTTTGTGTTTTTTGGATTAACGCTAGCCTTCCTGGAATGAGATGGTATCTCATTGTAGTCTTGATTTGCATTTCTCTAACGGATAATGATTGTAAGCATTTCCTCATGTATCTGTTCTAAAAAAAACCCACTGCCATCGAGTCAATTCCGACTCATAGCGACCCTGTTAGCCGCCTGAAAAAGGGAATCAGCTCAGGTTAGTTCCTTGGGTAAACAAACCGTCAGTGCCCATTACATTTAGAACAGCATCTGTGATGGTTAGGGTTGTCAGCTAGCTGGGCCATGATTCTCAGTGGTTTGGCAGTTATGACACAGTTTGGTAGTCGTATAATGACGTAATCACCTCTATGATGAGATCTGATATAATGTGATCACCTCCATAATGGGATCTGCTGTGAGTACAAAATCAACAATAATGAAAAAGATGAAAAGAAAATACATAAAAACGACTCAGCACAGAAAATTAAGTGGAACAAAAAAACTGTCAACAACACACAAAAAAAGTATCAAACAACAGCACTAGACTCATACCTATCAATAGTTATGCTGAATGCAAATGGACTAAATGCACCAATAAAAAGACAGAGAGTGGCAGAAAGGATTAAAAAAAAAAAAAACATGATCCCTCTATATGCTGCCTACAAGAGACACACATTAGACTCAAAGACACAAGCAAATTAAAACTCAAAGGATGGAAAAATATATACCAAGCAAACAACAATAAAAAAAAGAACAGAAGTGGCAATATTAATGTCTGACAAAATAAACATCAAAGCAAAATCCACCACAAAGGGTAAGGAAGGACATTATATAATGATTAAAGGGTCAAGGCACCAGGAGGACATAATCATAATAAATATTTACCCACCCAATGACAGGGCTCCAAAATACATAAAACAAACTCTAATAGCATTGAAAAGAGAAACAGAGAGCTCCACAATAATAATAGTAGGAGACTTCAATACACCACTTTTGCTGAAGGACAGAACATCCAGAAAGCAGCTCAATAAAGACGTGGAAGATCTAAATGCCACAATCAACCCACTTGATCTCATAGACATACACTTTCTTTGCCAGCACACATGGAACATTCTGTAGAATAGATATAGGCCACAAAGCAAGCCTTAACATAACCCAAAACATCAAAATATTACAAAGCAACTTTTCTGACCGTAAAGCCATAAAAGTAGAAATCGATGACAGAAAAAGCAAGGGAAAAAAAATCAAATACATGGAAACTGAACAACATCTTGCTCAAAAGCTACTGGGTTATAGAAGAAATTAAGGACAGAATAAAGAAATTCATAGAATCGAATGAGAGTGAAAACACTTCCTACCAGAACCTTTGGGACACAGCAAATGCAGTGCTCCAAGGTCAATTTACAGCAATAAACGCACACATCGAAAAAGAAGGGCCAAAATCAAGGAATTATCCCTACAACTCAAACAAATAGAAAGACAGCAGCAAAAGAAGCCCTCAGGCACCAGAAGAAAGCGAACAATAAAAATTAGAGCAGAATTAAATTAAGTAGAGAATAGAAAAAATAATTGAAAGAATTAGCAAGACCAAAAGCTGGTTCTCTGAAAAGATCGATAAAATTGATAAGCCATCAGCCAAGCAGACAAAAGAAAAATAGGAGAGGAAGCAAATAACCTGAATAAGAAATGAGAAGGGTGAAAGCACAACAGACCCAACTGAAATTAGAAGAATCATAACAGAATACTACAAAAAACTATACTCCAACAAATTTAAAAACCTGGAGGAAAGGGACAAATTTCTAGAAACACACTACCTACCTGAACTAACATAAACAGAGGTAGAACAACTAAATAAACCTATAACAAAAGAAGAGGTTGAAGAGGTAATTAAAGAACTCCCAACCAAAAAAAAAAAAAAAAAGCCCCGGCCCTGACCACTTCTCTGGAGAATTCTACCAAACTTTCAGAGAAGAGTCAACACCAGTACTACTAAAGGTTTTTCAGAGCACAGAAAAGGATGGACTACTCCTGAACTCACTCTATGTGGTAGCCAGTCCAGTCCAGTCGCCCTCAAGTTGATGCCAACTCATGGTGCCCCCATGTGTGTAGAGTATAACTGCGCTCCACTGGATTTTCAATGGCTGATTTTTCAGAAGTAGGTCGCCAGGGCTTTTGGTTAGTCACCAAGCGTTTGACAATCTGAGCCAACCAGGGACTCCATAAGCCATGCTAAAGCACTGGATTAATACAAGAGCCACAAAGACAGCCTTCACTTGTCCTCACAGCTGGGTCTGCACCCTACACCTACCTCATCACTGATGGAGAGAGGGAATGCTCTACAGATGGGGAGATTAAGTACAAAAGAGCAAGGTTGTATCATTTGCATATCACAGGTTATTAATGAGTCTTCCTCCAATCCTGATGCTGTGCTCTTCTTCATACAGTACAGCTTCTCAGATTATCTGCTCAGCAAACAATTTGACTAAGTATGGTGAAAGGATACAACCCTGAAGCACATCTTTTCTATTTCTAAACCACATGGTACCCCCTTGTTCTGTTCAAACAACTGCCTCTTGGTTTGTATATAGGTCCGCATGAGCACATTTAAGTGTTCTGGAATTTCCACTCTTCACAATGTTATCCATAATCTGTTACAAACCACAGAGGCAAATGTCTTTGCATGGTCTATAAAACACAGGTAAACATCTCTCTGGTATTCTCTGCTTTCAGCCAAGATCCATCTGACATCAGCAACGATATCCCTCATTCCACAACCTCTTCTGAATCCAGCTTGAAATTCTGACAGTTCTGCTGATGTACTCCCGCAACCACTTTTGAATCATCTTCAGCAAAATTTTACTTATGTGTAATATTAATGGTATTATTTGATAATGTCTGCGTTCTGTTGGATCACCTTTCTTTGGAATGGGCATAAACATGGATCTCTTCCAGTCAACTGGCCAGGTAACCGTCTTCCAAATTTCTTGGCATAGACGAGTGAGTGCTTCCAGTGCTGCATCTGTTTGTTGAAACATCTCAATTGTTATTTCATCAGTTCCTGGAGCTTTGTTTTTTGCCAATGCCTTCAGTGCAGCTTGGGCTTCATCCTTCAGTACCATCAGTTCTTAACCAAATGCTGCCTCCTGAAATAGCTGGATGTCGACCAATTCTTTTTGATACAGTGACTCTTTGTATTCCTTCCATCTTCTTTTGATGCTTCCTGCGTCATTTAATATTTTCCCTGTAGAACCCTTCAATATTGTAACTCAAGTCTTCAATTTTCTCTTGGGTTCCTTCAGCTTGAGAAATGCTGAGCATGTTCTTCCCTTTTGGTTTTCTATCTCCAGCTCTTTGCTCATGTTATTGTAATAGTGGGTCTTCTCAAGCTGCCCTCCGAATGCTTCTATTCAGCTCTTTTACTGTATCCTTTCTTCCTATTTCTCTTTATGGGGTTGCCATGAGTTGGAGACAACCAGACAGCAACTAACAACAACAACATAAACTCCAAAACCAAACCCAGTGCCGTCGAGTCGATTCCGATTCATAGCGACCCTACAGGACAGAGTAGAACTGCCCCACAGAGTTTTCAAGGAGCACCTGGCAGATTCAAACTGCCGACCCTTTGGTTAGCAGCCGTAGCACTTAACCACTACACCACCAGGGTTTCCAACAACAACATAAGGTCACAAATATTGGTGTCGGAGCTACTGAAGGACAAACGGGACTCTCCCTACTGGAACTCATCTGACACCTGTGTGGATTTTCAGGTGATGAGATTGTTCTCAGCAAGTTTCCCAGAACCTCTTCAGTTGATTCCAACAAGCCAATCTTGCAGTTGTTGTTGAGTACAGTTGAGTCATAGTGATCCCACGTGTCAGAGTAATCTATGGGAGCAGATTGCCAGGTATTTTCTTCCATGGAGCTGCTAGGTGGGTTGGAACCACCAACCTTTCAGATAGCAGCCAAGAACTCAACCACTGCATCTCCAGGGCTCCTTAATCTCCCAATGCCTCCCCCCGCCATCCAACATGGAGACCTAACGACCCCCCCATCGGATCGTCTGTTACTCGGGCATAAGTGGATGTGCCTGACCCACAACTAATAGCCCAATCGAGGCTGGCTTCTTTCCCCTTGTTTGGTAACAGGAAACTGTGGTGGGTTCTGTAGCCCAGACCCCTGACCCCACACTCTCTCTCCAGCTACGCTCATCCATCTGCCATGTCACCACGGTAACTTGCTCAGTGCACAATGCTGTGTTAGCTGAATGACCGAGGAGATGACATCAGAAGGTCATTAAAGAACATCAACACTAAGATTCTATGAAGCTATGGTACCCAGAAGTACAACTAGAATGCTCTTTAGAAGCAAGAATGGTGAGACTGCATCTCACATACTTTGGACATGTTATCAGGAGGGATCAGTCCCTGGGAAAGGACATCATGCTTGGTAAAGTTGAGGGTCAGTGAGAAACAGAAAGACCCTCAAGGAGATGGATTGACACAGTGCCTGCAACAATGGGCTCAAGAATAGCAACGATTGTGAGGGTGGCTCAGGACCAGGCAGCATTTCGTTTTGTTGTACATAGGGTTGCTATGAGTTGGAATCAATTCCACAGCACCTAACAACATGGCTAACCCATTGCCATCGAGCTGATGGTAACTCATAGCAACCCTATAGGACAGAGTAGAACTGCCGCAGAGGGTTTCATAGGCTGTAAATCTTTAAGAGAGCAGATCACCACATCTTTCTCCCACAGAGCAATTGGTGGGTTCGAGCCATTTACCTTTCAGTTAGCAGCTGAGCACTTAACCACTGCACCACCAGGGCTCCTTGAGGCTATGGCTGCATCCTGTAAGGTACGGATTTCCCCTGATTGTGGCCCTGTAGGAAACCCTGGTGGCGTAGTGGTTAAGTGCTACGGCTGCTAACCAAAAGGTCAGCAGTTCAAATCCTCCAGGCGCTCCTTGGAGACCCTATGGGGCAGTTCTGCTCTGCCCTATAGGGTCGCTATGAGTTGGAATGGACTCGACAGCAGCGAGTTTTTGGTTTGGTTTAGTAGCCGCCTTCCGGGGTGCACACAGGAAGCAGCTATTTGTCTACAAGTTTCTGGTTACCTTCTCTTACACATTCCCCATGTTTGCTGTACAAAAGGCCTGGCCAAGTCCCGACCTTGTCTGACCTCCAATATTGCTCTTTCCTCTAAAATACTTCCTGTCTCCACCTCCAGGCACACTGATATGGCCTGCTGTTTTTGTTGTTAGCTGCCCTGACTCATGGCCACCTCATGTACAACAGGATTGGACATTGTGATCCATAGGGTGTTTCATTGGCTGGTTTTCAGAAGTAGATCATCAGGCCTTTCTTCCTAGTCCCATCTCAGTCTGGAAACTCCACTGAAACCAGTTCGTCATCACAGCAACACACAAGTTTCCACTAACAGACGGGTGGTGGCTGTGCGTGAGACGCACTGGCCAGAAATAGCATGGAAGGGGAGAATTCTACCATAGAACCACCACTGTCCCCAGTACGGCCGGCACCACTGCCCAGTCCTTTCACCTCCCTTGCAGCACCAGGAGCCCACCCCGTGTCTGCCATCAGCCACCACAAAGGCGCAGGGTTCCACAGCCGCGAGTACTTAGAAGTGTGTGCGGCCGAGGGGGTTGTCTTTGCGGAAGGGGAACCTCCCCTCCATCAGCCCTACAAATTGAGCATGACTGGAAATGCCTGTGTTTGGAAATGAACCACCATTGTTTAGAATTTAACCACCAGATAACAGGGAAAAACCCCAAGCAATAGGGAAATTTTCTTTCAAAGTTCAAAAAGGAACAAGGAAGAATAAATCATTCTTACTACGCCTGGTCCCGGTAGAGCACACAGCCCGTGGGCAGGGCTCCAGCAGCCTCCTACCCATTTCCGCCCTCCTGGACAACCCCCCTTTCTCACCCACCGTCACCACGGTGGGTAGTCCTTCTGTGAGGTGAACACGGCTCCCTGACTGGGGCTGTTTTCGTACAGAATGGAGAAGGTGAGGCATTCCCTAGTTCTGTACATTGTTTCTGGTTTTTTTTTAATTGTAGTGAAAGTATAAACAACAAAACCTTCGCCAATTCAGCAACTTCTATGTGTGTAACCCAGTGACATTGATCACATTCTTCAAGTTGTGCGTCTCTTCACGCTATCCGTTTCCAAATTATTCCACCACCATTAACAAGAATTCAATGCCCTCTAAGCCAAAGAAGTCTACTTGCCCTCCCCCTCCCACCTCTGGCAACCACTAATAACTTATTTCATAAAAGTGAGACCATGCGGTCTTTGTCCATCTGCAACTGACTTCACTTAAAAAAAGGTCGGCTGTTCGAATCCACCAGCCGCTCCTTGGAAACACTAGGGGGCAGTTCTACTCTGTCCTATAAGGTTGCTATAAGTTGGAATCAGCTCAGTGGCAGAGGGTTTGGTTTTTGGTTTTTACTTCACTTAGCATGTTTTCTAGGTTTATCCATGTTGTGGCAGACATCAAGGCTTCATTTCTCTTTACGGCTGAGTAATATTTCATCACGTGTATGTACCACATTTTGTTTATCTACATGAAGGATGTCTCTGGGTCAGATGGCCTGGTTCTTATCACTCCAGAGAAGCTGTGGAAGGTGCTGAAAATGAAAGCAGGGCCAGGAAAGGCTGGAGATCTGAAGTTTGGAATGGCGGTCCAACTCTGCTTCTTGTACTTGGCATGACCTTAGCTGGGGGACTTGAAGTTTTTGTGTCTCTGTTTCCTCATATGTGAAGTGCTTGGCCGCTATCCAAAAGGTTGGCTGTTCGAATCTACCCACAGACACCTTGGACGAAAGGTCTGGTGATCTACTTCTGAAAGGTCACAAACACTGAAAATCTTACAGAGTTCAGTTCTACACTGAGACATATGGGGTCTCCATGAGTCGGAATCAACTTGTCGGCAACTGCTTTTTTTTTTCTCTCTCTCTCTCTCATACATTATTGAAATTCATATCAGAGGCATTTCTAACTCTAAGATTTGAAGTTTCTAAGAAGATAATGCAGACAAATGCTACTTCCACCCAGCCTACGATTCCTCTCCTTTCTAGGTTAATCATTTCTGCTATCTCCACCTCAAGTGATGGTGACTATTCTCAATTCAACAGAAACTGCGAAAACACACAGGAGGTCCAGCTACTTCAAAAAAAAAAAAGGACTAATCCTGCCTTTGGAGGTGATGGCCTTATTCCTATTCCTCCTCCACCCCCCACCCCCCGCCCCCAAGGTTAAATCTCTCTGGACAGCTAGTTTTCCATTTTCAAAGAACTACTGAAAAAAAAAAAAAAAAAAACCTTCTAAGTCTATTCAAACTATGTGCTGAAAGATGGAAAATATCAGTCCCAGGGCACACATGAAATCACTGGCATATTTATAGCCCTTGATTCCAGCCTAGGGGTCACTCGACTCTATACCCCATGTAGATATTTCCATACATCATTTCCTTCTTCCGGACATGCTTCATAAACATGACCCGCTTCTGTAAACACTGAAGAAATAAGAGGGCAAATGGTGCTAGGGGAGAGGAATAATCATACAGGAAATGAACTGGATGATTCAGGGACTAAGCACAAACTGCCTTCTGTGACAGCAGTAACGTGAGCTGGATTGGCTTTTCAGTCCTGGGGAGCGGCGTCAGGAGACTGATTTCCTGACAACGCCCTGTAAAATGATCTCTTATCTATGTAAATTTATCACAGGGGATTGGGGCTTTGGAAGTGCCTGTATTGATTTATACTTTTTTGGGGGGGAGGTGGAGCATTAAATAGAAGAAGAAGAGGGAAATACAGACAGGAGAGGGTCTCAATGTCTCTTCAGAGTTCCAGACAGACTGACAGTAATATGATCAAGAGGTAATAAATGACTATCCAACCCGCAACGGTCATTTTCCATGCTGTGGGGGCTTGCACGATGCTGTGATGCTGGAAGCTATACCACCGGTATTTCAAATACCAGCAGGGTTACCCATGGTGGACAGGTTTCAGTGGAGTTTCCAGACTAAGACTAGGAAGAAAGGTCTGATGATCTACTTCCTAAAATCAGTCAATGAAAACCTTATGGATCATAATACAGTGCTCATCTGAGCCCTCTAGGTTGGAAGGTACTCAAAATACACAGTGGCCTCGACAACGGACTCCAGTACGCCAGTGATCGTGAGGACGGTGCAGGACTGGGCCACGTTTGGTTCCGTTACAGGTGAGGTTGTCAAGAGTCAGAACTGACTCACTGGTAACGAACAACACATCAATGGATGTATCTAATCTTCTCAAAAGAGTTTTTTTTAGCAATAAATAAACAAGTAAAAAGCATGGAGATAAATGTCAATGCAGCTTAAGTCGGTACACCCCAAATTCTGAAAGGAAATAGAAACTTAAGAAGTTGTATTACGCTGAATGCTTCCTTGAAAAAGAGGATTTGTTTTTACCAAGCAGAGTCTCAGAAGACTCCACCCTTTTGATTTTGTTCTCAAATGCAACTTCACTGGTTTAAAATCTCTTCTGTGTTTATAGCTTTAAAAAAACATATACCCCTAATTTCCGATCTTAAAGTTATAGCTAAACTAAATGTCTGCAGAGCACAGGAGGGGATATGGCGGAATTGATCTGTCTTCAAGTTTGGAATGAGTAATAAGTTAAAATAAGGAAATAACCTTTTTTTTTTTTTTTGGTGGGGGGACTGGGCTGAATGTGCTGCCTAGACTTTTCCATGATTTTCTTTAAATCACAGGCTTGAAAAGCTGGCGGCCCCCTGCCTGCCCCCAACCCCCTCCTGCTGCCCTCAACACAGCCTCACCCCATTCTATTGAACTCCCTGTCCTCAGCGAGAATGACATTTGTCTTCACCAGGCAAGTTCTGCTGGCCCAGGGAGAGAGTAGCTCCAAGGGGAAAAGCAAGACGGAAGAGGAGAAAAGGCTTCTTGGAACGGAATATCGTTTCCTCCAACTAAATCAGATACTGAGAGATGGCAAAGCTCTAACATAAAGCCTATAATTTGTACTTAATATGATGGAAAGCAAAGAAAGCATTTTCCCTTTCTAGGCATAGTTGTTTTTCACACCCCACCCCCACCCCACCCCCCGCCCAGGTCCCTTTAATACACAAAAGGTAAATTTCCTTTTGCTGTAGAATTCCACTGCTTCCTGAAAACAACCCTGTCACCTTCAACACTCCATGTGGGGATTGCCACTGAGGAACAAAACAGTCCTAAGCCATTTGCAATTCCAAACTTTGAGCAGTGCCCCAGTCTGGAGAAGATGGCAGTAATATTTGTCCCTTCGATGAGTATGGAATTTTACTCTGCTTTTTTTTAGTCCCTGCTCCCTTAGGGTATAAATGCTACTGGGGGTGAGGAGACAACCACAATAACAGCAATTTAACATTTGTACAAAGGAGTCCGTGGGGGGCACAAATGGTTAAGCACTTGACTATTCACCAAAAGGTTGGAGGTTTGAACCCACCCAGAGGTGTCTCGGAAGACAGGCCTGGCAATCTATTTACGAAAAGTCACAGCCTGAAAAACCCTATGGAGTTCAGTTCTACTCTGCACACATGGGGTCACCAGGAGTCAGAATCGACTTGATGGCAACTAACAACAACGACAACTACTACTCAATTCCCCAAAAGGTTATTCCATTTTAGGCCCCTAGCCAATTCTGCGATTGCCTATTTCCCCAAGCCCTCACTAACACCAAGCACTCTTAAAATCTCTGCTAGCTGGGTAGGTGAAAGTGCTTCATTTTCACTTCATTCTACATACCTTTTTATTACTAGTAAGTTGGGCCTTTTTTTTTTTAATGATTTCTATTTATTTGTACAGCCAGTTACCACATTCCGAGTGCCTTCGCATACATCAACACATTCGCTAGTCAGACCATACCGCAGTATATTCATTAAATGTCTCCTGTCTGGTACAAGGCTGAGCTCCTAAGTGGCAGAACCAGCCTGACGAGCTCCTGGTTCCATAATCCCTGCTGGACGAGGGAGGAAGGAAGAGCAGAGGGGCCAGGCTTCCCTCTGGCTTCCTCAGCGCCCACCTTGGGCCCTGCACGCAGCTTTAAAGTCTATGCCCCGCCTCCTCCACAATTTCATGGGGAACGCAGCCACTTCTCACACTGCTAGGTTCTGGTCCCCTCTCACTCCCTTTCAAATAGCTAACAATCACTGATTCTGTTTTCTTCATGGTACAAAGAAAAGGGTATTTACTGCCCTTTTTTTTTTTTTGTCCTGGAGGAATGGGCCATCCGATCCACCCCAAACCCTGACCCCCCCGACAACTACTGACAGTTATCTAGGTGGCAGGGTCCTGGGGGTGCAAACGATTAACATGCTCAGCTAAAAACTGATAGGTTGGTGGTTCGAGTCCACCCAGAGGCACCTTGGAAGAAAAACCTGGCGATCTACTTCCGAAAGATCACAGCCATTGAAAACCCTACAGAGCTCAGTTCTACTCTGACACACACAGGGTTGCCATGAGTCAGAGTCAACTCAATGGCACCTGGCGGTTACCTAAGTGGTACCATTTGATCAGGCCAACACCTGGAAAGAATAGGCCCTTTAGGTGATGCAGTCGGGGAAAGGCTGCCTCCTTTGCTGCTGAAGCTCTCCCAAGAACTGGTGATGACAAGTAGTCTGTAGACAACAGAAAAGGGGGCTTACGGATGCCACGTCGTTAATAGTCCGCCTTGAGTCACCAGAGGGACCTATGGCGTGGATATAATCGCTATCATCTTTGAAACAGAGAAGCAAAAAGAACTGAACTGAGCTCTTTCAACATGTTCCTCCTGTGATTTGAAAGTTCAAAGCACAAATTCCACAAGCGTACATACACACACACACATGCGTACACACACACACATACCTCACCTCTAATTGCAGATCTGGGACTGTAGCCTCAAGGACATATCTCTCTGGAAAGCCTATAACAATTTTAGGATTAAGAAGGAAAAAATGATACATCCCTTGTACCTTTTGTGCCAGGTAGGGTGTGGGGTACTACGGATATCAGGATGACGGGCCCAGGCCTGGCCCTCCAGCTCACAGCGCAGTTGCAGGACACAAGGGCAAGCGATTATTACAAAACGAAGTCATCCGTGATATAACAGAGATGGGGCAGGTGCAGGGGGAGGCCTGGGCACCTGTTGGGTGGCTGACCCCAGCACCCGGGAAACTAGGGAAGTGGTGAGCAGGTTTAGAGAGGTAAAGGTACACAAG
Source organism: Loxodonta africana (assembly GCF_030014295.1). NCBI lineage: Eukaryota > Metazoa > Chordata > Mammalia > Proboscidea > Elephantidae > Loxodonta > Loxodonta africana. The sequence continues at coordinate 113,457,484 of NC_087350.1, forward strand.
GGGAAGACCAGACATCTGCGAGGCTGAGGCGGGCATGTGTGAGAGAGAGCGGCAGGAGGCAGGTCAAGACATACCCACTGGGGACGGATCGTGAAGGAGTTGTGGCCTGAGCTACGGAGCATGGACTTTTCCTGCAGGTAACAGAAGGCTAAGGGAAGATTACACCAGAATGACCTGACCAGCTTTGTTTATTTTAGAAATATAACTTTGGTGGTCTGTGGAGGAGGGTTGGTGTCAGGTGCCGTCACGTCGATTTCTACTCACGGCAACCCCGTGTGAAAGAGCAGCGTTGCCTCACAGGGTGTTCTAGGCTGTGATCTTTACAGGAGCAGGTCACCAGGTCCTTCTCCTGAAGAGCCACTGGTGGGTTCAAATGACAAACCTTTCGATTAGCAGCTGAGCGCTTAACCTTTACATCACCACTTTACATCACACTGTCCTGTGGTTAGGACACATCAAAAGGTTGATGTTCCCAGACCTGGGGGTCTCTTCCCCATCTATCTCACCAATCCCTGCATTATCTAAAAACTTGACAACCTGAAGCCAGCTCCCAAATCATTCCTTGAGTTCCGGATGCATGTTTTCAACCACCAACTGATTCTCCCTACAATGGATGGCTGACCTTCCCAAACAGAACAGCTGATATTCTCGCACAAACCTTCCCTCACGCCACTGCTAAATGACACAACACACACCCCATTGCTCAAGTTAGAATCCCGGGATCATTGCTGACACCTGTCATGCCCTAACTCCACTCCCATCCATCATCAATATCCAGTCTAGCCAATACCAACTCTGAAATGGATCTTGAACCCATTCCCTTCCTTCTGTCCTCCCCGCCTACCACATTAGTCTCCCCAAAAATCCACTGCTGTCAAGTTGATTCTGACTCATAACGACACTATAGGACAGAGAGCTGCCCCGTAGTGTTACCACGGCTAAAAATCTTTATGGAAGCAGACTGCCACATCTTTCTCATGCAGAGTGGTTGGTGGGTTAGAACTGCTGACCTTTCGTTAGCAGCTGAGCACTTAACCACTGTACCACCAGGACTCCATCACCTTAATCTATCCACTGCTTATTTCTCTAATCCAGGGTTTTTCATCTAACCATTACTGACATTTGTTGTGGGGGGCTGTCCTGTGCATGGTGGGGTGTTCAGCAGCACCCCTGGCCTCTACCCACCACCACCACCCCACCATTTGGTCTCCTGACACTGCCAAATGTCCCCTGGGGGACAAAATCACCCCAGTTGGGAACCACAGCTCTCCCCCATCCCGGCCATCCGCCCTCACTATCCTCATCCACCCTGGCCTCTCCTTCAGTTCTTTGAATCCACTGAGCTACTTCCTGCCCCAGGGGCTTGGCAAATGCTATTCTCTCTGCTAAGAAGTCTCTCCCTCTCTCTCCATGGCTGGCTTCTTTTCATGCTTGCGATGCCAGCTCTGCATTCCTTCTTCGAGAGGCTTCCCCGGCTGCCGAACCTGAAAGGCAGCACCCCCGGCCTGGATTACCTTCTGCATACCATGTTACAGTCGGTAATTATTATGTTCACTTTTAGGGTCTGCCTCTACCACTACAGTGAAAATATTATCAGGGCAAGGTCTAAGTCTGCCTTGGCTTCTGTCCTGTCCCCAGGGTCCAGCCCGGTGTCAAGTTCAATAAATATTTGTCAGATGAATAAATGAATGACAATCAAATGTATGTCTTAGATGCCACGCACTCACCGCACCCATAGAAAACGACAAGGTCACAATATGAAAACTCAGCTCCGGAGAAATACAATGTTACCCAGACAGCCTGTTTCTGCGCTGGGCTCTATACCAAATGTTCCCTGATCCAGAACGCAGTGTATTTTGGACAGGTAGAAAGGACCAACACAAGATTAAGAGTAGCTCAGCTTTTCTGCGCCAGGAATAATGCTCAGCTAGCCGTTGTTCTTAGTTGCCAGTGAGTGATTCTGACTCATGGCGACCCCATGTGTTACAGAGTAGAACTGCTCCATAGGGTTTTCTTGGCTGTAATCGTCACCAAAGCAGATAGCCAGGGTTTTCTTCCGCAGCACCACTGGGTGAGTTCAGACCACCAATTTTTAGGTTAGCAGTCGAGTGTAAACCTTTTTCACCACCCAGGGACCTAAAGTTCATTTAGACTCTGTAAACAAACTTCCCTGTAATAGAACCAAATTCTGTATGTAATTGGGTGTACATATGTATTGAGAAATGGGCAAAAAAGGAAAAGGGCTGAGACCCTTCATTTTACAGTCCCAGGACCACTGAGGCCACAGCCCCCTTCTCAACCTTCCCTCCTAAAGAACCTGCTGAATGTCTCCAGGGCAACCACTACAATGCAGAGAACTGATCCATCTTATCTTCCTTTCCGTGGAGAAATAAAGTCACCTACACAGGACCAATAGAAAACGAACTGAACTCTCCGGAAAATACAGGTGTATCACTTAGGACAGGGGGCAGTGGTGGCTCAGTGGTAGAATTCCTGCCTTCTATGCGGGAGACCTGGGTTCGATTCCCAACCAGTGCATCTCACGTGTGTCCACTGCCCATCTGCCAGCGGAGCTTGTGTGTTTTTACGATGTTGAACAGGTTTCAGTGGTGCTTCCAGACTGAGATGGACTAGGAAGAAAGGCCTGGCAATCTTCTTTCCAAAAATCAGCCGATGAAGACCCTAGGATCACAATGGTCTGATCTGCCACTGATCATGGGGATTGCGAAGGACTAGACAAGGTTTCATCCGCTGTGCATGGGGTCACCATGAGTCAAAGGCAAACTCCATGCCAGCTAACAACAGTATCATTTGGGGTAACTCGGTGCTTATTGGAGGAAAAACTTCAAAACTATTCACACACTTACTCAATGCCTGCTTCTTAGAATTTTTTTTCTTTTTTTCACTGTTGAACAGATCATTACAGCCCATAGCACTGTGAAGCAGTTAGGAGCCCTGGTGGTGCAGTGGTTAACAGCTCATCTGCTAACCAAAATGTCAGTGGTTCAAATCCACCAGCCACTCCTTGGAAGCCCTATGGGTCAGTTCTACTCCATCCTATAGAGTCACTATGGGTCAGAACAGACTCGATGGCAATGGGTTTGGGTTTTTTGGCTTCTGCTAATCAGAAAGTTCAAACAACAGCCCCCCTCCAAATGAGTTTCACCCCTAACTGCCAATCTCGAGTTCTATACCAAGGACAGTTTTTGAAATTACCAGCTTAGTCATCTTATTTCCAGTGTTTCACACAGTGCCCAAAGGATGCTTGCTTTTCACGTCAAAATTATTGTGCACTTTGCGTATTTTTCTAGAAAAAGGTATTCTTGAAGCTACAGTTCAGACTCTGGATTCAGAGGTGAAGTGCACTTTGGACGAGGTGGGAAAGGTTGCTTCTGAACCGCCAGAGCCAGGTACAATGTGTTTTGAAGTCATTCCCTTTTATTAACTTTCTCTCGGTTCAAAGATGGCTGGGTTTATCTGTGCCCCTGGTGCACTATCTTAACAGAGAATTAAGAATTAACTGTTTCAGCGACTAGCCAGCACAGCTTTGGACACCACAGCGTTCAGGGAACAGTGTTTTGGTTAAGAGCACAGATGCGGCTTTATTCTGCCACTTACTCACTGTGGGCCCTGGGGCAGGTTACTTACTCCCTCTGTGCCTCAGTTTTCTCATCCACAAAATGGGTATAATAGAGTTGTTATGAAGATTAACTGAGTTAATAATTCTGAAGAGCTTAAAAGAGCTGGCATATACTAAGTTCTTAATAAACATTACCAAAAACCCGTTGCTGTCAGGTACATCCCTACTCATAGTGACCCTTAGGACAGAGTAGAACTGCCCCGTAGGGTTTCCAAGGAGCGGCTGGTGGATTCAAACTGCTGAAGTTTTGGTTAGCAGCCATGCTCTTACCCACTGCGCCACCGGGGCTCCCTAATAAACATTAGCTCTTTTATTATTAGTGTAGCTATTAAAATTGCATCTGATGGGTGATGGCTATGCCCTCATTCACTGACCCAATAGGTTTTTAGCTAGAAAACTCAATGGCATCTGCCAAGATTCTTCAGCAGCCAATTATTCTGGTTCCTAAAACAGCAAAGATTTTGAATAAACATATGGTAAAAACCGCTTCCCATCAAACCAAACCCTAACCAAACCTGCCACCACTGAGTCAGTTCCAACTCATGGCGACCCCATGTGTGTCAGAGTAGAACTGTGCTCCGTAGCGTTTTCAATGGCTCTTTTTCTCTGGAGTAGATTGCCAGGCCCCTCTTCCAAGGTGCCTCTGGGTAGATTTGAACCACCAACGTTTCAGTTAGCAGCCAAGCACATTAGGTGTTTGCACCACCCGGGGACTCCCAAGCACGTGGTAGACGTTCTGTTAATGTGTTTTAAGGAGATAGAAGGCTATAAACTGACTTGTGTTGCTGACCTTTTTTAGAATTCAGAATAAAGGATTCCAGGATTTTAAATTTCTATGTTCTTATGCAACTTCTTAAGAGCTAACTTTTAAAATTCTCTGCCCCCAGGAAGGGGTGGTGGGGGGGAGGTGGTGAAGAAGATGGAGAGCCTGAAGTCTGGGGGCAAGGCGGCTGCTGGCCAGATCAGACTGCACTGGCCCAGCCACACAAGGAGATGCTTGCATTAAGCCTTTGAACTTGAAAACAAACCAACACTGCACCCTGACAGCAGGAACCATGGCTCAGATGGCCCAATCCACTACAGAAAGGCAGAAACCTGGCCTCCAGGCCTGCCGTTAACACCTGAAGCAACAGCATCCTGGTGGTTGTGATCCCTGAAGAGAGCTGTGCTGTTAGCTTCCGTGTAGAATGTTGCCTCCTCTAGTCGATGTTCTGGGGGTACCAGCCTGATGCTTAAGGGAATCAGGGGCCAAAAGACGGACTGCCCACACTCAATCACTGAACCACCTTGACACCTGTTTGTTTCTTTGTTTTGGAGGGGTCGAGGGTGAGCAATTTCTTCCCATATAAAATATAGGAGACTTCTCTCTCTGGCATCAGTGTTTTACATGAGTTTAAACCATTCTTCTGAAAATGAAAGAAGTAAAGGAGGCAGGGTCCTGCCTGCTGCTTCTTTCTGAGTCTTTTGTGTTTGTTGTTGCTGTTAAGTGCTACCAAGTCAATTCTGGCTCATAGAGACCCCATATGACAGAGCAGAACTGTCCCATAGGGTTCCCTAGGTCGTAGTCTTTATGGAAGCAGATCGCCGGGTCTTTTTCTTGCAAAGCCACTGGTGGGCTTGAACCACCTGTGTTACCTTAAAATCTCTTTTTCTCAAACTTCTCTAGTTCCATCCATGGCAGGAAAATTCCGGAAGTTACCCTGATAGAAAACTTTCAGGCCAGCCTTCATTCCCCTTGCACTTATCTCCTGAATAGAATCACCAGGTGACTTTCTTTACAAAAGCCGTTCCTGCATCTTTTCCTACGACAACCTTCACCACAGTTTGTGGGTCAATCATCGCAAAAACCTGCCTGCCCCATCCCTCAGGGACTCAGCAGGCTCACACATGGCCACGAGGTCACCTTCCAGACAATCTCACGTCACCTCTCTGCTCTGGACAGCACTGTTCAACTTGGTAGCCGCTGGCAGCACAAGGCCACTTAAAATTTAGCTAAAATGAAAAATTCCATTCCTCAGTCACACGAGCCACATCTGAGCACTCAGTAGCTGCACAGGGCTAGAGGCCACTGTATTAACGTGGATTACAGAACACGTCCATCACGGCAGAAAGTTCTAATGGAGAACACTGGTCTAGAACACAAAATCCAAACTCCCAAAGTCAGCACCCAAGGCCGGCTGTCACTGAGATCCCCCCCAAACTTCCAAAATTGTCTGCCACTTCCCCAAATGCTGACCCTGAGCTTTGCCCGGGCTGGTATCCCGCATCGCTCCAACAAATCACATGGATCCCTGAGTCTGTGTCTTACTTGTCATAATTGCCCTCACTGGGACAAATGAGCAGGTAAATCAAAGGCCCTGTCCCTAGAAGGGTAGGATTCAGTTGCAACAGGAAGCAATGAGACATCCATGACATTTTTATCCCAGCAAACTGCTTGGCGAGCTAGCAGGCTTGAGAGAGAGAGGCTTTTCCTCAGAAGACTGTAAGAGCTTCGGGCTGGTCAGGACCAGCTGGAGGGTGAAATGAAATGCGGTGGGTCTTGGTACTTCCTCAGTACTGATTTGGGATGTTGGGGTGTTATTTAATCTTTTCAGGTGTGCCCACAGTTTCTCTCCTCAACGCACTGTGAGGTCATGGGGGAGCGGGGACCAGATCGCAGGTGTATTTCTTTGCATTTTCCCCTTTCCTATCATGCTTTCTACAGCAACGGTGGGTCAGAGGTTACCAACAGGCAGCCTGAAGGCCACATGTGGTCTATAGCTGTGTTGTTTTGTCCAGAGTGTGTTTTTAAAAAAATATTTGACTCTGAACCCAATATTTAAAAATTGGGAGATTCCACATCGAAACTCACATTTCTGGTTTCTTAAGAAATCAGCATAGCTGGCACCTGTGAGCAAGCATTCATGCGAAGCTCTGTCAGCTGGAGCTGAGGGCCAGCTGCCGCCCCTTAGTGTTGTGAGCTGATGAGCTGACGAGCGGGCTCCTGACTCATGGCAACCCCACGTACAACAGGATCGGCCACTGTGATCCACAAGGTTTTCATTGGCAGATTTGTGGAAAGAAGATCGCCAGGCCTTTCTTCCTAGTCCACCTTAGTCAGAAAGCTCTGCTGAAATCTGTTCGTCATCACAGCAACACACAAGCCTCCACTGACAGACAGGTGGTGGCTGTGCAGCAGGGGCACTGGCCGGGAATCGAACCCGGGTCTCCGCATCGAAGACAAGAGTTCTAGCACTGAGCCAGCCAAAACCAAAAAACCAAACTCGCTACCGTCGAGTCGATTCCAACTCATAGCAACCCTGTAGAACAGAATAGAACTGCCCCGTAGAGTTTCCAAGGAGCATCTTGTGGATTCAAACTGCTGACCTTTTGGTTAGCAGCTGTAGCACTTAACCACCACACCACCAGGGTTTCCACTGAGCCAGCAAGCCCCCTTTAAAGAAGGTATGCATTCTCCTGTTTTCCAGGGTCCTCCTGGATATCTCACTCTCTTTTTACCTGCCTGACCCCAGTAGGCTTTGGCATTTACAACTCTTGCAGAAGACTCACAATAAATGAACTGAGAAAGGAAATGCTACACTCTGTAAAAACCAAAAAAACAAACTCATTGCCGTAGAGTCAATTCTGACTCATAGCGACCCTATAGGACAGAGTAGAGCTGCCCCATAGGGTTTCCAAGACTATAATCTTTACAGAAGTAGACTGTGGCATCTTTCTCCCACAACACGGTTGGTGGGTTCCAACCACCAAGCTTACAACTGTCAGCTGAGCACTTAACCACTGCACCACCAGGGATCCATAAACACAGCCAGACAGCCCTTAATGCTTCTCTTAACGGGCGACATGTTTGCTTTAAACAGCTAAAATGAAAATTCGTACTTTAGCCATTAGCTGAAGACATTAACCTACCACTTCATTTTTAGCTATTCTTCCTGGGCTTGCCAAGAAATGACGATAGATTAGGGAGTTGGTGAACTGAAAGAACAAAAAGCAGCCGACCTAAATAATCACATGCAAGTAACTGAGAGGCAGTGAGGAGGAAACAGTTCCATGAACTCTGAGTGTTCTCTGAAAACACATGGGCGTCATGGCACTTATGATGTTGCGCATCACTGGCAGCTGCCCAATGAATCAGTGGCTTGATTCAGACGGCCTGAGCCTACTGTTTAACCCACACTGGTCCCTCTCCCTTTGAACAACACTTTATTATAGACTAATATACCAGGGACTGCCAGAAGAAGGAAAAAATCAGTCTTAGAAGAACTACAACCAGAATGTTCTTTTGAAGTGAGAATGGTGAGACCTGGGCTCCCTTACTTTGGACAGGTCATCGCGAAAGACCAATCCCTAGGAAAGGACATCATGTTTGGTAAAGGAGAGGGACAGTGAAAACGACAGAAACCCTCGAGAAGCTGGATCGACACAATAGCCACAACGATGGACTGAAAACATACCAAGGATCATGAAGATGGCACAGAACCAGGCGACGTTTCCTTCTGCTATACATAAGGCGCCACGAGTCAGAGCTGGCTTGATGGCAACTAACAACTGTGTTCTAAAATCATCTTCCTGTCTTGCCTCCCCACCTGGATGATAAGCACCTTGAGGGTTGATTATACACTTCTTTGATATCCTCCACCTAGGGGGTTCTTAACCTGGGGTCCATGGACTGGCTTCAGTACTAGCCAGACGTAGTGGGTCATAAAACTCCTCATTATAAAGGTGCAGACCTCTCGGTCAGGGCTTCAAGTCTGGCAAAGCAATTTAACTTTCAGGTATTTGTAAAAGGGGCAATAGTTAGTGGATCCACGGTGGCCTGGGTGACACTCATCTAGTCAGCTACGGTCACTCCCAGTGTGTGGTCACCTGCGCATTTGCAAAGCACACCTCTCATGCTTTCATGAAGGTCATGGGTAAAAAATGTTAAGCTCCCCAGGGCCAACTCAAGCATCATGGTAGTAGATACAAAGCAAACAGGGAGCGAGATTGCCATTCTTTGGTACATTAGTCCAACCTGGTCCAGACACACTAATTTTAAGATTTAATCCATACTCCCTCACCTTGTCTGAAAGGAGAGCGCCAAACTCTTCCAGGTTCCTTTAATTCAAGAGTCACTCAGCTTGAGCATTGTCCTCATCTAGTAGTTTAAATGACTTGTTTATAATTGGAAATGTGGCTAATTCGACATAAAGTAGATCTTCATGAACCACAGCAGGTTTGTAAAAGCCACGTGGTGCTTCTCTGTGTTTATCATAACCACACTCAAATTCTGCCAGGAACAATGCCTCCCTCACGGTCTGGTTCGCAGAGCACGCCTTTTCCCCATTTTTGAAGCCCTGGTTAATACCTGCTTATATCCTCTTTGGAAAGCTCTCCCTTTCTCCCCATTTTTCAAACCTCACACTCAGAGTTATCTCCCCTATTCTAGTATCAAGCTCTCTCACCTAGGACCTGGCTCATCTGGATTGAAACATAAACACATTTGCAATAGCTAAAGATGCCCTGTGGAGTCCATGGGTGGTGCAAAAAGTTAACATGCTTGGCTGCTAACTGAAAGGTTGGAGGCTCGTATCTACCCAGAGACACCTGGGAGGGATGTCCTGGTCATCTCCTTCTGAAAAATCGGCCATTGAAAACCATCTGGTGTACAGTTCTACTCTGACACACATGGGGTCCCCATGAATTGGGATCGACTCAGTGGCAACTGGTCATGTGCCCCTTATCATCACTTCAACTGTCTCTGCCATTAACACCGTCTCCAGATCTTTCTGCTTTAACAGAGGAAATGTGAAACTGAAGAGTTCAGCTGAGCTCTTACCTGTGAGTAAAGCTTCACTTTCTCTAAGTGACACCATCCCCTTCTGCGCTGCACATCAACAGCACATTTGTAGAGAGGCTTAAGTGCTAAGGGAAGGAGCCTGGTGGCACAGTGGCTAAGTGCTCAGCTGATAACCAAAGGGTCAGCGGTTCGAACCCACCAGCCACTCCGAGGGAGAAAAATGTGGTGATCTGCTCCCGTAAATATTACAGCCTCGGAAGCCCTGAGGGGCAGTCCTACTCTTTGCTACAGAGTCCCTACGAGTTGGAATTGACTCGATGGCAACAGGTTTGGTTTTGGATGTGCTAGGCATTGTGCTTGATTTTTTTCTTAAGTTCTTTCAGCTTGAGAAATGCCGAGCATGTTCTTTTTGGTTTTCTAATTCCAGGTCTTTGCACATTTCATTATAATACTCATTAACAACCTGCAATATGTAGATGATATAACCTTGCTTGCTGAAAGCCAAGAGGACTTGAAGTCCCTACTAATGAAGATCAAAGACTTCAGCCTTCTTCAGTATGGGTAACACCTTAACATAAAGAAAACAAAAATCCTCACAACTGGACCAATAAGCAATATCATGATAAATGGAGAAAAGATTGAAGTTGTCAAGGATTTCATTTTACTTGGATTTATAATCAATTCCCATGGAAGCCACAGTCAAGAAATCAAATGACATGTCTCCACCAGACTGAGTCCTGTGGCTACCACCATCAACTGCTCTGACAGGGATCACAATAAAGGTTCCCAGACAGAGCTGGAGAAAAATATAAACAAAATTCTAACTCACAAAAAAAGACCAGACTTACCGATCTGACAGAGACCGGAGAAACCCCAAGAGTATGGCCCCTGGACAACCTTTTAGCTCAGTAATGAAGTCACTCCTGAGGCTCACCACCCTTCATCCAAAAATTAGACAGGCCCATAAAACAAAACGAGACTAAAGGGGTGCACCAGCCCAGGGGCAAGGCCTAGAAGGCAGGAGGGGACAGGAAAACTGGTAATGGGAACCCAAGGTCGAGAAGGGAGAGTGTTGACATGTTGTGGGGTTGTTAACCAATGTCATAAAACAGTATGTACACTGATTAATGAGAAACTAGTTGTTTCTGTAAACTTTCATCTAAAGTATAATAAAAAAAAAAAAAAAAGAAAGAAAGAAATCAAATGACACTGCATTGGGCAAATCCGCTGCAAAAGACCTGTTTAAAATCAAAAGCAAAGATGTCACTTTGAGGACTAAGGTGTGCCTGACCCAAGCCATGGTATTCTCAGTTGCTTCATATGCATGTGAAAGCTGGACAATGAATAAGGAAGACTGAAGAAGAATTGATGCCTCTGAATTATGGTGTTGGCAAAGAATATTGAATATACCATGGACTGCCAAAAGAATGAACAAACCTGCCTTGGAAGAAGTACAGCCAGGATGCTCCTTGGAAGCGAGGCTGGCAAGACTTCATCTCACATACTTTGAACATGTTATCAGGCAGGATCAGTCACTGGAGGAGGACATCATGCTTGGTAGAGTACAGAGTAAATGAAAAAGAGAAAGACCCTCGATGAGATGGATTGACGCAGTGGCTACAACAACGGGCTCAGGCATAACAACGATTGCAACGATGGTGCAGGGCCAGGTAGTGCTTCATTCTGTTGCACACAGGGTCGCTATGAGTGGAACTGACTTAAGAAGCACCTAACAACAACAACAATCTGACACTTCTGAGTCCTTGAATCTTCATCCTACCTACCCTTCCACCGTCATTTTGAATGCCAGCCTCTTAAGTTTCTAGATTTGGCTAAAGAGAGAAGTCAGCCAGACAAAATACACCACAATAAAGGGCATGTTCTCCCAGATGAAAACTGAACAGGAAATACATATCACGTGAGTTCCGCAGCCTGAATTCATGGTCAGGTTAGATGATTCATGTACTTATGACAAAATGTCTCGCTAGGACCCATGAAAGAGTAAAAGGCAAAGTTAGGGTACAATAAATTTTCAATACGCAAATCTCCCACCCCGAACAGAACCCGATGGCAGGAACTTTTAAAAGTGAAAATGTGTAGTTGATTTATAATCACGCAGTGGTACCTGGGGACGTATTTTGCCCCGTCATGTTTATGAACATTAGACTGGTTGCTAGGAACCAAGAATTTATCAAAGTCAAAGAGTGGAAAGGCAAGACACCCTGGGAAGCCTGGAAAAGGCTTTTGTGAAATGGGCTGAAGACAGGAAACTTAAGATGCTTAGAAAGGGGAGGGGGAGGAGCGTCGGTGCTTAAATTACTTCTTTAAACAGAACAAGAGAAAACATGTAAAATTTTAACAGGTGAAAAGTGTTGTTGTTGCTAGGCGCCCTGGAGTTGATTTCGACTTACAGCAACCCCACCCGACAGAGTAGAGTTGCCCCATAGGGTTTCCTAAGCTATAATCTTTGAGAAATTCACGAGGTATTTCTCCTGTGGAGCTGCTGGTGGGTTCAGATCACCAAAACTTCAGTTAGTGGCTGAGTACTTATCCACTGCACCACCAGGGCCCCTTAGGAGGGAAGTGGTGCATCATTCAAGGATCCACACACAGGGCACATGGCACACCCGTAAGAGCCTTTGGTTAGGAATCAGAAGCGTCTTCAAGTAACTGCCTTTCCTCAAGGTTCTACACCATGGTAACCGTGGTAGGCAGAAGGTTCCCGGGTGGCACCAATCGTTTGCACTTGACTGGCATCCAAAACATCTGTGGTTCGAATCCACCCAGAGGAGCCTCAGAAGAAAGGCCTGTCCATCTACTTCCAAAAGATCACAGCCATCGAAAACTCTATGGAGCACAGTCGTACTCTGTTAACACGTGGGGTCACCACAAGCCTGAATCTGTTCTACAGCAAAGCGTTGTTGTTGTTGTTGTTTTCTTTTTTGGGTGGTAAGCAGAATAATGCCCACCCCCATGTCTCTAAAGATGTTCATGTTCTAATCCCCAGGACAAAGTGGCATTAAGACTGCAGGGGAAACTGAGGTTAATTAGTTGACCTTAAAGTAAACAGATGGTTGTTGTCAGGTGCAGTCGAGCAGGTTCCTCCTAGCAAACCCATGTACAATAGAAAGAAACACCGCCTTATTCTGTGCCATCCTCACAACCATTACTATGTTTGAGCCCACTGTTGAAGCCACTGTGTCATTCCGTCTGGTTGAGGGTCTTCCTCTTTTTTGTTGACCCTCTACTTTACCTTCTCCAGGTAATGGTGTCCTTCTCCAGGGACTGGTCCCTTTTGATATCATGTCCAAAATACGTGAGATGAAGTTTTTCTACCTTTGCTTCTAAGGAGCATTGTGGCTGTACTTCTAAGACAGGTTTGTTCACTCCTCTGGCAGTCCATGTCATATTCACTATTCTTCACCAACACCATCACTCAAATGCATCAATTTTTCTTCAGTCTTCCTTATTCAGTGTCCAGCTTTCACACACATATGAGACAGCTGAAAATACCATGGTTTGGGCCAGGTACATCTTAGTCCTCAAGGAGACATCTTTGCTTTTTAATACTTTGTTGTTGTTTTTAGGTGCCGTCAAGTCAGTTTCAACTCATATCAATCGACCCTATGTACAACAGAACGAAACACTGCCCAGTCCTGAGCCACCCTCATAATCGTTGTTATGCTTGAGCCCACTGTTGCAGCTACCGTGTCAATCCATCTCATTGGGGGTCTTCCTCTTTTTTGACGACCCTCTACTTTATCAAGCATGATGTCCTCCAGGGACTGGTAACCTCCTGATAACACGTCCAAAGTATACGAGACATAGTCTCACCATCCTTGCTTCTAAGAACCATTCTAGTTGTAATTCTTCCAAGACAAATTTATTCGTTCTTCTGGCATTCCATAGTATATTCAATATTCTTTGCCAGCAACATAATTCTAAGGCATCAATTCTTCTTGGGTGTTACTTATTCATTTTCCAGCTTTCAAATGCATACAAGGCGAATGCAAACACCATGGCTTGAGTCAGGCACACCTTAGTCCTTAAACTGACCTCACTACTTTTCAACACTCAAAAGAGGTCCTTTGCAGATTTTCCCAACGCAACACATCCCTTGATTTTTTTGACTGCTATTTCCATGGGCACTGATTGTGGATTCAAAAAAAAATGAAATCTTTTCCCTGTCTATTATGATGTTGCTTATTGGTCCAGCTGTCAGGATTTTTGTTTTCTTTATGTTGCGATGTAATCCATTCTGAAGGCTATAGTCTTTGATCTTCATCAGTAAGTGCTTCAAGTGTTCTTTGCTTTCAGCAAGGTTGGGTCATCTGCATATCAAGGGTTGTTAATGAGACTCCTTCTAATCTTTATGCCGCCTTCTTCTTCAAATAGTCCAGTTTCTGGGATTATTTGCTCAACATACAGATTGAATAAATACGGTGAGGGGATATAACCTGACCCACATGTTTCTTGATGTCCAACCACTCAGTATCCCCTTGTTCTGTTCAAACAACTGCCTCTTTGCCTCGGCTTCCTCATGAGTACAATTAAGTGTTCTGGAATTCCTATTCCTCACAATGTTATCTATAATTTGTTATGATCCACAAAGTCGAATGCCTTTGCATAGTCAATAGAACACAGGTAAACATCTTTCTAGTATTCTCTGCTTTCAGCCAAGATCCATCAGACGTCAGCAAATGATATCCCTTGTTCCATGTCCTCTTCTGAATCTGGTTTGAATTTCTGGCAGTTCCCTGTTAACGTACCACTGAAACTGCTTTTGAACAATCTTCAGCAAAATTTTACTTTTGTGCAATATTAATGATACTCTGATAATTTCCACATTCTGTTGGATAACCTTTCTTTGGGATGGGTACAGATATGGATCTCCTCCAGTTGGCTGGCCAGGTAGCTCTCTTCCAAATTTCTTAGCACAGACAAGTGAGCACTTCCAGTACTGCATCTGTTTGTTGAAATATCTCAATTGGTATTCCATCATTTCTTGGGGCCTTGTTTTTCACCAATGCCTTCAGTGCAGCTTCAACTTCTTCCTTCTTGATCATACGCTATCTCCTGAAATGGCTGAACATCAACCAATTCTTTTTGGTACAGTTACCCTGTGTATTCTTTTCATATTTTTTTTGATGCTTCCTGTGTCATTTAGTATTTTTCCTATAGAATCCTTCAATATTGCAACTGGAGGCTTGATATTTCTCCTCAGTTCTTTCAGCTTGAAAAATGCTGAGCATGTTCTTTCTTTTGGTTTTCTATCTCCAGGTCTTTGTACATGTTATTATATTACTTTGTCTTCTCAAGCCATCTTTTGAAATCTTCTATTCAGTTATTTCACTTCATTATTTCTGCATATCCTAGGCATTAGTGAACTTAAATGGACTGGTATTGGCCATTTTGAACCAGACAATCATACGGTCTCTGTGCTGGGAATGACAAATTGAACAGGAATGGCGTAGCATTCATTGTCAAAAAGAACATTTCAAGATCTATCCTGAAGTACAATGCTGTCAGTGATAAGATCCATAAGCCTACAAGGAAGACCAGTTAATACAAGCATTCAAATTTATGCACCAACCATTAATGAGTGCCAAAGATGAAGAAATTGATTTTTTACTAACTTCTGTAGTCTGAAATTGATCAGATATGCAATCAAGAGGCATTGATAATTAATGGTGATTGGAATTCGAGAGATGGAAATAAAGAAGAAGGATCAGTAGTTGGAAAACATGGTGTTGGTGATAGAAGCCACGTGGGAGATCACGAGAGAATTTACAAGACCAATGACATATTCATTCAATGCTCCTTAGAGGCAAGGATGGCGAGACTGCGTCTTACATACTTTGGACATGCTGTCAGGAGGGATCAGTCCCTGGAGAAGCACATCATGCTTGGCAGAGTACAGGGTCAGCTGAAAAGAGGAAGACCCTCAACAAGGTGGATTGACACAGTGGCTGCAACAATGAGCTCAAGCATAACAACGATTGTAAGGATGGCTCAGGACCGGGCAGTGTTTCGTTCTGTTGTGCATAGGGTCGCTATGAGTCGGAACCAACTCGACGGCACCTAACAACAACAACAAATGACACATTCATTGGAAATACCTTTTTTCAACAATATAAATGGCAACTATACATGGGCCTCACTGGATGGAATACGTGGGAATCAAATCGACTATATCTGTGGGAAGAGATGATGGAGAAGCTCAATATCATTAGTCAGAACAACGCCAGGGGCTGACTGCGGAACAGACCATTAATTGCTGAAAAAAATTTAAACAAGTCCAAGAAAGCCAAAGTATAACTTTGAATATATCCCACCTGAATTTAGAGATCATCTCAAGAATAGATTTGATGCACTGACCACTAATGACCAAAGACCAGACGAATTGTGGGATGACATCAAGGACATGATACACAAAGAAAGCAAAATGTCATTAAAAAGACAGAAAAATTAAAAAAATAAAAAAATTTAAAAGACCAAAAGGATGTCAGAAGAGACTCTGGAACTTGTACTTGAATGCAGAGCAGCTAACTCAAAAGTAAGGAGATTATCCTGGATTATCCAAGGGGGCTCAATGTAACCACAGGGTCCTTCAAAATGCCAGAGTGATGGAGCATGAGAAAGACTGAGCTGGCTTTGAAGGTGGCAGGGGGCCCTGGGCCAAGGAATGCAGGTGGTCACTAGAAGCTGGGAAAAGCAAGGAAATGGATTGTGGAGGCAAGTCCCCAGCAGGTCCTTCCTGAGGTGGGGAAGTCACACCACAGCTCCTCTGGGTTGGGGGATGTTAGCCGGGATAGTTTCTCCCTCAAAATTACTAGGAGTACTTGGTGCTGAAGAAGACTATCTAAAGGTATGGAGACATGTTCCTGACAGTACATAATATATCACTCTATCTACTGGTATGAGGGAGTTCCTGAATGGTGAAAACGGTTAATGTGCTCAGCTGCTAACTAAAAGGTGGGAGGTTCAAGTCCACCCAGGCACACCTTGGAAGAAAGGCCTGGTGATCTACTTCCAAAAAATCAGTCATTGAAAACCCTATGGACTGGACAGGTTGCAGGGAGATTGGGACTCTTATGCACTGCTGGTGGGAGTGTAAAATGTTATAACCGCTGTGGAAAACAATAGGGCGCCTCCTTAAAAATCTAGAAATAGAAATACCATATGATCCAGCAATCCCACTCATAGGAATACATCCTAGAGAAATAAGAGCCTTTACATGAACAAAATATATGCACACCCATGTTCACTGCAACATTATTCACAATAATGAAAAGATGGAAACAACCTAAGTGCCCATCAACAGATGAATGGATAAACAAATTATGGTACATACACACAATGGAGTACTACACAATAATAAGAACAATGATGAATCCACAAAACATCTCACAACATGGATGAATCTGGAGGGCATTACTACTCTGAGTGAAATAAATCAATCACAAAAGGACAAATATTGTATGAGACCACTATTATAAATACCCAAGAAAATATTTGCACACAGAAAGAAACAATCTTTGACGGTTATGAGGGAGGGGAAAGTGGAGAGGGGAAATCACTAACTAGATAGCAGACAAGTCTTAACTTCGGTGAAGGGAAAGACAACACATAATATACAAGAAGTTACCACAACTTGATCAAGGCAAAGTCACCGAAGCTTCCTAGACACATCCAAACACTTTGGGGGACCAATTTACTGGGACCAAGGGCTGGGGACCATGGTCTCGGGGGACATCTAGGTCAATTACATAACACAGTTCATAAAGAAAGTGTTCTATATCCTACTTTGGCGAGTAACATCCGGGGTCTTAAAAGCTTGCAAGCACCCATCTAAGATACATCTATTGGTGCCATCCTGTCTGGAGCAAAGGAAAATGAAGAAAGCCAAACTCATGAGGAAAATATTAGTCCAAAGGACTAATGGACCACTTGAGCTACACCCTCCACCCTCCTGAACCAAGAAGAACTAGATAGTGCCCAGCTACCACCACTAACTGCTCTGACAGGGATCACAATAGAGGGTTCCAGACAGTGGTAGAAAAAAGCAGAACAAATTCAAATGCATAAAAACAGACCAGACTTACTGGTCTGAGAGAAACTGGAGGGAACCCCCGAGACTATAGCCCCCGGACACCCTGCAAAGTCAGAACTGAAGCCACTCCCAAAGTTCACCTTTCGGCCAACAATTAGACTGGCCTATGAAACAAACAACACACGTGAGGAACGTGCTTCTTAGTTCCATCAAGTATACAGGCCAAAATGGGCGACACCTGTGCCAAGGCAAAGACAAGAAGGCAGGAAGGGGCAGGAAAACTGGACAAACGGCCATGGGAAACCCCCGGTGAAAAGGGGGAGAATGCCGACCCGTCGCAGGGATTAAAAGCAATGGCACAGAACAATCTGTGTATAAATTTTTGCATGACAAACTAACTTGTGCTGTGACTTTCACTTAAAGCACAATAAAATTTAAAAAATGAAAAACGCTGTAGGGCCCATTTGTACTCTGGCACACAGTGGGTCATCATGTGTCAGGATCGACTCGACGGCAACTGGTCATTTTTGGGTTATTTGTATAAAGGAGAATAAAAAGACAAGGAATGGCTTCTTCCCTAGAGCCTCCAGGAGGAACACAGGCCTGCGGAAGCGTGATCTTAGCCCAGTGAGACCCACGCGGCACGTCTATCCTCTCAAACTGTCAGACGGTAAATCTGTCTGTGTTAAGCCACCAAGCCCGTGGGAATTCGTTACAGCAGCAGGAGGGAATTAAGACAGCAACTGAAACAAAACTGCTTTGGAGAAAGAAGGAAAGGCCGAGGACAACGCTGACATGCCAAACAGTCACGCAGGATTCCTCTGTCTCAGCGAAGAAATAAAACCCTAACTCACCTTCTTATAGGTTTTTTCTTCGTTTTGTTTTCCTGGGGCTGCGTCTCCACTTTCAGTAGCAGATGACATCTAGGAGAGAAAAAGGTACCCATTGGAACTCATGGCTGGACTCTGAGATACAATGTATCTATAATTCAGTGTTAACCAAAAGATTTATTTTGGTTAACTGCGCTTTTCTTTTGGTTATTAGAGCTATTGTTTCCAAGAAAAGAAGACATTGCGGAAAAATCCATGTTCCCCAATCCTTCTATAATAAATCTTTACTTCTAAATCATTTCTGCCCGTACCTTACTTTGCCAGATGCTGTAAGCACGATGCTACGCAAGTCCAAGCCCAGCACATGTGTATATATGTCTTTCTACAAAGTCACTTATTTTTTTTTAACTTTTCTTTGGTTATAAATGCCTACTGTAAGAAAAAAAAAAATCTGGAAAGTACCAAAAAATATGAAGCAGAACCAAAATTTCCTGCATAATCCTATTACCCTCGGGCAATCCCACTATTCACATTTTGTCGTATTTGTTTCTACCTTTTGTTCTGGGCATTTTCACTCTAAAAATAATATTACAATACAATCTTGTGCTGTGTTTTTTACTGAACACTTACAAGCATTTTCCCATGAGATTAAGAAAGCCTTCATTGTAAAAATACTTGTTTTCCATTGCAAGATACGGCATATGTGAACGCGCTGTGTGTTAATACTTCATTTGATAATGGCAATACGGGAGGACGGTTGTGCTAAGTCCAGGTTTTCGCTTCTGTAAACAGTACAGCAATAGTATTTTGTGCTTGTATCTTCGTCCGACTTGAATGTTTTCTTAGAATAGATTCTTGGAATTACCAGGTCATACTGTTGTTCTTATGAGGTGTCTTTGAGTTGATTTTTGACTCATAGTGACCCCATATGGCAAAAAGACGGAAGGAGCCCTGGTGGCACAGTGGTTAAGTGCTCAGCTGCTAACAGAAACATCAGTTTGAACCTACCAGTGACTCCTTGGGAGAAAGACCTGGTGATCTGCTTGTATAAACATTACAGCCTAGAAAACCCTATGAGGCAGTTCTACTCAAAATCAACTCAATGGCATCTAACAACAACAACAACTTTTATGGGAGCAAGTTGCCAGGTCTCTCCCTCTCAGAGCACACTGGGTAGGTTCGAATTGCCGACCTTCTGGTTAGTAGCCAAATGCTTAACCACGGAGCCACCACAGCTCCCAGGTCATACTAAGAAACCAAACAAAACTAAACCCATTGCCATCGAGTTGATGGCAACTAATAGTGACCCTATAGGACAGAGTAGAACTGCCCTATAGGGTTTCCAAGAAGCAGCTGGTGGATTCAAACTGCCAGCCTTTTGGTTAGCAACTGAGCTCTTATCCACCACGCCACTAGGGCTCCTTAGGTCTTACAAGGGTACTAAAAAATGTAAAGCTCCAACTACATATTGCTAACTTTCTTTCCAAGTAGAATACACCCACTCACACTAGTCTCAGCAACAGGTGGGAACTCTTTAACAACACACTTAGCAATGACTATTATTCTAAATATCTTTGCTAATTTGACAGGTAAAAGAATTTCCTGGTTTTAATTTGCAACTTCTAAAATTACTAGCAGAGTTAACATTGTTGTCATATATATATATATATATATATATATATATATATATATATATATATATATTTAGCTCTTTATGTTTCTATTTAAGGTTCCTTTCTTTTGCCTACTTATCTGTTGGGAATCTTTGTGTTTTAGCAAATTGATTTTTATGTATTAAGGTCACTAGCCTGTTACCAAGCATACTGTTAATATTTTCCCATGTTGTTCTATGCATTTTAACTTCTTTTTTAAATAGAAAAGTTTTGACATTTTTATGTGCTCAGAACTATTGACTTTACCTTTGTGATTTCTTCCAACGCTTTTAGAAAAAACAAATATATCTTCTCACTGGAAGATATCCTAAGTTCAAACCTGTTCTTCTCTTTTTAATGGTAGAATTTTCACATTTCACTTTTAATTCATCTGAATTATTAAAGCCAGTTACTTTATGTAGTAAACAAAGGTAATAAACATAGTGTGTGCCAAACTGAAGAATTTGCCAGGGATCTCTCTGAGCTGGAAATAAACCACAGGGTTTACCCACACTGCCATGAGTTCGCTGGGACGGAAACATTCTAAAAATGAAAGAAGGGGCCACGACAAGCCAATCTCATCATACCTACCATTGTCGTTAGCTGACTCGTGGCAACCCCGTGCACAACGAAACAAAACAGTGTCCCGTTCTGCGCCATCTCCATGACTGACTCTGGATAAGACTGTCATGACCCGGAGGGTTTTCACTGGCTGATTTCTGGCAGTGTATTGCCAGGCCTTTCTTCCTAGGCCATCTTAGTCTGGAAGCTCTGCTGAAACCTGTCCAGCATCACGGTGCACACGAACCTCCCCTGGCAGACCAATACTGGCTGAGCATGAGGTGCATTGGCTGGAATCGAACCCGGGTCTCCCGCGTGGAAGATGAGAGTTCTGCCACTGACCCACCGTGCCCCTTCCATACTTCCGACTGTCCACCAATCAAACTGTCCTCCTAGATCATTTTTCAGCTCTGTTTGCGGATATTAAATCTGTCCAAATTAGAACACGGACTCTTCAGGGACGGATGCTTCGTAAACCACTACTTCCCACACTGCTTAGTTCATTTAAGGAACACTTGACTTTTCCAGTCTCTTTATAATAACATGTTGATGGTTGTGAATAATATACTAGAGAAATTCAAACGCCTGGAAGTTTTATAATGCTAGGTTCAAGGTAAAAAACAAACCAAACCCTTTATCATGCCACCCCATCACCCCAAAAAACAAACTCAAATTGGATAATCACTTTGAGAACATATAACTGAGTATCTGATGGAGTCCTGGTGGCACAGTGGTTAAGAGCTCAGCTGCTAAACCTGATGGGTAGTTCTTCTACTCTGTCCTGTAGGGTCACATGAGTCGGAATCAACTCAACAGCAACGGTTTGGGTTTTTGTTTTTAATTTATCTGATAAATCATTTTATAAGCTTAAAAGTTACAGAAGAATTACAATGGAAAAAAAAAAAATGATTTGACTACCCAAAGTTGGAGCCCTAGTGGCGAACTGGTTAAGAGCTACGGCTGACAACCAAAAGGCTGGCAGTTCAAATCCACCAGCCGCACATTGGAAACCCTATGAGGCCGCTCTATTCTATCCTATAACGTTGCTATGACTCGGAATCGACTCCAGGGCACACAGCAACAGCAACAACAACACAAAGTTATCAAATTCTTAATGTCAAAATGTTGCTGTTAGTTACCATCGAGAGACCCCCAACTCACAGTGATGCCACGCACAATGGAAGGAGATTCTGTCCCTTCCTGTGCCAGCCCATGACTGGTCGTGGATTGGATCTTTGTGAGCCACAGGGTTTTCACTGGCTGATTTTCACAAGTAGATCACCAGGCCTTTCTTCCTACTCTGCCTTAGTCTGGAAGCTCCATGGAAACCTGCTCAGCATCACAGCAACACGCAAGCCCCCCCTGCCAGGCAGGTGATGGCCGCACATGAGATGCACCGGCCAAGAATGGGGCCAGGATCTCTCGCATGGGAGGTGAGAATACTACCATTGTGGGTCATACAGAAATTAAAAGGCAAACGGCAAGCTGGAAAATATTTGCAATAAATATAACTAAAGTTAATAATTCCATTACATAGAAAAAAAGGCTTATTTAAATTGGGAAGATCCCACACCTCACCTATTCAAGGGCGTGACTCCTATAATTCTCCCCTCTCCTCATCAAATTTTCACTATTTCTTTCCTATTAGCAAACATTCTGCCATCCCAGTAACAAACCTTCTCTTGGCCCCACTTCTCCCCACTGCTTCACTCCCCTTTGCAGCAAACCCTGGAAAAATATGTCTCTATTCTCAATTCAGAGTTCCTGGGCAGTACAAAAGCTCTTGGCTGCTAACTGAAAGGTTGGCGGTTCACGTCCACCCAGAGGTGCCTCAGAAGAAAGGCCTAGAGACGTGCTTCTGAAAAAATCTGCCACTGAAAACCCTATGGAGCACAGTTCTACTCTGACCCACGTCAGGGTCCCGGGAGTCGGGGGCGACTTGACAGCAGCTAATACCAGTTCTCTATTCAGCAGGGTGACTTAGGAGAGCTGGTGGGAAAAGTATGGCAGTATCCGTGCCTTATAACATTTTCTAGCAATGAGAAAGACTTTCAGCTGTAGACAGTTCAGCAGAAATAATCTCCACATAGAAGTTAAGCCACATTTCAAAAACACAAAATGCCAGTGCACTCTAGATTTTCATTTTTCTGACTTAACCTATTCTCAGAACTATCTGAAAAATAATTTGGAATGATATAAGTTTAAACAAACATGAGGAAGACTCCTTGATTGCTTTAATCAAATGTGCAATTATTAATTATTTTCAATCATTTGATGATTGAAAAAGTAATTTTTTTCTAAGAAAAGTAAAACAATTACTGTATTAAAAAAAAACATAAAGAAGAAAATTAAAATTTCAACTTTAATTCAATTGCCCTGAAATAACGATTGTTAACATTTGGCTGAACCTGGGTGGTGCAAATTGTTGTCATGCTTGGCTGCTAACTGAAAGGTTGGAGGTTCGAGTCAACTCAGAGGCACCTCGGAAGAAAGGCTTGGCAATCGACTTTCAAAAAATCAGCCATTGAAAACTGTGGAGCACAGTTCAACTTCGAGACACATGGCATTGCCATGAGTTGGAACCAACTTGATGACAGCTGTTTTTTTGTTTTGTTTTGTTTTAACATTAGACTATTTTATCTTCTGATCTTTTTCAAATGTGTTTTTTTTTTTTTTTTAACAAAACTAGGATTTTACATTGTATACAATTTTGTGTCCTGACCTTTTCAGTTTATACCATAAATATTTTCCAGGTTATTAAATATTAATTAGAAACAATGTCAGATGCCTGAAAGACTATATCACAAAAATGTATCACAATACAACATTCCTTTATTAATGGACCTTCAGGAGGTTTCCTATTTATCTCTATGACAAATACAACTGTACTCCAAGTTCTTATACATATTTACCCAACAGAATATGTAATTAGAGTGCCACAGATTCCTGGGACAATGACTGCTGCTAAAATATTATACATGCTTTGTATCTCTACCACATCAAGTATTTTCAAACAAAATCAAACAAAACACTTTGCTAGTTTGAACCACAGGGGGAAAATATCATTCTATTTTGTGTTTTTTGATTAGTCATAAGGACGGACATTTTTCCCATGCTTTTTTGGTTATTAGTATTTCTTTGGCAAATTGTCTGTGCAAAGCTTTAGTCCATCTCTTTCTGAAGGTATGTACGTGAGTTCGGTACAGCATGCACTAATGATAATAACGAAAAGCGTGATTTTCTTGAACCCTGAGCTGTTTAAAGAGCCAACAGAAGAATCAAGACTCCCTAAAGAATGCATTCCAATCATTTCACTTCTAAGGCTCTGCAGCTTTCAAACTGAAAAACTCCAAGAGCAACTCTGAAGGGTGCTTGAAAGAACAACCTGAATGACAGGCTGGCTAATTGGCGTCATTGAAGGACAGATGATGAGATTGCCCTGAAGTATTTATTACTTTGTAAATCACCCCTGATTCCAAATAGGTAAGAGTATAAGTCGGTAAACTCCTGTTTTGTTTATTTTTAAATTCCTTTTGTTGTTGTTCGGTGCCACCGAGTCGCTTCTGACTCATAGTGACCCTATTATGTACAAACAGAACAAAACACTGCCCAGTCCTGTGCCATCCTCACAATCGTTTTGATGCTTGAGCCCATTGTTGCAGCCATTGTGTCAATCCGTCTTGTTGAGAATCCTCCTCTTTTTCACTGGCCGTCTACCAAGCATGATGTCCTTCTCCAGGGACTGACCCCGTCAAAGCATTTGAGACATAGTCTCACCATTCTTGTTTCTAAGGAGCATTCTGGTGGTACATCTTCCAAGACAGATTTGTTTGTTCTTTTGGCAGCCCACGGTATATTCAATACTCTTTGCCAACACAGCTCAACACCATAATTAAATTCCCTTTAAGGAACACAAAATAGGTAATAATGATAAAGCATGGCCATAAAATATCACCTGGATTCAAAGGCTTTTTCTGTAGAGTGATGCTTAACCAAGGTCACCCAGGACCTGTTAATCAAGGACATCTGTGTAAGATGCAAATGAGATGCTTGGGGACATCCTGGTGAACTACAGATCCCTGTTAAAATGGTCACAGGCGAGACTACTGTTTGTTCCTCTACTTATGTTTCCTCACCTGTTAAGGTACATCGTTTGTAACTATGGACACCAAGGTAACCACAGATTACAGACATTGTTTTTAAAAACATTACAATCCCATATCTGTCAATGCGCGTATAACAGAAAGGAGGAAGAAAATTCACAGGCGTGCTAGTGAGTATCTTCAGATGATGCAGTATGAGTGCTTTGGGTTTTCATATTTAAATTTTGCTATCATCTCTAAGAACTCTGCAGTAAGCACTGCTATATTTAAAACTCAGGAAACCGCTACCTCAGTGAAAAAGTATAAGTGTACACAATAATTACATCAGCAAGAACACATCTACTGCATTCCAGCCTTTTAGGCAGGCCAGTGGTGGGTCACACAATTTCCTATTTCTATTCTCTTATTTGTTTTAAATTTTAAGATAATGTCAAAGTTAAAGGTCCGGAGCTAGACTCATGTTCTGGAATATTTGTAAGAAATACACAATAAAAGAGGTAAGTAAGAGCTCTGTAGTGAGTCAGTGGAATTCGCTGAAGATATTGTCCAACTTACAACTGGACCAATAAGCCACATCATGATAAACAGAGAAAATACTGAAGTTGTCAAGGATTTCACTTTACTTGGATCCACAATCAACTCTCGGGGAAGCAATAGTCGAGAAATCAAATGACATATAGCACTGGGCAAATCTGCTGCAAAAGACCTCTTCGAAGTGTAAAAAACCAAAGGTGTCACTTCAAGGACTAAGGTGCACCTGACCCAAGCCATGGTCTTTTCAATCACCTCATATGCATGGAAAAGCTGGACAATGAATAAGGAAGACCAAAGAAGAATTGATGCCTTTGAATTATGGTGTTGGCAAAGAATATTCAGTATACCATGAACTGCTAGAAGAATGAACAAATCTATCTTGGAAGAAGTACAGCCAAAATGCTCCTTCAAGTGAGGATGGCGAGACTTCGTCTCACATACTTTGGACATGTTATCAGGAGGGACCAGTCCCTGGAGAAGGACATTATCATGGATTGAATTATGTCCCCCCAAGACAGGGAGAGAGCTGAGTGCCTATGTGCAGGAGGCTTCCTGGCAGAGTGGAGTGCCTCCAGGCACTTCTCAGTGGAGCTACTGAGCTTTGGAACACTTGCCCCAGCAAGGGAGATGTGGGTGTGAGGCCCAAGGAGCCGAGAGGCCAAGAAACCAGAAAAAGGAAGCTAAAGAGACAAGGAACACAAGAAACCGAGCTGCCTCAGTCTCAAAAGGTATGTTCATGACCTCAGGGGTCTCAAAGGGTGGAGCCATGGCCCCTGGTGTTTCTAAAGGTGGCGCTGCCACTCAGATGGAAGAGGAGAGTGGTGCACCTAAAGCCGAGGGAGTAGAGTAGTTGTCCCAGTGGGCCTGGAAGGCGGAAGTGAAGCCCCGGGCTGAGGGTCTCCACTCAGAATCTGGAGAGTGTGGCCAATACCTAGAGTCTGGAGGGCAGGGCCATTGTGTAAAGTGTCTGAGAGAAAAGAGGATTATTTTCAACTCTTGAGGGCTGATGTAATGTGTTCTGCCAACTTGCTTGGTGCCTGTTATGCCTCCTTTCCCTTTAGTTTCTCCCATTTGTAATGGAAATGTCTAGCTTGTACCTGTTTTGCTGTGTACCTTTGGAAGCAGATAACTTGTATTCTAGATTTCACAGATGAAGAGAAATTTTTGGATTTTGGACTTGGAGTTAAGACTTTTGCTATGGTATGATAGGATATGTTTTGCACATTGCAAGAATGTGATTTTTGGGGGGCCAAAGGGTGGAGGAATGTCATAGATTGAATTATGTCCCCCAACATGTGTGTATCAACTTGGTTAGGCCATGATTTCCAGCACTGTGTGGTCATCCTCCATTTTGTGATTATAATTTTATGTTGAGAGGATTAGGGTGGGATTGTAACGCCATCCTTACTCAGGTCACCTTATCAAGAGATAAAAGGAAAGAGAAGCAAGCAGAGAGTTGGGACCTAGTACCACCAAGAAAGAAGCACCGGGAGCAGAGTGCATCCTTTAGACCCAGGGTTCCTGCGCAGAAAAGCTCCTAGTCCAGGGGAAGATTGAGAAGGCTGACAGAAAGAGAAAGCCTTCCCCTGGAGCTGACACCCTGAATTTGGACCTTTAGCCTACTTTCCTGCGAAGAAATAAACTTTTCTTTGTTGAAGCCATCCACTTGTGGTATTTCTGTTATAGCAGGACTAGATGACCAAGACAGACATCATGCTTGGTAAAGCAGAGGGTCAATGAAAAAGAGGAAGACCCTCAACAAGATGGATTGACACAGTGACTGTCACAACGGGCTCAAGCATAGCAACAATTGTGAGGATGGTGTAGGACCTGTTGGCTTTTCGTTCTGTTGTCCATGGGGTGGCTATGAGTTGGAACCAACTCGGTGGTATCTAACAATAACAACAGCACCTAACAACAAATAATCTATGCATTATCTCCATACCTTTGTAAACAAAATGGCAAGTCATCTGTAGTTGCTAGTGATGAGTGTTCTATTCATTGCTGATATTCTTTTCCTTCCCAGGTTCCTGTTAGAATAGAAATCACTGGTCATTATTTATTCATAGCCCTTCCTCGCTGCCGCCCCCCCCCAAAAAAAAAAAAGATCAGAAGTGGCTAAAGACATACATACAAGGTAGCCAGTTAAAATAAAAAGGCATATACACGAGGGAAAAAGAAAGGTAGAGAATAAGACGGCACCAGCAGTAGGCCTATACAGAGAACACCAGCAACGTGGCCCTGAGCAGTTGTGTGAATTGTACAGCTTCCCTTCTGATGCTGAGCTTCCTTGTGGCCACAGCAAAAGAAGACACGGACCAATTACCAGATGCCCAATGTCCATAAGATAAAAGCAAACCCATCACTCAGAAATATCCGGGGATTGATGATGGAGAAGAACTATTTCCCACAGCTTTTATAATGAAGACCCTGTGCTAAATGTGGACAGTTCTTCAATATTACCCCTAAGATAAATCGACTGTGATTTTCATATAGATAACATAACCTCCGAGAACACTTCAATAAACCTCTTTTGCTATAATTATTTTTTATCGGAAGAGACACACGCTCATTAAAATCAATGTTAAAGATACAGAGACACACAAAGTAAAAAGGAAAGGTTGGATGGGAAGCTGAGGGGGCAATGAGTTTAAAATAATGGTTGTAGAATCATTTGGAAAAGGATAGCAAGAAGGCAACCCATGTCACTGAATTGTACATGGAAAAATTGTTGAAACGGCCTATCTTTGGCTGTATATTCTTTCACCAAAAATTAAAAAAAAAAAAAAAGTTTTAATTAAAATTTTCTACTCTTATTTCTCCCCAACATAACCAATGTTAACAGTTTGTTGTATATTCTTTCAAAAATTTTCTCTGTTTTCGCTTAAACACGCACACACACATTTCTGCCACTGGCTTTTACCGGTATACTTTAAATATCCTTTCAAATCTACATGGCTACCTCATTTTCAAATGACTTCATAATATTCCGGACAGGTGTGGCAGCCTATAATCAATCAGGCCTGTGCTGAGGGACATTCAGATTTTTTCCAGGTTTGGTTACTATGACCAGAGCAGCATTAAACAACCTTATTTAGACATCTTTGATGTTCTAGTACTTTCATTCCTATGGGAAGGAATTCTAGAAGTGGGATCATTGGGCCAAATGATAAGCACACCAACTCTTCCACTCAAGGCCACATTCCTTTCTGTACAAAGTCTGAGGCAATCAGCCCAATGGTGCACAGAGATCACTACTGTCCCGTCTTTATCAGGTTTGGGCGTGGAGGAATTGATGTTGTCAGGTGCCATCGAGTTGATTTTGACTCATAGGGACCCCACATGACGGAGTAGAGCTGCCCCATAGGGTTTCCTAGGCTGTAATCTTTTTTTAATCTTTAGGAGACCAGATAACCAGGTCCTTCACTCGAGGAGCCAATGAGTAGATTCAAACCACCAACCTTTCAGTTAGTGGCTGAGCACTTAACCACTGTGCCACCAGGGCTCCTTAGGTGGGAAGTAGTGCATCATTCAAGGATCCACATACAGGGCACACAGCATACCTGTAAGAGCCTTCTGTTAGGAATGAGAAGCATCTTTAAGTAACCGCCTTTCCTCAATGTTCTATACCATGGGAACCGTGGTAGGCAGGAGGTTCCTGGGTGGCACAAATGGTTTGCACTCAACTGCTATCCAAAATATTGGTGGTTCAAATCCACCCAGAGGTGCCCAGAAGACAGGCCTGCAGATCCACTTCCAAAAGATCACAGCCATTGAAAACCCTGTGAAGCACAGCTCTACTCTGCAACACATGGGCTCACCAGGAGTCTGCATCTACTCAACCCCAAAAGGTTGTTTGTTCTCTTTTTTGGGTGGTAGGCAGAATAATGCCCACTCGCACGTCTCCAAAGATGTTCATATTCTAATTCCCAGAACAAAGTGGCATTAAGATTGCAGAGGAAACTGAGGCTGTTAATCAGCTGACCTTAAAGTAAGGATATGGCTGTGGTCAGGTACAGTCGAGTCGGTTCATCATAGCAACTCATAGTCACCCATATACGACCACTCCCTCTGCCTGTCTGCGCCCACCTTCACGAGTGTTGATCCCTAATCATCACCTTGCACCCTGAACTCCATCCCACACCCTGCTTTCAGAGCACCCAACCGGTGGTATCACTGCTTATTCCTCTATTCCTCCTCCACAGGGGGAGATACTTGGAAGGTTTTTATTTTACTCTCTCTGCCTGCTCCACTCCAAACCATTAAATATCTCCTCAGAGTCAGTAAGTACATCTCTTCTTTCAAGAAATCACAATTAACATGCACAGCCCCATTCTTGCCACTTGTGTAGAGTGGGCCATGTGTGTTAGAAGGTTCTCTGCTCGTCGCTGTTTCCCGGGCTCTTCTTCCTCCCCATCCTGACATCTGATTTAATCGTTTGGTGAGACCACTTCTCAAGTAGCTCTCTCGGAAATGGCATACAGTAGGTCCGTTCTGAGTCACTCCACGTCCAGCAATGCCCTTCTTTTGTCCTCATATATGAGTAGATGTCTTGGGCAGTACAGCATTCTTGGCTCACGGTCTTGTTCTCTTACCTCCCTATAAATATCGTTATCGCTATCTTCTCACTTGCCTCCCTGCTCACAGATGAGTGGTTTGACGCTAGCCTGATCCTCCACTCTCAGTAAGGTACTATTTTCTCTGTTTGCAAACCTATCAGTTTCCTCTTTGAACACACAGTTCAAAAATTCCATAAGGATACAAACCAAACCAGGTGCTACCAAGTCGATTCTGATTCATGGCGACCCCCTGTGCGTCAGAGCAGAACTGTGCTCCACAGGTTTTCAGTGGCTGATGTTTCAGAAGTAGTTACCCAGACCTTTCTTCTGAGGCACCTCTAAGTGGACTCAAACCTCCAGTCTTTTGGTTAGCAGCTGAGACCATTAACCATTTGCATCACCTGGAGACTCCTCCATAAGGACGTGTCTTTTTTCACGAATCCTGCCCAGTAAAGGGAAACTGACAAGAAGCTCAAACATGCACCTTCAAATATGCAGCTGTCTGATGACCCCACTAAAGCACGAATGAAATCTCGGCTATCCAGATGAAGAATGAATGGACTGCATATCCTCCAGCCAGACCCAGATATTATTTCTCAGACCCAAGCTTTTGATAAGAGACAGCGAGGCACGCAGGCTTACAGCCTCTGGCAACAGCCTGGAATGCAGAAATTCCCGTGGCCAAGTAAGGGCAGGATCTCAGGCTGAGCTTTCCGTCAGAGTTGTGTTCCTACGTAGCCTGACACAAGGATCCCGGTTAGAAACGATTTTCTTACAGTATGTCTGATATTAAACAGAGCCAGCTCGCGGTGTCAGACGGTTAAACAGTTGAGACACCAGCTCAGCTAGCATTAAATACATGACAGGCAGTGACTTTTTTTTTTTTTTCCACTGCCTGATTGCTTATCTATCCTTTCTGGTATATAGTATCTCTGTTACTTTAAAGAATACATAATGGACCCTATTTGATGGCTGTCTACGTTTCTATGCTTTCACTCAGTTTGAGCCAAGGAAGACAGTCATTTACTGAGTAACTCGGATGTGCGAGATGCCACCACCTACGTGATGTCGCTTTAGAGCTGCGTATAATCCCCTGGCCTCCTCCACTTTCACACTTGCTGTTTGGACACTTGAGATCGGCTGTCCTACCAGTGGAGTCTGTTGTTGTTGTTGTTGTTGGCAGTTGTTGAGTCCATTTCGACTCACAGGGGCCCCATGTGACAGAGCAGAACTGCCCCATAGGGTTCCTAGGCTGTAACCTTTACGGAAGCAGATCGCCACGTGTTTTTCCCGTGGAGCCACTGGGTGGGTTCGAACTGCCAACCTATCAGTTAGGTGCCAAGAACTTAACTGTAACACCACCAGGGCTCCTTAAGTGAAATATAGCCATTTTTAATTTCGCTGAGGTGGACTCTCTTGGGCTATGAAGCTGGTTTGTAGAAGTGAATTCCTCGGTTGGTGAATGAACTTCGTGACCATCCAGCACCTGCATCTCAGCCTAGCTTTGACGTTCTCTACACCAGCGTGAGGGAGACATTGGTGGCCCAGTGGTAGAATTCCTGCCTTGCATGCGGGGGACCCAGATTGGATTCCCATTCAATGCACTTCGTGAGGAGCCACCACCTATCTGCCAGCGGAGGCTTGCCTGTTACTATGATACTGAACAGGGATCAGCTGAGCCTCCAGGCTAAGACGGACTAGGAAGAAAAGCCTGGCAATCTACTTCTGAAAATCAGCCAGTGAAAACCCTATGGATCACAACAGTCTGGTCCAAAACCAATCATGGGGATGGTGCAGGGCTGGGCAGCGTTTTGCCCCATTGTGCATGGGGTTGCCATGAGTCAGGGGCTGACTTGAAGGCGGCTAACAACAACAACAACGATAGCAGCGACAGGCATCAGAAACACCTGGGGGAGCTTTGGTAAAATTTGGGTTCTCGGACCACACTCCAAAACAACTGAATCACTACTTCTGATCAGTGGTGGGGAATCAGCATTTTCAACACGTTTCCTAGCCTTGGGAATTTGCAAAGCGCTTATGTTACAACGTAGCCAGGGTCTTCTACTGCCCCTTTGTTAAGTGGAAGAACTGGGCGGGAGAGGGGTGGTGAGCCTTCAACTCAAGGTAATTCTGGTCAAACCAAGAGAAGACAGGGCAGGCACGGGGTCCAGAGTCATCTGACTTCAAATCCACTGCTCCTTCCACCATACCCGACTCTCTTCTAGTTACTTGACAAAACAATTAGAAGGTTGTCTGATCGATATTCCGCAGCATTTTTCTATGTGTACATGCAATCAAAAGGTTAGCCAACAATATTAATTTACATAATTGCTTCCCGTAAAACTTGTTCTAACATCCGAGTCTCAGTCTGGAGGGCACTTCTGATTTTATAGGTGGTAGCAGGGCTTTTTAAAACGTGAGTTTCAGATATATTACACCTGAATAGGAGCCCTGAAATGCTCTCCAGCAACCTTTTCAACCTCTGCTTCCCCAGCTACGGCCATGCAAGTCGGTATATGCCATAGATAAGGAGCTCCAAACGCAAGGCCAAACAAGGGGAAAATGGCTAATTATGTAATTACCCAACTAAGTAGGCCAACCTGTAGAGGCAAGAGGTTAGGGACATCAGCCATAGGTCCTTACTGGTCTTCCCAGAAAAACACTTCATTAAACACCAGTGAAGACAGGCAGCAAGGACTCATGGGATAGGCCTCCGAAGGTTTGGGTTTTATGTGCATCTCTGTTACTAACCCTATGTGACCTTGGCCCCTGCCCAATTCTGTCTTACCATGGCTGGTGCTGGCTCCATTAGACAGCGCTTCTGGTTTCTTTCCATTGCCAAGTTTCTCAGGCAGAGCCTCACTTCAAGTCCTCTTTGGAATGAGGAAGGGACCCATTGGTTTGATCATTATGAGTGGGTGCAACCTGCCTGTGGGTAGCTGCCTTGAGTTGGCCCCTGGCTCACGGAGGCCCCCTGCACACCAGAACTGGGTTTGAGCCCTCAACCTTTCGGCTAGTATTTTAATGTGGTTTTGGCAACAAACACCACCATCCCCCAACCAACAACAAAACAACAGGAAAAGTCAAATGTTTAAAAGTGTGATGGGCTAATATACCAGGCTTAAATGTCAGCAACAAAAATACTCCAAACTGAAAATAATCCTTGATATAGTTCCCAGAGTAGAAATGCCTATATTTTTTCAGACCAGAAAAGATTTTACAATAAGAAATCACAGGCTCAGCATTATTTCTTTTCAAACATTTGTATAAACTCTCGAAGAAATACACAAAACCTGCATGTTAAATATTTGCACAGTGAAGACCACTTATCCACATATACATCCAGACACACAGTATGTCGCACATTCGTATGGACAGAAGCTGTAAAAGCAGAACCACAGGGCTCTGAGATGCAACTTAAAGCTCTTCCATCCTTACTGATAAAAATAAATTAGGCTTCATTTCATGTATCTAATGTTTATATAACCAAGCCACAGCCGAACCCGAAACCAATTCCAAACTATGGCACCTGCTCGCTATGAATCCAAATGGAGACCAATCAAAACAAATTGCAGGGCTCTTCCATTCACTCATACAACACATTCATCAGCTCGGAATGGTTCTCTCCAAGTGAATAAACAGAATAGCTATAAATGACGGGGACAAGAGGCTCGGCATAAAACGAACCACTCATAACTCATTTTCCCAGCAAAGATTGTGCTAAAAAGAATTTAAGCACGTTTCAAACCAAGCCTTTGCTGCAAACATAAGGCGAGAAAGTAGGCCCCGTGAAAACAAGTGTGCAGGATGCGTTGTTTCAGACTAGCGGAACTCACATCTTTTCATGAAAGTACCGTCATTGCACAATCTTCTCCTGGCCCAGTATTCATTTTCGATGCACAAAGACATAGAGTGTGAGTGTGTGTGTGTGTGTGCGCACATGTTTGCAGGTAGTATTGAGGTGAGGGCTGGGGAGGGGAAAGAAAAGCTAACAGCTGAGAAAATGAACACACATATAGCCATGATACCTGAGTTTCCCGTTCGGCATGTGGGAAAAAAAAAATCCATGCAGACTTAACTAACATTGTTACTTGCTTAATCTCTCTCTAGACACATCCAGGATAATCCCTAAGAATCTCACACAGTTGGACTTTTTGCCTCTATAGAATGCTTACATTTTTTATTCCTGGTTTTTATCTAGACGTTTGATAATCTGGTGGACTTCACAACATGATTGTGGAGTGGCGGTTGCCAGCCGCTGTTGCATCGGCCCCTGACTTATGGTGACCCCACGCACAACAAAACAAAACGCTGCCCACCCCGTACCATCCCCATGATTGGTTGCGGGTTGGACTGTTGTGATTCATCAGCTGATTTTTGGAAGTAGATTGCCAGGCCTTTCTTCGTAGCTCTTCTTAGTCTGAAACCTCCACAGAAACCTGTTCAGCATCATAGCAACAGGCTGGTTGGCGGCTATGTATGACGTGTGTTGGCCAGGAATTGAACCTGGGTATCCCGCACAGAAGGGGAGAATTTTACTACAATATGACAGCTTTACTATATAATAAAGATGCTCATTTTCATTCACTGGATTGTGCTTTCTGTCCACATTTAATTTTTTTAGCTCTTTTTCTATCTCTTTTTTCCCTAACGGCACATGCCTGAGGAACTACATGATTGTTAAAATAATTCATTGTGAACAGTATACAAATGAAGCCATTTTGGATTGGTAGGAAAATCCACGAACTCAGAAATAAGCAAAACCTATTTGCTTTGCTCCTGCAGTGTCTGCAATGCATTTTGGTGCCCACTTCATCATCTGTGGAGAAAACCAACAGAGCTCGCTCGCAGTGCAAGACAGCTGGCGTCTGCTCCGAGGAGCATCCTCTGAACCCAGGGTGCGGGGCTCCGTGTCTACAGGAAATCTGGAGAAATGTGGCAGGTGGTAGTTGGAGCATAAGAAAATTTGTTGGTTGGAAGGGATGAAGCATGCTGCTTAGGACAGGAAGAGACTGAGGGAGAGAAAACGGTTTGTCCAACTATAAAAGACTGAATTGTGTCCACCTAAAATATGTGTCGAATTTGTCCTGGAAGAAGTACCACCAGAATGCTTCTTGGAAACAAGGATGGTGAGACTACGTCTCACATACTTTGGACATGTTGTCAGGAGGGGTCAGTCCCTGGAGGAGGACATCATGATTCGTAAGGTAGAGGGTCAGCAAAATAGGAAGACCCTCAATGAAATGGATTGACACAGTGGCCGCAACAATGGGCTCAAATACAGCGATGCCTGTGAGTATGGCGCAGGACTGGGCAGTGTTTCGTTCTGTAGTGCACAGGGTCACTATGAGTTGAGCGCCACCTAACAACAAAATGTGTGTTGGAATTTTAACCCCCATACCTGTGGATGTGATCCTGTTTGGAAACAGGATCTTCTTAGTCACATTAAGGAGGCCATACCCGAGTAGGGTGTGTCCTAAACCTAATCACCTCCAAGTTACAAAAAGAGCAGGGCGAACACAGAGAACCAAGCACACACAGGGGAAGACAGAGGCCACGGGAGGATCATCTACAAGCCAAGGAAACAAAGAACACCCAGGGCTACCAAGGAGGAAGGAATCAACACGGCTGAGACCCTGATTTGAACTTCTAGCTCCCTGAACTGTGAGAAAATGGAGTTCTGTTCTTTATAGCCACCCACCTGTGGTATCTGTGTTAAAGAAGCATGAGGGAATGAAGACATCAACCGCAAAACTTATAAAAGCTGTTCTATGGTGCTGGGCTAATCACGTTGATTGTGAACAAGTAATAAAAGTGGTTTCAGACTAGGCACAAATACAAATGCCCAAATAAAGGGAAAAGGGTAATGAAATGACCACTTACAACATACTCCTCAATTGGAAGGGGATTGATTGGCTCAAACATCTATTCTAGGACATGTCTATAGACAGTACTTCAGGGGACACAGCAGAATAAGGCGGTCAAGTTGTCAAGGCACAGGAAAGCAGAGCCCAAACACAGCATGGCTAGTAAGTCTTAGGCAGAATCAGGAGCTGATGCCTTTTACTTGGCTTGGCCCCTAACAAACATTCAATCATCAGTCAGAGGGCCTATATGGAATGCTCTAAAAAATGCAACAAAAGATTAAAAAGCAAATAATAATAATAAAACTGCCAAGATGAAATGTTAAATTTCCCGAGTGCTTGATATGGCTGGGTGCAGACTTAAGACACGCAGGGCAGGGAGCTGCTTCCCATGAATCGACATGTCACTGGAAAAGCAAGGCTGAAATCAGGAGGCCAGAGGACAGGGAAGGCCAGGGGCCAGGTAAGCAGGCTCACAGGATGGCTGCAACATCTGGGTGAGGGAGGTCTCAGGGGTGTGAGGGAGAGAAAGCAGAGTGTCAGAGAAGGACAAGCCTGATAAGAGAGGAAGACTATACAGACCTAATAGTGGTTCTGTGGTAGCATTTTCTGCTTCCACGCAGGAGACCAGGTTTGACTCCCAATCAATACACCTCATGCTTAGCCATGACCCATGTGTCACTAGAGGCTTGCATGTTGCTATGGTGTTGACCAGCGGAGCTTTCAGACTAAGACTAGGAGGAAAGGCCTGGCAGTCTACCTCAGAAAATCTGCCAATGAAAATCTTACGGATCACAACGGTCTAAACCCATTGTGCATGGATCGTCATGAGCCAGGGGCCAACTCAAGGCAGCTAACAACAACAGTGGGAAATCAGGTCCCAGGCTAGCCTTGGGAGCCAGCACAGTTATATAATAAATTAGACAACATTTACAGAGGCTTTTTTGAGTAGGAGTCCGATCAGATATTTAAAAATAATAATGCTTAAGAGTAGGCGAGATGCAACGGAAAGGAAGACTAGAGTTGGAGAGCAAATCTAGAAGCCACGTGGGGGTCGTGGTGATGAGAATCTAGAAGATCAGGGCAGAACTGGGAGGGGAGGTGGAGGGAGGAAGGCACCTGCCCCGGGTTTGTTGCAAGGCCTTATTAGAACCTGAGGGCTATTGGGTCTGGAGGAATTGGGGTTAAGTGGAAGATGACTAAATTTTCAAGCTTCACTCACTACAGAAGATAACAGGAGTTCTCAGAGAATCTATCTGCCTGCCCCAGTGGTGCCCCTTGGCCACCTCCATCCCAGCCACAGAATGAGCTGGCAGGGACATGTGACCCAGGCTCAACTATCAGATTACCCCTGCCAAGGGCTTTCTCGAAGGTACGCGGACTGAGTCAGTCAAGGGCCTATCAGGTCAGGTCAAGCCAAGGCCAGCCCAGGCCACAGAAGAGGTAAAACAAAAGTTCTGCGGTTTAATCAGACATTAGAAAGAAGCCCAAACAAGGCCCTGTGCTTCTAGACAGCCATACCGTTGCCTGACAACTTTCCAGCCATGTGATGTCTAATCATACTCCCCGCAACTGGGTTCTGAGAATGTTGTTGTTGTTATTAGGTGCCGTCGAGTCGGTTCCAACTCATAGTGACCCTATATACAACAGAAAGAAACACTGCCCGGTCCTGCGACATCCTCATGGTCTTTGCTATGTTTGAGCCCATTGTTGCAGCCACTGTGTCAATCCATCTCGTTGAGGGTCTTCCTTTTCTCACTGACCTTTTACTTTACCAAGGATGATGTCTTTCTCCAGGGTCTGGCCCCTCCTGATAACATGTTCAAAGAACATTAGACAAAGTCTCACCATTCTCACTTCTAAGGAGCATTCTGGCTGTACTTCTTCCAAGACAGATTTGTGCCTTCTTCTGGTAATCCATGGTATGTTCACATTCTTTGCCAGCCCTATAACTCAAACGTATCAATTCTTGTCCGGTCTTCCTCATTCACTGCCTAGCTTTCACATGCATATGAGGCGATTGAAAATACCATGGCTTGGGTCAAGTGTACCTTAGCCCTCAAAGTGATATCTTTGCTTTTTGTTGCATCTCCCAAAACTATGTGATTAATTCTTGGCCCCTGTACCTGTGGAGGTGATCCTATTTGGAAATACAGTTTCTCTTTTCGTATGTTAATGAGATCATACCTGCACAGGGTGGGTCCTAAACCCTATCACTCCTGAGTTATAAAAAGAGCAGAACAGACACAGAGACGCACACATTGGGAAAGACAGATACCAAAGAACGCCAAGGACCTGGCAGACGCCAGCAACTGGGAGAGAGGCTCACAGAAAGAACTGACACGGCTGGGACCCTGGTTTGGATTTTTAGCCAAGCCATCCCCAACTTCTCCTTCTCAGCCCATCCCCATGGCCCATCAGTCAAGTTCTTCCCAATCAACCTCCTTAAGGTTCTTTGAGCCTGATTCCCTCTCTGCATTTTCCCTACGACTTAGTTGAGACTTCCTCCTTTCTTGAGTAGATTTCTACTGCCTCTGCCTCCTTAGTCCACCTGGCCAGGGCGCAATCTGGCTGTGATGAAAAGCTGCCCGTGTGCCCTCCTCCGTGACAACCCCACAGTGGCTTCCCACAGCTTCAGGACAGAATTCAAAGTCTCCAACACAGTGTTTAAGAAGCCCTGGTGGTGCAGTGGTTAAGTGCTCAGCGGCTCATCAAAAGGTCAGCAGATTGAACCCACCAGCTGCTTCACTAGAGAAAGATGTGCCAGTCTGCTCCCGTAAAGATTACGCAGCCTTGGAACCCCTATGGGGCAATTCCCCTCTGTCCTATAGGCTCGCTATGAGTCGGGATAGACTTCACGGCAAAGGTTTGTTTTGGGGTTTTTTTTTTTTTGGTAGCACCCTCCTCACCACCTGCCCCCAGCACAGTCCCAGCCACAAGGAATGACCTACAGTTCCCAGAATGCCCACGATCCCTGGCCCTGCCTATGTACACTCCAGTGTCGACACATCACTTCCCGCTCTCCCTGGCCAATTGTTCTTTGTCCTCCAAGAAGCAGCTGAGGCATCATTTCCTCCCAGGGGTCCACCTGCCCCTCCCAAGTCAGGGTACAGAGCCTCCCCTCTGTGCGTGGACTGTACTCATCAGCTCCAAGGTCTTTCCTCTACGTCACTAGGCCTTCTAGGGCAATAGACCTCCAGATGTTGGCCTGTAAGCCCCAGCAGTTAGCACAGAGCCTGGCAGGTAGACAGATTCAAAGGTTGAATGTTTAATGAGCGTATATATAAGCATGCAGGAGTCACTGATAAGGAGCCACCAGTGGTAAAGCACGTGGCTGCTAACCGAAAGGTCAGAGGTTTGAACCCACCAGCAGCTCCACAGGAGAAAGACGAGAAAGACCTGCCAATCTACTTCCATAAAGATTATAGCCTTGGAAGCCCTATGGGGCAGTTCTACTCTGTCCTATAGGGTCTGTTGTGCGTCGGAATTGACTTGAGGGCACACAACAACAGCAGTCCCTGAGTGGCTACCAGCTGCAAGCCTGGTGGTTCAAACCCCAGAGAGACAACTCAGAAGAAAGTACCAGTGATCTGCTTCTGAAAGGTCACAGCCATTGACAACCCTACCGAGTGTAGTTCTGCTCTGAAACATACGGCCTCAGGTGAGCTGGAATCAACTGGATGGCCACTGGCATACGAAAGTGTCTGTCACTCTTCTTAGTTAAGTCTCGAGTGAAGACAAGATGTCTTATTTCCAGTCCTTACACATTAAGTGGAAACCCTGGTGGCATAGTTAAAAGC
This sequence comes from Loxodonta africana, assembly GCF_030014295.1. Lineage (NCBI taxonomy): Eukaryota > Metazoa > Chordata > Mammalia > Proboscidea > Elephantidae > Loxodonta > Loxodonta africana. The sequence goes on from NC_087350.1 coordinate 113,496,859, forward strand.
TATGGCTGCTAACCAAAAGGTCAGCAGTCTGAATCCACAAGGCGCTCCTTGGAAACTCTATGGGGCAGCTCTACCCAGTCCTATAGGGTGTCTATGAGTCAGAATCAACTCAACGGCAATGGGTTTGGGGTTTTTTTGGTTTATACATTAAGTAGGTGCTTAATAACGTATTCTTCCTTCCTCCCGTCTAACATTGGATAATATGTGAATGTTCCGTTTTCACAGTGATTAATTAAACAAGATGAAATTCCAAATTCTTTCAAGTCCATTTGGCTTTGGGATATATTTCAAATCTTACGTACCTGGCCTGCTGCCTCAAAACCCACTGCTGGGCTGACGTGTCAGTACTAAACACACCCATTTTTCTCAGCATCAAGGAATCAAGGAACAGGATAAACCTATAATTCCTAAAGTCAGCCCAAGTGAAAGAAATCCAGGAAGGATCTAGCATTACTGTGATTATTAGTGAGCCAACAGGAAAAATATGTGCCCTTTCCCTCATGCCAATACGCTAAGTCCCCCTGGAATTTAAGCTCCCTCCTGCCCAGACTGGTTATTTTCCTGTGGACCGCCCAATTCTGGGGTTCTTATCAGAATTTTTTTTTTTTTAATCAGAATATTCAGGACTGGGTCCTGGCTCAGGGGGCCCCGGGTAGGTGCAAGTGGTAACATGCCCGGCTGCTCATCAGAAGGTTGGAGGTTCAAGTCTCCTCAAAGGTACCTCAGAAGAAAGGCCTGAAAAATCAGCCATGAACAACCCTATGAAGCACAGTTCTACCCTGACACACATGAGGTCACCATGAGTTGGAGTCCACTTGGTGGCAACTGGCTTTTCTGGCTTAAGGTCTGACCAAGCAAAGCACCCAATCTCCCCTTTTTCCCCTTTCCCCCACACACAATTTCGATTTACCTCATCGGGAGGCAAGCAAAGAGTCTGGGAACAGACCAACGGCTTAAAATACCTATGGACCCATCTATCTATGTGGTGGAGTTCCTGGGTCATGCAAATGGTTAACTTCCTCAGCTGCTAACCAAACGGCTGGAAGTTTGAGTCCACCCAGAGGCTTCTCAGAAGAAAACCCATGCTATCGAGTCAATTCTGACTCATAGCAACCCTATAGGACAGAACAGAACTGCCCCATAGGTTTTCTAAGGCTATAATCTTTATGGGAGCAGACTGCCACATCTTTCTCTCTCAGAGCAGCTGGTGGATTCAAACCACTGACATTCTGGTTAGCAGCCGAGGGCTTAACCACTGTGCCACCAGGGCTCCTCCTAGGAAGAAAGGCCTGGCAATCTACTTCTGCAAAATCAGTCTTTTTTTTATGGCAACTTTTTTCGTTTTTATGTGGTAGCCAGTCCAGTCACCCTCAAACTGAGCAGACTCATGGTGCCCCCATGCATGTAGAGTATAACTGCGCTCCACTGGGTTTTGGATGGCTGACTTTTCAGAAGTAGGTCGCCAGGGCTTTCAGTTAGTCACCGAGCACCTGACCCTTTGAGCCACCCAGGCACTCCACAAGTCATGTGAAGGCACCGGATTAATACAAGACCCACAAAGAGAGGCTGGATTCATTCTCACGATGGGGTGTGCACCCTACGTCTCGTCACTGATAGAGAGAGGGAACGCTTCACAGATGGGGAGATTCACTCGTGCAAATTATACTCCAATCTACTAAACTGAGCGTACTGATGGGCCCAGAACTTTCCTCAGCTCCGGACTTGCATATCCAACTGATGCATCTCTCTGGATTCTTCACAAGCATATTCAACACAGTGATTTCTCAACAACTCAAGTACCTCTATCCCCGTCCGTTCTGATGTTTCCATCTCATTTAATGCTCAAGCCAGAAAACCAGAAGTTACCCTTGATGTCTCCCTCTCCCCACCATCCTGCCTCCCCCAAGTCCTGCCGATTTCTCAAAATTGTCTTGCCTTCTCCATCCTCCCTGCAAACTCCTCAGCCCAGTCACCAGCATCTTTAGCCTAGACTAGTACAACAGCCTCCTCGCTGGCCTCCCGGACACCCTTCTTCTCAAGGCAAGAAGGGTCTGAAAAAGGGAATCAGCTCAGGTTAGTTCCTTGGGTAAACAAACCGTCAGTGCCCATTGCATTTAGAACAGCATCTGTGATGGTTAGGGTTGTCAGCTAGCTGGGCCATGATTCTCAGTGGTTTGGCAGTTATGACACAGTTTGGTAGTCGTATAATGACGTAATCACCTCTATGATGAGATCTGATATAATGTGATCACCTCCATAATGGGATCTGCTGTGAGTAGCCAATCAGTTGAAATGGAGTATCCTTGGGGGTATGGCCTGCATCCAATACAGATGGACCTTCTGGCAAGACTTGCAAGCTTTTGCTGCCTCTGGATCCTGCAGCCGGCTCCTATTCATCTGACCTCCAGTTCTTTGGACTTCAGCTAGCAGCTTACCTGCCATTCTTGGGATTTGTCAGTCTCTGCAGCCTGTGAGCCAGTGGCCTGCCATCTTACCTACTGATTTTTGGCTCACCAGCCCCTGCAGCTACGTCAGTCAGGAGAAGCCTCCAGCCTGACCCACTGACTTGGGACTTCCTAACCTCTAACACCACGTGAGCCATTTCCTTGATGTAAATCTCTCTCTCTCTATATATATATGTATATACATACATATATATATATGCATAGACACTTCACTGGTTCTGCTTCTCTAGAGGACCCAACCTAAGATAGCACCCAACTCCTACCATAGCATTGTTGGCCCATCAGACCTTCCACGATCTGTCGTCTACCTCGCATTCAACCTCATCTCATGCCATTCTCCTCCCTACTCATGAGGCTTCTAGGTCACAAAACACTGCGGAGGTCTGTGTTGCCTCCAGGACACTGCACGTTACCCCCTCTATCTGTGATACTTCTCTCTGACCACCTGGCCCAAAGCAGCCACTTCTCTATGATCCAGTTTCTCAGCCCTGGGTGTGCTTCTTCTAATATTTATTGTAATTGGTTAATGGTTTTGTTACCTATCCGTTTTTGTCTATTTTTCCCATTGTAATATAAACTCCAAAGCCAGGCGCTTAATGTGTCTACTGGAACTAGAGACAGTGTTGCTAAGTAAGCTCCATGTCTGGCCCATAGTAGATGCTCAAGAAACATTTACCACATAAACCATGTTATAACCATGCTGGAAATTCAGCCTCATGATCACTCTCCAGCTTTTTGTTAATTAGCTTCCCAAAACTTTGTCTCACATACTTCATATTATCAGGAGGGATCAGTCCCTGGAGGGATCATGCTTGGTAAAGTAGAGGGTCAGCGAAAAAAAGAGGAAGATCCTCAACAAGATGCATTGACACAGTGGCTGCAACCATGGGCTCAAACACGGCAAGGATTGTGAGGATGGTGCAGGACCGGGCAGGGTTTCGTTCTGTTGTGCATAGGGTCACTATGAGCTGGAACTAACTCGACAGCACCTAACAACAACAACCTTAAAAAAAAAAAAAAAAAAAAATCCTTGCTTATAAAACAAACTCAAATTAATAAAGAAATCATTATATTTTGAGGAAGCTTAATTCAAATCTGGACTGCAATGGATTGTTTCTTAAAGTCTTCCCACTGGCAATTACGTGAAGCTCCTTGATGAATTAGGGGGGAGAAAACTATCATGGATGCAAAGTCATTTATCTAAAAAAAATCAGGGCTCTACGTAACAGTACTACATGCCTTATTTAATGTGGAAAATATTTAAATAGGATCACTATGGCTCCCTTACAGCATAGCTATTTAGTCTAAATCTCTGGTTCTTTTCCGCTATAAATCTACTTTGTTTGAAATCCCACAAGGCACAGATGGAGAGTTTCAGTAGGACAAACTATACTTCAAAAATTTTTTTTTTCCCTCCAATCTATTAAACCTAGCATACGGACGGGCAGTGTGGTTATCTCAAATATAATTTTAGCTGCAGCCCAGACCTTTCCTTAGCTCTGGACTTGCATATCCAGCTGACACTTTTCTTTGGATTCTCCACAAGCATATTCAACATAATATTTCTGAACACCTCAAGCACCTCTAACCCTGTCCCTTCTGATGTCCCCACCTCATGTAACGCTCAAGCCAGGAAATTAGAAGTCATCTGTAATGGACTGAATCGTGTCCCCCAAAAATGAGTTAACTTGGTTAGGCCATGTGTGGTTGTCCTCCATTTTGTGATTTTCCTATGTGTTATAATCTCTGCCTGTGCTTGAAAGGATTAGGGTGGGATTGTAACACCACCCTTACCAAAGTCACCTCCCTTATCCAATGTAAAGGAAGCTTCCCTAGGGTGTGGTCTACACCACCTTTTATCTCTCAGGAGATAAAAAGGAAAGAGAAGCAAGCACAGAGTTGGGGACCTCATACCACCAAGAAAGCAGCACCAGGAGCAGAGCGTGTCCTTTACACACGGGGTCCCTGCTCCTAAGAAGCTCCCCTAGCAGGGGAAGATTGAGGACAAGGACCTTCCTCCAGAGCCAACAGAGAGAGAAAGCCTTTCCCTGGAGCTGTCGCCCTGAATTTGGACTTGTAACCTACTAGACTGTGAGAAAATAAATTTCTCTTTGTTAAAGCCATTCACTTGTGGTATTTCTGTTATGGCAGCATTAGATGACTAAGACATCATCCTTGATGCACAGCCCAGGGCTTTTCCAGTTCTAAGACCAACAGATGTGCAGTGATCTTTATCATACTTTGGAGTATTACTAACACAACAGAAATTTAGCAGATAATTGGAACTACATATTCTTTGTCTACTCTATCTTTCCATCTCTTGGTCAATCTGCAATCATAACTTCTAAGCAATTAGATTCGAGGCGAGGGGAGAAAGTCATTGAGATAGGAGGGTAGTAAGGCAGTCCCTGGATTATGAACAATTTCCATTCCTAAATCTGTCTTTAAGTTTAATTGGTACGTAAGTGGGAACAGTTAGGTACGGTTTGTATCTAACGTCAGTGCGTCAAATGCTTGTCTTAGTATATAGTGTATTTTCTATGCATATAAAGCATTAAAGAAACACTTCCAGATACACTAAAACATCTTTAACATAATAACACAGTAATAATAGCAATACTGTTTTGATGTACATCACAAAGTAGTGCTTGTTTGTCGTTACGAACCATTGTATGTACCTTGAATTTTTAATATAACAGGCTTTACGGGGACTGGTTCATAACTGTGTGTTGCATGTAAATCAGATGTTTGCAACCTGGGGACTGCCTATAGTTACAAAAAATAGTTACAAGTACACCTTATTAAGTCATGTCCATTTCAACTCATGGATGGTAACCTTTTAGGATCGGATGATTTAATAATTTCCTAAAAAGTAATAAACAATTGGGTTTAAAAAGAAAAGAGACAAACCTTAATCTAAGAATTAATTCTTCACGTTTTAAATAAACACTGCAATTCCTCTTTGCTTGAAATTCCTAGAACATACTCTATTCTTTGCACCTGTTGTATGGAACTCTTCTGTATCCTTTGTCACTGTCATGGATTGAATTGTGTTCCCCAAAATATGTGTCATCTTGGTTAGGTCGTGATTCCCAGTATTGTGCGGTTGTCCTCCATTTTGTGATTTCCCCATGTGTTGTAAATCCTATCACTATGATATAATGAGATGGATTTCTGGCAGTTATACTGATGAGATCTAAAAGATTAGATACTGTCTTAAGCCAATCTCTTTTGAGATATAAAAGAGGGAAGCGAGCAAAGAGACAAGGGAACCTCGTACACCAAGAAAGCAGTATCAGGAGCAGAGCGTGTCCTTTTTACCTGAAATTCCTGCACAGAGAAGCTCCTAGACCAAGGGAAGACTGATGACAAGGACCTTCCTCCAGAGCCAACAGAGACAGAAAGACTTCCCCTGGAGCTGACGCCCTGAATTTGGACTTCTAGCCTATCAGACTGTGAGAAAATGAGTTTCTCTTTGTTAAAGCCATCCACTTGTGGTATTTCTGTTACAGTGGCACTAGGTAACTAAGACAGTCACCTTGAGAAACACCTATTTAGTTAACAACCTGCTAAAAGGTTGTTTCCTCTGTAAAGAACTGTTTATGACCTTCTAGCATCTTGGAAATACCTATTATATACTGCAATGAAGAACTACAGATCACTGTAGGTTTTGTTTTGGGTTTTTACACAGGCTTGTGTGTTAAGGACTCACTCATTCCTCTTTGTCACCTCAGCCCCTATCACAGTGCCTGGTACACAGTAGGTACACACGGATTATTTATCACAAAAAGGAATGACTGAGTCTTTGTATTATTTGTTCTCCTAATATCTGTAAATATGGTGACTATTTTATAGCCCCAAATTGACAAACATGATGTGATAAAGGATTTTTGTGTCATTCCTAGATACATGAAACAGGAATATGCCAGTTTTAATGTCAAAATGCTGAAGTGTCAGAGGTAGTTCAGTGGGAACCTAGAGGCAATGTTCAGTATCTTGACGAACCCAGAACATCTGGGATCTAAAGTTGCCATAGCGATGAAAGATGGAAACGGTGGTGATCTTAACTCAGTGGGGCAGAGATCTAACCTTGGCCTCCTGGTCCACTGCCCACCCCCATATGCTCCAGCCTTTGTCCCAGTGAAATGACAGTCCAGTAATGGCAAATGACCTCCTGGAACCACGCTACCCCTGGCTTACAGATGACTCTGGTTTAGGAGATGGTGACCTCAGAGTAACATTTACTGATGGCATCACTGAAGCTCTATAATTTGGACTAAGTGAGGAAATGGCTGTCTGAGATTCATGGAAATTTTGAAACATAGATTATTTTCAAGGCACTTTTTTTTTTTTTTTAAATCACACACAGAATCTTCAAACATGACTATCAAATAAATCCCTCAAAACAGTTAACGGTGATGGTTGAACATATGATGAACATAGTTAATGTCATGGAACTGTACATGTGAAAACTGCAGAAATGGCAAACGTTTTGTCACCTATATATTTACCACAATTAAAAATAAATAACCAGAGTTAAGCTGGATGAAAGAAGAAACAAAACAAAACTGACTTATAACGTTTTAAGATTAGACAAAATTGAATAAAATGAACACGTCAACTACTGTATATTGGCAATTCCAAGAAGTCTTTGTGGTCTGTAAGTTTTAAAAGTTTGCTCAGATGTACATCAGAACACTGTAACTGAGCAAAAAATTGGAAACACATTGTCTTAGGCTGGAATCTCTAGAGAAGCTAAACCAGTGAAGTGTATTCACACACACACACAGTGTAAACGAGAGAGAGAGAGATTTGTCTGAAGGAAATGGCTCAAGTGGCTGTAGAGGCTGGAAATCCTTAGTCCATGGGTCAGGCATCAAGCTGGAGGCTTCTCCTGACTCACAGTGCTGCAGGGGCTGACGAACCCAAGATTGGCAGGTCAGACAGCAGGCCACTGGCTCACGGGCTGCAGAGGTTGATGAACCCAAGATTGGCAGATAAGAAGTCAGGCTTCTGGCTCACAGGCTGTAGAGGCCAATGAATTCCAAGATCAGCAGGTAAGCTGGTAGGCTGATGGCTTAAGTCCCAAGAACTGAAGGCCAGATGATGACAAGCCAGATACAGAACAAACAAGTGAGCTTTGCCAGAACGTCCATATATATATTGGATGCAGGCCACATCCCCAAAGAAACTCCCCTTACAACTGAGTGTTGATTACATCATATCACGTCATGAAGGATGACTACATCATTACACAACTGCCAGACTACATCATTACATAACTGCCAAAATACGTCATTATAAACCACTAAGAATCATGGCCCAGCCAAGTTGACACAAAACCATAATGATCATAGTCCACCCCTTGTTAACCTGGCACCTGTACACATCTCCTTAAACCATATATAATCTCTAAGGCAATAACAAAGTCATATTTGCACCTAACATGATACAATCAAATGCATACAACCGAAAACACAGTAGCCCCATTTATATCTTATATTTTACAAGAAAACAAAAATATTAGATGCACACATACAAGGGTGAAATACTCGTAACAATTACAATTCTCATTTCTGCAACTGGTCATGAGGTTGTAACTGGTATTTAGAACTACCTTCTTCCACCACCCATTCTGTATTCCCTTTGCCCTCAGCAAGCACCTCAGCTGGTCATGGCTCTTTGCCTGGTGGGGTGACTCAAACCTTCATTCCCGAAAGATCATGATGGCCCATAGTAGTGTTGGTATTGGGTTGCTGTAGTTTTCTATTGGCTTTAATCACAAGGCATGGTGGTACTAAGGGATGCCCTCAGGGATCATCTGCATTCCAAGCATATTCTTCTTTACCTCCAGTATGTAATATCAATCTGATTTTCCCTTGGTAGTCAGGATTAATTACACCAGCCAGTATGGTAACTCCCTTCTTTGACTATTGATCCAGAGGCACAAGAAGCCCAAAGGGGCCAAATTGCACTCTTAACTTCCAGTTCAAGGATGTCGTGTTGTGTCTCCAGGTCAGAGCATTCCTCTCTTTGGAAATAAGACCTTTAGGCCTGCAGAACGTAAGGTGGTGGGGACAGGAGGCAGAAATTTTGCAAGTGGGGTACTAGGAACAATAACAAGTGGTACCACTCCCATTTCCACCCCTTGATTCTTAGAACCGTGAATCCTGGCAATGGAAGAAACAGCACCATATATTGGACGCTGAGTGAGAGCATATACAGTCTCCTGAATAACAACGCCCCAACCCTGCAAGGTACTGCCGCCTAGCTGGCGCCATAACTGTGTTTAAGGAGGCTATTCCATCGTTTTATCAAGCCAGTTGCTTCAGGATGATGGGGAACATGGTAAGACCAATGAATTCCATGAGCATGGGCCCACTACCACACTTCATTTGCTATGAAATGAGGCCCTTGATCGCCGTAATGCTGTGTGAGATACCAGGACAGTGGATGAGGCATTCTGTGAGCCCACAGGTGGTAGCTTTGGCAGAAGCACTGTGTGCAGGGAAGGTAAATCTGTTTCCAGAGTATGGGTCTCTCCCAGTAAGAACAAACCAGTGCCCTTTCTGTGATGGAAATGGTCCAACGTAATCAACCCAGCACCAGGTTGCTGGCTGATCACCTCGAGGGATGGTGCCATATCGGGAACTCAGTGTTGGTCTCTGTTGCTGACAGACTGGGCACTCAGCAGTGGCTGTAGCCAAGTTGGCCTTGGTGCAGGGAAGTACATGTTGCTGAGCCGACGCACAATCTCCATCCTTGCCACCATGGCCCCTTTGTTCATGAGCCCCTTGGGCAATGAAAAGAGTGTCCGGGGAAAGGGGATGACTGGTTTCCACAGAACACATCATCCTATCCACTTAACTGTTAAAATCCTCCTCTACCAAGGTCAGCCTTTGGAGAGTAGTCACATCAGACACAAATATCTACACTTCTTTGGCCCGTTCAGAGAGGTCTATACACATACGTCTTTCCCATACATTCCTGTCTCCAATTTTCCAATCACATTCCTTCCAAGTCCCTGACCATCCAGCCAAACTACTGGCCACAGCCCATGAATCAGTATACAATCACAATTCTGGTCGTTTCTCCTTCCAAGCAAAGTGAACAACCAGGTACACTCCTTGAAGTTCTGCCCATTGGCAGGATTTCCTTTCACCACTGTCCTTCAGGGAGGTCCCATAAAAGGGCTTATAGTGCTGTTGCTGTCCTCTTTTGAGTGGTGCCTGCATATCACACAGAATCACCTGTAAACCAGCCATGAGGCTTCTCTTCCACAGTCAGCTGATCATAAGGAACTCCCCAGGAGGTCAGAAGTACAGATTTGGAGAAGGCAGGTAATGTGACAAGAGTGGAGAGCAGGGGCATTTGGACTACTTCCTCATGCAACTTACTTGTGCCTTCATGTCCTGCTTGAGCCCAATCTCATATAAACTGCTTCCATTTCGTGAAGGACTGCTGCTGTGGACGGTCAACTTTATGGCTCTGTGGGCCAGACATACATCCAGTTCATAATGAACAGCTCAGATTGCAACGTGACTTGATGGCCCACATTAAGCATTCAGTCTCTACTAAGACCCAGTAACAAGCCAAAAGCTATTTCTCAAAAGGAGAGTAGTTATTTGCAGAGGACGGCAGGGCTTCACTCCAAAATCCTAAGGGTCTGCGCTGTGATTCACCAGTAGGGACCTGCCAAATATGCCAAATAGTGTCTCTATCTCTCACCGCAATTCAAGCAACATTGGACCAGCCAGATCATGTGGTCCAAGTGACAGAGTGGTTTCCATGGCAGCCTGAACCTGTTGCACAGCCTCCCTTGTTCTGGGACCCACTCAAAACTAGCAGCTTTTCAAATCACTTGATAAATAGGCTGGAGTAAAAAAAGCTGGAGTAGCACATCCGAATGAGGAATATGTTGCCCCCAAACTCCAAAGAAGGCCCCTAGGCATTGTGCCTCCTTTTTAGTTGTAGGAGGGGCCAGATATAACAACTTAACCTTCACTTTAGAAGGAATATCTCGACATGCCCCACACCACTGGACCTCTAGAAATTGCCCTGAGGTGGAAGGCACCTGAATTTTCTTTACATTAATTTCCTACCCTCTAGCATGCAAATGGAACCCCAGTGGACTAGCAGTTAAGTGCTATGGCTGCTAGACAAAGGGTCGGCAGTTCAAATCTACCAGGCACTCCTTGGAAATTCTACGGGGCAGTTCTACTCTTTCCTGTAGGGTTGCTATGAGTCAGAATCGACTCAAGGGCAACAGTTTTTTTGTTTTGTTTTGTTTTGTTTCATTTTATTTTAGCGCACAAATACTTTACCAATAAGTCCAGAGTCACTGACACTTCTTCCTTACTAGGTCCAATCAGAACAATGTCATCAATGTAATGGACCAGCATGTTATCTTGTGGAATGGAAAGGCAATCAAGGTCCCTGCACACTAAGACTAAACTATGACATAAGGTGGAAGAATTGATATACCTCTGAGGAAGGACACTGAAGATGTATTGCTAGCCTTGCCAGCTGAAGACAAACTGCTTCTGGTGGCCCTTCAAAACCAGAATTGAAAAGAAGGCCTTGGCCAGATCAATAGCTGCATACCAGGTACCAGGAGATGTATTAACTTACTCAAGCAATGAAACCACACCTGGAACAGCAGCTGCAACTGGAGTCACGACCTAGTTGTTTTCGATAATCCACTGTCATTCTCCAAAATCCGCCTGTTTTTTTCCAGGCCAAATAAGCAAGTTGAATGGGGATGTGGTGGGAATCCTTCAAGTCCTTGACGGTGGCAGTAATTTCTGCACTCCCTCCAGGAATGTGGTATTGCTTTTTGTTTACTATTTCCCTAGGTAGGGGCTGTTCTAAAGGCTTCCACTTGGCTTTTCCTAACATAATAGCCCTTACACCATTTTTCAGGGATCCAATGTGGGTGTTCTGCCAGTTTCTGAGTATATCTATCCCAATTATGCTTTTGGAACTGGGGAAATCATTACAGGGTAGGTTTGGGAACCCACTAGACCCACTGTGAGATGAGCCCGAGCTAAGACCCCATTAAATAACCCGACCCCCATATGCCCCCATTCTGACTGGTGGGCCACAGTGACATTTTGGGTCTCCAGGAGTTAGTATCAGGTCAGGACCAGTATCCAGTAATCCCCAAAAAAGTCTGATTATTTCCTTTTCCCCAGTGAACAGTCACTCTTGTAAAAGAATGTAGATTCCTTTGGAGAAGGCTGGAAGAAAGATGAACAATATACATTTTTGGCAGTGTAGTGGGGTCCTTTCTCAAGGGGACCTGGCCTCCCCTTCATCCAAGAGGTTGTGAGTCTGTAAACTGGCTCAAGTCTGGGAAATGATTGGAGGACTGTGACTATTCTGGCGATTCAAGTGAGACTGCTGTTCACCTGACCTAGAATTCGTCCACTTGTACAGATCAAGTAAACATTTAGTAAATTTCCCATCCATTTAACTCACAGGGACACCATGACTAAGTAGTGAACACCGTAAGTTCATACAAGTCAGACTATTGTGGTTACTGCTTTGACCCCACTGTCCATTACGGTAACCATGGCCACCTTGCCTTTGTTGACTAAGTGCCACCACTGGGTCTCTACCACCACAGGATCCAATTAGTCCCATTGTAGCTACCCATCACTATCAAATTGATTCTGACTAATCACAACCCTATAGGAGAGTAGAACTGCCCAATAGGGTTTCTAAGGAATGGCTGGTGGATTTAAACTGCCAACCTTTTGGTTAGCAGCTGAGCTCTTAACCACTGTGCCACCAGGACTCCCCATTGTAGTTGTTGTTGTTGTTAGGTACTGTCAAGCCAGTTTTGACTAGGTCAGAGAGCAGGCCACTGGCTCACGGGCTGCAGAGGCTGATGAACCTATGTATGACAGAACCAAACACTGCCCAGTCCCACGCCACCCTCACATAGAGCCCATTTTTGCAGCCACTGTGTTAATCCACCTCATTAAGGGTCTTCTCCTTTTCCATTGACCCTCTTCTTTACCAAGATGACAGTCCGCTGTCATTCTCCAAGATCCACCTGTTTTTGGTCCCTCCTGATAATATGTCCAAAGTACACGAGATGAAGTCTCACCATCCTCGCTTCCAAGGAGCACTCTGGCTGTATTTCTTCCAAGACAGACTTGTTCATTCTTCTGGCAGTCCATGGTATATTCAATATTCTTTGCCAACACCATAATTCAGAGGCATCAAAGGCAATACCTAGAATACCAATGTTTATGCATTCCATTTCATTTTTGACAGCTTCCAATTTTCCTAGATTTGTACTTCCTACATTCCATGTTCCGATTATTAATGGATGTTTTCAGCTGTTTCTTCTCTTTTTGAGTCATGCCACATCAGCGAATGGAGGTTTCAAAAGCTTGACTCCATACACAGAGAGAGAGATTTATCTCAAGGAAATGGCTCATGCATTTGTAGAGGCTGTCAAGTCCCACGTCTGTGGGTCAGGTGTCAGCCTGGAGGCTTCTCCTGACTCACGTAGCTACAGGGGCTGACGAATCCAAGGTCAGCAGTCAGATGGCAGGCTGCTGGCTTACGGGCTGTAGAGGCTGACGAATACAAGATCACCAGGCAATATGGCTGGCTACTGGCTCAAGTCTCAAGAACCAAAAGTCAGATGATGACGAGCCAGATGCAGGACCCAGAGCAAGCAAGTGAGCTTTGCCAGAACATCCACATATATATTGGATGCAGGTCACATAGTGAGGAAACGCCCCTTACAACTGATTGTTGATCACATCAGATCACATCATGGAGGATGACTACATCATTACATAACTCCCACACTATATCATTACGTAACTGCCAAAATACAGTATTACATAATTGCCAAACTACATCATTACATAACTGCTAAACTACATCATTACATAACTGCCAAACCACTGAGAATCACAGACCAGCCATGCTGACGCACATCCTTAACCATCCAAAAACCAAAAACCAAATCCGTTGCCATCGAGTCGATTGTGACTCATAGTGACCCTATAGGACATAGTGGAACTGCCCCATAGAGTTTCCGAGGAGCACATGGTGGTTTCGAACTGCTGACCTTTTGGTTAGCAGCCATAGCTCTTAAGCACTATGCCACCTAGGTTTCCTCCTTAACCATCATACACCCTAAAGAGCCAGTAACAGCCGGTTAACTATAACATGGTACGTCAATAGAATGAAATACTATGGAACCGTTGAAAATGATGCAGGAGTATATTTAAAGACATTCACTGGAATGAATGGAAAAAAGCCATTTATATAGAGCCTTATATGCATACAGTATGATGTTATATTTTGTATAAAAATCATATATGCGTATTTAACCACAGAAAAGGCCTCTGTGAGATTAAATACACATAGGGGATGTAAGCAAGGGCATCTCAGTGAAGGAACTTCTTTTTGCTTTTTGAAATTTTTTACGTTTCTGAAATGAACCTGCATCACTTTATCTTTGCCCATTCTCCAACCCATTGCCTTTGAGTCGATTCTGACTCATAGCAGCCATAATATAGCAACCCTATAGGACAGAGGAGACCTGACCCATAGGATTCCCAAGACTGTAATCTTTACAGAAGCAGACTGCCACAGCTTTCTTCCACAGAGTGGCTGGTGGGTTCGAACTGTTGACCTTTTGGTTAGCAGCCAAGCACTTTACCACTGCACAACCAGGGCTCCATTATTTTTACAAGAAAGTACAATTTGCTTGTTTAAGTCTACAGGTAGTCCCCAGCTTATGAAAGGGTCCCGTTCCATTAACTCCATGGTAAGTTGGTTCTGACATAACTCAAATACCTTATTTTTACACAAATAACACACATGTGCCTTCTACATTTGTTTGCCAATCACTCCCTTCCTCTGTGGGGTATTTCTGTTCCTGTAAAAAAAAAAAAAAAATTAGCATAGCCCACTTACAAAAATAACTCACTGCAGGAAAGGGAGCAGCTGGCAAGCAAACGTAGAAAGCGCGCATTATTTGCATAAAACTACGGTACCTGAATTATTTTTTTGGTTTTTGTTATTGCCTCTCATTATCACTATCTATAAATCTGACCTTCGAACATCTGCATGTGAACATCTGAGTACGGCACTACCTGCCAATTATGTTCTGCGACATTGTACGTAGTACACATTACCAATAACCAAATGCACAAAAAAAAAAAAAAAAGTGCAGTTTGTCATAACTTGAATACATCGTAAGTTGGGGACTATCTGTATTTGGCTTTTCCTTTTAACGGCTTAAGAAAGTACTTAAAAGTAAACGTCGTTAGCCTAGTGGCAACAGAGGCGGAGACTGGAGTGATGCACCTACAAGCCAAGGAACGCCAAGGATAGCCGGCTTCCAGACAAGACCTGGAACAGATTCTCACTCAGAGCCCCCAGAAGGAACCAACACTGTGGGACCTAGATTCTGGACCTCTAGCCTTCAGAACTGTGAGAGAATAAATATCTATCGTTTTAAGGCAAAAAAAAAGTAAATGCCATTTAAGGTCTTCTCCTCATAATACAAAAGTTAGTAGACAAGGTTAAAGCGAAAGCAGATTTCCGAATTCTGGGCTGTGAAAATGTAAGGTGGGGGGCGGGGGGCCTGAAATCTCCCTAAGACTGTTAGGAAAAGTAAGAGAAAGTACAGTGACTTCAAATACCAAACAAGTTGCAACATCACTTCTTCGGACTGTGTGTTCACTATTGGAGTTTTAGGACAGCCACATGTGCAACAATGAAATACATTAGGACATGCGCATCTGGTTCACAGTTTTCCATGAGCAAACATTCCACATTGTTTCCCCACCACAGTCTACCGTCGTTAGTAACACTCACTGAGCTCTTTCTGTATGTAAGAATCGGCGTTAAGTGAGATACAAAAACCATTGCCCCTTTTCCTTCAGGAAATCTACCATCTAGATTGGGAGTGTTTCGTATTGTATACATAGTCTTCAGGTTTCCAGTTCCAGTCTTCTGACAAATAACTTTGCAAGCATTATCCCCTACAATCCTTACTACTTTCTGAGGTAGGAACCATGATTAGCTCCATTTAGCAGGAGAGAAAACTGAGGTGCACAAAGATTAAGCAATTTACCTAAAACCACAAAGCTGGAAGGGTAGGAAGGCTAGGTCTGGAACGCGCTTCTACCAGTCTGTCTGCACAACCCCAACACTACCACCACCATAGCAGCAACGAAGTAAGGGATACAGGCAATTGTTACTACAATGATTCAGAAGAAAACCAATACTACCCAGAGCCAGAAGAATCAGTGGAGGCTCCCTGGAGAGAGCAGTACTTGACTGGAGTCTTCAAAGACAGAAGTGCAATGTCAGCAGGGAGAAGTCGCTCCAGGAGAAGGCATTCTTCCCTTGCAGGGACAAATATGCCCAGGATGGCCCCAAGCTCTCCTCTGTAAAGGATCTGGACAGACTGCCCAACTCACGAGAATGAACCTGACAATGTTTTATGATGAGAATGGAATCTTAGCGATTCAAAGTCAGGGAAAACATCCTTTCTTTCTTAGCATTGCTGATTCTCTCCCACCATTTAGCAATAATTTTAAAGAAGAATAAGCGGGGGGAAAAAAACCTATCCCTAAATAAAACCTAAGAGGACAATAAACCACAGCACTGAAGACAAAAATGTCTGTATTAAGAAACTGGGCCAAACGTACAGAAATAATTCTGTCACAGGCGTGGAACTAAATTTCAATTTGTAAGTGGAAAAGGGCAATCAAGAGAAATAGGTGACAAGGGAATAAAACGAGCCAGACAAGTCATGAAGGAAGTGAATGATTGCACGTTTAAATGGTTAACTCATGTTTGGAGTACAACATTATATAGATTTTTCTTCCCACGATAATGCAAAAAAAAAAAAGGAAAGGAAAGGAAACCATGTCATCTGGCCTTGGCTTTTTTCCTCATCACATATATGTTAAGGAATAACAAAAAAATAAAATAAACAAACCCGTTGCGGTCCAGTCTATTCTGGCTCACAGTGACCCTACAGGATGGAGTAAAACTGCCCATTGGGTTTCCAAGGCTGTAATCTTTGTGGAAGCGACTGCCACATCTTTCTCCAGAGAAGGCGCTGGTGCGTTCCAATCGCCAACCTTCTGGTTAGCAGCCAGGCGCTTTAACCACTGCGTCACCAGGACTCCTTATATAAAGGAACAGTTCTTGTGAAATGCTTAATAAAAAGTTACCAATAAAAAGGAGAGGGAATGGCCTTTGACCTTAGTCCCTCTTTAGCCTCAGGAAATCCTAGTGGCATAGTGGTTAAGAGCTACAGTTGCTAACCAAAAGGTCAGCAGTTCAAATCCATCAGGCACTCCTTGGAAACCCTATGGGGCAGTTCTGCTCTGTCCTATAGGGTCGCTATGAGTCGGAATCAATGGCAATGTTTTTTTTTTTTTTTAGCCTCAAGGCTCTACAAAAACCTAATCTCCTTCTTCAGCCAGCTGGCTGTCTCCAGTTCCTTTCATCCTATTTTCTCTTATTGTTGTTAGGTGCCGTCCAGTCGCCCCCGACTCACAGCAACCCCATGTGATGGAGTAGAACACTGCCCCATAGGGTTTCCTAGGCTGTTATCTTTACGGAAGGAGCTCTGGTGATGCAATGGTTAAAAGCCACCAGGGCTCCTTCCATAAAGATTACAGCCCAGGAAACCCTGTGTGGCAGTTCTACTCTGTCCTATAGGGTTGCTATGGGTCAGAATCAACTGGATGCCACCTAACAACAATCTTTACAGGAGCAGATCACCAGGGCTTTCTCCCTTGGAGTTGCTGGGTGGGTTTGAACTGCCCACCTTTAGGTTAGCAGCCAAGCTCTTAACCAGGGCTCCTGTTATTCTCCCTTAACTCATCCCTACCACTCCAGTGAAATGACTCTCATGAGGTGACCTATAACTTCCAGGTCAACAAACCCAGTGGCAGGCCATCAGTGCTCAGCTTGCTTGTCGGATCAGCTGCAGCAGACACACCTGACCACTGGTCGTCCTTTATTCGTTTTCTTCCAGAGGTAATCCAGGACACCATGCCTTGGCTTTCCTACCTCGCTGGTTGCTCCTTCTCAGTCTCCTCTTCCTGATCTTTCCATGTTACCAAGCGCTCCAAGGTTGGGCTTTGGTTCGTCCAGTCTTTACCTACACTCACCTCTTAGTGGTTCCTTCTACCCCTGCCTTCAAATACCCATCCATAGCAGACGTGGATCTATGCCAGCCCAACCCTCTGTCCTCAACTCCAGACTTAGACACCTAACTGCCTAGTTAATACCTCCACTAGGATGTCTACCAGGCACTACTTACTTAACTAGTCAAAACTGAGTTACTGATACTCATCTCCCCTACCGCCCACTGGCCAAAAAATTGCTACTCCAACCCTAGACTTCCACATCTCAGTTGAACAGCAACTCTATCCTTCCAGGTGCTCCTGCCTCAAACCTTAGAATTATCCTTTCTTCTCTCTCTCATATCCACCTTAAATCTATCATTAAAACCTGTTGGCTCTACCTTCAAAATACTGTTCCATTGAACTGGCTGACTCATAGAGACCTTATGTATAGCAGAATGAAACTCTGCCTTCAAAATACCTACACCTTAATGGCCTCTCCCCACTTAAACTGCCACCCCTCACTCACGCCCGTGACCTCTTATCTGGACTGCTTCCAGGGACTCCTGATTGGTTCCCTGCTATTCCTGCCCCTCAGAGTCTACATCAACACAAGAGTTCCTTTGAAAACCCAATACAGACCATGCCACTTCACTGCTCAAACCCCCACCATGGCTCCCTATCTGACTTATAATAAAAGCCAAGGGTCTTCCCCCTGCTGTCTGTGTTCACAGCAACACCCCCACCTAGCTTTCTAACCCTTCTGCAGCTTCTTCTCCCTCCAATAACCCTGCTCCAGCCTGGACCTATTTATACACACTGCTGTCGAGTCGATTCCGACTTACAGTGACCCCACAGGGTTTCCAAGGCTGTAATCTTCACAGAAGCAGACTGCTGCACCTTTCTCCCCAGGAGCCAATGGCGGTATCGAACCCCCGACATTCTGGTCACCAATCAATCACTTTAACCACCGTGCGACCAGAGTTCCAGACCTATTCATATACACTATGTAATTTACTTTTTTGTTAGGTCTGTCATTGCCCCCTCCACCCACCCTGTTAGAATGTAAGCAGAATAAGGACAGGAATCTTTGCTTTGTACGTGCATGCACCCCAAGATACTAGCCAGCATCAGGTGTATGATAGGTGATCAAATAAAATTTCACCTAAGGAATAAATTTCTAGTGTCTTAGCACACCATGGAGACCCCAGCCTGCATGTGACCAGACTGGCTCCGCTAACAATCTAACTACATTCCTGTCTCTTAAAAACACCCTTTGCCCTTCCATATGCATCTATCCACCTATCAGCTCATCCACTCAGGATAAATGTAAGCATGTCCTGCTATGCACAGGCATGACAGACAAAAGTCAAAGGCAGAGAGACGAAAAACCAGACAAATACAACTCAGCCTGTTAACTGCCTTTATGAAAGGAGTCCTAGGTGCAAGAGGGTCATAGAAGAAAGCCTCCCAACAGACCAGGGCCAGAGAGGCAGCGGCTTTCAGGAAAGGCTGTCCTGAGCTTGAGCTAAGTGTTAGAGGTTAGTTAAGGAAAGCTGGTTGGGAGGGGCTGTGGAGGAAGAAGGAAGAGCCACTGGAAGCAGAGGAAACAGCCTGTCTGAAAGCACCAATGGCCTAAGGGAGCAGGAAGCTTGGGCAGCTGAAGGCTGCTCAGTGTAGCTGGAGTTGCGCAGGGAGGGGGCATGTGGAGGTAGAGGGGCTTCTTCCACTCGCCTCGCGTGGTCTGACTTCATCGTAAAGCGCAGGCAGCCCTCAAAGCTGCATACTCAGGTCTGCATTTTAGAAACCTCCACGTGGCAGCAGGGACTGTGGTGACACGGGGCTTTAAGAAAGCCTATCCAGATGGTATCAAATTTTAATTCAGAGTCAAAAGCTCAGTATAAATTTGTAAGGTAAAGAGCTCCGAGAATATTAATGCTTAACTCAAAGTAACCTGACATTTTTTTTAAACCATTTTTCAGGAGACTTGAAGGAAGAGGATGCCAAGGGAAAGAACCTGGAGGAGATTCTTAAACTCATCCTGAGTCAAAGCCAAATGAAGTGAAACGAATGCAGAAAACCACCATCGAGGTCACTCTTTAGTCCACAGGGAACTCGGGATGATCCTCCAAGAGAGTGCTCAGGATGCCCAAAGATGCACCCCATCCACCCACCAAAAAAAAAAAAAACAAAACATTGCCGTCAAGTGGATTCTGATTCATAGGGACCCTATAGGACAGAATAGAACTGCCCCATAAGGTTTCTATGGAGTGGCTGGCGAATCTGAACTGCCGACCTTTCGGTTAGCACCCAAGCTCTTAACCACTGCACAGCCAGGGCGCCCATCCACCACCATCCCCTCACATCTATTTTTCTTTCCGGAAGGTACCAGCACTCAATAGCTACTTGTCACTCTGGAGTTCCGGTAATCCGCTTGGCAACACAACAGTAAAACCTTTCTTTGTCCTGAGAGTCTGGGGGAGGGGTTGCCTGATTCACAGGCATGATGCCCTGCAACAACCATTTCACTCTGTGAAGACACAAGAGACCTTTCTCAATTGTCTTCTTTCACAACGTGCCTTGTGAGCCAAGCCTTGGAGTTGAGTTTGGTTTGGGGGACCACTGCAGGCGAATGGAGAAGAGCCAGGATTATTCTGGGCATTGATACAGAGCTGAACTTTCACAGGTAAATAAGAGCAATAGGTGCTCTGTTCTCTAGTTCCAGCCAAGCCGCCTTGGAATTTGTTAACGAGCGATCTTCACGTCTCCCCAAATATTTATTCTAGACGTTCGAGAAGGAGAAATGGAAATCAGGCACAAAGGGATCTTAGGTACTGGTAGCAAATGCCTGTTTCTTTATAGGGCAGCACTTGGAATTTGGAAAGTTGATTCAAAATCAAAGCAGTAAACACGCCTCTCAGCATTTTCTATATTTTATATCTATGAACACAATCCCCCTTTTATATATGTTGTTGTTAGGTGCTGTCAACTCAGTTTTGACTCAGGGTAACAACTCATGGAACAACAGGATGAAATATTGCCCAGTCCTGAGCCATCCTCACAATCGTTACGTTTGAGTCCATCGTTGCAACCACCGTGCCAATCTCTCTATATATAAAGTGTACATGTAGGAATCTCTTTATATATATGGAAACCCTAGTGGCATAGTGGTTAAGTGTTACAGCTGCTAACCAAATGGCTGGCAGTTCGAATCCACCAGGCGCTCCTTGGAAACTCTATGCGGCAGTTCTACTCTGTCCTATAGGGTCGTTAGGAGTGGGAATCGACTCGACAGCACTAGGTTTGGTTTTATATCTACAGATATATATATAGGATCACTATGAGTTGGTATCAACTTGACAGCAACTAACAACAACATATATATAAAGTTTATATATATATAAAGTATATATAAAAATCTGTGTGTGTGTATAAATATATAAACAGTTTATGAAGTCTAATCTACTTAAGAATAAAAACCTGAGGCGGAGAAAATGGGAGAAAGGCTAAATAAGGCTCCAAGTACACAGAGAAAAGTTCAAAAGGTAGATCAGCTATGTGTGCACATGTGTGCACGTGCGTGCACGTGTGCGTGCGTATGAATATACATGTGTAAGACTCGAGTACTTGATGTTATCTGCCTAACCTTACTCTGTTATCAAAGTATCTTCAGAAGCAAGCTACATATTGACCTAAAAGTCATTTATGAAGTGACTTTAAATATTTATTGAACTTCTAAAAGTGATACGACCCTTTGGGAACAAACTGTGGCTTTCGCTGGTTTGTTTCAGAATATGTGACGTAGGGACAGGGCAGGGTGGGCCTTGGCATCTAAGCACCAATTCTAGAATGTGTTTGAAGGGAAGTGTTCCTTCTGGGACCCTACTTCAACAGTGAAGCAATTTCCTATGAAGTTGAAAAAAATCAAAAGGTCTCCTAGGGGGTTGCGCTGAATTTAAATCTCTAGTCTCTCTAGGGAGATCTTTGTGTAGAGAAAGAAGGCAAGCTCATTATTTATGTAATAACAGGTTTTGGATCATTCTTTCAATCTTGCTGTTATTTTTTTCCTCTAAGAAATGGAATATTTGTCACTTACAGGTTAGGGGCGGGGGAGGGAGGACGACAAAGGGGTTTTTGCCTTTGCTTCCCAAGGAACGACCATCTAAGAACACTGTATACATCAAATATGACCAAGTTTTTAAATGTATATGCCTGCGTGTGTATTTAAGGAAAACTCAACTTGAAAAACCTAAAATTTGTGGTTTGGGGACTGCTTATCACTTCAAATAACTAATTCGTTTAAAAATATAGTAGGAAGCCTATCTCCCGAGATGAACTTTTAGTGAAATAGCAGACTAGCACACAAACTAAAGGATATTACCTGTTAAGAACGGTGCTGTACTAAAAAAAACCACCTGCATGAGGCCAAAAAAAAGGGTCAACACACACTCTAGAGCAAAGATGAGAAGATAAGGGGAAAGGAAAATTAGAGTACTAGAAATGGGACAATCAGAACACAACTAAAGAGAACGCTGACACATTACGAAAGTTGCAACTAATGTCACTTAACTATTTGCATGGGAATTGCCAAATGGGAACCTAACAATGTAGATAAACATATGGCAGTGGGCCCACGGTTTCCCTCCCTATGACTTTAATTTCTTCTCTCTCGCTGAAGAACACAGTCTTCCTCAGAGTCCCCTCTAATACAGTGATGCCTAAAGCCATCATTTTTAATAACCGTGTCATTTGATTTAAGATGGAAGCAGCAGCACTAGCAAAATAAAGTTGCTAGTTAGCTGAAGAACACACTTAAAGAGGAAAAAAAATCTGTTTATAAGCAAAAGACAAAGAACCTACCTTCCAAAAGGAGAGTACCAGGGGCATTTGGTGTTCTCATCTGTTAAATGGGAATAATCATAGCACCCACCTGACAGGCTGTCGTCACTGAGGACAGTGCCTGGGCCCTGCTAAGTACTTGGTCAGTATTACCTGTAATCATGGCGATGAGGCAATGCCTCATGAGATGAGACCATCTCTTGCTTTCCCGCTGGAAACGGGAAACAGTCTTGAAGGAATCACAGTCTGATGAAAATCTTGGCTGCCCAGCCACGGCAGCCCTATTTCACAGAAAGGAGTAGACTGAAGAAACTGCTCAAGATTTCTAAAATGAGGAAGCAAGAAGAGGCGGCCACGAAGGAATGTGTGTTTCTGCTTCATGAAAGGAGAGCCAGCATCCAAAAAGGAGAGATAAGCTCGTTCTGCGCTTCCCAGAGCTGGGTGTGACTTACATGGCGGAAGTTACGGAGGGAAACGTCTGTGCGGCATGAGAAAGGGTCATCCAACACAGAAGCACTCACCTGAGGAAGGACAGGCTGCCTGGAAGGGCACAGTGGGCCGTTGCTAAGTGTGAAAGTAGGCATTTCACCTGTCAAGGATGGTACAGAATAAATCCCCGTAGCAAGGCCATGCTAGGTGACGACAGCAACCACCACCACTATGACAGTAATGAGAGTTGCCACTTCTACGGAAACTGCTCAGCACGGTTGTAGCACTTTACATTTATTGACCCATCCAATCTTCACAACCATCTGGCTCCAGTCGGTATTCTGAATCACTCAGCCCACCTCCCTGCGCTGGAACCCTGGCAAGTATTTACCCCTCTGTTATGGATGGAACTGTGTCCCCCAAAAAATATGTGTTGTAACTCCCGACCCTTATACTTGTGTATGTAATCCCATTTGGGAATGGGGTTTTCTTTGTTATGTTAATGAGCCATAACAGTGCAGATCAGGCCCAGAAGTACAAGCACAGATGGGGGAAGACAGATGCCACAGCACATGACGACTGCCAAGGACCCGTGGAACAGAAGCTGAAAAGAGACAACGGCCTTCCTCCAGAGCCGACAGAGAGAGAAAGCCTTTCCCTAGAGCCGGCACCCTGAACTCAGACTTCCAGCCTGCTAAAATTCTGTGTGTTAAAGCCACCCACTTGTGGTATTTCTGCCACAGCAGCACCAGGTGACTGAAACATTCTCTGTCGCCCGCTTTATAAGTGAGATTAATAGTGGTACATACCTCGGGTGATAAAGATTAAATGAATTAATTCATGTTTAGCACCTAGAACAGAAGTGTTTTATACATTTTTTTTTAATATAAAGGTTTTTTCAAATTTTAAGTAAACTTTTAATTGGAAGGCAATTCAAGGAAGGTACAAAGAACTTTCTCTTGACTACGGTGAGCAATCTGACTCAAATTTTCAATGAGTAAAACTCAAAGCTTGTCTTGAGGGCTGATTCGCTAACTGAATGAAATTCGCCATGGAAAGTGGGGGCGAAGCCACCAGAGCCAAGAGTCCAACAATGAGATCAGAGTCTCTGTGCTCTTTGTCACAGCTGAGTATGATGTGAGACCTTGAAATAAGCTGCGCAGTCCCCCAGCCCTGCTGACCTCCCTTGCCAGCCTCCACGCCCGTCAATCATTCAAACTACACTTTCAGCCAAACCCGACTGCCCCCTCAAAACTGGACTTCACCTCATACGCACTTAGCCAGTTCCCAAACCCAGGCCAATCCAACGCTTTTGCTCCCATCATCCGGCAGCAACTGGCATCAACGCAGCCTAAGCCGCTCCGTTACAGATTCTCACAGAAAGAAAACAAAGGCCAGTTGTTGTCGACCTAGTGACCTCAGAGTAGAACTGTGCTCCATAGGGTTTTCAAAGTCTGTGATCTTTCAGAAGTAGACCACCAGGCTTTCTTCTGAGGCACCTCCGGGTGGATTCAAACCTCCAACCTTTCGGTTAGCAGCTAAGCACAGCCCAGGGACTATGATTCTAATAGAATCATAGTTAAACATTTATTTCATTCAAGCTTCCAAATCTACTCCTGTCCCCTCTCCTCAAATAGCCTATTGTTGTTGCTGGGTGCTATCTAGTCAAGGTGGACTCATAGCAACCCCATGTGACAGAGCAGACCTGCCCCACAGAGTTTTCTACACTATGATCTTTATGGGAGCAGATTGCTGGGTCTTTCTCCTTGGGAACCACTGGGATTGGAACTGCCAACTTTTTCTTTAGCAGCCGAGCACTTAATCACAGCACCACCAGGGCTCCTTTCAAACATCCTAGACTCCTGAGCGAAAAAAAGGAAGACCCTCAACAAGACAGACTGACACAGTGTCTGCAATAATGAGGTCAAGCATAACTACGATTGTGAGGATGGCACAGGACCAGGCAGTGTTTTGTTCTGTTGTACATAGGGGCACTATGAGTCAGAACCGACTTGAAAGCACCTAACAACAACAAAGACTACTCAAAAATTGGAATACAGTAGCAATCGGATACAAATTCTTTCATTTTCTATATGCCTCACACCCCTACACCCTTGCAGCAGTAAATGAGTGCAACATTTACTGATCTCTTTCCCTCGCCATTTTCTTCTCCTTCCTGTTTCAGAAAGGGGGCAAAATGCTTCCAGACCTCCTTTGCAAGGCCAAGTCTTTCTTCTCTTCTCTGTTCTCACTCTGGCAATGTGGCTTACACTTG
This sequence comes from Loxodonta africana, assembly GCF_030014295.1. Lineage (NCBI taxonomy): Eukaryota > Metazoa > Chordata > Mammalia > Proboscidea > Elephantidae > Loxodonta > Loxodonta africana. The sequence continues at coordinate 113,521,995 of NC_087350.1, forward strand.
TCTTCAGTTTGCTGTTCCACCATTTAATCCCGTCTCCCACCCCTCTTGAATCTCTCAACTTTTCTACTAATCTAGAAACAGGCTTACAAGAAAAAAATATTCTCAGTCCTGTTTCCCTCGTAAACCTTGACCCTTCCCCCGTTTTACTGCCATGTATCTCCAGAGAAGCCTTTTGTGGTAGGTGTGCAACTGGCTGAGCTACAGAAGGGAACAGCTGGCAGGTATCTGATACAGGTGCTCTGAACTACAATCAATGTTTCAGGTCAGCTCAAAGGCGCTGACATCCAGCACCTCCTATCTGTGACCATTAATTATTTTTCCCTATCTACATCGTGTCTTTAACAAACATAATAAAGGAAAATATACCAAAGAGGTTTATGCTATACAACAAACTGTAATTTCATTAAACGTTGATCTCTACTTTGGGACTTCTAGCATGAAGTTGATAGATTAGCAATACTAATACCACAAAAAATGTGTTTTGAAGGATGTCTTACATGAAGTAGGATCTTATATTCCACAGAGTAATGATTATGGTGACAAATAAAAAATGATAATGAAAACTGTGCATATATAAAGTTTAGAGCCTTATCTGATTTAAAAGTTACCACCTATAAAGAAAAATAAGCTTATAGAAATGAAGGCTACTCTATGCCTTCAGGGAAGAGGACATGGAATAGGAGAGAACATGACCTGTTTAAGGAGAAGCCAGTGAGGATGGAACACAGAAAATATGGGGGAGGGAAAGGCAAGGGCCAGATCCCACAGGGCCTCCTAGGCCAGAACTAATACATTTTTGTATACCACAAGACCAACAGGAAGCAACTGAAAAGCTTTAAGCCAAGAGCTAGAAGGATCAGATCTGCCATTTTAAAAGGTTCCTCTCATTGTTGTATGGAGAATGAGTGGGTAGCAGATGCAAGAGTGGGACAGGGGACAGGTGGGAGTCGGGAGGTGCTTCAGAAGCCTCTGAGGGAAAGGATGGTAGCCTAGGCCAGGGTGCCAGTGGAGACTGAATTAAGGAGACATATTCTAGATGAGAAAATCGGCAAGACTTGGTGATGCGTTAGATGTGGGGGAAGAAAGGTGTCAAGGATGACATGCTGGTTTCCTGCAGTGACCCCACAGGACAGCGTAGAACTGCCCCACAGGGTTTCCAAGGCTGTAATCCTTACAGAAGCAGACTGCCATATCTTTCTTCCATGGAGCAGCTGGTGGGTTTGAACCGCCAACCTTTCCAATACCAGCTGAGTGCTTAATCACTGCACCACCACGGCTATTATACGTGGAAATGCAGAGCAGCCCACCTTGTACACCAGACCGTTAACAGAGGTCACCTCGGGGAAGGAAAGGTGAATCTTAGCGGTTACCTACAGCAGAGAAGATGAATTCCACATAGTAAAAGGCAGACGTTCATATTTTACTACATAGACATCTGCACTGTTTAAATAGTTTATAATCAGCAGGTATACATTACTTCCATAGTTAAAGCCACATACAGTAAGTAGAGACAACCCATTTACCTGGTTGAGGATAGGAATGGCATTTTAAGGGGGAAGTAACAGCCTGTCCAAAGGCTCAGCCACATCAAAGTACAAGAGCGTATTTAAAGAGCATCAAGCAGTCTGGCATTCGCAGAGTAAGGAGGGAGGGTGTGTCCGGGGAGGGCATGAGGGGTAGATTAAGCCTATTTATAGTACAGTCAGATCCCAAAGGACCTTAGATACCCTGTCAAAGAAATCATCCCCTCAACTCCAGGAGATAGGTAACCATGTAAAGCGTCCAAGCCAGAGAGCAAAAAAATCAAGTTTTTATCTTAGTCTAGAGGCAATGTGAAGATTAACCAGAAGGGAGGCAGAAGACAGGCCGGGCAATCACCGCAGCAACTACTGCAAGAACAGAGCCAAATCAGGGGCGAGAGAGAAAAAGAGAGAGAGACAGAGGAGTGATGTGAGATTCATCACAGGACAGCTGAGGGGCTTGGTGATTCAGCTGGACATGGCAGATGGAGGAAAGGGAAAGGCAAAGATGTGGCCATGGTTTCCAGTTCAGGAAACTGGAGTTGGTGATGACAACTCAGGGAAACACAAAAGGAGAAGTGGGAAGATAATCAATTCTGAACAGGCTGAGGCTCAGGTGCCCCTGGGAGCAGGTCAGAGGGCAGGGCACCCTACAGGAAGTTGGATGTGCTGGTTTAAATGTGGGGAACGAGATCAGGGCCAGAGCACGTGAACATTATCACCCAGAGTAAAAATGTTAGCCTGTGGACGCAGTCTTACCCTCGGCGACATTTCAGAGGCCTTGAGGCAACTATCAAGAGTTGACCAGTTCCTTTTATTCTCATAGTTGTAAAAATTCCACATAATTGTTAAAGTCTCTGTAGGCAATGACCTAAAAAAATAAGTTGGAGTTTCTGTCTTGGTCTCTCTTTGAGCCTTTTGTTCCCACCCCCCTTCCCCTTTTGTCTGCCATTCTATCTACCCATCTAATTAATGTGTAATATAAAACATCTGTTATTCTTATTAAATATCTTGATATTCTGTTTTCACTGGAAAAAGCAAAGAAAAGCACATCCCACAGTTCTACCTTTAACAAAGCCTAAGTTCCACAATGATTTACCTACGTGGCTCTCCACTGATTTTTCTCTTGCAAAGTCCTTGACCCTTAATCAACTGGCATCCCCAAGGCGGTCAACTCCAGCTGCTGCAGCTTGAACCAGAGGCTCCAGAGACAACTCCATAGTCCTGCTGCCCCTGTCCGAAATCTAAGTCACATTGGACATGCGTCTGACCGATGGTGCCCTAGTTGGGTGGGAGGTGCAGAGGAAGGACCTGTTGGCAAGGAAACAGCTGCTTCCTTCCTGAGCAAGGGAAAACGAGGAAGGTAACAGACGGGCAAAGCAGAAAAGCAGCCAAAAGTTGCTCTGGCTCCTTCTTGGCAAGGATTTTCGGAACTGAGGCACGATTGGATATTTTAAAGTCTATCAACAGTTGACAGTATTGTTTGCCTGGGTGCTCGGCTGAAGTTCCATGGGGCTTCCCACACATTGTCTACATTTGAAAAACGTTTAAGTTTGCAGCAGTTCAAAGAAGCTAAGACTGCAAGGCACTGTCCAATCTCATTTTAGGATTACACCCAAGAGGGTGCACTTTCCAGTAAAAAAGAGAAAATAGCATTTTCTGTCTAATAGTGATATTTGCAGAACTTGAGAATTACTATTAAAATTTCATTAGAAAATGCTTTTTCTTAAATACATTTGCTCTTATATATTTAATTCTAAAAGATTTGTTGCAAACTTTTATATTCTTTTATCACCTCCCTCCCATCCACCTCTGTACCCAGGAAATTAAATATCCAAGGATTCCTGGGCAAAACAGACAACCACTAGATTGATATGCTCTAACTATATTTAAAAAAAAAAAAAAAAGCTTAATATAGGTAATATTGTTCTTTATCAAGTGGAAATTAGCAATCACTAAAAATAACATTAAAAATTCGTGTGGGCATGAAATACGGAATTTTAAAACATCAGTTTACTATGCTGATTAATTCAACACTTATATTTTCATCAGAACTTAATAATCCAATAAATAAATAGAGCTCTCGATTATTTAAAAAAATCAAGGGATAACATATGTATTGAGACATATTAGCAGCGTAAAGATGTATGCTTCCACACACTCATTGGGAAAACGTCTGAAAATATTACTACACTGAATTCAAGGGCATCTGCAGGAACTGCACGTTAGTTTTCTAGAATAACAACATTGCAGGAAATTCCAAAAAAGGAAAAGGGTTAAATAGGAAATAGCCTCAAATTAATCAACAAAGTTCAGTGCTTGCTCCAACTTGATTTTTTGTTTCACTCCCCATTGCAAAAAAAAAAAAAAAAAAAAACCCAAAGTCTCGGGGTGGGCGCATCACTTGGATGAAAGTTCGTCTACAGGAATAAATGGAGAGGTCGCCTGGGCAGGCGACAAAGGAGAGTCGGTGGTCGTGCTGACCTTCGCCGGCGAGTTACAGGAAGAGCCGGCACTGCTGCTGTTTCCATCCAGGGTATCCGAAGATACACACACGCTGGGATCTGACAGCTGCGCAGCGTCAGACGAAAGCATATTGGTGATGCCCTGGAAAAATCTCTTTGGCTGATATTCAGTTTCCATTTCACATTTTCTTTTTAATGGTCCAAGAACACTTGGCCTAATGCAGTTGATGGGGCTCTGGCTCCGCCGGGTCGTAAATCGGGTCGTCGGGCTGGGAATAGGGCTGGGAGGCAATCCATTGCTACTCACAAAACTTTGCAAGGATGGTGAAAAACACTGCTTCCCGATGCCCCGCGTGGGCGACGGCGCCGGTGACACCGGGATGAAATCGATGCGCTTCGGGGAGGCGGACTTCTCCACGTCGTTGTCACTCAGGCTGAAACTTTCCTCCCAGGAGTGGCTTATCTGCATTGCGGTCTGCACCTCGCGCTCGTGCACCGTCTCGCGGTTGATGAGGTCCATGCCCTCCTCCTGCTTGATCTGGTGTAGGCGGCTGCTGTGCATGCGGACGGGCGAGGCGGGCAGCAGCAGGCCGTGGCGGCTCGGGAACGTCGTGCTGTTCCGCCTGGCGCTCGGCGCCTCGGCCTGGAACACCGGCGAGGTGTCACTGAGGCCGTGGATCAGGGGGGCGCTGTTAGACCTCCGCAGGCCCCCGCCGCCGCCCTCCGCCGGGCTCCCGCCTGCACCCGGAGGCAGCTCCAGGTCCAGCTCCATCTTCTCCTGAGCCATGTCGGGGGCAGGGAGGCGGGGGCGGTGCTCAGTCAGGGCCCTAGGACACCCATTCCCCGCAGCCCAGGGCCGCCGCAGCCACCGCCACCGAGAATGTCAGCGGGCTCGGGCCCTCTGCGCATGCGTACCCCTTCGCGCAGGCGCCCTGCGACGACTGCCCCCGCGGCGCCGACTTAGTGCGTAATCGCGGCGCCGCAGCCCAGGAGGAGGGGGGAAGAGAGGAGCGGGAAAGGCGTCCGCGCCTTCCTTCCGCAAGCGGCTACTGATCGCCAGCTCCCGTTAACCTACGTAAATAAAGCAGTCACATACATGAGAGTATGCACATAAAACAAGAGCTCTGGAGGAGTGGCCCTTGGTGGCGTGAGAGTGTATGATGGGAGCTGGGCTTGATCTAATCGCGGAGGTCTTCCCTGAGGAAGGGGCAATCACCCGAGATCCGAAGAAGTAGACGAAACGGTGCGAGGTGGAACCTTCTAGGAAGCGGGAAGTCAGGGTGAGAAGCCAGGTGGTAGGCAGGAACCAGGCGGAGGGGGAGTGAAAGCATGGAGTGATGAGTGAGGGTTGGCAGGACAGAGGTGATGGACCACAGAAGATCTGGGCTTTTTCCTGAGAACAGTGAAAACTCCGAAGGTTTTCAAGCGCGGGTAAAAGAGTGACTGAAAAGCTGACTGGCTGTGGTGTGGAGAACAGATTATTGGAAAAGTAGACCCGACAGGAAACAGACCAGAAAGGAGGCAATGCCTTTTAGTCAAGGCAGAAACCACTGGACGGCACACCAGCCACAGTGTGTGAGCTGGAGAGAACTGTAAACTTGAGAATTACTTAGGAGGTTAGAAAAAAACAACACCTGAGTGTATTACTGTTGTTTTACTCACAGCCATATGTCCAGCACAAGTATATGAGCTCGTGGTGCAAGGGTTAAGCCTTCCGCTGCCAGCTGCTAAGAGAAAGGTCTTCATTCAAACTCACCAGTGGCTCCCCTGAAGAAAAGACCCGGGATATGCTTCTGTAAAGATTAACCTGTTGCTTTCGTCAATTCTGACTCATAGCCACCCTATAGAACATAGTTAAACTGACCACAGGGTTTCCAAGACTAATCTTTATGGAAGCTGACTGCCACATCTTTCTCCCCAAGAGCTGCAGATGGATTCAACAGCCAACCTTTCTGTTAGCAGCCTAGCACCTAACGACTGCACCACCAAGGCTCCTTTCAGTAAAGATTACAGCCTAGGAAATCCTATGGGGCAGTTCTACTCTGTCGTATAAGGTCACTCAGTTACTCAGTGGCATACACGAACATTTGTTCGCTAAGAATGAGGGATTGAATGAAGAGAAAGCCAATAAAGCCACACAGTTTCGAAACAAAGATACTGTATGTACTTGGCTCATGTACTCAATATCAACTTTGATATCGTTAAACTGGGTTTATATTCAGTCACTCATGTTTCTTTCTGCATTGTTACTATGTGCTGGAGCCCTGGTGCAGCAGCGGTTAAAAGCCTGGCTGCTAACCAAAAGGTCCGCAGTTCAAATCCACCAGCCACTCCTTGGAAACCCTATGGGGCAGTTCTACTTTGTCCTATAGGGTCACTATAAGTCAGAATCGACTCAACAGCAATGGGTTTTTGGTACCCTGTGCTAGGTTCCGTGCTAGGAAACAGTCCTTATGATGAGGGCATTTAATTTCTACAGGGGGAAGAGAGGTAATAAATAAATAGGGTATTTTCAAGTAGTGGTAAACACCAGAAAAGCTAGAATAGGGTGGTGTGATATAGTCCTACTGACCAAAGGAGAGGGCAATTAAATACAGCTGAGCTCTATATGACAAGCAGCAGCAAGCCATGCAGACATCTACGGGCTGAGTATTCCAAGCAGAGAGAATAGCAAGTGTTAAGACCCAAAGAAGGTGCCCCGGTGGTGCAACGGTTAATTGCCTGTCTGCTAACGGAAAGGTTGGTGGTTCAAACCCACCCAGTGGCTAGGCAGAAGAAAGACCTGGCGATCTGCTTTTGTAAAGTTAAAACAAAAAAAACCATTGTCATTGAGTTGATTCCAACTCAGAGTGACCCTATAGGACAGAGAAGTATTGCCGCATAGGATTTCCAAGGCTGTTAATCTTTACAGGAACAGATTGCCAGATCTTTTCACCCATGAAGCTGCTGGTGGGTTCGAACTGCTGACCTTTTGGTTAGCAGCCAAGTGCTTAGCCACTGCGCCACTAGGGATCCTTTCTGTAAAGATTACAGCCTAGGAAACCCTATGAAGCAATTCTACTCTGTCATGTGGGATCCCTGTGAGTTGAAAATCGACTCGATGGCACCCAACAACAAGGCCCAAAGGCAGACATGGGTTTGGTAAGTTAGCAGGAAAAGGAAAAAGGGTGGAGTGCTGTCAAAGGGTAAGGAGAGAGTGGGGTTTGAGGGCCAAGGAGTTTGGAGTTCATTCCAAATGTACCATGAAGCCACTGGAGAGTTTTAAACAGGGAGTCACGTTATCTGACCTATGTTTTAAAGGTCACTTTGAGTCCATGGAAAATAGACTGAAAGAGGGCAAAAGTGGAAGCAGAAAGAGGGATTAGGAGTTTGTGGCAACAGCACAGACAACAGATTACTGGGACTAGGGCTGTAACAGTGACCACAGGGAGAAATAGATGGATTTAGGATATGTTTTGGAAGTAGAAACAATAGGGCATGCGAATGGGTTAGATTTAGAAGGTGAAAGAAATAGATAATTCAAAGATAACTCGTAAGTTTTCTACTTAAACTGGGAAGATGGTGGTGCCACTTACTGAGGTGAGGAAAGCCGAGGAAGCAGCATTGTCATGAATTGAATTGTGCCCCCCAAAATACGTGTCAATATAGCTAGGCCATGATTCCCAGTATTGTGTAGCTGTCCACCATTTTGTCATCCGATGTGATTTTCCTATGTGTTGTAAATCCTAACCTCTATGATGTTAATGAGGCAGGATTAGAGGCAGTTATGTTAATGAGGCAGGACTAAATCTACAGGATTTGGTTGTATTTTGAGTCGATCTCTTTTCAGATAGAAAAGAGAGAAGCAAACAGAGAGACACAGGAACCTCCCACCACCAAGAAAGCAGAGTCAGGATCCGTGCGCATCCTTTGGATCCAGGGTCCCTGTGCTAAAAAGCTCCTAGACCAGGGAAAGATTGATGACAGGGACCTTCCCCCAGAGCCAACAGAAAGAAAAAGCCTTCTGCTAGAGCCAGCGCCCTGAATTCAGACTTCTAGCCTGCTAAGCTGGGAGAGAATAAACTTCTGTTTATTAAAGCCATCCATTTGTGGTATTTCTATTAAAGCAACACTAGATGATTAAGACAATAACTCATAAATTGTTTACTTAAACCGAGAATACGGTGGTGCCATTTACTGAGATGAGGAAAGCCAGGGAAGCAGCAATTTGTTGTTTGCTCTGTTGAGTTGATTCTGACTCACACCAATGTGTGCAGAGTAGAACTGTGCTCCCCAGGGTGTTCAAGGCTGTGACCTTTCGGAAGCAGATCACTACACCTGTCTTCCAAAGAGCCTCTGGGTGGGTTCAAATTGCCAACCTTTTTAGCTAGTAGTTGAGCACTTAGCCATTTGCAGCACCCAAGGACTCCTGGAAATCAAGTAAAGCCCACAAAACTCTTCATGGCATATGGGTGCAGTCCTAAAATCCTCTTCCTGGGCCCCCCCAGTTGCCGTCAAGTTGACTCTGACTCATGGCGACTGGATATGTGCAGAGTAGATCTGCTCCATAGGGTTTTCGAAGCTGTGACCTTTCGGAAGCAGATCCCCAGGCGTGTCTCCTGAAGGATCTCTGGGTGCGTTGGAACAGACAACCATTCGCCTAGTAGTCAAGCACTTAGGAGTGGAAATTAGGATTTCTGTTTGGTCGTGTTGCACTGGAGTGGCTTTTAGACACCTATATGGCTCCTTGAACTGAAACAGAGCTTAGAGACTTTTGTCCAACCCCAGCAGTTTTTGCAGCTAAAGGAAATAAGATGCAGAGAGGAAAATGACATATTCACCATCACACGGCTGATTAGCAGTGGGGACCAGGACTAGAGTCCAGGTCTCTTGGTTCCTAGCCCACATCTCTTTTTGCTGTGTCTCAAACAAATTTTAATTTGATGCCCTTGATGGTAAAAAAAAAAAAAAAAAAAAAAAAAAATGGAGCCCCGGTGGCATAGTGGTTGGCTGCTAACCAAAAGGTTGGCAGTTTGAATCCACCAGCCTTAGAAACCCTATGGGGTGGTTCTACTCTGTCCTATAGGGACACTATGAGTTGGAATTGACTCGACAGCGATGGGTTTGGTCTTTGGTTTTGATGGTAAAATAATGTCAGTTATTCATGCCTACAATTATAGAAACTGATTTAAGCTTTCCAAGTGCTAGGCACTACTATTCAAAGTGCTTCGTGAGTAGTATCTCATTTAATCCTCCCAACAACTCTACGAGGTAGGTGTTATCATTACCCCCATTTTACAAGGAAAGCTGAGACACAGAGGTTAAGCAGCGTTCCCAGAAAGTGGCAGAGAACTTGGGCTCTCTGGGCACGATGCTGCCTACTCCAAATACAGTGACCTTGCAGATTACTAACAGCTTTGTGAATGGCACTTGAAAGAGGCTTTGAAGTGAGAGATGGCATTTCATATAGAAGTGGCAGCAGAAGTAAATACAAAGGAGTGAATTTGGCCATCTTAGTCACCTAGTGCTGCTATAACAGAAATACCACAAGTGGATGGCTTTAACAAAGAGAAATTTACTCTCTCACAGTCTAGGAGGCTACAAGTCTGAATTCAGGGTTCCAGCTCCAGGGGAAGTCTTTCTCTCTTTGTTGGTTCTGGGGGAAGGTCTTTGTCATTAATCTTCCCTGGTCAAGGAGCTTCTCAGCAAAGGGACCCCGAGTCCAAAGGACATGCTATGCTCCCAGTGCTTCTTTCTTGGCAGTATGAGGTCTCTCTCCTCACCTCTCTCTTTTATACCTCAAAAGAGATTGGCTTAAGACAGAACCTAATCTTGAGTCCTGCCTCATTAACATAACTGCCACTAATCCCACCTCATTAACATCATAAAAAAAAAAAAACCCATTGCCATCGAGTAGAGGTAGGATTAAAACACATATGAAAATCACATCAAATGACAAAATGGTGGGCAATCACGCAATACTGGGAATCATGACCTAGCCAAGTTGACAGATATTTTGGGGGACACAATTCAATCCATGACATCGGCTAACACATCAAATACACGGAGAAGAATAAGTAACGGGAAAAAGTTGGAGATGGAAGTCGGAGTCAGGGAATGGAGCATTGAACGCCAGGCAAAAGTGCCTGTATTTAGTCTGTGAGGCAATAGGGAGCCAAGGTAGATTTTTGACAAGAGGAATGGCATAATGAGGTCTGAGCTTCAGGAAGCGGGAGGTGGATCAAGGATGCAGTGACATGGAAGAACAGAAAGGGAAAAGGACCGACGTTTTCCAAGTGCCTCCTACCTGCCAGGCACTTGAAACAATCCCTCCAGTTATTGTCTGGTCAACTCTAACTCATGGTGACCCCGTGAGTATCAGAGTCGAACTGTGCTACACTACCAGGGCTCCTTAATATCCATAATATATTATTAATTTGCAGATTACTAAATCATTACCTAAAGAGTCCTGGTGGCGAAGTAGTTAAGAGCTCAGCTGCTACCCAAAAAGTCGGCAGTTGGAATCCACCAGCCGCTCCTTGGAAACCCTATGGGGCAGTTCTATTCTGCCCTATGGGGTCATTGTGAGTCAGAATTGACTCGAGAGCAAGGGGTTTTAATCATTACCTTACTAAGGTGGCTGGGATGTGCCAGACATTGTCTAAGTCTCGAAGAACACAATTACTGGTTGTAATTTTATTACCAATAAAACACAGTGATGAAACATCTATGCCACTTGGCTCTTGCTTGAGTACATCTATCAGAGAACTTAACTGGCTTCCCTGTTTCCACCCTGTCTTTGCAATCAGCTCTCCACCCAATCTTCAAAGCAATCCTTTAAAAAAAGTTCACTCATGTCATTTCCCTGAGCAAACGCTTCTGCCGTGGATTCCCACTTAGGAAAAAGCTGAGGTCATGATGGTGGCCTCCTGAGCCTTGTCTAAGTTGGGCCCTTGCTGTCCCTCTGACCCCGCCTCCCTCCCCTCCAGCCAAAGAGGCCCCTCACTGCTCTTCTGCCCACCAGGCATGCTCCCCTCCACATTGGTTAGTCTTCTTCCAGGTATCCACGGTGCTTAATCTAGTCAGAGGCGCCCAGGTGGTACAGTGGTTAAGCACTCGGCTGCTAACTGAAAGGCCAGCGGTTCAAACCCACCAGCCACTCAGAGGAAGAAAGATGTGGCAGTCTGCTTCTGTAAAGATTTACAGCCTCGGAAACCCTACAGGGCAGTTCTACCCTGTCCTATAGGGTCACTATGAGTAGCAATTGACTGGGCAGCAGCGGGTTTGGTTTTTGGTTTAATCCCTTCACGGCTCTGCTCCAATGTCATTGGCTGAGAGGCATCCCTGACCTTTCCTTATAAGCAGCACCAGCAGTACAAATGTAGCTTTATCCAAAAGAGGGGAGAACTATTATTTGAATATCCAGGCGATCCAGGCTTCTCTAGGCTGGCTCTAAGTCAGCCTTACTTGGGTGATTCTTTCTCTCACATGGAGGTCATAATTGTTAATTATACTGTTCATCAGCCTCTGCAGGTGGGTTACATCTGTTACATAAACTAAGAAACTGAGGCCCTGGTTTCCAGTCTTTTTCAGCCATAGGCTGAGATATACTTGATAGAATTAAAATGCTCAGCACAGAGGATGCTAATCAGTGTTTAATATATTGAGCTACTGCTTCCTCTCAAAGAAATCAAAGATAAGTGAGAGAAAATAGCAGCCATAATGTGCATTTCAGCCTGTTGCAAATGACTGATGCCAAAGGCGGATCCAGTGGACCTTTCTTGAGTCAATTCGGCCTTCCGGCTTCAGTCCGAGTATGAATTACATACCACATGCAAACACTGGGCATTCATGCTCATTCCTGAGTCACAAAACCAGACATCTACTCAATAGTCAAACTTTATTCCGATTAATATTCGCTTTTTTAAAGTTACAGACAATGTCCTTTTAATTCCTAAGGGCAATTATTCACTATGAACCTCCAAGCACGTTGTTGTTAGGTGCTGTGGCGCTGGGTTGGACTCACAGCGACCCTACATATAAAAGAATGAAACATGACCCGGTCTTGCACTGTCATCACAATAGTGGGTATGTTTGAGCCCATTGTTGCAGCCACCATGTCAATCCATTTGGTTGAGGGTCTTCCTTTTTTTCGCTGGCCCTCTACTTTACCAAGCATGGTATCTTTCTCCAGGGACTGATCCCGCCTGATAACATGTCCAAAGTAAGCAAGTCAAAGCCTCACCATCCTCACTTCTAAGGAATATCCTGGCTGTACTTCCTCCAAGACAGATTTGTTTGTTCTCCTGGCAGTCCAGGGTATATTCAGCATTCCCCAAGCATAATCCAAAACCACCAAATCCACTGTCGTTGAGTCGATTCCAGCTCATTGTGACCCTAAAGGACAGAGTAGAACTGCCCCATAGGGTTTCCAAGGAGTGCCTGGTGGATTTGAACTGCTGACCTTTTGGTTAGCAGCAGTAGCTCTTAACCACTATGCCACCAGAGTTTCCCCCCAAGTGTAAGACAAGGCAAATATTCACCTACGGATACACAGTGAATGAATGTGAAATACAAATGTGTGTGTGTATGTAATCTGCGATGGACTGGCAGATACTTCAACATACAGCATCGACTAGCACTGCCATCCTAGAATAAAAATGTTACAGAGGAAAATTGCACTTTGAAAGTACAGGAACTAAAGGAGTGTTAATTGGTACAGCTACTTTGGGAAAATGTAGAAGGACATCATGCTTGGTAAAGTAGAGGGTCGGTGAAGAAGAGGAACACCCTCAATGAGACAGGCTGACACAGTGGCTGCAACAATGGGCTTATGCATAACAATGACTGTGAGGATGCTGCAGGACCTGGCAGTGTTTCATTCTGTTGTACACAGGGTCACTACGAGTCGGAAATGACTAGAGGGCACCTTACAACAACACCAAAAGAAAACATATGCATGCCCTATCACTAACCAATTCTACTCCTGGTATATAACCCACACATTGCTATTGAGTCGATTCCAACTCACAGCGACTCTACAGGACAGAGTAGAACTGCCCCATAGTTTCCAAGGAGCGCCTGGTGGATTTGAACTGATGACCTTTCAGTTGGCAGCTGTAGCACTTAACCACTACACTTCCAGGGTTTCCTCCCGGTATCTACCCAACAGAAATGAGTGCTTATGTCCATCAAAAGACATGTACGAGGACATCCCTGGTAGCATAATCAGTAATAACTAAAAACTAGAGAAAACCCGGATGCCCATAACCAGGAGAATGGTGAATAAATTATACAATGGAATTCTACACTCAGCAACATAGATGGATCACAGTATAACATTAAATGAATGAAATCAAACACAAAGGAGTACATATTCTACAACTCCATTTTCATGAAGTTCAAGAGGAGCCAAAACCAATCTATGGAAAGAGAAGTCCAAACAGTTGGTCACCCTTGGGATCACTGACTGTCAGTGAGGGAGGGGTAAAAAGGAAATGACCCAAATTCTGATCTGGGTGCTGCTAGCACAGGCTACACAAATGTCAAAATTCACTGAACTGAATACTTGAGATTTATATACTATACTGTATATAAGTTAGAACTCAAAAATGTTTTCAATATAGAAAAAACAGCATGGGTACATGGAATGTAAATGGGGAAGTGTTGTTGGGGGCCATTGAGTCTATTTCAACTCACAGTGACCGCATATGACAAAGCAGAACTGTCTCATTGGGTTTCCTAGGCTGTAATCTTTATGGGAGCAAATGGCCGGATCTTTTCTCCCACTGAGCCGCTGGTTAGTTCTAACCACTAACCTTCCGGTTAGCAGCCAAGCGTTTAACTTGCCCCACCAAAACCAAAACCAAACCTGTTGCCGCCAAGTTGATTCTGACTCACAGCAACCCTATAGGACACAGTAGAACTGTCCCATTGGGTTTTCAAGGAACAGCTGGAGGATTCAAACTGCTGACTTTTTGGTTAGCAGCCGAGCTCTTAACCAATGCGCCACCAGGGCCCCTTAAATGAGAACTATAGAACAGAATAAGATGTGAAGACCTGGCAATGCATGTCAATTGGAAGTAAGTTTAAGTTCAAACACTAACCATAAGCCTAACTCTCAACTGGGATGCTGAGCTCCCAAATCTGACAGAAAAGGGTCAGCGGAAGAGCAGCTAGCTGGCCTTAACAGTAGAAAGGAGAGAGAAACACACACCAAACACACACACACACACTCAGGCTCCATCTCATTGGGGGTCTAAATACCAGGAGGCCCCAGCACCCTCACATAAACACTGGAGATGTGTGAGGCTGGTTGCCGATCACCCAGGGTACCATCAGCTCTTCTTGCCCCCGTTTCCACAGTGCCTTCGAAGTGAGTGACTTCTAAAGAGCCAGCAAGGAGGAAATGAAGCCCTTTTTACTGCCTGTGACTTTCTCAACTGCAATCTCTGTGTAGGCTGCTCAATCAAAGTTGGCTCGGTTGCCTTCACAGCGGTATCCTCCCAGCATAATTCATGAAATGGCACAGAGTCAAAGGAGTGTCAGTGGAACTCGGCAGGGGCTGTGAGAACATATGTGGAGAGCAGGGATTATGTTTAAGTACGGGACACATTTTGTTATCACGGTGGAAGAAGAGATTATCTCGTGCATGAGCTTAGAAGCTGTTATCAACCATTCTATAATTGCCCACAAACAACTACTGAGAACCTACTAAATGCAAAGGAGCCCCTGGGAAGTGCAAATGCTTAAGTGCTTGTTACGAATTGAACTGTGTTCCCCAAAATGTCTGTCAACTCGGCTAGGCCATGATTTCCAGTATTGTGTGGTTGTCCACCATTTTGTGATCTGATGTGATTATCCTATGTGCTGTAAATCCTAACGTAAAAATGGCACGGGGGTGGTATCTGACTTCCTCCAACCCCACAAGGGGGAAGCAGAACCAAGACCAATAGCCCAAGGCTGATTCCTATGAGGCAGAGGTCGGACACACCTCCTCTCTCCGCCATCTTTACCAATTCTGACACAAACTGTCCCTCCCATGGCACTCTCTACTTCTCTGCCGGATTTGATAACTCATTGCAGTGGCCACACCAAACTCACAGGCCATGCTTACAATTATGGGGCTTATTAGGGAAGTAACAGTTTACAGTTTAGGCTCAGGAACACTCAAGGATACAGTTTCTTCATTAGGACAGCCTCTACCCAGCCATGCTCACCCTGGCCCTAGGCCTCTGAACCAAAGGCACTCAGCTTTCTTTCTTCGTGGGCCACGAAGCCCACCGAGCCACCTCCTGCTGCCGGGTCTCTCCTGACACTACTTCTCACCATCTTTAGGTTTACAGCTCTCTCTATGTCTGTTCCCTGGTCCCAGGAGCCTCCCAGCACAGGGATCCCAGGTCCAGAGGACATGCCAGCTCCTGACCGTTCTTCCCTGGCAGTGGTGGGATTCTCCTCTCTGCTCTGGAACTGGCTCTTTTTTTAGGCAAAACTGACCAATCCCTTTGGTGGGTCACAATTACCCTATCACAGAGTCCTGCCCAATCACCTGGGTGGGAGTTACAAGACTGCAGCTAGAAAGGCGACACACAAAAGTAATTAACTACACTGCACCTAACCTCTATGATGTTAATGAGGTAGGGTTAGAGGCAGTTATGTTAATGAGCCAGGACTCAATCTACAGGATTAGGTTGTATCTTGAGTCAATCCCTTTTGAGATAAAAAAGAGAGAAGTGAGCAGAGAGGATAGGGACCTCATACCACCAAGAAATGAGAGCCAGGGGCAGAGCATGTCCTTTGGATTCAGGGACCCTGGGCTGAGAAGCTACTAGACCAGGGGAAGATTGATGACAAGGACCTTCCCCCAGAGCCCACAGAGAGAGAAAGCCTTCCGCTGGAGCTGGCACCCTGAATTCTGACTTTTATCTACAAGACAGTGAAGGAATAAACCTCTTTTCCTTAAAGCCATCCTCTTGTGGTATTTCTACTATAGCAGCACTAGACAACTAAGACAGCACTCAGCTACTAACTGAAAGGTTGGCAGTTCAAACCCACCCAGAGGCACCTCAGAAGAAAGGCCTGGCAATCTGCTTCTGAAAAGGACACAGCCTTGCAAATCCCATGGAACAGTTCCATTCTGAAACACATGGGGCTTCCATGAGTCAGAACTGACTCCACAACAACTGGTACTAAACGCAGATATCGTCTGTGATCTCTGCCCTCGAGCTGCTCAGCGCAGTTCTTGAAGCTTTAAAGCAACAATAAGGCTTAGGAGTTTACTGAGGGGCTGCCGACGCCTCTGAGCGTTCACTTTTTATTACACCTAAAAGCCATCATACCTCTTCCATGGAGTCACATTCACCATGTGGAGGAAGCGAAAGGAAAGAAAAAGACCTCCAACAACTGATGGAAGACATTTACAATCTAGGCCCACAGCGACGTTCAAGTAAATAAAAAAAATGTGAATTGTAGTACTTCCTGCAATTTTTTCATGGGGGACTATCAGGGAAGAGGTATTCAAAATAACCATCCACCCTCAACCCTCTACTCCCTTAAGTCTTTTGAATAAAATAGAAAAATGATATTGCTCCTTGTTCCTAAGCCATTTCAAACATTTTAGGCAATACCCATTTCTCAGCGCCCTCTGTTTGGCGTCTGACTGTCCCTAGGCCTTCATCCAACAGTATGACCAGTTCAGAGAGCAGTGGTGGTTCAGCAGTAGGATGCCTCCCTTCCACGCTGGAGAGTCAGGTTCGATTCCGGCCAACATACCCATGCGCAGCCACCACCCTCTGTCAGGGGAGGCCTGCATGTTGCTGTGGTGGTTTTAGCAGGACTTTCAGACTAAGACAGACTAGGAAGAAAGGCCTAGAGAAGATCTACTTCTAAGTACCAGTCAACAAAAACCTTATGGATCACAACCTTCTGATCCCCAACTGATCATGGGGATGGTGCACGACTGGGTGGCATTTTGTTCCATGGTGCGTGAGGTCACCATGAGTTGGGGACCAATTCCACAGCAGCTGACAACAACGACATGGTCGGTTCTCCGCTTCCCTTTTCTATGGCTGTATGCTCCTCCCGGTCTGCCCACTATCACTCCCTTGAGAGATTAATCAGGTTCACTCCTGACATCATCCATCAGGCAAGACGAGGGGAGGAGGAACGGCCTTATGGATAGTGAACAGGGGAATAGGGTGAACCTTAAAACATGCAGATGCTGTCAATCTAGTTGGATCTATATAGCTGGGCCTCTCATTTGGGTGGAGTTTTTGGGAAACTTTAGAAAGACTCAACCTACTTGTGCACAGCAGGATTAGAGCAAAGAAAGTATAAACCTGGACTCAGACTACCTACTTCCATCCAGCACTGTAACCTTGGACAAGGCTCTCTGTCTCTCCAGGCTTCACTGTTCTCATTAATAAAGTGGGGACACAGCCTCTTTGCTGTAAGGATCAAACGACATGATGTCCATAATAGGTCAACAGGAAAGGCCCTGTACAAACAGGTGTCTCTCTAGTAAAATACTCAATGCCAGGACCACAAAAAGGAGCCCTAGTGGTTTTTTTTTTTAGTGGTGCAGTTAAACCCTTGGCTATTAACGAAAAGGCTGGTGGTTCCAGCCCACCCAGCAGCTCTGTGGGAGAAAGATCTGGCAGTCTGCCTCTGTAAAGATTAAAAAAAAAAAAAAAAAATCCATTGCTGTCAAGTCCATCCACTCTATAGGATAAAGGAGACTTGCTCCATAGCCTTTCCAAGGAGCAGAGTTCTTAACCACTGTGCCACCAGGCCTTCCTGTAAAGATTACAGCCTTGGAAACCCTATGGGGCAGTTCTCCCCTGTCATATATGGTTGCTAGGAGTTGGAATTGATTTCTTGGCACCTAACAAACCGTTTCTGGTGGGGTAGTGATTAAGAGCTCAGCTGCTAACCAAAGGTTGCAGTTTGAATCCACCAGGCGCTCTTCGGAAACCCTGTGGGGCAGTTCTACTGCGTCCTACAGTCACTATGAGTCAGAAGCAACTCAACAGCAAAGGGTTTGATTCGGTTTTTGTTTTTTGTAACAACAACGATGGAGCCTTGGTGGCACAGTGGTTAAGAGCTTGGCTGCTAACCAAAAGGTCAGCAGGCGGAATCCACCAGCTGCTCCCTGGAAGCTCTATGGGGCAGTTCTAGCCTGTTCTATAGGGTCATTAAGAGTCAGAATTGACTCAACAGTAATGAGTTTGGTTTGTTTGGGTTAATAACAATGATCACAAAATGACCATCCCCCCTTTTTCCACTGACTGCCTCACCAGGGCACTGTCTTGTTTTCAGTTTAATTCTGTACAAGAAAATTCTCTCTTCATCTTCTACCCCAAGACTGTAGTATTTTTTTGTTTTAATTTTTTTGTGTGTGTGGTTACACAGATTTACTGTTTTAACCATTTTAAGTGTACAGTTCAGTGCATTAGTTCATTCACCGTGCTGTACAGCTATCACCACTGTCTGTTCCCAAAAGTTTGTCATCGTTCCACATAGAAACTCAGTACCCATTACCGTCGAGTCAATTCTGACTTATAGTGACCCTCTAGGACAGAGTGGAACTGCCCCATAGGGTTTCCAAGGAGTGGCTGGTGGATTCGAACAGCTGACCTTTTGGTTACTAGCCAAGCTCTTAGCCACTTTGTCACCAGGGCTCTCCCAAGATCCTGGAAACCACTAATCAACTTTGGTCTCTACGCATTTGCCTGTTCTTAATATTTCATATAAGTAAGATCATACAATATTTGTCTTGTGTCTGGCTTATTTCACTTAGCATGCTGTTTTCAAGATTCATCCATGTTGTACCATGTAGCAGGACTTCATGTCTCTTCATGGCTGAATAACATTCCATTGTGTGTATAAACCACATTTTGTTTATCCATTCATCTGCTGAAGGGCCCTTGGGTTGTTACCACCTTTTGACTATCACAAACAGTGGTGCAACGAACACTGGGGTACAAGTATCTGTTTGTGTCCTTGCTTTCAAGACTGCTGGGTCTATACCCAGGTGTGGAATTTCTGGATCATATGGTAATTTTATGTTTAATCTTTGGAGGAGTGGAATATAGTAATTTTAAAAAATCATTTTATTGGTGAAAATGTACTCAACAAAATATACAGCAGTTTAACCATTTCTACGTGTACAACTCAGTGTCACTACTGCATTCTTCAGGTTACGCAACTGTTCTCACGATCTTTTTTCAAATTTTTCTACCACCATTAACGAATGTAGTAATTTTTAGA
This sequence comes from Loxodonta africana, assembly GCF_030014295.1. Classification (NCBI taxonomy): domain Eukaryota; kingdom Metazoa; phylum Chordata; class Mammalia; order Proboscidea; family Elephantidae; genus Loxodonta; species Loxodonta africana. The sequence continues at coordinate 113,541,226 of NC_087350.1, forward strand.
ATGTGGTGGAAAGAATGTCAGTTGAAAGATGCAATCTGGTAGTCAGTTTCTGAGAAGGAGAAATAAACAAAACTACATTTCAAAGGTCCTGATGATCTGAGTCTGTGTGTCTGGGAAGAGATGGGTACCACGGCATAGAGAAGCCATCAGAAGCTAACAATGTGGCCGGGTCATTAAATACTGTTCCCTGCTGCAAGCTACTTGTTAATCCCCATCAGGATGGGCTTTCTACCCCAGTGGTGCTGAACTTTTCAACTGGGCTAATCCCAGAGGCTTATTGATATGTATTCATCTTAACCCATGTTTTGAATTACCGCTGCCATGCTACTGAACTTGGCATGCAATCCAGTGCACAGGGACAAGCATTTGGCCATTCCTGACAAACAGGTGGAACCCAGTCTCTGGCAGACAAAATAAGAAAACTAAAGGGGAAGAAACCAGAAAAGGATTCATGAAGTCTCAGTGGTCATTACTCCTCAAGGTGCCTTTCCCTCCATGTAACTGGCAGGTACATTTTGAGGCCACCACCCGTCTGTCAGTCTGTCTTACTGTGGTGGCTTGCATGTTGCTGTGGTG